>NC_044382.1:111113104-112351755 GCF_006542625.1 Nomascus leucogenys | reverse complement strand
TACTTGATGGTACAAAGGTGTTTCAAATGCAGATTGTCAAGTATTTTCATAAGATATATTTGCAGTCATGGCTAAACATCAACTGCTTGATGTTGGCAGCCTGGCAAATGGAAACTGTGCCTCCAGCCTTATGGGAGTCTTCTGGCTCTCCTGCAGTCTGCAATGCTTGCCTGGGCAGGGACACGCTGTTGCCAGCGGAAACTCTGGGCTTTGTGGCATGGCAGATGCTCAACTATTGCTGCAACAGAGCTCAAGGCTGTGACTCCCAAAGCCCCATAAATTGGGAGAGTCTTGCCAAGAGCTTCAGCATTATATGGCAGGCAGCAAGCCCTAACTATCAAGAGACTTTAAGGGGCTATGTGCTGAAAGTTGGCAGGCAGCCACTTACAGAGATTTTTGAGACCTGATTGTTGTTATTATTCTGGAATTAAAGAAATACTCACATACTCACAGTGTGAAAACCATTTTATAAGCCATGCTCCCTTTCAAAATATGCTTTGTCACATGGGTTTAATGATAGAAATATCTGAGGTCTAAAAATAGTTTGGTTTTTACAAAGAGAAAAAAAAACTAGTTCAGTTCTCCTGAAATTCAGCTTTCTTTGAGAAAGAAAGAGGACTAAGAATAGAGGCAAAAATATAACTATCTATAAAAATAGCAGAGAAATAGTGACACATTATCGTGGACTGAATCAGAGTTACATGCCATACTTTTGGCTTCATGTTCTTTTTAAAATAGCATTCATGTCCATTCTTATTAAGTTTGGATTCCTCCCAAGAGTTCCTTTGTGGCTAATTTAATACTTGTGAACTCATGGTGATGCGAAGTATAAATTCATTGCTTACTGGATGGGTAATTTTATTTTACTTGAAAGTTATTGCAATAATTAATAAAATTTCATAAAAGCTTATATTGGTTTTTTCCATCAATTAATTAGAGAATCATTTATGACATTAAAAATAACTTTCTCATATATTAAAAAGCTAGGTTGGAAACATAACTGTTTAACCATATCAAAAGAACTTAAAAATCATGTCTTTGAAAGCATTGAGTTAAAAAAAAATTGTGAAGTCAAGTTAAAAGCCTAATGCCTTCTTCAATTTGTTCTTTTCACCTTTCACCTTGTTTTACCTTGTCAATTGTATTTTATGAAGCATTTTTAGGATGGGGTTGCAAAAATTAACCTATTAGTTGTTTAGACTGTGAGACATGACTGTAGAGCAGTTATATATTGAATTATGCAGACCAAATGTTTTCTTTTCACTCTAATCATTTTACATATGTAGTATTTTGTACAGACTGGAAATCAACAAGGTAGAACCTGGTTATTGACTAATAGAATAAAATACACTGGAAAAAGCTAAATGCTATAGACATTGAAAACGCAAGTTATTCCAAATTATAGAATTTTTAGTATGCTTAAGAAATTTAAAAATATGCTTTTATTAGAAGAAACAGGAGTTAATAGAACATATCTAATGCATATATAATTTGTGGAAGTCTTTAACTGAGGGTTAGGTTCTATAAGCTAAAAGTTCTACTTTAAAAATAAAATATGCCAAGTATTTAAGCATCATGTACCATGGCACAAGATTTTCTTAAATTGAAGGCACATACCTCTATGCATCTGGAATTCAAGTACTTTCAATCAGAGCTTTCTTTACTTGTAACAAAATGAGGGAAATCATATGGATATTATTCACAACCAATATTTATCTTGTTTTTACTATGTGCAGATATTCCTTTTGGTTAAGCCTAATACAAGTATCATCTAAACTAAAATTATGAGATTATATTAAGAATTCTAAACTCAGCTACCTAGATAGGTCATACAAGTAACATAAATGATTGAAACAGGACTAATGTAAAGAAAAAGAGAATGGTAGAGACTTGTGTAAAAAAAATGTGTTCATCTAAAGGCATTCAAACATACTGTGTGGATTAAGGCAAATATACTTCAAAACCTAAGCTAGGTAAAAATGAAAGAGCTTCTTTTTAACATTCAAAAGGGAAATTATAAAGTTATTAAACTTCTCATTGGGAAATAAAATCATTCACAAAAAAAGCATTTGTGAAATAGGCAATCAAACTTAAAAGTAAAGAAGAACAAATAGATTCCATCATTCTATATATATATTTACTCCAAATACATTTTGAGTGATTTCTCTGTGCTGGACATTGTGCTAGACAAACAGAAGGAAATGGTTCTTAACTTTTTAAAGCTAACAGTTAGTAAACACAGACGTAAAAGAGTACATAGCATCCTTAAATAGTTCCAAAAACTCTTTACTATATCCATGAGGGTCCACTGTGCTGCCCTACGCCAGTGGTTTTCACTTGGAAAGTACTTCAAGAGAAGTTTGGAAATATGTTATTGGAATGGAGTGATAGTTGCGGCATTTATTAAGTCAGGACTAGAGAATCGAAACATTCCACAATGTGCTGGTGAATTACACACAATGAAGAATTTTCCACTCCAAAATGCTAGCAGTTTCTTGTTTGAGAATCATTGCTCCAGATCTTGTCATCTCTAATAGTAGCACTATATCCAAAATTTATTACAATTATCCCACTGTTTGATCACAGCATCTTATCTTTTTAGATCAATTTAGTGTCCCTAATGCATCTGATCTTTGACCTCATCAGTATTTCGAATCTAATGACTACATGTTTTCTTTGATTTGCCCAGTAACTTCATGTTCCTATTTCTTCCTTATCTTGATTATGTTTCATTTCAACCTCATAATCCTTCCCCTACATGTACACTACATTTCCTTACTCCTCTATTCCTCAATGCACTCTGCTGGCAAAAGACAATTTTGATTTAACCAGATTTTTCTCTGATTCCCTTCCCAAACTCTTGTTCTTAAATATAATGTAAGATACGAGAACGTGCAAGTAAAATGCACTTTCCCACTTTATTATTTTGTCCTCATAAATCTCATATTATTCCGCAGTACCAGGTGGCAATACTAGCAGAATTGTCTAAGAAAAACATGTTTTGCCTATTTTCTTCTGTTATTAAGCTTTCAATAGCGCAGTCTTCTTGTTTCTTTCAAAAGATGATAATGTTTAATAATTATCTCGGCAAAAATACGTCATTAGAAGAGATCTACTTCATCTTTTTACTGACGAGTATATATCTATGTCTTTTCTTATGTCAACTTTTTTCTCTTTGAAAATTAATCAATTGTCTTTTCTCTTGCCAAGTATACTTTATTTATATCCTGAGTCTGACTCCTATTAGTTGAAATAGGAAGTTCTTCGTTCACCTAATGTTCACCTTCTTTAATCTGCTAATATTCCACTGTGCTGAATCATTTCCACTAATATACACACACAATACAAGTGCTCTCCCTAGCTAATATCTCATTTCTCTAGAGTTCTTCATTGCAAAACTCCTTAAAGGAATATATAATACTTACTACCTTCTCAGTCTTACCTCCCATTTTCTCTTGATTGCATTCAAATTAGGTATTTTTCCCAGTATTCTTCTAAAATCACTCTTTGCAAGGTCACCAATATTGAGTTTGCCAAATTCAGAGATTCCTCGTCTTCATCTTAAATTTTCAGCAACATCTGTTATATCTCTCTTCTTAAAGCATGTCTCTTATTTGTCTTCCAGCATACCACAATCTTGGTTTTTCTCTTATCACACCAATCAGTCCTTCTAGGTTGCCTTTTCAGCTTTTACTTTCTTCCGTACTTTAAATATTTGAGCGACGCAGGACTGTCTTTCGTCCTCCTCTCTTGTCCGTCTAAACACTCTTTCTGGTTATTTACATCCGGCCTCGTCGTTTAAGATAGTATCTATATGCTGGTGACTCCCAAATGAGAAACTTCAGATCAGAAGTCTCCCCTGAGCTCTAGACATAAATAATCCAAATTCCTACTCAAGGTCCCATCTCATATGTCAATTAGGCAACTCAAATTTAATAGTAAATCAAGAAGTTATGGCTTTCCCTTTAATTTCATCTCTAGAACTTGTTTCTATTTCAACCTACTCATTTTAGTTAATAGTTTTACCATTTACTCAATTGCTCAGTACAAAACTTAGAAATTTCCCTTGAGTTCTCTTTCTCTTCATGTCTATATTCAATTCATCAGAAAACTGCCAACTTTCCTTTAAAACATATTTCTATTATGAACACAATGTGCCATTTTCATCCAAATGTTCTTGGTTAAAAAATCTTCTTTTTTTTTAACCTAGAATATTCTATCTTGTTGCCTTATAATTGACACTTTATACAAAAGCCAGATCATTAAAAATGAAAACCTTCCATTAGCTTTGCATCGCATCTACAATTAAACTTAAACTCCTTGCCCCCTGTATGCTTTCGCTGCTACCTGTGTGCCTGAACCCACCTCCTTCTGTTCTCACTCTTGGTTTCTGTTCTTCAATCCTAGTGGTTTTACTATTATTGTATAAAATAACATTCTTATCCCAAGGCTTTTAGTTTTGCTTTTCCCTCTATCTGTAATTCTGGCCTCTCCCATCCCTCATTTAGATTTTAAGTTTCTCACACACATATTATTGAAATCTCTGCTGGGAAGTTATCATTTAAAATGTCCACTAACTGTCCTCTCTAGCTAACATATTCCTTGCCATAGAACTCTATCTAATTATCTGCTACTATTTAATACTACTTGAAGTTATCTTAATCTTTTTTTTACTTTACCAGTTATCTTCATTTTTTTAGATTAAAGATCCATGATATAATAGCAAAATTCCTGTCTTCTGTGTCAATAATATCTCTCAAGCGTTATTAACATCACCTGAAATGAATGAATGAAGGGCTGTAAACTAGCATAATGGATTGGTTTGTAAAATCAGTTTCATATAAATCAGAGATCTTGGCCATTATCAAGCTTAATACTTTCAAGGACATAAGCCATCAGAGAGGCACACATTGAGGGCAGCCCCACAAATTCTCCATACCTGCAGGGGACATGTACTTTCTGGCTTATGGCGACAAAGTCACTACTTTACATAAATTACTAACTTACATCATGAGGAGGAGTTACTTTTAGAAAACTCTTCATTTTATAGTAAAGTTTATAGAAACTTTTCGAGGGAACATGCTTACATCCTAGATTTGGGGTTTTAGTTACTACAAGCAATGTTTAAACACAGACATCTTGTTAAGAACATTTAATAGATTTCTCCTCTTTATAAAAATTATTTAACCATTTACGTGGAGGTTTGGTAATCATGTTGACAAGATTATTGGACTGGTTTGTCTGCCTTCTTTACTTTCCACTGGCAATAAATAATCACAGAAGTGTATTACACTCCAACTGCTTTAACTTCCTCCTCAGCAAGCATGGCTAAATCTTAGAAGATGAAAGTTTGATTGGAGGGAATTGGTCAAGAAAGGTAAATAATTACCAGATAATGAAGGGCCTTGTACAGCAGTCTAATTTTTTTTTTTCTTTTTTTTGAGACGGAGTCTTGCTGTATCGCCCAGGCTGGAGTGCAGTGGCGCGATCTCGGCTCACTGCAAGCTCCGCCTCCCGGGTTCACGCCGTTCTCCTGCCTCAGCCTCTCCGAGTAGCTGGGACTACATGCGCCCGCCACCACGCCCAGCTAATTTTTTGTATTTTTAGTAGAGACGGGGTTTCACCGTGGTCTCGATCTCCTGACCTCGTGATCCGCCCGCCTCGGCCTCCCAAAGTGCTGGGATTACAAGCGTGAGCCACCGCGCCCGGCCCAGCAGTCTAATTTTTATCCAACCTGAAAGATTTTGAACAAGTGAATTATTTAATCCAATTAGAATTTTAAGAAAGATCTCGGCCAGGCGCGGTGGCTCACGCTTGTAATCCCAGCACTTTGGGAGGCCGACGCGGGCGGATCACGAGGTCAGGAGATCGAGACCATGGCGAAACCCCGTCTCTACTAAAAATACAAAAAATTAGCCAGGCGTGGTGGCGGGCACCTGTAGTCCCAGCTACTCAGAGAGGCTGAGGCAGGAGAACGGCGTGAACCCGGGAGGCGGAGGTTGCAGTAAGCCGAGATCGCGCCACTGCACTCCAGCCTGGGCGACAGAGCGAGACTCCGTCTAAAAAAAAAAAAAAAAAAAAGAAAGAAAGATCTCTCTTAGAGCCTCCTAGTCTATTAATATCTTGACCTTTAGTATCATCCCTCCCTGCTATGTTACCAAGGTCTCCAGAATATTATTAAATAGAATTAGGATCCATAGGCATTCTTGTCTCTATCACAATCTCAGGTGAAAGATCATAGAGCAGGATGTTTGTTATTCTATCTATGCTTCTAGAAGCTTTTGCTTGTTTTATCATGAGTATTGAATATTATGAAATGAATTTTCTGTATCTAATAAGATAATATCACATAATTTTTCACTTTAATTCTATGAAGGCAAAGAATTAGATGGATTGATTTTTCAAATGGTACACTAATACTGTTTTTCAGGGATAAATCTAAATACATTTGAGGCACCTGGCATCTTCCATTTTCTATATTGTTGAATTTAAATGACTATTATTATTATTATTTTTTTTTTTTTTTGAGACGGAGTCGCTCTGTCACCCAGGCTGGAGTGCAGTGGCATGATCTCTGGCTCACTGCAAGCTCCACCTCCCGGGTTCATGCCATTCTCCTGCCTCAGCCTCCCGAGTAGCTGGGACTACAGGTGCCCACCACCACACTCGGCTAATTTTTTTGTATTTTCAGTAGAGACAGGGTTTCACCGTGTTAACCAGGATGATCTCGATCTCCTGACCTCGTGATCCGCCCTCCTCAGCCTCCCAAAGTGCTGGGATTACAGGCATGAGCCACCACGCACAGCCTGATCAAGAGTGTTTTATGTGTCTGTGTCTGTATGTGTGTGCATGTGTGTGTGTACTTTTGTCCATAAATTCTATAGCTTTTCTGTTCTTTTCTTTAGTTCCTATCTTTTTCTTCCTTATCGAGTTGGGAAACATCTTTTTTCCTTTGTCTATTTTGTTACAAAGCCAATATGTAGATGAGATTCAGTATTTTATTTTCCCAATTCTCTTCTATTTCACCTTGTTTTATATTTTGTTGAATATATTCAATGTTTTTGTTTCAATTCTCCTACTGTATAATGTACATATCTATATTTTCTATGGATCTGTTTTAAATATTTGGCTTTTTTTCCCCATTTTAAAGGTATTTTCATCTCCCTCCTCTCATGCCTGGTAATTGTGTTTGGATGCTGGACACTGTATTCGAAATATTGAAGTTTCTGGATTATGTTATTAAGTTACAGACATAAATTAATTTTCTTCAGTGAAAAATGAAGAACACAGACAGATCCACTTGATTCTTATTACCCCGTTTCTTATACTGTCAAGCTTTAGCAACACTTTCAAGGATACAGTCAATCAAGAGGCTCAGTGAAACTGAGAGGTCTGGGATATTGATGATGATTCCCTAGTATCCTTCATCCCTGCATTGGACTTGTGCACTCTATTTAATTAATCTGTAAAAAGTTAGTATCCTTTTTAAATGAATCTTATTAAGCCTGTACATGGAAAAGTTCTTCTCATGAATAATAATTGTATTGTTACACTTAACACAACTATAATTTAATAAAGTTTTATAAACATTTGTCTTTTTCCACTAGACTCTTATCTTTTGTGACATGCAAGAATCATTTTCTCCTTAAAAGAGAGTTCTACATCTTAAATTAACTTTACTTGTAAAACCTATGTGTAAGTAGAATATTCAATATATTAGCATTTAGAATATATATATATATCTCCAAGTACTGCTCATGTCAGCACCAGTTAAGACTTCCCAGTACTAGATATTACCTTGAAGAGAGAGAAGATGGACAGACATTGGCAGTAAAAATGCTCCTGAATAGAAATTTCTCCAGTGAGCAGAAGGCCAAGGATATAAAAAAGTGTTTAAGTGCATGTTGTCTTCACAAAGCTAAAATGTGGGCAGACAGCTTATTGCTGTTTTAATGGCACCTCACAGAGATGAAATTAACATTTGATTTACATGAGTGTCCTTGGGCAGAAGCAATTGTGACTACTCATATCCACTGATAGGAGCTGAATTAGTTTTAACCTCTCAAAGAAATAATCTAGAAGTCATAATGAAAAGCTAAATGCAGATGTCCACTTAATACATAGTGGTACTTCAAGCAGTAACAAAGAGATTGCAGCATAATAATATTTTATACTTATTAAGTAGCTATCCTTTAAGGAGTAAAAGGAATTTATACCATTTTCAAATGAGATAAACTAGTCACAAAATGTGACTTTATCATTCTGAAAGTAATCTATGACTTGAGACTCAAGAGCCTATATACTTAGAAAACTCTAGGACCACAAACTCAAATGCCTCCAGGAGTCACTAAAGTTTTAAATATGAAATAGCCAATCTGACATTTTAAGATGGGATAAGAACTGTGATTAACTGGAAAGTACAAGTCTTGCCTAAAAGCAATGAAATTTATTATTTTAAATATTTTTCTGGTAAAATAAAACATGCATGCAAATAATGGATCCAAGGGCTACAGATTTTTGATTTTTGATTCTAGTTCAACCCCTTGACTTTAATGTATGAGTCACACAAATTTTAAATAGGCAGATGACTTGCCCAAGGTCACATAACAGATTACTAGAAGGAGTGAGAATAGTTCTTATTCTGATGATATTAAATTATTAACCTCCTTAGTCCAAAATGGTTATGAATTCCTATTTTGCATGATTCTAATTAAAACCTATAATATATATGGAAGTTATCATCCAAGTTTTGTAAATAGAAACACCAATGCACCAAAATTAAGTGAATTACTGGTACATCCCAGAATACAAAATAAAATAACAGTTAATTAAGCACCAAGTTTCACGTGCATTATACCATCAATAGTTGCAAAGCTTTTTTAAATAAATCATGAGTGTAATAAATTGAATAATCTCCCTCAAAATTTCATGTCCAGGTAAGAGCTCAGAATGTGATCCTATTTGGAAATAAAACCTAGTATTTGCAAATGTAATTGATTCTGGCCCAACTGTTCTATAGAAATGATGTTCATGGTTTCTTTTGAATAAACACAGAAATTAACCCAGTCTTAAAACTTGAAAAAGTTACAATTATCTTACCTGAGTTCCTTTCTCAGGAAACTAACTATCAAGCCTTACAGATAGTATCAAGGAACTGAAATTTACCCGATCACCACATCTGGTCAAGAAGATGCCAAGATGACCGAATAGGAACAGCTCCGGTCTCCAGCTCCCAGCCCCAGCGACACAGAAGACGGGTGATTTCTGCATTTCTGCTTGAGGTACCGGTTTCATCTCACTAGGGAGTGCCTAACAGTGGGTGCAGGACACTCGGTGAAGCACACTGTGCGCGAGCCGAAGCAGGGCGAGGCATTGCCTCACTCGGGAAGCGCAAGGGGTCAGGGAGTTCCCTTTCCTAGTCAAAGAAAGGGGAAACAGACAGCACCTGGAATACCGGGTCAGTCCCATCCTAATACTGCGCTTTTCCAACGGGCCTGGAAAACGGCACACTAGGAGATTGTGTCCCGCACCTGGCTTGGAGGGTCCTATGCCCACGGAGTCTCGCTGATTGCTAGCACAGCAGTCTGAGATCAAGCTGCGAGGTGGCAGCGAGGCTGGGGGAGGGGCGCCCGCCATTGCCCAGGCTTGCTTAGGTAAACAAAGCAGCCAGGAAGCTCCAACTGGGTGGAGCCCACCACAGCTCAAGGAGGCCTGCCTGCCTCTGTAGGCTCCACCTCTGGGGGCAGGGCACAGACAAACAAAAACTCAGCAAGAAACTCCACAGACTTAAATGTCCCTGTCTGACTGACAGCTTTGAAGAGAGTAGTGGTTCTCCCAGCACGCAGCTGGAGATCTGAGAACGGACAGACTGCCTCCTAAAGTGGGTCCCTCACCCCTGAGCAGCCTAACTGGGAGGCACCCCCCCAGTAGGGACAGACTGACACCTCATTCAGCCGGGTACTCCTCTGAGACAAAACTTTCAGAGGAACTATCAGACAGCTGAATATGTGGTCTCACGAAAATCTGCTGTTCTGCAGCCACCGCTGCTGACACCCAGCCAAACAGGGTCTGGAGTGGACCTCTAGTAAACTCCAACAGACCTGCAGCTGAGGGTCCTGTCTGGTAGAAGGAAAACTAACAAACAGAAAGGACATCCACACCAAAAACCCATCTGTACATCACCATCATCAAAGACAAAAAGTAGATAAAACCACAAAGATGGGGAAAAAACAGAGCAAAAAAACCGGAAACTCTAAAAAACAGAGCACCTCTCCTCCTCCAAAGGAACGCAGTTCCTCACCAGCAACGGAACAAAGCTGGATGGAGGATGACTTTGATGAGTTTTGAGAAGAAGGCTTCAGACGATCAAACTACTCTGAGCTACGAGAGGAAATTCAAAACAATAGCAAAGAAGTTAAAAACTTTGAAAAAAAATTAGAAGAATGGATAACTAGAATAACCAATGGAGAGAAGGGCTTAAAGGAGCTGATGGAGCTGAAAGCCAAGTTTCGAGAACTACGCGAAGATTGCAGAAGCCTCAGTAGCAGATGCGATCAACTGGAAGAAAGGGTATCGCTGATGGAAGATGAAATGAATGAAATGAAGAGAGAATGGAAGTTTAGAGAAAAAAGAATAAAAAGAAATGAACAAAGCCTCCAAGAAATTTGGGACTATGTGAAAAGACCAAACCTACGTCTGATTGGTGTACCTGAAAATGATGGGGAGAATAGAACCAAGTTGGAAAACACTCTGCAAGATATTATCCAGGAGAACTTCCCCAATCTAGCAAGGCAGGCCAGCATTCAGATTCAGGAAATACAGAGAATGCCACAAAGATACTCCTCGAGAAGAGCAACTCCAAGACACATAATTATCAGATTCACCAAAGTTGAAATGAGGGAAAAAATGTTAAGGGCAGCCAGAGAGAAAGGTCGGGTTGCCCACAAAGGGAAGCCCATCAGACTAACAGCTGATCTCTCGGCAGAAACTCTACAAGCCAGAAGAGAGTGGGGGCCGATATTCAACATTCTTAAAGAAAATAATTTTCAACCCAGAATTTCCTATCCCGCCAAACTAAGCTTCATAAGTGAAGGAGAAATAAAATACTTTACAGACAAGCAAACG
Source organism: Nomascus leucogenys (assembly GCF_006542625.1). Classification (NCBI taxonomy): domain Eukaryota; kingdom Metazoa; phylum Chordata; class Mammalia; order Primates; family Hylobatidae; genus Nomascus; species Nomascus leucogenys. The sequence goes on along the minus strand of NC_044382.1, from coordinate 112,340,631 downwards.
CTGAATGATTTTGTCACCACCAGGCCTGCCCTAAAAGAGCTCCTGAAGGAAGCACTAAACATGGAAAGGAACAACCGGTACCAGCCACTGCAAAAACATGCCAAATTTTAAAGACCATCGAGGCTAGGAAGAAACTGCATCAACTAACGAGCAAAATAACCAACTAACATCATAATGACAGGATCAGATTCACACATAACAATATTAACGTTAAATGTAAATGGGCTAAATGCTCCAATCAAAAGACACAGACTGGCAAACTGGATAAGGAGTCAGGACCCATCAGTGTGCTGTATTCAGGAAACCCATCTCAGGTGCAGAGACACACATAGACTCAAAATAAAGGGATGGAGGAAGATCTATCAAGCAACTGGAAAACAAAAAAACGCAGGGGTTGCAATCCTAGTCTCTGATAAAATAGACTTTAAACCAACAAAGATCAAAAGAGACAAAGAAGGCCATTACATAATGGTAAAGGGATCAATTCAACAAGAAGAACTAACTATCCTAAATATATATGCACCCAACATAGGAGCACCCAGATTCATAAAGCAAGTCCTCAGTGACCTACAAAGGGACTTAAACTCCCACACAATAATAATGGGAGATTTTAACACCCCACTGTCAGCATTAGACAGATCAACAAGACAGAAAGTTAACAAGGATATCCAGGATTGAACTCAGCTCTACATAAAGTGGACCTAATAGACATCTACAGAACTCTCCACCCCAAATCAACAGAATATACATTTTTTTCAGCACCACACCACACCTATTCCAAAATTGAGCACATAGTTGGAAGTAAAGCTCTCCTCAGCAAATGTCAAAGAACAGAAATTATAACAAACTGTCTCTCAGACCACAGTGCAATCAAACTAGAACTCAGGATTAAGAAACTCACTCAAAACCGCTCAACTACATGGAAACTGAACAACCTGCTCCTGAATGACTATTGGGTACATAATGAAATGAAGGCAGAAATAAAGATGTTCTTTGAAACCAACGAGAACAAAGACACAACATACCAGAATCTCTGGGACACATTCAAAGCAGTGTGTAGAGGGAAATTTATAGCACTAAATGCCCACAAGAGAAAGCAGGAAAGATCCAAAATTGACACCCTAACATCACAATTAAAAGAACTAGAAAAGCAAGAGCAAACACATTCAAAAGCTAGCAGAAGGCTAGAAATAACTAAAATCAGAGCAGAACTGAAGGAAATAGAGACACAAAAAACCCTTCAAAAAATTAATGAATCCAGGAGCTGGTTTTTTGAAAAGATCAACAAAATTGATGGACCGCTAGCAAGACTAATAAAGAAGAAAAGAGAGAAGAATCAAATAGATGCAATAAAAAACGAAAAAAGGGATATCACCACAGATCCCACAGAAATACCATCTACCATCAGAGAATACTACAATCACCTCTATGCAAATAAACTAGAAAATCTAGAAGAAATGGATAAATTCCTCGACAAATACACCCTCCCAAGACTAAACCAGGAAGAAGTTGAATCTCTGAATAGACCAATAACAGGTTCTGAAATTGTGGCAATAATCAATAGCTTACCAACCAAAAAGAGTCCAGGACCTGATGGATTCACAGCCGAATTCTACCAGAGGTACAAGGAGGAACTGGTACCATTCCTTCTGAAACTATTCCAATCGATAGAAAAAGAGGGAATCCTCCCTAACACATTTTATGAAGCCAGCATCGTCCTGATACCAAAACCTGGCAGAGACATAACCAAAAAAGAGAATTTCAGACCAATATCCTTGATGAACATTGATGCAAAAATCCTCAATAAAATACTGGCAAACCGAATCCAGCAGCACATCAAAAAGCTTATCCACCATGATCAAGTGGGCTTCATCCCTGGGATGCAAGGCTGGTTCAACATATGCAAATCAATAAATGTAATCCAGCATATAAACAGAACCAAAGACAAAAACCACATGATTATCTCAATAGATGCAGAAAAGGCCTTTGACAAAATTCAACAACCCTTCATGCTAAAAACTCTCAATAAATTAGGTATTGATGGGACGTATCTCAAAATAATAAGAGCTATCTACCACAAACCCACAGCCAATATCATACTGAATGGGCAAAAACTGGAAGCATTCCCTCTGGAAACTGGCACAAGACAGGGCTGCCCTCTCTCACCACTCCTATTCAACATAGTGCTGGAAGTTCTGGCCAGAGCAATCAGGCAGGAGAAGGAAATAAAGGGTATTCAATTAGGAAAAGAGGAAGTCAAATTGTCCCTGTTTGCAGATGACATGATTGTATATCTAGAAAACCCCATTGTCTCAGCCCAAAATCTCCTTAAGCTGATTAGCAACTTCAGCAAAGTCTCAGGATACAAAATTAATGTACAAAAATCACAAGCATTCTTGTACACCAATAACAGACAAACAGAGAGCCAAATCATGAGTGAACTCCCATTCACAATTGCTTCAAAGAGAATAAAATACCTAGGAATCCAACTTACAAGGGATGTGAAGGACCTCTTCAAGGAGAACTACAAATCACTGCTCAATGAAATAAGAGGATACAAACAAATGGAAGAACATTCCATGCTCATGGGTTGGAAGAATCAATATTGTGAAAATGGCCATACTGCCCAAGGTAATTTACAGATTCAATGCCATCCCCATCAAGCTACCAATGACTTTCTTCACAGAATTGGAAAAAACTACTCTAAAGTTCATATGGAACCAAAAAAGAGCCCGCATCGCCAAGTCAATCCTAAGCCAAAAGAACAAAGCTGGAGGCATCACGCTACCTGACTTTAAACTATACTACAAGGCTACAGTAACCAAAACAGCATGGTACTGGTACCACAACAGAGACATAGATCAATGGAACAGAACAGAGCCCTCAGAAATGATGCCACATAGCTACAACTATCTGATCTTTGACAAACCTGACAAAAACAAGAAATGGGGAAAGGATTCCCTATTTCATAAATGGTGCTGGGAAAACTGGCTAGCCATATGTAGAAAGCTGAAACTGGATCCCTTCCTTACACCTTATACAAAAATTAATTCAAGATGGATTAAAGACTTATATGTTAGACCTAAAACCATTAAAATCCTACAAGAAAACCTAGGCAATACCATTCAGGACATAGGTGTGGGCAAGGACTTCATGTCTAAAACACCAAAAGCAATGGCAACAAAAGGCAAAATTGACAAATGGGATCTCATTAAACTAAAGAGCTTCTGCACAGCAAAAGAAACTATCATCAGAGTGAACAGGCAATCTACAGAATGGGAGAAAATTTTTGCAGCCTACTCATCTGACAAAGGGCTAATATCCAGAATCTACAATGAACTCAAACAAATTTACAAGAAAAAAACAAACAACCCCATCAACAAGTGGGTGAAGGACATGAACAGACACTTCTCAAAAGAAGACATTTATGCAGCCAAAAAACACATGAAGAAATGCTCATCATCACTGGCCATCAGAGAAATGCAAATCAAAACCACAGTGAGATACCATCTCACACCAGTTAGAATGGCCATCATTAAAAAATCAGGAAACAACAGGTTCTGGAGAGGATGTGGAGAAATAGGAACACTTTTACACTGTTGGTGGGACTGTCAACTAGTTCAACCATTGTGGAAGTCAGTGGGGCGATTCCTCAGGGATCTCGAACTAGAAATACCATTTGACCCAGCCATCCAATTACTGGGTATATACCCAAAGGACTATAAATCATGCTGCTATAAAGACACATGCACACGTATGTTTATTACGGCACTATTCACAATAGCAAAGAGTTGGAACCAACCCAAACGTCCAACAACGATAGACTGGATTAAGAAAATGTGGCACATATACACCATGGAATACTATGCAGCCATAGAAAATGATGAGTTCATATCCTTTGTAGGGACATGGATGAAACTGGAAAACATCATTCTCAGTAAACTATCGCAAGGACAAAAAACCAAACACTGCATGTTCTCACTCATAGGTGGGAATTGAACAATGAGAACTCATGGACACAGGAAGGGGAACATCACACTCCAGGGACTGTTGTGGGGTGGGGGGAGGGGGCAGGGACAGCATTAGGAGATACACCTAATGCTAAATGACGAGTTAATGGGTGCAGGAAATCAACATGGCACATGGATACATATGTAACAAACCTGCACATTGTGCACATGTACCCTAAAACCCTAAAGTATAATAAAAAAAAAAAAGAAGATGCTAGACCCCTCACGCATTATGATTGTCTAGCCGAACACCTGCCTCCTGACGACCAACTCCTCTTCCCTAGTTCCTGTTTTCCAACACATGGATACATTTCTTCCCTACTATACAAACCCTTAATTTTAGTCCAGCAAGGAGACTGGTTTCAGACAGATCTCCCATCTCTTCCACTGCAGCACCTTATTAAAGCCTTCCTCCCTGGCAATACTCATTGTGTCATTGATTGGCTTTCAGGGTGATGAGCAGTAGAACCTAGATCAAACCCCTGGTGTTTCAGAAACATAATCAGTTAAAATGAAGCCACACTGGATAAGAATGGGCCATACATCCACGGACTAGTGTCCTTTTAGGAAGATGATACACACATAGACACAGTTAGAAAGAAGGTCATGTGACAATGGAGGCAGAGATGGGTGTGATGCAGATACAAACCAACCAATGCCAAGGATTGCTTGTAACCATAAGAAGCTAGGAGAGAGTCATGGAACAGATTCTCTTTCAGAGCCTCCAGAGCCAACCTGCTAACATCTTGATTCCAAACTTCTGACTTCCTGAACTACAATAGGAAAAAAATAATGATAAAATCCTGAACCACTTCTTTGTGGTACTTTGTCACAGTAGCCCAAAAAAACCAATACACTGAGGCAAATCACATTTTGACTTTACTAATAAAAATATTCAATAAAATGTTATAGCAATATCCTTACCTAATTTATGAATATATGTCATAATGAAAGTGCAATACAGACCCAAAGGCTACTAATTCATTTTTTTACCATATCAATTGTTTTGTCTCCATGTTTACAGGGACATGTTTCCATTTATTTCAAAGCTATCTTCATTAGTTTCAAGGTTGTTAGTTTCAATAGTTTTTAGTGGGAATATTGTTCACTAAAATGAAATGGAAATATTTGAGTTTTAAATATCTTGAAAATTTAAATAACCTAAATTTTAGTTCTTGTTCCACTACTATATAGGCATTAATAAGCTACCAAAAGTAAAACTACATTATTCTAGATTTTCGAACCTTCAGGAGTTGGTCTATAGGAGGATAAAAGTCTTAATGTGAGTGATAGCTATTACCGAGTCTCCGTCAAGGCAAATGACAGGGCCTTTGATTTTTGAAACTCAGGTATCCAGGTCCTAGATGAGTTGGCATTATTGGTGTGTGCGTTTTACCTGAAAATGGTGATGCCTGAATGAAGAAATGGAAGTCAGCAAGGAGGGACAACAGGTATAAAATATGTATAACAACATTTTCAGTGGAAGAGAAAAAATAAATAACTAAACACGATGGTGATTGTATGTTGAAATTGAACATAACAAGAGAGGCTTGGGAGATATTCTTATGTAATGTTTCAGTTGAAAAGGGAAATGATATTATTTGTATTTGATTACAACAATTTTAAAAGATATAAAATAAAATATTAAATGATTACTTATAGTTAGTAGACAAAATAGACCCATTCGATTTTCAAAATCTACACACAACTATATTTGTAAAACCACCTATATTGAAAATGTGTTGATTACCACCTATGCAATAAAATCATAGTCACACATTTATTAATTTTCCATCTAAATACGTGTAAAAACAATTGATTTGTTTGAAGAGAAACAATTTGAAAAATCAGATATGTTTTACATCGGTAATCAGGAACTGCTGTAATAGATGCAAAGCATCTAGTTTTATGATGTTTATAATTTCAGGAATTCATTGAGAGTGGGCTCAATTTTTTATATAAAATTTGTGTTGATATTATTAATACTTCAGATATGGAAAAACTTCAAATCAGAAATAGATCCAAATGTGATCTACAACTCACTTAGAAACATCAAGATTATTGATGATATCCAATTAACCCATAATGTAGCTAAAACATAGAACACATGGTGGTGTAAAAATTACTGTAATATCACCTCCTTGGGTAAATCACTTGGGTTTTTTAGTTATTAAACTTGCCCTTTGCCCAAGCTAGTCTCCATGGTAGATACTGCCCCTGGGGAGACTTACTTCCCCATTTCTACCCATGTTAACTCTCTTTAAGTCTCCTGTTGTGGGCAGGGTCTAAGAAAACCTGGAATTGCGGTAGTATTACAGTAGGTTATTTAGGGATTTGCTTAATATTAATAATATAGGTGGCCTTTATTAAGCACACACATGCATAAGAAACTCCACTGAACATTTTACTTTCATAAAGTCATTTAATTTTCAAACCTTAAAAGGTACAATATTAGAATTGTTTTAAGATAATGTAACATAGTGTAATAAATTTTTCAGGGAACAAAATAATGTATATAAAAGTGTATAAAGGGTTGGAAAGATTCAGGAACTGACGAGAAAAAAAAGCTATGACCAAGAGGTCAAGAAGTGGCAGTAGCACACACAAACTTTATTGAGTGAGGGAGGCGTGAACAAGTTTGTACTTGTAGGGCGATGGAGGAATCCCTCACAGCAGGAGGCTGTCTAGGGTCTATAGAGCAGAGTTGCTACTCATAAGGTGAGGAAGGAAAGTAAGGAAAGTCCAAGGGAAAAGGATGCTGGGGAGGGGCTTTACCTGTCTAGATGCTGTCTCTCAGTAGCACTGTGGAGACTCTGTGTTAGAGAACCACAAAGGGCAGCAGCAGCAGTGTCTTGGTGTCCTCTACAAGGCTTATTTGAGGCATGGCTGGCAAATGTTGGTTTTAGAAGCATGCAAAGCAGGAAGGCTCTAACGGCTAAAAAGGGCTATTTTGAAAATAATTGAATATGTAAAAATTTAAATTTAGTGTTGTTGGGCTTTTGAGATAACTGATTTTAGCCTATAGTAAATAAATAAGCAAATTAGATGTCAATACACAGAGACCATCTTTTTGAATCATTTACATAATAGTGTTATAATGTTAGTTATTTGTATTATAAATCTCTCAAAACTACATCTATTGAGTATCTATGGGATACATATTATGGAAGCAATTTAGGGACGTACAGTAATTATTATATTGTTCTTACAATCAATGAGATTATGCCTTGATGGAAGTGTTTGCATACACCCAAATTGATCTCAAATAACTTTCCAGATGGAGTCTTCAACAGTAAGTTAAAGTCCAATATTGACAAAGCATTAACCTTCTAGTGTTATTTTAGCATTGGCCTAATGTTAGCACTTTCTATAAGACAAATTTCAGTTACTACATCATACGTCATTACTAGCTGATGCTTGAAGTCAACATGTTAGTTTATCTATTTCAACCTTGTCCAGTAAATTATACGCAAGGTCAGAAATAAAAAAATATTATATACTATACAATCTCTGAGATCTCATTCAGCTTTAAAACTCTATGGGCCAGGCACGGAGGCTCACACCTGTAATCCCAGCACTTTGGGAGGCCGAGGCAGTGGATCATGAGGTCAGGAGATCGAGACCATCCTCACTAACATGGTGAAACCCCATCTCTACTAAAAATACAAAAAATTAGCTGGGTGTGGTGGCGGGAGCCTGTAGTCCCAGCTACTCGGAAGACTGAGGCAGGAGAATTGCTTGAACCCAGGAGGTGGGGGTTGCAGTGAGCCAAGATTGCACCACTCCACTCCAGGCACTCCAGCCTGGGCGACAGAGTGAGATTCTGTCTCAAAAAAAAAAAAATAAATAAAACTCTATGGCCATGTATGAACAATCTTCTGTGTTTTATAGAAATCTTTAAGATGTTTTTCTAACCCAGTGAACTATTTTACTTGAGCTAATGGCATAAAATTCACTTTAATATTGTAATAGCATAGGGATGGTTCATTGCAATTATGTCTATGAAATTATTGTTTGGGGATCAAATAAAAAAATCAATCTATTTGTTAATAGGATTATAGCATTCTGTTCAAATTATTTCTGTTGAACCAAAGCCTGTAGAGGCATCAATATTAACCTAAATTAAGAAAAAGAGATGGTAAGAACAAGCTTTGAAATAAATTATTTTTGAATTTCAGTATTTTAAATGGAAAGTTTCTGATATATTAAACTTTGGGAAGTACTTCACTCACATTACTTTATCTGTTATAGGTCACCAGAATGCTAAAGAGTAAAACTACTTTCAAAGAAACTATTAAGCCAACAAACATACCGAAAATAAAATATAAATTTGTACCTCATCTCATTACTATGGGGAAGAGTTTTTTCCTTATTTCATATAACTTGTTCTAATTATAAAGGAAATTATATTACTGATAGATACAAAAGCTCAATAATACAAATGGAGAACAAATCACTTGAGATTATGACAGTCTCTTTAATATACTATAATAATAAGAATTAGATAATCTAAGTAGAATATTAATTTAAAGACTATTTGATTATACATTTTTAAATTCATCTTGTCATTTATTCTCAAAATGATGAATTTAATTAATTTTAGGGTGCACTTACTTTGTGTCATATTTTACAATAAGGTTAGCCTGGAATAGAGAATCACTGAAAATTACTGCAAATACTTAAAAATTAAAAAATCCTTAAAGATCCTTAAAATATTGCAGAAAATGCTATGAAATCATTTTATTCAAGTTAGTCAGAAATAATTTTTCAATGCACTCTAATAGTGCTACCTAATTTACAACTGCTCTCATCCTTTGCACATTTATTCATTTAATAGTATAATTTTAAACTAAAGTAAGAAAATTTGTATTTAAAGTTTAAGCCACAGTTCACAAAAGGCTAGAAGTTTTCTAACTATATTATGGAATGCCTTTTCTGTGCGATTAGGATAATATTATTTATCAAAGTTTTTTAATGGTATTAGGTGTCTTTGTTTGTTGTTGGTTTTTGTTTTTCTAGTTTACTACAAACACAACTGTTTGGAATAAGGAGCCACAGTGTCATCACAAGAAAACAGTGGAAAAGAAAATAGTGGAAAACTCTTCTTTTCCATTGATCATGCAAAGTAAGAACAGCTTTTACTGCTGCCAGTTTCAAACATGCTTTTCATGTTTTTAAGCAAAAAGAAAGCAGCAAATCATACCCAAAAAACCAAAGCATAATTTTCCAAAAGAATAGGTTTACTGAAAAACAAAAACAACAACAAAAACAGGTGCTCGTACACTCAAATTTATATGCAAATACTCTTATTTACATATAACTCTAATACATTAATTTACTCAATCTCTATATATGTAATGATCCCCGGGCAGTTTGGTATTGGATATATGTGATGTTGTATTAGAGATTAAATCTGCCCTGTGTAAGCTAATATTCTAGCAGGCAAAAAAGACAGTAAATCCGAGACTATTGACCATTGAGATAAATTATATGATAAAATCAGGCATTTAATTAGTTTAAGGAAAACTTCTGGGAAAATAGTTTTAAATTGTCACAGATCATTTTGCATTATTAATTCAGTTTTAAAATCTTTACTATTTACTCTTTAAAGGTCATACATAAAAGCTATAAAACTCTTGTCCATTTTTCTTATTGTACTTTTTTTTTTCCAGAAACAAGTCACAGAGAATTCCTTAAAAGATTGTCATTGGAATACACTCAGCATTGTGAAGTCCCCTCATGCTCATGCTCATAATTGTCATGCATCTGTAGGCCACCTATTTCATCTCAGGAAAGTTGCAAAAATCCTTTTAATAACAACTCAATCCCTTGTCTGAGGATTATAAAGAAAGAGTGGTAGCAACTATAAAATGCACACCGAAAAATAGAAGAATAGCAAGGTGTACATCGATTTTATTTGATCGTATTACTGTTGTTTTGGATTGTCAGTGATGTGACAAAGCAGTCTGAAGAGCTTATTACACAGTCTTGCTGAAGCAGGATAGTAGGTTTATATTATTTTACTACATGTTAAACAGTTATTTTAAGCAAAAAACAATTTGAATTTTGTTTTTTTCTCTCAAAACTTACTTTATGGAAAAATTTCATAGTATGTGATATACAATGTAATAAGTCAACTTAGAAGTACTGCAAGAAAGTCTTTACTGACAAAGCTTTGTTAATATATGTTAGTGAACCATGAGAAAGTACTATTTGTATAGGTTAAAAAACAGTAAAAATATTAGTCTTCTGTCTAATGCATTAATGAAATTTGGTTATTTGCAGTAGGTGCTCAAAAGCATATGTCCATTTACTGTATATATATTTAATAAAGAAAAACATATGCTTTCTTGGTCTTTTCATGTATCTTTTATGTAATTTAAAATATAATATCTGAATATTCTACTGACTTTTTTTTAAAAAAAAACAAGAATTTAACATTTGGAATTTATAGAATTTGTTTGTTTTTTTAACATCAATATCTGGATGTTTATTCATTTGCTATTATATTACAAAATCATATATTTCTGGACATATTAAAAGTAGGTTTACCAAAATGCATTTTGACTCTTTTATGAATTACTACATCAAAGCTAAACAGCTATTAGCAACAGTTCAAAATCTGCAAAATCTAAGATTGTTCACTTAACTGTTCACTAATCACCAGTAGCAAGGAAAGCATTTCACTTTTTATGTAAAAAAAGTTATTCAGCAGTCAGAGTACTGAGAATTTCCAAAACAGGTACTGCTCAATTCCTCCATCTAGAAGAAAGAGCACATTACTTATTTTAATGGTGGTGACTTGCAGAAATGTTAATAACCCAAAAGAAGAAGGTTAGTTAGAGGAGGCAGAAGCTACACCAAACGATTCTGCATTCTGGGAAAGGAAAAATTCTTACTTAAGTAATGTTTTGGGGAATTGTTAGGGGAATATAATAAATGTGCTGAAAAGCTCCCAGGTCTGAAGACAAAGTGCTCTAGTAGCAACTTTTTCATATAACAAAGATACAGTAGCTTAATGGGCATTCCATCATCATAGCACATGTATTTATCATAAAACTACAATGAAAAATATTTGTTCTTCAGGCAGATCTCCAGTTTGCGACTGCTTGCTGCTATCCACCTTTTTTTTTTTTTTTTTTTTTTTTTTTTTTTTTTTTTTTGTGAGACAGGGTCTCGCTCTGTCACCCAGGCTGGAGTGCAGTGGCACGATCTCGGCTCACTGCAACCTCTACCTCCCGGGTTCAAGCGATTCTCCTATCTCAGACTCCCGAGTAGCTGGGATTACAGACGCGCACCACCACGCCTGGCTAATTTTTGTATTTTTAGTAGAAACCGGGCTTCACCACGTTGGCCAGGCTGGTCTCAAACTCCTGACCTCAGGTGGTCCACCCGCCTCGGCCTCCCAAAGTGCTGGGATTACAGGCGTGAGCCACCGTGCCCTGCCTATCCACCTTTTATGGAAAGAAGAAATAGTATTTATATAGGATCACCTGATGTACTGTACATTCACTCCTTTATACTAGTCTCCAATACAGGACAATCACCCACCATAGTACAGGAGAAAAACATTAGAATTTCTATTTCCATTTTTCTACCTCATCCTATTTATGTTTTCGTGCATGATTTATAATGTACAAAATAATTAGTAGAGTGATGTTTGCATAAAAATATCTCAACTTTAATATACATAAAGTTGAGATGAGGGCCCAACCCTAGGCATTAGGTTATTATAACAAAAAAGCTTGAAATCATCTACCCTAATACTCTAAAATCTAACTACAGTTTAAAGCAGTCCATTGGTTACTTGAGTAGCTGAACACCCCATTTTTCTTTTAATAATGTTGGTTTAAAATAATGTCATTTCGGCCGGGCGCGGTGGCTCACGCTTGTAATCCCAGCACTTTGGGAGGCCGAGGCGGGCGGATCACCAGCTCAGGAGATCGAGACCACGGTGAAACCCCGTCTCTACTAAAAATACAAAAAATTAGCCGGGCTTGGTGGCGGGCGCCTGTAGTCCCAGCTACTCGGAGAAGCTGAAGCAGGAGAATGGCGTGAACCCGGGAGGCGGAGCTTGCAGTGAGCCCAGATCGCGCCACTGCACTCCAGCCTGGGTGAAAGAGCGAGACTCCGTCTCAAAAAAAAAAAAAATAATAATAATAATAATGTCATTTCCTACAGTGAAGTACACTATATGTATGGCATCACATTCTCTCTCCATCTGTGCTAAAAGCGCCTCAATTTTCTTTCAATGAGCTAACTCTCCCACAATAGATATAGAACTAGTGGTGCTACCTTCAAATTTTTTTGCCCTCTCCTGGCCGAAGAATGGGCACACGAGCAATATTGAACCATCAGACTTCCTCTCCCCTGCGACTATAAGTCCTGAACAGAAAAAACAAAGCCTGAAGATGGCTGCAGCTGATCCATTCAGAAGGTAATGGCCTGAAGAGCTTACCCAGTAGCTCATTCATTTGATGGATTTGCTCTGACACATATTGATGGCAGTGGCTGCTGCCATCATGCCGGCTTCGTCGGAGAAGCGTGGCTGGGGCTGCACACTCCATGGAGCCAGTGGGAGCCCTGCCCCTTCTGAAGAGAGCTCCCCCCGTGCCGCTACAGCGGCCCAAACTGCCCCTGCAGATCCAGGCCTCTTGCTCAATGATGCAAGCAGGAGACCCTGGGAGGGGCTACAGTTGTCCAAACTGCAGCTATGGATCCAAGCCTCCCTGTGTTCTTGGGGGAGCCAGGAACAGGCAGGATCAGCCCTCCAGGGTGCAGCTGCAGCCTCCCAAACTGCGGCTACCCACCTGGGCCTCCCGCTCCATGAAACAGGCAGGCGCTGGAGAAAAGTGGGAGCCCTGCCCCTTCCAAGTTGCTGGGTTCAGCTGCTGCTGCCGCCTTCCCAGGCGCAGGAGCCGGGCGTCTCTGCAGCCTGCACCCTCGGGTCCCCAGGAAGGACCAACCTCCCCACCCCCAGCCCCCGAAGGTTTAGGGGTGTCTGCTCCCACTGCCTGGCCACTCTCTGCTCCTGGCACCTGCTCCAATCAGATGGAGGGGAGGAACGGCCAAGCCCTGGGGCCATGAATGGCAGCAGGAGGCAGGGAGGGCCTGAAGACTGAGGGCCGGGCTGCCAGTCCCGGACCAGAGTGGGGAATCCTTCTGCCTCTTCCGGGCCTGCCCATTCCTGCCCATGGGCCAATCCACAGGCACTTCCTCCCTTCTGAGACCTGTAAAAGTCCTGGGCTCAGTCAGGCAAAGGCAGAAGACCACCAGAAGACGAGAGAGGCAGAGTTGTCTTCGGCAGGGACGACCAGCTGCAGAGAGCAGTACCTTCTCTGCTGATAGCTGAGATGACCAGCTGCAGAGAGGAGTATCCGAAGAGTACCCTCTGCTGAGAACTGCAGAGACGACCTGCCAGCAGACAGGAGCTACCCTCTCTGATGAGAACTTCAGAGACCTGCACAGACGTAAAAATGACTTGCCTGCAGAGAAGATCCACCCTCTCCAGGGCCTCCTCTGCTAAGAGCCGAACACTCGACTGGACGACCTGCCTACAGAGAGGAGCTACCCAGCTCTCTGAGCCGTTTTAACAGTAAATAAAACTCTTCTTGTGGCCGGGTGCGAGGGCTTACGCCTGTAATCCCAGGACTTTGGGAGGCTGAGGTGGGTGGATCACCTGAGGTCAAGAGTTCAAGACCAGCCTGATCAACATGATGAAACCCGATCTCTACTAAAAACACAACAATTATCTGGGCGTGGTGGCACAGGCCACATGTATTAGATGTGTGTGTGTGTGTGTGTGTGTGTGTGTGTGTGTGTGTGTGTGTGTGTATAATATATACAGCTGCAATCCCAGCCACTTGGGAGGCTGAGTCAGGAGAATTGGTTGAACTTGGGAGGTGGAGGTTGCAGTGAGTTGAGATCACGCCACTGCACTGCAGCCTGGGTGACAGAGCAAAACTCCATTTCAAAAAAAACTCTTCTTCTTCACCCTTCACTTGTCTGCCTACCTCATTATTCCTAGCTGCAGGACAAGAACTCAGGCAAAGGTGCTGCAGCCACAGAGGTTTCTGGCCAGAAAAATCGATGCCCCCCCAGAGATCTCATAACAATATGATAACTCTTTTTAATCTACATTTGATAATAAAATTATGCCTATCTGTCATAAAATGGAAAATCAGAACTTAAATGGATGCTAGTGGTGTATAACTATATATCAGTTCTTTTCATTGGGCTAGAATGGTGATGATTTCTCCAAATGCTTTCCTGTTAGTATCTGATTTTCTTAGAGATTAAAAATTTCTCAGAATTATAGAAATCCCTATATTCATCCGTATAACATTCTCTGTCAACCAAATAAGATGAGAAGTAAAAAACAACATAGGCTGGGCGCAGTGGCTCACACCTGTAATCTCAGCACTTTGGGAGGCCGAGGCAGGTGGATTGCTTGAGGTCAGGAGCTCAAAAACAGCCTCCCCAACATGATGAAACCCTGTCTCTACTAAAAATACAGAAAAAAAAAATTAGCTGGGCAAGGTGGTGCATGCCTGTAATCTCAGCTACTTGGGAGGCTGAGGCAGGAGAATCACTTGAACCCGGGAGGCAGAAGTTGTGGTGAGCTGAGATACAGGTACTGCACTCCAGGCTGGGTGGCAGAGTGAGACTCTGACTGAAAAAAAAAATATGTGTATATATATATATATATATATATACACACACACACACACATATATATATATATACACCAATGCATTTATATATATGCATATACCAATTATACACCAGTACGTGTGTGTATACACACACACACACACACACACACACAGACCCCCCAATGATATTAGGTATATGGCTTTTTCAAATGACATAAGCATGTATCAGTATAAGTATATATTATTGGTCTATTGAGCAATGACCAATAATAAATCTAGACACCAAAGTTCCAGGTTATCAGATTGAGCTTCCCTGGTTGTCAATATTTTTGCATATTGTCACACACTTACTGAATTAATTAAGTATTGTCCCTGTGACTCCACTGGGAGAGGACAACTGGAAGCCTGCGCCTCTTCTCTCCTGGACTCTATGTGTTTAATCTGTGCACTTTCACTGAAATAAACCTGAGTTCTGTGAGTTCTTCTAATAAATCATTGAAACTGAGAGTGGTTTTGGGGACTACTGAACATATCATGACATCTATTTGACTTTTAAAATATGATATTCAAACATGCAAAACAAAATAAATTTTAAAGGGGATTATGAAGCATTGATAAAAACTTACTTGCAAATATGGAATTCTATGAATCCTTGAGATGATGAAATTAAATCTTATTTTTAAAAAATGCTACCTCACTTATTCTGATAATACAAATTAAGAAGCCCTATTGTGCTTTTGGGCAAAAACTTAGAAAATGCCAGAAAATTATAGTGAAAACAATAACTACCCATAATACAACAGTCAGATAAAAGCACTGTTTCAATACAGTGTCAATACCCTTTTTTCCCTCTCCCACTTTATGAACTTTGTTTTAGCCTGTAAGCTCATTTTCTGTCTGAAGTATCAGCTATTGTATCTGGTAATATGCAAGAGAAATGCCAACCAATGTGAGGATTAGGGGGGGTGATGAGTTCTAGGATGGAGAACCCTAAGGAGGCAAAAATCACTGTTCATGTTTCCTTTCTGGAACAACTCCATCAGGCGAATACACGGATCCATGATTCATGATCTTCAAATCTTAAAAAAACAGCTTGATTGGAGGAAACAGCTTTCCTAGACTGCAGTCCACCAATCTAAGGTTTTAGAAGGGCTGATGTGAATGACAGAAGGGTAACCAATCAGTATGCTAAGTTTTATTGCAACAGATGCCTATGCTGGACTAACTTCCTTGAGAAGGAAAAGGACCAAGAAATAGAAGACCTGAAATCTATTCTTTCATGAAGAACCTCCGGCCGACCTCCCCTATCGGGCTTCAGACACCACCCCATTCCCTACATACACAAATGTATACAAGTTCAAGACAGCATTCAGATTTGCTAGAGGTTTCTCACATTCTGGTTTGGGTTGGTTTGTGTTAGTACTTCAAATCAATGTTTTTTAGTACTAGTTTCTCCAGCCATGATTGTGGAGGAGGCAGTCAAGGGGTAAAATTAGCATTAGTTCTCAATATTTCCAGGAACTAGAAACAGTTATATAATTTATAAGCATTTTTATGTGTGTGTGTGTATATATATATATATATATATAGAGAGAGAGAGAGAGAGAGAGCAGAATAGTAATTATTTATAATTTGCTTTTCACCCAATTAACAATATGTTAAAATTCCTTGTCTTTAAATATTCTTATTTAAAGTTTCTCAGTGACCTCATAATGGTATTAATATAATGAACAATTCCTTATTTTGAACATACTGATATCCTCCCTTTTTAAGTAATTATAAAAGTGTGCCAGTGAATATTCTTTTAAATAAGTATTGGTAAACATCTTTGGTTAAATATTTGAAGCAAATTCCTATGTTTAGAACTAAAATTCAGTAAATATGAATATTTTGTTTGTTCTTTCATTAATCACTCTAAGAAATTTTTAGTAGCTTCAACATAGCACATTCTGTATATTAACTACCCACCAGTAGATTTACTTATCATATGGTAAGCGGTATGTCACTCAAACCACAGGTAAACTATTTACAAGACTTCTCTTATCAAAGATCATTAAAATTTAGGCCAAAAGGAAGACCTTGCCCCAAGGAGATTTCCATAGAAACAAAAGATTTAGTTTGGGAAGAATGTGTGGCCGATAGTGCCGTGATTTTACAAAACAACACATTTGGAACTGTTATAGATTGGGCACCTCGAGGTCAATTCTACCACGATTGCACAGGACAAACCCAATTCTGTCCCAGTGCACTAGTGAGTCCAACTGTTGATAGTGACTTAACAGAAAATTTAGACAAACATAGGTACAAGAAATTTCAGTCTTTCTACCCTTGGAAATGGGGAGAAAAGGGAACCTCTACTCCAAGACCAAAAATAATAAGTCCGGTTTTTGGTCCTGAACATCCAGAATTATGGAGGCTTACTGTGGCTTCATACCACCTTAGAATTTGGTCTGGGAACCAAACTATAGAAACAAGAGATTATAAAGCATTTTACTCTATCAACCTAAATTCCAGTCTAACAGTTCCTTTACTAAGTTGTGTAAAACCCCCTTATATGTTAGTCATAGGAAATGTAGTTATTAAACCAGACTCCCAAACTATAACATGTGAAAACTGCAGATTGTTTACTTGCATTGATTCGACTTTTGATTGGCAGCACCGTATTCTGCTTGTGAGAGCAAGAGAAGGCGTGTGGATCCCTGTGTCCATGGATCGACCATGGGAGGCCTCGCCATCCATTCATATTTTGACTGAAGTATTAAAAGGCATTTTAAATAGATCCAAAAGATTCATTTTTACTTTAATTGCAGTGATTATGGGATTGATTGCAGTCACAGCTACAGCCGCTGTGGCAGGAGTCGCATTGCACTCTTCTGTTCAGACAGTAAGCTTTGTTGACAATTGGCAAAAGAATTCCACAAGGTTGTGGAATTCACAATCTGGTATCGATCAAAAATTGGCTAATCAAATTAATGACCTTAGACAAACTGTCATTTGGATGGGAGATAGGCTCATGAGCTTGGAACATCGTTTCCAGTTACAGTGTGACTGGAATACGTCAGATTTTTGTATTACACCCCAAGTTTATAATGAGTCTAGACATCACTGGGACATGGTAAGACGCCATTTACAGGGAAGAGAAGATAATCTCACTTTAGACATTTCTAAATTAAAAGAACAAATTTTTGAAGCCTCTCAGAGTCACTTAAATATTGTGCCTGGAGCTGAGGCGTTAGATCAAGTGGCAAAAAATCTTTATGGATTAAACCCCACGACTTGGATTAAGTCTATTGGAAACTCTACTGCAGTAAATTTTGGAATTATGTGTCTCTGTTTAATCGGTTTGTTTTTAGTGTGCCGGACCAGTCGAAGAATCCTGTGCCGAAATCAAGAGAACGAACAAGCCTTCATCGCCATGGCACATTTATATAGAGGGAAAGGGAAGGAGAATGTTGCGGGAAGTCAGGGACCTTGAACTGAGGGACTGGCTGAAGCCACAGCAGAAAAACATAAAATATGAAGATTTCATGGACATTTTATTAGTTCTCCAAAATTAATACTTTTGTAATATCTTATGTCTTTACTTTAATCTCTTAATCCCATCGTCTTCTTTGTAAGCTGAGGAGGATATATGTCACCTCAGGACCCTGTGATGAACACAAATTGTTTGTAGAGGATGCGTGTTTGAACAATACGAAAACTGGGCATCTTGAAAAAAGAACGAGATAACAGCGGTGTTCAGGAAACAAGGGAGGTAACCTTGAACTGGCCGCCGGTGAGCCGGACGGAACAGAGCCATATCTTTTCTCCTTTTGCACACAAATAGGAGAGATATCGCTGAATTCTTTTTTTCAGCAAGGAATATCCCTGAGAAAGAGAATGCGCTCTGAGCGTAGGCCTATAAACGACCCCCTTGGAGGCGTGCCGCCTTTTACAGTTGAAGCCGAAGGGATGAAATAAGCCCCGGCCTCCTGTAGTGCTCCCAGGCTTATTAGGATGAGGAGATTCCCACCTAATAAATTTTGGCCAGTCAGGTTGTCTGCTCTCAAACCCTATTTCCTGATAAAATGTTATCAATGACTATGCGTGCATAACAATGTTTTCAGGATAGCATGTTACAACATTTTTGAATGCACTTATTCAATTTAATATAAATAAACGTGGTGAATCACTAGAAGTCAAATGATGTAAAAATATTTGAAGCATTTGATGTTTTTCAAATTACACAATCTCACCAATGAAAACAACCAATTCATTGTAAAAGTCTAGCTGAAATTGAGTGTTTACACATTTAAGTTAATAATCACAGCAATAATATGTAATATATATTAAGAACTTACATTTTCATACCCTGTCATATTTGATCTCCACAATTCTAGTAGATTCCATATAATTCCCATTTTAGAAATGAGAAGACTGAGGTTTAGGTGAATTAGTTAACTTGCTCAAGGTCTCACAGCAAGAAATTGGAATAACAGACATAATTCTAAAGAGTCTGATTCTTGTGTTTCTCTGGAGTCTTCTGAACCACTAACAAGGCAATCAAAAAATGTTTTAAAAGTTCAAATGCAAGTAAGAATCTCAAGTAAACCTTAATATTATAGAAAAAAATAAATTCAAGTTTAGAATTATCTTTACAATTGTGTTATGTGCATATACATTATATCTTCCTTGAAATTCACTAAGCAACAACAGTATATACCTATTTTTAATGTCATATTTATACGCAAAGTTACCATAAATAAATAATGAAATTATGAAATAACCACAAATAAATATATCTTCTCCAACAAAAAATATGAATTTGACATTTTTCATCCTAACACTGAGTGTCTTAGCCTAGCTCTTTTTATTAGTTCAGTATTTTAAAAATTTACATATTCTCCATTTCATTCCCAAAGAATTGGCATTTTGATGTTAATGCAGTGTCTTTTCTCTTATAAATTATTTTTGTCTTTCGATTGATAAAAGCAGACTGAGACATAAAGCAAGGGGACCAAATGTAAAGTGCTTCCATGTGAAGCATTGCTTCTGGGTTCCAGCTGCTGAAGTATGTTTACATGCAAAGGTGCATACTATCATAAGAGCTACAATAAAGAATTGTCCAAAATAGCAGATAATAACACTTATTTTATTCTTGTAATGCCATATGTCTTCCTGTTCATATGGAGCAGTCAATTTTATAAAAATAATACACTGTAAGTTTTTCCTATGGAAAGGGTAGAAAACTAGCTTAGAAAACTAGTATTAAAGCTATTTCTGCTACGTATTTCCTTTGTCATATTCGGCAAACAAATTAGCTTCTTAGGTTTTTACTCCCCCTTTTATAAAGTGGTGGTTATATTACATTATCTAATTCTATATGGTTCTTCTAAGTTAGAAATATCTATGAATAAATTAGTCAGCAAGAGATTTGTTTCTTTTAATTCTCACTTGATGGTTTCTCACTGAGAGTTGTGACAAGTCGTTACAAGAACCAGTTGCTTTCAGTACAATTCAGTTTAAAGACAGCCAGAGATTGGGGAATTTGTGACCTTTGGAATGGGTGTACTGGAAACCATTATAGTGTTTTGAATGCTCTACAACTTTCAATCCTACTCAATAGTTTATAGGTCATCATCTTTAGGCCTCCCAAAATGAGCTAATTTAAGACATATTTAAAGTTTTAAGCATGATTACCACAGGTTAAAATGTAGAAGAGAGGTTAGAACTTTGTTTCAGAATGCAATCATACAAATATTTACTTTAGAAAAAAGTTTATACAGCATTACAATTCTATTCATTCTTGATACATTAAAATGATCTTTTTCTTAGTTCTCTCCTCCTGTTTTGATTTTAGACTATATTTATTATGATGATAGCTAATGTTTATTAAATGTATTTATAAACTTGGCTGTGCTCTAAATTCTCTTCATGCAATATTTTATTGCTTTTATATAAAACCTAAAAGGTACACAATTTTGCTTTTATCCCTATTTTTTTTTTTTCTGTGGAAGAAGCAGAGATTCAGAAAGTCAAAAGGACTTGCCTAAAGTCACATAGCTAGCAAAGTGTAAGTATCCAAAGTCAAGTTAGTTTGCCTCTAAAATCCATCCTCTGAACCACTATGTTTATTTCCTTTGAAAGACAAAAAAAGAGAGGAAGAGAGGGGAAAGAAGGGGAGGGGAGGGGAGGGACCCTAAAGTGTGACGTCACATGTTGAAGAGTTGTCACATAAATAAGATATGTAACTAAATTCTGTCCATAAAATGTGAAATCTTTAAATATATAAAAAGGAAATATTATCATAAGTAGACACAAACATTTTGTGGGGTTCGGTTTGTTAATTAAAGAAGGTTCTCTAGGTAAATAGTAATTGTTATCTTAAATATTTACCAGAGATAATAGGAAATACAAATGTGGTTTCTCTAAAGAATAAACCTTTGTATTCCTCAAGGGTCAGTTTAAGTATTTTTAAATGGTTTACTGTCATAGCATAGTTCAATTAATATGAAAAATATATTCATATATCATCTAAATGTCTTTAAAATGCTGTGGGATGGTTTTCATAATTGATATTAAATTTCTTGTAAATAAAAAAGCAATGGTATGAAAATTACAAAAAGAGTCATCAAGTTACATGTTTATAAATAATGCTGTTCCACTTGAGGAATAAGCTTCCCACAGCATTGATTCTATCTCAGCACAAATAACTCATCGCAAAATACTACACACTTGCCAGGGCTGTTTTCATAGCCTTTGGAAATAGAGTGCTGAATAACGAGACTCATTAATGCTAATGGTAAATCAGTGAGATTAAATATTTCTATAAATCATTTCATTAATAAAACAGAGGGCCCATTAAAGAACTATTGAACTGTTAAGCTGCAATATTTCAGAATCAGCATTTTATAAACATTTCAATTAGCATAGGCTGACAACATCCATAAAAGGCACAGCACTCCAATGCCAAAGGATAGAAAAGCATTCACTGGTCAAGTGAATAAAATCGTGAAGAATGCCATTTTCTTCAGGATATTGTAATGTAGAGTAGCATTATATATAAAAACAATGGAGATTATATATTTATATATATTTATAACCATGTTCTGTCTCTTGTAGCTTTCAAGAACCAGCTGAAGGACGATATGTTATGATATTCATTTGTACACTCTATCATCTTACTATTAATCTTAGGTGGATCTTGGACCTTGAATGAAACCCATTAACTCTAAAGTAGGGAATACTTCAATAATAAAAGAACATCATAGTTCATAATAGCCTTCAGTAAGTGTTTCCAACATATATGAACTAAAAAATGAGAGATAAAGCATTTTAAATAGTGCAACAAAAGAACAAAGCAGGAAATGACTACACACTAAGTGGTGCATAAAGGTATAGCATGTTTCAGGTCTCTCATATGTGAAAACTTTTTATCTAGCATTTATTTCCGCTTTCAACTAATAACCAAGTTTATGCACACAGGCATTTTTTAAAGCCTCCAACTGCACATTTTGATGAAGAGGGGAAACTATTCAGCTGGTAGAGTTAATTTTACCCTCAAGCCACAGTTTCTGCTCCAGTTCTGAATGCTTATAATTTGCCAGGGAGTGCATATTAGCTTAGGAGCCAAAGTGTGAGAAAAGCAGCCGGATCTCCTGGCAGAGGATGGAGGCAAAAAAAAAAAAAAAAAAAAGAGCTCAGGATGCAGAGAAGCTGGGTAAATATCTAAACTCAAATCCCATGTTTACTATAATGTTTTCTGTGTTACGAAAACAAGTCCATGCAGCTCGGGTTCCGTATATTAGAGGGAGGAATTCAGGTGACTTTTTGCCAGGCTAGTGTTTGTACTGGCATTTGGGGATTGAGGTTTTTGAAGCTTTCTCATTAGAAAGTGTATGGTGAGCCACATGTTAACTAATGCAGCACTGGTTTGAAATAAAGCAGGCAAAACTAGGAAGTAAACGAATATTTCAAGAGTGTCCTTTTAACAAATACATATCCAAATTAAAGACGGCCACAAATCACTTGATTTTATTGTCACAAAGAGGCAGGGGTCTTTTTTTTTTCTCCTCCTCTTGAATCTGTGCTGAATTGGGACTGCTTTGATAAATAGAATGTGACAGAATGGACATGATGCCATCTCTGCATTTAGGAATTCAAAGGATTGTCAGATTTCACCTGGATGTCTGGGGACCATGATCCACCTTGTAAGAAGTTCAAATATCCTGAGGTTGCCAAACTCTGAGAATCCTAAACCACAAGAAGAGCCTAAGTGGATGATTGGATGATTTGCTTTGCAGAGAATGAAATAAAAAGACCAAGACCATGGAGGAGACAGACTGGTCAGTAGATCCTCTGTTAGACACCCCAACTGAAGCTACTTCCATCAGAGGCTAAGCATCCAGCCTAAGAACCAATTCCATTGCAAGTTTATGACACATAAAGTTATTAGTGAAATGAAATGGTTAAGCCAGGTGCTTTCAGGGTAGTGTGTTACAAAGAAATAGATAACCAAGATGATGTTAGCATAAGACTCCCCAGATTTCAACAAATCTGAATTTATGAAGAAAACCAATGTTTCAAAGTTATTTTTCCTTTCCTTATACCTCCTGATTGATGCGTTCTTTTGTTGTTTTTAATAAGAACCATTAACTGTAATAACACATCCAAAGTCACTCAAATAGTTTGGCTTTCAATAAATGAACCATGCAATATTGACATTTACGCTAGTAAATCTTCCTAGGGGATGAATTTTACCAGCTAGGAAAATTACTTTGTATTTACCTTCTGAAGTCTTTAAAAAAAAAAAAAAAAAAAAAAAGCTAAAAAAAATTGTTTCCATCTCAGGAAACATTTTAATACAATTTCGCCTTTTTAGACAATTTTTCTTAATCTTTTATAATAAATTATGATTTTAAATAAAATTGAATACCTAAAGAAAATATATTTTATTAAGGATTAACTGTATTTCAATATAGATATGTATTTATTTAAGGACATTTTGGGATAGCGGATACTATTAGCTTTATTAATCTAGAATATTTGTATTCAATGAAATATTTATTTCGAAGAATTTCCCAGTGATTAAACTTCTGTTTGCTACCACAGTGACTGATTGTGCATACACTGTATTTCTGGATAAGAATATTAGAGTGAAAAAATAAACTGTGGAATAAATTAAAAAGTGTTTTTGTGTTAAGGATTTGTCATATGAAAATATACTGAAAATAATATGAGACTTAAAATTATTGAATGGAAAGAAAAAAATAAATTGCATTAGCAGGGTACAGGACCAACATTAGTAACAGAGTTAAATAAATACAGATGCCAAATGTCAAAAGAGGATGAAATCTGTACATTTAATCTTATAATTTTAAAATATTCATACTGAAATTAATATTTTTAATAACCATTATTGAAGTTTGCCTAAAATGCTGCAATATTTTATTGACCATCTTCCATTATTAAGATTTAATTTTGTGAGGTCATGATATGTAGAGTTTTAAAGAAAACTAACAAATATTATCTAAATATTTTAGCCAAAATAAATACCTAGAAAAAAATGTACTTTTATCCATGATTAATAATAGTTATTATTTCATTTAAAGGTGAACACATTAGTCAATATATCATTATTTAATTATATTTTATTTAGTAAGAGGTATTATCTAATATGGGAGGCTTTGAAACAAGATTTCCCAGGTTCAAACACTGGTTCTACTGCTTCTCATCTGTGATATTTTAAGGAAGTTATTTAACTTCTCTGTGTTTCAGTTCCTTCAACTGTCAAATAAGTTAAATAGTACTTTCTTATAGAGTTACTGTGGGGATTAAATGTGTTAGCAGCTTCAAAGCTCTTAAAAGAGTTACTGGAAAATAATGAGACCTGTGAATGCGAGGTATCTTCATCTTCTTCTCTGTTGTTAGTAATATTATAATTATTTGCGTGCGTAAGTCACAGCCAGGGTCACCCTCACCCATTGGCAGAGTTGTCACTTGTTCCAGTAGACTTCATGAGGTATTATCACACATTTCTCTGTTCTAATGTATGTTCTTGCCCAAAATTCCTTCAGAAATAGCAACAAAATATTGAAGGGACATTTTCTGACATCTCAGAAATTCAGCTCTGGTCTTCTAAGTTGAAAACAATAGCTGCTAAGTATATCCTCACATTTGAAATAGGAAGAAAAGAAAGACACCCCTTGCGGGGTTTGTTAAGAGGTGACCCAATTCACTGTGCAGACACCAACACACTCACCCCCAAAGCCTATATGAGTAATCACCTAGGAAAATTGAGGGAATTTTTGGATATTCACGGACAGTGAGTCCTGACTAAGAACTTCACTTTCTTTCTTTGGAGATCTTGGAAATACCAATATGATGAAGACACAGCAAAAGGAGATGAGCTAAACACGAGATGGTGGGAAACCTGAAGGAAAGAGAATCCACAGGAAGCTCTTGTAGAAATTGGGACCACCTGCTTCAAGGAAAGGCTGGCATTGTTTATCTCATTTTATAGTTAGACATTGCTGTTTTACCCTCTGTTGTATTTAAGCAGGAAGAAATGGAATAAAAGAGAAGTAAAAGAGATATTTAGACTGAGAGAACAGTCTATGGTGAGGCAGCCAGTTTTCCCCTCCTTTGGCTCAGCAAGGCTGCGTGATTTCCTGTGAGCCAACCGGATATTGTAGACGATGGCTAAGGCCAGCTTGACAGTACGTGGCCAAGAGGACTACTGAGCTGGCAAGAAGACCCCAGGCAAACAGAGTTTGGGACTCCTGCAGAATGTGCCTGAGGACTTTCAAACTACTAAACATGTCCTCCAAAGTAGAGGTTACCTCTGGATGCCTGAACCCAAGGAATTTCCTTTAGGGAGGGCACAGCAGTATGAATTAAATAAGGGGTTAATGTTGATCATTCGTTCTCTCATCAAGTTCAGGCTGAAGTAGACTAGCTGAATTTTATTTTTATAAACTTACTCTATATGAGGCACTTTTACAGAAGACGCTCATAAAATCCTCACAATAATCTAGACTACTTGTACTCTATGTTTCAGAACAGAAAACAGAGAGTCTATTTTTTTAGAGTAATAAAGATAAACTGACTATCCAAATGTTTCTCATTTTATGTTGAAGTCATGTTCAGCTGCTGATATCTTCTAGTTTAGCTAGTAGAGTAGGCCACAGGGGAGTTAGACACATGTCAAATAAGTATTGACAAAAACTACAAAACTGTCAAGTGGCAGAGGACTTTTCTCTGAGGCATGGAAAACCAAGAGGTAAAAGACCAATCATCTCCTGAAACATTTATGTTATGGAGGACTATAAATACACGCGATTGGGTAACAAATATGCAATTAATTTTTCTTTACTTTAATTTTAATTTTAATGTAATAGAAATTCTTAGTGATCAAAAAGGGATTGGTAAGAAGGCTTTCAAATTTATGATCTGGAAATAGTAAAATATCAAATCTAACATGAAATCCAGTTGTTGAAAACATAGGGTTGGAACTTGTTAATATGAAGGTAAAAAAACTATTCCTTTGAATTTTAATGTATATATTCATGTGAACAGATAAAAATAAGTATTTTTCAATGAGGTTGACTTCTCAGGAGAATTATATGAAAGGAAGTTTTGGGCTTCTGGAATCCTAATGACAAATGAAATTGAGAAGATGGCAGTTTCAACTTATAAAATGTGCCATTAAACATTCAGTATAAAACCATTAAAATGCATGATGTTATTTAAGAGAAAGAGACTAGTCAACTGCAACTGAGTTCTGCTATCACATTCCAAACACTGCAATAGCTGCCACCTGGCTTTGATTCCCTCCCAGACCTGGGTAGTTGTGTATAAGACAGTTTTCGTCCTGCAGATCCAACTCTTCTGCTGACCTACATTTATATCCTTGGGCTCACTCTCCTCATCCTTTCTTTCCAATGACTTCAATATTTATTAAAATTCTGTCTTTAGTGCCAACGACACATTCTAACCAACACAGAAAATGCAGGGAAACAACTCTGTATGGTTAAATATTCATGAACTCAAATGCTCAGAAAATGGGGTGCCATGATTTATTGAATGGTCTTGTTGGTATCCTATGAACAGTGCCTACTATATGTCAGACATAAAACTCTCAGGACTTTTCCTTTTATTAACTCATTTGATCCTATTAACAACTCTATGAGTTATGGACAATTATCTCTAACAAGACACAGAGAAATTAGTAAGCTGTCCAAAGTCAGTTAAAGCCAGGGGCAGAAAGTGAATAAAGACAATCTGATTCTAGAGATTGACTTCCTAAACACATGAATTCCACTGCCTCCAAGTCTCACTAAACATCTCTCTCAAGTACTTGTTTATTTACTGCTATACTAAGTCAACAAACTGTTTAATTCTATTTAACTACCATGATAATCATGAAGTATTTTGAGATCATCATGCCAACAATGAATTATCATCATATAATTGAACAAACGTGGAAAATAAAATATAGGATATTACACACACACATAATCAAGATGATAGAACATGAAATAATAAAAATGTAGACATTTAATTTGAAAATACACATTTTGAAAAGACAAATGTGTAAATATGTCACTACAATATTGTGCCACAAATCCTGATGGAAATATGACAAAAACATTCTGAAAAAACTAAGAATAAAGCAATATATTAACTGGGGGCTAGTGAGGAAAGGCTCCAGAGAAGACACATTCAAGCTGTCTATACAATAGTAAGTATTCTCCAAAGGCTGCAGAACATTTGGGATAATTTAAAATGAAATATTCATAAATTGATCACTCAACAGGTATCTAAAAATTTGTGATTGCAAAGAAGGTAAAATCTACCAATAAACAATATCAGTAATTGCTTTTGCTCTTAAAGCATCATTTCTTATATTACATATCAAATTACTGATTCCAGGAAAAAAATTGAAAAGCTAAACAATACTGTAGGTGTTACATTTTTATACCTTTTTCCTAAAATGTTAAATATAATTAAACAAACATTAAATAACTATTATGAATGTAAGACATTACCGGTAAATCATAGATGAAGAAGATACGACAAAGACTACTCTGTAAGAGCTCACAAGTTCATCAAGACAACAGATACATACACAGCCACCCCAATAAAAAGTACACTCTAAGTCCCTTAAAAAAGCTTTGTCAAAACATTATGTGAGACTAGGGAGGAGGGAAATTAAAACTAAATGGAGATATATATGGTCAGTCAATTAGGGCAAGATAATTCTAGGTAAAGTGCATAATAGCTAAGATTTATCAAGTATTTCTGTTTTAACAACTTATTAAGCTTCATAACAACACTATGATACAGCTACTACTAAACTCTCTATTTTACAGATGAGGAAACCACAACACAAAGAGGTTTTGGTAACTTATGTAAAGTCCTCAGAGTGTGAGGGAATGTAGGAACTCTTGCTATGTTGCCTTAATTAACTACTAGCTTTACTACTTCACTAGTGCAATGAAAATAAGAAAAAATACAGAACATATTTGGATTGAGCAAGAACAAAATGACTGTACTCTATTTGGTAAAAATGATCAGAAGGGAAATAAGTAATGATAGATTACATTATTGTACATTAATAACCAACGAGTACCTAAGATACATTTTTTACAAAGTTTATTAACAAATAACAATACAATGGGTTTATATGCTATTTGTTATGTTGGTAGGAACACAGTGTGCCAAATCAGAGCATTCTACAGCATTCGGAAGGATATTAGGAGATCTGAACACAGTAAGCAGAAATAGGTTGCCAACTGTTTTTATTCTTGTAATCCAAAGTGAGGTAAGATCTCAGTTGGAATTCAAGAGCTTCATTTGATGTTAATAAAAGCCACATGAAAATGAAGAAACTACTAATTAGGAAGAGACTAGAGCAATATTCATTTCAGCTAACTCCACCTGAGTAAGAGTTCTCAGGTGGAGTTTCTGAGAGACTTAAATGGAGAACATCAATGAAATCATCTGGGGAATATTCGCAGAGTGGATAAAAGCATGGACAAATACTGAACTCTTGAGAACATTCTAGGTACTGCAAATATCTTCTATTTCTTGCAGATATGCTTGAAAACAGTGCAATTTAACCAAATGTTTTCAAAATCACTTGGTCTTATCTATTCTACCAGGCAATTTTGATAGTTGGAAGGAACTCTGGACTGGGAGAAAGTTAATTTTTAAGAATATCTTTGGATTACAGCAAGATTGGTAACTTGGTGCTGTCATACTTGGTATTATCTTTGCTGCCCTCCAGGAAAACTGTCTATACCCAAAGGAATTAAGATATGTAGACACGGAATCAAGAGAACATTGTAGATATGATATAGCATGGAAGAGTTTTGTATATCTCACCACAGTATCATTCTCTTTCTTTAACAGTCATTGCATTTAGCTTGGCCCATGTACACTTGGATGGAGACTGAATTCTTAAATTCCATTTAAATTAGGTGTGTCCTTATGCCTGAGACCTAGCTAAAAAGACAGAAGCAGAAATGTTGTGTGGCAGCATGTTTTCTTTTCTTCTTCTTTCCTTCTTCCCCCATAAAATTTACCTGGAACGTAACTGTCAACACTTGAGCTTGATTTTGGCCTATGACAATTGGAGTCCACGTATAGTGATGGCAAAGCATAGAAGTGGAAACGGGTCAGGTCTCCATGGGCTTTATGTAGCAAAGCTGCTAGGCCAGCACCTGATTACTTGCCTTAAGAATTGTACATGAAAAATAGATGCATTTGTCTTCTTTCAGCCACTGTTATTTTGGGCCCCTTTTCTTCTTTGATAAAACCTAGCCCTAACTGATACACTGTATATTATGGAAATGTTAAAATGTTAATTGCTAGCATATCAGAAAGAGTTTTGATTGCTAAACTTGTGTTTATAGCATTTATGCCCTGGAAAACCATTGTTAGATAGATAATCAATAAATATTTTAGGGTTAATGGGGAAAATCAAACACTGGGCTTAAGTAGCTGCTGGTCAAGAGACTATTATAACAGATCAAGAATAATAAATAAGCATTTGAAAGAAGGAAATTGAGTATAAAGAGTGATATTTTAAAACTCTTTCTCCTTCATATTTGCCCCTATTTACATTGATCAATTATTTTCTTAATCACTAAAAATATTTTAAAATTTTGTCTTAAAAGTAACATGTTTACACTCTTTTTTGAATTAGTAAAATTTTCTTCAGCTTTTTCTTACACTTTGAATGACATTTATCCATTTTTTTTTCAAAAACATTCCTGTTAAATTTGTCCAGAATGCTAGCTCTATAGAAGAGTGACAGTGACAAAAATAGTTGTGCATTTGTGTACAGGATAGTAGATCTTGGGCAAGCTTAAATGCTTAATACCCTATTTAAAATTCAATGTTGGTTTATGTAAGGCTAGCTCACAAAAAGTAAAAAAACTAGGGGTTTATTTTTAGTCCAATAACATTTTCCCACACAATTTTTTTGTTAGTTTATGTTACTCTGAGTTCCTTATAAGAGATGCCATTATGTAATAAATAATTTCTAATTTTCCTTTGAATAAAGTTTCCCTATGAAATGTGTATTATTTTTATTTCCTATATAGTTAACACATTTCAGATTTTACAAAAATTTAGGTCACTCTATAAAATACATGCCAAGAATTTTAACTAGATCAAAACGTTTTTTCATTTAGTAAGTACATACTTTTGGTGATGTCTACTTTACCCTAATGTTTTTTACCTTAACATTATTCCTTCCCAATTTTAAATAAGAAAATACCAGTTTTGAACCTCAAACTTGGTAAATTTACTTATTTATTCATTCAACACATGTGTACTATGTTAAGCCCGGTATTAAGAATCATAACATTTTCTTTATGTATCTTATGCTTTACCTTTCTGGGAGAATCATTTCCTTCTTAGTGTCCTCCACCCTCCATACACTATTTTCTGCCACAGGCTAGCATAAATATTTTATAGACTTCATTTTCGTTCATGTGCTTCACTTATCTAGAATTAGGAAGGAACCACATCTGTCTTCTGTCAATATCCTTGATACCTAACTTAGTGCCTGGCACATAGCTTCTGAATGAATCTTTGCTAATGGATGGATGGATGTTAATGATAGTGGATAGATGGATTTATGGATGACGGATAGATTTTTAAAAAAACAGGCAAACGAAGGAAAATATTCATGAGAACAAGTTGCCTGGGAAAGAAAGAAATACAGATCTATATTTAACTGTTTGTAGGAAAGGTAATGGGGAAAAATAATTAAAAGAATTTGTAAGACTAAGCTGAGAAAAGGCACACGAGAGTAGTGTTTCACGGATAAAGGAAGAAAGTTTTCCAAGGAAAACAAAATCATCAATTTAGATTGATGCACAGAGGCAACCTAGCATGACAAAAAACAAAAAACTTCTAAACGTAGTAACTACAAACTAACACAGTGAGTTAGACATTTGTACTTAATGTGTGTTCTATTTTGAGTCTGTGAATATTTTAATAAATTGGTAACATAAAAAGACTGTTATTGACATTGACTCATTTTGGGAAACAGAAGGCAATAGAATTCTGACTGGTATGTAAGTATTTTGTGAATGTGGTTTTAGAAATATACTGGCACATATGCACAATATTTTAGGATCTATTCTTCTGAAGTAAGATAAGTATTTAATTTCAACTATAAAGAACCCTTCTAGGATCAACAACAACAACAAACTGGAAGGAGGCTATGCATATGTGGCGACAGGGATATATGAGAACTCTTCATACCATCTGTTCAATTTGCCATAGACTTAAACTTCTCTTAAAAACTATTTTTAAAACAATATATTTTATGAATTTATCCTGTTTGTGATCTCCCTCCTCCAGATGCCCCTTCAGGGTAGGGGCATTTGTTTATTTTGTTTATAACTGAACTACCAGTGCATGGTGGTAGCCTGTGGATACATGTATGTGGAATGAATTAATAAATGTCTTGGATTTGTGTTTCCATCTTATGAATTTAATATTCCCTAGTAACTGTAGTTTTTTTGTAAGTCTATTACTTATACCATCAAATTTTCTGGTAAGAAGAGATCCAATGAGACGGACGGCTTTGTTGTGTCTGATGTTTAATGGCTTGCTGTAATGAACAGTGAATCCCTATGACCCAAATACATGCACTAAACAGGGACTGTGGTTCCTACTGCTAAGAGAATTATAGGCATTGACATTTTGGCTGTTTGTGACACAGAATATTACCACTGCCTTAGAGGGTACGCCCTCTCACAGCAAAAAAAAAAAAAAAAAAATGAGGATCATAAGAGTGGGGCTTATCAATTTCTGCCTGCCACTTAAACTACCCAATCCCCAATGGGTTATTCAACAAAAGCAATACTGCATACTAAATTGAGAAAATGAATTACTTTGCTAATTCAAAACTTACTACATATAGAAATGTTACAAACCACCCTGTCACCATGTAACAGCCGAGTTTGGTTGGTCAAAAAGGTCTCTGCCCATTGAGTCTGACAATGGATTACCACATTGTGAATGCTAAGGTTCCACCCTTGACCCCTGAGGTGCCAGATATTATCACCTTCACTGAGACATTTGCAACCTGTAGAGATTGGTATGTTCTAAGTGACTTGGCTAGTGCCTTATTCTCAACCCCGTTGGGGAATGAAGATCAAGACCAATTTGTTTTCACATGGAATGGCCTACAGTATACTTTCACTGTTTCCTCAGGGATACTTCAATTCCCCTGAAATATGCCACCAGTGGGTACAAGCCCAAATCCTCACAAAAATTTTAGTGATTTATTATATTGATGACATCTTGATAGTAGGGCCCACTGAAAAAAAAGTGGAGGATGTACTGGGCTTAGTTATTGACACCCTGACTAGTGCTGGTTGGGTTATCAATTCAAATTAAAGCCCAGGGTCTAGACTATAGGAATAATTCCTATGGGTCCCTTGGGATACAGTCAAGCAAAAACTGTTGGCCTGAAAGGCATCCACTAATAAAAAGAAGGTCCAACACAATTGGTAGGCCTCTTTGGGTGGTGGAGACAGCAAATACACCACCAGGATGTGCTTTTGCCCT
Source organism: Nomascus leucogenys (assembly GCF_006542625.1). Lineage (NCBI taxonomy): Eukaryota > Metazoa > Chordata > Mammalia > Primates > Hylobatidae > Nomascus > Nomascus leucogenys. The sequence continues at coordinate 112,307,891 of NC_044382.1, read as the reverse complement.
CCTTAGTCAAAATGACCCACAAGATTCCAACTTTGAATGAGGCCCTTCGCAGTTTCAGGCCTTGGAAGCTGTTCAACAAGCAGTGTCCCAGGCACTGCCTTTGGAATATTTTAGAGCCTGCTAAGCTGATGGAATTTCCAAGTGTCCATAACCTCCCTGCTTGCTGAATGGAGTCTCCAGCAACAGGAAATTTCCACTGGGTTGTACTGGATTCTCAGATTTTGGACAAATAAGTTTCCTGAGGCAGCTGCTAGATATACCCCTTTTGAATGACAACTTGCTTGCTTGTGGGCACTGGTAGAGACTGACCACCTTACACCCAAAGTGCCAAGTGTGATGTTGAAACCTAAACTGTTCAGTCTTATTTGGGTGCTTACAAATCCTACCAGTAAAACTGGGTATGCTCACCAGAGCTCAATTATCAAACAGAAATGGTCCCTAGCTGGGACCCCAAGGGACTAACAGATTCCATGAACAAATGGCTACTTTATCAGAAGTGACTTGAGTGACTCTTGGAGGATACTTTGGCCCCTGCTGTGACTGTCTGGGACTCATGATTCAGAGACATGCCTACTGACTCTTAGGCTTGGTTACTTGTGGCTCCACAAAACTAAAAGAAGAACTCCACTGGGCAACAGTCACGATCTAGCCAGTGAATGGCTATCTTTGGACTGAGACTCAGTACAGACATTCCACCCAATGGACCAAACTACATGCAATGGTGATGACTGCTCCTCCTTTCTGTGAAATCCCTCAGAGGTTGGGAGTGGGACTAAGGAGTATAAAGATGCTAGAGTCCCTCCAGTAGCACCAAGGACATCTGATCCTTCTAGTTGGATGGGCAATGTTATCAGAAGTGGCAGGTTTTTGTAGAATGTGACCTCCCTTCCTGGACTGGACATCAAGGCTAAAAGGCCTGAGTCAAGCAACAAGGGCAATGGGTACCTACAGAGGTAGTAGCCTCAGGACTGGGACATACAGCCTGGGTTGTAATACATGGACAGTTGGCACCCCAACTAATAAGGAGGAATAGCCCTGACCACAGTAAATATGGGAATTTGGCAGGGTTTTGGAAACTAATCTTCTCCACCCTTATGCCTTCAGAATACTCATTTATACCTGGATTGACAACATACTGGTGAAGATCATCAGGTCAGTAGCAGCAGGTGACAGTGTGAAGTACTGCTCGATCTGCTACCCATTATGCAGAGCATTACTCTCAGGTGCAAATAGTTCATGGCCTATTGCTAATCAAACAGGAGTCCCGAAGGCCATCAACAGTTCTGACTAGAGTAATATGCTCAGTGCAGGTTCAGCTCAACAGAGTATCTAATAACCCATGCATGAAGAACATTGACATAAAATCACAAGGCAAACTTTAAACATCATTGATGAAATGAGAAGGTCCATCCACCTGCAACTTTACCCTGCCATCTAACTCATGGCTAAAACAGACACAGGCTTTGTACAATTCAACTAGTAAGTCTTATAGCGACTTCTCTCTGACTGGAATGACATGTGTTCCTCCAGATCATATGTTGTTCTATCGTGGGGCATACTGAGCTATGGAGTACCTCTCACTCTCAGATGGGGCATGCTCTTTGGGAATTGTGGGTGCTCAGTTGTTTGTGAAAAACGGCACTCTAAACTGAAAGGATTCCACATTTATAATACACCAGAGGGTTGCCCAAAACACCTTGTCAGCAAGACAAACTGACAGATGATTCCATTCTGCTATCAGTGTCCTCATACCTGGCATAGGTGTGCATGCCTTAGAAAAAAATGGGATGCAAATTGTACCTTGACCATGATGATGATAGCTTATGGTACATCTAGCTATTCAGTACCAACAAGATTTACTGAACTCACTAGCCAAGATGGTCATTGGTAACCAAAGGCCCTCAATTATCTGGCAGAATGGGCTGGCATTTGCGTTATTGCCAACAACACCTAATGTACCTAGATAAACATCTCAAGTATTACAGAGAAACAAGTGGAAGAGATCCAGAAGCAGGCCCATTTGCTCCACCCAGTGGACCTAAAGGATCCTTCTTTGAGCTCTTTAGCAATTTTATACCTAGATCACTGGGATCCTAAGCTAGGCCACTGCTCCAGGCAAGCCTGGTCATCCTGCTTATGGCAGTAGTCCTCCTAGGTCTCATGAAATGAATTTAGCTATGGATCAAGGATGGTACACTGAGATATGTCAGGCAAGGTATGACATTGCTGTGAGGAGACAAACCTCTGCCTCGAAATCTTGGGAGACAAACCTCAGTGGGCATATGAAATGCTGTAGTTCTGCTAAGGGGGAGATAGTTGGATTGGGTGATAGACTGTAGAAGGACAGGTCCCAAGTAGTCTTGGCTGATCCAGCCATCCCTTTTCCCATTTGTAGTTCTCAGAATAACTGTACAAGGTACGAAGAATGCAATGTCCTGAGGTAAGGAAGAACCATCCAGAACAGCCCAGGCTCTATCCTGTTTTCTCCCAGAACAAGAAGTTCTGCAATGCTTGAACTCAACAGCACAAGTGACAACCAGATTATAAAACCCAGGGAAGAATGCCCTCAGGGTTCCTCAGCTGGGGTGTGACGTGGGGCATGGTGATGAAACTCCATCCACCCAGGGCAACTTTCCTGAGCCTTGGAGGCTGGCTTGTAAAGTTCCATCTGATTCTGTTTATTCTTGCTGCCTATCTATCTGTAAGTAATTAATCTGCTTTGCCTGACTTGTTCTCTTTCACCGACTAGACCTAAGAATCTTTGCAACAGTAATTTAGTATTATAAGATATGTAGTACTTTATGAATAGTTATGACCCATATATATGTATAAATCTTTATATTTATCTTTCAATTTATCTTTCTATCATGTATCCACTTAATCCTTCATTATTGTAGCTATCTTTACTTTGAAAAATATTGTTCTCTCCATGCATATTACACTAGAGTTTCCATCTAGTAGAAGAGATCACGCTTCTCCCACAGAACCTTATATTATTAAATATTCTATGGATACATAAAACCATTCAATTGAATATGTGCTCCAGACAAACTTGGATTTTACATAAAAGAAATTCTGTAAACACTAATCTTCTCTTGATTCCTACCTCTGTACCAGAGAAAATTAAAATTTTCCAAGTAATTAATTTAATTTGAAAGTTTGTCAATATATTTAAGTTTTAAACATTTTATTTATTTATTATTTTTATTTATTATTTATTTTTTTGAGATGGAGTCTCGCTCTGTCACCCAGGCTGGAGTGCAGTGGCGCAATCTCAGCTCACTGCAAGCTCCACCTCCTGGGTTCATGCCATTTTCCTGCCTCAGCCTCCCGAGTAGCTGGAACTACAGGCGCCTGCCACCACACCCAGCTAATTTTTTGTATTTTTAGTAGAGATGGGGTTTCACCTTGTTAGCCAGGATGGTCTCGATCTCCTGACCTTGTGATCCGCCCTCCTCGGCCCCCAAAGTGCTGGGATTACAGGCATGAGCCACCGTGCCCAGCCATATTTAAGTATGTTGCTAAGTAATTGATAACTCAATTGAAGTGGAAACATTGATATTAATTGGGAATGAATTTTTTCATCAGATAATTAAATATATGTCATATTTAAATATATTTACTATTTGAGTACTAACCCAAAATACTCAGACTAGTATCTATAGTACACTAGCCTCTGGAAAATTTACAGAAGAATAAATTTTCTGGAAAAGCCAGAGAATTGCTTACTTTGGAGATTGTCATAGATATTTGAAAATTCATATTGTGCATTTTATTTTTAATGAAACTATATATACTTATATATTTTTGTAAATATTATAAAATAATATTTTTATATTACTTTTACATAATAGTTTTATATAAAACTATATATAACTATTATAAAATATACATATAAATTGTATAAAGATATACATTTTTCTGATATATATCAAATATATATATCAGAAATATATATATCAGAAAAATTTATATCTACTCTTTGCAATGAAAAATTTGGTTGACAATAGTCATAGAAAATTGAGAATTATTTTTCTGCCCTAGGTCACTGATTTTCAAATATCTAAACTCCTGTATTAAACTGAATTTAATATATATATGAAACATATCTCCTTTCCTAGAATAGCCTTACTCATAAAGAGAGAGTACCAAAAACAAATCAAAACAAAAAAAAACACATCAACACATTTTTCATCATTTTCCTTTTTTGTCATTTCCCCTGGCAATAGATAAAAGTTTTCACTTCGAAATTATTTAACAGCTTCAGTTTGGCAATATGGCCATGTTGAGGGGATGAAGGGATTTTTTGTACACTGCTCTTTACCCCTAAACTTAAACATCATTGTCATTCTGATTACAAGATCACAAAGAATTTACCTCTGTTATTTCTTATTTTCCATTTTTTACCCTCTCTCTCTTTCCTGACTTATAAACAAATTGATATTAGAAAAATATAAGACCACTGGTAAGAAAAGGATTGATGAAGGGAAGGAATAACAGCATATTCTCATATTTTTTTTGCTACCTCTTGAATGAGTAGCTTTGTAAATATATATAGTCATGTACCATGTAATGACATTTCAGTCAAAGATGGATCCAATATGTGATGGTAGTCCCATGAGATTATAATGGAGCTAACAATTCCTATTGCCTAGTGACATTATACCCATTGTAACATCATAGCTCAAAAAATTATTCTCATGTTTGTAGTGATGCCGGTGTAAACAATCATACTGTGCTGACAATCATATAAAAGTATAGCATATACAATCATATACAGTACATAATACTTGAAAATGATAGTAAATGACTATGTTACTGGTTTGTGTATTATACTATACTTTTTCTCATTACTTTAGAATGTATTCCTTCTACTGATTTAAAAAATATTAACGGTAAAATATTATACTATATTACACTGGCAGCAGACTCATGCATCTCATGTCTAACTTGTCTCCTGAATGCACCATTTTCTCTTGTGCTTGATAACCTTGTGTTATTTTGTTCATCATGGCCCATAAGTATACAAAATCCATTGCTAATGTTGCCAGTAAGAGATTGCATTAAGTGCTGAACCTGAAAACAAAATTGGAAGTGATTAAAAATTACAAAGGTAGAAAATCAGTGATGGCTAATGTGTCATTCCAAACATGCATCATTCCACCATAGCTACCATCTTGAGGAACAAAAAGTGAATGAAGTTGTCAAAGGATATGCTTCATTGAAGGGAATGTGACTAACAAAAATTCAAGCAGGGCCTATCAGACATGGATAAACTTCCAGTGAAAACTTCTAATAACCTGGATTGAAGGCCAGAGAAAGAAGCATATCTCTCTTAGTACCATGATAATCAGAGCCAAAGAAAAATGTTTGTTTGCAGTGTTGAAATGAAAAACTGGACCCAACTACAGTGATACACTTCCTACTAGCTCTGGGTGGTTAAATGATTCAAGAATCATTATCCATTATACAAAGTAAAAATGAGTGGTGAGTCTGCGAGAGCTGATGTGAGAGGGCAGCAGATGAATTTTGGAAACTCCAGATAAGCTGACTGTGGAAAAAGTTTACTTGCCAGAGCGAATCTTCAATATGGATGAAACTCCCTATTCTGGGAACAGATTCTTAATGTACTTTCGTGCATAAGAAGACCAAGTCAAAGCCAAGTTTCAAGACTATTAAAGACAGGGTAACAGTCTTGCTTAGGGGCCATATTGCAGCCTATGAATTGAAACTCTTTATGACCTGGCACAGTGAGAGCCCAGAGCCTTCAAGTATTAGTAAGCACAGTTGTCCTGTGTATGACAGGAACAATAAGGAGTCATGAATGACCCAACTGCTCTTCCAATATTATTAAACATTCCACTGATATTGCTGAATTGTTGTGTCAGTGAAATGGAGAAGTGCTATTAAGGGAATAATTTTCCTTTGAAGAGTTTGTTTATTATTGGTAATATTACTGCACATTCTTCTTTTACTGATGATCATCTCAAAATTGATGTGTTGTCTCTCCTTCCTAACACCACCTCTTTGTTTTTTGTTGGTGGTGGTGGGTTTTTTTGTTTGTTTGTTTTGCTTTGTTTTGAGACAGAGTTTTGCTCTTCTCACCCAGGCTGAAGTGCAATGGCACGATCTTGGCTCACTGCAACCTCCACCTCCCTGGTTCAAGTGACTCTTCAGTCTCTGCCTCCCACATAGCTGGGATCACAGGCGCCCGCCACCAAGCCTGGCTAATTTTTTTGTATTTTTAATAGAGATGGGGTTTCACCATGTTGCCTAGCCTGGTCTCAAACTCCTGACATCAGGTGATCCACACCTCTCGGCTGGGATTACAGGCATGAGCTACCACACCCAGCCCGGCCCCTAACACCGCCTCTTTAATCCAAACAATAGTAAAGGAGTTATAGCAGCATTCATGAGCTACTACCTGAGGAGAAACTTTGCCCAGTTTATTACTGCAGCTGAGGGAGATGATGAAAATAAATTGACACAATTTTAAAAGGATTACAACATCTATGTTTGCATCAAGAACCTTGTTTGGACTTGGGGTGATGTCACCAAGGAGTGAATGAGTGGCATCCGTAAAAGGATACTTAAGAGGCTCCCCTGTGAATTCAAAGGTTTGTCAAGGATTAGGAGGTTGCAAAAATCAACACAACTGTGGTTGAGAGGCAAGCAACTTTAACCAGGGTGTGGATGAGAATGACATTGAGGACCTCCTAGAGGTTGTTCCTTAGGAATTGACAAGTGGGTAGTTGGAACTGGAATAGGAATACACAGCTGAAGAAGAAACAAGAGAAAAGGAACCGCAAGAGAAGAAAAAGAACCCCTAAGAAAATTCACAGTGAATGGCTTAGCAGAAGCTTTTGCAGACATCAACGCGCTCCTTAAACAGTTTGAAAACATGGACCCCCAACACTGAAAGGTTTATTAATAGAGCAAAATGTTAATGGTGTATTATTTGCTTAAAAGAAATCTATAGTGGAAAAAATAATAACAAAAATACAAGCCAAGTAAATCCCCGTTGACACATTTCTGAAAACAATGACACCTCCTCACAAGGAGACTCAGGCAGGACCTTCATGAGGTATGCCAGAAGAAAGAACTGCTACCAGAGGAGATTACAACTGCATGCCTGTTATTGTCCTTTATTCCTTTGGGACAAGCTGTGGAGATGGAAGACAGTAATATTGATGATCCCAACCCTGCGTAGGCCTAGGCTAATGTGTATGTTTGTGTCTTCGAGTTTAACAAAGAAGTGTAATAAGTAAAAATAATAAATACATTTTATTTTATTCTATTTTCTTAAATAGAAAAAAACTTATAGAATAAGAAATAAAGAACAAATATTGTTGTAGAGCCGTACAATGTGTATTTTAAGCTAAATGTTTTTACAAAAAAGTCAAAAAGTTAAAAAAATTAAAAGGTTACAAAGTAAAATAATTACATAGTAAGTTATAGTAAGCTACAGTTAATTTATTATTGAAGAAAGAAAAACAATTTTTTTGTTTTTGTTTTTGAGATGGAGCCTCACTCTGTTGCCCAAGCTGGAGTGCAATGGCGTGATCTCAGCTCACTGCAACCTCTGCCTCCCAGGTTCAAGTGACTCTCCTGCCTCAGCCTCCCGAGTAGCTTGGATTACAGGTGCCCGCAACCACATCCAGCAAATTTTTGTATTTTTAGTAAAGAGGGGGTTTCCTCATGTTGGCCAGGCTGGTCTTGAACTCCTGACCTCAGGAAATCCACCCACCTTGGCATCCCAAAGTGCTGGGATTACAGGCGTGAGCCACTGCACCCAGCAAGAAAAATATTTTTTCTAAATTTAATGCAGCCTAATTGTACAGTTTATAATAGTGGACAGTAATGTCCTAGGCCTTCACATTCACTCACCACTCACTCACTGTGTCACCCAGAATAACTTGCAGTCCTGGAAGTTCTACTCATGGTAAGCGCCCTATACAGGTATATCATTTTTTATATATTCTACTGTATTTTTAGTGTACCTTTTGTATGTTTAGATACACAATGGCCTACAGTATTAAGTGTAGTAACATGCTGTACAGGTTTGTAGCGTAGGTGCAATCTATATAGCCTAGGTGTGTAGCAGGCTATCCCATGTAGGTTTGTGTAAGTACACCCTATGATATTTGCACGGTGACAAAATTGCCAAACAATGCATTTCTCAGAAGTATCCCCATTAAGTGATTCTTGACTGTGTACACACACACACACACACATACACTCATCTGAGCCTTGGAGTCCAAATCTAAGCATGCAGATATAAAGCACTTGGCCATCAGATACTTAACAAAAGTTTTCTACCACTGTTTTTTTTTTTCTATTTAATCTCTAGTACTTCTCTCAAAGGCTTTCTAATAATTACAAATTCTTGTTGTTGGATACCAGGTTCAATAATCCTGACCTGGAAATTTTCTTTCATCTTCTGAATTAACATTCAAACTTCCAAAGGTCTGGTGACAACAATGAGCAGAAACCAGTTTATTTTCCCCCTTTATTTTCAGAATGCTAAACTCCCTATCTTTGTCTGAGACTACATTTTTTTAAACAAATGTTTCAAAAGTGCAAGTCTCACAAAGTTCTAATTGTTTACAAATTATTTTTTAAGCCTGTGAACCAGTCAACCATACCTAAAACACTGTTAGGAGTTCTTAGATCCTCTGTAAACCATGCTTGACTCAGTTCCAAAGGTTAGAGAATGCCACTAATGCCTAAGGGGATGATTCCTCAGGGTTGCCATCCATATATATGTACACATTTTAGTACAGCCTAAATACATAGTAGGGACTTTGCATTCTATTATAAATCTCTTCCAAGTGGGCTTTACTTTATTATCTAGATACCTCAGGTCTAGTAGTCACTTGACTGGCCACCAAAATGATGTACAGGAAAGAAAGGAGGGATGAAGGAGAAATAGAAGGAAGAAAATTAATTTGCATCTTGTCCCTATTTTATATATGGTAATAACTGTGAAGTATATAACCTTTGTATTTGTAGATAAGAAGATTAAAGCTCCTAAAATCTCATAATGGCAGTCTGTTATCTCATCAAATTTCACATGGCAGGAGACCAAAGAACAATCAGATGTCAAATGTGGGTGATTATGAGCTTGACCTTTTAAGTAAAACTGAGAGCTCTTTTTTTACATAGGACATTGCAATAACTCTGCAATAAACTTTAACACCTGCAATCCCTCCATTTGTCACACAGTATAACCCTCTCATTAACCCTGATTTCTAGTTTCTAAAATAGAGCAAAGCCTAAAACTAGAACGAAACAATGACATTAAAACTCTTATTTTAAAAATGATCACTATCCCCATCCTGCCCCTGTGTATCTCCTCTCGCTTTCGGCCTAATAACTTAAAATGAAAAAAGCAAAATCCTCACCTTCAGTCTTTTGAACCACATGCTAAAGAGGTTCATGTCATAAGATTTATTCTTCTCTGAAAATTTCGATTATGTTGTTCCATGGAGTAAATAAGCCCATTAGTTTCTCAAAAAGAATAAGGTAAGGCATATCAGTTATAATAAAAATTGTGGCAGCTTTTCTTTTCTTAATTTATTTTGTAAACATTGTTGATTATGATTGTTTATGGGCATGTGACATCACCTTGCCCAGCCATACCTCAACAGAGAGAATTAGGAAGTCCTTCAAGTACTCTTGTCCTTTTGCTTTGTTATGTGCAGAATAAATCTTTCAACAGTAGTTTTTCAAAGCAGCAGAGTAAAAAATATCCTTTACCTACTGTACGCTGGGGAAATGATAGAAACTTTATATTAAACGTAATTAAACCATGCACTAATATGCTACTCACATTCAGGAAAGAGTTATATATTACCTTTAATTTGTTTGATTTTTCATTTTATAATATAAATAGTTCGGGGAAAATTATTCTATAAGTAGACTTCCAAAAATTGGGTGGCAATTTTTTTTAGCTTTTAGTTTCCACATGTCAAATTAATTTGTAAATTTTAGGTATAAGACAAGGCACAGCTGTTTATTTTGATTCCCTATTCCTATATATTAGGAAAATTAAGATATTGTTTTACTGTTTTTCTCAGCATTTAGAAGTAGTAGCACTCTGACAAAGCAGATTATATAAAAACAAGCAAGAAACAGTATCAAGAAAGGGCATGTATTTCCAAAAGCAACATAAAGTACCCTGTGGAGAGAAATATTTATATTTATGCACAAAATATTCTTTATCAAACCGATGGTCAGAGATATAGGAACAACCTGACGTTACATTCACAATAGATTACATTGAAATGTGACATTCACCCTATGTTTTATGTTTATCAAACATAAAATTAGGTACATGAAATTATGAAAATATATATAATATTTGTAGAGTTATGAAAGATACATAGGACATAAAATCACACATTAAATTAAAATGACCACCAATATTCTGTCTTTTTCTACTGTTTATTTCTATGCTCATATATTTGTTAAAAATGTGGGCAAATGGCATTTATATTATACCTACTAAGTTTCTAACTACATTAGCCCCACTTACTCTCCAAAACTACCATTTTAATGACTGCATAAGACTATCATTTAGATGTGGCGTGATGTATTTATTCATTTGCCTTATCTTTAAGCATAGTTTTAATATTTCATAATTATAACTCATATGAAAGAAACATATTTACATAGTCTTTACCTCTGTTTCTCCCTTTTTTAAGAATTGATCACTCTATCATAATATTGCATTTATGATATATAATATATATCCTTATGTAGATATTTTAAAGCTTAATAAATATAGCCAAACTATTTTCCTGAATGTGAAGTTCCACTCTTAGCATTATAATGCATATACAGAATACATTATTTTTAGGGCAGGCATGGTTTCTCATGCCTGCAATCTCAGCACTTTGGGAGGCCAAGGTGGGAGGATTGCTTGAGGCTAGAATTTTGAGATAAGCCTGAGAAACATAGTGAGACCCCATCTCTATAAAGGAAAAAAAATTACATTAGTCTGGCACAGTGGCATGCACCTGTAAACCCAGCTAATCTGGAATCAGTAGGGGAGCGGGGCTGAGGTGGGAGGATCCCTTGAGCCCAGGTGTTCAAAGCTGCTACAATGAGCCAAGATTTTATCACTGCACTCCAGCCTGAGCAACAGAGCAAGATCTGGCTTAAAAATAAATTTATTTTTATAACATTTAAATATGCAGAAAATGATGTGATATTCTTACTTTAACTTCACATGTCTTCAAACACAAAAGAGTATAAAGAATATTTCATAAATATTATCTAAAACTTAAAAATTGTAATGAATTGTGAGTTCATTATTTTTGTCTATTTTCTTTGAGGGTTTTAGAGGTTTTCTTTTGTTTTTGACTCACGTAAGCCAATTACATTCCATGGGTTTACCTTTTTTCATAGGCCTAGCCAATAAGTAAATATGCACATATGTAAATTAGGTAAACATGCACGTGTGTGTTTGTGTGTGTTCTCCTTTGTGATTTTTTCTTGTTTTTAGAAAATGCAACCAATTAATTGTGATATTTATTGTTCTTTTGTCATTTTCTAAATAATTTTTACTTTTTTACTGAATACAATAATAATTACTTTTCTTGACTTTGCTTTTTAATTTCTATACAACTTTAGGTGTTTGATTTTCATATCCAGACTTGTGAATTCCTGGTGTTATTGTCCTTTGATCAGAAAATGTATATTATAATTTTTTACTTTGTACTGTATTCATTTTGACTTTAATTTCTTAAATCAATTTTGAAAACAAGCTTTATTAATTCAACATGCACACAAAGACATATATGTATATGTGTGTAATTTTCCAATAATCAATACTGTTGTTTCTTTATATTATTCTCTGACAGTACTTTAATACCACTTCCCCTTTTGTTTTGTTACATTTGCTTGACATATTTTGATATTTGTTGGTACATTTTTATTTTTACATTTCTGTGTCACTTGTATTTTATTTGTGCATGTTGTAAATAGCATAAAATTTGATAATCTTTAATTATTTAAAAAATAGTTTTTTAATTGGAACGCTTCCTTCATTTTCAATTACCATAAGCAATAAATTTAATTTTACCTTAGATCTATTGTTTTACATTTTTTCTAATGAATCCTTATAGATTCTGTATTTTCTGGCTCAAGTGCATAAACTAAATTTTTATTTGCTTTATTGGGAAAGTGTACAACTTGTATTTAATTCTAAAAAGATTGTGTATAAAGTTATCTTATTAGATTTTACTAAAAATATTCTTAATAAATTTCAAAACAACTATGCCCTTTTGCATAAGATAAAATTTCTCATGCTTTTACTCATTCTCCAGAATACATATTTAGGAATTTTGCACTTATTGTTTTCATAACCAAAATATGTTAATTTAGTTTCCTTTACAAATTATTTAAATTTTATTTTATAACCATATGTTTAAACATTTCTCTATGATGATGTTCAATTATAGAGTGCTACCTGTGCTTGCATTGTAAAAATCACTAAATTGTTCCTAGTGACTGAAAGATTATCAAGTATCATTGCTAATTTTTAGTAGAATTAGAGTTTGAAAATATCTTTTTAATAATTTCATGAATATTTCAATAGGAATACAAGAAAGCGCAAATTGGGGCAGCCAGCCAACATGTTTTTTAATTTATTATTATTATTTTTTTTTTATTATACTTTAAGTTTCAGGGTACATGTGCACAACATGCAGGTTTGTTACATATGTATGCATGTGCCACGTTGGTGTGCTGCACCCATTAACTCGTCATTTAGCATTAGATATATCTCCTAATGCTATCCATCCCCCTTCCCCACACCCCACAACAGATCTTGGTGTGTGATGTTCCCGTTCCTGTGTCCATGTGTTCTCATTCTTCAGTTCCCACCTATGAGTGAGAACACGTGGTATTTGGCTTTTTGTCCTTGCAATAGTTTGCTGAGAATGATGGTTTCCAGCTTCATCCACGTCCCTACAAAGGACATGAACTCATCCTTTTCAATGGCTGCATAGTATTCCATGGTGTATATGTGCCACATTTTCTTAATCCAGTCTATCATTGTTGGACATTTGGGTTGGTTCCAAGTCTTTGCTATTGTGAATAGTGCCGCAATAAACATACGTGTGCATGTGTCATTATAGCAGCATGACTTATAGTCCTTTGGGTATATACCCAGTAATGGGATGGCTGGGTCAGATGGTATTTCTAGTTCTAGATCCCTGAGGAATCGCCACACCAACTTCCACAATGGTTGAACTAGTTTACAGTCCCACCAACAGTGTAAAAGTGTTCTTATTTCTCCACATCCTCTCCAGAACCTGTTGTTTCCTGACTTTTTAATGATTGCCATTCTAGCTGGCATGAGATGGTATCTCATTGTGGTTTTTATTTGAATTTCTCTGACGGTCGTTGATGATGACCATTTTTTCATGTGTTTTTTGGCTGCATAAATATCTTCTTTTGAGAAGTGTCTGTTCATATCCTTCGCCCACTTTTCGATGGGATTGTTTGTTTTTTTCTTGTAAATTTGTTTGAGTTCTTTGTAGATTCTGGATATTAGCCCTTTGTCAGATGAGTAGATTGCAAAAATTTTCTCCCATTCTGTAGGTTGCCTGTTCACTCTGATGGTAGTTTCTTCTGCTGTGCAGAAGCTCTTTAGTTTAATTAGATCCCATTTGTCAATTTTGGCTTTTGTTGCCATTGCTTTTGGTGTTTTAGACATGAAGTCCTTGCCCATGCCTATGTCCTGAATGGTATTGCCTAGGTTTTCCTGTAGGATTTTTATGGTTTTAGGTCTAATATTTAAGTCTTTAATCCATCTTGAATTAATTTTTGTATAAGATGTAAGGAAGGGATCCAGTTTCAGCTTTCTACATATGGCTAGCCAGTTTTCCCAGCACCATTTCTTAAATATGGAATCCTTTCCCCATTTCTTGTTTTTGTCAGGTTTGTCAAAGATCAGATAGTTATAGATATGTGGCATTATTTCTGAGGGCTCTGTTCTGTTCCATCGGTCTATATGTCTGTTTTGGTACCAGTACCATGCTGTTTTGGTTACTGCAGGTTTGTAGTATAGTTTGAAGTCAGGTAGCATGCATGATGCCTCCAGCTTTATTCTTTTGACTTAGGATTGACTTGGCAATGCGGGCTCTTTTTTGGTTCCATATGAACTTTAAAGTAGTTTTTTTCCAATTCTGTAAAGAAAGTCATTGGTAGCTTGATGGGGATGGCATTTAATCTATAAATTACTTTGGGCAGTATGGCCATTTTCATGATATTGATTCTTCCTACCCATGAGCATGGAATGTTCTTCCATTTGTTTGTATCCTCTTTTATTTCATTGAGCAGTGGTTTTTAGTTCTCCTTGAAGAGGTCCTTCACAACCCTTGTAAGTTGGATTCCTAGGTATTTTATTCTCTTTGAAGCAATTGTGAATGAGAGTTCACTCATGATTTGGCTCTCTGTCTGTTATTGGTGTATAAGAATGCTTGTGATTTTTGCACATTGATTTCATATCCTGAGACTTTGCCGAAGTTGCCTATCAGTTTAAGGAGATTTTGGGTGGAGACAATGGGGTTTTCTAGATATACAACCATGTCATCTGCAAACAGGGACAATTCGACTTCCTCTTTTCCTAATTGAATACCCTTTATTTCCTTCTCCTGCCTGATTGTCCTGGCCAGAACTTCTAACACTATGTTGAATAGGAGTGGTGAGAGAGGGCATCCCTGTCTTGTGCCAGTTTTCAAAGGGAATGCTTCCAGTTTTTGCCCATTCAGTATGATATTGACTGTGGGTTTGTCATAGATAGCTCTTATTATTTTGACATACTTCCCATCAATACCTAATTTATTGAGAGTTTTTAGCACGAAGTGTTGTTGAATATTGTCAAAGGCCTTTTCTGCATCTATTTAGATAATCATGTGGTTTTTGTCATTGGTTCTGTTTATATGCTAGATTGTGTTTATTGATTTGTGTATGTTGAACGAGCCTTGCATCCCAGGGATAAAGCCCACTTTATCATAGTGGATAAGTTTTTTGATGTGTTGCTGGATTCGGTTTGCCAGTATTTTATTGAGGATTTTTGCATCAATATTCATCAGGGATATTGATCTCAAATTCTCTTTTTTTGTTGTGTCTCTGCCAGGCTTTGGTATCAGGATGATGCTGGCCTCATAAAATGAGTTAGGGAGGATTCCCTCTTTTTCTATTGATTGGAATAGTTTCAGAAGGAATGGTACCAGCTCCTCCTTGTACCTCTGGTAGAATTCGGCTGTCAATCCATCTGGTCCTGGACTTTTTTTGGTTGGTAAGCTATTAATTATTGCCTCAATTTCGGAGCCTGTTATTGGTCTTTTCAGAGATTCAACTTTTTCCTGGTTTAGTCTTGGGAGAGTGTATGTGTTGAGGAATTTATCCATTTCTTCTAGATTTTCTATTTTATTTGCACAGAGGTGTCAACATGTTTATTTAAAATCAATCTTTGTAATATCAGACAACCTGTATTTATTGAATTGGTTCTAGTCAAAATACTTCAACAACAAATTTCTACACAGAGAAAGACATTTCCATGTACTTACAAATACACTCCCTTGTACTTTCTAATAGTTGGCTGTCTTTTGATTACAGTAACTTGGATAAATGTCACACTGGGAACATTAATGGATTAATGTCACCCATATCAATCATACCTAGCTTGAAGGTCATTTTCAAATTAACAGTTTAAAATCAAGTCACCAACTGTTAATGATCCTCCACAATAACTGTTCAGATAACTGTGGACCTATGTCACATTTAATCATTTTTCAAATAGTTTGGGGTAATTCTCCATAAGATTATTCTTAAATATTTCCAAAATGTGTAAATGTATTTGCATATGCACCTTATTACAAATCTGAATGCTAAATTTACTTTGTTTTTATTATCATTTCCAAGTCTCCCCAAAATATCAACCTTACACGTAATATACTATGGTTTTTGAGTAACAGTCAATTTTCATCTAGTAAAAACCTGGTTATTAAAACAACAATTTGATGTAATATGTAACCTGGCTGTCAAAAGAAAAGTACTTATATGAAAGATACATTTTGAAAGAATGTGAGACATCCAAAAACTACTTTGCATGAGCCAATTTTTACTGTTTGGATCATGAAATTAGACTAAATTAGCTTTAAATATTATGAATAGAGTATTATAAATTAAGTTTTACTAAAGCTTTCGGGGGATAATGTAAATTTTAAAAATGTGAAGGATAGTTTAAGAGGAAAAGCATAAAAATATAGAAGCCAAATTAAATCTACTTAGAAAAATTCTGAAACCCAAGTAATTTGGATACTGAAAACCATCAGTGACTCATATCCTGTCCCAAATGTACAGCCTTCCTTTCAGCCAGTTGTTCCTATAATGTTCAACTGAGCTCAGTTTCAGACAAGCACGTGTATTTTTGCCATAACCTAAATAGGTTCAGCTTGAAATCATAGTTCAAAGTTTCAAATAAAAGTTATGTGGGGAAAAATTTCCGTTTGAGGTACCGGTTGCATCTCACTAGGGAGTGCCAAACAGTGGGTGCAGGACAGTCCGTGAAGCGCGCTGTGCGCGAGCCAAAGCAGGGCGAGGCATTGCCTCACTCGGGAAGCGCAAGGGGTCAGGGAGTTCCCTTTCCTAGTCAAAGAAAGGGGAAACAGACAGCACCTGGAATATCGGGTCAGTCCCATCCTAATTCTGCGCTTTTCCAACGGGCCTGGAAAACGGCACACTAGGAGATTGTGTCCCGCACCTGGCTCGGAGGGTCCTATGCCCACGGAGTCTCGCTGATTGCTAGCACAGCAGTCTGAGATCAAGCTGCAAGGTGGCAGCGAGGCTGGGGGAGGGGCGCCCGCCATTGCCCAGGCTTGCTTAGGTAAACAAAGCAGCCAGGAAGCTCCAACTGGGTGGAGCCCACCACAGCTCAAGGAGGCCTGCCTGCCTCTGTAGGCTCCACCTCTGGGGGCAGGGCACAGACAAACAAAAACTCAGCAAGAAACTCCACAGACTTAAATGTCCCTGTCTGACTGACAGCTTTGAAGAGAGTAGTGGTTCTCCCAGCACGCAGCTGGAGATCTGAGAACGGACAGACTGCCTCCTAAAGTGGGTCCCTCACCCCTGAGCAGCCTAACTGGGAGGCACCCCCCCAGTAGGGACAGACTGACACCTCATTCAGCCGGGTACTCCTCTGAGACAAAACTTTCAGAGGAACTATCAGACAGCTGAATTTGTGGTCTCACGAAAATCCGCTGTTCTGCAGCCACCGCTGCTGACACCCAGCCAAACAGGGTCTGGAGTGGACCTCTAGTAAACTCCAACAGACCTGCAGCTGAGGGTCCTGTCTGATAGAAGGAAAACTGACAAACAGACAGGACATCCACACCAAAAACCCATCTGTACATCACCATCATCAAAGACAAAAAGTAGATAAAACCACAAAGATGGGGAAAAAACAGAACACAAAAACTGGAAACGCTAAAAAACAGAGCACCTCTCCTCCTCCAAAGGAACGCAGTTCCTCACCAGCAACGGAACAAAGCTGGATGGAGGATGACTTTGACGAGTTGAGAGAAGAAGGCTTCAGACGATCAAACTACTCTGAGCTACGAGAGGAAATTCAAAACAATAGCAAAGAAGTTAAAAACTTTGAAAAAAAATTAGAAGAATGGATAACTAGAATAACCAATGGAGAGAAGGGCTTAAAGGAGCTGATGGAGCTGAAAGCCAAGTTTTGAGAACTACGCAAAGATTGCAGAAGCCTCAGTAGCAGATGCGATCAACTGGAAGAAAGGGTATCGCTGATGGAAGATGAAATGAATGAAATGAAGAGAGAAGGGAAGTTTAGAGAAAAAAGAATAAAAAGAAATGAACAAAGCCTCCAAGAAATTTGGGACTATGTGAAAACACCAAACCTACGTCGGATTGGTGTACCTGAAAATGATGGGGAGAATTGAACCAAGTTGGAAAACACTCTGCAAGATATTATCCAGGAGAACTTCCCCAATCTAGCAAAGCAGGGCAGCATTCAGATTCAGGAAATACAGAGAACGCCACAAAGATACTCCTTGAGAAGAGCAACTCCAAGACACATAATTGTCAGATTCACCAAAGTTGAAATGAAGGAAAAAATGTTAAGGGCAGCCAGAGAGAAAGGTCGGGTTACCCACAAAGGGAAGCCCATCAGACTAACAGCTGATCTCTCAGCAGAAACTCTACAAGCCAGAAGAGAGTGGGGGCCGATATTCAACATTCTTAAAGAAAAGAATTTTCAACCTAGAATTTCCTACCCCGCCAAACTAAGCTTCATAAGTGAAGGAGAAATAAAATACTTTACAGACAAGCAAATGCTGAGTGATTTTGTCACCACCAGGCCTGCCCTAAAAGAGCTCCTGAAGGAAGCACTAAACATGGAAAAGAACAACTGGTACCAGCCACTGCAAAAACACGCCAAATTGTAAAGACCATCGAGGCTAGGAAGAAACTATAGCAACTAACGAGCAAAATAACCAACTAACATCATAATGACAGGACCAGATTCACACATAACAATATTAACGTTTAATGTAAATGGGCTAAATGCTCCAATCAAAAGACACAGACTGGCAAACTGGATAAGGAGTCAGGACCCATCAGTGTGCTGTATTCAGGAAACCCATCTCACGTGCAGAGACACACATAGACTCAAAATAAAGGGATGGAGGAAGATCTATCAAGCAACTGGAAAACAAAAAAAGGCAGGGGTTGCAATCCTAGTCTCTGATAAAATAGACTTTAAACCAACAAAGATCAAAAGAGACAAAGAAGGCCATTACATAATGGTAAAGGGATCAATTCAACAAGAAGAGCTAACTATCCTAAATATATATGCACCCAACACAGGAGCACCCAGATTCATAAAGCAAGTCCTCAGTGACCTACAAAGGGACTTAAACTCCCACACAATAATAGTGGGAGATTTTAACACCCCACTGTCAACATTAGACAGATCAACGTGACAGAAAGTTAACAAGGATATCCAGGAATTGAGCTCAGCTCTACATAAAGTGGACCTAATAGACATCTACAGAACCCTCCACCCCAGGTCAACAGAATATACATTTTTTTCAGCACCACACCACACCTATTCCAAAATTGAGCACATAGTTGGAAGTAAAGCTCTCCTCAGCAAATGTCAAAGAACAGAAATTACAACAAACTGTCTTTCAGTCCACAGTGCAATCAAACTAGAACTCAGGATTAAGAAACTCACTCAAAACCGCTCAACTACATGGAAACTGAACAACCTGCTCCTGAATGACTATTGGGTACATAATGAAATGAAGGCAGAAATAAAGATGTTCTTTGAAACCAACGAGAACAAAGACACAACATACCAGAATCTCTGGGACACGTTCAAAACAGTGTGTAGAGGGAAATTTATAGCACTAAATGCCCACAAGAGAAAGCAGGAAAGATCCAAAATTGACACCCTAACATCACAATTAAAAGAACTAGAAAAGCAAGAGCAAACACATTCAAAAGCTAGCAGAAGGCTAGAAATAACTAAAATCAGAGCAGAACTGAAGGAAATAGAGACACAAAAAACCCTTCAAAAAATTAATGAATCCAGGAGCTGGTTTTTTGAAAAGATCAACAAAATTGATAGACCGCTAGCAAGACTAATAAAGAAGAAAAGAGAGAAGAATCAAATAGATGCAATAAAAAACGAAAAAGGGGATATCACCACCGATCCCACAGAAATACAATCTACCATCAGAGAATACTACAAACACCTCTATGCAAATAAACTAGAAAATCTAGAAGAAATGGATAAATTCCTCGACAAATACACCCTCCCAAGACTAAACCAGGAAGAAGTTGACTCTCTGAATAGACCAATAACAGGTTCTGAAATTGTGGCAACAATCAATAGCTTACCAACCAAAAAGAGTCCAGGACCTGATGGATTCACAGCTGAATTCTACCAGAGGTACAAGGAGGAACTGGTACCATTCCTTCTGAAACTATTCCAATCGATAGAAAAAGAGGGAATCCTCCCTAACACATTTTACGAAGCCAGCATCGTCCTGATACCAAAGCCTGGCAGAGACATAACCAAAAAAGAGAATTTCAGACCAATATCCTTGATGAACATTGATGCAAAAATCCTCAATAAAATACTGGCAAACCAAATCCAGCAGCACATCAAAAACCTTATCCACCATAATCAAGTGGGCTTCATCCCTGGGATGCAAGGCTGGTTCAACATACGCAAATCAATAAATGTAATCCAGCATATAAACAGAACCAAAGACAAAAACCACATGATTATCTCAATAGATGCAGAAAAGGCCTTTGACAAAATTCAACAACCCTTCATGCTAAAAACTCTCAATAAATTAGGTATTGATGGGACGTATCTCAAAATGATAAGAGCTATCTACGACAAACCCACAGCCAATATCATACTGAATGGGCAAAAACTGGAAGCATTCCCTCTGGAAACTGGCACAAGACAGGGATGCCCTCTCTCACCACTCCTGTTCAACATAGTGCTGGAAGTTCTGGCCAGAGCAATCAGGCAGGAGAAGGAAATAAAGGGTATTCAATTAGGAAAAGAGGAAGTCAAATTGTCCCTGTTTGCAGATGACATGATTGTATATCTAGAAAACCCCATTGTCTCAGCCCAAAACCTCCTTAAGCTGATTAGCAACTTCAGCAAAGTCTCAGGATACAAAATTAATGTACAAAAATCACAAGCATTCTTGTACACCAATAACAGACAAACAGAGAGCCAAATCATGAGTGAACTCCCATTCACAATTGCTTCAAAGAGAATAAAATACCTAGGAATCCAACTTACAAGGGATGTGAAGGACCTCTTCAAGGAGAACTACAAACCACTGCTCAATGAAATAAAAGAGGATACAAACAAATGGAAGAACATTCCATGCTCATGGGTTGGAAGAATCAATATCGTGAAAATGGCCATACTGCCCAAGGTAATTTATAGATTCAATGCCATCCCCATCAAGCTACCAATGACTTTCTTCACAGAATTGGAAAAAACTACTTTAAAGTTCATATGGAACCAAAAAAGAGCCCGCATCGCCAAGTCAATCCTAAGCCAAAAGAACAAAGCTGGAGGCATCACGCTACCTGACTTTAAACTATACTACAAGGCTACAGTAACCAAAACAGCATGGTACTGGTACCACAACAGAGACATAGATCAATGGAACAGAACAGAGCCCTCAGAAATGATGCCGCATAGCTACAACTATCTGATCTTTGACAAACCTCACAAAAACAAGAAATGGGGAAAGGATTCCATATTTAATAAATGGTGCTGGGAAAACTGGCTAGCCATATGTAGAAAGCTGAAACTGGATCCCTTCCTTACACCTTATACAAAAATTAATTCAAGATGGATTAAAGACTTATATGTTAGACCTAAAACCATTAAAATCCTACAAGAAAACCTAGGCAATACCATTCAGGACATAGGCGTGGGCAAGGACTTCATGTCTAAAACACCAAAAGCAATGGCAACAAAAGGCAAAATTGACAAATGGGATCTCATTAAACTAAAGAGCTTCTGCACAGCAAAAGAAACTACCATCATAGTGAACAGGCAACCTACAGAATGGGAGAAAATTCTTGCAACCTACTCATCTGACAAAGGGCTAATATCCAGAATCTACAATTAACTCAAACAAATTTACAAGAAAAAAACAAACAACCCCATCAAAAAGTGGGCGAAGGACATGAACAGACACTTCTCAAAAGAAGACATTTATGCAGCCAAAAAACACATGAAGAAATGCTCATCATCACTGGCCATCAGAGAAATGCAAATCAAAACCACAGTGAGATACCATCTCACACCAGTTAGAATGGCCATCATTAAAAAATCAGGAAACAACAGGTGCTGGAGAGGATGTGGAGAAATAGGAATACTTTTACACTGTTGGTGGGACTGTAAACTAGTTCAACCATTGTGGAAGTCAGTGTGGCGATTCCTCAGGGATCTCGAACTAGAAATACCATTTGACCCAGCCATCCCATTACTGGGTATATACCCAAAGGACTATAAATCATGCTGCTATAAAGACACATGCACACGTATGTTTATTGCGGCACTATTCACAATAGCAAAGAGTTGGAACCAACCCAAATGTCCAACAACGATAGACTGGATTAAGAAAATGTGGCACATATACACCATGGAATACTATGCAGCCATAAAAAACGATGAGTTCGTGTCCTTTGTAGGGACATGGATGAAACTGGAAAACATCATTCTCAGTAAACTATCGCAAGGACAAAAAACCAAACACCGCATGTTCTCACTTATAGGTGGGAATTGAACAATGAGAACTCATGGACACAGGAAGGGGAACATCACACTCCGGGGACTGTTGTGGGGTTGGGGGAGGGGACAGGGACAGCATTAGGAGATACACCTAATGCTAAATGACGAGTTAATGGGCGCAGGAAATCAACGTGCCACATGGATACATATGTAACAAACCTGCACATTGTGCACATGTACCCTAAAACCCTAAAGTATAATAAAAAAAAAAGAAAGAAAATTAAATGTCATAATTGACAGAAATCATTTAGAACTGTTTCAGGTACAGAATAAATGCAATATTAGTTTTAGATATGACTATTGTATGGATGACTTTCCATCCTGCTCCATCTCCAATCTACTGCCATGTAACAATGATATCCAACAGGGCAGGAAAAGGAATATGGATGTCCAAAGCTTGTATTTATTATTTACAATATGTATAATTGATGCCAGTGGGAGATTAAACAGCTGTGAAAAATTCAAGAACTCCCTAGCATAGAAGAAAACTTTAATATTCTTTATTCATAATCCCTATGTTGCTTCTTATCAGGTTCTAACTGAGCACCAAGGGCAGTTAGTGGGTGAGTGGCAGGTAGCTGGAAAAACACTCAAGGAATCATAGACAGTTTCAACATGGCTTTACTCTCTCTCTGGGCATGAGCGAGCCTGGGTGCAAGCCATATGTACAGCATCAGCAGGGTAGTTATACCTTTTACAGACAACAGTGGCTCTGAGCCAAGCACAAGCTCATGTGGCATGGTTACATAATGTGCGGAGTTGTGTGCCTGCACTCAAAACCCACTGAGTCATGCTATGCTGGATGTCTGCCTTGGCCTATTCTTGACCACAGGACATCCATTTTCCTTACACTCCACCCCCTAAGCCAAGAGAGACATAAGCCTTAGACACACGGGTCTGACATATAGGCCTTATACATAGGTTTTGTGCACACAGGCTTGACACATAAGCCTTACACATATGCTTTGGGCACATAGGCCTGACACACATAGGCTTGATACATAAGCCTGACACATAAGCTCTGGGCACACAGGCCCAATACACAGGCTTGACACACAAGCTCTGGGCACAGACGCCAGATACACAGGCTTGACACATAAACTCTGGGCACACAGGCCAGATACACAGGCTTTACATTCCATCCCCTTGGCTGAGGGAGTTCTTCTAGTGGGGAGACATGCCCACAGGGCAGAATCCTGGACCCAGAGGCCACATCAGTAATACAGGGAGCAACAACTCCAAGTTATGGCAGACAACCACCCCATGGTAACGTTACCCTATTGTTGCTTTATATATTAAGCCAGGTTTTTATTTCTCTACCTTCAGAGGCGTTGGGGCAGGCAACAGCAGGTTACCATTCATCCCCATACCTGGTCAGAGAAGGTCATCCTCCCTCTTATAAGTCTTGCCACATGACTTGGCCCCACATGGGCTAGTGACTAGCCACTTCTGTAACTTCCAGGTAGTTAACCACAAGATTAAACCTCAATAAATTGCCCAGCTATTGGTGCAGATTACTATAGGTATCACCTCCTTGATGATCACCATGCACATTGCTCTGGGTTCAGCCTACTGGCTACTTTGTCCATGCCTGGTTTCAAACCACATGGTGTCAGTATTAGGTTGGACAGCAAGAGCAGTCCAAGCAGCAGTAGCACCTTGACTAGACCCATCTGTGTGCCATGCCTCATTGGGAATGAGGGGACGCACTTCCTTAAATGGTGATGGCTCAAGGTCTAGGGGTGCCTCAGGCCCCATGGCTTTATCTTGAATTAGGACTACAGATCCCAAGACCTCTTGCAACTCTCCTGCTAAAAGACTCGTTCTCAATGTACTCCGCTGTTCTCAGTAGGCATCCTCCTTTGCTAAAATGAATGTCTGTGCTGTCCTAGTCGGGAGTGTCATTACCCATGAATGAATGTACCCATCCCACTATCAGGTAAGTCATCTGTACAATGGCTGTAGCCCATCCTGTCGCATTCTCACAAGCCTGAAGGGTGGCATATACAGCTGTTAGCTGTTTCTCTATCAAGGAATACTGGAGCTCACTTCCCTTCCATAGTTGGGATCAAAAGCCTACTGGCATTCTCAAGTACTCTGTATGCTACCACAGGCTCCACTGAAACGATTTGTGGTCATATGCACATCTAGCTCAAACAGGTGCCGCTGGTCTACTACCCACAGAGCTTGTGCCTACTGAATAGCCTGCTTGGCTGCTAGGAAGGTGGTCTCAGCCACACTATCCCAATCTCAGGCAAGAGGAGTGCTGCTGCTTCTAAATCTGCAACAGAATTAGAGGTTAACATAATATTATAAACAAGACCATGACATATGGTGGGACTATGCATATAGCCCTGCGGCAACACTATGAAAGTCCGTGGTCACCTTCCCATGAAGGTAAACTTTTCTTGGCTCTCTAGGGCAATGTTAATTGAGAATGCATTGGTCAAATCCACCATATAGTGGTACTGTCCCAATTCTGTCGTGAAGTGGTCCATCAAGTCCATGACAGATGGCATAGCTGCCAAGCTGTGTAAAACATCCACCCTCAAAATGTATTCAGGTATGGGAGAGACATACACAGTACATAAGCAAGGAGCCAAGCGGCCGATGCCAAGGCGCAACGATACAGGTTTAACTTTCACTAAATGGTCTTCATAACTGTCTATGCAGCCATGCCCAGAAATTATCCAGGTGCAGGGACTTCGATTGACAAGTCTACATGTAGTCTCCAGTCATCTGGTGTCTCCACAAGATGGGCACCTAGGCCAGTTTTCTAATCAAACAGAAAAAGCTTTACACCCCCACCTGGCCGCAGCACATAGTCTTTGGGCTGGAGCACCCAGGTGGGACTGGGTCACTCAGCAATGTCCTTCTTCCCCTTGGGCATTTTCTGAAATTGCTGCTCCAGAGGCAACTGTTTCAACAAAGTTAAGAGTACTTCATTGGGCTGCTTACCAATTTCCTCTCAGTCAACCCCGGCGAAAGTCAAATCTATCCACATCTGTGAACATGTCACTCATTGGGAACCCCTGTTCTCCCATGGAGGGCCCCCTGTGTGTGGGGAATCTTTCCCTTCTTTACAGCGTAGAACCCTTGATCCCATCTGTGGGACCGAGCCACCATAGCAGCGATTCCAAGCTCTGTAGCCATGCCTCCAGGCACCCCACCTGTGCCTGAAGGTCCCCATTCATAGCAGCTTCTAACTCTTTTTCTGAGCTGTGCAGCCAGGCCTCCAGGTGCCCTGCCTACACCTGGAGAGCCCTTACCTGCACTACAGCCCTCAGAAACTGGGTGTGTACTTCTCATAGCACAGTCAAAAATGCTCATCCAACTCTGCTGGCAAAAGCTAGCTCCTTCTTGGTGCTCTGCACTTCCAGCTGCTTCAGCAGCTTCTCCACACTTGCAGAGGACCCATCTACCACTGCCCAGGTTTCCACTGGATCCCATCCAAGCAGCACAGCTCAAGATCCTGTTTGTGATGCCAATTGTCAGGTTCTAACTGAGGTCTGAGGGGAGTCAGTGGGTGAGTGCTGGGTAGCTGGAAAAATACTTGAGGAATAGTAGACAGTTTCAACATGGCTTTACTCTCTCTCTGGGCACAAGTGAGCCTGGGCACAAGCCATATGTACAGTGTCAGCAGGGTAGTTATAACTTTTACAGACAATAGTGGTTCCGAGCCAAGCACAAGCTCACATGGGTGATTACCTAATGCGCCTCACATGGCGTGGTTACATAATGTGTAGAGTTGTGCACCTGTACTCCAAACCCGCTGAGTCATGCTGCATTGGATGTCTGCCTCCACCTATTTTTGACTACAGCACATCTATTTTCCTTACACTCCTCATTTACTAATATTAGTGCTGGCAAATTTGTATCCATAGAGGACTGCAGTAACCTCAATTCTTGCCTCCTCAGAAGAAATAATATGACTGAAGGGCAAAAGGCTAATGGAGAGACTGAGGCAAGTATCAGAGCAGGGGTGAAAATTTATTAAAAAGCTTTAGAACAGAAATGAAAGAAAGGAAAGTACACTTGGAAGAGGGCCAAGTAAGTGACTTGAAAGTCAAGTGCACGGCTTGAACTTTTGACTTGGGGTTTTATATGCTGGCGTACTTCCAGGGTCTTACGTTACTTCTTGCCACTCACCCAACTCCTGAGATCTTACTGGGAAGCTGCTGATCACCAGTTTTACGTGGTTTTTTTTTTCTATTAGGAGACTGCTTTTCCTGGCACTGCTGTGACCAATTATTTGGAGACACAGATACTTTGGAGACACAGTTAACAATCGCCTGACCATTACTCTTGGTGTGTGTTGGGGGGTGGAAAACCCTCTTCTGCACTGCTCATACTGAACTAGCTACCCACTGTAACAATGTCACTCAGTGGTCTGCAACAAGTTCCATCCAAATCATTGCTTAAGACGATGCTTTGAGAAACCTAAATGCTTTGTTGCTTTCTTTCTCTGTGACTGATTTTTGGAAACCACTCTCCATGGATTTCTCACATTTAAACAAGTCTTGTGACAGACTAGTTCTCTATCTTCTTTTCAATAATACTTGTTCCATGAGCAACCTTGAATGATACTCTCTCCCACTAGGGCAGAAGGTATAATTATTTGCTGTCCAGGATAATAAAGATAATGTCTTCCTCTGGGACAAAGATTGGGCAGGTTTTCTTATATTTCCTTATTAAATCAGGAGTTCTTTATGTATGGGGTTCCTCATCTGTGATAGAAGCTCATTGCATTCATGGAATCCTCCTGGGCTCATCATCACTGTGGAAATGATATGATTTTGAAGATTATACTTATTGATGTGTCATGAGTAGTAAAGGTCTTCATCTCAGACTTAGAAGTGTCATGTCTTCTGCCAATATCTACAGAACTTCTTTAGGCTAACTTGTAAACTTGTAGATAGGATAAAATGTCAGACCTTTACAGTTTTGACATTTATTATTATGAATCCATGTGCACAAGGTAAGATAGAACAATTTCTTGGAAAGAAAATGTGACATTTGCTCAAGTTATTCCTTCCCAACACCTTGACTATAATTGTCTCAGTCCACTGTAGTACTGATTCCATTTATTGATAAAGTTTCTGCACTATTCTCTCTTTCTTTTGCTCTTTCCTACTGGCCTACACTTTCCTTTAATATATTTATTTTGTTAGTTCTCATTATACTAATACATTGTTTTCTCGGGTACAAAATATTCATCTTCTTATTCATATTGTCCGTATACAGATTCTTATGCTCATTCCTCAGCATCTTGAATGAAATTCTAACATTTCTACTGGTTGGTAAACAATATAGACTATTACAGAAAATTAGAATACATGATGCAAACTTTATATATTAAAGTCTCTGCTACCATATTCTGTATCTTAGTCTATAATTCTATAAAATAGAGAGAAACATTATAAAGAGAAAATACACCTCCAGGGAGGACAAATGTTTTGATAAATTTTACTTTCCTTTTCTCCAAATTTTATTATAGGCATTTTATAATCATGCTGATTACTACGTGTAATCAGTATTAGAGTCACATATATGGTATTTTTACTTAGTCAACATGCAAAAAATGTATGTACCAAGACCTCCGGTGCATTCCAGTGTTAGAGAGGACTTGAAGTAAAATTACTATAGCACCTAAAAATCAAGAATGATGCAAACATGTAGAGCAGTTGAGAAAATGTGGGTTCAGAAACACTTGGTTTATATATAGAAGTAGTCATTATTCCAGTGGTGGAAATGATTGACAGACATGGTGGGAAAAACTTTTTTAGTAGTGTCTCCATATCATCTCTTAATATGTCCCTCCTTTTACATCATATAATTCACGTATTATTATTCGTTTTACTGTCACAAACTTTCTTTAAATTTTATGTGCATTTCCCCAGTGGAGAAAAAAAGAGTTTTCAACAAATGGCTCTGGGAAAACTAGATATCTATACATAAACAAGGCAGTTGTACCCCTGCTTCATATCATATCCAAAAACGAACTAAAAATGAATCAAACACTTAAAGTACAAAAATAATAAAACACTTAGAAAAAAACATAAAGGTAAACCTAATGAACTTGGAAAAGGGGATAATTTCTTAGAGATCTAAAACAAATAGCATAAGCAACAATACATAAGGCAGATTTTATCAAAATTAAGTTTTGGTGCTTCTAAGGACATTGTCAGGAAAGAAAAAAGCAAAACACAAAATGAAAGAAGATATTTTCAAATCATATATTTTCATAGTAACCTCAGAAACTGGGTGTGTACTTCTCACATTTATATATTCTGTATTCAGAATGTATAAATAAATAACTTTTACCACTGCATAATGAAAAGACAAATAAGTAAATTGAAAATGGGCACAGCATCTGAATATAAATATCTCCAAAAAGATAAAATGTCTAGTAGCTCATAAAAAGAAGGTTAACATAATTAGTCATTAGGAACATGCAAATCAAAACCACAATGAAATACTACTTCATAGCCATTAGGATGATTACTACCAAAAAGACAATAACAATGTGAAGGAGTGTTATAGATTGAATTTTGTCTCCCCAAAAAAGGTATATTGAAGTCCTAAACCTCAGTACCTCAGAATGGGACCTTATCGGGAAACCAGGTTTTTGTAGATGCAGTAAAGTTAAGATGAGGTCACTATTGGGGGCCTTAATCCAGTATAACTGTTTTCTATATTAAGAAGGGAAATTTGAACACAGAAATAGACAAGAACAGTAAGAATTCCATGTAATGATGAAGATAAAGATACAAATGATATTATTTACAAGCCAAAAAACACCAGAAGTTATGAGAGTGGCATAAAACAGATTCTCTCTTATAGCCCGTGGATGGAACAAACCTTGCAAACATCTTGATCATGGACTTCTATTTGGCATTACTGTGAGAAAATAAATTTTTTAAGCCACACAATTTGTGATTCTTTGTTATGACAGCCCTAGTGAGCTAATATAGCCATAATGTGGAGAGGCTATAACCCTCATATACTGCTGGTGAAAATGTAAAATCATACAGTCACTGTGGAAAAGGGTTTTGCAATTCCTGCAATGTTGAACATAGTGTTACTATCTCACCCAGCAATTATATACCTAGGTATATTCCCAAGAGAAATGAAAATACACATCTACATAAAAATTTGTACAAGAGTCTTCATAGTAACATTACTCCCAACTACCAAAAAGTGGAAACAATACCAGTGTGTATCAACTGATGACTGGATTAAATAATGTGGTATATCCATACATGTAATATTTGGTCACAACTAGTAATGAACTACTGAAAGTGTTTCAATATAAACACTTGAAATGGTTAGACTAAGTTAAAAAAAAAAATCAGACATAAAAGCACAGGTATTGAAACGGCTACGTTGTCTGGGGTATATACCCAGTGTTCGTCATCTCACGCCAGGAAAATTTAGGACATAGACACACACAAGTTTAAGAGTGGAGGTTTAACAGGCAGAAGAAAAGAGAAAGAAAAACTGCTCTCACTATTAAAAGAGGGGACTCCTGAGTGGAAAAAAAAATGGGTGGCAGCAGATGTGCTGGGTTTTATAGTCCAGCTTGCAGAGACAGTGTCTGATTTACGCAGGGCTCACAGACTGGTTCAGTCAGGTACGGTGTATGCATAGTGTGCAGGGAAGACTGGTCGCTCCATCCTAAACTTACCATGCAAATGAATTCTCCCCTCAGCCCACGCCATCTCATCTGATCCTTACTGTACACGTGGCTAGCAGATAAGGGAAGATGGAGCTGCCATCCAGTGCAAGCTCCCAGCTTTCTTGCTTTCTTTCTTTCCCTTTATTTATTTATTTATTTATTTGGGACGGAATCTCGCTTTCTTGCCCAGGCTGGAGTGCAATGGTGTGATCTCAGCTCACTGCAACCTCCGCCTCCCAGATTCAAGCAATTCTCCTGCCTCAGCCTCCCGAGTATCTGGGATTACAGGCACCTGCCACCACACCCAGCTAATTTTTGTATTTTTGGTAGAGACAGGGTTTCACCATGTCGACCAGGCTGGTCTTGAACTCCTGACCTCAGGTGATCCACCTACCTTGGCCTTCCAAAGTGCTGGGATTACAGGCATGAGCCACCAGACCCAGACCCTAGCTTTCTTTTCTATGTCTGAAGTTTGACTTTACAGGCTGCTCTTTGTTGGAAAATGATGTGTGGCTGCTTTTTATTAAAAAGAAAAGCCTTACTGAGGACTACACTACCCTTACTGCCAAAGTGATTTCTTCTTAACTCCTATGTCCTTCCTCACTCAGGAGTGGTAACCCTAACTGCTGTTAGGGGTGTTGGGTCAATGACTCTTTCTGGCTACTTCCTGCTGAAAAGCAGTGTGAGGAACAGAAAGTAGGGATCCTCCTGGGGTTGAACTAAGAGTCCTCAGAAGAAAGGCGTGTCCATGCATGGTTCACTCTGCAGCACCATTTGGAATTTGATTGCTTCTAGGCAAGAGGAAACAATTTGAGTAACAGTATTGAGTAGACAAGGTCCAGACGTTAATATAAAACATATGAGCAAGAGGGGGCACTAACCAGTTAACAATGGCACTAGCCAGTTTCATGAAGAAGACTAGAATTCATTAAAGAGGGATTGTAGCCATCCAGGGCTGCATTTTCTTTTAATCTGTAATTGATCTTAACTTGATCTTTAAGCAACTGTAGGTTTTCTTCTAATTGACTAGAGGTGTTGATCCGGAAGCAGCATTTTTCACTTAAGACTCACAGGTCCCCCTACTTTGGCTGTAAGGACATCTAGGGCCTGTCTATTCTGTATTACTACTGAGGCTAAAGAGTCTATGGATTATGGTTGTGCTTTATTAGTGCCTCTCTCAGTCTTCCATGAAGGCTGTAGGATTCTCATCTGGCTTTTGGTCTATCATGAACAGTTTAGAGTAATTAAGAGGTTTGGTCCAAGTTTTTCTGGCACTAGGTCTGGGTCCTGGCACTTGTTGAATGTGCTGCCCATGGTTGCAGGTGTGACCTTAAATATACACATTAAAAAATGTTTCCTTTGCCATTCATCTGTAGCATCATTAGGGCTCCAATTAGAGTTGTCAAGAGGAACTGCTTTCCTTCCTCCTGGGAATGGAGTTTCCATTATTTCTTCACCTTCCCTATTTTCTCTTTTCTTTTAGACCTACTATGGGAGACACATTGCTCATTTCTGAATTTCTCTGCTGCCTACAGAGCTACCTGCTTCTCAGCTGTGGGTAGGGTTTGGCTTAGGAGCAGCATAACATGCCTCCAGGAGAGGTCAAATACCTGAGTTAAATTTTGGATGGCTTCTATATACCTATCAGTGTCATCAGAAAATTGGCTTAGGTCTCCCTTTACTTGCCTAACAGCTTCCAATGAGAAGAGAACTTGAACCCTAATGGCATCACCTCCATTGGGCATTTCCTGTAGAGGGAACAGTGAATGTGTGAAAGTGGGAAACTTTGGAGATGGTGGAGGTGGAAGATCTGTGGCATGGTTGGAAGTGGCCCCAGATAAGGGAGACCGGAAGGGCTGGCACACTCAATAGCTGCCTCAGATGGTTTCTGCAGAATTTGCTTTTCTAGTCTTGGGGAATCATTCCCCTTGGGACTGTCTGACATGATAGGTAAAAGGGCTGAGTCAGTTGTGCAATGTTTGCAAAGATATGGGTTGTCTCGCAGAGCAAAAGAAAGCCTGCACATAAGGTACCTTGGATCATTTGCCTTCCCATCTGCAGAAAAGATCTAATTGTCAGATAATATTAAAATTAAGCTCCGTTCCACAAGCCAGGCTGATTCAAGGGGGTAAGAAGACCATGCCCTTATGCAAAAGAAAATGGGCCACATTTTCTTCAAAGTCTCAGGGTCAAAGGAGTCCCAGTGCTTCAGAATGCACTCCAGAGGAGTACAGGCTGAAGACAACCTGTTACCCATCTAGAAAGAGAAGTAAGAAAAAGGTATCCCTTTTGCCTTCTTCCTTTTGGTGTGACCCAGGGTTGGGAAGAAGACAGTGTGGGTGTCCCCCAGCTGTTTTCCCTCCATGGTTCCTGGGTCCTGGCACCTTGTTGAATGTGCCGCCCATGGTTGCAGCTGTGACCCCCAGCCATGGAACCAGAGGAACTAAGAGATTGGGATTAGTCACGCCCACCATGCAGCTGTAGTTCTCTGCCTATGATTTCCCTTTGACTTCCTAGACTTGTGTGACCTGTCTGGCTCCCCGAAAAAAAAAAAAAAAAAAAAAATGGATCTCTCGAAAGACTATGTGAAAGTTGCTTTTGGGAAACTTTTGCACTTTCCTCCTTAATGGAGGAAGTGTGTTGATTTGGGCTCCATATCCTACTATTATAGCCCATGCTAAAGCATTTAACCTTAGAAAATGGTTCTGGTTAACTTCTGAACTTAAAAATCCCCTTACTAATGAAGTACCATTCTAATTAGAGGAAGAATAGGTGACTTAAAGGAATGTAGGAACCAAATGGCTATTTTCCTGCTAATGGGACAGTATAGAGACTAAAATTTAGCTTCGGATAATATGTTACTCCTAGTTGTTGAAGGCAGAATTTCCCCATTTACAGAAGCAGCATGAAGGCTGGTTTCTAGTAGAAAGGCACAAAAAGGGAGGAGAATTGGTAAGCTAAGAGTGTTTTGGTAATGAACCAACGATGTGCCTCATGGAGATTATCCCTACTCCACTAGGTGGTGCTGTTGACCTTGAAATGCTATGTGCTCGCCACACCAAGGGCAGAGTGACTTTGACATGCCATGTGTTCTTCAGACCAAGAGCAGAGAGAGACCTGGAAATGCCATGTGCTCTCCAGACCAGGGGCAGAGAGTGACCTGGAAATGCCAGGTGCTCTCCAGACCACGGGCAGAAAGTATGCTCAGTGTAGAGGGGAGACCCTCTGTTCCTAGAAAATCAGAAAGACACCTTCCCTTGAGCTATATCCCCAGTTACTACAATATTCCTTGATCTTGCCAAATAATATTACTTCCCTGAACTGTAAAACTTCCCACATATTGCATATGCGGAGAGCATCGGAGATATGGCAGTTGTGGAGAGGAAAGGAGGAAATTACAATAGTAAAGTTGGAGATTCTGTAACCGACACTCCATTGGGTGGTCAGAGGTTGGGGTCAGTCCAGAAGCCTTTGGATAAAGCCAGAGGATAGCCCCAGCCAGAAATCCTCAGTTGCACTGATACCTCTTTCAGCCCCATGCAACGGTTAAGTCCTCCGTGAAAGGAAGCTGGTTGAAACATGGCCAACATGCCCAGCAACCCATGGTTGCAGGGGATTCTCCATGTTCTCCTCAGCAAGCTTCACATCTAAGTCTTTAAGAACAGTAGCCACATTAACTGTGTTTTTACCTGGCTGACAGATGCCCTTTATTGATTTGATTTCGTTCTAAAATGGAAGACAACAGCCCTGAAATGAAAGGACAGAGTTGGAGTTCGCTCCTCTACTCACCATTTTGATAAATGTTGTACCTTGGTATCCTGGATGAGATCCCCAATATAAAGCAACTATGTTGTCTGCGGTATACACCCAGGGTTCATTGTCTCAAGCCAGGAAAATTTAGGGCATTGTCGCACACTAAAAGTTTAGAAGCAGAGGTTTAATAGGCAGAAGGAAAGAGAAAAACAGCTCTCTCTATTGAGAGGGGACTTCCGACCAGAAAACACCAGCTGGCAGTGGATGCACCAGTTTTTATATCCTGGCTTGAGGAGGCAGTGTCTGATTTACACAGGGCTCACAGATTGGTTAGATCAGGTATGATGTTTACATAGGGTGTGGGGAAGGCCAGTTGCCCCATCCTAATCTTAATATGCAAATAAATTCTCCCCTCTGCCAGTGCCATCTTATCTGATCCTTATTGTACACGTGGCTGGCACAGAAGGAAAGATGGAGCCACCATCTTGAATATGTGTAGCCCCTAGTTCCTGCTGGCATTCACCTGTGCAAACTCCCAGCTTTCTTGTCTATGTTTGCAGCTTGTCTTTACTGTCTGCTCTTTATTAGAAAATAATTTGTGGCTGCTTTTCATTAAAAAGAAAAGCCTTACCAAGGACTCCCATACCCTTACTATCTGCTTAAGTGATTTCTTCTTAACTCTTATATCACTATTGTATACTTTCATTTATATGACAAATAGGCAAATTCATAGAGGCAGAAAGTGGATTAGTGGTTGCCAGGGTCATATGTATGGAAACACATTGAGCCATATGGAGTGAAGAAAGTGTTCTGAAATTAGATTGTGGTAGTGTTTATGCAACCTTGAGATATACTATTAAAACTCCAGCAAATTGTATACTTTACATGTATAAATTTTATAGTATATGAATATCTCTCAAAACTATATTTCAAAAAATAAAAATAACAAAATTTAAAATTATAAGTGCATAATTGAAACTAGAATGTAGCATACTAACTCTAAACATCTACCATACTAACCCATAAATCTATGTTAAACATGGCTTTTCCTCAGAAGACATTCCATAATACAAAAATGATATCAAACAAATAGAAACCGGGCAGAAAGCCATAATCTTATGGGCTTGAGTTGTCAGAGAATCCAATAGGACTTCCAAAAGAGAGGGATTATAGTGAACAGAATCCTAAAATTTCCACATAAATTGCCGCTTAACCTCTTTACAGACAGTTAAATTATACATGGAGGGAGAATAGACACCAGAAAACAGCAAGTTAAAAGCTGAAAGCAGTAAGCAAAGATTTAAGATACCATCCACCTCAGAAAGAGAGAGTTTGCAGTTTAAACACTTCCAGATGAGAGGGTTTTGGTCAACATCTCAGGCTTTCCATAGATCTGTCCTAACAAAGTGTAGATCAAGAATTACCACTTCAAAGTTATCAATCAGTAGTTTAAGAGCCTGCTAGAACAAAATCCAAATTTCAGGGCAAGATGATAGAATTCAAAATTTAGACAATGTATCATTCACAATGGTAAGGGTATGACAAAATATTAACAGACATGAGAAAAAGGAAGTAAATGTGATCCACTATAAATAAAATAAATATTCCTAAGAAACAAACTCCTCAAATACCCAGTTAATAGAATTGATAGTCAAGGACATATCTATTATAAATATGTTCAATGACTTAAAGTGAAAATAACTGAGCCAAGACTGCACCACTGCACTCCAGGATGGGCGACAGAGTGAGACTCTGTCTAAATAAATAAATAAAACACAAAATATGCATTACATAAATCTATAACATAATGAACATCTATATAAAAAGATGTTTTCAAAAATTTGTGGTTGTGATCACTCATTAAAAAAACAAAAAGCCAATTGGGACATTAATGAGATTTCAGGGAATCTATATCAATTTGGGGAAAATTAACCTATTAAAAATATTGAGTCTTCCAATCAATGAGTATAATTTATCTATTTCTATTATCAGTGTTCTGTAGTTTTCAGCATACTAATTTTAAAAATACATTCTACTATACTTATACCTAATATTCAATTTTTTTATACTTGTGTAACTGGTATTGGTCTTCATGTTGTATTCCAATTGTTATTTGCTAATATATAGGAACGACAACAGTTTTGGTGTATTTAGTTTGAATCCTCTGCCTCAGCCCGACTCACTTGTTAATTCTAGAAGTGTCCCCCACTAGATTTTTGAAATCTAAGAGATGCAGTATTATTCCTTTCTTTCTAATCTATTTATTATTCATTTTATTGCCTTATTACACAAGGTAAATCTTCCAACAGGATGGAATTATATAAGAGGAAATGCTTGCTTTGTTTCCTATCTCAGTGAGCGTATTCCATCTTTTACAATTAAGTATAAGGTTAACTGTGAATTTGTTTTAGATACATTTTATGAAGTTAAGGAAGTTTCCTTCACATTTTTCTTGAGTTGCTGAGATTTTTATCATGAAAACATTAAATTTTATCAAATACCAGTTCATACATCTAACTTTATAATTATTTATTCTTCCTTTAGTCTACTGTTCCAACAAATTATTGATTGATTTTCAAATGCTGAACCAACCTTGCATCCCTAGGAAAAATATAAATTGACCATAATGTATTTCTGTATTTTATACATTGTAGGATATAGTTTGAAAATATTTCGTCAAAGATTTTTGCAACTATGTTTATGAGAGATAGTGATTTAGAGGTTTTTTGGGTTTATTTATTTATGTATTGTTTTCAGTATAGACTAAGGCTGTCTTCATACAATAAATTGTGAAGTATTCTTTCCTCTCTTTTCTGAAAATGTGGTATAGAATTGGTATTGTTTCTTTATTGTTTGGCAGAATAGGGCAGTGAAATAATTTTGGTCTGTACTTTTCTCCATTGGATGATATTAACCACAAATTTTATATATTGTATATAATTAAATCTAATGAGATGGCCTGCTTTTTCTTGAGTGTTTTGTTAGCTTTTCTCTTTCAAAGAATTAGTTAATATTATCTAACTTTTCAAAATTGTGAGCCTAGGGTTTATTATGGTATTGCTGTATTTTTATTTTTACATCTGTAGGATTTAGTAGTGATATCTCCTTTTCATTCAGATATTTATAAATGTGTCTTCTGTCTTTTTCCTGATCAATCTAAACAAACTTTTTTATCACTTTTCTTGATCTGTTTGAAGAAGCCGTATTTCATGTCATTGATTTTTTTCATTACTTTGGTGTATCGAATTTTGTCAATATCTGCTATTATCTTTATTATTTTTATTTTTCTTCTGGCTTTAGTTTTTATTCACTCTTCTTTTTCTAATTTTTTGAGGTAGAGGTTTATATTACTGATTTGAGAACTTTCTCCTCTTCTTATGTTATCATTTAATGCTGTAAATTTTAATTTCAGCAGCTTAAGCAGCTTCCTACAAATTTTGAAATAATTTCTTCTGTTAAAATGCAATTCAAAATATTATAAAAAACGTTTTCGAGACTTATAAATTGAACTATTAAGTATTTACAATTAAGTTGTTTAATTTTCCAATAATTAGGAATTTTCCTGATATCTTTTTGTTATTGACTTCTAGTTCAATTCTGTTATAATCTGTAAAAAATAGTTTGAATGATGTTTTATTATGTTAATTTTATTGAGTTTTAGTGGCCCTAAATATAATATATATATATATAGATTAATGTTTTTTGTGCATTTTGAAAAAATACATGTTTGTTTTTGGCTGGAGTTTTCTATAAAAATTAATTTGACTTAGTGGGCAGATAATGTTGGCCAATTCCTCATTTTAGTTTTCCTATGTTTCCTTCCAGTTTTATCAGAGTTTCCCTTATGTATTTCGAAGTTCTGTTGCTACGTGAATATACATTTAGAACTGGTATGTCTTTTTGGTGAATTGACTCCTTGGTCATTATGAAATGTTCTTTATTATCATTAGTATGAATTTATACTGTGAAATCTAGCTTTTATAATATTAATATGAATACTCTAGCTATAAATTTTGTAGATGACCAAGATTTCATTATTAGGGTTGAAACAACACATTTTTTTGGCTTCCTACATAAACTGTGGTAGCAGATCCTCTGATACTAATTGTTTTTATCAAACCAAAGAATCTGAAATTACATTTTCTCCAAGATTCTGACAATTGCTTGTCTCTCATACTTAGTTTATTTTGCTGCTGTGAACATTTTTCTTTTTTTCCTGAGTATTCACATTTCTATTAGCGAATAATGAGAGTTTCATTTAGGTGCTAGTCTATTTTAAACCAAAAGTCTCATAACTGACTTTCAACTTATCTCATTAGAGCCTGATTTTGATGGCATGTCTTTATTTTATAAAGCATATTGCCATTTAACATAAGGAATAAATGTTGGAAGCCACAAAAAATTGAACATAATAGAGTGACCTTTTACAGTCAGTTGCACATGAGTACAGCCTTAAAAAAATATAAAGGTTATCAAATGTGTCTGGCTTTAGACACTTAGAGACAATCTAATTTAAGAGTCTATTCAGGTTACAGGATAATATAAAGGAAGGAGTATTGAACTAGAATTGGGAAGACTTACATTTGATACTTATTTTCACAACTTACTAGTAACCTTAGGGAAGACATTTAGTATTCAAAAGCCTCAGCTTCTTAGTAATAAGAAATAGAGACAACCTGACAACTATTAATAGACTTATTATGAGGCCCAAACTAATTATCTATAGTGAGAGCATTA
Organism: Nomascus leucogenys; assembly: GCF_006542625.1. Lineage (NCBI taxonomy): Eukaryota > Metazoa > Chordata > Mammalia > Primates > Hylobatidae > Nomascus > Nomascus leucogenys. Next base: position 112,269,342 of record NC_044382.1, on the reverse strand, counting down.
CAAAGTGTTACAAAATCATTTGCTTTTATTAAGTTGATTAGTGTTAGGTTCTTTAACAAATATTATAAGGCACTACTGTATTAGTTAGGGTTCTCCAGAGGGACAGAACTAATAGGATATATGTATACATAAAAGGGAGTTTATTAAGGAGAATTGACTAACATGATCACAAGGTAGAGTTCCAAAATAGGCCATCTACTAGTTGAGGAGCAAGGAAGCCAGTGGTGGATCAGTTCAAGTCTGGAAACCTCAACAGTTGGGAAGCTGACAGTGCAGCCTTCGGTCTGTGGCCAAAGGCCTGCGAACTCCTGGTAAACCACTGCTGTAAGTCCAAGAGTCCAAAAGCTGAAGAACTTGGAGTCTGATGTTAGAGGGGGGGAAGCATCCAGCACAGGAGAAAGATGAATACTGGAAGACTCAGCAAGTCTGCTCTTCAACTTTCTCCTGCCTGCTTTATTCTAGCCGCAGTGGCAGCTGATGAGATGGAACCTGATATGGTTTGGCTGTGTCCCAACCTAAATCTCACCTTGAATTATAGCTCCCATAATTCCCACGTCATGGGAGGACCCAGCAGGAGAAAACTGAATCATGGGGGTGGGTTTTTCCCCTGCTGTTCTCATAATAGTCATTAAGTCTCATGAGATCTGATGGTTTTATAAAGAGGAGTTCCCCTGCACGTGCCCTCTTGCCTGTCATCATGTCAGACATCCCTTTGCTCTTCCTTTCTCTTCCACCACGACTGTGAGGCCACCCCAGCCATGTGGAACTGTGAGTCCATTAAACCTCTTTCCCTTTTTTTTTTTTTGAGATGGAGTTTCACTCTTGTTGCCCAGGCTGCAGTGCAGTGGCACGATCTCAGCTCACACAACCTCTGCCTCCCAAGTTCAAGTGATTCTCTTGCCTCAGCCTCCCAAGTACCTGGGATTACAGGCGCCCGCCACCATGCCCAGCTAACTTTTGTATTTTTACTAGAGATGAGTTTTCACCATGTTGGTCACACTGGTCTCTAACTCCAGACCTCAGGTGATCCCCCAGCCTCAGCCTCCCAAAGTGCTGGGATTACAGACATGAGCCATTGCACCTGGCCAAACCTCTTTCCTTTATAAATAACCCAGTCTCAGGTATGTCTTTATTAGCACTATGAGAATGGACAAATAAAGTGCCCACCCAGATAGAGGGTGGTTGTGCCTCTCCCAGTTTACTGACTCAAATGTTAATCTCCTTTGGCAACAGCCTCACAGACACACTCAGAAAAAATTTATTGCACCTTTCAAGCCAATCAAGTTGACAGTATTAACCAGCACATTCTTTTACCCAGTTGAGCAACAATGTTTTGAAATTGCAATCACTTAATGAGGTATGTAATAATATTGTAGTTACAATAATAAAAAGCCTGTTTCTGCAACCCATGAATTTAGAAAGACATTACTTTTTTCCCCTTACAGAGATAGAATAAAAATCAAGTGTTAATTGAGAATTTCTTCCCAATATCTTCATTTTCATATTTTGTAATCTCCTTGTCTCACTTAGGATGTTATAATTTATAATTTGACACTGATGAGTAGTACTAGGATCAGGAAATAGCATGGTTAGTTTCCTGGCAGCTCCATGCTGTCAGTCCCATCAGTTAATTTCTTTTCTCACATGCCAGCTTAACACTGCACAGTCATTTGAAAGCTCTATGTAAGAGTCTCCCACCTTCTTTTCTTGTAATAAGGAAGTTCCCTGAGCTACTCTGACATTATACATTCTTTAATCTCTTTGCAAGTTATGTGACCCACTGTATGGTTTCCCTTTTATTAATGCAAATGTCCCTTAAATGTCTAGAATTAAACATTTTCTGTCAATTTCAAGAGATGGAGTTCTGCTCAGATAATGACAATGCCACTACAAACCTTGCCTCAATTACAGCATTATAATCTCTAGACCTGAAATCCCCTGGACACTCTGGTATTATAAAATGCTTTTCAGCTATGCAGATGTGGAATTCATTACAAGTATGTTTTATGTGAGAACATATCTTAAACTTATTGAAAATATCATTGTCTTGGGGTGTTTGATAACTTGAACTATTATTTAAAGTGTAACAACAGTGACATATTGGAAGTGAGTAAAAAGAATAATGCTTGTATTTATAAATTTGAAGACACACATATATATGCACATACCTTTAAGGGAAATAAATAATAGCAGGAGGTTTTTTGCTGAAAGCAGGGAAAAATGAAATATTTCTGTATAATAATAAAAATTATTATCAGTAAAATTATAATTTTTAACATGATTAACAGTAAATTTAAAAGCAATTTCTGCCTAGTATAACATTAGTGGTCTATTAATTATGTTTATTATACACTTCTATTTTAAATGAAATTTTTAAGAAATAAAAAATACCAAAAATATAAGCCTATAATATATGACACACATTTATATATCTAATCTTAAGAAATTTTTTCTCTCCTCTAAATGTATTTTCAAAATGCATTTATCATGAATATAAACATGTAATCTGTTTTGTGGTTCCTATGCATTTTATTCATAGCTAAGTCTACGTCAAATGCACATCTTGCACCAATCAACAGATTACAAAATAGTGTTCACACATTTCAGCAATAGTAACAATATAACATTTGATATGATTTTTCTCATTCCATTGAATCATGATGAAGATCATTTCTGAGGCCAATGCAAAGGCAGTCTGAGATTAGTGCATCTCTCTCTCTCTCTCTCTCTCTCTTTCCTTAGTCATATAAGAAATCTATGTCCTCTAAATTAACTGCATGAGTCAGAATGAAAGAAAAAAGAGGGAGTAGAAGCCTTGTCAGTGAGTGTATTAATTGGCCCCTGTGCATTATTTTTTCTTTGATGACTTAATTTAAAACCATTTTTACTGAGAAAGCTTTTGAAAGGGAACACAGAATTTTCAAAGAAAAGTTGTGAGACAGGCTGATCAAAGTGACCATCGGTTGGAATAACATTTAACAGTATGTGACCTAAAAACTCCTCATAATGGACCTTAATCATATAAAATAGAAAAATAAAATGAACAGCAAGCACGAACATGGTGAGACAGCTCTCCTTTGCCAATCAAGCAAACAATGTCTCAATGCTTCAGAGAAAGGACCCCAATCAGTGTGCTGATGTGAGGTCTAATGAGGTCTAACTAGGTACTTGTGTTGACCTCTTCATCTCCTCTAGAGAAGAGTTTTGAGAATAAAGCATGGCTCTGAAAAATACACAATAGCAGACATGGTATCACCAAGATTCCCTTAACGCTTATCTTTATGTTGACATGCTGGGGCATAAGTAATAAAAATACTGTATTAAGTATAATTCACAAGAAGAAAGTAGCAAAACATATATCATAATTTGTAATAAACTATTACTAAGAGTCCAATATTCACGATTGTATTTTATTCCATATTTTTCTCCTTTGTATTGCTTTTTTCTAGAGAAAGTAACAAAATTAAAATTATTCTTTATAGAAAATTATGTTTTCTCTCCTAGATAATACACTCAAGTGGAAATTTCTATTACGACCATAAAAAAAAGTCTGCTGTCCAAAGCCTCTAAAGTCAGCCATAGAAGGGGTTTTCTAGTATGCCCTACAAGTACTTGGATGAAATTAAATAACTTGTATGAGAGAAAATACTTAGTATTAATATTTCTCTATCCATGCAGAATTTTGATATAAAATACGCAGACACAATACATCTGACCTACTCAATCTGTTATGCATAATGGATGCTGCCTATATGTCCTCTTCACTTGCTCAATCAGAATATCTCGTTTTTTTATGAAGTAAATATAGCTGACTATACTATTTGATGACTATACAAGCAATATTATGTGGGCAAGTTCATCTCTGTGTAAAAGTTAGATGCTTCCTTAAAATAGAAGGTTGTAACATTTTCCATAGACTTGGATACATAGAAATCAAATGCTTGCTCCAAGTTTTCTGCACATTTGTAGATTTCCTTCCAGTCCATTGTTGTTTCTTAATCAGAAGGCCATGGTAACATACTGACCAATTTGGCATAGCCTATCAGGAAAACAACACCATCAAAACATGGTAATTTAGTGGGTATTGCCTCTGATTAAATTTTTTACTATGTAAAAAAACTGTGATATATTAAGTTAAAAAAAGAGAAATATTATTATTAATACATGCTATGAGGATTGATGGGTTAAAATTTAACTGGGTTTAGAATGAGTTTTAAAATAGGCAAAATAATTCTCTCAATATTTATTAGGAAATCTTATATATTCAAAGAAATTATGTAGGATGGGACATATTAAATAAAGATTAATAATTTTGAAGCTCTCCATGCATTTGCAAAATGAATTCAGTTTATAATATAATCAAAGAAAATACGACTAATAGGAGTAATGTTTAAATGTGCTTTCATAACAGGAAAATTTTCGGACAAAAAGGGGGAAAGTTCCAAGCCACGGTGTCTTTTTTTGTTTCAAAGGTAGATTTCCTCCTTCATGAAAAGAGCCTGTTTCATATTTTATGCCCACAGACTAGAGAAAGGATGCTTGCAGTAAAGCCATGGCAGTGGGAAGTAGTTTATGTTCTGCACTTATGTGGGAATAACAAATCAAAACCAGACATGTTTGCTTTCAAAAGTAGGGTTTTGTTATAGATTTATTTAATGTTTGAAATACTGAAGTGCTATTAGCCTGGGGTTTGGATAGGAATAGAGAAAAGTTAACAGGTTACATTTTTGCCAAAGTATTGATTTACATTCCACTGAAAGCCTCTTGTTGTTTTATATTTATTTTATATTCATGGAAACAGAAATATGTGTTCAGTATAAATATCAAGTTATAGGACAAATGATGAATATATGGTATTGAGAAGCTGAACTTGCAAGAAAATTTGAATTTAGTTCAGTTGTAAAACCAAGATACTTCTAAAATATGTTCTGTAGGTTCATTATATGCATAATTCAAATTTTCAATAACTAGCTTAAAAGTTGATTTGGCTTGATGTAGTTTCCAAATCTGTTATTAGTTGCGAAGTAAGGCAAAACCCCAGAATAACATGAGTTACTTTCCTTTAAAAAATTCAAATATGGCACAATCCTTAGAAAACTTCTTATTCTGTCCTCCTGTTTACACTTTTATTAGAAATTAGGTTAGATTTTTTTTTGGGGGGGCAGTGGGGGGACAGGGTCTCACTCTGTCACCTGGGCTGGAGTGCAGTGGCATGATCACGGCTCACTGCAGCCTTGAACTCCTGGGCTTAAGTGATTCTCCCACCTCCTGAGGAGTTGAAACTATAGGCATGCACCATCACATCTGGTAAATTATTTTTTGTATTTTCTGTAGAGCTGAGGTTTTGCCATGTTGCCCCAGAAGCATCTTTTCTGTTTTTAATTATTTATTTTTAAAATTAAGAATAGCAGCACTTTTGCAATGGTTGAAAACAATCTGCAATTTTGTTTTCCTTTTGGTATAAATCCTACATTTTAAAATCTATTTTTCATGTAATAAGTACATGTGAGAATTACTTCTCCCTGTGCAAGTCACTGGATTGTGGAATGGTGAAATGATGTGAGTATAATATTTGTGTTATTTTGATTCAACGAGAAGTATCATAATCACATTTTTCCCCTTGTGTGAACCACTTCCTGATATGGCACCAGCTTGGACTCATAAGATTGAATTGAAAACCCTAATTTGTAAATGGACCTTGTTGATCTTCCCTTTGGTGGACTTTTCCAATGAACTCATCCATCAATACTGACTCCTTGTGGTACAACTATTTCCCATTTTATAATTTTTAATGTAGGAGTCAGTAGGCCTGTTATTTAAACGTTTTATCTTCTACACTTTGCATACTGCTGTGACTCCAAAAGTCATCTAATTTCCAATGAATCTTCTAATATCATCAGGCAATACTAAAACACCTGACTTAAAGATAGTTTAAACATACTGAATTTTCATTCAATAAATCTTAAAAAGACAAACTTATTTAATAATTTAAAGATGAGTTAGATACGAAAACTGTGTATATAAAATATGGGACACTAAAATTGGTAAGAATAATAAAAATACTTGGAAATATAAAGTTCTTGTATATATAGTGTAGTATAGGTAATGGAAATTCTTACAGGATTTTCTTAGACTAAACTATACAAGTTCAGTCTTATAAAACCAGATACAAATTCTGTTGAGTTTTTCCTGGCCATTCAAAAAAGCATTTTGAATGCTTTTAAGGTAATCATTGGCAGGCAAAAGGAATTAACAATTAATGGATTCCAATAATCTTAATCCAATTATTTTAACAGAATAAATGTTATGCACTAATTATATATATATATATACATACATATATGTATAATATCTACTGATTTAAATCCAAAGATGTCCCAAAATGATTTATTATAGGGATATAAACAAATCTTTATAACATTTTAGCATTTATCTTTGTTTATATTTACTTGCTTTCTATTAGTAGGATTTATAAACTGGCTAAACTCTCACTGAATGGAAAAATAAAATCAAACTACCTATTGCTGATCTAGAGGTACAGCAAAAGTTTGAAATTGTGATATCAGGTGGAATTTCATATATTTCACATATATTTTGATGTGCTGCTTGATAGAGCTGTTGCTCTTAATTTTCTTTAGAATTCCTACACAGCTATACATAAGTATTTTGATTTATTTGAGTACAGAGTTGCTTTAGAACATGTAACTAAAATTTTTAAAAAACATGTTCTAGGCTGGGCGCAGTGGCTCACATCTGTAATCCCAGCATTTTGGAAAGCCTAGGCAGGCGGGTCACTTGAGGTCAGGAGTTGGAGACCAACCCAGCCAACCTGTTGAAACCCCCTCTCGATTAAAAATATAAAAATTAGCCAGGGGTGGTGGTGGGTGCCTGTAATCCCAGCTACTTGGGAGGCTGATGCAGGAGAATAGCTTGAGCCTGGGAGGCAGAGGTTGCAGTGAGCCAAGATTGCACCACTACACTCCAGCCTGGAAGACGGAGCGATACTCTTAAAATAAATAAATAAATAGATAACATGTTCTAGACATATATCATTTCAAAAATGTATTTTTATGTAATTTAAGATTGACACTGACTTAGGCAAAATGGATTTCAACTTCATTAAATATTTAAATTACTTTTTATTATACACATCTCAATTAGTAATAAATATAGACTTTTTTCTAATAGACTCAAATTAGTTTAGTATTTGTTAAACATTTAACAACGTATATGACATTAATATTCATACACTTACAGAGTTACTCTAGTCTAAACATATATTTTAAGACCAATTATTGATTATTCCAGATTTATGGAGATATATGATGATCTCTTAAACAAGTCAGCTTATGACACAGATTATCTAGATTTCTGGGAAGGCATGAATTTATAGTACACATTTTCAGATCACAGGGCTTTGCATTTATGACTGTATGAAAAAATGGGCCTACTATCCTAAAAATACTACCCTTCGTTTTCCATTGGATTCTTTCTAGTATCCTGAATATTTTTAAGATCATGTTGCTTTTCACACATCTACATAGCACACATTATTTGTATTTTTGAATAAGTAAGTGGAAGTTTGGGGTTCTGTTTATTTGGCTTACAAGAAACACAAATAATAAGAAAAGCAGTGGTAGCTTGTTTTAGATACAAAATTAAGAAGCAAGGTAATATAAATGGTGTGTTACAGTAATGGAGATTGTACATACACAAATAAGGTAACTTCTGACTATATGGAAAGCATTATTTAGATTTTAATGCTTATACTTGTTTTTTGTAAAAGTGAATACTAAGCAGTACAGAAAATACAAAATTAAAATATACAATAAATATTATTATTTTGTTATATTTTAAAATAAAAAAGACAAGGGTAATGTTTAAGAAATTAACAGCAGAGGAGAAGGTTTACTCAGCTATAATCTAAATTTTAATTAAAGCCATGATTGATGACAAATGCCATCCTGCAATGTGACCTCTAGAAAGATCTACAGCTGTTGAATCAATTGAGAAGATGATTTCTACTGTTTTCAAAGTAATGCGCAAAGAAGATAAATTATATTTAGAATTATTAATCATATGAACATTATATTAATGATTTGGAAATTTGAGGACAGGCAAAGAGCAGTCCTAAAAAATGAAGTAAATATTGAGATAGGAGCTTTGGGAATGCCTTATTTGAGAAGCCATAATTTCCAGATTATTAACCTAATCATTTAAAAAGAACTTTTCACTGCATTAATCCCATTTAAATTTAAGATGGAAACATTGAATAAAGATGAAACTCTATTAGCTGCACAATATGAATTAAATGGGACTACAGATAGGCTGGAAATAAAAAAGGGAAAGTAAGCAGGCTTTTGAAATACATCATCAGCGAATCAATAATCAGTCAGAAGGACATTTGCATTGGTGGATTTTTTACCCACCAAGTGTTGCTATCTCCATACATATCTGATTAAGTCATTAAAATAAAGCAAGTGATTGGAAGAGAATACATTTTAAAAATACAAGAAGTTACTCACAGTGTTTTGACATTATTGATGAAGAACACAGGGCAGTTATAAAAATTTGCTTAAAGGGATTTAAACAAAAATCTACTAGAAAAGCCAGCAAACTCAAGGTCAAACTGCCTCTAGAACACCCTGAGTCCATTAAAAAAATAAAAACAAGAAAGAAAAGAACTCTAATGCCAAAAAGAAAACTAAAAGACAACTATGTTGTTTAAAATAAAAGTTAAAGGCAAATGAATTACATAGTTTGAAGAAAAGACATTTTTAGTATCTGTCTTGAAGTCTAGGAAATTCTGTTATTTAGACATCACTACATTTTCTCAAGAAGCTAAGCAAAAGGCAACAAGCTTAAATAGCATTGAGTGGGATTTATTCTATAAAAAAGATGAGATTTCCTGCACTAGGGTTTGTTAAATCCACAAATAAGGGACAGAAAGAAGCTGTACTTTCCTTTGAAGGGGTAGAGAATTAAGGTAGCTACTCATTTGTCAGAAAAGTTTAAAGCAGGGTGAATAGATTAAGTGACCTTTCAAAATTACTTCCATCCAGGGATTTTTGATGTCAATATAAACCAGCAGCCAAAATGGAAACCTGGGCAGGAACCACTGACTCTTGTATTTGTTTCTGATCTTCCTTGAACCCAGGCATAGTCAGGTATCTTGTTAGAAGCACTAGTAGTCAACCATGCAAACTTTGGAGTCAGATAGCCTGGGTTCCAAGACTCTGTGAGTTTCAGCTTCTTCAACCACAAAAGGTGGGTAACTGGTATTTGGATCATTGGATTGTTGAGAAGATTAAAGGAGTTGATCTATGTAAAATACCTAGCATTTAAGTAGGTGTATCACTATAATAGCATTCTCATTAAACTTTTCTGCCACTACATCAACCATTGTGATATAACATGATGCTACTCCAATGACAGCTTTATCTTTCTTATGTCTCTATTTTCTAATTTTTAAGACTATTTTTTGGATTATTGTTAGGTTTGCAGAAAAGTTGAGAGGAAGGTACAGCAATATTCGATAGACCTCTGGCCCCCACACAGGTATTACTTCTCCCATTATCAACATCCCCCACCGAAATGGCACAGTTGTTACAACTGATGAACCTACATTCATAGAGCATAACCAGTCAAAGTACATAGTTTGCACCAGGGGTCACTACTGATGTTATACATTCTACGTATTTGAACAAAGTATTATGGCACCTCTCTGCTATTATATCGCTTAGAATATTTTCACTGCCCTAAAAATCCTGTGTGCCTCACCGATTTATCCCTTGCTGCCTCCCTTGTATTTTCTCTTTCTCTCCACTTCTACTCTCAGTAGAAAAGCCCTGATTTCTATTAACAGAAACTGTTAAGTACTACATTTTAAATACACAATTTAGATACACAATATAAGTACCATAATATTATAGATACAGATGATACGGATTCAGCAGACATATGAAGGGCAGATGATGTGCACTACTAACCAAATTATTGAAACACTGGGAAATGAGCCAAATATCAGTAAACTGTGATTTATTTTGGATGAAATTTTATGCATCTATTAAAATATTTTGCAAAAATATTTAGTGACATAGGAAACTGCTGTAAGGTAAGCAGATAAAATGGGGTAAAGAAATCTGTGTGTAAATAAAAATAAAGTAAAAACACATAAATCCAAAATAATAGATTTTGGAAGATAAAATACTCCAGAATATTTCAGTATTTACCTGTTCTTATAGCAATGATTTGAATTTTCTCCTCCAGTTTATTTTTCATATGTTGCAGGTTATATTATTAGAAAAAATCAGTTGTTTTGCTTTATAAAATATGACTTTTTATTCCTACTCTTGTTTTATAATATTTTCAAAAAGCTATCAGCTATTAGTTCTTCTAGTTGTTGTTTAAGGGAGAAACTGGCCCTTGCATCTTATTTTTTACATGTCATTTAGAGATGATTTGTAAGCATAAAGACTTAATAATTTATAAAAACTTTTACAAAGACATTTATGCATACATATGCAAGTATCACCTGCAGATGCTATGTCAAGATGTTAGTGGTAAAAGGACTATAAATTTGGCTTTATTCTCTTATATCAGGATATTACTGTAGCTCAGTAAAAAACAAGTCTACATTTTCTCCATTTTTCTTTTGGATAAAATCTGTATCAGAATTTATTCAGGATTTTGCAATTCAGTGACGTATTACCAAATAAGTCAACAGTTACACGGATGTGGATTCAAATATCATGTATAGAAATTTTATAAATGATGTTAAACTATTTTTAAAGTATACATTGATCTGCAGTAATTTTTAAAAATAAATTGTTCATTTGTTGTTTACATGAATATTTCTCTCCAAAAGCGAACATTCACTTTTTAGTTTTGATTGTTCAGTATATAACCTCATTAACATTTTCTTCTCTCCATCCACTATTTTCAGTCACAGAAGTATCTGTACCATTATTTTCTACTGATAATGCCTCCCACCTAGATATTTCAGAAAATACTGTAAAAATAATATTGGTAAAATGAGTGATGATAAGAAAAAGAAAGCAGTTAGCGATAGCAAGGGCCTCTTTTTCTTTCACCTTTAATATAATACAACTAATATTTATTCACTGCTTTCTTCATCCCAGGAGTCATAATGAGGAAACAAAGCCAAACGCAACGTCTATATTTCCATGGTACATCGAATTTTAAAAAGTATTTTTACATTTTATTATAGATAAATATATTTCTCCTGATTAGACTGTAAACTACTAGAGGACAAAGGCTATGTTGATTTTTTATCATTGTATTTCCAGTGCTTGACAAACATTCTGCTTTCTTGAATGACTAAGTGAATTAATGATTGTTGTACTAAAGAAATTTGTCTTTTTTTTTTTTTGAGACAGTCTCGCTCTGTTGCCCAGGCTGGAGCGCAATAGCGCGATCTCCACTCACTGCAACCTCCATCTCCCCAGTTCAAGCGTTTCTCCTTCCTCAGCCTCCCCAGTAACTGGGATTACAGATGCACGCCACCATGCCCGACTAATTTTTGTAATTTTTTATACACATGGGGTTTCACCATGTTGGCCAGGCTAGTCTCGGAACTCCTGACCTCACGATCCACCCACCTCGGCCTTCCAAAGTACTGGGATTACAGGCGTGAGCCACCGCACCCAGCCCAGAAGTTTTTCTTCTAAGAGAATTGCTCTCTATTATCACAACAGAAAGCAAACACCTTGGATAAGAATGCTTAATTTCTTATTTTTGACAGGAGCATCAGGACTTATTTTCTTTTAGTCATTGTGTATAACTTAAAAAATGTAAATAAACATAAATGGGAGGAGCACAGCTACTATTTGTTCAACTTTCACTTATAAGTTAATTGTACCTCAAGTAACTTTGGAAGAATCATCACATCATTGAAATTATCCTCAAATTACTTTGTCATTTATAGGTTTTTGTTTGTGTGTTTGTTTCAAATAAATTTCAAATAAATACTGGTCAACTATGTACCAATATCTCTATTTGACCTTATTTTGCAAAACATTTCAATCTGAATCAATCTTTATGCAGGACAGGGACAATTTATCAAGTAATCCTTGAAATGTCCTCTCCTTTTTGTTCCTCAGATAATAATATCATTATTGCTGTTTCCATAATGAGTCCTAAACATACTGGGGAAGTCACATGAATATAACTAACTGATAGTAACAGAACTGATGAAAGCAACAACAACAACAAAACAATCCTATCTGTCACCTTAAGAAATGTCACCCCCAGGAAAATCAAATTGAGCATATAGTGTGTACCACATCTATCTGCCTACATCCCTTGGGCCAAAAAAAAAAAGTTTTATTTACGTCTTCCACAGCTCTGGCTTACTGATCTTCTCTGGACCTCTTGACTGTCAATATTTTTGTTTGGGGGGAATACTTTTTCTCTTTCCAAGCTGAAAGAAAAATACAAGCTTGTTTTCTATTTTCCTTCAGGACATAAAAGAAGAAAAACAGCAGTTAGAAAGAAACCCTTTTAAAAAGCAACTGCCATAAAAAGAGAAAGCAGACACGTGACATGGAAAGAATTCAAATGTTTGCTTATTTCAGGAGAAAGTTAGTGCCTTAGAACGGTGATTGCCTTCACCAAAGTACTCTTTCTGTATTTCTCGTAAAGGTGAATCCTCCTCAATTAAAAAGGTAAAGGAAATGCCAAGATCTTAACAGGTTGTATTAGATAGAATGGTCTTCTATATATTCAAAAGGACTTAAGTGTGATTTTCAGAAAGAGATGATAGTGACTTTGATTGTGATTGTCCTAAAGACAACTTGTTTGGCTCAGTTTTGTCTTTCTTTTTTTCTCTTCTATCCAAACCAGTTAAGGGTGTGGAATTGCCAGTGTAACATCTGGAGCACTGTATTGCAGATACACAGATTCCACATACCACACACCAATTTATTTCTGGCTCAAAATAATTTTTTAATGTTATTTCAAAATCTCTATCCATTCTAGATTAATATCTTGTTGGCCTGATTATGTTTTTATAGAGTAGACATATCATTTCCAATCAACAGAATTGAGCCTGTGTATTCTGCTGCCTAGAGTCAAACTAGCCACCTCATAAAATGTAGTTACGACCATGTTTTTACTTGAGTCCAAAGATCTGAAAGTTAAAAAAAAATCCAAATAAATACACATGAACCTGTCATGCACAATAAAAGGTGCACCCATGCTTCTGTTGTTTGGAACTGGCATGCTCTGCTAATCAACCAGAATTCCCAGCATTATGCATCCACATATAATATACTTTAGACACCACTGAATTCAAAATGTCTTTGTTCTCACTAGTCTCAAAATGCCATAAAGCTAGTGAGATCCGTGATTTAAAACAGAAAAGCTTTTGTGTGTCCCTCCTTCTCTCAGTCTATCATATCATATGGATGGTTTTGCATTTCTTATAATTACCTAAGACATACAGGTAAAGCTGGTGCATTTGAGTATATTTGTCTTACGCATACATGTACTATTCTGAATCAAAAACAAGTTAGATATTTTAAATTTAAGCATTTGCTGCACCAGGAAAGATTTTTGAAAAGGTCCATGGTTTTTAAATCCCATAATGTACTTGCTAACAAAAGTTAGAGTCCAAATTCTCCTGCTTACACATGTGAAGAAGAAAAATAACAAAAGTACAGTAACATTTCAATTGAATACTTTGGTTTTAATGAAGCAAATCCAAATATCCTACATTTAGCTGCCCATGTCTATTCAAATATCGATTAAGAAATTTCAGGAATAAGTTCCAATCACAGAGGAGCAATTACAGTTGGATAAAGTGAACTATAACTAGAACTCTGTACCTGTTGAAATTATTATTGAGATTAAATGGCCTGGCAAGATGAATAGCATTCACGGTAGAAAATGAGCATTTTGGCTAGGAGTTTAATGAGCTCAATGAGATTCTTACATGCCCAAAAAAGCACATAGAACATCTGGCACTGGTTGTTACAATGATAATTCAAGGATTGTTTTGAAAGTTATATGAAATGCCAGCCACCAAATAGCATCAATTTAAATAGATAATTGTAGGAGGCATAGCAAGAAGTATAAGAGGTTTGTGATAAAAATTGTCTTCAATTTAAAGTCCTGATAATACTCATGCTTTCATTTTCTGAAAAGCACATGTAGATTATTTTCCCCTAAATTCCCCAGTTCAGCTCTTTTACAATAATGACAATAACAAGCAGACAAAGCAGTCTGACATTTCTGACATTTCTTAGCCTCTAGTAACTTACATTTAAATAGAGTAGCCACTGAACCAACCATTTGTTTTTAAAACACCATTCAGCATGGAATTATGAAGTAAGACAACAAAGGTGAAAACGTATAACATTAGTACAATTAGTAACTATTTACTGGAAATTAGAAGACCTATTTCTAGCTCAACTGTAAAGCACCTTTGGAGAAATAGTCTGTATTTAGAATACCTAGTTGGAAAGCTGAATAAGATAAGGAAAAATAATGTTTCCTCTTGCCATCCACACTATCATTTTTGCTTCTCTGAATTGGCTGCTAGGTTTGCATCTCATTAACCGATCCACACAGAATCATTAGGGCTGGAGGGCTAATAGATGCTTCTCTGTCTCACAATACCTATTAAAGTAATTGACACATCTTTAATGTGGTGTAACTTCAAATTAATTTTTTAAGGTCAGCCTGTCACATTGCAGTCAGCGGTGGTATTGTCAAGTCTACTAACTTGTGAATAAAAGTCTAACAAATCTGCATTCTGAGCCACTCTCTAGCTTGGTGGTGGGTTACAGAGATCATGGCTATACCTGCCTTCATTCTCTGAGAAAATACATTTAAAACTATTTTATAATAATAATATATTATATGCTGCACTAATGTAAATATATATCAATATACCTTACAATCCAGTTCCTCCATTTTTATAGCCTAGAATATTTAATAGCAATTTAGTCATATTGATTTTATACAGTATAGTTTTAATTTTTTAAAATGAAGTACAACAAAAATTACTACTGTATTAGACAACTTTTATAGATTGTTTAATATATTTTAATTAATAAGGTATATTAAAGTGTCTTTCTGTAAAAATATGCAATCATGACAGACTAATGACACTGATACCTCATATATACATGTTTGTCTATTCAAGTTAAGTAACTTGATACAACCTTCTTAAATGCTAATCTCTACAAATACAGTGCCAAAATAATTCTATATTTTTGGAAAATAATTACAAAAGCATATTTATAAATCAAACACGAAAAATGGCTAGACGCGGTGGCTCACGCCTGTAATCCCAGTGCTTTGGGAGGCTGAGGCAGATGGATCACTTGAGGTCAGGAGTTCGAGATCAGCCTGGCCAACATGGTTAAACCCCATCTCTACTAAAAATATAAAAAAATCAGCTGGGCTTGGTGGCGGGAGCCTGTATGTAACGCAAGCTGCTCCAGAGGCTGATACAGGAGAATCACTTGAACCCATCAGGTGATGGCTGCAGTGAGCTGAGATCTGGCCACTGCACTCCAGCCTGGGCAACAGAGCAGACAATAAAAAAAAAAAGTAAAAGACCGAGAGAGAAAAAGAAAGAAGAAAGAAAGAAAGAAAGAAAGAAAGAAAGAAAGAAAGAGAGAAAGGAAGGAAGGAAGGAAGGAAGGAAGGAAGGAAGGAAGGAAGGAAGGAAGGAAGGAAGAAAATCAAACACAAAATATGCATTACACATATAACATAATAACATCTATAGGATAAAATTGTTTTCAAAAATTTGTGGTTGTGATCACTTATTTAAAAAACAATATCAAAGACCAAAATGTGTAATTAGCTTCTGAAATGCAGTCAATAGTTTTAAGGTGAGCAGTTAAGTGCCTTATTTCCCTGCAAAATAACTAAAACCTTCTTATTAAATGTCTTCTATGAAACAGCAAGCTTTAAATAATAAATCACAGCTAATGCATTATATAATATATATATATCATTTCTTTTCTGTAGCAACACTCAAATTGAGTGATCAAATTGCTTTTATATATGTATATACATCAAGAATATACTGTATTGTCACAGTAAATTTGGGACTCTATTTGAGAGCCTTACTTGTAATTTTTCTTTGGGACTCTTATTCTATTAAGATTAAATTATGAGATAACTCAAGTTGTGTATAGTAGATAATGTCAAAACTAAAATGATCAAAATTTTATAGAAAACTTATAAGATTTTTTTTTGTACTAAATGTGCAAAAAATAAGTCATACTTTGTAACATCAATAATTCCATGCTTTTTGCCAGTAGCATTTGTAAATCTCAGTATTGCCTCATTAGAACTTAGACAGTTATAAAGAGTACTTAAAGCATTTATCAACCCTCACATACTAAATAATATTTGTGTAGAAATAGCACTCTTGTCTACATAGCTTGAGTGAGTCAGAAAGTTGAGGTATGTTATTATGGTAAATGGGAAGCAAAATGTTCCAGATGGACATATTTAATTAATGTAGACAATTCAAATTTATATTTCACAAGTACAGAATAACTTATTCTTCTATTCACTGTGTGAAAATTACTCTATGTTTAAATGCCATCCTATGGTTGGTCAAAAATACATTTTATATGCAAAGCAGTGATTGAATCAGTTTGAATGTTCCAGCTTCTTTCATTTCTGAGCAAATGCTGGGGAAAAAAAAGCTTAAACACTGAGAATGTTCTGGTTCATGATAAGTGTAAGTTTTAGTCACCCTTCAGATTCAGGAAAAAAATTACTATGGTTTAAAATTCCATGGTTTTTCTGCAAAGCAACGAGAGGTATCCTTAGTGAGCCAGATAATACGACAAACCCCAGAAAGATCAAGAGCATACCGAATCTCATTATAGAAGATATCATTAGTCCAAACACCTGCAAAAGAACATTTCTGAAAAGTGTGGCAGAAATTATAAAGTGGGCTCTCATTTATTTTTATGCAAATAGCCAAAATCCATCAAATTTTGGTCAATCTAAAAAAGTGTTTATTTTAATATATATCATTTAAATAATCTTGACCCAACATCCTAGATAGGTATTACCAATGGGAGAGGGAGGAGAAAGTGGAAATAAGTTAAACTATACTGCATTAGTCCATTTGGATACTGCTATAAAGAAGGGCCCAAGACTGGCATTTATAAAGGAAAGAGTTTTAATTGACTGACGGTTCAGCATTGCTGGGGAGGCCTCAGGAAATTTACAATCTTTGCAAAAGGCGAAGGGGAAGCAAGGCACATTCTTCACAAGGAAGCAGGAAGGAGAAGTGTCGAGCAAAGGGGGGAGAGCCCCTATAAAATGATCAGATATCATAAGAACTCACTCACTATGAAGACAACAGCAAGGGAGAACTGTCCCCATGATTCAGTTACCTCCACCTGGTCTTGCCCTTGACATGTGGGGATTATGAGGATTACAATTCAAGATGAGATTTGGGTGGGGACACAAAGCCTAACCATACTGTATACTTTTTGGAGAAGACTGGAGAACTTAATGGATGCTAGCCATTGATAGAAAAATGCAATATTCAATATGTGCTTAAATGTAATGGCAAGGTTCCAAGTCCTTTAAAGTAGAAGTAGTGGCATAATGGTTTGGAATAATCATCCCTTAAAAACAAATCAAATATTTTTTATTTCACATATATATTAAGTGACTGTGTTTACATATGTGTGTGTATATGTCAAGGCTATGGACATCTTCCAGGGAAGTAAGGAACTGTGAGGCATAGATCCATGTGAGTAGGAATGCACACCTGTACCTAGGATTTGGTACTGCTTTTCTTCAACAGGTATTTGACTATGCATAGCAGATGATATGTTAATGAGCTGAAAATAATTTTAAACAGAGCACATGAAAGTAGGTAGAGGGAAGAATTGGACAAAGCCTTGTTAGTCCCATAGGATTTGGCTGAGACACTGATATGCTAAATCCTGAGAGTAAGGTTTAACAAAAACAGAGCATTCTTCCCAAAGGTAAAAAACCTAGCTTCAATTTGCCTCAAACTTTTATTGAATTAAGATAATCTGGGATTTCCTGTGGCCAGTTTCAATCATGTTCAGAGGAAGATAATATCATTGAGAATCTCAAGTAGCCTCTAAAGTTTTTATTTATAATTTCCAATGCATAAGGAAATTAAAATATGTAGCTGTACACGATGAGAAAAATCAGCGTAGGAGAAGAAACTACACAGGTATGAATAACGGTGATTTCAGTCATGCACTTTACAATAAGTATAATACAGGCACTGTAGAATTTAAAAGATTACATTAATAATTTTATCAAAGTACTTTCACATCAGAAAAAAGAAACAAAGATAGAGAACTGAAAACATCAGAAACTATCATAAAGAATTGTTTATAGAAAATTAGGCATAGCTGAAAAGACAATTAAGATTCAAAGACAGATCAGAAGCTGAGTTTAGTGGCTCACACCTGTAATCCCAGGCTTTAGGAGACTGAGGTGGGAGGATTACTTGAGCCTAGGAGTGCAAGACCAGCCTGAACAACATAGTGAGCTCCCATCTCTACAGAAAAGTACAAAAATTAGATGGGAGTGGTAGCACATGCCTGTGGTCCCAGCTACTGAGGAGGCTGAGGTGGGAGGATCACTTGAACCCCTGGGGTTGAGGCTGCAATGAGCTGTGTCCACACCACTGCCCTCCAGCCTGGGTGACAGAGCAAGACCCTGTCTCAAAATAATAATAAATAACAATAATATCCAGAATAAAATACAAAGAGACAATAAGGTGGACAATACAGAAAATAACGTGACAGAATCATGGGATAGAAGTGTAGCAAGAGTACAATCGACATCCAGGAGTTGAAAAAAATAGATGAAGTAGAAGCAATACTTGATGAGATAATGAAAGGAAAATCTCAAAATTGAAGGAGGACATCAACACATGCATTCAAGAAGCTCTAAAAATCATCAAAAGAAAACTTACCTATGCACTTCAAGTAATTAGAAACATAAGACTAAGAAAATATAAAAATAGTCAAAAGGGAAAAAAGTCTTGTTAAAAGAGCAACAGTAAGACTGAACATTGAGTACTCAACAGAAAAAAATAGAAGGCAAAGGACAAGGGAATGATATATTTAATGTGTTGATGGAAAATAATAGTCAACTTAGAATTCTATATCCAGAAAAAAAAATATCTTTCTCAAAAGGAGCTGAAAGACATGTTTAGAAAAGTGAAAGCTGAGAAAATTGATCATCAACATGCCAGCATAAAATACAATATTAAAGAATTTACTCTCAATCAAAACATGAACAATCACAGATGGAAACCTGTAGATACAGTCAGTAATGAAGAGAATATAAGAAGAGCATATATAAGGATAATTAAAAATAAATATTAACTGCCTGAAATAAAAACAATAACACTGAATTCTATTGAAAGAGAATAACAAACTATATGCTGTTTATATTAGCAAAAGAAAATATGGTGCCACTAAACGAACATTGAAAAAAGTAAACTCGGTGGCTGAATGCATTATGAGAGAAAAAATGAATACATTAAAATACATTAATGAATACATTAATGAGAAATGTTTGAACCAAAAGAGTCAGAATTTGAATAATAATAGATAAATCCAAATCAATGTGGGAGATGTTAGCACATTTTTAAAGGAATAAGTAAGACGATGAGACAAAAAAACACACATCTCTTTCAAGTGCACAAAAAAATTACTAAAATTGCTCACATTATGAAACATAAAGAATACCTCACCAAATTCCAAAAGCTTGCATCACATAAAGAGTCACAAAAGAATTAAGCTATAAATCAGAAAATAAACAAGAAAACAGAAAGATTATGAGTAAATAATTTTATGCTCGGAAACCAAGAAAATTATTACTAAATTACACATGGCTCAATGTGTAACTCAAATGGAAATGGAAAATATTTGACCAAGTAATAATAAAAATAATTGAAAACTTATGAAATGCATCTAGAGCTGCATTAAAACAAAATTTGAATATAAAAATGTTTACCTAGACAAAAGGTTTCTAATATATCATCATTTATCCCAAGAAGACAGAAAAATTACAGCATATATAACTTAAAGAGATTAGAAGAACAGCTAATATATAATATAATGTTATATCATACATATATATAGAGGGGGGAAGTAAAAACTAATAAAATGTATCTTTTAAAAATCTATCAAAAAAGAGACTCAACAAAAATTACGTTTTTGTCTTTGTCTTTGGAAAAAACAGCAATTTGCTAAATAACAAAATTGAAAGAAGACATCAACGTGTACACTCAAGAAGCTCCAAAAATGATCAAAAGAAAACCTTACCAATGCACTTCACAGTAAAATAATTAAAAACCTAAGACTAAGAAGATACTATACAAACAGTCAAGGGGAAAAAAAAGTCTGGTAAAAGAGCAACCAAGATCTTTTGCAGTGCTCTTTTTCAGCAGTAAGACTGACAGCTGAATTATCAAAGGAAAACATAAATGCAGAGGACAAGAGAATCATATATTCAATGTGCTGATGGAAAATAATACCTAAAACCTTGGTGAAGCTTATTTTTAAAAACAACAAAACCAATTTTAAAACAAAATAGTAAAAGAGACAATCATTACAAAATTTATAGATACTAAAAGAATCTAAGAAGATATTATTAACTACTTTATGTCAATAAGTTCAAAAATATTAAAGAAAATGAAAAAATAGCAGAAAGGTTCAATTTGCAAAACTGACACACGAAGAAATAGAAAATCTGAAAAATGTTTTAAAGAATTAGAGTTTGTAATTAAA
This sequence comes from Nomascus leucogenys, assembly GCF_006542625.1. Lineage (NCBI taxonomy): Eukaryota > Metazoa > Chordata > Mammalia > Primates > Hylobatidae > Nomascus > Nomascus leucogenys. The sequence goes on along the minus strand of NC_044382.1, from coordinate 112,248,547 downwards.
ATTTTTCCCATATCAGAAAACCAAACCCAACTTATTAAAAGATAAATCATTTTCAAGTTGGATTGATTATAGAAATCAGTTACTCTAATTTTACAAATTAAGTATGATTCACAAGTGTATATATCACTTATTAAGATTAATAAGTGAATTCATAAGATTCCTGAGTATAAAAAGTAATCTATAAAATTAACTGTATACTACATCTTAACAGCAGAACTACATGCACACGCAGTGTGCACACACACATATATATATACACATAAAGTTTTGTGTAAATAAACCATGCATAGTATACTCAATTTAGATTCTGTTCCCAGCAGTTTCTCTGCAGCATGCTGATTGCTCTAAAAGATGGCTTTTGTTTGCTAGTTTTGAGGATTTGTGAGGCCTTACTTCTCCATTCAATTTAGACATCATTTTGGACACCCTATATTCTCCTACTGTTGGAATGGGCAACATTCTTTGTAGTTTTAGCAGTTCTTAAAAACTTCCCTCCAGGTTTTCCTTTAAGTAACAGTTGATTATTTTAGAGTTCTTGGGTCTATCTAGCAGCTCATTTATTCTCTGTGTATTTTCATATTGCATTTTTGGTACTACACAGGTCTTGTAGTCCTGTCAGTGGTTCATCCCTACTTGATCATATATTGGTACTCCTGGATATATTCTTTCACCGAATTGCTTTTTGTCTTGTAAGTGTTGTCTATCAGACTGTGTTTTTCCTATTCTACTTGCTTTCATTCTATCTGGATAGGTGGTCAAAAATATTCAATATCCTTGCTACTGGATCCTTCTACCCAGAATCTCCCCACAATGAGGAATGTATACTTTTTAAATAGATCTGCACTGTCTAATCAAGTAGTCTAGCCACATGTAACTATTTAGGTTTAACTTTTAAATATATAAAACTAAAACATCCACTCATCAGTCACACTAGCCCTGTTTCAAGAACTTGATAGCCACATATAAACGATTGTCATATAGGAACAGATATAAAACACATTCTATTGGATAGCAATGAGTTAGAGAAAAGCAGGTTTAAATTATTTTTCTGCACTTATCATTCTTGACATTCAGTCTATTTTATATCACTCATTTAAAATAACTAATAAATGTTATATCCTTGACACTTTGTAAGAGAGTGTAACGTATACCTTCCTCACAGTATGCTTTGAGGTAGAGATAATCAATCTTACTCTTATTACTATAATTTTACAGATAAAGATATTGAGGAGGTATTGAGGATAAGTCCACAGAATTAGTGACCGATTTTAGCTAACTTTGACCCTAAATTGTATATTTAAAATAACACCCTCTCTTATTCCACTGTGCAGTCTTTTATATAGTAAAGAATTTAAATTCAGCTACTAAAACTTAATGCATTCCAAAACAAAATCCAACTCCTTTGGGTTAATTCTGTTGTTCCTCAAACAATATTCTGATGTGTCCTTTGGACAAAGAACCATTCTATGGAGATATACAGTTGCCTTGTTCAGGGTAAGTATTACTTTCATCTCACTCCTTACACCTATCTCCACCACTAGCTTAAAACTTATAACTTAGTTTGTTAATTTAAATTTCTTTATGGCAAGGAGTTCCCTAGAGTCTGACAGTCCTGGGTAAATGGAAAAAAAATGAGTTTAGAAAAATGCAAATGTAAGGACTTGATCCTGGATATTGGCACCCCACTTAAAATGCATGAAGACCCTAAGGCCATTTTTGAAAGAATCGATGATGTGTTCAAAGTCAGTATTATCAATCCCGAGGTCACATTTTCATAAGGTATTCAATTAAATATTCCAAGGTGTTCTTTTTAAAGTTCATTGAGAGCTCTTTTTAAAATGTTCAAATATTGAAAGTATTTTTATCTTTTGTAACTGAGAAGATTCAAGCAAAATAATCTATATTTGTCAACTTTATTTTGCATTTTACTTTATGAAGCCTATACATTTTCTTTTAGTATTCACTTATAATATAATATGCACAGATTGCATAGTATATCTTACGCATGTAATCCCTAGACCTATGAATATGGTGGTTAAAAAAATTGTAGCATTATAGATGCAATGTATGTCCCATAATGTATTAGAAATAAAAGAGTTTCCTGTGAAAATTAGTATGATAACTTACTTTAGGGCCAAAGTATATTTTTCAAAAATAACATTTATTTTCAAAAGTAACCTATTAGTTAAAAATTATTAATATGGTATTAATATTTATGGCAAATAGTAAGGAAAGGTAAGAATTTGATTTGTATCTCCAGAAAGTAAAATGTAGCAGATTTGCGTTTTCTTTCCTTTCAAAATATTATAGAAATAAATTTTTAAACTATTTTCATGAGAAAAACACTTTACAGCAAAATGTGTTTTAAAACATTTTTCCAGGCATAATTACTAGGAAAAATACCTACTTTCTTTTGCCACATGCTATAAAAAAATCTCAGCATAAATATAATAAGAACCAAAAGAATTAAACTGTAACTAGTCATTTCAGATGATAAATTTCCACCAACCATGTTTGACAAATGGGTATATAAAGACTGAAACAATATTTCTTTTTAAACGTTTAAGTTCAGGGGTACATGTGCAGGTTTGTTACATAGATGAACATGTGTCAAGGGGGTTTGTTGTGCAGATTATTTCATCACCCAGGTATTAAATCTAGTGCCCATTAGTTGTTTTTCCTGATTCTCTTCCTCCTCCCACCCTCCACCCTCCAATAAGCCCCAGTGTGTGCTGCTCCCCTCTATGTGTTCATGTGTTCTCATCATTTAGCTCCCACTTATAAGTGAGAACACGTGGTATTTGGTTTTCTGTTCCTGAATAAGTCTGCTAAGAATAATGGCCTCCAGCTCCATCCATGTCTCTGCAAAGGAAATAATCTCATTCCTTTTTATGGCTGCATAGTATTCCATGGTGCATATGTACCCCATTTTATTTATCCAGTCTATCATTGATGAGCATTTAGGCTGATTCCATGTATTTGCTATTGTGAATAGTGCTGCAGTGAACATTCACAGTTGCATGCATGTGTCCTTATGGTAGAATGATTTATATTCCTTTGAGTATATACCCAGTAATGGGATTGCTTGGTCAAATGGTATTTCTGTCTTTAGGCCTTTGAGGAATTGCCACACTGTCTTCCACAATGGTTGAACTAATTTGCACTCCTGCCAACAGTGTATAAGTATTTCTTTTTCTTCACAACCTTGCCAGCACCTGTTATTTTTGACTTTTAATAGTAGCCATTTTGACTGGTGTGAGATGAGATGGCATCTCATTGCGGTTTGGATTTGCATTTCTCTAATGATCAGTGATGTTGAGCTTGTTTTTTTCATGATTGTTGGCCATACATATGTCTTCTTTAGAGAAGTGTCCATTCATGTCCTTTGCCCATTTTTTAATAGGGTTGTATGTTTTATTCATGTAAATTTAAGTTCCTTACAGATGGTGGACATTAGACCTTTGTCAGATGCATAGTTTGCAAAATTTTTCTCTCATTCTGTAGGTTGTTGTTTCCTCTGTTGACAGTTTCTTTTGATCTGCAGAAGCTTTTTAGTTGAATTAAACTCTATTTGCCAATTTTTGCTTTTTTCTTTTTTTTCTTGCAATTGTTTTTGGTGTCTTTGTCATGAAATCTTTTCCCATGCCTATTTCCTGAATGGTATTGCCTAGGTTGTCTTCCGGGGTTTTATAGTTTGGGTTTTACATTTAAGTCTTTAATCCACATTGAGTTAATTTTTGTATACAGTGTAAGGAAGGGGTCCAATTTCAATTTTCTGCATATGGCTAGCCAGTTATCTCAGCACCATCCATAGAATAGGAAATCCTTTCCCCATTGCTTGTTTTTCTCAGGATTGTCAAAGATCAAATCGTTGTAGGTGTGCAGTCTTATTTCTGGGTTCTCTATTCCTTTGCATTGGTTTATGTCTGTTCTTGTATCAGTACTGTGCTGTTTTGGTTACTGTAGGCCTGTAGTATAGTTTGAAGTTGGATAGTATGAGGCCTCCTGCTTTGTTTTTTTTGCTTAGGATTGCCTTGGATATCTAGACTCTTTTTTTGGTTCTGTGTGAATTTAAAAATAGTTTTCTTTAATTCTGTGAAGTAGATCATTGAATCTACAAATATCTTTGGGCAGTATGGCCATTTTCATATTGATTCTTCCTATCCATGAGCATGGAATGTTTTTACTTTTGTTTGTGTCATCTCTGATTTCTTTGAGCAATGGTTTTTAGTTCTCCTTGTGGAGATCTTTCACCTCTCTTATTAGCTGTTTTCCTAGTCATTTTATTCTTTTAGTGGCAATTGTGAATAGGAGTTCATTTGTGATTTAGTTCTCAGTTTGACTGTTGTTGGTGTATAGGAATGTTAGCGACTTTTCACATTGATTTTGTATCCTGAGACTTTGCTGAAGTTGCTTATCAGCTTAAGAATCCTTTGGGCTTTGATAAGAGGGTTTTCTAGATATAGGATTACCTCATTTGCTAGCTGGGATAGTTTGACTTCCTCTCTTCCTATTTGAATGCCCTTTATTTCTTTCTCTTGCCTGATTGCCCTGGCCAGAACTTCTAATACTATATTGAATAGGAGTGGTTAGAGAGGACATTTTTATCTTGCTCCAGTTTTCAAGGGGAATGCTTCCAGCTCATGCCCATTCAGTATTATGTTGACTGTGGGTTTGTCATATTATTATTATTTTGAAATATGGCCCTTCAATACCTAGTTTATTGAGAATTTTTAACATGAAGGTATGTTAAATTTTATCAAAAGCCTTTTTAGCATCTATTGAAATAATCATTTTTTTATCTTTATTTCTGTTTACCTGATTAATCACATTTATTGATTTATGTGTGTTGAACCAACCTTGCACCCCAAGGATGAAGTCCACATGATTGTGGTGGATAATCTTTTTGATGTGCTGCTGGATTTGCTTTGCCAGTATTTTCTTGTGGATTTTTGCAATCTTCATCAAGGATATTGGCCTGAAATAATATTTTGGGTCTAAAATGAAAAGTTGTTTCTCAAGTACATAAGAAATACTTATTTAGGGAATGAATTAATGATAGAAGGAGCAGTTATTTTGATGAACCAAAAATTCCTATAAAAGTCTTCTATTTTGAGAACCTACAAATAAGTTTTTGGTCTATCATTATTACTTTCTAGGATAGATGAAAAGTTGATGGAAAGTAACAAAAGACTTAAAAATAGAGCTAATAGAGTTTAAGTTAAATTGCCTTTATATTAAGAAATTCAAAAAAAACTAGGCAGTATACTTTAAGAAAATCAATTATATGACAAATTTTAACGTTTTGTTTGTAAATTACACTAAGGAAAGTCCAATAAGGTGTGGACATTTCTGAAAATAAAATAAAATAACTAACGTTTACTAGGTGTGGACATTTCTGAAAATAAAATAAAAAACTAACGTTTACTAATTAATTACTAAAGTTGGGATGTTCTGTCTTCACATATCTATTTCCCAGTCACAAGTGGAGTATTAATGTAATTGTCATGAAATAAGCCATAATTATTTAGTATTTATCCTTTGGATCTTTTTCTTTTGAAAGCTAAGATAAAAAATTTATCTTTTTTAAATGAGGCAGTGCTGAATAACTTTTAGCTGTGCTATTCAAAATGTATAGATTTAAATTAAAATATTTTCTTCACTTTTCTTCTCCATATATTATTTCACTCAATGTAGAATTCACTAACTTAAAATAAAACCTTTTTAAATAAAGAAAACAAAAATGGCAAACTACAAAAACAAATAATGATTAGTTAATTCTACTTTCTCTGATTTTTAAAAATTAGCTTCTCATTATTAAAGACCCATTAGCTTTTTTCGTTTCACAATTTATCAACTAATTCTTATTGCATTATATATTAAAATGTTTGCAATAAGTTCAGGCTTATTAATAACGAAGGCTAGAAAACTTGTAATATTTATAACATACCAAAATCTGTTAAATAGAGTTTTAAGTTATCTTCAAACAAACAACACTGAAACACTAAAGTTTATTTTGTTTTCCTTCCAGGGTTGCATAGGGGCATTCTAGATACCTAGGGATAAGGAAATGAAAAGTGCTCTTCTACCTCTGTATCAAAACTCTGTTCTCTCCTCTCTGAAGCTGAGTAAGACCAGAAGCACTCTGCAGCTACCTGTGAGTTAGTCCATTGTGCTTGTGGTTTTTCATATTTTTTCCAACCTAACTGAATTGATGTTTACTTACAAGCTGTTTTTCTTTGCCTAATATATCTGACTTTTGACTGACAGCAAGTTTATTCAGTATGTGAACTTGAATGGCATTGAATGCTTCAGATACTTTTTTCTCTTGCCGGGTATCTTCTGGAAGGAAAACAAGAACCTCTGACTGCTGATTCCTACAGAAGTGTTTTCTATGTACATGTGATTCTTTAGTCACTGAAATGCATTACCAATGTTGAATAAATAACATCTACAGATACAGTGTGTGCATTTGTTCAATGTATACAACACTCTGAAACCTCTAATATCGTTACGGTTCTTGAACATGTTTACGTACAAATGAAGTATAGTCAGTCAGTCTCAGAAAACTGTTTGTTTAACCTCAAAAGCTTGACTGCAGCCAATAAAAGCAAGATAATTCATAATAAATAGTGAATCTCCACTCTGACACCTCTATTCATTCTACAGTATTAAACTTTCCTTTTTCATTTTACTTTTTAATGTAGAGTTACAGAAAGGCTTGCACATTTTAAAATTCTCAACAGACAATATCTCTAAAAGAACCACAATACAATAAACAGTCAGAAAGTTTAAACATACTTCCCTTTAGTGTGGGTAAGTCAGCAAGCAGAAGATTAGCATTTAATGTGACAGATTCATATCTGTTCACTGTGCTTTAGAGCAAGAGTGCTTCGAGTAACGAGGTTTTTTCAGTGCATTTCATGCAGAAATATCTTTGGAATTCCCAATATTTTAACAAGAAGTGAAAACAGTAACCTAGGATAATATGAAGCTTTCTACCAACTGTGCATTTCTTAGAGTGCACAGCATTGTCAGTATTCACAAAGAGCATTTCATATGCAGCATTCACCAAACTTATTTGAAGATGGAATACTTTTTTCAAGCAGAATCAGTGGAGATTTTTTCATCTGAACACACTCTGTGAAACAGTGGACAAAGGAATGGTATAAAAGGTTTTTGCAGAAGTTTTTTTTTATGTCTCACTTCTGGATTTTATTGCCACTTCTCCAAGTTTCAATAACTTGACTAGCACCACGGAAAGTTTATGGGGAAATGATCTCTGAATGGCCTGCATATATTTTTAATTTCTGCTTTTTAAGTAGCATCTCATATTTCTGAATGGATGATTGGAAAAATATAGTGTGTGAACACCCAAACTGGAAGTAGAGTGTATATAAACATTTTGATTCTCTGAGTACATTTAATTTCCCAAAATATTACTCAATATCTTTTTCCCTTTATGAAACGTAAAGCTAATATAATAAAAGTAAGTAATAAAAAAGGTGTAACCAAACAGTGCAGATATTTAAGATGGCCTTTCAAGTGAGGGAGACAGAGACGCTAACAGAATTCTTTTCCTTAGGCTGCAATAATGCCCATCCCCAAAATCTCAGAGCTAGAGAAATCATTTTTCTTCTGCTTATAAAACAGCAGTTACATACACATTTGTGTTTTTAAAAATACGTTGAAAAGGAAATATTCTCTGAATAATAGATTTTCCATTTCAGTAAGATCTTTCAACTAACTCCATTTTAATAAACTTTAATTATTTCCTGCAATTCCTAGTAAATATGGAGAATAATGGATCATTGCATTACATTAAATGTGTTAGCTCTCACCAGGTGAAACAGTTCTACAAGTGTTAATTCTGATAATTCTTTCTGTATATGTCTGTTCTGTCTGTTAATTTACAAGAATTTGGAAGGTAGAGAAGAGATTCCAATTCAATTAGAATTATTTCCACAGTAGATGGAGTAGTTTTTAATATTAATACTTAAGGATTGACTGCATATGATATTTATTGGATAGTATGTCAAATAGTTATTGTTCTTTTTCATGTTAGTGATTTATAATTAATATATTTTTATTGTATTTCAGGTGCACATATATATATGTAAATAAAGTTTACATAGTCCCTGCCATTCTTGATTTTAAATATTGTGAGGAAGACAAACAATAATTTAACAGAATGTAAATATATGACTAGAAACCGACACAAATCAAATAAACAAGTTTCAGTGTCAGGATGGAAGTGGGGTGAGGATGTGGCCTCCCTGATACTTTCAAAAAGCAAGAAGGACTTGGGCCCTGGAGGGCAAGGCTTCAGTGAGCTGAGATCATGCCACTGCACTCCAGTGTGGGTGACAAAGTGAGACCATTCCTCAAAAAAATTATTAATTAATTAATTAATTAAAATAAATAAGAACCATACTGAGGAAAAGAGAAATCTAGAAAGCTGAGGGAAATCGCATATTTAAAAGCTCTAAAGTGGGGAGCAGCTGGCTCTGTTTTAAGAGTTGAGAGGTGACCAATAGAGCCAGCAATACTGGACAGGAGGAAGACTGCTTAAGATAAAGCTAGAATGATAAGAAAAGTCTCAGCACGTAGGTCTTCAAAGTCCACAAAAAGAGCTTGAATATTAACAGGAGTACAATGAGAGTTGAACAATCCAAGTTCCCATGTGTTTGAACACAGACATTTCAGACAAATATTAAGGGGCACATCATTGTTGGGGGATGGAAAATCTTTTCTCTCAGAGTATAATAGAATGCCAATGAAGTAGAGGCTAAAATGAATATCTGTAACTTAACGATCACCTAAGATTTTATTAACAATTGATAGACAATAAGATTTATTATAATTTGGCTTCAGTTGCCTATGCAATTGTCCAGTTATAATAATAAGAAGAAAAATGAAGAGAAGGAAGAGGAGGAGGAGAAAGGGGAGGAGGAGAAGGAAGAAAATAAAGGAAGCCTTATTTATTACAGTAACCCAGCAAACAGCATTAAAGCATGAGATGATACCATACTTCTTTATGGATTCCAGTTTAGTATAAAACAGCTTCTTCCTCTACAGCTTCCATAGTGTAAAGAATCTCTCTAAAATAAATTGCAATTTTCCTGGGAGAAAAAAAAAAGTTCTAATGCATGTGCACTGTAGCTTAACATAAAGCACACCATCTGGTGCTTGCTTTTTATTTGGCAATGATCTATAATGACATATTATAACAGATTTTATCTGTTAATTACTAAGTAGCAAATGTGATTCTGCTCTCAAATTCAACAGAGCAAAATAAAACAGTTACAATAATAGAAAAAGTGTTTCTCAAGAACTGAAAAATTACTTCAGAATTCCTAAGTCTGTTTCATATAATGTTACTATTACTCACTGGTATACAGATTTTATAACAGAGATTTAGAACATTTCTTATTGCTTGCATTTCCATTTTTAATTTTTAGATGTTTTCATAATGGTAAAGTTTCTACCATGTGTTAAAGATACGTAGCAAAATATTAAATTATGTATCTGGCAAAAATAGCTAAAAGTTGTTTTATTTTCATAATTCATGTAAATGTAGTTTTAAAAGGGTTTGTCTCTATTCTTAGAACACAGAAAAAAATATAAATTTCTTTGAAATGTGAATTTTTCTCCGGAGACCTAGCAAAATGTGAAGGAATATAAAGAGTCAAATTAGAAATGGTTAAGACGTGATATCAAGACAGATGACCTGAACAGTTCCTCCTCAGGAACATTTTTGAAGAATTGTTTTGATAAACTAAACCTCCAAGTGCCCTTGAGGTTTGCTTTTTTACCGAAGTAACAGACAGTTTGGAAATACATTTTCTTCACATGATGCTGGATGGCTGGAGGAACATTCATGGGAACACAGGTCGACATTTTCACTATTTTAAAAGACATCAATGACACTGATGGGTACCCTATCTGCTAGAAGTTGTCACTCGCAGGTTCAAGCGAAAGTAATTTTGTCGCCTTAAACCTTTAAGTTTAAAGGGTTGAACCAGAAATCATAAAGTTATGTAGACAAATGGAAGGGGGTTTTCAAAGGTTATATGCCCAATCAAGCTGAATTTGATGCTAGCTCTACAAGGTATTGCAATAGTGAACTGTAGAATACAATTAAAAACATTTCAAATATTTTTACAATGGAGCTGAAAGAGGTAAGCACTTTCACAGGACTGGAAATCCAATAGCAAATTAGGTAAATTAACATGTTTTGCTGGGATTATGGGGATAGACTTTTAGTATATTTCACCTACAGGCTAGTAGATGCTACTTCTTTTTCACTTATTTTTATCTATTTGCCATTTTTTCTTGGTCATTGAACCCCCAAAGCTCAACTTGGTAAACACATGCCTGTAATGAAAACGATATTTTCTATTACCTTTTGGAGCTAGGTGTGGTCATAAGACTAATGGAAAATAAGCAAGTTACTTCAGTTACAGGCTAACAAATCATTTTATTCACATTTAGAATATAATTCTTAAATAATGACCCAATATAACACTGTAAAGAATTTTTCTGTGTTGTGCAATTAGTTGATTAAAATCAAGATAAAAAGGGCAACCACCTCTCTTTGACATAAAAAATATTATCAACATAGAAAAATATGTTGAGATCCTCTAATCATAAATGAGAGCCATCCGTATCTGTAATTGCTGTACTGGTTCAGTGTCATTTCACAACAAGCAATCAATCACCAAATATTCTAATCACACAAAAGTAGATATTATATCTTGTGGAAAAGCCATCTAATGGAACCCCTCAAATATATTCTCCACGTTTCCTGTCAGTAATCAACTGCCCTTGCAACTAGTTATGAACATAAGACTAGACTCTGAGATGTATGTTGAAGTACTGGGTTCAACTTGCCTAAAAAAATACTGCCTTTTCCTTTATGTCCGCAAGCCCTTTCCTGCTGTCTAAAAATGGTGGTAATGAGAGCAGCCACTGTTAGACCAGAAATGGAAATCATTTGCTAAGCCTGGCATAGCCACTTTATCACCTGGTGGCCACATAGCCAGTGTCCAGATACATGAACTATATTTTATTCAATCTATGGAATTTGTTATTAGCAGCTTTTATGAATCCTATTAAAAAGAACAAAAATTAAAAAGAGCAATTTAAAAACCCAAGAATTGCCCAGGCACGGTGGCTCACACCTGTAATCCCAGCACTTTGGGAGGCCGTGGTAGGCAGATAACCTGAGATCAGGAGTTTGAGACTAGCCTGGCCAACATGGGGAAACCCCATCTCTACTAAAAAATATACAAAAAAAAAATTAGCCGAGGATGATGGCAGGTGCCTGTAATCCCAGCTGCTCAGGAGGCTAAGGCAAGAGAATGGCTAGAACCCCGAGGTGGAGGTTGCAGTGAGACCAGCCTGGGCAACAGAGTGGGATTCCATCTGAAAACAAACAAAACAAAACAAAACAAAACAAAAACCAAAGAAAGCCCAAGAATCTTGGTCTTATAATTTACAGTGACATTTCAAATTTCATTTAGGAATTTCAGGTTTTTAGCAACTGTGGAGAAATTCACTCAAGGTGATTTAAAAATTAATGCCAAGACTACAAACTCTCATAGTCCATTTGTTATGCTATCCATTGCAAAATTAACCAATCAAATATGACCATCTGTTGGTCTTTAACCTTAAACAATAAATATCAAACAATATTCACATTACAGAATAATGTGTTAATCATTTATGAGAATGACAACATATTTAATTATATTTCATATTAAATAATAAAATTTTCTTGGATGAGATAAACCATTGTAAGACATCATTTCCAGATAATAAATAGCAATTTTAGTTATATGTTCATTAAGAGAATAATTTTAAGTGTTCTGAAAGTATATATACAATTAATATTTTCAGTGTGGTTACAGACACTGTCAGACTCTTTTAATATTGTTATTTCTGGGCCTGGTGTGGTGGCTCACGCCTGTAATCCCAACATTTTGGAAGGATGAGGTGGAATCCCTTGAGGTCAGCAGTTCATGACCAGCCTGGCCAACATGGTGAAATCCCATCTCTACTAAAAACACAAAGATTAGCTGGGCCTGGTGGCAGGTGCCTGTAATCCCAGCTACTCAGGAGGCTGAGTCAAGAGAATCACTTGAACCTGGGAGGCAGAGGTTGCAATGGGCCAGGATCGTGCCTCTACACTCCATCCTGAGCAACAGAGCAAGACTCTGGCTCAAAAAAAGAAAACTGTTATTTCTGTTTTAAAGATATTTTCTCCTTGTCATTATTTTCTGTATTTGTGTTTCCTCCTTTCTCCTATGTTATATTTTATTGTTATCTCTTGGTTTGTCTTTCTAAATTTTTTTTCAAATAAATAATATTTTGATATATGAATTCATTAAACTATTTTATTTCTATTTTCTATCTCAATTTTGCTTATATATTTATTATTTCTTAGCTTTTTTTCATTTAATTCCTTTTTAGCTTTTGAATTGGAAACATAATTTATTTATTTTTAACTTTTTTGATTAAAGCTTTTATTATGATGAATTTTCTTGTGATCACTGATTTAAAGGTATTCCACAGATTTTCACATTTGGTGTTTTCATTACTGTTTTTTTTTTTAGAAATTCATTACTTTGGCCTTGTACTTCTTTTACCCAACAGTTGTTTAAAAGGAGGTATTTAACATCTAGGTGCGAAGTTTTTTATCATATTTTTTATTGTTAACAATTATTATTTTTATTGTTTTGATCCAAGAGTCTTGTTTGTAATATTTCCATTCTATTTTAAGAAAATACTGTTGCTTAACAATATTTTTATTATACATTACTGTATGATTAATTTTAATGTATGTCTCAGGTGCACCTGAAAAAAAGTTCTGTTTTCTATCATTTGGGTATGAGGTGTTTTTGTGTGTGTGTTTAGAGGTGTATGGTCTACCTTATGGATTATGCTGCTTACAACTTTTATATATTTTCTTACTTTCTGTATACTTGATCTATCATGTACTGAGTGTAGTATGTTAAAGTCACTTATTTTTCACCTATCAGTGCATCCTTTCAGCTCTTGCAGATTTCGCTTTATGAAAGCAACTGAATTATTTTGTGCATATTTATAATTATGACATCTTCATTGTGTTTTGTAGCTCTTAACATTATGAATGTGTACGACTTTCTCACAATGTTTTTTCACTTTGAATTCTACCTTACATCAGGATTGATACCTGCCTATTGCTTTCATTATTGCTTTTTAAAATCATTTGTTTCAGATGTCTCTCTTTTATTCATCATATAAAGGGGTCCTGGTTTGTAAGATAAATTGAAAATTAAGCTTTATTTCTTTTAGAAGGTGAGAAAAGCCCATTCCCACTTTTTATGTGACTGATATGTTTGGGCTTAGCTTGATATTATGTCTTATACTTAGTATGTGCATTGTATCATATTTCCTATGTCTTTAATCGCCATGATGTTTTATTGTGTTTTAATCCAAGAGTTTTGTTTGTCATATTTCTACTTTATTTTTAAGAAAATATTGTTGCTTAACAATATTTTTATTATACCTTACTATATGATCATTTTTTAATATGTGTCCCATGTGCACTTGAGAAAAATTTGTGTTTTATATCATTTGGGAATGAGGGTTTTTTGTGTGTACGTTTGCATGTGTATGGTCTACCTTATAGATTATGATGCTTACAGATCTTCACGATCTTTCATTTTTTATGTGCTAAGTTTTTAGGAAGACTTGGATTTTTTCCCCTAGTGGTGGTTACCTGTATACTGATACTCTTTTAATATCCTTACTTATAATTTTTAATTTAATCCTTTACAGTGTTTTTAGTTTCTAGTGGCCATCTTTAATTACCCACTGTTGTATTTACCTTAATTTTTTCACCTCACCCTTCGCCTCTTATTTTATGTGTGTTATTTCTGCTTAGCCAAAATATCCAATACATGGCATATGGCCTATAATAAATTATTCTTTCATTTATGCCCTGATTCTGCTTTTAGTCTTAGATCTAAAAGTAAGTATATTAAATGTTCACCATTATTCCTGCTGCTAAAATTTCCCCAGCTCTCTCTTATTGAATGAATTTCATGTTCTCATAGACTATATAAGAAAGATCCATGGGTATTGAAATCCTTGACCTCTCAAAACTATTTTCCTATGTCCTTGATACTTGAAGGAAATCATAGCTGGATATATATAAACCATTATGTCTGTATTCTTTCCTTGAGTTTCTTGAAAATTCTTCATTATTTTTGCATTGTCTTATTTGTTGTTTTTAAAACTCTGAAACCATTATAAGTCTCTTGCCCTGGTTATTTGATCTTTTTTCGCCTGGAGATGAGGATTTTGTTATTGTTTATACCCGCAAAGTCTAAAAGAGTTACTAGAATATGTCTTGGATTGATTGTGTGGATTAGTTTTCCCTGGGGTATGATAATTTCTTTCAGTATAGATTTGGGTCTCTTTTTGTTTCTGGAAAGTATAATTGGATTATAGTCACAAAGTAATTTGGTTCTTTTTTTGATTTTTTATTATCTTCTATTAAGAATATATTATTTATTATTTTCCTTTCTTCCATTCTAATAAATTCATCTCTGACTTTTATTTATGATTCTTTTTGTTTTCTGTCCTGCTTTTATTTCGTGACCCTTATTATTTTTTTTATTTTTAAACCAAATTTTAATATACAAAAAATACTCAAAAATCAGCGAGAAAAATGAAATTTAACCAAACAACCAATGGACAAAATATATAAATATATAATTTACAAAAAATAATGATGAATATTTTAAATGAGAATATCAATGGCTATGCATTCTTGAAGAGGTATGCCCTTTGAAAGACTACCATCTTACAACTATATGAAAGAATATTAATTGCTAACAGAAGAGAACCTGTGAGTAAAGATGGCTAAAAAATGACATGCAAGAATTAAAAATGTTATGATTAAAATCATTTGTAATTCTTATCCTCCCTTGATTATAAGTGCTCAAGAAAAAGTCTTTATTTAACTCTGCAGTATGATGTGTACACTGTAGATGTCTGCATGTGTATACTAAACTTTGAATTTTGTAATAATTTAAAATTTTGTTTAAGTTGACAAAACAAAAATAGTATAGAGAACATCCCACCTATGCACTCTTTACCTAGCTTCTCTGTTGTTTACATTTTACCCCATTTGTTTTATTAGATTTTCCTCTTTCCTTCTGTGTTTTCCTTCTTTCCTTTTTCCTCTCTCTCTCTCTGTTTCTTTGCCTGTCTATCTATATCTAGCCTTCGTCTAATGTTTCTCTTTCAAATTTATTCTCTCTAGGTCACTTTGTAACTTCATAATTATTTCTATTATGATTTTATCATCCCTTCTATTTATTTTCCTGATTCAGTAAATTTTGTTTTATTTTTTCCTGTTATTAACATTATATTTTAGATTTTTGATTTCTGATTCAAGATGGTTTTTGAGATATATAAACACTGGTTTAAAATTTGCAATTCAATTTATGCTGCTATATTTCCATTTTCTTTTGCTTCACCAAGTGTACGTTTCTTGGGGGGTGAGGGAACGGCATTTTGCCAGCTAAATTGTATAACTTTATATTTTTCATTTAACTTTGTCACCATTTTCAGAAAAGAGTGTTTGATATTCTGAATCTTTATTGACAATACTGACAATCTGTTGTTTTTTAAGGATCTTGGTTCAAAAATCACTCACTTCTGTTTCTGTAACAAAGCATATAATTCTGTATTCGATTTTTCTTAGGAGGAGTGAGGAAGTGGGGACCAGGTTGTATGCTTTTAATTTTTTAAATTTTCTTTTGCCCTGAAAATCTTGTTTTTTTTCCACTTGCTCTTTTGCGATTCATCCTTGTGCTTCGAAAGAATGCTTTTCCATTTCCATCAACTCCTTTCACCGTGTTCCTCCACTCCTAGGAGACTGCCTTTTCATCCAACATGCCCTTATACCTTATCAATTCGACCCCTACAATCTTTATTTTCACATGTTGAATAATCTTCCATTGCTGCCTAATGGTTCAGCATTAATTTTAGGCACTGCTAGTTGCCCTCTCCCCTGTTCCATGGAGGTAGCTTGCTGGAGTTGGTGTTCTTGAATATTTCTGTTTGCTTGATTTTTTCTTACCCATAGATAATTTAAAATTTAGATTTCTTTTAATTATAATGACAGTGTGATTTTTATGTAATTGCATTTGTTCCCTTCTTATTTATTTATTTTGTTTGAATGAGATATTAAATTATTGGATTTAAAGGCTGCTATTGCCTCAACTACCAAAATGTCTCGCCAATTTACTAGATGCAGCTGCGTGGGAAGTAAACTAGGGAGCTAGACTTGAAAGGCATGAAAGGCAGAGATAAATTTAATTTCTCTGCTATGTTTCGTTTTTTCTCAAATATGTTGCTTTTTACCTCAAGCTTATAGAGTAAAACAATAGATTGTTCTCAGGTTGACAGAGGAATAATTATACTTTGGGTTTCACATAGGGGTTCTCTAATTTTTAAAAATGCAAGGGTAAAATAGGAATACCTTAATTACTATTAAGTTACAGAATTAAAGTTTCAGAGATATATAAGTGTATGGGTAGGTGTGTGTGCACACATGTGTGAAACATATGTTAACACAGCTCTCTAGTATTTCCCCTTAGAGTTTATTTGCTTTAATGGATTCAAAAGGACAAAAGAAATCCATTTTGTAAATTGTTTTTTATATTAAGTATTAAAATAACTTATAGAATGATTGTAAGTAGTCTACTAATTCTTCAAATTTATAAATACCTTTTTTTCAGAAGCAACATAAACACTGTTCTTTCATTGCATAAATTAGGTTCTGGGCAAGAAACAGATGGTGCATGGAAACTGCGTGCTTTGAAGAGTTCAGCGTAAAACTATTTGTGCAGAGGGATTAAGGAGACCTAAAAAAGATAGTAGTACAACGGGAGATGGTAAGAATAGGAAGCCTTCACAATATCCAGGCAAATAGAGTAGTTGTATGGAAAAATGTACCTGACACAAACTATGGCTAATAGAGAAAACAGCAAGAACAAATATGACCTATGAGGAATATAGCCAGAAAAACAATTACCCCAAATCCAGTTTTCACCTTCTCTTCCCTGTCCCTCACCTTCTGCTGGTTCCTCTTATTAGCCAACCCAAACCAAAAACAGACTGTTAAAGCAGCCCATTGATGTTGTTCATATAGTTAATGTGCTGAAGAAGTCAGTCTTAGGGACAAAAGAGATACAATATACTCACACAAGTTTGTATTATTATGGAAAAGCTTATCATGAGTATTGTAACAATATCAAACAAAGTAAAATCTCGGTCAGAATAAAACCTTGCAATAAACCAAACATTATATTTTTCCATGCTTACTAATGAATATCGCCATCATATTTACTTGGCATCTTCATTCTTTTCTGTTTTGCACAACCTCCATCCAGCAATCCTTCACAATTATGACTGAAGACAGCATACTTATTTGCAATCTAATAGGGCTGGTGTTGGGTAATAGATGATTAGAATTGGAAAATGGAACTTTCTGCAGTAACAGTATACCAAAACCAGATGAAAATTTACCACTTTACTTAGAAGAGACTAACTTCAAAGGCATAAATATAGTTTCAATTTTATTTTTCTATTCAATGCACAGTAAAAGTGTTCTAATTTATAGTATTTTTAAACTGAAAATGAAAATAAGAACAAGATATTCTATGGCATGTCAAATGTATATAAATTACATGTGATCTGTATCATATAAATTTCAATCTAGAGTGATTTTCCATCTACCAAAAATTAAGATAAGAGATAGAAAACTTCTAGTAAGATTTGGAAAGTCAATGACAAAAAAAAAATTGTTATAATCTAGATATAGAATTTTATATTTTTCTAGTGCATTTTAAGTCCCCAACAATTAATGAATCTGTTATCATTATACCCTTTTCTAGTTCTGCTTATTTGTATTTATTTATTTTATTTTGTTGGATTTTTATTTATCTAATATCTGAATATATAAAATTGACTTGGTACATATACATATGGACAATTTTTGCTCTGGTAAACATTTAGACTTAATAGATAAATGTTTGACATAGTAAAAATAACCAATTATGATGAAAAATATGCTAATTCAGGAGTTGAGAAATACGAAAGAGGTGATAATTTCCATGAAGATGATACATAGAGGATGTCTAACAAATGCTTATGGAAATAAAGAAAGGCAAATAGAAGGACATGAAAAAAGAGCATTCCCCTGTCTACAATATCTACTTGATTGATATGACAATCTCTGTAACTATATATTTGTAAATAATAGAGTGCAATTTTCATGAGAGTGTAGCTGCTCCTTTTCTCAGATGCTGCACTGCACTATATGCTACCCAGGAAAACTTTTTATGCCTTTCCTACATCTCTAAACAAATTTTTTATCTAAACACAAATATAAAAGTCATGGATTTTAATGGAGAAGCAAAATTGTAGGCTATTATTTGCCTGGTGAATTAATTTTGACTGCATTATGTCATGAATAATTGTTATATAATATCAGGCAATTGAAAAAATAATTATTCAAGGATAAAAATCTCAAATGCCACTCTTAAACAAAGAGTGCTCCAAACACAGCAATATTCAATGGCTTTTAAAAATTATATTACATGTTCTGTGTGTGTATGTGTGAAGTGCACTACTCAAAAGGATATATGAACATTTCAACTATCTTTTGAGCTTTTGTGATAGAATTAAAGGCATTTTCTATTTTCTGTATTTTGTTACATATTTTAATATTCTTATTGGCTGTATAGAAATACATCTTGACATTACAAAAGAATCCCTAACACTTTCCCCTGTAATTTGAATACATAACCAAAAAGTAGAAAGTATATTTTTCCATATATAGAAAATACAAGAAATATATAAAATTTAAAAACAATATGTTTTTAGAGTTAGAGACAGATGAGAAAGGGGGAGAGAGAGAGACAAATGGGTCCAAGTTTTTATTTAAAAATAGAAATCAGACTGAGGTGTGGCAGATGAGGTGTGGCAGACTTAACCCAAGTAGGAAATTTTAATCAGACAGAATAATGTGACTGCCAAGTGGGTTCTTTTTCTTGC
Organism: Nomascus leucogenys; assembly: GCF_006542625.1. NCBI lineage: Eukaryota > Metazoa > Chordata > Mammalia > Primates > Hylobatidae > Nomascus > Nomascus leucogenys. Next base: position 112,229,428 of record NC_044382.1, on the reverse strand, counting down.
CCACTGCCCAGATGAAGCCAACTTATTAAGACAAGGGAATTGCAATAGAGAGAGTTTAATACACAGAGAGCCACCTCAATGGGAGACCGGTGTTTCCTTCTACTCAAATCAGCCTCCCCCAGAATTTGGAGGCTAGGATTTTTCAAGGATAGTTTGGTGGGCAGGAGGCTAGGGAATGGATACTGCTGATTGATTGGGGATGTAATCACAGGGGTGTGGAAAATAATTCTCATGCACTGAGTCTGCTTCCAGGTGGGGGCCACGGGGCCAGATGAGTCATGAGTTGCAGGTCCAGGTGGAGTCAGCCAGTCAACAGAAATTCAACAGTTTGAAAAGACATCTCAAAAGGCCAATCTTAGCTTCTACAATAGTGATGTTATTTACAGGAGTAATTGGGGAAGTTACAAATACTGTGACATCTGGAACAATGCCTGATAATCATCTGATAATCATTTAACTACGCCTACAACTTATCAGAATTTAGGCCCCTTTCGTAATCCTAAACTTGGGGCTTTTTATTAACTTTAAAAAGGCAGTTTAGCTTTGGGAATGGCTATTTTCATTTAAACTATAAACTAAATTTCTCTCCAAATTAGCTTGGCCCACTCCCAGGGATGTCCAAGGGCAATTTGAAGGTTATAGGCAAGATGGAATTGGTTAGGTCAGATCTCTTTCACTGTCATAATTTTCTCACTGCTATATTTTTTGCAAAGGTTGTTTCAATAGTAGGTTCAACGGCAAAGAGGTGTGAAAGAAATCAGCAGCCATAGGGTAATAGAGACTATAACATGTTTTAAGAGCAAATCATGTGTCATCAGTAACAGAAAATACGAAGCTGTAAGATTAAGTTAAAATACTGAAAAGGGGTCTTATGTATCATTCTAATGATTTTGGACATACTAGTGTGGTATTAGCATAAGTAAAGGGGTGGAAAAGGTAAAGGATTGTGTGTGCTTGTGTGTGTGTGCGGGGGGGGAGAGAGACAGAGAAAAAGATTAGCAGATGATTACACCAATAACATTTGAGTTTTAGGAACAGGAGCTTGTATTAACAATAGATACTGGATTATGCAAAAAGGGAATCATGGTGGGAATGATGTGAAATTTCTAAAGGAATCAGGAGCTCTAATCAACATGTTTCAGTGATTGATTAACTAAAGAAATAAGTGACATGAACTAAAGATGTTGTGGGGAGGTTTTCAGTTTGGGAAATAGGTAGATGTAAATATCATTAACTGAGAAAAGAAAGCATGTAAAATGATGTCAATCTTCAAAATGTTCAATTGTTCACTTAAAATGATTCTTTGTTCTCACCATGAATACATATGTAGAATTAAGTTGTTTGCCATAATGTTCAGACATGTTGATGGTGTAATTAATGCAAAGAAGATGAAAAAGAGTGAATGCAAAAGATTATGTTAAAGAAAAGAAATAAAACCAGTAAGTGGCTCTAATTATAAATCTACACACACAATTCCAGAGAAGACACATTCACAGAAAAGGTTTGAGAGGCCCATAGAATCTCTAGCCAGGTTGATTGGTAAAGCTATTTCCATGTATGAAGCCAGTCTATAAATACATAGAGAGATGGCTGAGTTTTACTCCAAGATGGATGACTAGATGGAGCCAGGAGGAATATCTCCCACTGAGGGACCAGGAGGATGGCAAGACTGGTGCATTCCTAGCCAATCTTCAGAGGGAAGGCATTGAGAGCAGATGGAGGGATGACACACATGCTGAAGAGGAGGAAGCTGGGAACACTGAAAGCCAAAAATATCATAACAGAAGAAAACTACCGGTCAAATCCCTGATAAATATAGATGCAAAAGTCCTCAAGAAAATATAGTCACATACTGCATAATGACATTTCAGTAAACAGACTACATATATAATGATGGTCCCGTAAGATTATAACGGAGCTGAAAAATTTCTATTTCCTAGTGATGTCATAGCCATCACAACATTGTAGCGCAACACGTGTTTGTTGTGATATTGATGTAAACAAATCTACTGTGCTGCCAGTCATATAAAAGTATAATACTTTCAGTTATGTACATTACAAAGTACTTGGTCATGATAATAAATGACCGTGTTACTGGTTTATGTATTTATATACTATACTATAATTTTTATTTTTATTTTAAAGTGTACACCTTCCGCTTATACTTTTTTTATAAGTTAACCGTAAAACAACCTCAGACAGGTACTTCAGAAGGTATTCCAGAAGAAGGCATTGATATCATAGGAGATGACAACTCCGTGGTTTATTGCCCCTCACAACCTTTAAGTGGGACAAAATGTGAAAGTGGAAAACAACAATATTGCTGACCTTGACCCTGTGTAGTGTAGGCTTTGGCTAACAAGTGCATTTGTGTCTTAATAATTGACCAAAAGCTGGAAAAGTAAAACAGCATAAATTTAAATAGAAATAAGCTCATAGAATATGATATTAAAAGTAAAATATTTTTGTACAATTGTGCAATGTGTTTGTGTTTTAAGTATTATTACAAGAATCAAAAGTTTAAAAATTTATGATTAATAAAGGGAAAATGATACAGTATGCCAAGGTTAAATTGTTATTGAAGAAAAAATATTTTTTAATACATTTAGTGTATCCTAAGTTTACAGTGTTTATGAAGTCTGTAGTAGTGTACTATAATGTCCTAGGCCTTCACATTCACCCACCACTTACCCACTGTCTCACTCAGAGAACATTCAGTCCTGGAAGCTCCATTTGTGTTAAGTGCTCGACACAAGTGTATCTTTTTTTTTTGTATACTGTATTTGTACTATACCTTTTCTATGTTTAGATACACAAATACTTAGCATTGTATTATAATTGACTATAATATTCAGTACAGTAACAAACTGGATAGGTTTGTAACCTAGGAGTAAAAGGTCTAATATGGTCCACAAAAACATTTTGTTTTACAAACATCCAGTTGGAAACATTCAGGAATTTAAATGTAATTAGACCAAGTATGCCCTCTCAAGTGATTCATAGGCCCCAACACTTTGTCTCAGACTCTACCCAATTCAAACCTCCGTGTCACTAGGTCCTTGCAGATGATTGAGATAGCAATATTTAACAAGAAAAATATATTGCATTTAAATAAATAAAATAAAATTTTAGAAATTAAATGAATTCAATCATTAGAGTAGCAACAGATTAGAAAGATGTCTTATCAATGAGATAAATATTCTATTCAACAAATTTTAAAAGAAATATTAAGATGTGGGTAACTAAAAAGCAAAGAAAGTTAAAACTTTTCATAAAGTTTAAAATTGTACTTTTCTTCCTTTCAGTATGAACTAGATAAAATTAATAGTAGATCATGAAAAGAAAAAACAAAAAATGCATTGTACGTACTAAAAACAAACTGTACCAACAAATTCTATTATGAGTGTATTGCCTTTCAAAGGTAGAACAGAAATGGGATTCAACGAATTTGGCTATTGGGAATGACAGACATACCCTTCAAGCAAAGTCTCCCTATCAGTTCTAGTTCTATCCAAATCACTGCAGTGGCTGAATGTCGCAGGTATCTGACAGCTATTCTAGAATTGATAAGTCATGATTTAGCAGTCTCACTTCACCAGTTCCTTGCAGACAGGTGTTAACTTCATGAAAACAATATCCAAAATGCCATGCCAATATCACTGAGATATTTTATATTCCCTTCTCACCAACAAAATAATACTGTGAATCTAAATTAAACCAATCATAGTTTTTTAATTGAGGGATTTGTATTGCCTTTGTAAATTGAAAGAAAAAATGTCTTTAATATATAACAAACTAAACTCAAGGTCAAACTGTGACTGTTGCTTACAGAGATGTCTGGCTGTATGTTTGGTGTTGGAGTTCATGGCGACTTTGACAAGAATATAGGAGATTTGTCTTTATTTTATTAACCAGTCCTAGTGAAAAATAAAAATAAGTGAAATATTATAAATTGGCCAACAGAGTTAACTCAAAAAAATTTTAAAACAGAATTTCTTTGTGATGATGGCAGATCAGCGTGTGATTCTGCAATGATATCAAGAAATAAGACAACTTTTCATGTCCTATCTAAGAAGGCACTCTCTCTAAATATGTTCTACATGTTTTCTTTGCTAATTTTACTCATTGCTAGTAAGGTCATATTTATCTGACTTAGTCTTAGAATAAATATGACTGGAGATTTTCAACTAGATAAAAAAGGAATCTACTTGCTGTTTGTTGCCATCATGTTACTTGTGGAACAAACAATTCACAAAGCTATACATTCTAATATTGTGAACATGTACTTGAAATTATGAATGCAGAAGGAGAATTTGAAATTCAATGATCTTCTAGCCCAGCTTCTAGCAGTTTTATTTAAAAAACAATTTATAAGTTAGGTTCAAAGCTACTCTTCTCTGTATTAATGGTAGAGAGATAACAGAAAGTTATAAGCATACTATCGTCATGCAAATTCCAAAATATTACATAAAATATAGGTATATGCTTGCCCTGCAGACATTCTTTAAATGATATATTCTTCTGCTTCAATTCAACACTGTGATGCAAACCTACTAACATTCTCTCAGCCTATACAATATTCCCATTCCTGAAATTATACCATTTCACCTGTGATAATCCTAAGCTCCAGACAGCCTATTATCAAAGATAATGATATAATAGATGGGTTCCTAAAACCAATTCTTCAATCCTGAATCTGCTGAAGTGCCACAGGTTAAGTAAAATCTAGCCCAATGAAATGATTGTTGAATCAATTATTATCAGCATGTATAATGTTTTAGTTTAAAAAACCTCTATTTTCTTTGATTTTTACACAGTAGATAGAAATCAAAAGTATTCATTGAAAAGAAATATACACACATAAACACACTCACTATAAAACCAGAAAAAGAAAACCAATTTCCACCTCAACATTGTGCACTAAAAGAGAAATCCCAAATGACCCAAGGAAGCAGTAAAATTCAGTCTGGTAGTGGTTTGCTTTGTCTCCTTCAGTATGTTAGCAAGATATTAGTGTGATTTATAGTCCACAGTAGATTGTCGAGGTTCCATAAGATTTTCATGAAAAGGTTTATATGAACTTGGATATTTTACTGAATATTCAAAGAACAAAATTTTGTACACAAAATACAAAATGAAATTTGAAGATTCTAATAGAATTATGAAACATTTAGAGGGCATTATGATGCTTCATAAGACAACAGTGTGTGTCTCAATATGTGTAATAATTTTCAAATATAATTGCTACCAAAAAATAGCATTGAAGCCCTACATTTTTGACAGCCATGAAAAAAATAAACTCAGAAATATTATTGCTCTAGAAAATGGAGGTGCAGATGTAGCTTTTCTGTTTGTGCTGAAACTTGTTTAACATAAACATTAGAGGAACAAATAATAAAAAACTGAGTTATCTTTAGAGACATATTATTCTAATTTATCTAGGAAGGCCAGATTAGGGTGCTCATTTATTGTGTTTCTCTACCCTTGTTTAAAATTCCACCAACTAGAAAATTCCTACCAGTTGTAGGAAAAAATAAATTCAACCTTATTTATCTTTAACTATTTAAAGTTATATATTGCTTATCTCAAATCCCTGAAAATGTTTAAGTCAGCTTTATGAAGCAAACTTTAGCATTTCCTAAAGGACACAAAGCCACTTTGTAGCATATACATACTGTTTACTCAGCCACAAACACTTGCTGAAAACCTTTGGTTTGCCGAACACTGTTAAGAATTCTCAACAAACGAAGATTAAATTGACAGACCCTCAGATTATCTAGATGAGTGGAAATATAGAAACAAGAAATAGCAATTATAATACACTAAAATCCAAAATGATAGTCCACCCTTAAATTTTCCAGATGAGTAGAGATACAGACAGAAGAAATGGTAATTACAATGTGCCAAATTCATGATATAATAGAAGTATGAGAAAAATGATATTGCTTAGGCTGACAGTGTTCTCCAAAAGAAATGCAATTGAAACTTTGGGAGGGAAGGTTCTTTGTATTTCTTGGTCATTAAACCTCGGATATTATGGAATATAGCCTCCCAGTAGCATTCTTCAATCATTATGAGAATCATGTTGATAACTGTAAAAGCTCCCTCTCCCGTATGTCCAAATGCCTACTGAGAGAATGAGACCAACCCCATTGAAAACTACTATTAGTAGATAGTGTCTATTGATGCTATCAAACCCTCTCAGTACCAAATCTACAAAAAGAAAATACCTAGGAAGCCGTTTAGATTTATCTGTTATTTCTTGTATTCATGTGAGGCTATACTGTCTATGAAAATCTTACTTAAAAGCCAAAGATTAAGATACCTATAATTCACTTTGAATATTTCAGCATAAGTAGTACGATGTTATGTATCTATTATGTATATATTTACAGTGAATTCTAGGTGCAGTAAGTTGCATTAATTAGGAATTCACACAACAAAGACTGTCAGTTATTCTTATCAGAAAATCTTTAGGTAGCTACAGGAAGAGCTTTAGTTTCTATCAGCACCAGAGGATTTGCTGATTAACAGAGTGGCCTAAAGAAATGGGTTTTCACTAAGCCGTGTAGTGGTGGTCAACAAAATTGATTGGTTGACATATTTTAGAAACACTTCCCATCTTTGCAAAAGAAGAATGATCCCCATAGTAAACTGACATAGGCTAACCTGAACATGCTTAATATATACATACACTAGAGAGCTTTGAGGAGGGTAGACATTTAGGTATTTCATTACAACTTCTCAACTATGCTACAATAAAAGCATGCCATAAACCAAATTTTGCCACACATATAAACATTTATTAAGCAATCATTCATCAGAAAGCAGGCACAAACAATTTATAGAACCTATTCTGTCAGGTACATTATTTTCTAGCTCTCTATCCTTTTAGGTTCTCTGATCAAATCTTTGCATGAAAGGTTCCCTAGAGTCAGATATGACAACATTCCAAAGGCAGAACTCTGTTACACTGTATAAGAGGCATCAGGGAGTCAGAAATCCTCCTAAATACATAGTGGCACAGGCATGTTTAGGAATCAAGCTTGAGGTCCTAGATCCACACAGTTCTTACAAGTTGATCATAAAAAGTTAGGGAATATCTAATTTGCATATCTTGAATACCTCTATCTATTCCAATTTACTATGCTAGTTAACAGTCCAATAGTTAAGATAATTGTTAATAGGCCATTATTTCCAACAATAAAATCAATTTTGACATTCACTGTTCTAATGTAAAAAGCACAAAATTTTGTTATAGACAACAGTATCTCTTGAAGTTACCTCCAATGAAACAGATTAAGCTGATCACTCATGCAATATGGGTTAGGATAACTGATCACATCTGGAAATGAAAAGGAAGTGTAATATATTATATTTGCCTATGTTGAATTATTGTAAAATGAACTACTGAAATCATAAAAACACTCTAAGTTTAATTCCTATACCCATTCATGCACTTGAAAGATGTAATTTTTGGACATGAACTTAAAAGAATGCTGATTTTAGAATATTTTTATATACGCTTTGAATAAACTTGTCATATAAATTGTGATTCAACATCTCAAACAACAGAGAGCTGAAAACTTCACTAAAGTTACTCAACAAAATAGTCTGTATGACTCTTTTCTGCCTGCTCAGTAATGAAGATTTATATATGTGGAAGAATTTGGTCTCAGTCTTAACTACAATCTGAAAGTAAGATTGTAGCAAAATAGCCAATGCTCATCTAATTATTTCCAATAACTGTTATCTGACTGGGAAAACCTAGTAGATACTCATGACAAATTGGTCTAAGTCTGACTGCCATGCATTACATAAAATATCATGAAATGATAATATGTCTATAGCAAATGGATAAATGAAAAAATAGTCAATGGCAAAAATCAATGGCTTCAAGTTAAAAACTTCTAATTAATTGAAGTCATGAAAATGTTATTTTAGGAAACTTTGCAGTCCATTTCCATACTTCCCAAATGAACTGTTTTGGAATTAAAGTAAAATAAAATAGCATCAACATTATTTACAATATGTACAATGCCCCATCTTGTGATTGTTCACTTGTTCCAATATCAAAAATATAAAACTTATCCTAGATTCCAGGATATTTCATGTCTTAAGAAAAAAGACAATACACAGCTCTGGAAATGTAAGCAGTGTAGTAAGAAAGAAAATTATTTTAAAATGAGGTAATAGGCTTCCTGTGCCCATAAGAATTTTATATTTAATGGAAAATATCTTAATAAGCTCTTTGGAAAGAGTTCTCAAGACATCTTGAGAACATGGATAACAAGATAGATTAAATGTAGAAGTAGAGAAGCAAAGAACAATTAACTAATACATTGGCCCACAAATGATATTCAACATCCCATTTTCACTTGTTTATGCTTTGTGATACATCCAAAAGACCTTTGGCTCAATGAGTTGCTGATTTTATATTGATTGTGGCCATTTGTGTGTTTTGTAAGTATGCATATGGATAGTTCATAACTAGAGGATCCAGTAACTTAGGCATATGTGCATTTATAACTTGGAGTCAGTTGTTTTAGTCCAAAGGCTGCTTATAAAATTTTCATTTGTTAGTGTAAAACCCAATTTTACATAAATATTGGATCATTTAATGAAATACGAGTATGAAATGAATCATGTTAACATAAAGTGTAAGCTGAGCACTTTGAGAGTCTTAGGGAAAGAACCCATTGCTAAAAACGACTTTAAGTAATAACTTATCAAAATCCCAGGCTTTATATGACTTCTGTGTTAACCAATAAACTTTACGCCCCAATCAGAATAACTTAGAACTTTTATCTTAATACTGAGATAAAAAAAATCCTTGATTTTTATTCAACTGATTTCTACACAAAACAGAGCAAACAAACACAATCTATACCAATGTACTTACCCTAGCATAATATAATTTTCTATTCCTTAAACGCACCCTGGCCACCTAAGTCAATTTCATCAGAGAAACATGTTAAGCTGTGATAATTTTTGATACAACAACAATCAAAATTCCTGAAACCAATACTGTTAAAACCTAGTGTCTAGTCCGTTTGTACTGCTATAACAAAATACCTGAGATGGTGTAATTCGTGAATAATATAAATGTATTTCTTACAGTTCTGGAGGGTGAAAAGCCCAAGATCAAGCTGCCAGCAAGTTTGGTGTCCGGTGAAGACACAGTCTTCTGCTTCCAAGAGGGTGCCTTGCTGCCACGTCTTCCAGAGGGGACAAATGCTGTGTCCTCACATAGGGGAAGGGATACAGAAAGGCTAACACTTTTCCTAAAGCCCCTTTGTAAACACCCTAGTCCCTTCCACGAGGGCTCCACCTTCATGACCTAATCACCGCCTACAGGCCCCATCTCTTGTTACTATTACATTGCTTATAAAGTTTCAATATATGAATTTTGGGGAACACATTCAGATCCTAGCACTTAGGATATCACTTAGTCTCTCATTTAAGCTACCATATGTGATATTATCTTATTATCATCAATACTAATGAGAATTTAATTAATTCATTCCTACTTAGGTAACCTTTTTTTTTCTTGGTGGTAACTACAAATTTCACCACAACTGGCTCAATTATTAATCTCCACCTCACCTGCTATGTTAGTCTTCCTATTTTCTTGATGCAGACTTTCCTTTTTTTTTCTTTTTTTCCTGTATTCTGGGTCTCTACCTCCCTACTCCCATAAACAATTAGATTGCCTCTTTGGGAACTTTAGACCATTAATGTTCCTACCACTTTCTTATACCTTTAATCAATCACTCCTTCTCTTTTGATTCCTCCTCCTGATTTTATAACTATACCCACCATCAAATTACATTATTTAATTTAGACACTGTAAATTCTCTCTCAGAAAAAAATCTCCATTTTTTCATTCATTCCCAAACTTTGAAAGAGAAGCCTCCACCAACTGATCTCTGTTCATTGTGTCTCTTCAATTCTTCCAGTATGTCTTAGACATTTCTATTACAATTTCTCACCAAAGACTTTCCAAGTATTAGATTGTTGGCATCTTCCTTGTCTTCATCCAAATATTTCTTTTCGCTTTCCCACACTATTCACCATCACCTTCTTGAAACTTTCATCTTTTCCTGTCATTCCATTCACAATGTTTCTAATTTCTTCTACAATTCTGACTTTTATTCCCCAATTGCTCTTCCTTATTCCATCTTTAAATCTTGGTATTCCCAAGTGCTCAAGTGCTTTTAATCTCATGATTCTCTATATTTTTCTTTCCTTACCAAGAAGACATCAATTAACATGGTTTTAACTATCAGTATTACAATAGCTTTTAAAGTGATATTTCCTGCTGTAGGCTCTTTTAAATTCCAGACTTGCATTGTACCCACCACCAAGCCCTTAAATGCAAATAAGCCAAGCAAAATATATTATTTCATAACTAAATCTCTTTTAAACGTCAAGGGTGCTCAGTAGCTGCCAGGAAGCCAATTTCCAGTCTATAGGGGAAGTCAAAATATCACTGTAAATATAACAAGATAGATAATATTGAATTTCCAGAACTCTATATGATTGAAAGTGGTATTGCATAAGAGGGTTGGGACAAGATTGTCCTCAAAGATACATGTTTCAGTAGTTACTGATATTTGTTAAGCTGTTTCCTGTAATGAATGGACCCATTTAGCTACAAAGCTCATTTTACTGACTAGGATGCACAAGCTAAGGCAGTACCACAAGAAATCTTCCTTTTTCACTTCTTCCCAAACCAGCATTCGAAGTCTTCTCTAATTAAAAGGTGAAAAAAAGCATTTAAAGAATATGTATTTCAAAGGATATCAAATTAGTTAAAAGTTTTAGAACTCTCAGCTCTTGTCCTGCCACAACCTTCTCTTTTTTAATTCTCTTTGTTAGATAATGTCATCACCATCCATCAAATCTAAGAGAGAAAATTGCTTAGTCTTCCGCTCTTATTTTCACCATTCCAAATAAAATTATAACTGCTTACAAGTTTTGTTCATTCTACTTTTTAAAAATTCCAATTCCTACCCATTTTAATGAATAATTCCTTAACATATAATCCCATCATTGTAATAGCTTATTTATTCCATTACTCTTTCTTCATACCATGCTGACCCGGCTACTTGTTATAGTTTCAAAAATGCTATTCTATTAAAAAAATAAATATCGTGGAAGTCTTCCACTGAAAACATACCAATTATTAAAACTTATCTACAGAATTAAGTTCAAATTTCTTAGCTATTCGATGTAAGTCCTTTGTCTGCAAATAAGCCCAGAAATCATGTCCAAGCTCAAGAAGCACCTCTTCCACATTCACACCTTTTCCCTCACATTAGAATATAATCTCTCACTCTTCTAAACTTCTTAGAATTTATTTTTACCTTTCTCATTATGCCTTTACTTACAATTTGTTTTGTAATTATTTAAACATATTTTCTATATACATTAGTCATAATGTTGAGCACCTTTAAGGACTGTACCTTTATTCTTTTTATGCACTCAAGAATTTGTTGAATGAATAAATCAGTATTTAATTTTGCATTTGGGATATAAGTATGTAGGCTTAGAAACATTTCTCTGAGAGCAAAATGACTGATATACATGATAAGTAGAAAATTATGGACACAAAGACTAGTTGGGAGGTTTCTGAGACACTCTGGCAAAAGGTCCTGAATAAATATATTTAAAAAGTATGAATCTCATTTTATCATCCATATTTTACTGTTCAGCTGCTTTAAAAGAAATACTATTATCATAAATTGGCTCATAAATTTAAAGGACGGATATCATTATGCTTGGAAAGTTGACTCTAGTAAATTACATAGGTCCTGGTTGTCATTCTAAAGTACATCTAAGTTCTAAGGAAATACCATATTTTCTCCTGTTATATATCTTAGCAACCAAATGAGAACTGTAGTAATCATCACCCCTGTCTCAAACTCTGTAACTCTGTGAAGTCTGACTCATCTTTTTTTCATTGCACAGCAGGTCAGAAAACTGGAAGACTGGGTTGATGACAGTTGTATCACAACCATTAAGATGAAATAAGACAAACTATTCATCCAAAGAATAGCAACAACAAAAAGAAAATTGTTGGGTTTCAAAATGCCCATTGCTGATAGCCCAAGTCACACAGTAGTCTCCTCGAAGACTACTATTTTTTAGTAGTCTTCTCTGGAAATTTTATTGTACAGTAAGTAGAAAACCCAAGCAGATGACCCCTGGATTGTCAGGAAATTATTTTGTGTGTTTCATGAGAGTAGTGATTCTAGGATGTATACATTATATATTCACCTTTTTCATAAGGACTCTACGTGCATTAAACACTCCTATTATAATACTGAAGGAAGCTAGCTCTGTTGGACTAGAGATATCAGATTTACAACGTTATACAAAAATATCGATGCAAATAAAAGCTGAGTGAATTCACAAATAAAGCAGTAAACTAGAATCATATCTTTGCATGGAAATAACTCCTATCGTGCATGCAAGGTATTACAGGCCCAGAGCCAGATTTAGAATCCCTCAATTATCAATTTTTTAATTTTTCTATATTATATAGTAGTTAGTTCTAAGAGGTATGTCAACTACCTATACCTACTCTATATTTCTACCTGTTCACTCGAAGCAGGGAAAGTGCAGAAGAATTATGATCAGAACGGCGTGATTTTTCTTTATTTTCCAATTTCTTCCACACACAAAAAATCTTAGAACAACTCTGATCTTCTGGTTTCAAAGATAGTGTCTAGCTTCCATTAACAGTTAAATTAATACAACATTATTGTCACATACATCATTTTGGGATCTTTTTTTCCTTTGCCGTAATCCTCATGTTCATTGCCTTAATTCTGCTCCAACTATGACTCCTACCAAGAGATAAGATCTGCTCTTTGAACCATTTCCTCATTTCTCCTATCAAATGCAGCTGCTTATATTCTGCTTCCGTACATCAGGCTGAAACTCTTTTTAATAGTTGTACAAGACTGAATAATGATTTTTCAAAGGTATCAGGTCCTAATCCCTGGAACCTGTAAATCTTATTTGATAAGGAAAAATGATCTTTGTAGATGAGATTAAATTAAAGATCTTGACCTGGAGAAATTATCCTGGATTACCTGGGTGGATATTTGCCATGGCAAGTGTCTTATAAGAGAGAGGAAGAATGAGATTCAACACTATCCACAAATGGAGGCAGAGATCAAAAGTAATTTAGCCACAAACCAAAGAATGACAGCACCCATCAGAAGCTGGAAGAGACACAAAATGGACTCTCTTGTAAAGCCTTCCAAGAAATCATGGGCTCTGCTGACATCTAATTTCATACTTCTGGCTTCCAGAATGGTGAGATAATAAATTTCTGTTGTTTTAATCGATCAGGTGTGGCAATTTGTTCCAACAGCCACAGGAAACTAGTAAATATTCTAAGAAATCCCTGCTAAACTGCTAGTGACCAAACATAACTTAATATCTTACCCATGACAGAAACGTATCAAAATAATCCCCAGAGAAAAAAATTAACTTAATGGGATATATTTATTGTTATTAGGAGTTTGGCTATGTTACTCAACAATGTAGAAGTGTTTCTAAGTAAGAAGAACATTTCAGTTTGATGCAGGTTGAGTATTACTTAAATTTCTTTATAGAATCAAGCCTGGTAGCAGTCTTAATCATGGAATGGCTAGTTACGCATCTCAGGAGTATCTCCATTGCTTTGAACGGTTTATTTTTAATCTGTTTCTTCTTCTTCCCAAACTTAGCACAACTAGAAAGTTAAGTTAAAAGACTGCAATTGGATATAAAATCGTAAAAAATTTAAGATGGTAGATCGCTTCCGGCAACATTTAAATATTCAGCTATCAGCTAAATCCATCATGACATTTGTTATCTTTTTATGTTTTTAATTTTTATTTTCATGAAAGAATTTGAGAAATTTCTCCTTTATTTATTAGCCATCTCTGTTTGTGAAGGTCCAGTTTAAGTTGAAAGACAATATTTCTTTTGGGTTATTTATATCTTCTTGTAGAAATTCCTTATATATTCTTGACATAAACTCTTTCTTGGTGACGTGTATTGCAAATAACCTCACTGGTTAGCTATTCACAATCTTAGTAGCTACTCAAACTCTTTGAATAAACAGAGTTCTTATATTTAATGTGAAGCAATTTACCAAGGTTTTCCTTTACAGTCAGTATTTTTCTGTTATGTTTAAGAAAACTGCCCACCAAAAGATCATAAAGACATTCTCCTATATTATTTTCTGGAAACAGTCTAGTTTTACATTGTAGAACTACACTCTAACACTGCAATCTGCCTGGCATTTATCTAGGAAATGGCATAAGGAAGGCATGGTTTCTTTTTATGTTTTGTTCATATGGCCAACCAATTGTGATAATGTATTTGATTGAATAGAATGCATCAATGCTCTGCAATGCCACCTTTTTAAAAATCAATAAGATAGAGTCTGGACTCTCAGTTATGTTCAATTTTTATATTTTTACATTTGTCTATATTCAGGCTACACTATACTGTCTTAATTATTTTAGCTTTATAATAAATTATGATATATGGTAATATATGTCCTTTAGTTTTATTGTTCTGCTTAAGGAGTACTTGTATTCTTGGCCCTCGCTTTTCCTCTAATTTAGAGTCAGCTTGCCAATTCACACACAGATGAACAATTTGGGGATTTTAAATGAAATAAATTTAATCTATAGATCAATTCAAGGAAAATTGACAATCTGACCTGTGGATATATCACATCTTTGCATTTATTAATATTGCCTTTTATTAGACATATTTCTAAGTGCTTTATGTTTCCAATGCTTTTGTAAATCATAAAATTTTGATAATTGTATTATCTCACCATTGTGTCTGATTATAGATATACAAATGGTTTTATATAATGATATGACAAATAACATAGCTTAATTTACATATTCTAATAATGTATACATATTCTTTTATATTTGCAATGTATACAATCACATTTGTGGTAAATACTTACAGCTCTATTTATTCCTTTTTAATTGTTATACCATTTTTTCCTGCCTTATTATGCTGCCTAAAATATTTAATGAAAATAGTGAAAATGGGAATTCTCTTATCTCATGTAGCATATGACAGGAAGCTTCCAAAATTCTATTAACAAATGTAATGTTTAGAAGCCTGTTGTTTATGAGTTATGTTTTTTCTAGTTACTTTCTATCACATTGACTTCTATTTCCAGTTAAGTAATTGTCTAAAATAGACATTGATTACATCAAATGATTCTTATGACACTATTGGGTTGATTTAATCACTTTACCCTTGTCCTGCTAATGTGATAAAACACCTTGATTAATTTTCAAATATTAAATTAATATTTTATTCCTGAGAAAATACAAATTTGTGACATCAGTTTTCACTTTATAAATTTTTGCATTTGATATGTTAATATTTTGTGCAGGGATTTGCACCTGTGGTAATTAATGAAATTGGCTTGTAATTTTCCTGAACTGTAACGTCACCGTAAAGTTGATTCCAAAGTTATACTTGTCTTATAAATTTTCCCACCTTTTTAATGTAGTCTTGTCTTCATTTGTTGCTAAATGGCTTTGTAGATATATTTCTGAAGGCATGTTCATCTCACCTGT
This sequence comes from Nomascus leucogenys, assembly GCF_006542625.1. Classification (NCBI taxonomy): domain Eukaryota; kingdom Metazoa; phylum Chordata; class Mammalia; order Primates; family Hylobatidae; genus Nomascus; species Nomascus leucogenys. The sequence goes on along the minus strand of NC_044382.1, from coordinate 112,213,808 downwards.
ACTCTCTGTAAATAATTCTTTGATAGTTATAAATTGTTCACATTATGTCTCTCTTCTTGCTTCACTTTTGCTAAATTATATTTTTAAAGAAACTTGTCTATTTCAAATAAATCTTAATATTGAACATGCTATCCCCATAACAAGATAAAACTGACACTTCCTTTATCGTTCAACCTATTTTTGTAGTTTTGAAAATAAATTTCTGCTCCAAACTGTAATAAATTCTTTAACATTGGATACTGAATATTTAAATAATATTTTTACATTTGTTTCAAGTTTTAACTCATGCTTTTATCAATTATTTGGACTTTGTTTTTTGCTGTTGGCCATGATTCTGTCAATGTGTTCTTTTAAAACATATTGTGGCTTTTCTATTCTTAAAATTAATTATTTTCATCAATCTCTGAGGGATCATTAATACATTTTCAATATTTTGTTTTTGGATAAATACATGAGCATTCTACTTCCTGATTTCTTATACACATGGGAATGTACCTCTCATGCTTCCCAAATGATATCCTGACAATATAGACATCTTTAGTGACAGGTTTTAACTCTAAAACATCTGTAAAAGTTGCTTAGTTATCTCTAATGTATAATAATTGAGAGAAAAACATCTGATGTCATTCATATTTGTGTTTCTAAATTTAGAAAAACTTCTATTTAAAAAGTGCTGTCATATTTTGTTTCATTTTATTTTCTTCTTTATCTGTATTGTGTGGGGATTTGAATCACATATGTTTTTCTTATAATTGATTTGTGCATGGAAAATGACAAAACGAATGCTGCCCAGGTTTTTCTCTTTCCTATAGCATTTTCTTCCTATTATTTTATCTCCAATACAGTTTCATTAATGGTTAATACATTTACTCAAAGATATGAGTTACTAAGTTTAGACTGAGAACAACTTTAAAAAGTGTGATAAAATATCCTGAGCTATTTCAAATAGCAGGAATTGCCCAGGACTCTGACATAGAGACAGGCATATAGTAGTCAAATAAGTTATCTTTTAACTATTCTTCCTATCATGGCTGGTTTTTCATCACTCAAGAAATGCAAATTGCCGGCGCGGTGGCTCACGCTTGTAATCCCAGCACTTTGGGAGGCCGAGGCGGGCGGATCACGAGGTCAGGAGATGGAGACCACGGTGAAACCCCGTCTCTACTGAAAATACAAAAAATTAGCCGGGCGTGGTGGCGGGCGCCTGTAGTCCCAGCTACTCGGAGAGGCTGAGGCAGGAGAATGGCGTGAACCCGGGAGGCGGAGCTTGCAGTGAGCGGAGATTGTGCCACTGCACTCCAGCCTGGGTGACAGAGCGAGACTCCGTCTCAAAAAAAAAAAAAAAAAGAGATGCAAATTGTGTGTGAAACTTGTGTTCCAATCTGAGTGGTAGGAAATGGGGGATTTTAAGAATGGACTTAGGGTAAAATATAATGCCATTTTCTAGTAGCATGACCATTCAGTGTTACTTAACTTTTCTGGGAGTGAATTTCCTCTCCTATAATCTGAGGAAATTAACATTATCCTCTTAATTTCTATAATGTCATGAGTAATAAATACATGTTGGCTTTTTATTATTACTTTTATATTATTATTGACGGTGTTATTGTTATCAGCATCAGGATAACTATTGTAAAATTTACGTCTACAGTTATGTAACTACTTTTGAAGACTTGATTAATAGATAGTTACCAATCCCAGATTTTGCTATGAACTACTATGGCTGGTTATATTGGTGCCTAAGCAAGTCATAGTTTTTGAAAGAGAAGCCAGCTAACATAAAGTTTTGCATCTTTAAAATTTTTATTTTTTGTTGCACACTGGTTAAACAAATATCAATGTGTTCTTTCATAAATGTAAAAACAATGTACATCCTTTATGTCCTTTGTTGTTCTTCCACTTAGATTGCCTGGATGCCACATTTTAACTTCAAGAACTTTGATGCTCTTTCCAGAAGTGCTCTTCAGTACCAGGAAAACATCAATCCTAAACTCACCTATGTAATTTTTAGTGGGGTAAATGGTACTTTTGTACCCTTCTACAAACCTTCTTCTGAATGATTAGTGAAAAGCTGCCCAACTGTTGCTTCCAGATTCAAGATTTTCCTCCGATTTACAAAGCTCTTTTCATCCCTATCAGTTGCACTATTCACATGATCACATTTACCTAATTCAGGAGTATTGCTTTAATATTCCATCTGGTCTCTCCACTTCTAATGTCAGTTTATCCAAACCACTTTTCCACAATGATACCCTTGTACTTTTTTATAGTAATCCTAGATCATGACTCCCTATATTTTGCAAAGCAGGCAATACCTATCCAGTGCAGACAGTGCTGTAGATCCCTTACTTGTAGAGTTTCCAGGCTTGCTGTCAATACAAGAAGTATTATTATAATCCTGTAGATGAGCAAATGTAAACACAGAGTAGTTAGGTTGCTTACACAGCTCATCAGGTGCAAATCTAAGGTGAAATCATGTTCTCACTTCAAAGGCAGCTCTTTTTCCCAGGTTATCAAGTTATCTGCATTAAAGCCCACAGCATTGCAAGTCCTGCATGAATTGGCTTCAACTCTTGTTTTTTCTTCCAACTTTAATTTCATTCATTGACTTCATATTTCCTGTAGTTTACTGAAACTTATGACAACCCTTAATCAAGCCTTCAGAATTTCTTCCTCCATTACTCTATTATCATTACTTGATTTACCTTTTGCTGTCCCTCTTCATGATCCCTAAATTTTGGAATCCTTCCCATTAGGAGCATTTTAAATACTACTTCCTCCAGGAAGGAGTGACTGTTTTCCTTCTGAGAAGTAATTAGTAATTCTTATTGTTCCTTAGTACATTGCTTTATAGTAACTTGTATTAGAATTATTTATAAACAAGTCTTTTCCCCCTACAATAAATTACACATTTCTCTCAAAATATAATTTATTTGTGCCTTTGCTTGGTAATTATCAGAGGAACTTACACCAAATGAAGGTTCAATAGGTTAAGTTTACTTGAAGTGCCTAAAGTAAAATATCACATTAGTGTTCACTGGCACTTAAAGGCAAGACATCCAATGTCAAATTTCTTTCCTTACATGGCCCTCCCTTGAAGAAAGTTGTTATTGAATTTTTATATAAGTTTAAAGTAATTGACTTCAAAGACAACTAATAAAGTTAACAAGAGTTATGAAATAAATATCCTCTAAAATGTACTTTCCAGTTCTGTTACTTAACATTGATACTCTTTTCTCTTATATCACTTTCCAGAAGAGAGTCAGTGAACCCATGGTTATTTGAGAGTTGCTTATAAGTTTGTAAATTATCCAGGCCATTGACTTCTTCTCCTTCCTTCTGCTAAATGACTTTTGCCCATTTTTTCCCTTCATTAGCACAGAGAAATTTAAAAACATGTAATTCAACTCATTCAATTTTGCTCTCTGTTATGGAATAAATAACAGAGGATAGATTTCAATTATCTATCAAAAACAATGCTTATAAATTACCTGGGAATTTTTAGTGTTCAATCTCTGTAATTAATACAGTTAATTGACAGTTGACTCTACATTTGATATTTAAGAATAAATCAACCTTCTTTATTGCCTCTCCAGCAGGAATATTGTTTATTTGGAGAGTGGTTATTTGCAAGATTAATCAACATTCATGTGTCAAAAGCTCTATAAATTATTGTGATGTTCTTAACTAAGTAAAAACCAGAAATATGAAAGCTGTAGCCAACCACAGTATCCCTCCTTAGTTACAGGGTTTTGCCTTAAGAACTAAAGCGGCTGTCTTCCTAGGCACATCTCATGGTAAAATAAATATTACTATGATAAAATCTCATTGTGAATGCAAGTTTCATTAAGAATGTGGTATGAGTTATACACTGTCTATTCCAAAGAGTATGCAGTGAACACTGGAAAGAATTAGAATGTTAACAATTCAAAATGAACATGAGAGGGGAAGAGAAAGGGACAATCCAAAGGGTTGCCTAAGTAAGTCTTTTAATGTTCAACTTACACTGTTTTCTATCATACCACTCATAAAGCAAATAAACATATTAATTTAAATTTATATATTTAAGATTTTGTTTGGTTTATGAATTAAAAATTAATTTTTACAATTAATAAAACATTATTTACATTAAGATAATAAGCTAAAGGATATAAGGCCTAGTATACAAGGAAACAACCTCAAAGAAGTACTATCCTTGGGACCAAGAATAAGTCAGTGTCATTAAAGGAAGAATGGAATGATGGACATTTGTTCCCGCTATTTCTGGGATCGATGTGATACTACTTTTTAAAATAAAAGTAGTTCCCCACAAAAATATGACCAGTGTTAATATCAGACATGGTTTGTGATTTTACTGCAATGTAGGTACTTAATCAATATGCAGAGACCTATACAAAATGTGAAGAAATGAGCCATTTCTCAAAATACATAAAAATGCAGCAAGAAAGAGCCCATCCAAATATGCAATTAAATATGATTTAAAACTTTCGTAAAAATTGTGGTATAAATTAGATAGAAGAAGGCAAAAAAAGGAGATTAAGGTAAGAAATACATTTGGGGAAAGAATTAAAAGAATATTTGTACACTGTACTTGAAAACTGTATTTTTGCCTGAACTGCTAACAATAAATTCATGTTATTACTGGGACCTCCTCCTCCCTCTAGCAGGGTTGTCAACTAAGGAGATCTTCTTCTTCTGCCAAAGAGAGGTCAATAGAGCCATACTAGTGAATCAGAGTTCTAAATGTATATGACTTAACAGAACCAATCAAAATTCTTAATCTAGAATTTAAACTGCTCACCTTTTAAGAAAACATTTTATTTTACTTTTAGGCATTAAGATCCATGGAAGCCTGAGCTCTTTACTGCCTTCTTTGCTAGCAAATAGAAGAAGCCTGCCCAGAAATCAAGGAAGCTTAATTTTCTTTTTTTTTTTTTTTTTGAGACGGAGTCTCGCTCCGTCACCCAGGCTGGAGTGCAGTGGAGCGATCTCAGCTCACTGCAAGCTCCGCCTCCTGGGTTCACACCATTCTCCTGCCTCAGCCTCCCTAGTAGCTGGGACTACAGGCGCCCGCCACCACGCCCGGCTAATTTCTTTTTTGAATTTTTAGTAGAGACAGGATGGTCTGGATCTCCTGACCTCGTGATCCCCCCACCTCGGCCTCCCAAAGTGCTGGGATTTCAGGCATGAGCCACTGCGCCCGGCCAGGAAGCTTAATTTTCAATGACATGAGTCTAATCTTAGACAAAGAGTACCAGGCACACCCTTGAACTTACCAGTCATATGAGCCCACGTATTTCCTTATTGATTAGCTTGCTTTGAGGGAGTTTCCCATTATACAGCCAAAATACAGGTATCTGTGCATGTTTGAAGAGGAATGGCAAAAGTAGCTAAAGTTGGTGCAATTGCTTATACACATCAATGGGTTAAAATGCACAGTGGGAAATCTTGGAGAATAAATAATGCAATTTAGAGAAAATTATGTAGAAGTTGGCAAATATATTGAGTGTAAGTACAGCAGACATATTATTATATAAATTTTTAAGATATGAAAACACAAAAATAATATAAGACCCATCAATAATGTTATTATCTAAAAACATTGTTGACATACATTAATGTATATCTCTGTATACCCATTCATATAATTAACTACATTTCTCTTTGGAGAGATTTAAAAAGCCTTCGGGTTTACACCATTAAAAGTATAATTGTAATCAAAGTACTTTATATTCTTTTCTCTTAATTTCCTTAAAGTTGATTCCTAAAAGAGAAATTGCTAATCAAGTGTAAATATTCCTTCAATTTACAGTTTAATAGATGACAATAAGAGCATTATTATAGTGTTAATTGAAGAAATTTTCTCATTTCTTCACATTTTGTATAGGTCTCTGCATATTGATTAAGTACCTACATTGCTCATGTCTGTAATGCCAGCACTTTGGGAGGCTGAGGCGGGTGGATGACTTTGAGGTCAGGAGCTCGAGACCAGCCTGGCCAACATGGTGAAACCCTGTCTCTACTAAAAATACAAAAATTAGCCAGGCGTGGTGGCGTGTGACTGTAGTCCCAGCTACTCGGGAGGCTAAGGCAGGAGAATCACTTGAACCCGGTAGACAGAGGTTGCAGTGAGTCCAGATCACACCACTGCATTCCAGCCTGAACGACAGCGCGAGACTCTGTCTCAACAACAACAACAACAAAATTACTATAGAAGTTAAGTATTTCAGTATATTTACTGGATATTTATTTCTTTCATCATCAGACCATGTTTTTTCTTCTAGATGGTATTTTTCCTTTTTGTCTAGATTGTATTTTTTTCTTTGTGTGAATAATCCCTTAATGTATTAAAGATATTGACTTTTGGTCTATTATATGTAAAGTAAATATTTTCTGCAAGGTTTCCTTTGGCATTTAATTTTATTTACAATTATTTTTATATGTAATTTTATTTTAACTTGTTATATTACAGTGCATGAGCAAAAAGTCCAATCAAAAATAAAAAGACAAAGAAAAGTAAATTCTATGATGTTTAAAGAAGAGAAAGAGGAAAATGACCTGAAGTAACATCAAGATATCTCGTGGTATCAGGGAACGGGGAGATGACAAGATGATTAAAGTGGAAAGAAACTGAGGCAGTACATGAGAGTCATGACTATTCTAAAGTAAATATAATTTTTTTTATTTGGAGCAATACGTAAATAATATAATTGGATTACTTTTGCAAGAGGAAGTATTTTCCTTTTGTGTCACTTTTCCGTGTCATAGTGATTCTTATAATTTGATGTTGCCTCAGTGTCCATTATGAATACCAGTTTAACTTTCTTATACTAGAAGCAAGGCTCAGTCATGCTTGACACGGTTTCCAATTCTATACCTTACCCAAGTGGCTCAAGCTGGTGGCCAGAGATAACTCAGATCCATCTCTTCTTCCTAGCCTAGTAGACTGGGCTCTCCCTTTCTGGTCCCTTTCTTTAGAGGAAATTCTGAGGCATTTGCCCACAAACTTAAAGTGACCCAAGCTCTATTCCCTCATATATACTGCTAGTTGCCACTTCTCTCTGTTTCTACTTGACCCTTCATTTCTGCCTTGTGCGACTCAGGGAGGAAGTCTGCTCTCCTGACTCATGCCCACCTTGCCCAGGATCTGTAGGCAAAAAAATCTTTGGAGTTGTTTTCTATTGTGGCAGTGTATTGAATTTGTACCTTCCATCTGCCCCAAGGGAGAATACAAGGTTGGACTCACAGTGCCAGAGCAATGGTCAGTCTGGCATAAACTAGACATGGGCCAAAGGAGCCACAAGGGCATCTCCCAGTATAAGCAGTTATCTCATGTGAGGGATCCCCTGGTTACTGGTTGGACAACTAGTCACCTGGTCAAAGAAGTACCCTGTAAAAATACCCATGTCTAGCTCCCCTTCATTTTCCATTAGGACAGGGTTGCTAGCCACTCTGGTCCTGGAACCCTTATTTAGCTGGGTGCTCTCAAAATACCTCTTCCCTACTTTCTTCCTCCTTCTCTTCTTCCTACCTCTTCTCCTTCTCCTGGCTAATCCCCTTCTAATTCCTCCCCATTTTCCTTTCGTTTCCCCTTTATTCATCCTTCCTTCATCTTCGCCCTGAAGACCTTTGTATCCTCTGTTGCCACAACTCTAAAAACAGATGCTCTATATTAGGATTTAATAGATATGTTAGTTTGTGGTCTGTTATAGAAGTATCATATATCTGATTTCTTTCTCTAACTTCTGGATTACATGAAGAAGAGAATTTTAAAATCCTGTTTTCTTATGCAGGTAGATCTAGACCCTTGACAATTTTTATCTTAATTCATTACTCCCATTAAAGCCTTGGTTGTTTTCACACAAATCTTCTTGCCTTTTTTCTGTTCTAACAAACTTTCTTATTTCTTAATTGTCCCTAATGTAAATGTTGGCACAAGCCACTCTATTAGATACTTTAAAAGTATATTTATAGAAGTTTATTCTTCCGGAGCCTTTCAATACAGAATAACCCCATTAAAGACAATATATCTAATGTCATTCTATTTGACATGATTTTAGATGTTGCTCACAGAAGGTAAAAGTTTTGATATGATTCCAAGGTAAATTTATTAAATTTCTACCAGAAAATTTACATTCCTCTGCTTTTGCACACTTCAGTTTATGTCATTTAGAGTTGCCGTATATATTTCATTAGGGATGCTAACTGATCTCAACACATTATTTATAGAAAATACCTTTAGCCTACAAAGTTCCATTGTTAATACTTAAGATGTTACTTACATTGTTTATAGCATCTTAACAGGTACAAACCAAAAAAGAAATCTGATTTATGTTTCCCTAAATCTTTTCTTAGGCTCACTTAATTCTTAATTTCTACAAGAGTATTGTAATATTTCACAGCAGAGGTAACTTCCCAGAATATTATATATAAGGAGTATTCTTTTTCGGATGTTGTAAATGTTGTCTTGATAGAACTTCTGTTACCACCATTTTAAACATTTTCAGAGCATAATTGATTTTACTGTCAAAAATGTTTTCATGGCAATTGACATATCTCAGCCTCAAAAGAATGATACACGCTTTCAAAAATGAGAAGGATTTGGCTCCAATCATAAAGGCATTTAGCTGTAAGTTGTCTGATTCATGATGGGATTTTAGGAGTTATTTAGTTCTCAGTTTTCATGCCAGCAAAAGTGGGAGGGATGAGGAAAAGGTGATATTCATTAAGACACACAAGCTCCTTATCCTAAGACTCCATTAGTACTGGAATTAGGTTTGTATACAGTCCTGCCATTTTAATGTATACATACTGCATTCCAGTTAAATTAGAAATGTAAAATTTTGGCAAATTCCTCTTGTAATCCAAGCTTAAGTTTCACTGTTTAAAAATATTAATAATGTCCTCCATCTCTTAAAGGGATATGTTAAATATTAAATGAATAATACCCATAAAGAACTCAACACAATGCCTGACCTATGATAAATTTATAAGTGATAGCTATCATTAATATTTTTATTCTATATTATTTAACCTATAAAATAAATGAAAAAATACTACCATATTATTGATTACCCTCATCTATCCTGAATCCTTTAAATAAGGAGTTGATTAATGTATAATTGTTAGATAATCCCAGCTGCTTAAACATCTTCAAGAGACGTCTAACATTACTACAAATTCTAAACTGTGTAAAACTGGACTATGTTCTAGTATCTTCCTTTTCAAGTTGTACATCAACAACCTAATAGACAATTCGCTTAATTGGCATTGTACAGAAAAAAATAACATAAACATTCTTTATACTGATGTGGTTTTAATATCTTGACCTAGAGGCAGACTTATGCATCAGATCAACTTGCTGGCTATAAGAAGAGTTTGGTGATGCTCTCCAACATTTAAAATTTAAAAACAGAAAAATTATGTTCTACAGGTAAATTTCTTCACAGTAGTCAAGTGAACATTTTAAAATTCATTCATTTTAGTGGGGACTGCATTTCTCTAAAAACTACACTGGTTGACAACGTGTATCTTTTTAGATCAAATCATCTCTTTTATATTGAACAATGCAGCTTGGCATCTCAACTTGCTACATTCACAAGCTGTTATGAATCCACTATTAGAAGAAAATATAGAACCTACTTTTGAGTGAGCTTAAGGTCACATCTCTATAAAAAAGATTTGTCATGAGGGAAAGATAGAAATTGAATTTCTAAACTTGTACAACAAATACCACGTAGACCTTTTGTGCACATATAACTTTCTTAATCAACAGTAGGTTTATTATTATCAGGACATTGACACTATAATATTAAGTAGTCTCACCATTATGAACCACCTGCTTAAGCCATTTGGCTCAGAGAAACAGCCACAAATGTAGGAATATTTTTTCTTTCCAGTTTTACTAAGCTCTTTCCCTCTGTATAGAACAGTAGCAGAAGCAATGTACTTAAAATGTGTGCCATTAAAATACTTAATGTTTATAATGCGGCATTATTAATAATGGGGCAGGGAAAGGGCACAAAAGTTTATCAAGAGTTTCCTATTAGCTAGTTCTCTGTTGTGCACCTTTTGCCTAGTATCTCCCACTTAATATTCACAACTCCCCTTTGAGATAGATAGCAGTATACTCATGTTATTATTGAAATCCTCATAGATTAATAACCAGCTCAGGACAAAGTTCTAGGATCTCAATTCGTCTGACTCCAATCATGTGATTCTTATAATATATAATAATACTTTAAGAATCCATCAAAATAATGTGTGCATGTAATGCATTTGCCTATTTATGGCGTGAACATTTAAAACATATTTTTGCCAGGTGTGGTGGCTCACGCCTGTAATCGCAGCACTTTGGGAGGCTGAGGCAGGTAGATCACCTGAGGTCAGGAGCTTGAGAGCAGCCTGGCCAACACAGCAAAACCTCGTCTTGGCTAAAAAATACAAAAATTAGCTGGGCATGGTGGCAGGTGCCTGTAGTCCCAGCTACTAGAAAGGCTGAGGAAGCAGGAGAATCGCTTGAATTGGGGAGATAGAGTTTGTAGTGAGCCAACGTCACACCACTGCACTCCAGCCTGAACAACAGAGCAGGACTCTGAAAACAAACAAACAAACAAACAAACACCAGCATATTTTGATCTGGAGAAATATTTCAAATATATTTAAGATCCAAACTATTGTATTGGATTCAATCCCTAGCAACTAACTCAGACTACATTGTTGGATGACCAACTTATTTATTTCTTAAAATTTTCTGTTCCCTAGCACTGTTGTTCTCCCAGTTCTCTGTCTTCTGCTGGATTCCCGCCATTCACGGTGATTTTTTTCCACGTTTTGCTTTGACTCTGAGGAACGAAATATTTCCCTTGGCTAGTTACCTTCTCTAGGAGGGAACACGTGATGGACTATAGGCCATTCATCATTCAATATTTAGAAAACATATCTTTTATCTGGATATGATAGGATATGTTGCTGCTATTCATTGAGGTGGATCTACAAAAACAGCAAGAACAGTGTGCTTCCATCTATAAGGAAAGAGGCCTTGTTCAACGTTCAGATATACATGTTGGCAAAATGTTTGTAGAAATTTTGCCTTATAACCTTTCTTATTTTGGATCTACAGGATTTTTCTACTTCCTATTATGGCCTTGAGTAGAATGTGGGGAGCAATTTTTTCTAATGCATTGGAGAAATACTTTTTCTGAAAATGAACTAGTTAGGAATATTGTGCTAGTCAAGAGAACTTGGAGGTAATTAATCCTAAATCATCAGAGTTTTTCAAAGCTATTTATGTCATCAAGTATTAAAAACTGTTTGACAGTATAATTTATCACATTGATATCTAAACTGGAAAAACTTTATATAGCTTATGGAGTTGGCATTTAAAATTTCACAGAATTTTTTTGTGACAGGCTTTGATAATACAATTTGTTATCAGGTATGAAGCAGCAGAAAAGTCTTAAAATTAAGAAGCACCACCAGTGTAACTGCTGAGAAAATGGGGAAGAATGAATGTTACATTGTATGATTTTCCTGCCTTCTCAACCCTAACACTTTCATACTAAATCAAGTGATAGTTCCACTATGGAGGGATGGGTAAATTACAAAAAGGCTGAATTGACTTTTTTTGCCCTAGCCAATGAATATATATATATCCCCTTAGAAAAAGGGGGATGTTTTTCATATGGAGGAACAACTATTACAGACTTTTATACTATCTATCCAATGGGGCTGCCTTTGTAGAATAGAACGAGATGATGGCTTGGACTTTTTAGGGAACCAATACTTGGTGAAGCAAAAAGCTCTGAAACCCCTGCCAAGTCTGGCACTGAATTGTGCTTTGACAACCATAGAGCAAAGGACTTGTAAGTTCTCTCCTGTTGCAATACTTTGCAAATGTCAAAATAGTCCATTATGCAAGCCTGCCAATCTTCCTCAAAGCTCTCCATTCAGTTTAAGGGAAGAACATAGATGGTAATCAAATGTCTTTGATTCAAACAGCATTACAGCTGACACATGGAAAGATTCAAAGAAAAGAGAAAATAAACAGATTTCACAACCTCCATATTCTTAACGAGAAAGACTCATTGCTCAATTGAATGAAAATTTCCTATAGCCTTGACAGCTAGACTTTGAAACAGTCACTAAGCATTTTTGTACAGTCTTTTAAAATACAAGTGTGCAATTAAAATGTATACAATTAAAAGTATGAATGTAACTTCAGTTTTCTAGTACTTATTAATACAGTGTAAAGTAAATCATCATAGAGGGCCACAGAGGACATGAAGAGTCAGAGAGAGAGGTTGTATAGCATGGTGGTTAAGAATGTGGGTTCAGGAATCAGACCTGCTAGATTTAAATCCCAGCTCTACAACCAAATATGAAACCTTGGTCAATCTATTGAGCACTTCTTTTCCTCAATTTCCGTATCTCTCTCTCATCTAATTGTTTTGAGCAGTAAATGTACATTGTGGAACTGGGAAGATGGCACAGTAGGAAGCACCAAAAATCTGTCTCCATATCTGAACAATAATTACACTGGAAAAATCTGTCTCATATAATTTTTTGTAACTCTGGATTCTATTAAAGGCTTGTAACTTCCAGGGAAAGACTTGGACAGCAAATTGTAGTTAATTTTATGACACGCAGCTGTGTATGAGTGCTGAGAGCCGTTCACTAAAAGGTTGTAGGAGCCAGGGTAAGCCAAAAAAATAATGTGTTCTCCAAATATCAAGGATCTGTGCTGTGGTTGCTTATTGTTGCATTTGATCACAGAGGTGCCAACAAAGATTTGAGTGGCCATTGCTTTTGCACATCCTTCCACTGTTAAAGCCCCTCCCTTCTGCTAACATTACTTCCAGGAGATTTAAAGGGCCAGCACTCTTCTCTACTTTCATTATTCTGTTTTTTTCCTTTTAGAGCACCATACATTAAAGATTGGGCCATCAGAAAGCAATTGCATATAAGGAAAAAAAAACTAAAAGTGATCATGCATGTCCAGGTAAAGATTCAGGCTCAGAAAAGACCTTGAGAATATCTTAAGTTTAGATGTCAACAGATACCAGCCATGAAAAAGACCTGATTGTAGATCTTCTAGACAATGACTTTAAAACGTCTTAAAGTTGCTTCAAGAATCAAAGGAATATGTGCACAAAGTTCAGAGAAAAATGTATTAACAAGATAGAAATGTCAATAAAGAAAAAAAAGGACCAAAAAGAGCTGAAAACACAATAATTGAAATAAAAAATTGACTAAGGAGATTCAAAGACAGATTTCAGCAGGCAGAATAAAGAATCAGTGAACCTGAAGATAGGACAGTTGAAATGATCAAGTCTGAGAAACAGAAAGAAAAAGGATTAAAGAAAAGTGAACAGAGCCTAAGAAACTCGTGGGGTACCATTAAGCAAATCAACATGTGCATTATGGTAGTTCCAGAAGGAAAGGGAGATAAAAGAAAAGAGAATATTTGGAAAAATAATGGCTGAAAACTTCTCAAATTTGATAAAATATATGAATATAAACACCCAAGAAGCTCAATGAACTTCAAGTAAGATGAACTCAGAGATCCACAAGGCACATTACAAACTCTTTAAAACCAAACACAAAGAGAGAATTTGAAAGCTTCATGAGAGAAACGACTTATAACATAAAAGGGCCATATTTTCCTCTTTCTTGGTATGCTTTGTAATTTTTTGTTGAAAACTGGACATTTAAATCAAATAATCTGGTAATTCTAGAAATCATATTTTCCCCCTTCCTGAGGTTTGCTGTTTTTTGTTATTTTTGTTTGTTTGCTTATTGCTTTCTATTTTTCTTAATTGTTGAAGTCTTTTCTGTGCTCAAGATCAGACTGACATCTAAACTCAAGGTATTATCAGGTTTTTTTTCTGAGCCTGAACTTTTCCCTTTTAATTTTTTTTCCTATATATGCAGTTGCTTTCTGAATGGCCCAATCTTTAATGTCTCATGCACAAAAAAGAATAAAAGAGAATAATGGAAGTAGGGAAGAGTACTGGCTCTCTAAATCTCCTGAAAGTAATGTTAGCAGAAGGGAGGGGCTTTAACAATGGAGAGATGTGCAAAAGAAATAACCACCTACATCTTTGTTGGCACCTCTGTGATCCAATGCAGCAATAAGTTTATCAGAAGTTTATCAGAAGATTCCTCATCAGAAACTTCAGGTGCAAGAAGTCAGTGGACCTATATATTAAAAGGGCCAAAATAAAACAAAACAAAAATTGTCAAACGAGAATTTGATATCTGGCAAGACTGTCCTTCAAAACTGAGGGAGCACTTAGACATCCTCAGATAAAGAAAATCTGAGGGAGTCTATGACTCTGAGACTTATAATGCCAGGAATTCTCAAGGGCATCTTGGAGGGTGAAATGAAAGAAGACTATGCAATAACTCAAAGCCATATAAAGAAATAAATGTCTCAATAAAGGGAAATATATGGCAATTATAAAAGCTGGCATTATTCTAACAAAGGCTTATAACCCTACTTTTTTAATGTACATGACTTAAGAAACAAACACATTTTAAAAAATATTTTCTTGTCTAACAGCTAGTATTAATACAACTTTAATTAGAACTCCACATGTTTTTCTACAGAATTCAAAAGACTTTTAAAATACTTATTAGTTTTTGGGCACACAATCTCTAAAGGCATACTTTTATGATATCAACAACTGAAAGGGTTGGGACAGAGAAACAGTATTTATATGTTATTTGAATTAATCTGACATAAATTTATGCAGGTAAATATAATCCTTATGGTAACAACAAGAAAAATAGCTACAGAATATACAAAAAGGAAAATAAGAAAGAAACGCAAACAGTTCACTACAAAAATTTCAGATAAATACAAAATTTGTAATGTAGGAAATGAAAGCCAAAAACCTACAAGATATTTAGAAACAGAAAGCTATGACAGAAGTCTGTTTTTATCAGTAATTGCTTTAAATGTAAATTTATTAAGTTATCTAATCAAAAGACAGGGATATGCATAATGGATTAAAGAAAACACATAATCCAACTATATGCTGTTTAGCAGAGACTAATTTGAGCGCCAAAAACACAAATAGATTGAAAGTAAAAAGGATGGAAAAAGATGTTTCAGGCAAATAGTAAACAAAATAGATCAGGAGCAGCTATACTAATATCAAAAATAAACTTTGATATTTACTATATCAAAGTATATCAGCTATACTAATAAAATAAACTTTAAATCAAAAAATGTACAAGTGATAAATTAAATATTGCATATTAATAAAAGATTCAATACAGCAACAATAAATAATAATTATAAAAATTATAATTATATATTATAATTATAATAAACAATAAATACAATTATAATAATCACAAACATTTACATGCCTAATCACAGATTATCAAAATACATGAAGCAAAAACTGACAAAACTGAAGAGAGAAATAGACAGGCAAACAATAGTATTTGAAGACTTCAATACCCTCCTCTCACTAAAGTATAAAACAATCAGACAAAAATAAGGAAACAGAAGACTTAAATAATGCAACAGACCAACTAAATCTAACAGACATATACACAACATTCTACCCATGAACAATGGCATACACATTTTTCTCAAGTAAACGTGGAACATTTTCCAGAATAGACCATATGTTAGACCTGAAATTATGTCTTAATAGATTAAAATGTAGATATGATATTTTATGACCACAATGAGATGAAGTTAGAAGTCAACAACAGAAAAAAAATGGAAAATTCACAAATTATTAAAAATGAAACAACATATTTTAAACAATTGATGAAATAAAGAAGAAATTACAAGGGAAATTAGAAAATCCTTAGAGACAAATGAAAACAAAAACAGAATATATCAAAATTTATGGACGCACTAAAACCAGTGCTAAGGGGGAATTCTGTGGCTATAAATGGTAACATTAAAAAACAAGAAAGATCCCAAGTCAATAACCTAACTTAACAATTTAAGGAATTAGAAAAAGAAGAGCAAACTAAATCCAAAGCAAGCTGGAGAAAGAAAAAATCAGAGATTAGAGCAAACATTTAAAAAATGGGGAATAGAAAATCAATTTAAAGATTAATGAAACAAAAAGGTAATTTTTTAAAAAGACCAAGAAAATTGATAAAATTTTAGCTAGACATACAAAGAAAAAAACAAAATCCTATTAATAACATCACAAAAGAAAGTGGAGACATTTCTACCGATTCTACAGGAATAAAAAGTATTATTTAAAAAGTACTATGAACAATTATGCACCAACAAATTAGATAGCCTAGATGAAACAAAAAATTTCTAGAAGTGCAATAACTACCAAGACTAAATTACAAGGAAATGGAAAATCTGAATATACCTGCAATTGGTGAGGAGATTGAATCAACAATCAAAGATTTTCAGGCAATTCCTAGACGTGATAGTTTCACTGGTGATTCTACCAAACATTTAAAGAATTAAACCAGTCTGTCTCAAACTTTTCTAAAAATTGAATAGGAGATAATACTTCCAAACTCATTCTATAAGGCCAACATTATCTTAATACCAGTCAGATGAAATTACTACAAGAAAAGAAAACTACAGATCAATTTTCCTTATGAGCGTTTACGTAAAATTTCTCAACAAAAAAACAGAAAATCAAATTCAGCAGCATATTGAAAGTTTTATACACAATTAGCGAGTGGAATTTATTCTTGGAATGCAAGGATAATTCAACATACAAAAATTGATCAATGTAATATATGATATTAATGGAATAAAGAAAAAACATAATTATTTCAATTGACACAAAAATCTTTCAAGAAAATTCAATATCCTTTCAATATCCTTATTTCAAATTCTCAACAAAATAAGAATGGACTAAAATATCTCAACATAATTAAAGGCATATGTTAAAAACCCGCAGTAAACATCACAACAGTAAAAGACTAAAAGTTTTTCCCCCAAGATGAAGGACCAGGCAAGGATAACCCCTTTTACCATTTTTAATCAACATAGTTATTACTGGACATTCTAGCCAGAGCAATCAGATGAGAAAAACATATAAAAGGCAAACAAATTACAAAGGAAAAAGTAAAATTATCACCATTCACAGAGTATATAAGCTTATATGTCCACACACAAAAAAAACTTGAAAAGCTAATAAATAAATTTGGGAAAATAGTAGGATGCAAAACAAACAAGTGAAAATCAGTTGCATTTCTATATGCTGACAATGAACAATCTGAAAGAGAAATTATTAAACAATTTTATTTACAATAACATCAAAAACTATAAAATATTTGATAATTAAAGAGGTAAAAGACTTGCACGACGAAAACTACAAAACATTGCTGAAAAAAATAAATGAAAACATAAATGGAAACACATTTTATGTTTATGAATTAGAAGACGTAATATTAGTAAGAGCAGTGCTACTCAAAGCAATCTATAGATTCAGTGTAATCTCTATACAAATCTCAATGATGTTTTTTGTAGAAATAGAAAAAAAAAATCCTAAAATTCAAGTGGAATCTCAAGGGATCCCAAATATCCAAATCAATTTTGAAAAAGAAGTGTGGAAAACTCATACTTGCAGATTTTATAACTTACTACAAATCCACAGTAATCAATACAGTGTGGTACTGCATAGAGACAGACATATAGACAGATGGAATAGAATAGAAAGATCAGAAATAAAGCCTCATATATATAGTCAAACAATCTTTGGCAAGGTTGCCAACCATTCAATAGGGAAAAGGCAGTCTTTTCAAAAAATAGTGCTGGGAAAATTGGATATGCTCATACAAAATAATGAAGATAGATCTTTACCTAAAGCCATATATAAGAATTAACTAAAAATAGATCAAAAGTATATATGTAAGACCTAAAACTAAAAAAAAAACTTATTAGAAAATATAGGGCAAAAGCTTTACTACATTAGATTTGTCAGTGCTTTCTTAGATATGATACTGGAGGCACAGATAATACAAGAAAAAAGAGACAAACTTTTTCTTATAAAATTTTTAAAAATTGTGCATCTGTGTTAATCTGTTTTATGTTGTTATAAAGAAATAGCTGAGGCTGGGAAATTTATAAAGATGACAGGTTTATTTCACTCAGTTTTGCAGGCTGTACAAGAAGTATGGCACCAGCATTTGCTTCTAGTGAGGCCTCAGGAAACTTTCAATCATGGCAGAAGGCAAATGGGGAGCAGGCACATCACATGGCAAGAGAGAGGGAGCAAAAGACAGATGCCAGGTTCTTTTAAACAACCAGCTCTTACATGAACTTACAGAGTGGAAACTCACTCATTACTGTGGAGAGGGCACTAAGTCTTTCATGAGGGATAGATCCCCATGGCCCAGCCACATCCAGCTTGGCCTCATTTCCAACATTAGGGGTTACATTTCAACATGAGATTTTGGGGGAACAAATGTCCAAAGTATACCAGTGAGAGGTGAAGCCAGCTGGGCTTCTGGGTCAGGTGGGGACATGGAAAACTTTTCTGTTTAGCTAGAGGATTATAAATACACCAATCAGCAGTCTGTGTCTAGCTAAAAGATTGTAAATGCACCAATCAGTACTCTGTAAAAACGCACCAATCAGCAGTCTATGTCTAGCCAAAGGATTGTAAATGCACCAATCAGCACTCTGTAAAAACGAAGCAATCAGCGTTCTGTATCTAGCTAAAGGATTGTAAACGCACCAATCAGCACTCTGTAAAATGGACCAATCAGCGCTCTGTAAAATGGACCAATCAACAGGATGTGGGCAGGGCCAAATAAGGGAATAATAACTGGCCACCTGAGCTAGCAGTGGCAACCCACTGGGGTGTCCTTCTATGCTGTGGAAGCTTTGTTCTTTTGCTCTTCACAGTAAATCTTGCTGCTCCTCACTTTTTGGGTCCGCACTACCTTTATGAGCTGTAACACTCACCATGAGGGTCTGTGGCTTCATTCCTGAAGTCAGCAAGACCACGAACCCACCAGGAGGAACAAACAACCCTGGACGCACCACCCTTAAGAGCTGTAACACTGCGAAGGTCTGCGGCTTCATTCCTGAAGTCAGAGAGACCATGAACCCACCGGAAGGAAGAAACTCTGGACACATCTGAACATCTGAAGGAACAAACTCCGGAAACACCATCTATAAGAACTGTAACACTCACCACGAGTGTCTGCAGCTTTATTCTTGAAGTCAGTGAGACCAAGAACCCACCGGAATGAATCAATTCCGGACACAACAGCATCAAAAGATATTACCAACAGAGAGAATTAGCAACCTGTAGAATGAAAGAGAATATTTGCAAATCTTAAGTCTGATAAAGGATCAATACCTAGGTTATATAGAAAATTATTGAAACTCAACAACAAAAAATAAACGTAATTCAAAAATGGGCAAAGGAATGAGTATATATATGTTTTTAAAGAAGATATACAAATGGCCAATAAGCACATGAAGAGATGCTTAACATCACTAATCATTAGGGATATGCAAATCAAAACTATAATGAAATATCACCTTACACTCATTAACATGGCTCCCATTAAAAAAAAAAAAAAAAAAACCAGAAAATAACAAGTATCAGTGAATATGTGGAGAATTGAGAACCCTTATGCCCTGTTGGTAGGAATGCCAATTGTCAATTGGTATAGCTATTATTGAATAAAAGGGTAGGACAGTTCCTCAAAAATTAAAAATAAAATTACCATATAATCCAGCTAAACTACTACTGAGTATATATTTAAAAAAACTGATAAAAAGGTCTTGAGAAATTTATACACCCATGTTCACAGCAGCAGTATTCACAACAGCTAAAATGTAGAAGCAACTCAAGTGTCCATTGAGAAATGAATGGATAAGCAAAATGTGAGATATATATGATGAAATATTACTCAAGCTTAAAAGTGAAGAAAATTATGACATATGCTATATAACATGAATAAAACTTGAAGACATCATGCTAAATGAAATAAGCCGGTCACAAAAAGGCAAATAAGACAAATTCCACTTATGTGAGGTACTTAAGAGTGGGCAAAACTATGGAGGCAGAAAATAGAATGGTAGTTTTCAGAGGTTGAGGAGGGGGGAAATGGGACTCATTTTTAAATTAGCATAAACTTTTAGTTTTACAATATGAAAAGAGTTTTGAAGACTGATGATGGTGATGGCTGCACAACATTTTGAATATGTTAACGCCACTAAACTATACACTTAAAAATGCTTAAAATTGTAAATAAATTTGTTAGTTGTATTTCACCAAAATAAAAAAAACTGTTTCCTGCAGGTAAAGTGCTTAGAACAATTAAACACTCAACGTTATTAAGTATTATTATCTAGTACAAACATATTTTAATATATTTATAACACACATATTTTTATATTATATTTATACTATATCACACATATTTGTATGTGTGTTGTACTAGATAATAAGGAGACCAAGGCTGTAACAGAGCTAGAAAATGAAGATTGACATTAGAAAGTCAATCTAGTGCAGTGCTTCTGAAAGCGTGGTCAGGGGATTGGTGTCACCTGTGATCTCCTTGTTACTTGTCCATGATGAAATAAATATGTACAGAGTAAGCATTTAGAAAATTTTACAGAAACTTAAAAAAAGTCTGTAGAATCTAATAATAAAAAATTGGGTATTGCATTCTGTATGTATTTGATATTTTAATTTGCATTTATACTATAACTTTTTAATTTAATTTTACATAATTGAATTGGAAATTTTTTAGAAGGATCTTTCATTAATTACACAGTCAAAGGCATTTGTCTCATGTATGTATGATGTGATGCAGTCTGTTAAGATTTGTTTTTAACCTAAACCTTCCTGTTTTTCAAAGTGACTGATAATATTCTCTGCCTTAAAAATTTTCAGTAGAATAATTATCTCCCCCAAGAAGGAAGGTATGAATGTCCACATTAATAGACTTAATATTTTAAGGTAGAAAAATTACTTAATATTTTAAGGTAGAAATATATCAAGTGATCTAATATTTACCTGCAAAGTATTGTACTTGATGCTGTTGAGTGTAAAAACCAGTCATTCAGAATTCCTGCTCTCCAGAAGTTTACAGTCCTAGTAAAATCTGGAGACATTTTTGGAACTTAATTCTTGCTTTACATAAGAATAAATATTAATAACTTCTTGGTAAGAACAAGACTTGTGCAACAAGAAGTGGTTCATCAAATTGTTCTCAGGAATTTGTACCATATAACAAAGGACACTTTCATCCAGTCAAAATATCCATTAAAAAAAAAGTGATGGTTGATTTTCACTCAGTCTTCTAGGACTGCAAACTAATGGTTACAATTTTTTGTACAAGAAGCATTTTTTTTTTCTCCAATAATACCAGGTTCTTGTCACATAGCCCAATTGAAAGGGCTCCATTTTATGACCAAATTGTCCCCTTTCCCCTCTGAGCCTCTGAAATGAATAGAGGAGATAAAGTGGGTTCTGAGTAAAAAAGTATAATTTAGACAGTAAAATATGATTCAGAGGAGAATTTGGTGACAATATGGAGACATAAAAATAAAGAAATCGAATCTAGTGTTAGACTAGGCCCACTGTATCCTTTCTTCATGCTTTGTCCCTAGATGATTTTTCAAAGTATAAATGGATTCATGGTGACAAAAAAGCTAGACTTTATCTATTAGCCAAATACATTGTTGTCAGTGAACCACAACTTCCACCAATCTATCAGTTTATGTTATAAAGTTATCCTTTCTTGTAAAATAAGCCATCTATGTGAAAATAATTCTTTTTAATCTATGATCAAATTAATACATAAATATTTATCTTTCTTTTTTTTTTTTTTGAGACGGAGTCTCGCTCTGTCGCCCAGGCTGGAGTGCAGTGGCGCAATCTCGGCTCACTGCAAGCTCCGCCTCCCGGGTTCACGCCATTCTCCGGCCTCAGCCTCTCCGAGTAGCTGGGACTACAGGCGCCCGCCACCACGCCCGGCTAATTTTTTGTATTTTTAGTAGAGATGGGGTTTCACCGTGGTCTCAATCTCCTGACCTCGTGATCCACCCGCCTCGGCCTCCCAAAGTGCTGGGATTACAAGCGTGAGCCACCGCACCCAGCCAAATATTTACCTTTCTTATGTGAAGCCTTCAATTTGGCTAAGGAAAGATTTTTTCTAGATGTGGCTTGAGCAATCCCATTTTACCTGAACTAATTTAAAATGAGGCCTTCATTTATATCAGCAGAGGCTGAATTGTGTGGAGAATCTAATGTTATTGATCTATGTGGAAATTACACTGTGAGGTTGTTCTTAATCGTGTGTCAAAATCCAGTTGGGTACAGAGGATATTTATTGTCAACTTCTACCACAATATCATGTTTTATTGCCAACATTAAATTTAAGGTAAATGCAGAAATATATACCCTGTTTCCAATAAAATATAGTGCATATTAATTCATACTTGAATGAAGAAAAATTTAAAATTTTTTTGATGGAATATTCATTTTGAGGCACTCACAAACCATTACAATATATCACATTTGTCAAAAAATAATGCACTTTGTTAGCTACAGTAATATATGAGAAGTTAATATTCTTTTATATTGCAACAAGCATAATTGGCTGCTGTACATAGGAATACTGTAGTGCATCCTTAAATAAATCATGTATCTCTAAATTGTAGATATAATTTAAATGTAAAATTATTTCATACATAACATAATTTAAATATAAATTTAGAAATATTTACAATAAAAAGAGCTTCCTAATCATTTTTATTTTGATTTTTTCTGTTATTTCTTACTGTCTTCTGGGAGGGCAAGATTTCCATTTTTGTAAAAACACATTGAGGTGTTAGCCTGACACCGCTAAATTACATGTGTTATCTCTCTCCATCTGGTACAATGGCAAGGCTGTTTGAAGAAACAGGATTCAGGGGAGCTGTATTTCTTAAGCAATACCATTCCAAAAGAAATTTTCAATGATTTTTTTGGAAATTTTTGCAAGAAGATATTTAGAAGAGGTATATTCTACTCGTATGATTCCAAATGACCTTACTTGGAAAGATGTGTATTGTCATATATATCTTTAAGTGGTGAATATGAAATAAGTAAAAGAAAATCTTTGCTACAGTTTAACTTCTGAAGTATAGATCCCTTGACACCCTTAATACGTTGTTTGGGGATTCTTTATTTGGCTATTATTTGCTGATTTTAGACAAAAAATAAAATAGGTGACTCTATCTCATTATTGCAGCAAAAACCATATAAATATATATTCAGTATTCAAAGTATGATACCAAAACATCTAGAAGACAGGTTCTGATTCAGTTACTCTCCAAGCTTATTTATTTTTGCCATAATTTATCATGCATTGGAAATGACTCAAAAATATCCTTGAAACCAAGAATATGTTAGACATGCATCTCTTTTTGAGTTACCTTTTATGTTTATGAAATATCATGTAATTTTACCAATATTTTTCATGTATTTTATAGAACATAAATCCAATTAATGTTGCACAGTCATTCACATTTCAATTGTATTGACATTATTTGTTTTAATATTAACACTACATCCTTCTGGTTTCCTGAAGCACAGTATCATTGATGTTTGAGCCAAAGCCTGATCACAGACAAGTTAATTCTACTGTTCTTGATCGATTTAAGTATTTTAAGTGGGCAGTAGCCCCATCGCTGTGACTTTCGTGAATTTTCAATTCATTCTACAAAGGTATTTTTCAGGTATCTAATATGTATTTTTATTATTCTAGACTTTTTATTTTTAAAATGTAGGGTTGTAAGTAGGAAGATAAATATAATTTTAAATATAATCATAAAATTATACATATGGGAAAGCAGGCTTAATTGCTTCATTAAGAGCCTTTTTTATCCTCTTCCATTTCCTCACAAAATAACTGGGAAGACACAAAAAAAATTTAAAACATCAATAACTTGAAATTTAGTGCTGAAAGATAAGCCAAAATCTTGTAGGAACTTAAAAAAAATTATAGGACTGATGAAATTTAATTGAAGGAAAACAAAATACTATTGAGACCTAAGCCCATTAGGCAATAATATATTCAGCTTCACACAACTACACTAGGTAATCTAGAAAACAATATTGACAGACATGCATTCAACCCTCATTTGTTGCCTGATTCAGAGAATATACAAATCTGAACTGTGGCATAAATTCCTCTTCTCCCTTGGGGTATGTTCTATATTTAAATTCAGGCTACAACCCCAACACACACATGTGTATACCTCCCTCCAACATGCACACACACACACACACACACACGATTTTCCTTGATAAGATATAAATTCTAAATAACAATTTGGTAAAAACTAAGAATGGTAGGGTGTTTAGTCATCACACTTTACTCACTGAAGACAATTTTTGCATAGAAGTTTACAGTAGTGTAGAAAAAGGGTAGAAATCCTAATTTTTCATGTAATTCTATAAAATTCTATAACTCTGAGCAAGGTTTAGCATATAGAAGAGGTAAGCAATCATACAAAGTCTGTTTAAAACCTAAAATTGCCCTTGGAGTTGAACATATCAAGTTTCTTTTCAAGTATTTATTGAAGCATAAACAGTAGGGCCGAAAGCTATTTTTTTTATAACTTTTAAAAATTTATATCAGAGATATAAATTATGATAACTGTGATATCATGATATCAGATATTGATATCACAGTCTCTGTGGGAGATTATGAATGCAGTCCACCACTACCACAAATTATGCAGTCAAGTTTCCCACAATTGGGGAAATCACAGGGGTCAGCATATCTGGAATATAATGGATAAGCCTCACCCTGTGAAAACCACTTTTGTGATCCTGGTATCTCCCCTGCCAGATAAGTAGAAAGGCAATCTTTTGACTCTTACCTATGAAAAATATTTACCCCAGTGTCATTATCTCACATTATTCAAATGTGAGTATTGAGAAAAAAAAAAAACACAGAGCTAAGCAAGTATTGAAGAACAAAAAAACAAAAAACAATATGAAGATTAATTAGAGGAACAGCATACTTCAAGAGATGATCTATTGTGACATGCAGAAGAAAGTATCTTGAATATGGTATTCTCTAATAATTGCAGTAAGTTATGGCTTTTATGTATCAAGAGTTACAAGTTAGTAGAGCAAAAAAAGGATGAGGATGAAGATCAAGAGCAACTACATGAAATAAAAAGAATAAGATAAAACAAGACAGAATCCTAAAAATGGCTTTTAGTAGAGAGGGTGAAAATTATAGGAAAAGAAAGCTTAAAATGTTTTTGAAAAACTAAAAGATAACAAGCAGTAGAATTGAAAATGGAATATATACTTCCAAAAACACTAGATAATTTAAAGACACATAAAAAATCTATGAGGCAAAATACAGAAAGCAAAGAGATAAGGGAAACATAAATAAAAGAAAGCACATATAATGAGACAATGTTTCAAATTTATCTGTTTTATTTTTCAGTACTAGTAATTCTTTTATCTTCTTGTTTCATTCTTCAAACTATCTTAGCAGCTTAAGCAGGTTGAACTTATCCAGAAAACATCCCAGCACAGAATAAAACTGAAGTCCTCAGTTTTTCAAAATCAAAATATTTTTATGAATGAAATGGTAGGAGAAGAGAAGGGATTTTTAATTCTCAAGTGCAAAGATTAATGCCAAAAGCTACATATTTAGAATAATAAAAAGAAATGTAATAACCAGCTTTCTAGGCCAAGGTTCCCTGCCTCTGAATGAATTATAGCCTCAAAAAAGAATATCCTCCTTGTGTGGGCCTGAGAGGGGGTTCCTCTGACACTTCTACCTTCACGGTTGGCTTCAAAAGATGATGGTGGAATATACTCTGCAGAGAAGTGTCACAATCTGGAATTTTATGGAATTTACCTCTTGCTGCCCATCTGGAGTACTGGAGAAATGTCGTGTATCACCTTGTGTGGGGATAGTAGAGGAGATGGCTACATTTGGATCCAGGAGCAAAGAGAGCTGATGCCGTTCCACCTACTCTCTCGGCTCTGAACTTTTATGGGACAGCAGCCTTAGGGAAGAGACTGGAAACAGATCGTTAGGAGTGTGTGTTGGATGCAGTTGGCTGAAGTGGCAAGATACTGCACAGTAATTAGCCAGTTAGAAAGTGGTAGTGAAAGAGAATGGTTGAGATCCAAAAACCAAGAATTTATCATTTTAAAAAGGTAATTTCTTTTCAATACTAACTGGTAAAAGATTAAACTGAGAAGTCCTAAGAGAGACAGAAGACAAAGTACAAATTAAATCTCACGTACTTACAAAGATCAAATCAAGCCTACGGGTATCTATCACATTTATGACAGGCAGCTTGGAAGACGGACACAATTGCTGCCTCTTTGTATCCACACCCTGTAGGAATTCTCTTCCCTTGACTTTGGAGAGGACCTGTGTCTTACATCTTAGTGATGGCGAAAATAATAGACTGTTACTACCCTGATTACATTACATAAGATGATGGCTTCCACTGTGTTTGCAAACTCTATCTTTCTCACTGGCCTTTATGGAGTAAATTGGTGTATTTGATAATAAGCTTAGGGTGGCCCCCTCTAAGCAGTGAATCATGGAGTTAATGAGACCCTCCCTCTAACAATCCTGGAGAAATTGAATCTTTCCATCAACCATGTAAATAAGCTTAGAAGTGGATCCTTCCCAGGTCAAATGAGATCTCAGCACTAGCTGATAATGTCATTGCAGCCTCTTAAGAAGTCCCATGTAAATTATGTCCAAATTCCTGACCCACAGAAACTGTGAGATGATAAATATGTGTTATTTTAAGCCACTAAGTTTTGAAGTAATGTGTTATGCAGTAACAGATAACAAATACAGCATCCACTGTTAAAACCTCTGAATGAATTAAGGTGTCTTGGAACACTACCACGTTTGTGCTACCTAGTAAGTCATTTCAGTTGGACAAAATAGTGTAGGAAAAAGAGACTAAAGACTTTCCAAGAAAGGTTAGTGATATGGTTTGGCTCTGTGTCCCCACTCAAATCTCACCTTGAATTGTAATAATCCCCACGTGTCAAAGGCGGGACGGGGTGGAGGTAATTGAATCATGGGGGTGTTATCCTCCATGCTGTTCTTGTGATAGTGAGTGAGTTCTCATGAGGTCTAATGGTTTTATAAGTGTCTGGCATTTCCTCTGCTGGCACTCATTCTCACTCTTGCTGCCCTGGGAAGCGGTGCCTTTCACCATGATTTTAAGTTTCCTGAGGACTCCCTAGCCATGAGAAACTGAGTCATTTAAACCTCTTTATAAATTACCTAGTCTTGGGTATTTCTTCACAGCAGCGTGAGAACAAACTAATTCAGGAAATTGATATTGGGAGTGGGGTGCTGCTGTAAAGATACCCAAAAATGTGGACGCAACTTTGGAACTAGGTAATAGGCAGAAGTTAGAAAAGTTTGCAGGGCTCAGAAGAAGATAGATGTGGGAAAGTATGGAATTTCCCAGAGACTTGTGGAATGCCTTTGACCAATATGCTGATACTGATACGGACAAAGAAATGCAGGCTGAGGTGGTATCAGATGGCGATGAGAAACTTTTTGGAAACTGGAATAAAGGTGACTCTTGCTATGTTTTCTCAAAGAGACTGGAAGCATTTTTCCCCTTCCCTAGAGATCTGTGGAACTCTGAACTTGAGAGAGATGATTTAGGGTATCTGCTGGAAGAAATTTCTAAGATGCAAAATGTTCAAGAGGAAGCAAACCATAAAAGTTTGAAAAATTTGCAGCCTGATTATGTAATACAAAAGAGAAACCCATTTTCTGGAGAGAAATTCAAGCTGACTGCAGAAATTTGCAGAAGTAACAAGGAGTTGAATGTTAATCACCAAGACAATGGGGAAAATGTCTCCAGGGCATGTCAGACACTTCACAGCAGCCCCTCCCACCACTGGCCTAGAGGACTAGGGGGGAAAGTGGTTTAATGGGCAGAGCCCAGGGTCTCCCTGATCTAATGCAGCCTTGGGACATGGTACCCTGTGCCAGCTGCTTCAGGTCCAGCCGAGGCTAAAAGGGGGCAAGGTACAACTCAGGCTTCAGAGGGTACAAGCCCCAAACCTTGGCAGCTTACATGTGATGTTGGGCCTATGGGTGCAGAGAAATCAGTAATTCAGGTTTGGGAACCTCCACCTAGATTTTAAAGGACGTATTACAACACCTGGATGTTCAGGCAGAAGTTGTTGCAGGGACAGAGCCCTCATGGAGAACCTCTGCTAGGGCAGTGCAGAAGGGAAATGTGGAGTTGGAGCCCCCACACAGAGACCCCACTGGGGCACTGCCTCATGGAGCTGTGAGAAGAGGGCCACTGTCCTCCAGACCCCAGAATTTTAGATCCACCAACAGCTTGCACCCTGCTCCTGAAAAAGCCACAGGCACTCAATGCCAGCCTGAGAAAGCAGCTGGGAGAGGGGCTATACCCTGCAAAGCCACAGAGGCAGAGCTGCCTAAGGCCTTGGAAACCCACCTCTTGGATCAGTGTGACCTGGATGTGAGACATGGAGCTAAAGGAGACCATTTTGGAACTTAAATGTTTAGTGACTGCCCTATTGGATTTCAGACTCGGATGGGTCGTGTGGCCCCTTTATTTTTGCCAATTTCTCCCATTTGGAATGGGTATATTTACCCAATGCATGTACCCCCATTATATCTAGGATATAGCTAACTTGCTTTCAATTTTACAGGCTCATAGGCAAAAGGGATTTACCTTGTCTCAGATAAGACTTTGGACTCAGACTTTTGGATTAATGCTGAAATGAGTTAAGACTTTGGAAGGGCATGATTGTGTTTTGAAATGTGAGGACATGGCTGGGCACGGTAGCTCACGCCTGTAATCCCAGCACTTTGGGAGGCTGAGGCGGGTGGATCATGAGGTCAGGAGATCAAGACCATCCTGGCTAACACAGTGAAACCCTATCTCTACTAAAAATACAAAAAAATTAGCCAGGCATTGTGGCAGGCACCTGTAGTCCCAGCTACTCAGGAGGCTGAGGCAGGAGAATCATTTGAACCTGGGAGGTGGAGGTTGCAGTGACCCGAGATTGCGCCACTGCCCTCCAGACTGGGTGACAGAGTGAGACTCCATCTCAAAAAATAAAAAAAAAAAAAAAAAATGTGAGGACATGAGATTTGGGAGGAGTCAGGGGTGGAATGATATGGTTTGGCTCTGTGTCCCCATCCAAATCTCACCTTGAATTGTAATAATCCCCACGTATCAAGGATAGGACCAGGTGGAGCTAACTGAATCATGGGGACAGTTTCTCCTATGCTATTCTCATGATAATGAGTTCTCATAAGATCTGATGGTTTTATAAGTGTCTAGCATTTCCCCTGCTATTCTCTCTCCTGCCACCCTGTGAAGAGGCGCCTTCCACCATAATTGTAAGTTTCATGAGGCCTCCCCAGCCATGCAGAACTGTGAGTCAATTAAACCTCTTTTTTTTGTACATTACCCAGTCTCAGGTATTTCTTCATAGCAGTGTGAGAACAGACTAATACAGGTGGATTAACTCAAAGTAACTGAAACTAAGTGATAAAAGTGAAACATGAAGGCCAAGAAAAGAGGAAAACAAAAAGTAAACCTAAGAACTCTTATATTAGTATTCTTTACTGAACCAAGTAGAATTAAATAGAAAAAAAAGTCTTTAAAAGTTATATTCCTAAAGCATGAGCTTACACCCAAAAAGTCTGTGAATACTTAAGCCTTGAAATGACCTATAGATCTCAAATCTTGTGCAGGCAGGAATCAAGATGAGAAAGACGCTCAGCCCCCAAGGAGGATATATTTTCTGATGCCAACTTTAGATGTGATGTGGCCCAGAAAGATAACAAAGAAGAAAAAACAAAAAACAAAAAGCTTCCAGAGGTCACGGCCAAGAGACTTAAGATTGCTACAAGGGAGCAGAATTCAGACCTAATTAAGAAACTTTGCCTTAGTCAATGTAGGAGTCCTCCTGACCTCTGCTAGGCAGGATTTCAGAATTTCAGTAGCAGTAACTGCTAGTGTTTCCCATCCTCTTCCCTCAGAATACAACAGTTTACTATGGTTTATTCCCACTTGGCCCTGAAAATTAGACAGTTCCCATCCTCTTCTATCAGAATGAAACAGTTTACTATGGTTTATCCCCATTTGGCCACTGAAAATTAGACAGTTCCCATCCTCTTCTATCAGAATAGAACAGTTTACTATGGTTTATCCTCGTTTGGCCACTGAGAATTAGATAGGCAAGGGGCACAAAACTTCACTTTTGAGTTCACAAAATTTGATATCAAGAGCCTCTATGTTGAAACAGTTGTTCATGCTACTGGATATCACATAGAAATCTTGAATTTTGAGATTGAAGCTGTGAATAGATGAGATATTTTGGCTTTGCTCACTTGAGTAAGGATGAGTATATTTTGCCTATGGAAAGGTGTACTAAATATTTGTTACTAAAAGATGAGCAAAAGTAGCCATTCATGCTTATATAAAATAGTTGTTTTTTTCTCCCTCTCCCCTTTCCAGGCACCTGGTAGAATTGGACTTCTCTCCCACCTGTGAAATTATACATGACTCTGTGTGGCTTGCTTTAGCTGAGAAAATGTAAGAATACATGATATGTGTTATTTCCTAGCTGAAGTTCTAAGAATTGATGCACTGTTTGCCATGTCTCTTCCCACCTCTGAGGTGATCAAGGAAGACTGGGAAAATTAAAACTTCTATTAGCCTGGGTCTCTTTGTAACTAGAGAACCAAGCCTTCAGGCAACCTGTGTTGGCGTATCATGAGCTACTGTGCTAAATCAGTAAGAGTATCAGAATATTTGTTACTACAGGGTAACCTAGCCTATCCAGAAATCAGCCATCTTATATTTCTACATAATAATTTGAAGAATGTGATTCCAATTTCTAAAGTGTAATGGAAATAGTTTAGAAGAAAGGGTGTGAACTTTATAATTGAACATATCTAAGTCTTAATTCTAGCTCAGTCATACTGTCTAATTTTCATAAAACTGCTAAAGCTCTCTGAACCTTTTTGTTCTTCTCCAAAATGGTAACAATAATTAAACATTTCACAATGATATTTTAAGGAATAAATAAGAGAGCTGGTGAAAAGCACCATGAATAATATGTGAACATAGTATATGCCCTGTAACTTCTATTTCTCTCTCTCTTATTCCTACTAAAGACATTATATGCTATTAAATTTAAGACTAAATTGAGTTAAGAAATAACATTTCATGGGTGTATAATATGTTGGGAAGTTAACTTCAAAATTTAATGCATGAGCTATACAAAAGAAGTAGGAACTAAAATTAGTTTAATTCAATAAATTTTATTAACCATGATTGAACCAATTTTGACTGATTGTGGCAGAACTTGATTGATAATAACTCATCAGAAAGGCTTCTATTGATTCATTTATAATTAACTTTGAGATTATAAATACCAACTTATATATACATCCAGTTCAAAAATTTTTTATTTCTGCTGAAATTTTTAAATTTCTAAAAATATCTGCACCTTTAATTTGGATCCTTAGAACAATAAGATGTAGATTCTAACTTGAACCCATAAAATATAAATTTTAATTTATTTTATTTTGTATATTTTTTGTCTATTATGCTACCTGTTGGCTTTTGTTTGTTTGTTTGCTTTTGGTGAGGTCATAGGATTTTACTAATATGTATACTTTTTTTTAAATCCAGATCTAATATATCTATCAGATACAATGCCCAAAGAATAAACTGGTAAGTTCAATGTCATTATTTTATATATATATATATATATATATATATATATATACACACACACAAACTCTCACACACACATACACATGTATGTATATATTACCTATACATATATGTATACATGTATATGTAAAGTGTATATGTATACATATACATGTGTATATATAGATGTGTATGTATATAATGTGTATATATGTATAATATGTATATATGGAGAGAGGGAGAGACCACTTAGTAATATGTAATATATAAAATATTATAGAGTAGATTAACCCAAAACTTTATGGTGCATTTTCTAGTAGTTACATAAAAGTTCATTATCAAACTTTTTCATTTGACAACCACTCTTTGGTAATATTGCACAATTCCTGCCAACTAGGCAATGAAAAATATTCATTGTTAGATATATTCCAAATGATTACTTTATAGTATAGACAGTAACTGATTTACTTGATTTAGCACGTAACTGATTTTACAAAAATCACAAGGAAAAAGGAATATAGCCAATTCGAAACAATTCTAAAGTCTCCATTGTGATTATGTGTGTACAACTTGTTCCGGACCTCACACTAATTACACCCTGTGCTCTGCACAAGATGCAGTCAATTCTGAGGGCTAAAACAGTACTTTAATTTTGAACTTATTTTATTAGTTTCATTTTGTTTTCCCAATTTTATAATATTTCCCCCTCAAGCTTTCTGCCAAGATGAGGCATTATAATGTGTTACCTATAAAAAAAAAAAAAAAAGCCACTTGCCAAAGCATGTACTTAAAATAAAAATAATTTTAGCTAAATTTGGAAACAAAAATATATGTACCCACAACAGGAAGAGAATAGACCTAGCTGTATTTGTGTGTTTAATGCTACAGTAGTCTACTTGTCAAAATTTTTGAATTACTCAGTACTTCACACAGATAACTTTCTTACTTCATATATAAACCCATTTATTTAAAGGAATGAAAATAGGTGTATTACTGATTCATTATCTCTTAATATATATTCCTGAACAGTTAAGGGATTGTATGAATGAATATTCTATAACTCCCTAGCGAAAAGATATATGGCTTGAGTCTTATTATGAGAGTCTTCAGAAACACATTTAAAGATTTCCTCTAGGAATAAAGATGATTCTAAACATTGATGGAAAAATAAACTAAGATAATGTAAATTTTAAACTGCTAAATTTTAAATTTTACATGTGAGATGTAAAAACTCACATAAAAATTAGGGTTGTGTCTCTACTTTTTTCTTAAAAAGTTATGTTACATATATGATTGTTACATATCTTAAATGTGATATATAATGAGATGTTATATATGAAATATATCATATACAAGATAAATATGCAATTACACATATATAGGTATGTGTATACACATATAAACTATTAATAGGTTCTAAAATTATAAAAAATACTTAATACAAAGACCTCTTTATGAGATCTCCTATTTTTCCATCTTTTATTTACCGGCCCATAACATAACATTATGACAACATCCGTCTTTATTAGCTGTCTACTATGTACCAAATGCAGGCATTTTCTTTGATTCTACAACCCTCACAAAGTAGGGTCTTGACCACCCTATGACTGAAAAAATGAATTTATATGTATATATGAAACTGGCCCAATTTTCCCATAGAACTGAAATCTTGAATTTTGAGATTTAGGCTGTGAACAGATGAGATATTTTGGCTTTGCCTCATTTGAGTAAGGATGAGTATATTTTGCCTATGGAAAGGTGTCCTAAATATTTGTTACTAAAAGATGAGCAAAAGTAGCCATTCATGATGCCTCTTGACCAGCTACTCTTCCTTACCCCTCCCTGTTGTATAAACCCCTAACTTTAGAGGGTTGGGGAGAGGAACTTAATGGTTAGGCTGAAGTACCCACAAAAAAGTCTTTCTTCCCAGCTAATACGTGTTATCTCAGTGATTGGCTACCTACTCTTCTAGCAACGGGACCCCAGTGGAACCAACAAATTATCCTAAATAGTGGATATGAGGGTCAAGATTTAAACCTGGGCCTATTCAATCTAAAAACTGTGTTTTCTTCCAGTGCACAACAAAATATTCTTGCAAGATATTTGGGACTGAGACAGCATCAGGGCCTATGACACAAAGTCCAACCCAAAGAGGCGTAAGTGTTTCTAGTGTCAGGGTTGACTCAGCCTAATTGTACTAACTCCAACAGGGAGGCCGGAAGGTTTCACAATGACTCAGTGGCTAATTAAATTCTGAATTCGTGGTTTGTTGAGAGGCTTTCACACACCAACCGTCATGCAAATATATTCAGCACACACAGACAGTAGTAAGAGAGTGGAGGAAAAGAATCATAGGAAGTAGCTATGATTTTCCCTCAGAACTCCATCCAAGGTGAATGAAGAGTTGTCAGTTGTTGTAGTGTCCATAGCCATTATCTGTCTTTTGGTTTCACTTTCTTGTCAGCCTTTGGGGGTGCCTGGCCATAGCAGGTGTTATCTTATAACCTCAGTCCACCATACATATGCTTATCACTCTAAGGGGTCGGCAATTTCACTCTAGGCTGAGTCATTTGTTATAAGTGCTCTATTTTGAGACATTTAGGATCACAAACATTATTGTATATGAGTGTTTCATAGAAATCTTTCAAAATGCTCTATTTTTTTGTGTCTTTTTTTTTTCCTTTTTGTGGAGAATGGGGTCTCGCTATATTGTCCAGGCACGTCTCAAACTCCTGGGCTCAAGCTGTTCTCCCACCTCTGCCTCCCTAAGAGCTGGAATTACAGACGTGAGCCACTGCACCCAGTGCATTTAAAATGCTCTATTTTAAAACATCTCTGGCTGGGTGCAGTGACTGATGCCTGTAATCTCAGCACTTTGCGAGGCCCAGGTGAGTAGATTGCTTAAGCCTAGGAGTTCGAGACCAGCCTGAGCAACATGGCAAAACCTCATCTCTACAAAAGATAGAAAAATTAGCAGGGCCTGGTGGCACATACCTGTAGTCCTAGCTACTAGGAAGGCTGAGGTGGGAGGATCACCTGAGCCCAAGGAGTCTGAGGCTGTAGGGAACTGTGAGAACTGTGATTGTGCCATTGCTGGGCAACAGAGTAAGACTCTGTCTCAAAAAAATAAATCTCTAACCACATACGTTTATCTTTTTATTTCTTGCAAATAGATTGGTTGAGCCTTTATATCAAGATAATGTGATTTTTAAACTT
This sequence comes from Nomascus leucogenys, assembly GCF_006542625.1. Classification (NCBI taxonomy): domain Eukaryota; kingdom Metazoa; phylum Chordata; class Mammalia; order Primates; family Hylobatidae; genus Nomascus; species Nomascus leucogenys. The sequence continues at coordinate 112,178,896 of NC_044382.1, read as the reverse complement.
ATGCATATAAAGCTTTTGTATCAGAGACAAATGTACTATTATGCTCACAATAAAATCAACATCCACCTTAACTTTGCGGTGTTAAGGTGCCCAGCAGCCCCACAGCACAATGGAATGAGAGCTAGGAAGAAAAAGTGCACTACATGTGTTATGGGTTGAATCTGCAGATGAAGAATGGAGAAATACATGTTTCTTCTGTTTCTGTATGGAAAAGAGACCATTTTACTACTTCCATTTTGAAAGTCTTCTTGGAGGTGGGACAGAAGTATACTTATTGTAGTAGGCCCCTCTGAAAGCTATCAACCACCTAATTTCCGAAACCTAGGAATGTTATACAGGTTGACTTTGAAGATGTGAATAAGTTGAGGTCTTTAGATGAGAAGATTATCTGAATCATCTAGATGGGCCTTAAATACACTCACAAGTTTCTGATAAGAGTAAAGCCAACTGACACAGAGAAAATATTATGTGAAGGAAGCAGAGTGAAAAAGAGAGGATCCTACAGCACTGAATTTAAAGATGGAAGAAGGGACTATGAGCTAAAAGGAGCTGCTCTAGAAGCTGAAAGGGACAGGAAAAATATTATCCTCTAGGGCCTCTAGAAACAGTAGAGTCCTGGCTTTGGCCCACTGAAAGTGATTTTGAACTTCTGGCCTCAAAAACTATCAGAGAGTGAATTTGTGTTGTCATTTGCAACACAGCATGGAGAAAGTCAAGCCTACAGGTATCCTCAGAAACACCGGAGGCGTCAATGAAAAGCAGTTAAAGAGAAGATTCAGATTACAAGCTTAGTGGTAGGCTGGTTGGTTTGTAGGGGAAAATGGAAATAAGTCTACCGAGAGTAACCCTCCTGAAATAGATATAGATATATAGATAGGTATTACATATATATAAAATACATGTTACATAATATTATATATATAAAAAAAGACCTCAGTCATTATCCATTCAAAGGACCCACAATATGATTAGAGGAGGGTTGAAGAGCAGTTTACGTCCCAGAGCATTGTTGAAATCAACTGAACAATAGGCAGCAGTTGGTGGGGCTAGCCATCTGCCTGTGGTTAAAGAGAAGAGAGTTCTACCAAAACCAATACTCTGCTATAGCAACTGTGGGCATATCCAAGCCTCTGCTTCCCTAAGGAGCAACATTAGATGGTTAACACAGTAGCCTGAATAGAGACCTTACTAAAATAATCCAGCCCATCCTAGACAAATGAAAAAGTACACAGCAATAAGCACTTTTGTCCTTCAATGGACACCATGAAGAAAATGTAAAAATAACCTACAGAATGGGAGAATAGATTAGAAAATCATGATTCTAATAAATAACTTGTATTCAGAATGTATAAAAATTTTTGCAATGGAATATATTAAAAGTCAACTAACTCAATTTAAAAATGTGCAGAGAAGGTGAAGAGAAAATTTTCCCAAGAAGATACATAAATGGCTGATGAAGACAAGAAAGATACTCAATGTCATTAGTCAACAGGGAAATGCAAACCAAAACCACAATGAGGCACCACTTCACACACACTAGAATGGCTAGAATCAAAAAATCAGAGTACGGCAAGTATTGGTGAGGATGTGGGGAAATTAAAATCCTCTTACAATACTTTTGGGAATACAAAATGGTGCAGCCACTATGAAAAATAAGCTAGGAGTTCCTCAAATGATTAAATATAGAGCTACCGTTTGTCCTAGCAATTTAACTCCAGGGTATGCACCCCCCAAAAAATAAAAACATATGCCCATGAAGAAACTTGTATACAAACATTTTTAGCATAGTAGTGATAGAGAAAAGCAGAAAGAACCTAAATATTTATCAGCAGATAAATTGATAAAATGTGGTAAACTCATACAATCTAATATTATTCGGCCACAAAAATAAATGAAGTACTGACAAATTCTTCAACGTAGACGAACCCTGAAAACATTTACGCTAAGTGAAAAGTCAGTCACAAAAGTATCACAGTCTATGGTTTCATTTATCTGATATATACAGAATAGGCAAATATATAGACACCAAAAGTAGATTGGTGGGCCAGGTATGGTGGCTCACACCTGTAATCCCAGCATTTTCGGAAGCCCAAGTGGGCAGATCACCTGAGGTCAGGAGTTTGAGACCAGCCTGGCCAACGTAGTGAAATCCTGTTTCTAAAAAAGTACTATAAAAATTAGCCAGGTGTGGTGGCGCATGCCTGTAATCCCAGCTACTTGGGAGACTGAGACACGGGAATCGCTTGAGCCTGGGAGGCAGAGATTGCAGTGAGCTGAGATCACACCACTACACTCTAGCCCAGGTGACAGAAAGAGACTCCATCTCAAAAAAAATGTAGATTGGTGGTTATCTGGAGTGGCAACTAGGGAGCTAGAATAAGGAATATTGCTAGTTGCTATGAGGTTAGTTTTCTGGGTGATAAAAAATGTTCTAAATTTGATTGTGGTGATAGTAGAACATATCAGTGAATATACTACAAACCATTGAGCTGTAGACTTTAAATGGGTGAATTGCATGCTGTGTAAATATCTTAATATAGCTGATAAAATAGTATGGAAAATTCAAAAACCCATTTATGTCTAGGCAGTATAAGGATGAGGGATGAAGAAGACATTCAGAGACTTAGGAAACTTGAGAATGTTGTATTTCTAATTTTGGTGATAGACATAAATATTTTTAAATTTTTATTTGTTTATACTTTACATCCATATTTTATATGCACATATGTTTATAGATAAAATATCAAGTAATTCCAAATTAATAAAACAACAAATAGATTGAGTATGATTACTTCAATTTCATTCTTACCAATATTTCCACCATAGTTTCTACTGTACTGAAAACTAATGTACATGCCCGATTCTGGTTTAAATTTGTACTTAATAATTCACTTAAAAAAAATCTGACATTGGCTTGTGGGGCAAGCAACGTTTGCTCTAACTCAAAATGAAATAATTATTGATTTTTAAAGAGGTTTGGTTATTTAAGTACCACACTTGGCCTATTATAAGTAATTTAAATTGAGCAAAAAAAGTTGTCCCCTAAAATCATTCTCACAGCAGTTTATATCAACTATGCAAAATTGTAAATGCAGATACTTTTTTAAAGCAATTATTTCCCCAGGCTTATCAGCTCTTCTTAGTAGTTCTTATAGAACTACCTGGAATCACAAGATACTAGTGAGTTAAACCTTTTTAGTCATATTTATTGGCCTGCTATATTCCAATATTACTATGCAATCTGTTTAATAATAGATTATATAATTGCCCATCCTTTTGCCTCAGAAGTAAGATAAAGTTGGATGGAAAACAATTAAAAATGGAAGAACCCCAGTGACTGATTCCCCAATGCGAGTCTATCTGCTATTCCAACATGGTTAATGATTCACTTTGTAGAATGATGTCAGAGCAAAGCACAGGTGCATTTGCACATCTCTTTTAGCCCTATCAAGAGCACCTTTCAGCAAGCAAAATGTGTCTGTCGTCTCCTGGGGACAGAGAGTAAGTAGATTTGGGAACTAGGGCCCATGGGTAGTGTAAAGGAGCATGGTTCACATTGTCTGAAATTGCTCATGCCCTGGTTCATCCAGCTGGTAATGAAGCAGTCAGCATCCCATCTCTGGAGTGGAATAGGCAATTATTCTAGCTTGAAACTCTGCCCTTGCAAATTGAGTGTGGCAACAATTCACATTGGCTGTCATTATAAAGTCCCTCAAAACAGGGTTGCTATCCATATCAGTTCAAAAAAAACCAGAGATGCCTAAAAAGTTTACCTAATCTCTCAGTAGATTATTGTATATTGATGGTATGGATATTTATTGTGCTTTCTGGGAGATCTTTTTTGTACAACTTTATGCTTCCATTTTATTTCAAACTGATTCAAATACAGCTAAAATTCCAGTCACATAAAATATTTCTGTGGCTTCTCATTAAATACTCTTCTATCTTGCAATACATTTAGAGAAAGAAAACATTTCTCATTCTCCTTCTAGTTACATATGAATGCTGTTATAAACAATGAAAGAAAAAGAAAACTGCCTAGGGAGTCAGACTTTTGGATGTATAGTTAACACCATTCTTTCTCTACCTGTAGCTCTCAAACTTGGCTCATATTTGTATTTTCTGGTGGTGGTTTAAAAGAATACCCAGTGCTTTGGCCCTACCCTATGCTAATTAAATCAGCATTTCTGTGGGTGGGGCCTACAGGTGGTTGTTTTTTCTTTTTTTCATTTTTTCAGTGAATAATTCATTATCTTTATTTGATGTCCTTTTTTAGGTTTAACAGAAAGAAAACTATGACACCTTAAAAAGAAAATGAAGGCTGATGAAACATTCTGCCAAACTTAGTTATGTGTCAATATGAGTATTTTTTCCAAAATACTTATTTTACCATATCATATATATTATGTCCAAGCATAAGTGAACTCTTTCTTCATAACCCTAACCCTATATAGGGTCATTCTCTTAAAATTAAAAAAAAAAAATCAAGTTAGAAAATTTCTGTTAAAATAAAAAGCTTTGTTTATCATTATTAGATAATTACTCTGGACATATTATATAGTTTTATTAGCAACAATGAAGTCTTCTTTATATTTTATTACCATACTTAATTCTTTTCAGAGTAAAAATATGTCTTGGATTTGCTTTTTATGTTGGTGTTAAATATTTCTTCTGTTTATTGGCAATGTGTATTTTATTTGTGCTAATTAACTGCCTAGTGCCCTTTGTCCACCTTTTTTTACATTTTATTGAAATTTATTTTACTTTAAGTTCTGGGATACATGTGCAGAATGTGTAGGTTTGTTACATAAGTATACCTGTGCCATGGTGGTTTGCTGCACCTATCAACTCATCGTCTAGGTTTTAAGCCCCACATGCCTTAGGTGTTTGCCTAATGTTCTCCCACTCCTTGGCCCCCATCCCCGGACAGTCCCTGGTGTGTCTTGTTCCCCTCCCTGTGTCCATATCTTCTCATTGTTCAATCTCACTTATGCGTGAGAACACGCGGTGTTTGGTTTTCTGTTCCTGTGTTACAGGAACTAGGTAGTTGTTTTCTAAAAGCACCACAGATAATTCTAGTGTGTTCAAGGTAAGCAATACTAAAAAGTTAAATCACTTGAGGAAGCATTTAAACTGCAGATTCTAATTCAGATATTCTGTGGTGGAGACTAAAAATCTGGATTTCTATCAAGTTACCAGATAATGTGGATGTTACTGGCTTGTGAATTTCTTTGGTAAGTGGACAAGAACTTTCCTAGCTTAATAAAAGAGTTTCCTAGAGAGTTTTTTTTTTTAAATACCTATGCCCATGACACACTCTAGACTCATTACATGAGAATTTCAGTGGGTGCATTCGAGTCACAAGTGGTTTTAAAAATGTCACCGATGATGTGCAGACAGTGTTAAGAACCCCACTGATTTAGATGTTCTCCTCATCCACTATTACCTCCCCATTTTCCCCTGACTTTTCTCCTTGACTTAATCACACCAAAAATCTTCTACTTCACAAGTCTTAAAAATGTTGATTTCTCCCTCTGAACTATTTGCATAGCAGTTGTCATGTGTTATTCATTCAGTATTTGAAATATATGCTGGCACTCATCTTCCCTTTTTTGTAATAATCGTCATATTTAAGATCTTTATTGCCCCTTGTCTGTAATAGTCTACGTTTGTTTCCAATAATTTCTAACTCAAATAATTTGCAAAATCATTCAATATATTTTACTTTCTTGTGTATGACTATTTTTCTATTGTGTCTTTAGCCCCTTATACTTAACCACATCTTTATAGCTTGAAAAATCTATTCATCTTAAAAACTACCTTTAAATTTCCTAATACATCAAACCAAATAAGAGTCTCCTCTTTGGACTCCTGTATTTTGTATTTTTTATATGTCACATGCAGAACAAATTATGTTATAATTATATTTGAAGCTTGCTTTATCTTTTGCCCACATTTCTGTCTCTAGACCTTAAAATAATCTATCAGAAAATCCTGTTCAAGATTAATGATAAATATTTATTAAATTAAAAATATATAAATTTTCTTTTTTGAGTAACTATTACGCTCATGTTAGTTTGAGAAATGATTTCTTCCCATAAGAAGTTTACTATATACAGAGTTTGAATCTGTAAACCAAATAACACACAAAAGGATGTAGCTAATTCTGCAATTAATCAATGAATTTCATGGCAAAACTGAATATTCTGGAACTGAAGCAACTGTAATTGTACATAGCATTTGAGACATAATAAGTTCACAAAAAATAGCTTCCCAGAATTCAAAGAGAGGGATTCTTCTGTCAGCACAGGCTTTCAAGTGACATTTTAGGATTTGTAAAGCCTGGGAGTAGAGATTAGGAAAAAGGTATGTGAAATGAGCAACAATATAATTACAGAGACTGAAGGAGAAGAAATGCAAATGGAAAGTTGAATGGAGAGTGAAGAGCCTGGTTTGACCATCCCAGTGTGTCGTGGTTTTGCATGTTCTGAGGCTGAAATTGTCTAATAAACAGAGTTAACATTTTTTCATTAGTTACATGTTACAAAAAAGATACAAAGAATTAAAAATATTTCAAATAGCATTTAACCAGGGGAAGATTGAAAACAGGTAAATTTTTGTTATTACCTTGCATAATTTAGAATGTGTCCAATGTGTAATATAATTTGCTACTGGTTGCAGGATTTCTTGGATGGCCATTTAAGAGTGAAACAACAGTAAAAACTTTGGATGAAGATGATTGGCAATGTTTATATGCTTAGAAAAGGCTATTCCTATCATTATAGAAGAAAAAAATCATTTATTATAAAATTGTTAATAAATCTGTTATTGTAATAATACACAGAATTAGTTCACATATAATTATATTATTTAAGACAATGAAGATTATGTTACAAATATAATTATTATTACCTCAAAATAAATATTGTGGTAGTATATAGACTTCTTAAGCTGCTATCAAAATATAAGAGTTTAGTTTTATAGCTACAAAATTTTATAAAACTTTCTAATTTTTCAAGATATAATTTGCCATTAGTTTAATATTCTTGAACTTTTGCATACGCTTTTATATTTACAGTGGAATTTATAAATGAAGAGTTTTTCCATTGTCTCATATACCAAGTATTTTTTTTAATTCTTTCTACTGTTAATTAGATTCCTTAATGTCAAATTTTTCCCTTTCTGTGGCACTTCCCTTAATCCAATTATTTTCATAAATTTTCTTTCTAAAGTATCCTATTGAGAGGATAGCAGGAAGACAGACACTGACAAATAAAGCTAATAGCAGTTTATATAGTTTTTGAGTTCTCATGTTTTATCTTTAGACTTTATGCAGAATTTATACATATAACATATTAATTTTAATGTAAAACACTGCTCTAAATAATGTATCTTTAGGAAAAATATGAAATTCAAGAAAATATGCTACACTTAAGCCTGATAAAAAAATAACACATACCCACATCCTTTATAGGAAAAGTTTCTTCAACTAAGTTTCAAGGAAACAATTTCAACCCCATCATACCTACCTATGTATGTGTATCTTCCTTTCTTTTCAAATAAGTACACCCTATTTGTCTCTGAAAAAACTGATACTATTCAGTACACTGCCTTCTAAACAGCATGCAAATACAACACGTTTCTGCCTTGAAGATGTTTGAAACTAAGGAAAAGATGTAAGACACAAATATAAACGATAGAAATCTACATACCATAAGTATATTGTACAATGAATATGAACACTATGCCCTTTAAAGGTGAGATAAGATCAAACTTTCTAATGAGTATACTTGGGAAAACAGTCACAAAGAGGTAGCATTTAAGTTAGTCATTAAAAATGTATAAGGTTCTGGCAGATAGAAATAGAAGGTATGGGAAGAAGGAAATATCTGAGCAAAGGTGGAAAATAGAAATGTACAAAGCCCTCTTCAGGAATTAAATCGTAAGTTGGTTTTAATTGTAAGGGAGAATACATATAATAAATGGAGCTAAGATTAAAGGCTTTTAAATTGAGAGTGGCAAGATAAAAATCGTTTTTTAGAAAGTTATTCTGATTATGAAATACGGGATGGTAAAAAAGCCACTCCAGAATTTAATAGCTATCATCCATATGTAAGCTTTTGTCAATATAATATGATTTTAAAAGTTATTGCTCCCCCAAAATTGAAAGAATCTATTTTTAAAAAATATCTTCAGTACCTTTTTAACTATAAATTCAGTTTACTCAGAACTTTCTGGGAAGTGTCAGAACACATACAAACTCAAAATTAAGAAAGCACAAAGAAAAATCAGCATTTCTCCTCTGGTAAAGACTCATTAATTCGGATTAACCTGTAAACTGAGAGTCACTGAAAAAGATGGAAAACTTTAATGTTTAAATATACTGAATAGCAAGCCAATGGGGAATTAGAGAGTCCGTTTCTGGAACAAGAAAAGACAATGATATGGGCTCTGATATTGAAGATAATTTTTAACTGAAAGATGTATATGACATTTATGTTATGGTAAGATGACTAACGGGCTGATAACCTGAACAGAGATTTCAAAAGACTCACAGGACTAGGAAAAAAACAAATATAGTTTGAGCTCCAGGCATTTAGACCTTGGCAAACCTGCCATGATTTCTGCAGGCTTACATCCGAGGATTAAGGGAAAAGTGGAAACAGCCCTTGAAGGGACTGTGGCTCAGCTTTGAATCATTTCAATTCCTGGCTGAATAAGGTGATCTGGGATATCTGAGTGCACTTAGTCCTCTAGGAAATATCTGTAATTCTCTGTGGAAAAGATAACATGATCTGATGTCTCAAGTTACTTCTGTAATGTTTCATGCTGTAAAAGTATGTAATTCATGAATTCGTATATGTAATTCAATAAAAATAATCAGGCACAGGTGGTAACAACACATGACTCACAACCGTTTTTAAAAATAAAGAATAGAAACAGCCCATTTGGCATTTAGATAATGAAGATATCAGATACAGATTTAACTATTAATATGGCAATGAGTTCCAGAAAATAAGAGATTGAAAATGTCAACAGAGTACTACAAATCATAGTAAATATCCAAATAAAAATTCTGAAATGGAAACTATAAAAACTGAAATAAACAATTCAACAGTTGGTTTTAATAGCAAATTAGATTTATCTGAAGAAAGAATTAGTGACTCGGAAAATATGTTTTAAAAAATCCATAATGAAGTACAGAAAGAAAAAAAAATGAAAATTCACAAGAGAGTATAGCTCTATAGATGATAAAATGAAAAATTCTAACATGCATGTAATTTAAATTTCAGAAATAGAAAAGGTACAGAACCCATATCTGAAGAGAAAATAGTCTTTTCTTTTTCTAAATCATGAGTGGCACCGAAGCACAGATTCAAAAAGCACTACAAATCACAAACCAGAACGCACACTTACACAAGTTTAGTAAAACTGTTGAAAACTAAAGACAAAAAAAACTCTTAAAAACAACCAGATGGTAAAAAGAGAGAAAATGGGGGTAAAATAATGAGACTAAGACCTGAAACATTATAAGCCAAGAAATTAATTAAGTTATATTTCTGCATACATTTCCGTAGTAAAGAAAGAATGTATCTACCAAAGTATAACTCTATGTCTCTGAAAAAAAGCTTTAAAAATAAAATTGAATGACTCTCTTGTTTTAAACAACCAACAGTAACAAATAATTGCACAGAGAAACTTGAACACTAGATACATTATTAAGCAATTATCATTAACTATCTTAAATATCATAAGGATAGTGTTTATCATTTTTAAAAGAATGCTTAAATGCACAGAAATACATACTGAATCTCACTGCCAACTTATAAATTGATTTAATGTATCCTTGATGAAAGTGATTAATATAGTTTCTTGGATGGAAAATTATTACAAGATTCTCTCCTCTTTTCTAAGCTTTTGTCTGTTTACTCATTTATTCAACAACAATTATTTGTATGCCTGATATTTACCAAGAATTGTGTTAAACACTAGAGAATAAAATATAAATGAAAGTTCCTTTCTTCCTAGAAATCACATGGTATTTGGGGATGCAAAATGATAAGCAAAAGCTTATGTTACAATATACAGAGTATGAAGCAAATTGATGAGTGTCTTGTTCGTACCAATTGAATAGACAATTATAATAAATATATAACAATTTATCATAACCTTCCATAACAATAATGATGAGAATGGCAAAAAAACTACGTAATATCTGCATTATTTCCGAAAACATTTGTATCATATCATATATATTCATGCTAGACTCACCCAAAAATCCTCCTGGACGTTTTTATTCCACCCTCTTCTTTGATTCTGGCCAAACTAACATACGAATTGAGGAAGAAATTTCATATTTGGTAAAACCAGAAAGTAGAGAAAACTGAAAACCACAAACTATAAAAAATAGCTGTCAACCACAATGAGTGTTAGATAAAATTGAGCAGAAGACACATAAAGACTTCACAATGAGTTCTCAGAGTTCCTAACCAGTGGTCTGTAGATTTTTGGAATAGGAAATTGTGGTAGCGTGAAGGCTGGAGGACATGTGACTCTGTGTCACATTATATTATAGCAAGTAAATTGGGCTGAATAAAAACACTTGAGGACACCCTCAATTCACTTGATGCACATTGTTAGCATGAAAGATTGAAGGAGTTTTCGCAGGTGGTGGTTAGATTTGTGTCTTGGTAAAAATACTGTTATAATGAGTTATCTTAGTTTTAAACCATTACATACAAAAAGCAAAAAATCTTTAAAATACTGGATTAACTGTGAGCCATAAATAAGTCTTATTCTTGATAAAAAGGGAAAAGTGGATCTCTCAATACTGTGATCGATGATAAATGACCAGGATGGAAAGGACACTTGAGTGGTGATGCTGGTGAGAGTTGGCTCTGTATTAATATCAGTGTAGATTGCAGGTGGATTGAACCAAAACTGAGTGCAGAAGCTCAAAAAATCACATCAAGATACTCTTTTTCTTTTTTTTTTTTTCTTTTGAGACGGAGTCCCGCTCAGGGCAGGAGTGCAGTGGCATGATCTTAGCTCACTGCAAGCTCTGCCTCCCGGGTTCATGCCATTCTCCTTCCTCAGCCTCCCGAGTAGCTGGGACTACAGGCATCCACCACCATGCCCGGCTAGGCTAATTTTTTGTATTTTTTTTAGTAGCGATGGGGTTTCACCATGTTAGCCAGGATGGTCTCCATCTCCTGACCTCGTGATCCACCCGCCTCGGCCTCCCAAAGTGCTGGGATTACAGGCGTGAGCCACCGTGCCCGCCCTTGTTTTTCTTTATGTACAAACTTTGCTTTCCTCTGTATTGTCTTTATTCTTAGAATACTTCTCCTATTGGCAATGATGGGTACAGATTTATTACTGAAAATGTCTCCAAAGACAGCACTTTGTTCCCTTGATTTCAGTAAATATTCAAACACTAAATCTCACTATTCTATCTTGATAAAGATTGAGTCAATTGCTGTGGCCAATTAGATGGGATCACCTATTTGGTTATATTTGGGTTATTCTTGCTGCTAGATCTTAAAGCCAGCCTCATCAAAGCCATAAGTACTAACACTAGGAGAGGTTGATTTCATGTAGGAAAGTATATTACTAAAATTTTAAAATATGATACACTAGGCAAGCAAAAAATAACAATGTACCTTAAGACTCCTTCTTAGAAAAACTTAAGATGATGAAGTTGATTTAATCAGGAAACAAATGAAAAATCTATGTTGAAATACCTGGTAATGAGTGTCAAAAACCTAAAAACAGAAAACTACATTCAATTATGTTAAGAAATTATGGGAAATATAATTATTGAGAGAATACTTATGTTATAGATTCTGGTGATATAGAAATGAGACTATAGCAAAATTGGAACATAAAATTTAGGGGAGAAGGGTCAAGGGGAAAATTAGAAAAAAATGAAGAAATATAAACAAATTGATTTTAGCATTTTTGACAGGAGGATGGTTATAGATTAAAAATGGGAAATAAGATTCATTTTAGAGGAAACATATAGTCTTGAAAAATTAATTAAACATTCATCTAAAGAAGTTAGAAAATGCAAAGAAGTATAAGGAAAGCAGAGATCATTTAATTTTAAACAGTAGAGATTAATAAATTTAAAATCTTAAAGAATATTTAAAAAAAGATTTTTTTTTGGAAAAGAAACTAGATAATCTACTAGTTAAACAAGGGAGACTGGAAAGATTAAAAAAATGCTAGTTTAAAAGTAAAAATGGAAACATTGTTACATTGGGAAATAAAAGAAAATCCTTTGCTAAAACATATTCATATTAGCCTTAAAATCTGGATAAAACAGATTTTTTAGAAAAATATAAATTACCTAAATTTACTCCAAAAATAACTTACAGGAAAAAAAGGCAGATAGGAGGCAGTACTAACTTGCAGTTCCCACTCGGATAGACAGAACAGCATGTAGAGACTCACTTTGTAAACGTTTGCCGAAGAACTACCACAGGAACATACCAGAAAAACTGAAAGAATTCACAGACCCTTTGAAAGAAGCAGCTTGTCACTGCAAACTCCATGAGACAGCCAAAAAACTGAGTACCCAAAGTGTGAGAGGGGGAAAGTCCACCTCGAGCACACATCCTCACTGGGGAACCTGAAAATCCAGATCACAGGAGAAGGATTTAACCTTACTGTAACCGCCCACGGGGTTCACCTTGCCTGCTGCCTAGACAGAGCTGATTCATCAAGACAGGGGAATTGCAATAGAGAAAGAGTAATTCACGCAGAGGCGGCTGTGTGGGAGACCAGACTTTTATTATTACTCAAATCAGTCTCCCCAGCATTCAGGGAGCAGAGTTTTTAAGGATAACTTGGTGGGTTGTGGGGAGCCAGTGAGCCAGGAGTGCTGATTGATTGACTCCTGAGCCAGGAGTCAGACATGAAATCATGGGGAGTTAAAGCTGTCTTCTTGCACTGAGTCAGTTGTCGGGTGGGGGCCACAAGATCAGGTGAGCCAGTTTATTGATCTGGGTGATGCCAGCTAATCCATCAAGTGCAAGTCTGCAAAATATCTCAAGCACTGAATTTAGGAGCAGTTTAGAAAGGGTCAGAATCTTGTAGCTTCCAGCTGCATGACTCTTAAACCATAATTTCGAATCTTGTGGCTAATGTTAGTCCTACAATGGCAATCTAGTCCCCAAGCAAAAAGGAGGTCTCCTTTGGGAAAGGGCTGTTACCATCTTTGTTTAAACTATAAACTATAAATTAAATTTCTCCCAAAGTTAGTTCAGCCTAACTTTGGAATGAACAAGGACAGCCTGGAGGTTAGAAAAAAGATACAGTCAGTTAAGTTAGACCTTTTTCACTGTCTCAGTCATGATTTTGCAAAGGCAGTTTCAGTACCTAGAGCCAAAACAAATTTAGAGAGCCGAGGGAAATATACAAGTAGAAGAAGCAGTGGGAAGAGCCCTATAGGCACTCCTGGTTGGCAGGAAAACCATTTCTGACTTTATCTCACACGGGTCCTTGGGGAGGGCTGCCAGTGGAAATGGGGAAGGACTGCAGGGAGAAGGAAACTTCCAGCTGAACTTTGTAATAATTTCAACTGAGCACAGATTTTCCTGGGCAGAATCGGGGCAGGGTCAGGGGTTGGGGGAGGCGGGCTAGGCACGAATTAGAAGTGCAGATAGGTGCACAGAAGACAAGACAGGTGGGGAGGGGGAGGGTCTGAAATCCCAGCAGGGATGCTCATAGCCTGGGGAAATATCGCAGTCCTCCTTACCAGCTGCCTGGATATAAACTCAGTGCTGTTGATGGGTACGGTGGGAGTGAGACTGGTCTTGCTGGCTACATGGGAACTGAGTGAGTCCTGTCACTGTCAGCTTTCACCTACTTCCCTGGTGACCTCTATGATGCAGGAGAGGCAGCCATAATCCCCCCAGGAACATAACTCCATTAGCCTGAGAACCACACCCTCATCCCCCACAGTAGCTGCAGCAAGCCCCACCCAAGGAGAGTCCGAGCTCAAACACACCTAACCCTGCCCCCACCTAATGGTCTTTCTCTACCCGCTCTGGTAGCTGAAGACACAAGACATAATCTCTTGGGAGCTCTATGGCCCTGTCCATCATCTGAGAAATTCAAATATTTACTCAGGTGATCTTAGAGCTAGCTCACATACCCCTATATTACCACTAATGCACTCTTGAAAGTGCCACCTCCTGACTGGAGGCCAACCAACTCAAGTCATTACAGCAATTAATAAGAAGAGAGAGAACAACAGCTAATTCCACCGCCTGTAACATCCTGGCTAACCAGAGGTCTTGCGTCTGTCCACATGACAGCTTCACTGCTAGCACAACAAGCATTCGAGAACCAGCACACTAAAAAAAAACTGCAACCAAGGACCCTCACAGAGTCCACCTTACTCCCCTGTTACCTTCACTGAAGCAAGTGCTGGTATCCATGGCTGAGAAACCTGAAGATGAATTGTGTCACAAGACTGTGCAGACACTTCCCAGTACCAGCCCAGAGCCCAGTAGCTCTGTGGAGTGGCTAGACCCAGAAGAGCAATAACAATAACTGTATTCCAGCTCTCAGGAAGCCCCATCCCTAAGGGAAGAGAGAGAATACCACATCAAGGGATCACCCTGTGGAAAAAAAAATCTGAACAGCAGTGTGTTGAGACCCAGGTCTTTCCTCTGACACAGTCTACCCAAATGAGAAAGAACCAGAAAAACAATTCTGGTAATATAACAAAGCAAAGTTCTTTAGTACCACCAAAAGATCACACTAGCTCGCCAGCAACGGATCTAAACCAAGAAATAATCTCTGAATTACCAGAAAAAGAATTCACAAGGTCACTTATTAAGCCACTCAAGGAGGCACCAGAGAATGGTGAAAATGAACTTAAAGAAAGTAGAAGAGTAATATAAGATGTGGATCAAAAAGGCTTCATAAAAATAGATAGCATGAATAAAAGAAAATCACAACTTCTGGGAAATGAAAGACACACTAAAAGAAATACAAAATGCACTGAAAAGATTCAATGACAGAATAGAACAAGTAGAAAAAAGAACTTCAGAGCTTGAAGACAAGGCTTTTGAACTAACCCAATAACATAAGGAAAAAAGCATCAAAGAACAAACAAAAACAAACAAACAAACAAAAACAAAGCCTCCAAGAAGATTGGGATTATGCTAAATGACCAAACCTAAGAATAATTTGTGTTCCCAAGGAAGAAGAGAAATCTCAAAGTTTGGAAAACTTCCTTGAGGGAATAATTGAGAAAAACTTCCCTGGCATTGCTAGAGTTCTAGACATCCAAATACAAGAAGTTCAAATAACACCCAGAAAATGTATCCACAAAATGATCATCACCTAGGCACACAGTCATCAGGCTATCTAAATTCAAGACAAAGGAAATAATCTTAAGAGCTGTGAGGCAAAAGCATCAGGTAACCTATAAAGGAAAACCTATCAGGTTAATGCAGATTTCTCAGTAGAAACCCTACAGGCTAAAAAGGATTGGAGATTGATCTTTAGCCTTTTTGAACAAAACAATTATCAGTCAAGAATGTTGAATCTGGCCAAGCTAAGCTTCATAAATGAAGGAAGAATAAAATCTTTTTTGGACAAACATATGCTGAATGAATTTACGACAATCAAGCCAGTACCACAAGAACTGCTAAAAACAGCTCAATTATTAAAACAAAACATCAAAATACACCAATAAAGAACCTCCTTAAAGCATAAACTTCATAGGGCCTATAAAACAATAACACAATAGAACAACAACAACAAAGTATTCAGGCAACAACTAGTATAATGAGTACAATCGTACCTAACATCTCAATTCGAACATTGAATGTAAATAGCCTGAATACTCCACTTAAAAGCTAAGAATGGCAGAATGGATAAGTATCACCAACCAAGTATCTGTAGTCTTCAAGAGACTCACCTAAAACATAAGGACTCACATACACTTAAGGTAAAGGGGTGGAAAAAGACATTCCATGTCACCAAAAGTGAGCAGGAATAGTTCTATATCAGACAAAACAGACTTTAAAGAAACAATAGTTAAAAAAGACAAAGAAGGGCATTATATAATGATAAAAGGACTAGTCTGCCAGGAAAAATATCATAATCATAAATATATACACACCTAATACTGGAGATCCCAAATTTATAAAACAATTACTACTATACCTAAGAAATGAGATAGACAGCAACACAATAATAATGGAGGACTTAAATACTCCACTGACAGCATTAGACAGGTCATCAAGAAAGAAAGTCAACAAAGAAAAATGGACTTAAACCGTCAGAGGCGTGTGAACCAGAGCAACGCCATCTTAAATAGGAGCTGGGTAAAATGGGGCTGAAACCTACTGGGCTGCATTCTCAGATGGTTAATGCATTCTAAGTCAAAGGATCAGATAGGAGGTCAGCCCAAAATACAGATCATAAAGTCCTTGCTGATAAAACAGTTTCCAGTAAAGAAGCCGGCCAAAACTCACCAAAACCAAAATGGCGACGAGAGTGACCTCGAGTCATCCTCACTGCTACACTCCCACCAGTGCCATGACAGTTTACAAATGCCATGGCAATGGCAAGAAGTTACCCTGTGTGGTCTAGAAAGGGGAGGCATGAATAATCCACCCCTTGTTTACCATATCATCAAAAAAATAAGTATAAAAATGGGCAACCAGCAGCCCTCAGTGCTGCTCTATGTATGGAGTAGTCATCCTTTTATTCCTTTACTTTCTTAATAAACTTTCTTTCCTGTAACAAAACTATACCCTAGAACATATAAACGTAATGAATATTTACAGAACATTCTACCTAACAACTGCCGAATATACATTTTATTCATCAGCACACAGAGCATTCTCCAAGATAGACCATATGACAAGTTACAAAACAAGTCTCAATAAATTTAAGAAAACTGAAATCATATCAAGTACTCTAACTACAGTGGAAGAAAATTAAAAATCGACTAATAAAGGAACACTCAAAACCATGCAAACATATGAAAATTAAGTAATCTGCTCCAAATGATTGTTAGGTCAACAATACAATCATGATTGAAATTGAAAAATTATTTGAACTGAATTATAATAGTGACAAAATCTATCAGAACCTCTGGGATACAGCAAAAGCAATGCTAAGAGGAAGGTTTATAGCATTAAATACCTACATCAAAAAGCCTGAAAGAGCACAAATAGACAATCTAAGGTCACACATCAAGGAACTAGAGAAACAAGAGCAAACCAAACCCAAACACAGCAGAAGAAAAGAAATAACAAAGATCAGAGCAGAACTAAATGAAATTTTAAAAAAAAGCAATACAAAAGATAAATAAAACAAAAAGCCTGTTCTTTCAAAAGATAGACAAAATAGATAGACTATTAGCAAGATTAACCAAGAAAAAGAGAGAAAATCCGAATAATCTCAATTAGAAATGAAAGAGGAGATATTACAACCAATACCACAGAAATACCAAAGATCATTCAAGGCTACTATGAATATCTTTATGCACACTGACTAGAAAACCTAGAGGAGGTAGATAAATTCCTGGAAATATACAATCCTTCTAGATTAAACCAGGAAGAAATAGAAACTCTGAACAGATTAATAACAAGCAGTGAGATTGAAATGGTAATAAAAAATTGGCCAACAAAAAAGAGTTCAGGATGAGATTAATTCACAGCTGAATTCTATCAGACATTCAAAGAACAATTGGTGATGATCCTATTGAAACTATTCCAAAATATAGAGAAAGAGGGAATCCTCCCTAAATCATTCTATGAAACCAGTATCACCTTAATACCAAAATCAGGAATGGACATAACAAAAAAAAGAAAACTACAGACCAACATTCCTAATAAACATAGATGCAAAAATCCTCAACAAAATAATAGCTAACTGACTCCAGCAGAATCAAATAGATAACACACCATGATTAAGTGGATTTCATATCAGGGATGCAGGAATGGTTTAACATATACAAGTCAATAAATGTAATACACCACATAAACAGAATTAAAAACAAAAATTACGTTATCATCTCAATAGATGAAGAAAAAGCATGTGACAAAATCTGCATCCCTTTATGAGTAAAACCCTTAGCAAAATTGGCATAGAAGGAACATACCTAAAGGTAATAAAAGTCATCTATGATAAACCCACAGCCAACATTATACTAAATGGGGAAAAGTTGAAAGCATTCCTCCTGAGAACTGAAACAAGACAAAGATGCCCACTTTCACCACTTCTATTCAACATAGTACTGAAAGTGTTATCCAGAGCAATCAGATACAAGAAAGAAATAAAAAAGGCATTCAGTTTGGTAAAGTGGAAGTCAAATGCTCACTGCTGATGATATGACTGCATACCTGGAAAACCCTAAAGACTCATCCAAACAGCTCCTAGATCTAATAAATGAATTCAGTAAAGTTTCAGGATACAAAAATCGATGTATACAAATCCTTAGCACTGCTATACACCAAGCTGAGAATCAAATCAAGAACTCAACCCTTTTTACAATAGCTGAAAAATAAATAAAATACTTAGGAATATACCTAAACGAGGAGGTAAAAATCCCCTACAAGGAAAACTATGAAACACTACTGAAAGAAATCATAGATGTCACAAACAAATGGAAACACATCCCGTGCTCATGGATGGGTAAAATCAATATTGTGAAAATGACCATACTGCCAAAATCAATCTACAAATTCAATGCAATTCCCATCAAAATACCACCTTCAGTCTTCACAGAACTAGATAAAACAATCTTAAAATTCATATAGAGCC
The DNA here is from genome assembly GCF_006542625.1 of Nomascus leucogenys. Taxonomy (NCBI): domain Eukaryota; kingdom Metazoa; phylum Chordata; class Mammalia; order Primates; family Hylobatidae; genus Nomascus; species Nomascus leucogenys. The sequence continues at coordinate 112,160,098 of NC_044382.1, read as the reverse complement.
AAAAATGAGCCTGCAGAGCCAAAGCAAGACTAAGCACAAAAAGCAAATTGGGAGGCAGCACTTTACCCAGTGTCAAACTATACTACCAGGCTATATCACCAAAACAGCATAGCACTGGTATAAAAATAGGCACGTGGACCAATGGAATAGAATGGAGAACTCAGAAATAAAGCCAAATACTTTGATCTTCAACAAAGCAAACAAAAACATGAAGTGGGGAAAGGATACTCTATTCAACAAACAGTGTTGGGATAATTGGCAAGTCACAATTATAGAATAGAAGAATGAGACTGGATCCTCATCTCTTACGTTACACAAAAGTCAACTCAAGATGAATTAAAGACTTAAATCTAAGGCCTGAAACCATAAAAATTCTAGACATTTGCTTAGGTAAAGATTTCATGACCAATAAACCAAAAGCAAATTCAACAGAAACAAAAACAAAGATAAATAGATTATACTTAATTAAGCTAAAAAGCTTCTGCACAGCAAAATAAATAATCAGCAGAGTAAACAGACATCCCACAGAATGGGAGAAAATCGTTGCAAACTATGCGTTTGACAAAGGACTAGTATCCAGAAGCTACAAGTAACTTAAACAAATCAGCAAGAAACAAAAATAATAATCACATCAAAAAGTGGGCTAAGGACATGAACAGACAATTCTCAAAAAGAGACAAATGACCAACAAACATATGAAAAAAATGCTCAACACCACTAATTATCAGGGAAATTCAAATCAAAACCACAATGCAATATCACCTTACTCATGCAAGAATGGCCATAATTAAAAAATAGAAAAAAATAGATGTTGTCTTGGAGGTGATGAAAAGGGAACACTTTTACACTTCTGGTAGGAATGTAAATTAGTACAATAACTATGGAAAACAGTATGAAGATACTTTAAAGAACTAAAAGTAGATCCACCATTTGATTCAGCAATCCCACTACTAGGTATTGATCCAGAGGAAAAGAAGTCTTTATATGAAGAAGACATTTGTACATGCACGTTTATAGCAGCACAATTCACAATTGTGAAAATATGGAACCAGTCCAAATGACCATCAAAGAACAAGTGGATAAAGAAAATGATATATATAGATACATAGAGATATATAGATATATAGATATACACACACACACACACACACACACACATACATATACACCATGGAATACTACTCATCCATAAAAGGAATGAAATAATGACATTTACAGCAACCTGGATGGAACTGGAGACCATTATTCTAAGTGAAGTAACTCATGAATAGAAAACCAAATGTCATATATTCTCACTTAAAAGTCAGAGCTAAGCTATGAGGACGCAAAGGCATAAGAAGGAAACAATGGATTTTGGGGACGCAGGGAGAAGGGTGGGAGGGAGGTGAGGGATAAAAGACTATATACATTGGGTGCAGTGTACACTGCTCAAGTGATAGGTGCACCAAAATCTTAGTACAACAACTGTGGAAAACAGTATGGAGATTCCTTAAAGAACTAAGAGTAGATTCACCGTTTGATCTGGCAATCTCACTACTGGGTATCTACCCAGAGGATCATTTCTATGATTATATCATAGAATCATTTAGATAGAATTATAGAAGCATTTCTAGAATTCTACCATAGAAATATATTCTGCTTTACTCAAAGATGTGCCTACAAGAATGTACACTAAAATGTTGTCCATAATAGCTGAGATCCAGAATCAACGTACATGTTTATCTGTAGGGACTTGGTAAGTTAAATTATAATTTTGTATGACAGAATCCTGATGAGTGATTAAGTATTTTCATATATGTTGATATGAACAGATCTCTCAGTTTTTTTATTGGATAGAAAACTTTAAATGCAAAAGTAGTTTTCAAAGGACATATACATCCCCTTTATATCACACCTGTTTGAGTCAATTTGGGTTGCCATAACGACATAGATTGTGAGGCTTAAACAACATAAATTTATTTTTTACAGTTCTGGAAGCTGAAAGTCTGAGATCAAGTTGCCAGCATAATCAGTTCCTAGTGAGGGCCCCCTTCCTGACTTGCAGACAGAAGATTTCCCTCTTGCTATGTTCTCAAATGGCAGAAGGAAAGCAAGCAAACTCTGTGGTGTCTCTTTATTATAAAGTCATTAATCCCAGGGCCCCACCCTGATGGCCTCATTCAAACCTAATTACCTCTCAAAGGTCCAGTCTCCTACTATAAGCACATTGGGGGATAAGGCTTCAACATATGAATTTGTGGGAGAATACAATTCAGTCCATAACAGTACCTTATGCATATTTTATGTGTATTATTCCTTTATATCTCTACAATAATTACAGCTACATGTGCATACTTGTGAACTTTCTGAAGAAACACAAAATATTGCTTATGGCTGTTGTACTAATCAGTATAGTGGGACATTATGTTTATTAAGCATAAATTTTACTTTTCACTGCATCTCCCTGAAATGTTTTAATTTATATTACTTATGCTTTATTTTATAACAATAATAAGGAACAACAAAATAATAAAAACAGTTATAGTCTCTGCTTGAAATGTCATTTAACCTGAAGTGACTGAGACTTAGCAAGAAAATTCATATTGTACATATTTATTATACTTTATTCAGATAAACAGTCTCTAAGAAGACAAAAAGAGACAACACACTATGAGAATTCTATACATATTTAGGATGATAATTTATTAAAAATTATAGAATATTAATACCATTAATAAGCATTTTTTATCTAGTTCATTATATATGCTAAGTTATTTGCTAGATATAAAAAGAGAAGCACTTCAAAATGTCTGTCCTCACGTAGTTTAGAATACGAAATAATGTTTTGTGAACCAACAATTGTACAAACTACAAGTGACAAATCAGTGGATGAAGACTTATACAAAATATTATACAATTTAACTTCAAACTCTAATATTTCAAATTATTCAACTTTGTTCTCTACTCTTCACCACAGCTTGATTTTGCTAACCAGTCTATTTTATTAATTGAATTAAATGTCTAATTAATTAGTATTAAAATATAAAGTAGTTTTGCTTCTTTTTCAGAAAGGAAATTACCCATTATGCCCCCATGTGAACATAGGAGAAAGAGAAAATGTTTCTTTTCTCTAGAACATTTATATACCTGGAATTATCTCTGAATTGTCTTTTACTACAAAAGTTAAGAATTGTTTTAGCCAAACTTGTAAATGCTTAACTCAAAGACGAAATGCAAATATTATCAAATAAATTCTGGCACTCCCAAATGCAGTGATTCTGAAATATCTAGAATTAAATCAATTTAAAGTAGGTTGATAAGTTTATTTCTCAAAAATGCAAAATTTCTGCATGAAAATATTTAACCACAAAACAGAGTACCATTACTATGTGTTTTACCTTGAGATTTTGTGGGATAGACAAGAGATGGTAGCTTTCACATGTCTAATTCATAATGTCTAATTCATAATGAATTCTGAAGCCAGGAATGAAGTAACAAACCCTTCAGTACGATGAGACACCTCCTTCATGATAGCCTTCAGTGTTATACAGTTTAAGAGCTAATTAGAAGCAGGTTTAAATATACATTTCTTTATCTTAGCTTTAAAAATGAGAACAGAGTCAGCTTTTCGAGCTCTAGCCAGATGCTGATTTTATAACCTTAGCTTTGTAGGGTAACTGCTAACAGCTCAGGAACTGAGACTTTCAAAGTTATTTTTAGGACAAATCAGTTAATGAGCAGGTACAAATGTAAGCATAAGTGAGCAGCAGGGCAGAGACATCCAAATGTCAGGGAGAGTCTCAGATGGTAAGACAAATTGTAATTATTTAATCCAGTTATGGACAATGGTGAATAAAAATGAATCATGGCCAACTGCTAACCAGTCAAAAGGTTTAATTTTTTATGCATAGACAGAGAAATGCATAGAAAACATCAACACACAATGCATGTTAAAGAAACTTTTTCTTGCTGTCTTTCATGCAGACAGAAAACATAGTTTTCTTTTGTCTCTAGAGCTTCCCCCATTCTACCATGTTAGCTCTAATACTTGTATTATAGATCGAATGAATACTGCATCTTTGTTTTGTACTAGCTTATTTGTAATGACAAGGCGTTGAATAATCCTTCAACATGTTATAGAAGGCTCTAAGAAATCAACACAGTCATAATTCACTCCGTCCGCTACCATCACATTACCAACCTCGGGGCCTCGCCTCCATCAAGAATTAACAGTCAGTGTCAGGGAAAGGCTCAAATAAATCAGTTAATTTGCATTGAGGAAATTACATTAGGTTACCAGCATCTAGGGAATGGCTAGATCTGGGGACAGAGCAGGAAATTTTCCCAAAGACATGTCTTTATAAAGCCTGAAACTTTTAGCTGCTACTCTGCTTGGTTTTCAAAGCAGAGTACAATACCAGGAAAGAGGGGATCAAGAATCAAGTGGCTTAGATAAGATGATTTTATCATTTTTTTTCAAGCATGTCTTTTTGTACCTTATTGTTGATAATTTACCAGGAAGCATGTTATTGACTCAAAACTTCTTCCCAGAATATTTTTCTGAAAACGTTGCTCTTTACATTAAGGAAAAAATTATTAAAGTTATATTCTTCAAAGATTTTACATTCATACAACAAGGTGAACTGATTACAGGCATTTTTGTTTTGTTTTATGGCTACCACACAACCACTATCACTGTTCCTAAGAATGGTAACATAAGGTACTGTGCTCTGCCACCAAGAGAAAAAGAGAAAATTTGAAACCCTGGAGGCTTCTTCCTTCAAAACTACATAATTCTTCTCACTGCAAAGATAAAGAATCAGTGGGCAAGTAATCAAACTAAGCTTAACCAATCAACCCTCTCTCTTCAGAAATTGAATCATTAGGGGAGTGAATAAGATAAGAGAAAATTTGGAATTTGTTTATCCATCTTAACAATGTAGAAACAACGTAACAGTCAGTGCCACTGAGTCTCTACAGCTTCCTGAGCTACCTCATGTCCGCCCATTAAATATATTTTAGCTTAATTTTGCCAAAGTCACCTAGTAGTGCTTGCAACCAAAGTATTTGCAATCTGAGACAGAGTGCTACGGAGAATTAAAAAAAACTTAAAAATGAATTGTTGTATGGTACTTTCAATCAAAGAGCCAGGCATGGGTTTTGATTCTGGAGGAAATTTTTCCTTCTCCTTTATGGATTATTGACTGATGACAGCTAGGCGAGCTTGAGCTAATGTGCTCACCAATCCAAGGCTTTCATAAACATAAGTGCAACTGATGATGATGATGGAGGTGGGTGTTTAATGGTGATTTAAATGGTCATTTAATGGCCAAACAGGTACAACTCTTGTCATCAAAAGGAAAATTTGTTTGTGTCTCACATCTGTCACCTTGAAATTTACCCAGTAAGGCCATAGAATGAAAACTGTAGATAGATCCACAATTTTTTCTTGCTATTGGATAATAAACAGCCCAATGACACCTAGAGTCATAAAACACAATCAACCTAGGGTGATCAATATAATGCAATAATCAAAACTCTGAACATTCTTTACAATTAAATATTATTTCCTCCCCTGGCAGGGGTCAACATCGAGCAGGCTACCCATTGCTTGGGAGGTTAGTTTCATGATCTTTTTCTTTCCTAACTCTGGTAGCAACCATGTTGCCTCAGCCATTCATGATGTTTTCCACCTGAATGCACATGGGAGAACTGCTTGACCCTTTTGTGACTGGATGCAAATGTGTCAACAATTGTAGCCGATGGCCTGCAAGTAGGAAGTGGCATAAGTCACTTTTGTAACAGAATATATAATGGTTGATACAGAACCCTCCAAAAATCTCTCCTTTGGACTGGGGGAAGAGCTACATTCAAGAGAGTTATTCACCTGGGTCTCTTCTGAGAAGGCACTCCCTTCCTATCCTCACTTTGCATTCCACTAACCACAAGGAAATGTAATAGCAACAAAAAATAAACTATTCTACTAAATTACTGATATTTTGGACTGTGTCATTACACAAGGACAATGTAACCTCTCCTGACTAGAAATATGTGGCACTGGTTTAGGGACCAGATAGCAAACAATAGAGAAATTGCTATTAGACCCTGTAAAATGTCAGTTGAGTTACTAACTTAAAAGACATTTACTTAATGAATTTGTAGTTTGAAGGGAAAAGGTTAAAAAACAAAATATTACCAGTGTGTTTTGGTTGTTGTTGGCTGAGTTGTTGGCTGAGTTTGGCAACTTACTGCAAGGAGGTGGGTCTGTCAGGAAATAATTTGCTGCTTTTAGAACAGGAATAAGAAATCAGGAGAGTCCTGAAATTTGGGAACTTTCAGAGCTGAAAAATGAAAATGCAACCGCTTTTCATCACCTACTAGAAAAAAATTAAACTGAGAAAGTCTTTGAGGAAACAATGACAATTAAAATTTAATTTTGTAGCAAGAATCAAATCAATAGCATAGTCCTCACATGCATTGCTAAAACCACAAAATAAATTTAACTAGATTTAGGACAAAGACCCAGTTGAAAATGTGATGCCCAATTGCTTTGAATTGGACAACATGGCTCAGAGATATAAGATCAATGTGTGAATTTCCCAGATGACACAGGAATTTTCTCCCAGCCTCTATACAATACTTGCAGCAGGGGTGCCCCATCTACTCTGCCTGCCATGCTCAGCCGCTTGTGGGAGGGAGAGCCCGAGTGAGTGAGTGCAGGATCCGGCCAGCCACTCCAAGCACCGACAAAGGCTCAAGCTACATGTGGGGCTCACAGCCAGACCAGGCATGTCACCTCAAGGGGAATGTGGCAGCACACAGGCGAGGGTACCCACAACCCTGAAGCCCCAGCGGGGTGTTAGTGTGCTAATTAACTCTTTTAATTCTGCTGTCCACCGCCCGATGGACATGGTGTGTTCACAGCTCAGTTGGCCCCTGGCCCCATTGCATGGGGCAGCTGCCCTCTGCTGGCAAGGGCAAAAGGGCAATGGGACAGCCTTTTGGTGTACCCACAGTCAGTGGGTCCTGAGCTCTCATCTGGCGTCCAAGAAGAATGAGGATATGCTGACAATTGAAGAGTGAGCAAGGCGGGGAGTTTTATTGAATGATGAAACAGCTTTCTGCTGAGAGGGGATGCGGGGGTGGTCCCCATACCCAGAGACTGAAAAGATCCCCCAATGTGGCTGAGTCCCGGGCAGTCCTGGACACCTATGGGCTCAGAATAGAGGAAGGGCAGGCCATAGGTGGTATTGGAAAAGGCAACATTCAACTGGTTAAGAGGACTTATTTGGAAATAATCAATAGGGAAAGGGGAGGCAAACAGGAACAGAAGTTCTCACTCTGGGTCGCAGGTTTTATCTGGGACCAGCAGTCCAGTCTTTCAGCCTTCAGGCTGTTTTTTGAGCTTGAAGGTAGAATTTCACCAGGGACCCGCCCCTATCTGCTTAGGCGTTTGTCTGCCTCCTCCTATCACATAGACGTATGAAAAGCTCAAAACGCTGACAGTTAATTCTAGAGAAAGAAATAATCAAGAGTAGAAAAAAGCATAGAAATACAGCAAATCTGCTGGGCACGGTGGCTCACGCCTGTAATCCCAGAACTTTGGGAGGCCAAGGCTGGCGGATCACGAGGTCAACGGTTGGAGACCAGCCTGACCAACATGGTGAAATCCCATCTCTACTAAAAATTGAAAACTTAGCTAGGATTGGTGGGCATGCCTGTAATCCCAGCTACTCAGGAGGCTGAGACAGGAGAATCGCTTGAACCCAGGAGGTGGAAGTTACAGTGAGCTGAGATTGTACCACTGCACTCCAGCCTGGGCAACAGAATAAAACTCCATGTAAAAAAAAGAAAAAAAAGAAGAAAGAAAAGAAATATAGCAAATCTTAGAGATATCTCTAGAGAAGAATTGAGGATATGGCCATTGCAACATGGAAATGACTGATACCAAATTGATTACGTTCTCATCTCCAGAAATTTCTTAAGTCATTTGGAAATTACTACTACAAAAAAAACCATCAGCCTTGTTTAAAAGAAATTGTGAATGCTTAAGACTAAAAATGACCTTTGGGTCTCCCACCACACGTTGGCAAGTTACATGCTGCAAAATCTGCTTAACTCCAAGAAGTATTCTTTGTTATTAAAGAATACTATAAAAGACACAGGTCAGATACCACCCAGATATCTATCACAGAGAACACTAAGGGTTTCTTAGTGGGAGTGGGGGTACAAAATTAGGGCCTAAACTATTCTCCATCATCAGGAAAAGGGAGCATTTAAAATATCTGTTTGTAAGTCTGCTATCGGCCAGACATTTTACAAATAGGATTGTTTCCTGTGGTTATTCTGTCCCTGTTTCATTGTTGTATTTTGTCTGTGTGGGTAGCAGAGAACTTGTCCTTTTTCCATTGGCCTCAAAGTCAAGAGGAAACATATCAGACCTGATACTGAGACTATTAGTTATCCCCCAGCAGTTTTAAAATTAGATAAGGCTTTGAGGTTGTATCTGTGGGGAAGAGGGTAGCATGTTTTCACTGTGAAAGAGAGAGTATATACATTTTTAATTTTGGCCAAAGGGCAGGTTATGGCAGTTGTTAGTGATGTGTATCAACTGTTTCTCACTCTCAATCTTCTATATATAAGGTGGCATTGCTCTTCCTGGAATACTGTGATTGGCTGGACCACAGGGCTAGTTCTGGACAGGTTGTGAGTGATAAAGTGTTGGCATTTAATGGTTGATGTGAGATCCTCCTGAGTCTCTTTTCTGCGTAATCTGAAATGTTTATGTAGGTACAGCTTCACAGATCTATGTTTCCAAGTACTGTAATAAGCAGAGACTTCCTGTTGACTTGCAAAAGGCATATGACGTAAATGAAAAATTAAACTTTTGTTTTAATCCAAGAAGATTTAAGATTTGTTTGTTGTCGCAACTCACCTAATCTGACTGATACATGTGGTTTTTGGCTCCTTGGAATTGAAACAGAGAAAAAGAAGAGGGAAAGAAGTATGTAAACTTATTTGACCATTGTAATTACAGAATTTTACAGCCTCTGAGCATGGCTACTGTTTAATTCTGATTTTTTCCTTTGGGGCATTTTGGGAGATTCTTTAGAAATGCCCTGATGTACTCCTCTTTCCCTCGTACTTTTGCCTTGGGTGGCTGCTTCTGCATCCACATCAGCTTCAGGTTTCCTCTAGGGCCTACCTACACAGACTTTCCTTGTTGGGCACCCAACATTCTGGCAGAAGGCATTTTGGAAAGATCCCATATAATAAATACCTGCATTCTCACTGGGTTTTGCACAACTCATCTCTGGAGGTATTGCACTTTCCTCCACCATTACCAGGTTAATCTCTTGCTCCCTAATACATCAGTAGCTCCCTCTACACTGTGGCCTTGGGCTGTTCCAACCTTTAGATACTTCATACATGTACAGATAACCCTACCAACATTTTTCCACAATTCCTGGGGCACCTGCCAAGCTTTCAGAATTGTCTTCTTGAAGGGAGTGCACACAAGAATTGACATTAGAAGTGAAGACCTCAACCTGTCCCTCAAAGAGGAATGACTGAGAGTCAAATCACTTCAGCAACTATATCACAATAAATCTCTTCAAAAGTATCTCTTCCTTTAGCCCGTTGTCTCCTTTGAATTTTAGAGCTGCTCAAGGAGTATTTTTTGGCGTACTTTGAAACCATTCATACCTTTCTTTGGGAATTCTTTATCTATTCTATCTATCTATCTATCTATCTATCTATCTATTATAATTGACATCTAAGTTGAAATTTTAATTTACTATTTCCTCAAATAATAATAGTAGTATCGATCATTTATTGATCACTTAGAATGTGCTAAACACTACTCCAAACATTTTACTTTGTATCTGTTATCTCTTTTAAGCCTCATAGGATCTTTAAGAAGCTGGATTATTATTTCAAATTTTAGATGACAGTCCTGAGGCTTGAAGAAGTTTTGTATTCAATTGCTAAGTGATTTTGTTGTCATTGTTGTTGTTGAGCTATATGCTACATTAACTACTATTAAGCGGCATGTATATTAGTTGATGGAAAGAAATATAGGGAAACAATTTGCCACATTTCTGTATGGGTTTCTATATACTTTGGATATGATTTTAAAAGAAAATAGTAAACTTAAAATTATCCAAAGTGCTTATGCTTAGCCCTATTTTACAAAAGTTTAAACATGGTTTCACTACAGGGGTGAAGATCTATCAGCATATTTTACTTTTATTTTTTCTTGTACTGCTCCAAAATGGAGGACATGATATATCCATATTGAGAAATATCTATTGCAAAACTAAATGTTTTATCTCACTTTTAATTTTCTGACAGAAGATTTTCAAGGCATGTATACAAATATTCTCTATGTTTTCTCTATTTTGAGAACAGCTTGAAACCTTCACATTTCAAGAGAGACTTCTCCTCAGATTTCTTCCTGCCACCATCTACCCTTCTTTTCTTCTCTTGTTCTTTTCAAGCTTGTTCTGTTCATTATCTTGTTACAATTCTTTACTCTTAGTCAAGAGGCTCTCTTATGGCACCTGTCATCCCCAATCAAACTTGAGAGCAGCACAGTAAGGGATTTCACACGATTAAACTTCTCTTTTGAATATATGAACACTTTGGTATTAATCGTTGATCTTGCAGTTAGTATGACTGCAGGCCAGCTGGCTTCCTCACTGAGCTACTTCATCAAGTACATGCTAACTGACACTTGAGAAAGCTCTGAACTTTATAAATGTGTGCCTTTAAGTCTTAAGCTGCCACTTAGCCCTGCAATGAGCAATCATGCCCATTTCTCTATACCCACAACTTCAGCAGAGCTATTCTGAAGCAGCAAGCAGTATCCTTGAAGTTAAAGGATAACTGGCAAATATGTAGAGCAATAAATGTCTTCCATAATATTTGCTCTGAAAACTGCTTTAAAATAGTTTGGTTGGATCTATTGCTGGCTAAGTAGAGCTCCTTTTTGTTTGTCTAGTTTTTTATTAATTTTTTAAAAAACATTGTATTTTAAAAAGTAAAGACTTCTCTTTTCTTCCCTATTTTATTCTTAAGACCTACACAATGCAACAATTCACTTTAAAAGAATTTGATGTATTCCAAAGTATGCCAATATTTACATTGGTTTAAGTAATTTTTACTATCAAAATTTGAGTTCAGTTAAATAACTTTTTTTTTTCAGAAAGATACTTGTATATATGGCACAAAATTAACAGGTAATATTTGCATTTTATTTTTAAATTACTTGCTTCATCTTTTGAAGAGACATTCAAGGTCATAGCCCTAAGAAAGCTTTTCAGTATGTGATTGTGCTTCCATCTGTGCCTTGGAGGCCACAGAAAAGAATCTTATCTCAGATTTCAATTCAAACAGCATTCTGAGCACCTCACCCTAACTTCTCTAAACCAAATAAACCCAGTCAAAGACGTTAAGAGATAAGCATATCTCTTTTAATTTTACGTAGATTGCCTTTAAGTTTAAAGATGAACTGATGAAAATTTTATTTCAAATTTTACACACACACACACACACACAGACACACACACACACAAACGAGCAATGCATGGAAGGAGTACGCGAAACACATCCTTGGCATTTATGGTTACCCAGAACTATAGAAAGAAAAAAGATTTTATGGAGTATATAGAGACAAACAACTTTGAACTGAAGGAAACTGGTGGAAGGCTAGAATCAGGGAAAGCAGGGAAGCTTAGAAAAAAGTATCAAAATTTCTTTCTCATCCTCAGAGAAAGCTGTCTTGTTTAAAACACTGTTAGGAATGCTGTTATGCTATCAGAAAAAGTTGGCTGAGTATAAGAACATGGACCTTTTCATGACCTACTAACCTTAATTTGTTGTTAAAATAAACAACTTTTATCCCATAAAAAGCGCTAATTTTTATTTTCTGTAAGACTACCAGATTTTCTGGATTTCTTAGAAAATTTCAAATCTTGGTAAAATGTAAGCCATCAAAAATGTATTTAAAAGTTATAAAATTTACTTGAGAGCTGTTTTCTTTGTGTTTTCTAATTCACATTCTCTTGCTGTTACGAAGAACACATAATGTAACCTTTGAAAAGGCTGAATGCTTGTACAGATACACCACGAGAGACTTATAAGGATCTACATTTTAGTGACAGTGAGTCTAAAACATGACAGTGATTTGTATTATAATAAAAAAGACAAAAGGCTAATGAGAGCACTGAGAAGAAGAAAAGTATAGCAAGGATTACTGGCCACAAAAATCAGTATAATAATCAATACAGAAGTCCAATACGTGGCAAAGAATAGAGATATTTCAGTCAACTCCTGTAGGCTTTTAGTAATAACATATTTACCCAGGATCCATAATATCAAATCTATAAAAAGAATAGCAATAAAAATAGCATTATTTTTTCCTTCTAGTTATACATAGAGTTGACAGTGCAATTTGGTGGTATTTGATGTTCATAGTTTTCTTCCAAAAGAAATGTTTGCTAAAACGCAATGTGTGTCCCTGACTAAATATTTCAAAATAGTTCTAGACAAAACAATAAATACCGTCTGCTATCATTGCTTACATTTAAGGAACATATTGTATTACCTTGAATACGGTGGCTTGGAAAAGAAAGGGAAACTAAAAACAAAATGGCTCTCCAATTGAAAAGTATATACAAAGTTTCCTTGAAATTGCACTGCTTGTTACCAAGAAATGTTGCAGGCTTATCAGAAAGGTAGAATGTACAGAATCTGTGCCTGCATTTGGGTTTTAGGGATTCACTGTTCATTACAGCAAGTCATTAAGTATCAACTACAACAAAGCCATCTGTCTCATTGTATCTCTTTATACCAGAAAATTTGATGGTAGCAATAATAGACTTCAAAACAACTGCAGTAACTAAAGAAGATTAAGCTCATAAGATTGAAAAACAAAAAGGGAAGGCATTTATTCATGCATTCAACATATATGCGTCAGAGCCCAGAACGCAGCACTATTCTAGGCACTGGAAATTCAACAAAATAGACAAATAGCCCTACCTTGAAGGGGCGTACAGTGGAGGCGGGAGACAAGAAACAGGATAAATAAGCAAAATATATAGTTTTTTAAAAAATAGACATCATTTTAGCACTCCTTGTCAAAGGTTTGTTGACTATATTTAATGTGGGTTTATTTCTGGACTCTATTCCATTCTATTTATTTGTGTCTATTCTTTTGCCAATACCACACTGTCTTGATTACCATAGCTTTATAGTAAGCCTTGAAGTTGAGTAGTGTCCGTCTTCCAACTTTGCTGTTTTTGAATGTTGTGCTAGATCTTCTGGTTTTGTTTTTGTTTTTGTTTTGTGACAAAGTCTTGCTCTGTCACCCAGGCTGGAGTGCAGCGGCACAATCTCTGCTCACTGCAACCTCTGCCTCCCGGGTTCAAGTGATTCTCCTGCCTCAGCCTCCTGAGTAAGTAGGACTACAGGCCTGTGCCACCATACTCGGCTAATTTTTTGTATTTTTAGTAGAGATGGGGTTTCACCATGTTAGCCAGGATGGTCTCGATCTCCTGACCTCATGATCCACCCGCCTCGGCCTCCCAAAGTGCTGGGATTACAGGCATGAGCCACCGCGCCTGGCCAATCTTCTGGATTTTTTTAACCTCTCCATGTAAAATGTAAAATTAGTTTGTCAATATTCACAAAAATTGTGATTCTCTGTATTTGCTTTTCTGTCTTTCAAATTTTGGTGACAATGGTTTGCCCTATAACCTCACTTCTCTTACAGACCTAAGAAGAGTTGTTGATTTTGTAAGTTGTTCAGCATTTTGTTGTTAGGATGGAATGGCAACCTCTAAACTTTTTATATGCCATACCAAAATTGGCAGTACTTCAGTTAATATACAACTTTTCAGATAATGATAAATGTTAAGAAGGAGGAGAATAGGCAACGCGTTTGGAAAATACAAGCTTAATATGTTAGACAGAGTGGTCTGAGGACACCTTACTGAGTAAAGACCTGCATAAAAGGAGAATGGAAGTCATGTAGACATCTGAGGAAGGACTTCAAACAGAGCAAGTGTAAAGTGAGGAGGCCAGGTCAACTGTGACAGAGTGAGCAAGGGAGAGGATACTAGGAGGTAAGGTAACAGGCAATGACCAGCCACACATGTATGACTTTACAGGTCCTTCTAAGGGCTTTTGGATTAGGTTTGTGTTGGGAGGATTTTAAGCAGAGTGACATGTCTTTTGTTTTTGTTTTTGTTTTCTATTTCAGCTACATCACTCTGGATCCTGTGTTGAGATCAAGCAATATGAGGAAAAGAGAAGATGAAGGGAACTAGTTAGAAAGTGTCTCAGAAAACTACCTTTTAGCTTTCCAAAACAACTTCCACCATTTTCACCCTTTCTCTGCCCTAGGAAGCAAACCTGTATGCACTACATCAGCAGCTTTCAGGGGAACCTGGGAGATCAGAGGGAGGCAGCACAGTGAGGTCAGAGTTTATTTCCTTCGCTTTACCCCATGAGTTTGCCTATGGCAGGTTATACTATTTAATAAAAGGTCAGTGACACTTTCAAATCTGCTAAATTTATTCAACTTGCTCTAACCTGGGTTTTTCACATTCTTCTCATTGGTATTAATTTCCTGGGTGTCATAACACAGTGCCACAAACTGAGTGACTTAAATAACAGAAAGTTATTGTCCCACAATTCTGGAGGCCAGAAGTCTGAAATCAAAGTATCATCAGGGATAGTTCCTTCTGAAGGCTCTGGAGGAAATCTGTTTCCTGCTTCTCTCCTAGGTTTCTTATAGCATCAGCTGTTTCTTGGCTTGTATCTTCCTTGGTTCTTTGTGTGTTGAATTTTCTTCCTTCTGTACATATCTATCTGTTCAAATTTCAGCTTTTCATAAAGGTGCCAGTCGTATTAATGTAGAGCCCACCCTAAAAGAAACCTTAACTTAATCATCTTCAAAGACCCTACTTTCAAATAAGGTCACATTCACAAGTATCCAGGCCCAGAAATGAAAAGAGTCTCGCTGTCACTACTTCCAGTTCCAGTCTCTTCATACTCATACTGATATGGTTTGGCTGTGTCCCCACCCAAATCTCATCTTTAGTTGTAGATCCCATAATCCCCAAATGTTGTGGAAGGGACCTGGTGGGAGGTAATTGAATCACGGAGGCAGTTACCCCCATGGCATTCTCATGATAGTGAGTTCTCCCAAAATCTGATGGTTTTATAAGTGGCTTTTCCCCCTTTCCTAGGCATTTCTCCTTCCTGCTGCCTTATGAAGAAGGTGCCTTGCTTGCCCTTTGCCTTCTACCATGATTGTAAGTTTCCTGAGGCACCCCCAGCCATGCTGAGCTGTGAATCAATTAAACCTCTTCCCTTTGCAAATTACCCAGTCTTGAGTATGTCTTTATTAGCAGCATGAGAATAGACTACTACACATACCTTTATAAAATGTCATCATAAATAAACTTTCTAATTAACATATTTTAGTATGTTATCTGTTTACTTTTGGGAGACTAATTAATTAAAAGTCTGTTACAATAATCTAAAAGACAAACAATGGCAGCATGCTCCAGAATGCTGGCAGTAACAGTGATGAGATGTAGTCACCATTCTGGATATAATTTTAAAAATGAGTGTATTGTATTAGGGTTTTCCAGAGATATAGAACCAATAGAATGGGTAGATATAAATAGATTGATAGAAACATATAGATATTTTATCTATAACATAGATATAGAAATTTGTATCTATATATACATATGTTCACAGATATATTGATAGCCTGATATATAGAATATGTACATACGTATATAAAGAGGACATCTATATATACAAATCTAGATATATTTGAAGAAGAATATAGGGTTTGACAGCAGAAGCTAAGTCCATGATTGGTGAACTGAGTACCTGGAAGAATGATGCTGTTGATTACTGAGCTGGAGAAGGCTGTGAGAGAAGCAGACTGGGGAGAAGTATGATATCAGCTCTCATTTTTGACTATGTGAATTTAGAGATTCTCATTAGTAACTAACAGCATACATCTTGGATACGTGTGTTTGAAGTTTAAGGAGAGTTCTAACTGTTGTTGAACATTTGGGAATCATCAGTGTATAGATAACATTTAAAGTTATCAGTCTGGTTGAAAATCAGAAAAGATTTAAGCGTACACAGAAAAGAGATTCAGAAATCTAACTCAGGACTGCAAAGTTCTTAGGTCAGGTGTATAGATACAAATATAGATATAGGTATCTATATGTATAGCTAATATATGGACACAAATATTTGTGTATATATAGAGATAGAGAAAGAAACAAAAAGAAACGGAGAGAGAGATTTATTATGAGAATTGGCTCACATGATTATGGAGGCCAAGGAGTTCCACAATCTTCCTTCTGCAACTGGTGAACCAATAAAGACGACAGAAATTCAGTTAAGTCTGAGGGCCTGTGAACCTTGAGACCAGAGGGTATAACTCCCAATCTGAGTCTGAAAGTATGAACACAGATTTGCAGAGTTCCTGGGATAAGTCTTGAAGACTAAAGGCCAGAGAGTCTAGAGCTGTGATGTTCAAACTCAGGAGATGATGGAAGCCCCAGCTCAAGTAAAGAGAAAGAATTCATCCTTCATCTGCCTTTTTGTCCTATTCTGGCTGTCAGGCCTCTGAGCCCAAGCTAAGCCATCATATCCCCCATGACCTGCACGTATACGTCCAGATGGCCTGAAGTAACTGAAGAATCACAAAAGAAGTGAAATGGCCTGTTCCTGCCTTAACTGATGACATTCCACCACAAAAGAAGTGAAAAATGGCCGGTTCCTGACTTAACTGATGACATTACCTTGTGAAATTCCTTCTCCTGGCTCATCCTGGCTCATCCTGCCCACTGAGCACCTTGTGACCCCCGCCCCTGCCCACCAGAAAACAACGCCCTTTAACTGTAATTTTCCACTACCCACCCAAATCTTATAAAATGGCCCCACCCCATCTCCCTTCACTGACTCTCTTTTCGAACTCAGCCTGACTGCAGCCAGGTGAAATAAATAGGTTTATTGCTCACACAAAGCCTGTTTGGTGGTCTCTTCAAACAGACGCGAGTGAAACTGGCTGTGCACAGATTGGGTGATGTCCACCCACATTGGCAAGGTGGAACTTCCTTACTCAATCTGCCCATTCAAATGCCAG
This sequence comes from Nomascus leucogenys, assembly GCF_006542625.1. NCBI lineage: Eukaryota > Metazoa > Chordata > Mammalia > Primates > Hylobatidae > Nomascus > Nomascus leucogenys. Next base: position 112,142,934 of record NC_044382.1, on the reverse strand, counting down.
TCTCTTCTAAGAACACCCACACAAACACACCCAGAAATAATTTTTTGCCAGATAACTGGGCATGCCTTAGTCCAGTCAAGTTGACACATAAATTGGACCATCACAATGAGGTAACAAAATTTTCTTAATAATCAAATATAGGGTTTGACAGCAGAAGCTAAGTCCATGATTGCTGAACTGAGTACCTGGAAGAATGATGCTGTTGATTACTGAGCTGGAGAAGGCTGTGAGAGAAGCAGACTGGGGAGAAGACTGATATCAGCTCTCATTTTTGACTATGTGAATTTAGAGATTCTCATTGGTAACTAACAGCATACATCTTGGATACATGTGTTTGAAGTTTAAGGAGAGTTCCAACTGTTGCCGAACATTTGGGAATCATCAGTGTATAGATAACATTTAAAGTTATCAGTCTGGTTGAAAATCAGAAAAGATTTAAGCATAGACAGAAAAGAGATTCAGAGATCTAACTCAGGACTGCAAAGTTCTTAGGTAAGGGAAAAGAGTAGCAACCAATACAACTGACTGAGAAGGAACAGCCATAGAACTGTATGGAGAACTAGGAGGTTTAGGAGTCAGAAAGGAAGTGGAAAAGTGTTTCAGGAAAGAGGGTGTTCAACTCTATCAAATGTCTGCAGTGGTTCAGATACAATGAGTTCTGGGAATTGAACACTGGATTTAATTAAAGTTTATGGAAATGTGAACCCTGACTATCGGAGACAGGTCTCAGTTAATTTAGAAAGTTTATTTTGCCAAGGTTGAGAACGTGTGCCTGTGACACAGCCTCAGGAGATCCTGATGACATGTGCCCAAGGTTGTAGGCAAACAGTTTGGTTTTACACATTTTAGGGAGACATGAGACATCAATCAGTATATGTAAAATGTATGTTGGTTCTGTGCAGAGAGTCGGGACAACTCAAATCAAAGGCAGGACAACATGAAGCAGGAAGGGAGCTTCCAGGTCACAGGTAGATGAGAGACAAACTGTTGCATTATTTTCAGTTTCTGATTACCCTTTCAAAGGAGGCAATCAGATATGCATTTATCTCAGTGAGCAGAGGGATGACTTTGAATAGAATGGGAGGCAGGTTTGCCTTAAGCAGTTCCCAGCTTGACTTTTCTCTGTAGCTTAGTGATTTGGGGCCCCAAGATTTATTTTCCTTTGACAGAAATAAGCCTGAGCTAGAAACAGGTAACACAGATTAAGTCTTGTGCACAGCTTGGCCTATAAGTTATGCTACTTGAAAACTACGGAAGTGATGTGAGAAGGGTTGAAATAACTGTGTCACGTGCAGTTTACAAGAGATACCTGTTACTGTCAAGTTCAATTTATGTCATTTAAAAGTTATTTACTTAGCAGTAGTTTATCCTAGGGAGTGGAATTGGCTGGAAGGTAAAAGGAGTTTAATTATACTATGTTTACAAAGGTCTATATTGTTGAGAAGTGTATAAGAAAATTGTGTAATTAAAAATAAAAATATTTTTGTAATTAAAAGTAAAAATAGCATATTCAAAAGTTTACATAGGGGAAGAGGGAATCAACTCCAGCCTGACAGTATAAGGAGGTCTGCCAACCCCCTCCCTGGTGAAACTGTCAGGCCTCTGAGCCCAAGCCAAGCCGTCACATCCCCTGTGACTTGCATGTATAAGCCCAGATGGCCTGAAGTAACTGAAGAATCACAAAAGAATTGAAAAGGCCCCGCCCTGCCTTAACTGATGACATTCCACCATTGAGATTTGTTCCTGCCCCACCTTAACTGAGTGATTAACCCTGTGAATTTCCTTCTCCGGGCTCAGAAGCTCCCCCACTGAGCACCTTGTGACCCCCGCGCCTGCCCACCAGAGAACAACCCCCTTTGACTGTAATTTTCCATTACCTTCCCAAATCCTATAAAACGGCCCCACCCCCATCTCCCTTCGCTGACTCTCTTTTACGCAGCAAATTAGCTGCGTAAAAGGATTTTTCTGGTCCCTATGAGTAGGTTCTTGCTATTCATCAAAATGCTTCTTATATTTTGCATTCTCAAGGTAATTTTTCTTCAGAGATGATTAGCACAGTATCTTGAAACTATTCAAAATGTAAAGGTACTTCAAAACATCCTTTCCACTGTGACAATAGAGAAAACACACAGAGTCTCCCTCAGTCACCCAGGCTGGAGTGCAGTGGAGCCATCTCAGCTCACTGCAGCCTCCACCTCCTGGGCTCAAGCCATCCACCTACATCAGCCTCCCAAGTAGCTGGGACTACAGGCCTGCACTACCACGCCAGGCTAATTTTTGTATTTTTTTGTAGAGACGGGGTTTTTCCAGGTTGCCCGGGCTGGCATAGCTCTTTCTTGCTGTAGTTTTTCCAGTTAAGCTTCTAAATCTGTCTAGAGCCCTACCTCTTACTCAGCAGTTTTCTATACTTAACAATGAAGTCACACATCATAGTCATGGCACATACATCCATAAAACTATGGGATATGTTCATCGAGCAAGTGTAAAATATTCTTCAGGAATATGGCTCTATAGGAATGTTCCAACCGGCAAAAATCTCTTATTTAATGCAATATGATAGGAAAAGTCCTTTCACATTTTTATTTAACATTCATTAGTTCCTTTTTAATATAGAAAATATGAAAATAAAAATAAAGCAGTTCATAATTCTACAACACACATAAACTCTTCTGACATTAAAACCAGAAAAAAAAGTGAGTAATATATGCAAATGTAAGAAATTTCAAGCACTAGTGAAGGGTATCAAATTAAAAGTCTCCCTCTCTATCTCCAGTTTTAAGCCCTTTCCACAAAGAAACAGTGTTATCAGTTTCTTGTACATTCTTTGAGAAAATAATTGGCATATCCAGTATACTATATGCCTTGCATTTTTTACTTACTATATCGTGGATATCTTTACTAGTGAGTAAATATAGACCTACTTCATTTCTTCAAAAGAGTCAGGTAGTGTATATAAGCTGTGATTAGTTTCTTCAACTGGTGGACATTTAGGCATGTCCAGTTTTGCTTATTTTTATAAATAATGCTGCAATAAACACACTGTACATGTATCTTATGTGCATTATCTATAGGAAGAACTTCCTAAGAACACAATTGCCTGGGCATGCAATATGTGCATTTGAAGTTTCATAGACATTTTATGGAGGTTTCATAGATATTACCTATTCATCTTCCAAAAAGTAAGACCTGTCATCTGCGTAAAAATGCCCCTGCTTCCTCCCTCCTTACCAAACTTCACCAACTATTCACCAATTTTTTTAATTGTTTAAAAATTGTTATGGGGTGAATCACGTCCCCTGAAAATGTTGAAATCCTAACACCCACTATGTGTGAATGTAACCTTATGTGGAAATAGGATCTTCACAGATGATCAAGTTAAGATGAAGTCATTAGGATAGGCCCTAATCCAACATGACTTTGTTGTAATAATAAAGGGAAATCTGGATACAAAGACAGATGTGCAGAGAGAGAACACCACGTGAAGGTGAATGCAGAGATTAACTAATGTTTCTACAAGCCAAGCAATGCCAAAGAGTGCCAGCAAACCACCAGAAGCATGGATCAGATTCTCCCTCAGAGCCCTCAGAAGTAACCAAGCTTGCCAACAACTTGGTCTCAGAATTCTGGCCTCCAGAACTGTGAGACAAATTTCTATGATTTAAAGCCATCCACTTTGTGGTAGATAAAAATAATATATTATTGTTTGATGTATCCTTTTTTCATTCTGTCTCCCATCTTCATCTATAGTCAAACTCTTTCATTTTTATATATCCCCCAGCATTATAGCACAGTCTTGCATTCAACAAATGATAAGCATTTGCTAAGTGAATAAATACATAGTATAATAGGTACACTAGTTAAAATGTATAGAAAAAAAATTTATAGATAAGAATTGTATATTATTGTTTTGACTGGCATTTTTTGTGAATTAAATGAGCATATGATTATATTATTTTTGGTCCTTTGTTGGGTCTCTTTTTATTCTCATCTAAAATTTCTTCTCCATATACTATGCTTATTTTACTGCTGAATAATGCATTTTTTATTATTGATTTATACAAATCCTTTGTAAATCAAAGAAATGATCAGTTTGTCATATGTGCTGCAAGTAAATTCCTAGCTCATTATTTTTTAATTTAGAGAGGTAATTTTATTCTTTTACATTTGTATGATATTTTATGTCATTACATAGTCAAATTAATCAAACTTTTCCTGACTTTTGGAGTTTGTGTCTTATTGGGAAACAGCTTTATGCTTTTAAATTATAAATAAATACAAAACTACTTTGTTGCTTTACTTTTTACATTTAAATTTAAATAATACATTAATGTTAGGTTGAATCATACATTGGGTCAAAATATCAAATATAAGCATTTTCGTAAGATTCAACATAATGGTATGTCTCAGGGTAAATGAGGTAGTTGATCTAGTTTATTTTTTTCTAAATGGCTATTCGAATGTCCCAATATTATTTGATATATAAATTATTTTTTCTAATGACTTTTAAACAATATTGAATCTATTAGATACCTAGGTCACTTTCTCATTTTCCTTATCTGTCTATTCTAGCATACTCTATTTTTATAGTTTTGGGGGTTTCTCACTCCTCATTTATAATTATCGTAAGAATATTCCTACATGTTCTTATATACATATTATTAAAATAAACTTAGAAATCAACTGGGCAATTTTTCCTCCTGTCTTCCTCTCCAAGAAAAAGAAAAAAGTAGTATTTGAACTTTGATTGAGTTTGCAATAAACTTTATAGATTAATATTGGGCAACTGATATTCTTATAAAACTGATAATTAAAGAGAAAAGTATTTCTATATGGAAGTCCTTTTTATTAATTTCCATTCAAATTACTGAACTGTGTTCTTAGTATTGTCCTACTTACTTCTTATATTTATTTCTGGATATTTTATGATTTTTTAAATTGGCATTATAAATTAGGTCTTTTACAAATATGTTCCTATTAATATTTGTTGATTGAAAAACTATTGATTTACATATACCAATGTGGTACATGACCACCTTGCAGGATTTTCTGATATATAATAGTTTTTATGTCCACTCTCTTATGTGATTCAAGTTAGTCACATCATCTGCAAAAAATAATGTTTGCCTCCTCCTTTTCAGTGTTTATTTTAGCTTCTTATTTAATCATATTATTTTGCACTCTACAAAACACTAAATATGCTGATAGGCATTCTTCTTGTTTTTGTTTTTGTTGTTGTTGTTATATTAAAACCATTAATGATTTTGCCATTATGTTCTCGTTCCAGCCAGGGAAAGGAGAATGAATTTAACATTTGAGCATCAATTTTACAAACTTAAAAGTAATCTTAAAATGCTTGTCTCACATGCACATGTATATTTATTGCAGCACAATTCACAATTGCAAAGATATGGAACCAACCTAAGTGCCCATAGACCAGTGAACATGTGAAGGAAATGTGGTGTACATACACCATAGAGTACTGCTTAGCCAGAAGACCAAAATAATATCTTTTGCAGCAGCATGGATAGAGCTGGAGGTTATTATTCTAAGTGAAATAATTCAGGAATGGAATACAAAATACCTTATGTTCTCACTTATAAATGAAAGCTAAGTTACGAGTATGCAAAGGCATACAGAGTGATATAAAGGACTTTGGAGACTCAGAAGGGAGACATTGGGAGGTGGATGAGGGATAAAAAAAACTACATATTGTGTACAATGTATACTACTCAGGTGATGGGTGCACTAAAGTCTCAGAATTCACCACTACATAATTCATCCATGTAGCCCAAAACCACTTGTATCCCCAAAAACTACTGAAATAAAAATAGTTAAAAAATGTTTGTCCCATATGGTTGTGACAATAAATTTTTGATACATCCAACAGACTTGGCCCATGGTAAACATTTAATAAATGCTATACAATCTTTCTCCAGGAAAATTTTATAGATGTTTTTAGTAATTTTAATTATCTACTGAAGGAGAAATGCTATTTTTATTTAAGCAAAAATTATTTGGACCAAAAATATTTACACATAATTAAATCACACCATATTTACTATGTCGCTAGCATGAGCAAGACACCATGGAAGCCACATAAGACTTCCTTACCCATTCTCTTCCACACACTGCACTGCTATACAGCAGGCTTTCGCTACTCAAACTATTAAGCAGCCTCCTAATCTAGTCCACATAATAACAGCAAACATTTATAGAAGTTAATTCATGCCAGGTATTGTTCTGTGCATTTTATGGCATTTACCATTTCTCAGGGCTCAGTACATGATATCCCAAAATATGGCTCCTTGGCATACTGAGTGTTTTTAGCTGAAGGAAATGGAGAAAACCACGGAAGGAGAAAGGTCACCCTCTGACCTGCTCCCACTATTTCCCCAGAAGCAGGTCAAAAAGAATTCTCTGACCTACCTTGCCTGAGGTCATAAGACTCTCATTCAAGAGGGGTCCTGCAGGTCTTACCTGGAGGCCAAGAAGACTCAGAACAAACAGACCTTGGTAAGTTCCCCTCAGTTTGCTACCATTAAATCACACCCTTATAGGCTCTAATCACACTTTTGCATAACTGTCCATAAAAATATGTCGTTGTCCCTGGGTTTTGAAGTCTTCATTTCTGAAGGCCCATGTCACATAAAACTTACATTAAATACATTTGTATGCTTTTTCCTTATTAATATGCCTTTTAATATAGAGGCATAAGCTGCAAACGTTGCAATGGGTAAGAGAAAGATACCTTTTCTCCCCGACACAGTTAATTCTCATGTTTTTATCCCATTTTATAGATGAGGAAATTAAGGCACACAGTGTAAAAAACTTGCCAAGTTCTTTCAGCCTGGTAGCAGTCAAAGTGCAAACCCAGGCAGTCTGATCCAAGGCCCTTACTCAAAACAAGCATGCAATACCTTCTCAAAGTGTGGAGTCCATACTTCCATTCATCCGTTCATTCAATATTTGATGTGGATCTTTTTCACATCTGTTCCTTTATTTCACACCTGTACTTTCCTTTATATTCCTCCCCCAAGCATTCTAAAAGTTCTCCTAATTGAAGGCAATTGTCTCAGAATGAAGTCTTCTCGACTCCTCCCTGCTCTGTACCATACCTCTTATTTTATTATCATACGTCTGCCAGTTTAATGTTTTCAAAATAAAGTTCAAGTGCAAATATTTTAGGCTGGCATTTATAATGTCCTGTACATCCATGTTCCAATCTACCAAGTACCTAAAATACTTCTATGTGTATTTTATACGTTGTTCAAACAGAATTTTTCATCACTCCTTGAGAATACCCTGTATTTTCCAAACTTTTATTTGCTTCAGATACTATTTCCTCTACACAAAGACAAGCCTCTCCTCATGTCTTTAGAAATTCTAAGCCACTTTTTAAGGATTCTTTCAAATGTTAACTACAATAGGAATCTTTTCTCAAGCGCCAAGCTGAAACTGCTTTGTCCCTCTTCCCCCACCCTAGCATTTGAACTGTGCTTGTGGTATGAATCATACTGTATTTTACACTTAGTTATTTGTATACATATGGGCACACTTGGACTGGTGTGCTTATATAATATCTATAGGGGAGCTTGTATTAAAGTCTATTTAGGGAGGTTTTAAGATTAGGCTGAGTTTTGACAAGTGAATGAATTTTTTTAGAAGGTGGGTGGGGGGAGAAAAATTAAGGCATGAGACAACTAGAAGAGAAAATTTCTATAAGGGAACAGGTGAAAAATGGGTCCAGACCATTGAAGACATTTAATTACTTATTAAATAATTTAATCTTGTATGGAATGGAAGACATCTAAAGGTTTCATATTTAGGAATGGAGTACAAGTAAGTGGTGTCCTGGGAAGATTAAACAAGTGTAAAGTGAAGATGGATTTGCAGATGGGAAGACTTGAGGCAAGGGGAGAGCCAACAGTGGAGCCAGGATGAAAATTCAATTATCCTTCTGGTTAAACTTGAATCAATCCTGAGATGTGATTGGCCAGAGAATATTACTGTCAGGGCTCTGAGCCCAAGCCAAGCCATCGCATCCCCTGTGACTTGCACGTATACGCCCAGATGGCCTGAAGTAACTGAAGAATCACAAAAGAAGTGAATATGCCCTGCCCCACCTTAACTGATGACATTCAGGTGAAATAAACAGCCATGTTGCTCACACAAAGCCTGTTTGGTGGTCTCTTCACACCGACGCGCATGAAATTTGGTGCCGTGACTCGGATCGGGGGACCTCCCTTGGGAGATCAATCCCCTGTCCTCCTGCTCTTTGCTCCATGAGAACGATCCACCTACGACCTCAGATCCTCAGACCGACCAGCCCAAGAAACATCTCACCAATTTTAAATCGGGTAAGCGGCCTCTTTTTACTCTCTTCTCCAACTTCCCTCACTATCCCTCAACCTCTTTCTCCTTTCAATCTTGGTGCCACACTTCAATCTCTCCCTTCTCTTAATTTCAATTCCTTTCATTTTCTGGTAAAGACAAAGGAGACACGTTTTATCCGTGGACCTAAAACTCCGGCGCTGGTCACGAACTGGGAAGGCAGCCTTCCCTTGGTGTTTAATCATTGCAGGGACGCCTCTCTGATTATTCACCCAGGTTTCAGAGGTGTCAGACCACGCAGGGACACCTACCTGCCTTGGTCCTTCACCCTTAGCAGTAAAAGTCCTGCTTTTCTGGGGAAGGGGCAAGTAACCCAACCCCTTCTCTCCTTGTCTCTACCCCTTCTCTGCTTTTCTGGGGCAGAGGCAAGTATCCCTCAACCCCTTCTCCTTCACCCTTAGCAGCAAGTCCCGCTTTTCTAGGGGGCAAGGACTCCCAATCGCTTATTTCCACACCCCAACCTCTTATCTCTGGGCCCCAATCCCTTATTTCCGTGCCTCAGCCTCTTATATCTCTGCGCCCCAATCCCTTATTTCTGTGCCCCAACCCCTCTGCTTTTCTGGAGGGCAAGAACCCTCCACCCCTTCTCCGTGTCTCTACTTTTTTCTCTGGGCTTGCCTCCTTCACTATGGGCAAGCTTCCACCTTCCATTCCTCCTTCTTCTTCCTTAGCCTGTGTTCTTAAGAACTTAAAACCTCTTCAACTCTCACCTGACCTAAAATCTAAGCATCTCATTTTCTTCTGCAATGCCACTTCACCCCAATACAAACTCGACAGTAGTTCCAAATAGCTGGAAAATGGCACTTTCAATTTTTCCATCCTACAAGATCTAAATAATTCTTGTCATAAAATAGGCAAACGGTCTGAGGTGCCTGACGTGCAGGCATTCTTTTACACATCAGTCCCTTTCTAGTCTCTGTGCCCAATGCAACTCATCCCAAATCTTCCTTCTTTCCCTCCTGCCTGTCCCCTCAGTCCCAACCCCAAGCATTGCTGAGTCTTTCTAATCTTCCTTTTCTACAGGCCCATCTGACCTCTCCCCTCCTCATCAGGCCCAGCTGCGTCCCAATTCTTCCTCAGCCTCCGCTCCTCCATCCTATAATCCTTTTATCACCTCCCCTCCTCACACCGGGTCCAGCTTACAGCTTTGTTCCGTGACTAGCCCTCCCCCACCTGCCCAGCAATTTATTCTTAAATAGGTGGCTGGAGCTAAAGGCATAGTCAAGGTTAATGCTCCTTTTTCTTTATCCCAAATCAGATAGCGTTTAGGCTCTTTTTCATCAAATATAAAAATGCAGCCCAGTTCATGGCTCGTTCGGCAGCAACCCTAAGACGCTTTACAGCCGTAGACCGTAAAAGGTCAAAAGGCCGTCTTATCCTCAATATACATTTTATTACCCAATCTGCTCCCGACATTAAATAAAACTCCAAAAATTAGAATCTGGCCCTCAAACCCCACAACAGGACTTAATTAACATTACCTTCAAGGTGTACAATAATAGAAAAAAGTTTCAATTCCTTGTCTCCACTGTGAGACAAACCCCAGCCATATCTCCAACACACAAGAACTTCCAAACGCCTAAACTGCAGCGGCCAGGCGTTCCTCCAGAACCTCCTCCCCCGGGAGCTTGCTACAAGTGCCAGAAATCTGGCCACCAGGCCAAGGAATGCCCGCAGCCCAGGACTCCTCCTAAGCCGTGTCCCATCTGTGCAGGACCCCACTGGAAATCGGACTGTTCAACTCACCTGGCAGCCACTCCCGGAGCCCCTGGAACTCTGGCCCAAGGCTCTCTCTTTCTCGGCTTAGCGGCTGAAGACTGACGCTGCCCGATTGCCTCGGAAGCCCCGTAGACCATCACGGACACCAAGCTTCGGGTAACTCCCACAGTGGAAGGTAAGTCCGTCCCCTTAGTCAATACGGAGGCTACCCACTCCACATTACTTTCTTTTCTAGGGCCTGTTTCCCTTGCCTCCATAACTGTTGTGGGTATTGACGGCCAGGCTTCTAAACCTCTTAAAACTCCCCAACTCTGGTGCCAACTTAGACAGTACTCTTTTAAGCACTCCTTTTAGTTATCCCCACCTGCCCAGTTCCCTTATTAGGCCGAGACACTTTAACTAAATTATCTGCTTCCCTGACTATTCCTGGATCACAGCTATATCTCATTGCTGCCCTTGTTCCCAATCCAAAGCCTCCTTTGCATCCTCCTCTTGTATTCCCCCACCTTAACCCACAAGTATAAAATACCTCTACTCCCTCCTTGGTGACCAATTATGCACCCGTTACCATCTCATTAAAACCTAATCACCCTTACCCCGCTCAGTGCCAATATCCCATCCCACAGCATGCTTTAGAAGGATTAAAGCCTGTTATCACTCGCCTGCTACAGCATGGGCTTCTAAAACCTATAAACTCTCCTAAACTTACAATTCCCCCATTTTACCTGTCCAAAAACCGAGCAAGTCTTACAGATTAGTTCAGGATCTGCGCCTTATCAACCAAATTGTTTTGCCTATCCACCCTGTGGTGCCCAACCCATACGCTCTTTTGTCCTCAATACCTTCCTTCACAACTCATATTCTGTTCTTGATCTTAAAGATGCTTTTTTCACTATTCACCTGCACCCCTCGTCCCAGCCTCTCTTTGCTTTCACTTAGACTGACCCTGACAACCCATTAGGATCAGCAAATTACCTGGGCTGTACTGCCACAAGGCTTCACAGACAGACCCCATTACTTCAGTCAAGCCCAAATTTCATCCTCATCTGTTACCTATCTCAGCATAATTCTCAAAAAAACACATGTGCTCTCCCTGCTGATTGTGTCCTATTAATCTCCCAAACCTCAATCCCTTACAAAACAACAACTCCTTTCCTTCCTAGGCATGGTTAGTGTGGTCAGAATTCTTACACAAGAGCCAGGACCGCACCCTGTAGCCTTTCTGTCCAAACAACTTGACCTTACTGTTTTAGCCTGGCCCTCATGTCTGCGTGCAGTGGCTGCCACTGCTTTAATATTTTTAGAGGCCCTAAAAATCACAAACTATGCTCAACTTACTCTCTACATTTCTCATAACTTGCAAAATCTATTTTCTTCCTCATAGCTGATGCATATACCTTCTGCTCCCTGGCTCCTTCAGCTATACTCACTCTTTGTTAAGTCCCACAATTACCATTGTTCCTGGCCCGGACTTCAATCCGGCCTCCCACATTATTCCAGATACCACACCTGACCCTCATGACTGCATCTCTCTGATCCACCTGACGTTCATCCCATTTCCCCACATTTCCTTCTTCCCTGTTTCTCACCCTGATCACGCTTGATTTATTGATGGCAGTTCCACCAGGCCTAATCGCCACACACCAGCAAAGGCAGGCTATGCTATAGTACAAGCCACTAGCCCGCCTCTTAGAACCTTTCATTTCCTTTCCATCGTAGAAATCTATCCTCAAGGAAATAACTTCTCAGTGTTCCATCTGCTATTCTCAAGGATTATTCAGGCCCCCTCCTTTCCCTATACATCAAGCTCAAGGATTTGCCCCCGCCCAGGACTGGCAAATTAGCTTTACTCAACATGCCCCGAGTCACAAAAACTAAAATACCTCTTAGTCTAAGTAGATACTTTCACTAGATAGGTAGAGGCCTTTCCTATAGGGTCTGAGAAGGCCACCGCAGTCATTTCTTCCCTTCTGTCAGACATAATTCCTCAGTTTAGCCTTCCCACCTCTACACAGTCTGACAACAGACCAGCCTTTATTAGTCAAATCAGCCAAGCAGTTTTTCAGGCTTAGTATTCAGTGACAGACTAATGGTCTATTAAAAACACACCTCACAAAGCTCAGCCACCAACTTAAAAAGGACTGGACAATACTTTTACCACTTTCCCTTCTCAGAAGTCAGACCTGTCCTCAGAATGCTACAAGGTATAGCCCATTTAAGCTCCTGTATAGACGCTCCTTTTTATTAGGCCCCAGTCTCATTCCAGACACCAGACCAACTTAGACTGTGCCCCCCCCAAAAAAACTTGTCATCCCTACTATCTTCTGTCTAGTCATACTCCTGTTCACCATCCTCAACTACTCATACATGCCCTGCTCTTGTTTACATTGCTGGTTTACACTGTTTCTCCAAGCCATCACAGCTGATATCTCCTGGTGCTATCCCCAAACTGCCACTCTAAACTCTTGAAGTAAATAAATAATCTTTGCTGGCAGAACTATGCTGAATCTCCTTAAGCACTCTCTAATTAGATGTCCTAGGTCCTCCCAATTCTTAGACCTTTATACCTGTTTTTCTCCCTCTCTTATTCCATTTAGTTTTTCAATTCATACAAAACCATATCCAGGCCATCACCAATAATTCTAAACGACAAATGTTTCTTATAACAACCCCACAATATCACCCCTTACCACAAAATCTTCCTTCAGCTTAATTTCTCCCACTCTAGGTTCCCACGCCGCCCCTAATCCCACTTGAAGCAGCCCTGAGAAACATCGCCCATTCTCTCTCCATACCACCCCCCAAAAATTTTCACCACCCCAACACTTCAACACTATTTTGTTTTATTTTTCTTATTAATATAAGAAGGCAGGAATGTCAGGCCTCTGAACCCAAGCCAAGCCATCGCATCCCCTGTGACTTGCACGTATACACCCAGATGGCCTGAAGTAACTGAAGATCCACAAAAGAAGTAAAAATAGCCTTAACTGATGACATTCCACCATTGTGATTTGTTCCTGCCCCACCCTAACTGATCAATGTACTTTGTAATCTCCCCCACCCTTAAGAAGGTTCTTTGTAATTCTCCCCACCCTTGAGAATGTACTTTGTGAGATCCACCCCTGCCCGCAAAACATTGCTCTTAACTTCACCGCCTATCCCAAAACCTATAAGAACTAATGATAATCCATCTCCGTTCGCTGACTCTCTTTTCAGACTCAGCCCACCTGCACCCAGCACCCAGGTGAAATAAATAGCCATGTTGCTCACACAAAGCCTGTTTGGTGGTGTCTTCACACGGACACACATGAAATTGGGGAAAATTATTTTTAAAACAACCATTTAATCTTACTTCTGATTAAATCCTACAGGAATAATTCTTAAGGCAAATAGAAAATGAGAAACAATGGTAGCATGCTCCAGAATGCTGGCAATAGTAGTGATGAGATATGGTCACTGTTCTGGATATAATTTTGAAGATGAGTGTATTATATTAGTCAGGTTCTTCAGAGAAATAGAACCACTAGGATAGATAGATTAGATAGCTTGATAGAAACATAGACAGATATATAGATAAAATATCTATATCTAGCTATATATATACACATATGTACACATGTACACAGATATATTGATAGCTATGTACATATGTATATGTAGCTAGAAATGGAGAGGAAAACTGAGAGACCAGCCACGGTGTCCCAAAGGAGGTCCACTTTCCTCCCTTTGATTTCCAGAATTATCTGGGGCTCCTGGATGGTAATGGTAATCTGGATCACCAGAGCCACAGATAGGAACCCTATGATCCATCAGTCCTGCTGCTGAACAATTTGGGGACAATCCTTCTTAAAACAGCCTGGCTTGCCACATCTGTAGCATTAACAGCAGCACCTCAGGGATTCTGGAGTTTTTGGGCTTGCATGGTGGCCATTAAAGCCTGTGTCTCTTCCTTCTGTCTCCTCTCTCTCTCCTGGGCCTCCCTATCTCTATTATAAACGACTGAGGTGGCCACTTTCAGGAGGTTGTCTAAAGTACTATTGGGTCCCAGGACCTGTCTCTGCAGCTTCCTCTCGATATCAGGGGCTGCCTGAGTAATAAATTTATCCTTTAGGATTACTTGTCCCTTGACTAAATCAAGAGATAGAGACATGTGCTTTACCAAGGCCCCTCTTAGCCATTCCAGAAAATCAGTGGGATTCTCATCCATTCCCTGGTCTATCATGGATACATTGGTATAATTGAGAGGCTTGGTTCTAGTTCCGTGTAAGCCTTCCCTAATGCACACCTGAAAGTGTCTCCTCTTCCATTCTCCCATCTCATCATTGAGATCCCATTTAGGGTCATGCAATGGTACTTCCTCTCTTCCAGTTGGATATAGTTAGACCCTGTTCCTGACAGTGTATGTGATACAAAGCTCATCCCCAAATTCCTCTGCCACTTGCAAAGCAGCCTGCTTTTCAGTGTTAGTCAGGGTTTGATTCAAAAGTAACAAAGTCTTTCTAGGAGAGTTCAAATACTTGGGTTAAATAATGGAAAGCCTCTACATATCTGTCAGGGTCATCTGAAAACTTGCCAAGATCTCCCAAATTTGCCTTAAGTCCTGTAGAGAGAAGGAGACCTGGACCTGGCATATCTTGGAGGGGCAAGAGTGAGACTTGGGCTTCTCTAGGGTGAGGATTTCTAGGAAGGAGCAAGCGAGAGAGAGAGAATCTGGAGAGGGAGGATGGGGTGGACCAAGAGGAGGGCTAGAGGGGGCTGGCTCACCTGTTGGAGGGGCCTCTGGGGTTCATTTCTTTGGTTCCCTGGGATTGCCCCTTGCAGCCTCTCCTGAAATGGCAAACAGGAGGGCTGGATCAATCTTATACTGTTGGGAAAGTATGGATTACCCTGCAAGATAAAAAAAAGCCTGCATACATAAGGCCTCAGACTGTCTGCCCTCAAGTTTACAGAAAAGGTCCAACTACAGGATGGTATCAAAATGAATAGTTCCTTCCTGAGGCCAACCCAGTCCTTCCTGCAGATAAATAATTTGGCCAAACCATTGTGCAGAGGACTATAAGGCATTTTCCTCCAGAGTCTGAGGGTCAAAGCAGTCCCAGTGATTCAGGCTACACTCCAGAGGAGTATAGACTGGGGATGGTGAAGAAAGCTGGTTGCCTATTCTTAAAGACAGGAAAATAGGCATCCCTCATTTCCCTTCCTTCTTTCAGCAGAAACTTGGTGTGTGAGGGTGACAGAAAGCAGGCATCTCTGCTTTGTCTTCCATCTTTTTAATCCCTGAGACCTGGCGACCTTAGGTGGACACCACCCACAGGTGCCACTGAGGCCCGCACTTGTGAAACAGCGAGGGCCTAGAGAATAGGAATTGTCTGCACTCACCTATGCCCCCATCCCCAGTACTGTCAGCAACCCTTGGGTTCCCTGGGCCTTATCTATGTCATGGAGCATGGCCTCCTTCTATGAAGCTGGAGCTTAATCAGCAGGAATCAGTCCTGCCCATTTACACTGTGCCTGTTGTCTCGTTTTGGATCCCTCAGATCTGGTTTTCCTTTCTAGGGCTTCAACCCGAAGCTTGGAATCAAGTTTGAGAAAAAAAAAAAAGGTGTCTCAGGGTGTGCCTGGGTCCATTCAGATTAAGCCCCCGATGGGCCCTACCAAACTTGCAGTTAATAGCCAGTCGGGGGTCACTCCTCTGTTGCCTCCCTATCATAAGCATAGTGCCAAGGTAGGAAAAGAACCCTCTTACACAGAAAAGGAGAAAGGAAATAAAACAGTTTAAGGGATAAAGGGTGAGGTTTGCAAATGGTTTCCTTTAATCACCGTATCTCTCCACCGGTTTGGACCGAGTTGGAATCCTCGGCCAGAGGAAGAAAGACTCTGGGTGCCTAGCCAGAGGGGATGGCAAGTGGGATGCGCTAGCCAGCCGGCTGCCTGAGGTCCCTGGCACCTGAGGCTGCCCCGGCCCGAGGCGATATGTGCAGCTCATTCCCACCCTGTTGGGCACTGCACACGCACTCAGTGAACATGCCCAGGTGCCCCAGTCTGGAGGGGAGGGAGTGAGGAGAGGAGCCACTGTGGGCAGCCTGCACCCGTGGCTGTGGGTGTTGGGGTGGGGATGACACCTCTAAGAACAAATGGAAATCATGTAGTTCTGAATTGTATATCTGATTGCTGAGCCAAATGCTGATTCTACTTAATAACATTTGTGCAGCCTATATAAAAATCCTTAAAATTATAAAAGTAGAGATAGGAGCTATTTCAAACCATGAAAGAAGAAAGGAAAGATAACCAGAGAAAAGTCTGGAGGCCTTAACTGATGCCTTGACTGGTGGGCAGTCAGGAACTGGGTTCATTCTGGGGGCCTTCTAGCAAAACCAGGGAGTGGCCTTGGCCAGATGCCTTCAGTTGCCCCAGGACTCCTCCGTCACCCCAACTCAGCAAGGCAGAGACTCCACTCCAGATGGCTACAGCCAAGAACACTGGGCTTCCATTCTCCCCAGCTCCTAGCCAAGAGCTTTGTTCCCTGGAGAAGCAAGACTTCAACTTTTCTCATCCTGCCCTCAGCTCTCTGCTACTGAGGCTAAGTCCAGTGCATCCAGGAATAGTATGTCTAAGCACATCTTTTTAATAAAAAACCAATTTCACTTTAAGCCTGTGAAAAATTATCATTTATTTTCTCTGTTCATTTTCCCAAAACATAGAATGTTGCATCCTAATAACAGAATTCACAAGTATAAAAGGCTCAGCTAGGCAGTCGACTTGAACAAGAACATGTTCTCATGTATGAATAATGTGTGGTTAATGTGATTCAGCAGCATATACTTTTTATATAAAAATGTTACTATGACTACATCGGGAACAGTGTAAATGTGAAATTCATTTTTAAAAACATAAGGTGTCTTTTTCAGAAAATCTATCAGTATTACACATTAAAGCAAAATTTTAAATCATGTGTTTCAAACTACATTTCTAGGCCTTTTTCACCCTTTCACAAATATTACCCAGAGTATCTCCACTATAGCCCCCCATCATTTGCTGTTCACTTTGGTCAACATTGCAGTAAATCTAAACGCCTTTCTCCTGAGAACTCCCATCTTGCATTCACATCCTTCGCTACTCCCTAATTCTTTTTACCTAACCACTTTTCAACTTCACTAGAAAATGTTTGCTTTTTATTTTCTCATGATTCTTCAAATACTTACAAACTTAGTCCATCATTCAAACTCTCAATTATTTATGGAAATATAGTTGGGCAATTATATCTAACTACCAGATTTATGTAAGAATATACAAGAAGTATATTCTTATAAGTGCCCTAAGAAAGGGCATTTCAAAGTGAAATGAAGATACTAGTATGTATACACCAGAAGACTTGTCCTTTAAACATTTCAGGTTATTTAGAAATATGTTATGCTATGTCCTGTGAGGTAGACAGAATATTAATTCAACAAATACTTACTGAGCATCTATGCTGTGCAGTGCATGCTTACTATGCTAAGCAGTGGAATTATATTACTGAGTAAGACAGGAGAGGTCACTGCTCTTAAAGGCTAGAGAATTAAATATATATATATATATATATATATATATACACACACACACACACCACACACACACACACACACTTAATCATTGACATGTACTGAAATAGAGGATCAGAGAGGATATGTGAGTTAATTTATTCAAAGTTAGTCTATCACTAGTGTTAAAATTTTGTTTCACTTACCTCAGTTTGCTTTCAAAAAATTCTTATTTGTTATCCTATTTTAGTGAAAGCTCTTCATCCGTATAGATAGATAAACAGAACAGTTTGAAATTAAGAACTATTATTCTTAGGGGATGTTTACAAAATAGGCTAAGGTCTATTACCAACTTGGAAAAGCAGGAAAAACACATTCACTTGAATGTGTTTTTGTACTTATGAGCTTTGAGGTATTGATCAAGTTATTTAACTCCTCTCAAATCTGTTTCCTCATCTATATAAAACGGTAATATGTACTTCATAAGTTAGTGTGATCAGCATTATAATATACTTAAAACTTAGCAGAGTCAGTGATTAAGGGATACTAGTAAATATTCTGTTCCATTTTAATATGTATATATTTATAAGTATATATGAATATATTTAATGTCCCATTATATATAATTTATGTATATATGTGGATGTATATATAGAAGACTTCAATTTACTTTGTTTTCTCCTCATCTGCTGCAATAAAACTGTGAGAGAAAGAGAAATGGGCCACAAATATGCACACATTCCAGTCCCCAGAACCTGTGAATATGTTACCTTGGACGGCAAAAGAGATTTTGTGTGATTAATTTCAGGATCTTGAGATGGGGGCATTATACTGGATTACCTGGTATGTCTGTCCAATTTAATCACAAGAGACCTTATAAGAGGGAGGCAAGAAGGTAAAAGTGAGAATAAGGAAATGTGATGGCGGAGGATTATGTCAGGGTGATGCCATTGCTGGAAGATGGCCATGAGCCAAGGAATCTGGATACCCTCTAGAAGCAAAGAATTTTCTCCCCCAGAGCCTCCAGAAAGAACATAGCTCTTCTGGCAATTTGATTTTAGTCTTACAGACCTGTTGTTAGGCTTCTGACCACTAGCATTTTAAGATAATAAATTTGAGTTGTTTTAAGCCACAACGTTTGTGATAATTTATTTAAGCAGCTATGAGAAACTACTATTAAAACAAGCAAGCAGGCCAGGCATGGTGGCTCACGCCTATAATCCTAGCACCTTGGGAGGCCGAAGTGGGTGGATCACCTGAGATCAGGAGTTCAAGACCAGCCTGGCCAACCTGGTGAAACCCCGTCTCTACTAAAAATACAAAAATTAGCCGGGCATGGTGGCAGGCGCCTGTAATCCCAGATACTCAGGAGGCTGTGGCAGGAGAATCCCTTGAGCTTGGGAGGTGGAGGTTGCAGTGAGATCGCACCATTGCACTCCAGCCTAGGTGACAAGAATGAAACTCCGTCTCAAAACAAAACAAAACAAAACAAAAAAACAAAAACCAAGCAAGCAAATCAAATGAGACTTTAAAGAGAGCCAAATTCTGGTTAATTGTTGAAGAAAGAAAAGAGGCAAGAACAAGCTGAGAGAAGCCACTCCTAGGCAAAGATAATTTGAGTTTGTCATCTCTTTTCCAAAAATGTCCTCTAAGCATGCTCTTACTTTCATTCAATTTACTTGGTTACGATGGGGTTTCACAAATTAAAGATTCTCTTACTGATAGTAAAAATTGATCTTTATTGCTAATTACTCTATTTCAGGCATAGACCTAAATGCAGTGATATAGTGTATCATTGTTTACTCCCAATGATATGAGTCAGTATGACATAGGACTATTATTCTTTGATGTTTATAAATGGAGAAATTGAGATATGGAAAGAAACTTGCCTAGCATCATGCAACTAGTATGTGACACAGCACAGATTCAAGTTAATAGATAATCAAACCAGATAGCCATCCTTCTCCTCACATTTAACCAGTGCAAAACTACAAATATCAATCATAACCTTGTGGGAATTAGGTCTGTCTGACTGCTTTCTAGATAATAGCTGGTAGCATGGAATTTCAGTACAGGGAAAGTGAAAACATTTGATGTATAAAGAACAGATTATCTTTTGCTTATTTAAAAATTATATGACTGAGGATGTTAAGTATGTATGAAAAAAATACATCAAGAAGCAGTTAAAAGGGAGGCCTAAAATGAAGGTCGGGTATACATTAAAAGCAAACTTGTATTTTCCTTTTAAAGTTTCTTAAGATTGGCCAGTCTTCCATAAATAGGAGAAAAAAAAACTTATCCTCATTAAATCAATTCACCCATTCCCAAGTCTATAATCCTAAGTCTTTATCAGCATTACTGTATATACAGCACACATTTTATTTTTAGAAATCTGTGATCTGATCTAAAATCAAACTATGATTTATAAGATTATTTTTATGGAAAAAGTGTAATTGACAAATGACAAATTGACAGAAAGCCAATTGACAAATGAGTTTTTGAATGACAACAAGCTTGGGTACTTTAGAGATTTCACGTAGGACAGTTTGGCAAATGATACAGAATATAAAATTAATCAGATAAAAATGGTTGTGAGTTGGTGAGCCTTGAGTTATTTAAAAAACTGTTGTCATTCATGTCACAATTTTTAAATGAAACAATAATTCTGTCTACTTGCAATCCCAGCACTTAGGATATCACATTTAAATGCACGACAATGGAAAATTTTATACAATATGGCTTTTCTCTAACCATTCTATCATTGAATTACACAGGGGAAATCTTTAATTGAACTGTTTGAACTTAAGTTTTCTTTGTAGCACAACAAACATGTTTATTAGATCTGCTCCAATAAACATTTAATAAAAGCCACTTTGACTTTTAAATTAAATAGGCCCTACCTCTAAATTTTCCAGCCTGGTACTCCATGTTTCTCAAAAATATCTTTTGTATTCCACTGATTTTGATTTTCTTGAAACTGTATACTTGAGACAGCAGTCTTCTATTTTCCAAGTGAGAAATTTTAATTGGTAAATTTAAAGCAACCATTATCTCTCAGTATTCAATGTTTATCTTCAAAAGGATGCTTTTACATTTGAACGACTTCCAAGAACACATAAGTTGCAAAGACGTCTGTCACTATTTAAAATAACAGGATTTGTGCTTTCCTATCATATTTCAGAATATGTATATCAGTATACAATTTGGTTTCTACCAATGCCTTAGAGTCCATACTTTCCTAATTAATGTGGATTTTTGAGATTATTTGTGATATTTAATTATATAAGTTATTATAGAACTGTTCTTATCTTGCTTACACATTTACTTTGATTCTTTTTATCTCATAATGCTGATGGAACCCTGTTGTAAGGACTGTTAAACCAATTATATTGCCATGAATGGTGATGGTTAACAATGATCTGGATCTTGTTTGTACATGGCCCCTTCTGCTGAAAAAATAGTTTGATTCAAAATATATTTAAAATCTGCTACTGTATCACAAAGGGGAAAATAAAGTTACCTTCCAAGTAAATAAGTTTTCAGGAGACATGACTTTAGTGAAAATAGCAGATTAGAAACTTCCAAAATTTTTCTTCTATATGTAAGCAATTAGGAATCTTGCAACAATTGTCAGAATCAACTTTTTCAGAACTCTGGAAATTAGCCACAGGCTTGCAGCAATTCTGGGGCTATATATCCAATAAAAACAGCTGAATCTCAGTAAGAACAGTTACCTCTGTGGCATTTTAACTTGTCTCCATCACTATCCCAGTTCTCTATCTTGATGATAACCCTGAAAACCACCAGTCTGTAATCACAGTGAAAACCAACAACCTGACAGCCAACAGAGGAGCAGAAAAAGAGTTGTAACTCTTTCAAAGCCCAACTTACTTTTCATTATTTGACCTGCCAGGTGATTCTCTGGAAGATCTCATTTGCAAAACTGTCTTTTTTTACATTATTTTGAGCTCAACCAGTATGAAAAACCTTTTCCTTGGGGTGTATATTGAAAAAAAATACAGATAATTGTTTAACTTTGCAGTTCCCTGGGGCAGTAGACAAGAATTAAAGCAAACAAAAGACTAATCAAAAAGCTTACAAGAAAAACATGGAGAAGTATATATCCATAGGGTCTTTGAAAAGTTCAAAACTATTCATGGCAAATAATTTAAATAAGCTACTTTAACACGTTTAAAAAGTAAAAAGAGCCATGACTAAACAGAATTTATGAACAGTATTGTCACATTAGAGAATGGCAATAAGGAGATGGACATTATATAAAGAAAACAAATAGAAATTCTGTAATTTAAAAATAAAAAAACTAAAATGAAATCCTCACAATGGGAGCTAAACAGCAAATTTAAGAACATAGACAAAATAATCAACAAACTTGAAGGTAGGTCAATTTAATCATCCAGATTGAGGACAAGAAAGAAAAAAAAAAGAAAAGAAACATGAACTGAGTCTCAAAGACCTATGAGACATCACCAAGCCTGCCGATACATGCATAATGGAAATCCAGTAGGAGAAAAAGAGAAAGAATGGAATAAAAAATATTTGAAGAAATAAAAGCCCCAAAGTTTCCAAACATTGAGGAAAAATGATTCCACAAATCCAAGAAATGTAACAATCTCTCAGTAGTGAAAATTCAAACAGTTCCACACCTAGACTCATCATAGTCAAACTATTGAAAGGCAAAGACAACAAGAGAATCTTTAGAGCAGTAAGAGTGAAGTGCCTTATCATGTATAACAGATTCTCAATAAGATTAACAGCTGATTTTTCATTGAAAACCATGGAAGACAGGAGGCTATGGAAACATATTGAAAAGTGCTGAAAGTAAAAACAAACAAACAAAAAGTATCAAATTAAAATTCTGTATCCAAGAAAACAAATCTGGAGAAAAAAATGAAAAATTACCACATATGTTAAAAAGTGGAGAAAATTTTTTGCTATCAGATTTACAATGCAAGTAATATTTTACTAAAATGAAAGGACTCTAGAAAGAAACTCAAATGAAATTACTCCTATGTCACACAATATAAAAAGATTACTCGAAATGAACCAAATACCAAATGTATGAGAACTAAATAATCAAGCTTTTAGAAGAAAATAGGTGTAAATTTTCATGACCTTAGATTAGTCAATGGTTCCGTAGATATGATACCTAAATCACATGCAACAGAAAAAAAAAAGGAAATACATTGAACCTTATCAAAATTTAAAACATTTGTGAGTCAAAGGATATTGTTACAAAAGTGAAAAGAATACCAACAGAAATTTAAAAACATCTATAATTCATGTATAATCAGTAGATATATCTAGATATATATCAGTATCATTTGTAACTAACACATCATATATCTAGTATCCAGAATATGTAAAAATCACTTATAAATCAAGAGCTCAAATAATCAATTAAAAAAGTGGGCAAAGGATTTGAATGAAAATTTCTTCAGGGAAGATATAAAAATACCCAGTAAGACACTCAACATCATTATTCATTAGAGCTATAGTTTGAATGTTTGTGTCTCCTCTAAAATTTGTGTTCAAGCTTAATCCCCAGTATAACAACATTAAGTTGTGGCTTTGGGGAAGTAAAGAGCTGGGCTTTGCCCACCTGACTGGATCAGTGCTTTTACAAAAGGGCTAAAAGGGACTACTTAGGTCTGTTTTGCCCTTCCATTCCTCCTGTCATGTAAGGAAAATGTTCAAGGTGCCATCTTGGAAGCAGAGACCAGGGCATGACCAGACACAAAACCTGCTAGCACTTAGATCTTGAACCTCTCAACATAAGTTTCTACTATGTATAAATAACCCAGTCTTAGGTATTTTATTATAGCAGCAGGAATAGACTAAGACAATTAGGTAAATGTAAATAAAAACGATAGTTGCTAAAATGGTTGTAATCAAATAGGCAAACAATAACTAGTATTGGCAATGATGTGGAGAAATTGGAACCCTGATACATTGCCCATGGGAATACAAAATGGTAGTTCTGTTTTGGAAAACAGCAGATCATCAAAAAGTTAAACACAGAGTTACCATATGACCCAGAAATTCCACTCCTAGGTATATACCCAACAAAATTGAAAACGTGTTCACACAAAAATACGTACACAAATGTTGACAAGCAGTTTTACTTATAATAGCCCAAAAGTGAAAACAATCCAGATATTCATCACCTAAAAAATAGATAAATAAAATGTGGTATATCCATACAATAGAATATTATTCACCCAAAAAAAGATGAAGTAGTGACATATGCTATAACATTGATAAATTTTGAAAACATGATGCAAAGTGAATAAAGCCAAACACACAAGGGCACATATTTAATATGATTCAATGTGACTCAAAGGCGTTATGATTCAACGTGACTCAAAGCCTTATGATTCAACATATAAAATGTCCAGAACAGAAAACTCCATAGATACCAGAAGTAGATTTTTGGTATCCACGGTCTGTGGGGAGTTAGAAATGGGGAATGACTGATAATAGCTATGAGATTTCTTTTTGGAGTGAAAAATAATCTGGAATTAAACAGTGGTGATGGTAAACAACTTTCTGAATACAGTAAAAACTACTGAATTGCATACTATAAATTTTTTAATTGAATTGTATGTGTATCATATCTCAAAAAGAAGAGAAAAACAAAAAAATATATAAATAGGTATTAATGACAACAATTGGTTCAAAATTAAAAAGAAACAGAACCTGTGGGATGGATAGCAAGCAGCACTTTGGATTTCGTTCCAGTTAATTTAAGAAAGTCCCTAAAACATCTGTGGATTTGAATAAGAATGAATGCCATAAGCATGCTCTTTTAACCATTGTAGTAGTTTCTGATAAAACTAGACCTAAAAAGAATATAAATCATTTTACTGTGTCACATGTGCATGATATGTCTACTCAATATTAAAAAAACAAACGTGGCCTTTAAAATCCTTTAACAGTGGGTTTTTACCCATGTATATAAACTGGTAGGAAATTATGCAAATTTCTGTTTCTGCTCCTAGGCTTGGAGGCAAATGGTTATTTTTAAAGTGCTGAGTTTATATAAACACACAACGGGACTGAGAGCATCTGAGCTGATCCAGATATATCAATTACTACATATTAATGTATAGTTTAAGAGGCTTTCTTCATCCATAAACCCAGAGAGGAAAAAACACAGTTGACATTCATTTCTTTCTGCCCAAAGTGATTTGTGGCCTGTCATTCTTAAACCTGGTGGGAAGAGAAGATTGACGCCCTGACAGTTTCCTTATCTCTTCTTGAGAAGACACTACTGGCTGGGGTTTTCTGAACTCATATCATAGAAGCTGGGAAATTACTGAGAAGCAGATGTTAAAAATTTAAGCAATTATGAACAATATAGAAATAACTTTTTCTGGTCAATTATTCCTTTAGAAAAGAGATTTTCCAAAATACATCAAACATTTTTAGATATTTCCATAGTTAGGACCCAACTAGAATTGATCCATCTTTCCTTGGACTGATATTTTCTATGTACCTCTGGAAATTAAATCCTCAAAATGCAAATAAACTAAAATAAAAGGGGCATTTGTGTTATATTTTACCTTGTGTAGAAGTTATCTTTATTAGTGCTATATTTATGTATTTCTTATTAAATTTTAATTTCCTTGAATGTCAGTAACATGTCATTTTTAACATTCCCTGTGCATAGAACTGAAGATAATTATTGAATAATTATTTATTAAAAGAATAAATGAGCAAATGGAATCCCATTCGTCAGTCACGGTGAAAGACAACCTAAGCCCTTGAGGACCCAAAAGAGCCTCCATTTATTTCTGATTAATATATTTTTGCTCAGATAGTTTTCAAGTCTGTCATGCAGAACTTATGATTGGCATAAGTTAGTTGTCTTGTAAAAATACGTTATTAAAATATTACATTTTCTGAAATATATATTTTAACTTATGTAGATCAGTAATTTCTACTGTAGAATTTTATTTTATGTAAATTAAAGAACTAAAAATATTGTTTAAAGGTACATGTAGTTACTCAGCAGCTTTAGACACCTTTACTAAGTTTGGGGAATTATCTAACATACGAATTCATGACTCCTGTGTCAGAGATGAGCAATCTTTTCCTCTTCCATAATACAGTTGTAGCACAGCACACGGCTGGCCAGCTAAAGATGACATTTCCCAGCTACTACGGCCTGAGTATGTTCCCCCAAATTCATTCATATGAAACTTAATCATCAATGTAATCATATTAACAGGTGAGATTTTTAGGAAGTAATTATGTCATGAGAGCAGAAGTCACATGGACAGGATTAGGCCACTTATAAAAGGCCTTGAAGTAGTGAGTTTGCCCCCTCTGGAGGATGGAAGCACAAAGCACCTCTCACTAGACATCACATCTGCGGGTCCGTTGACCTTGGATGTCCCAGCCTCCAGAGCTGTGAGAAACAAATCTGTTGCTTATAAATTATCACATCTCAGGTATTTTGTTATAGCAGGGCAAATGGACCAAGACACAAGCCTCCTTTGCAAAAGTATTTGAGTTGTGAGGAGGGTGATTACTACAACTTTTGAATTATCTCTTACTTCAAAGGTAGACCACTTCTATACTAACGTTCTCTTTTCCTCTCCCTCTCAATTGAAAGAGTAACGTATCTGCAATCTAGCTGACTATACAGATGTAAACAGTAACCTTGCAGGTTACAGAGCAAGAGAATGGAAAGATCTAGGCCCAGAATGCCCATGCAGAGCATAGGCACCCCGCAGCCTGGACATTCAGCTTGGGACAGATATATGAGAAAAAAAATGTCCTACTATTTTCTGCAAGCAACTGCCCTTAGGTATACCTTTACACCTTTGCTTCAATGACTTAGCCCTTACAATGATTTAAAAATCTTCAAGACAGAAATGAGAAACACAATTTTCTGGACTCTCTTAAAGTTAGATTTCAGGCAAGGGGCCTAGCTCTGCCAATCAGACATACTTAGGCAAAACTCTGATTCAGAAACCAGTGACACAAAAGAATAGTCATAAAGCCTCTTCTGTGAAAATCATGCGTATGTATTTCTAACTATTCGATAAACACCGTTTTTTAGAATTTGGAGTTAAATAAATTGCAAAGATATGAGAAAGTGAAAGAAGTACCAACTCTTATTCTGAAGACTATTAAAATATAATGTTACAAAGTGAAAATTTTCTAACATTATATTCATGTTAGCCAATCGCAATCATTTTCTTTGTTGTTCTATTTTCATCTAAATTCCCTTTGGCCCCCAGTGAACCCATTTGATAACCACAGTAAGCATCACTTCATCTATTCTTCATCATTTACAAGATGAAACATCTTTCAATATCTTAGCATTTAAACCAAATGCTAAGTTATAAGGTATTATCTTAGCATTGGTTTAGGCACATTTTAGAATATAAATGTAACGTACAGCTCTCAACTTTTTCTCTATAAAACTAGAATGCAAATCCCATCCCTGAAAGTAACATGAAATTTAGAGATTTCTCCATTTATCTAGACCTTATTTTTCTCATATCTGAGTTGAGAGGTGAAGCCAGCTGGGCTTCTGGTTCAGGTGGGGACTTGGAGAACTTTTGTGTCTCGCTAAAGGATTGTAAACACAGCAATCAGCACTCTGTAAAATCTCACCCATCAGCACTCTGTGTCTAGCTAAAGGTTTGTAAACGCACCAATCAACACTCTGTAAAAATGCACCAATCAGCACTCTGTGAAATGGACCAATCAGCAGGACGTGGGCAGGGCCAAATAAGGGAATAAAAACTGGCCACCAGAGCCAGCAGTGGCAACCTGCTGGGGTCTCCTTCCATGCTGTGGAAGCTTTGTTCTTTTGGTCTTCACAATAAATCTTGCTGCTGCTCACTCTTTGGGTCTGCACTACCTTTATGAGTGGTAACAGTCACCCCTAGGGTCTGCAGCTTCTTTCTTGAAGTCAGCGAGACCACGAACCCACTGGGAGGAACAAACTCTAGATGTGCCACCTTTAAGAGCTGTAACACTCACTGCGAAGGTCTGCGGCTTCACTCCTGAAGTCAGGGAGACCACGAACCCACTGGAAGGAAGAAACTCTGGACACATCTGAACATATGAAGGAACGAACTCCGGACACACCATCTTTAAGAGCTGTAACACTCACCATGAGGGTCTGTGGCTTCATTCTTGAAGTCAGCGAGACCAAGAACCCACTGGAAGGAATAAATTCCAGACACAGAGTTACTAAGTTTGGTCTACAGTGCATCGTTCTATAATTATAACTGCACTTGTGTTATTTTATATTAACACAACAATAACAGCAAGGAAGACAGTTGACTAATTAGACAAAAATATTATCATAAAGTTAAGGCATTTTAGTTTATAATTTTAGGCTTAAGGAAGTGTCTAGCAATTAATATGTATTATGTTAATCATATTATATGTATATTATAACATATGTATTATGTTATATTAATATGTAACATATATACATATAATATGTATATATTTGTCAGTGATTTTAGAATGTTGCAGATGAACCAACCAATTAACAAACTTCTTTTAAATTTAAATATCAAGGTAGCTGAGGTTTTTTGTTTGTTTGTTTTTTATTTTGGGGGTGGGTTTTTTTTTTTTTTTTGTATTTTTAGTAGAGACAGGGTTTCAGCATGTTAGCTAGGATGGCCTTGATCTCCTGACCTCATGATCCGCCCACCTCAGCCTCCCAAAGTGCTAGGATTACAGGCGTGAGCCACCGCACCCGGCCTTTGGGTGGTTTATAAAAATTTAATTCACATTCATAATCAGATTCATTGTATCACATCATCACAGATTGGAAAAGGAAACACAATATCCCTAAGGTTGTGACAGATTGTAGGTTTAGTTTAAGGGATAATAATGAAATCTGGGGGCATGTGTGTACTTAGAAAAAAAAGTATAACTAAAGGCAAAACCAAAACATAGAAAATATCAAAAGTAAAATCTATATACTTAAGCAAATCCATGAAATGTTAAAGCATGTAGATGATACCAAAAATCTGTCCTAAGCTGCCAGGAGCTAAATTATATCCCAGGTTTGAAGGGTTGTTCTAAGTCAGATGGCTGTGTTCAGGAATTCCTAATTACAAAAGATTGAATTCCAGGTTTCAACTTTGAAACCCTAATACATCACCATGTAAAGATCTTTTGTAAGAGACTTCAAATAAAATTGATGTATTTTAGAAAGCAAGGGGAGTGTTTTGTTTTAATAAACATTTTTCTCACATCAAAGGCAAATTTGCATTTTCACAGGGAGCATAATTCCTTCAAATGTAATCTCTTCCACGTAATATCAGTTTTTATCTTTATGATTTAATATTTGAAATTTTGTGTTTATTTTCAAATAGGGGAAAATTGTAGTAATACAGTACTGTATTAAAAAGTTTTATGCTTTTTAACTTTTTTAAAAAACTTAAAAGTATTTTAAAAACTTTTTTAAAAGTTTTTTAACTTTTTTAAAAGTTATGTTTCCGATGTATTTTATATAAAATCAATTTATATTTATAATTTAGAATAGCAAAGGCATAATTACTATTGGTTAACTGAATATACCTATTATTTGACCAACATTATATGACCAATATTCAATAATGTAGATAAGAGAAGCTTTGTATGACACTGGATGCAATTTTTTTCCTGATGAATCAATATATGTATCTGTGTTCTGAGATAGTCTTCTCCTTGTATTTAAAAATATAAAATTTTCTTGTCTTCAAATACCTCTTTTTTTTTTTTTTTCGAGACGGAGTTTTGCTGTTGTTGCCCAGGCTGGAGTGCAATGGCGTGATCTTGGCTCACAGCAACCTCCACCTCCCAGGTTCAAGCAATTCTCCTGCCTCAGCCTCCCTAGTGTGCCACCACGCCCAGCTAATTTTGTATTTTTAGTAGAGACAGGGTTTCTCCATGTTAGTCAGGCTGGTTTTGAACTACCGACCTCAGGAAATCCACCCACCTTGGCCTCCCAAAGTGCTGGGATTACAGGCGTCAGCCACCGCACCCAGCTCAAATACCTCTTATACAACAATATAACATAAACAAGGTGCAGCATGATAGTCAAATTCTATAGTAGATATTACCTGAAAATTTATTCCTCCAAAAGCTTCAGTGACAGAAAAATAATAAAAATCACTTAATTGCTATAGCAGCAATTGCATTTTCTAATAAAAGGGTAAACTTACTTTTACAAGGAAGTACGCAAATGTTTAGTTTTTTTTAGATTAGTATGCACTGGAGAAAAAAACAAATGTTCACACTGGGTTTGTGCTTCTTTTGAGGTCATTTTGTATCTCTACTCAGTTTTTTCCTATCCTCATAATGGATAGGAGAGAAAACGAGAGCTGAATAATCTCAGGAAACATTTTTTAAAAATGTTTGGGGGTGTGGGTGTGCATGTGTGTGATTATATTATTTGCCAGTATCTAATAAAGGAGAAGAGCAGTATTTTCCAGACTGACAGTAGGGGCAGCAGATTAAGTGCCAAGGGTAACTATGTCATCTAACATTTATATTGCATGCTTACCATGTGCTAGGATTGTTCTAATGGGTTTGCATATATTAACTCATTTCAACCTCACAATGACCATAGGAGGAATATATTACTGAAATATTTATTATTTCCCCCTTTTTACATCTGTATACTCCTCTTTTGTGCTATTAAATAAATTTTCTGGCCGGGTGCGGTGGCTCACGCCTGTAATCCCAGCACTTTGGGAGGCCAAGGTGGGTGGATCACGAGGTCAGGAGATCGAGACCATCCTGGCTAACATGGTGAAACCCCGTCTCTACTAAAAAAATACAAAAAAAAATAGTGGGGCGTGGAGGCGGGCGCCTGTAGTCCCAGCTACTCGGGAGGCTGAGGCAGGAGAATGGCGTGAACCTGGGAGGTGGAGCTTGCAGTGAGCAGAGATCGCGCCACTGCACTCCAGCCTGGGTGACAGAGTGAGACACTGTCTCAAAAAAAAAAAAAAAAAAAGAACAGAAATTTTCCTCTGGTTATTCTCTCTCTCCAGTGACCTTGATTTTTACACAAGTATAGAAA
The DNA here is from genome assembly GCF_006542625.1 of Nomascus leucogenys. Classification (NCBI taxonomy): domain Eukaryota; kingdom Metazoa; phylum Chordata; class Mammalia; order Primates; family Hylobatidae; genus Nomascus; species Nomascus leucogenys. Next base: position 112,112,238 of record NC_044382.1, on the reverse strand, counting down.
CTGGAATAACCATAGGAAGTTGAGTTCTCTGATTGTCTTTCTGTCTGTCTCTCTCTCTCTCTGTTGCCATCTCTCTCCTCTCATTTTCCTGTTTGACGGAAGAAATAAAATTCACTTAGAATGAGTATATCCTGAGTTCACCATGGGATTATTGAAGTGTTCTGGACAAGGAAGCCTCCAGATACAGATACTGGGATTCTTTTTAATAAAAACACCTATAAATAATTATTTTAAAATAAGAGAGAAGTAGCTACATTTACACCAGAAGCTAGTGAAAATATACCGTTTATATTATTTTATTTATTTATTTCTGAGATGGAGTTTTACTCTTGTTGCCCAGGCTGGAGTTCAATGGTGCCATCTCTGCTCATTGCAACCTCTGCCTGCTGGGTTCAAGCGATTCTCCTGCCTCAGCCTCCCAAGTAGCTGGGATTACAGATGTGCACCACCACATGCCCCACTAATTTTGTATTTTTAGTACAGACGCAGTTTCACCATGTTGGTCAGTCTGGTCTTGAACTCCTGACCTCAATATTTTTAATTACATATAAATGAAGAGTTAGTAAAATGAGGAGCCAACCATCCACATAAATAATGAAAGTAGTGTGAAAGTTGATGATACAAATTGGCTCATTCTTGTCATACCCAACCAAAACAGAATCAAGACGCTGCAGAAAAGCATTCAGTGTACAAAACATTACTCCAAGTATGTAATCTCTGCAAGCATGTCAGCTGAAACTGCCCACTGTAACCTGAAACTAATTTTATTTAATGGCTACTGAAACAACCTGCTGTACAACTCTAAGACTAGTTTTACCTGCTGCTGTCACTTACCAATCAGAACTTGACAGGTCCTCAAAACCTTGCTAGTACCAATGAAATTTCTCAAAAAGCAATATGTAACATTTCTCCTTTTTATAAAACTGCTAGCCTTCCTTTTGCTCTTTGAACATACCAAAAAGCAGCCAATCTGCATATATGCCCCAAATTGCAATTTTTTCTTCTCAAATACAATGTCTTCATTTCAAAGATTCCTCTCATATTTTATTTAACTTTGACAGTAATTATTATAGACACCACTGCATATCTCTTTTACAAAATTAGCCAGGAGTGGAATACCACAGGTTCCAGTGATCCATTATTAAACAGCCATTTCTTTACAATAAGCAGGGTATCCCAATTAATATTAACAATACTAATGATATACTAATCATTTTATTACTATCTTCACTTTAACAGAAACCTTCATTGATATAACCTAAAGTAAAAAATAATATGAAAAGTTGAAGAACTATGCCAGGGCTAGGAGGTGAAAGATTTTCAGCACTCAAAACTCACACCGCAGGGCAGGGCGCGGTGGCTCACGCCTGTAATCCCAGCACTTTGGGAGACTGAAGCAGGCGGATCACGAGGTCAGGAGATCGAGACCATCCTGGCTAACATGGTGAAACCCCGTCTCTACTAAAAATACAAAAAATTAGCCGGGTGTGGTGGCAGGTGCCTGTAGTCCCAGCTACTTGGGAGGCTGAGGCAGGAGAACGGCATGAACCCAGGAGGCGGAGGTTGCATTGAGCCAAGATCATGCCACTGCACTCCAGCCTGGGCCACAGAGCAAGACTCCATCTCAAAAAAACAAAACAAAACAAAACAAAAAAAACCTCATACCATATAGAGATGTGTCTATTTTCTTCATTTATGGAGGAAACTTAGCTTTCTGAATGTTCAGCCTATGAAACTCCAATTTTTGTTCTAATCTTTGCTTGTAATTACTCCTCCTTTCTAGTTCATAGCCGGTAAATGCTAGGCCACCTTTCTGATCTTTTGTCAATCTCAAACTTTTTCTCAATTTTAACTTGTAATCATCTTCATTAAACTGACTAAAATAATTCCATGTGTGTTTACATATTTATCCTCATCTTTACTTGAGTCCTTTTCTAATTTTTTTGGCTCATCTTTTCCTGTGATATCAAAGTGACAGGCAGACAACTCTCTAAAATAAACTTCTCTACTAGTCTTATTAGATCCTCTTCTAATTATTGAGGAGTATTATTTTTAAATGTCTTCTCGCTAGTTTTGCAGTGGCAATTCATTCTCATTTTCTTCTAGTTCACATACGAAAAAACTTTTAAAAAATTATAAAACACCAGATATATCAAAACACACACATACACAAACACAATCCTCTGCTATGGTTATTTCTTCAGATTGTTATCCTATTATTCATTCTTCCCTTCTTTCTCAGTAAAAATTCTTGCATAATAATATCCCACCCCTGATTTTTCATTTATCTCTTTAAATTTCCATTAACCACTACACTGAAATTGGTGTCAGGTCAACAAAAATCTTGTTACAAAGTCTATTGATTTTTTTTCTACCCTTGTTTTTCTTTCAGCCACTTATCACTCTCCTTGAACTTTGTTCTAAAGGTTGTAACTGTTTATGACATCCTCCTTCTGAATGTTGTCTTCTCCTTTGCAAAAACGCAGTATTCTTGTTTTTCTGGCTTTTCTCATTCTCCTAGTTTCTTTCAATTTCCTCTTTTACCATATATTTTTAAAATATGTTCATACTCCTTAACTAAGATTAAGGACTTCTAGGGTTTTTTTGTTTACACTGACTTTCTAGAAATGTGCACTCCTTTATCCTAAAGAGTTAGAAAGTTAAAATATGTCCTCTACCATAGTTAAGATATGGACTCTACCGTAAACTGTACCTCTCTATTTTTTTCCAAATCCTACTGCAGGAGCACTTGATTCTCACACCTTCTCTACCTTTTAAGTTCCTTCTGTAAATAGTTTTGCATTGAAAATCTTTCTCATATAGGACACCATATGCCTCAACGCCATTTTTTACTCTTGCCTGCTTGTTGTTTTGGTGCATCTTTTCTAATTTTACTGTGATTTTTTTTTTGTGAGTACCAATTTATCTATTTAGATATTCTTCATAAATACCTAAGAAATCTTCTTGAGTTGATTTCACTTAATGCCTCATCAAAATGTTGTGGTATTTTATTCCGTTTTATGACTATAAGTCATGAATAGCCTACAGTAGTCCAACAATTCCATTTGTTTTAGTAACTGCCCTTAAAAAGTAAAGAAAATCCAAAAAGTTTAAGAAAATAAACCACTAGCCTTTTTTTTCAAGTTCAATTGGCATATATGTCTCTTTTTTTTAATTTCAGGATTTCTTATTTGCCCTTGAGAAGAAAAACCAAAATCTCTCGACCAAAGCTTAAAATTTCATCCAAAAAGAGAAAAGAGAGAAAATAATTGATTTTAATTCTTTGTGTGAAACTGACAGCATTACTTTCATGAGAAGGCTGCCATGTTTTCCAGCTTGTAAAGGTGTCCTATACCATTAAGGGTTGCCATAAAGAACAACCAGGAAGCAATTCAGTGAAGGGAAATTGTTAAGGATAGATTTCTTGCTGCATTCCAATCATATTCTTTTCAAAATCTGGCTTTATGGATTTTAAAGACATCCTGAGGGGGCACCCTTTTCCTTTTGTCCCACTGAAATATCATCATTAAACTCCTCTAAAAATGGTTTCTGATATGATTCTGCTTTCCAACTGAGGCAACATTTTCTATAAGTAATAACAAAACAGCTGAACTGAGTAAAAGCAAACTGGGCCGATAGGAATGTCAATCCTGATGGGACCAAACGGAGCCTTGTGTTAACTTCTGAAGTACCTGAACTTTTCTGAACCAGTTGGTTTTTACTGAAATTGGAAATGTTCTCTTACTTTCAAATCCCTGCCAGAAGGGGCTGCTATGGTAGACTTCTCTAGCTATTTTTCTTCTTTTTCAGAAGAATTCAAGACAGGAGATGTCAATGTGTATGCTCAAGCATAAAAGTGATCATTTTTTAACCAGTGGTGGGAAAGTAGTTCGCCAGGGGGGAGCTAAGTGTTGAAATCTGGCATCAATCCAGCAGAGTTGGACCAATAGATCACAGATAACTATACAGTGTATGACAGTGAGTTGCTCTTGCTTAAGATGAAAAAAAAAATGGAAAGTATTCAGAAGTGAGGCAGGAGATTTTTCAAAAAGTACACTACACTGCTCTATTGACTTAAGCCAGCCACAAGGAAATTTAAAAACAATTTAGAGAATAGAGTGCAACTACCTCTGTGAAGATCACTCTTCATAACATAGGTGGATGGGGAATATTCCAATATTGTCTGGCATGTGTGTTTGTTTACCTTAAGGCTTTAGCAGATACTAAATTGCATTCTAAAAGTTTGGTCAATTTAAACTGAGCAGGCTGTTTACGTCATGCAGAAGCAGCAACAATGACACCCCAGAACAGGAAGTAGAAGTAAATAGCCAAGTGTTTTACTCTTGGGGGAAAGTTAATAGAAACAGAAATCCAATCCTTCCACCAGGATCATGGTGAGCTGTGCTTCTGTGTAACTGTGGCTAAAAGCTCCAGCTGATGTGCTTTTCATATCAGGTAACAAATGTAAGCTGCTTGATATTCAAAAATGATTATCACAATATTTGACTTAAGGATCATTTTCAAGTGAGAAATCAGAAGGGGATTCTGAAAACAATTTGCTTCCTCTTTTAAAACGTAACTGAATTATCATGACTGGAAGAGGAATTTAAAGCCCTAAATATTTGAATTTAGAAAAAAAATTACCACAAAAATATATCTCTTAAGATTAATCTTTAACTAAAATAGGTAGAAAACCAAAAAGCAAAACTAAAACTATCATATATAAATATTATATATATTATATATAAAACATATACATTTTTCCCATAGGTCTCAAGTAGATAGAATCAAGGGAGTCAAAAGTTGAATTTTTAATTCTCATATGGTGACAGATATTTTCTCTTTCTCATCTTCCTTAAGATGAAATCAGAGTGCATTTAATTGTAAACATTGTTTCTCTTTACTTTGTACCATATTGATTGTTTTGAACCATGTCTTCTCATGTATTCATTTATTAACTCAGCATGTGTTTGGTAACCATTGTGCATGATATCAAGCTTGGTCCTGAGGTAATAATAACTGGAATTTTGGTCCTAACTCTTGAGACAGTAAAAATCAAATGTGTGAACAAACCTAAATACAACTAAGTAAGAAGAAATTGGGTTGTCAGAGACCTTGCCCATGAAACTACAGGAAATAAAGGTAGTGTTTAGGGCAGTCATGGGCATTTTTTTCATTGCTAACTTGTACCTTGGGTAGAGAATTTAGAGCCCTAAGCTCTTTATTTTTTTCATCTAATTTTCCAATGCATTTAGAAGCAACCAAACATCTCCCATTATAGTTCTTATGTACCCTTATGTTTTTATGGCAGTTACTCCTTGCTTACCTAAAACTTTCCTTCTGTTGGCATTTAGTTACAGGTGACTACATGTGATCATTCAAATAACTGTTTTGCCACTGCATGCCATGAGCTACTCATGCTGACAGGCCCATGGATGTCTCTAAATCTACTTAGATCAGAGACTTCCTTACAGATTCCCATGTTAAGGCTGTGTTTCTCTGGAACCATTTCTAGTGCCAAGCTACCCTAAAACTTAATATTTTAAAATAACAGCTGTTTTTATATCTTAGAGTTTGGGGGATTGACTAGACAAATTTACATGTTTGTGCTGCTCTCACTTGGGGACTCCCATGTAGTTGCAGTTATATGGTAGTGAAGAGGGGATTCATCCGTGTGTAAGACTGAAATGTTGGTATAGCTGGGTTTCTTTTCATTCACGCAGTCTCAGGGCTTCCATTGACGTGGGGGCTCCACGTGGTATTTCCAGAAGGGGAGCCAGACTTCCTCTATCATGGCTTATGAAAAGGGGTCTCCCAAGAGCAAAGAAAAGGATGCTGACAGTTCTCTCAAAGGCACAGCCCACAACTGGCAAACAATCACCTCTTCCACATTCAGTGAGAGGGGGTACTACGGGAGGATATACTGGGAGACGTAGTTCACTGGAGATCATTGTTGGAGACTAGGTACCAAAGACAGTTTGGAATTTCTGTTTGTAGTTGTTTGGTTAAAGGCTTATTATTCTCTGTGTCTGTAATGCCAAAGCCCACTTTTTAATAATTATCACTTAATAACATCTGAATTTTAAGCTAAGTTATTGCATCAGTCATGATAGTTTTGCCTATTATGTATACTTTCTCATTTATTCTGGAAATCAGATTGGATTGAAAATGAGACAGATGTCTGAATGTGGCATTTTTAGTCTGAGCAAGTAAGATATCAAATCCTCATAAAAACAGCTCTTTTTTTTGTTTGTTTTTGAGACGGAGTCTCGCTCTGTCACCCAGGCTGGAGCGCAGTGGCGCAGTCTTGGCTCACTGCAAGCTCCGCCTCCCAGGTTCACGCCATTCTCCTGCCTCAGCCTCCCGAGTAGCTGGGACTACAGGCCCCCGCTACCACGCCCGGCTAATTTTAGTAGAGACGGAGTTTCACCGTGTTAGCCAGGATGGTCTCGATCTCCTAACCTCGTGATCCGCCTGCCTCGGCCTCCCAAAGTGCTGGGATTACAGGCGTGAGCCACCGCGCTTGGCTACAAACAGCTCTTGTGAGAAATAAGATGATATTTGCTATGAGGGAGATAAAGCTTGAAAATATGATGTTTGTTAGCTACTGTAAGGTCTAAAATGTATTTTCGATAATAGTGACTGTCATCATAAATATCTGTATATGACTCCACAATATCAGAACATATGCAGGTAAGAAATGCTAGAGAAATACATCTTTTCTCTTAATGTGTTTGTTCCTGCCTGAACTTTGATAGTTAAGAATATGATAGGAATTTAAGATTACATATGCATTTTATTATGTTACACTCTTACAAATGTTCTGTCCTGTGTCCTGTGTAGCCATACTGGTATCTTTAATTGCCATAATTTTGAAATTCCTAATAGATGGAAAAATTTTACGTTTACCCTGGCTTTCTATTCCCACATTACGCATGTTATGGGCTATAGCTATATTTTTTGACATCAGAATTTGTTTTCTGTAATGCAAACTACACATCTGACTATGTCCACAATTCTGTCCATTCATATTTTCTTCTAAGTTTCCTGGCCTATTCATAAGTTGGTCTTTCATAGAGGTAAAAGTTAAATCCAGACTTTTTAATTACCTTCTTTACCCCTTCAAAGAAACGTGGGTCGGGTGCAGTGGCTCACACCTGTAATCCCAGCACTTTGGGAGGCCAAGGAGGGCCGATCACCTGAGATTGGGAGTTCGAGACCAGCCTGACCAACAGGGAGAAACCCCGTCTCTACTAAAAATGCAAAATTAGCCAGGCATGGTGGCGCATGCCTGTAATCCCAGCTACTCGGGAGGCTGAGGCAGGAGAATTGCTTGAACTCGGGATCAAAGTTTGTGGTGAGCTGAGGTCGCGCCATTGCACTCCAGACTCGGCAATAAGAGCAAAACTCTGTCTAAAAAAAAAAAATAATAATAATAATAATAATATATATATAGCTGGTGATCAAACAGCTTACACACCCATCTCTACATATCCCAATATGAAAAATATTTCTTCATTCTCAGAATGGCTAGAAAAAAATTGTGTATACTCTTCAACAATACACTACTTTCATTTATTTATTAGTTTGGAGAAGAGGTAATGCTTACTCAGGTTCTACAGCCCAAGGTTCTTTAAAGGTGCCACTTCTATTGCACCATTCTGTTTCATTTATTTTGTATCCTTAATGTCCCAGTCTCATTTACATCCTGCGGCAAAATAGAACATAAAGCTCTGTATAACAAATACAATTAAACGCTTAAGCTCTACATTGCATTAAGTACCAACACGTATTAATTCACATTTAGATGAAATATTCCTATGTCAAGATCTTATATCGGGAATATTTCAGACACCAGGATTTTATTGGACAGAGAAATTCAACATGCATCGAAAAATGTCCAGGTATTAAAACAGCCATTTAAACTAACCAAATGGAGATCTTACACCTATAAAAACATTGTTTCTACTTAAAATTTTTGTTTGATTCATAATGAGAGAAACTGTCAAGTAAATCCACTGTAACTCATTCTTATTCTCATTCACATTGACTTTTACTTTGCTTAATTTGTATTGCCACTTAGGTATATCAGCTATCCTAGATATGTGAAGCAAATTATTTTCCAATAAACTAAATGGTACCCAGAAAAAAATGTTTACTTTACATGCATGAGGCATTAATCCCAGAGTTTATTGATGCTTACTACAATGCTGTTTCAAGTGTCCTTCTTATTAGCAAATGACTTTTCAAAATCGTCTTTTATTCGTTTTTTTCTTTACCACAAAATTCTCCAGTGTAAAGCTGATTTTCCTTTTCCATGTGGATTTTAGTTTGCTCTACCTCAGCAAATTCAATTTCTAAATTGATTGCATTTACGTATTCATTAATATTTAGGACGATAATAGGGCTTTGGTTTTTTATTAGTTTTTTTTAAAAGAAGAAAGTGAATATTCAAATTATATAAGATGGTCACAAAAACCGTGGGCTTATAATTCCTGTAGCCAAGACAAGGAGGAAGGATGAGAAAAATAAATTGAGCAACTTTTTGAAAAGGATAATTTAGAGGTCTGATAATATGAAATAGCTGCAATCATTTTCAAAACATGCATAGGCAAACACCGCAGCCAAGGATTATAGTCAGGATTGCATCCTTCTAGAATCCACAGGGAGGTAATACAAGGGTGATAATGAATTCTTGTATTTAAAAAAAATCTACTTCCTGCTGTTTCTCTACATGAGGAGGGCAAGACAAACAAAGGCAAGTTTTGAAAAGATAAATAAAAAGAAAATATTTTCAGTCTAGTAAAACAATAGATTTTTGTTCCTTTTTGGTAAACAACAAATAATTTTTCAAAGTACGTTCACAAATTTAACTATTTTATAAGCATTAATTTTCCTTCACTGTAAAGTCTACAAACAATCCCAGTAGAAGGCAAGAAAACAACAGGATAAGAAAATAAAGTTTTTCAAAAAGGAAAGAGCATTTATAATAAAAAATATTGTCTACAAACAGTTCAGCTTTTTGCAGAGGAAACTTTCTCCATGTGGGATCCAAAAAGGAGCCAAAATGTTTTTTTTTTTTTAAATGTTTTATTGGTCAGTTAATTTGTTGTTTGATTTGTACCAGCTGTATGTTTAGCCTACACCCTTCCCTAAATTTCAGCCCTTTCACGTTCCCCCCAGATAGCCTATGCTTTAACTTTAACATGTCACAAACTGTCCTTTTAAGAAACCATCTCTCCTTACCTTCTGTCTACTTTTCCTTCTATAGAACTATTGAGAGGTGACAGCATGCTGGCAGTCCTCACAGCCCTTGCTTGCTCTCGGCCCCTCCTCTGCCTGGGCTCCCACTTTGGCGGCACTTGAGGAGCCCTTCAGCCCACTGCTGCATTGTGGGAGCCCCTTTCTAGGCAGGCCAAGGCGGGAGCCGGCTCCCACAGCTTGCAGGGAGGTGTAGAGGGAGAGGCGCGAGCGGAAATCCGGGCTGCGTGCTGCGCTTGCGGGCCAGCTGGAGTTCCGGGTGGGCGTGGGCTTGGCGGGCTCCGCACTCGGAGCAGCCGGCAGGCCCGGCAGGCCCTGCCGGCCCCGGGCAATGAGGGACTTAGCACCCGGGCCAGCGGCTGCGGAGGGTGTACAGGGTCCCCCAGCAGTGCCAGCCCACCGGCGCTGCGCTCGATTTCTCACCGGACCTTAGCTGCCTTCCCTCCGGGCAGGGCCTGGGACCTGCAGCCCGCCATGCCTGAGCCTCCCACCCCTTCAATGGGCTCCTGTGCTGCCGGAGCCTCCCCGACGAGCGCCACCCCCTGCTCCACAGCGCCCCCCATCAACCACCCAAGGGCTGAGGAGTGCGAGCGCACGGCGCGGGACTGGCAGGCAGCTCCGCCTGCAGCCCCGGTGCAGTATCCACTGGGTGAAGCCAGCTGGGCTCCTGAGTCTGGTGGAGATGTGGAGAACCTTTATGTCTAGCTCAAGGATTGTAAATACACCAATCAGCACCCTGTGTCTAGCTCGAGGTTTGTGAGTGCACCAATCGACACTCTGTATCTAGCTGCTCTGGTGGGGCCTTGGGGAACCTTTGTGTCCATACTCTGTATCTAACTGATCTGATGGGGACGTGGAGAACCTTTATGTTTAGCTCAGGGATGGTAAACGCACCAATCAGCGCCCTGTCAAAACAGACCACTGGGCTCTACCAATCAGCAGGACGTGGTGGGGCCAGATAAGAGAATAAAAGCAGGCTGCCCGAGCCAGCAGTGGCAACCCGCTCGGGTCCCTTTCCGCACTGTGGAAGCTTTGTCCTTCCGCTCTTTGCAATAAAACTTGCTACTGCTCACTCTTTGGGTCCACACTGCTTTTACGAGCTGTAACACTCACCGCGAAGGTCTGCAGCTTCACTCCTGAAGCCAGGGAGACCATGAGCCCACCGGGAGGAACGAACAACTCCAGACGTGCCGCCTTAAAAGCTGTAACACCCACCGCGAAGGTCTGCAGCTTCACTCCTGAGCCAGCGAGACCATGAACCCACCAGAAGGAAGAAACTCCGAGCACATCCGAACGTTCAGAAGGAACAAACTCCGCACACGCCGCCTTTAGAACTGTAACACTCACCACGAGGGTCCATGGCTTCATTCTTGAAGTCAGTGAGAACAAGAACCCACCAATTCCGGACACACTATCAGACTTGGCAATAACCCTCTCTTCGGACCTGGGAAAACCTGATCAGCCCTTCTGTAACAGCACCCCAGCTAATCCCTGTCTCCAAGCAATGCTTCTCCTTAAAATCTCTTTGAAGTCTGCTCATCCTTCTATCCCTTGTACCCCTTCTATTGCTACATTTAAGCTATTATTACATGTTCCATAGACTTTAGGAAGTCCAAATAACCCGAATTTTATTACAGATGAATAAGCTTGGTATGATGCTGTGTATTTTTAAATTAGATATCCCCATAAAAACTCTACAATATAATGGAATTCCAGAGGCTTCATCAGATTCAAGTTTGGTTTTTTTAATTGATTTGACAAGAATGCTTTATAGGTATTAGTTTGTTTTTCTGTTTGTTTGTTTTCTTTTTCTGAGAGGGAATCTCACTCTGTTGCCCAGGCTGGAGTCCAGTGGCACAATCTTGGCTCAGTGCAACCTCCTCCTCCCAGGTTCAAGCAATTCTCCTGCCTCAGCCTCCCTAGTAGCTGAGACTACAGGCATGTGCCACTATGCCCAGCTATTTTTTTGTTGTTGTTGTTGTTGTTTTTAGTAGAGATGGTGTTTCACCATGTTGGTCAGGCTGGTCTTGAACTCCTGACCTCAAGTGATTCACCCACTGCAGCCTCCCAAAGCGCTGGGATTACAGGCATGAGACAATGTTACTTTGTATTATCTTAAATTTTGAAATAAACTGATTAACAGAAAATTCACAGTTCTCTACTCCAACCAAACTCCAGTGTGCCAGTATCTTATAGACTTAAGAGGAAGTCAGTGTCCATCAAAAATGCAGATGGCACAATTAGTGTTTAATACCAACTAAATAATTGAGTAGATTAATGTTCATCCCATTTCGAATATGTTTACATGGGAGTATGTATAATATGGTTATCATTATATTGTCATAATAAAAGCAAAACATATTGAGAGCTTATAATGTGCCAGTGACTATACTATGCTTTCAAGCTTTATCTCATTTAATTCTCAAGCTAAATTTATAAAATGGTTACTGTTGAATTAGGAGACCTGCATGGCTTGTTTTCTTTTTTCTTTGAGACGGAGTCTCACTGTGTCACCCAGGCTGGAGTGCAGTGGTGCAATCTCGGCTCACTGCAACCTCCGCCTCCCGGGTTCACACCATTCTCCTGCCTCAGCCTCCCTAGTAGCTGGGAATACAGGTGCCCGCCACCACGCCCGGCTAATTTTTTGTATTTTAAGTAGAGACCGGGTTTCACCATGATAGCCACGATGCTCTCGATCTCCTGACCTCGTGATCCACCCGCCTCAGCCTCCCAAAGTGCTGGGATTACAGGCGTGAGCTACTGCGCCCAGCCCTGCATGACTTGTTTTCTTGTCACAACCCTGCTGATCAAAGTAGGATCTGTTCCAGACAGGATAATGTGAAGAAATCTGCTGAACCCAGCAGATGGCAAGGAAAATGATCCCCAGCTGCCCTCCTTTCATGTTACCATAAGACACTTCCACCAATGCCATGACAGTTTACAAATAACATGGCAATGACCTGGAAGTTACTGCCCCTTTCCTAGAAAGTTCTTAAACAACTCACCCCTCAATTTGCATTAACATGTGCCTGATTTTGCATTAATCAAAAGGGAGCATAAGTGGATTTAAATACAGTTGCCAACAGCCCAAAAATAAGGCTCTGACATACTGCCTACATGTTAGTCTTGCTCCACAAAAGAGAAGCTTCAGTTCAATAAAAGATTGCTATTTTAACACCACTAATTTACCCAAGAATCCTCCCAGACTAAGCCCCAATTTTAGGGCTAGCCAGCCTGCCTGTGTCTCTACTGTTTCTGTTTTATGGTTGAGGAACCTAAGACCTAAAGTGGTTCAATCACTTTCCCAAGATGAATTGCTGAATGAAACTATAGCTAGAACTTAAGGTTTTGTTTTTCTCTGTAGCCTACGGCTTTACTAGTGGTACTGCATCCTCATCATCAATATTTGATTCTTATTTATTGCTTATTAAAGCTATTATCTTTGGATTTTAACAAAGTTGGGTCCTTTTACAATATCAAATCACAGGTCTTGAAAAATGGAGACAAAATCTTTAATTGCTCTCCTTGGGTTAATCAGAAAATAAAATAACACTTAAAGCTCTCTAGAAAACAAAACAAAAATCAAACAGAGAGATTATAATTGTTTTATTCCCAAGACTACATGTTTTTCTTCTACCATGAAAAACTTATATGCTCTTTGAGGAACTGTGGACAAGTTTGCCACACTGTGGATGAGCACATATGCTATCTTGTGATGCTGTAAAATTAAACTGTGAGATGGAATTCTCTTGTCTGCAGCTGTTAACTTTCTAAGCAGCATTAGAAAATTGTGTCAAAACAATACTGTATGGATTTATAATACATATCATAATAAACAATTTCTTCTGTTTCTATCTAAAAGTAAGCATATAGTCAAAGAAGGAGAAGTAGAATACAAAACTGTTATCCTTGGAATTGTATTAAATTTTGATAGAACACTTTCAATTGGCTGAATAGAACTGAAAGAAAAAGAGATGGAATAAATTTATCTTACACCCATGTAACAGTAAAAAGAAATGTACAATAAGTGTAATAAGTAGCTAATATCAGATGTGTCTCATTTCCTATATAAGAAGAGAATTGAACACTCATTGGACAATTTTTGTTCGGTGGGCAATGGTCCAGAAAATTCAGAAATTGTTTTATTTAATTCATGTTCTTCTAAAAAGCACTTAACTTTATTGTTGCCATCTTATAGATGAAGAAGCTAACACTTTGATTCTGTAAGCTTCAAAAAATCCAGTATCTTTTCAGTGCTAGAGCAAAGTTTCCAAGCCTGGTTTTATGACTCCAAAATTATTGCTCTTTCCATCTTACTAGGTTGTGTTGCAGGCTATAAAATAAACCAAATATATAAAAATGCAAAAATAAAAAGAAGGCATTTTATTCAATATTATTGCTGTAGTTGTTCCTTAGCACTAAAAGTTTAATTGTTTTAAGTAGTAAATAGGTAAATAAATCTAGCTAGAAGTTCTGGGCATTTAAGTAGAGGAAACAACATTGGCCATTTTGAAGAATTTTAAAAACTACTGAGCTGTTTTGAACGTAGAGGTTTTAAGTGTCACCTTCTGGTCTCATGTTTGAAAGAGAAACATCTTCAAGCTTATGTATGAAAGAGAACAAGTGGTATCCAATCCTGTGGCCAATTAATATTCAGCTGACACCTTTACCACACCTGCCACCTGTACCCTCTAACCAACTGTCTGGAAAAGTATTCCTTCATGTTAGCACATCGCCCCCACTCAGACATTGCAACCTCATATGCAGGAACCTCGCTGTCAAATCAGAAATTTTTTTTGTTATTGCTGTTAATTTTTGTCAAAATTCCTCTTTTCTGATAAAAACACAATCTCCCAGACCCAAAATAAATGTGACCTTTTCTGATCTTTCTTTTTATTCATTGTCTAAAAATCCCATTGACATATCTTGAAAGAAAAGTTCAGGGTAGATGTTTTCACATGAACTCACTCCTTTAGTATTTCCCAAACAAGATTCATAAATCAAACATCAGTTGACCCTTAGACTCAAATCCTGATAAGTTTTTTTTTTTTTTTAATCTGTGAAATTTCTTTCACTTACTGATGACAGTTTGTCTTCAGCTGCTTTGCAAATTCTTTTGGGGGACACAGATAGACAGGCAGATGCAGCAACTCCCTTTGCTTCGTTCTAAACTATCAAAAAGTGTCCAAAAGCTGCATCCCGACCTTCAGAATAAATGGACACTGTTCTCTGTCTAAAGATAAAGATAATCAAATTCCAAATTAGCTACACCAATTTTAAGAATACATCAAAGTGTCTATAGGGATAATCATTTCATATAATATGGAAAATATGTATTGGCTCAGACCTTACAAAGTTTGTTACCTCTAAAACCATAAGAATTCAGTTTTTAATAAATGTCGTTCTTCCGTTGATCTGCCACGCAACTCTCATATAGATATTTATTACTTAGGTAGTGTAAATCATTTTCTTCTAATAGCTACAGTGATAATTGAATTAAATCAAGTGATTAAAATATGCTCTTCAGCTTTGACTTCCTGTCAACTCCATAAGGGCACCAATAATGCTTTGGCATATTTGAAAGACCATTCCATTTGCAGGGTTTACTTCTATTGCTGGATGTATTACTTTGCCCACCAGGTTCTAGAATGACTAGTCATTCTAATAGACATCTTCAAAATATCAGCTCTTGAAACTTATAAAAAATCTTCAGAGTGTTATTCAGAGCATTAATATAGCATATCCCAAAAGGAGTTTTAACTGAGAGTATAAGCCTTTGTTATAAAAAGAAACAAACAAACAAACAAACCCAGAAAATTGGTTTTTGAACATGGATAAGTGAAAATATCACTTTAACTACCATATCTATTAAATTTAATAACTTCATCTGGTGTCCCCCCTCTTTTTTTGAGACAGGGTCTTGTTCTGTCACTGAGGCTGGAGTGCAGTGCCATAATTATAGCTCACTGCAGCCTCAAACTCCTGGCTCAAGCGATCCTCCTGCCTCAGCCTCCTGAGTAGCTGAAACTACAGATGTGCACCATCATGCCCAGCTAATTTTTAAAAAAAAATTTGTAGAGCTGGGGTTCTCATTATGTTTCCCAGGCTTCTCTCAAACCCCTGGCCTCAAATGATCCTCCTGCCTCAGAGTCTCAAAGCCACTCATATTACAGGCATGAGCCACTGCACCTGGCAGTGCCCATTTTTTGACAATTCTGAATGTTTGGCATTTCTTAATAGGAGAAACCTTTAATTTCTGCAAGCGATTTTGCATTAAATATCTATTAATTACAAAACTGAAAATATTGAATTGTGTTTCCGTATGTATACTATTTCATTTAATCAGCATTTTGACCTTGTAAGTTAGAAAGGAAAGGTATTATACGTCATTTTACAGGTGAATGAGTTAAGGTGCTACAAATTTAAGTGACTTTTCCAAAGTCACACAACTGTACCAAATTACAAAAATGGGAGGCTTTGGAGCCAGATTTAGGGCATAGTCTTCTAATTCAATTCTTCTATTCAATACAAAGCCAGAGATCTGTATTTCTTCTCCCACACCTGCTAATTTTAAATGGCTTCTGGAAACACTGAGTAAATTACCTAATTTTCATTGCTTCTGTTTCTCGACTGGAAAACTTTTAAGTAATTTTATTTATACAGTGAGAATTACAGTGAAAAGAGGGTGGGAAAAAGAAAAGGAAATATTTGTGTTGAATCTCAATTATTTTATGTTTGGGACGACTTTTGAAGATTTTTGTTTTGATTAATTTGTTTTGATTTTTGTTGTTATTGTTCTTAGTCGGAAAGTCCATAACAGTTGAACATGCAATAACTAGATGAATACATAAAGTCTCTGGTTTATTCATTATGCATCTCAGTGTCTGATACAGTGACTGCAACAGAGTAAGTGCTTATTACATGTACGTTAAACTGAATTGAACATTTTCTTCCTCATCTGAACAAAGAATCAAAATGCTAAAAGCATATATTGTCAAATATTTCAATCAGTTCAATGATTCTGTCATCACGATAAGGAGAATAAAGTCAATGAGGTCAATTTACTGAAATAAAATTTTATACAAATCCACGTAACTTGTGGATTATCTTATGATGATGCAAAGAAACCATGTTTCTTTTCTGTCCTTTATCATGTGAATCCATGGCATGTGCATAGGTAATTAAAATTTGTCCATTTTTCATAATGGGATTTTAGGGCAAAGGATTTTATTCACATCCGGTATTTTTTCTTAGCTCTGAGACATACAATTCTTCACATTTTTAAAGCAGTTCAGCACAAATGACACTTGGCAACATCATAATAAGTGGTAAACAACTATTCCAAAAGCCACATTTTAAAAATAAGAGCAGATTTGATACTGAACATTTACCTCTAAGCAGTCTGCATTCTGGCAGAGCCAGTTTCTCATCTTTTCAAACCCTAAGGGATCGCCTCAGTTAAGTACATAGGCTAGAGAGTCTGTATTTTGGAATCAGCACCACAGAAAAATATTGTAGTTGATATATGACATGACTGAAGCCCCACTGAAATCTTAATTTTTTAGTGTCTTGAGCTTTCAAATTCAGTTTTCTTTTTCTCTCATATTCTGATTAGTGATTTTTCTAAGGATAATAAAGTCCTCTGAAACTGGAAATGAAAT
This sequence comes from Nomascus leucogenys, assembly GCF_006542625.1. Lineage (NCBI taxonomy): Eukaryota > Metazoa > Chordata > Mammalia > Primates > Hylobatidae > Nomascus > Nomascus leucogenys. Next base: position 112,095,316 of record NC_044382.1, on the reverse strand, counting down.
TTAACTTGGGAGTATTTTTACTTATCACTTATTAAGAGTGGTTACATAATTCCTAAAATATTTGGCTTTGCCTGTCAAACATGAAAAATTGACAGTTGTGGTTAATGACATCTGTTTCACAGGTATCATACCCTATGGGAGAAGTAGTTTATGCTTCTGGACATTGTTCTCAGAGTGCCTCTCAATACTAAATTACAAGCACTATGGACTTTTAGAAGAATAAGAAGGCAATTTATTCTCTTTTACATGCAGCCTAGACCGGTGTTTAAAATCAAGGCTGCCAACATAGCAATTGTGTGGTGTTTCTTTAATGAGGGTGTTGCTGGACCAGAAACACAGCTGAGACATTTAGATGTATTTTATGGCTGTCCTGAGAAACCATCTAGTCCTAATCAGAATAATTTACCCATAAACGACTTCTGACAGAGCTCCGTAAGAAAAGCAAATCTAAAATTCTTAATCTCCCAAAGCTGCAAATCCCAAGAAGAGACACATATACCTTTGTCCAATATGTTTGTAAATTAACATATCAGTTAAATAGGTATAAACAGAATAAATTATATTAAACTTCCTCCATAATAGGATAAATAAAACTTTAGTTGGCTTTTCATTTTGATCTTCTAGTTTTAGGGATCTTAATCTTAATCAATATCCAGATGTCCAAAATACACGCATTTTTCAGTCTCTCCCACTAAATTTAAACTATATTTAAACTATGTTTGTTCATTGTGGGACATAGTTTTTAAATTGTCCAATTGCCATCCAATTTTTAAATAACAAATTTAATAAAAATAATTTTTTTACTCTGAAAAGTTCTGTGGGTTTTTTGTTCTTTTTATTAAAAATTAAAATTTAATTATTAACTTGTATAGCTTAGAAACTCTGGGTTCACATGTTTTCAACAATCAATCAAAAAAGCAGGATGAGCAAAAAGATCTTTGATTCCAAAATAGACAAGAAAAGGAGAAAATTATTTCCAGAAGGTATGAATTGGATGGAAAGTGATGATGATAAATTTTACCTGGTCATTTTAGTGGTGATTCTATGATAATAATTCTTTACTAGAGTTCACAAATTAAGTGACTATAAAGTTTTTATGATAAGCTTTTGTAATTTAATAAATTGTGCATTTTCTTTTAAAATATTATTTTCAAATATTCTACATATGGCATATTTGTTAAATTAGAAAATAAGTTATTAATCTTTTTCTACCTTGTTATTTGATAGGAGACAACTGATCAACAATTTAGCATATGATTGGACGATGCAATTTTCAACAGGCACAATGAACAATACTTCATCTTTTTTAAAAACCAAGAGGTTTTCCAATACAGCACTTCACAATGAACTGACATTTGGCAGTGAACAACCTTTCTAAAGTTCAGGAACTGCATTAAAAAGAGAATTATAAAGGGTATCATTAGAATTTAGGTAGAAAACTGTTACTGAGCATTTCAATTACAAAGCTACCTGACCGGCAGTAAGAAATAATAGACACAAATTAGGACTATTGACTGTTTCTTAACATCTACTCAACTGGCCTGAGGAGTTACTGCTTTGGATAATGTCATAAATTCTGTAATGCTCAGAAATCTTACTTGTCTGATTATCTTCACTTTCTGACTGTGACCCTTCTAAAGAACTTTTGTTGGTGTAAAAATTATAGACCCAAAACATTCACCTTATTAGCCTAACTACAGTTCTGCTTAGCATTTTCTCCACCTTTCTCTCTGCTGTAGACATACCTCATTTATTTAAATTTTACACAGTACTTAGAGACCAAGAAAATAAGGAGGAATGCTCATTCCATAAAATGTGATACTTCTAATTAGTCTGCTGAGACATTTGGAATATGCATAAAGCTGTGAATGTGGCATTAAATCACGTCTTTATTACCCAGAAATTAATGTTTACCATGTGTATGCAAAGGTGTTAAGGATCTAAAGAGTAAATTTCAAAGATACTAAGAGGTATTTTTTCACAGTATAATTCACATGCATAGGTTTTTTTTTCCTTCTTTTAAAAAATTGAACAAAGCATTTTGCTTTTCTTACTTTAACTTGATTTTCAATTTAATTTTATTTTGTACTCGACTGTTAAAGAAACATAGACTTTTGACTTAATCTTTGTTGTTTTTGTTGCTCTGGGTAAAATATTTCCTTTTGCTTCAGATAGTTTAAATAAGCTAGAAATAAATAAACTCTAAATAACAAAGAGGGCATCTTTGAGGCCAACACTTTATTTAGCTCACTAACAGAGATAAAGCTTTATAGATTTAAATAGTATTTGGCTGTCACATTTACTCATAAGAACTGATAAATTTGTAATGGCTGACAGACAGAAATTGATTTATGAGTTTGCAGGAATGTAAGGAAACCAATGGAAATGGCTTTATTAAAATTCTGCAATTTTTCACTCGGACCAGGTTGCCATAATAAATGTGAGAATAGGTTTGATTTCATTCAGAATTAATGTAGTTTGAAATTGAAATGAGTCTCACTTCCTGCCTCCAGGAGGTCTGCTGACATTTCTTGGATTGCTTTAGAGAGTCTGCATGACAAATAGAATGCATGTGCATATATGTGTACCCATGTATACATTATATACAGCAAAAGGACAATTAATAAAGTAATGATGTGTCCAAAGCAAAGAATATTGTGGAGGTAAAACCCATACAATTTAGATAATGTCCATTTGGTAAGATTATGAATAAGTTTAGAATATTAATAGCTATTAATTCTATGTTAGCTGGTGAACTTGGTTAAGAATAATATTTGTTAATGAAATTATTTTAGACCTTTCTCACTCTTGCTCTCATTTGAACTATTCCTTATCTCAGAAATTGCAAATGCCTCATTCATGTTGCAGAAAAACTCAACGTTATTCCAAAATAAGGATCACAAAATGAAATGGAATCAATCTTAGCATTACCAACATATAGTGAAGTTTAAATATCTTCAACTTCACAGGGAAAAGTCAAAGCAAAGGAAGAAGCAGCGTTCAGCTTGAAATAATAATCCTTTGTAGGTGAGTTCTGTTTGGAAAGTTAATTTCACCTTGTAATATTGAGGACTATATATCTTTTCTAAAGTGAAGTTCTCAACCATATATTCAAAGGAGTCTACAACAATCTGGAATTTGGTACTTAGAATAAAGTAGTTAAAATCATTATTGTATATAATGTGGCAGTTGAAGTTCTATACTACTCTTTCATTTTCCTCCCCAATAGTGCCCATGAGGCTTTTATAAAGGTCATCTGGTTTGAATTCAGTCAAATTTAAATTGATAGCCCAGTTCACTGATGGATCCTTCAGCAGAACAAATCTGGTCACCAATTCATGTGGTGACAGACTTTATGGTTCCATTCAGAACAATTAGCTCTTATTCTTTTGCTGGCACTAGGTTTATATATGATATAGGCCTGGACTGTATCGCTGTGATACCTAGAAAAGTCAAATTTTTATTACGTAAGAGCCCTTTTATTAGCACTGACTACCACAAATACCGAGAGAAACTGAGTACATATCTATTCTAATGAATGCCCAAAAGTTCTGACACACCAAAGATAGTCTAAAATAAAATGTTTACATTGTTTATATAAACAAAGATATACCATAAAATTGTTTAAAATAGAATCTATGGAAGTGTAACATTATTTTCAAAAACTATCAATTAAGTTAAAATAACTGAGCTGAAAATAAATTCCAAGGACAACTACATAAAACAAAAAGGAACGGAAAAAAGAAAAAAATAGAAAAAACAAGGCATCTGAGATTAATCCTGGTGACCTAGAAGTGAATGGGAGGCACATCAGACTATTCAGACAAAAGAATAATCAAAGGTAATGATTATCTTATCATTTGACAAATTGAGGGATTCTTTTGAAGTGTAGTAATTTACATGGTAATTCTAGGACTACATAAAAGAAAGCAAATAATATTTAATTTAGGAGAACAGTGGTCACTTTATATCAATTATTTAACTTTGGTATTCAAAACAACTTTAATTCAACAAATAATCTACTTAAAAATACTGTTTTGTCTTTGCCATGTAGTTTAGAAGAAAACTAAACTATTTAGGTTCTTAATTATATATGAAAAATCCCTTCACAGCAGTAGCTAGATGAATATTTGATTGAATAATGGGAGAAGGCATGTGTACACCAGAATCCAGAAATCTCTGAGGTCACTTAAAATTCTGCCTAACACAGTCTTTCCTCTGTTCCCAAAAAGATTCATGTCTCTCCCAAATGCAAAATACACTCATCCTTTCCTAAGCTTTCCAAGAATCTCATTCCATTATAGTGGCAGCTCAAGTCTAACATTTCATCATTTATTAAATCTAAATTTCACCATTTAACATTTAAATGCTCGAAATTAGGAATGATCAGACCCCAACTTAGGATCCATCCTGGGTCACATTTTCTTTGTATCTGTGGACCTGTGAAACTGAAGATAAAATCATGCGCCTAAATTATGTGTCCTTGCAACAACAGTGGAACTGGCATAGGTTAAAGTTATAGACATTCTATTTCAAAAAAGATAAAAGTGCAAAGTAAAAGGAGTCACTGGGCCAAAGCAATTTTGAAATCCAGTTAGGCCACAGTTCCTTGATCTGGCTTCAAGGCCTGGGACCAATCCTTTATGGCTCTCAGAGTCATAATTGGGGCTCTTGATTTCACATTCTGAGTCATCGTTCTGTAGTCATTAAAGACAGCAAGCATTTTCAATTAAGCAGTTTCATCAGCCTGCTTCTACACAGCGGAATTTCAGGTATATGATAGCTTCTTTTCATTTCCTACTTTCTCTGTCCTTTTCAATCCAACCTGGATGTATTTTTGATAATTTTCTCAAGAAATATATCAATCTTCTGGGAATTGTGCTGGATTTCCTGATTTCCCTCTATTAAACAAAAGCCACAGCTACAAATCATCTTTTGGAGATTACCCCCCTTTTTTTTTTTGCTCCTGCTGCAATGGTCAGGAGCCAACTCTCTTAAGCTTCCTACAGGTGATCTAGTCTGTTTGAGAGGATCTATAAGGCATACTCTTAATCTATTAAAATATCCTTTCCTGTGACTGATTTTTTTTTTCTTTCTAAGGTTTTAGCAAACAATTATATGGCCACACCCTTGTCTTTTACTCTATGCCATATTTTGGAAGCAATATCTTAATTTTAGAATCTTCCACCATATGGATAGGCTACACACTTCCCAAATCATCAGATGCTTGTTTAATTTGGGAAGGCATTCTGATGTGTTTCAGTCTTTGGACCCTCTTTCAGCCATATAAGAATAGGAGTTGAGCTTGGAACTCAACCAAGAGATAGAGTCCTCACATCTTGTACTGGACTTATGACCTTGTGTGGGAATATCTTTCCCTCTTTCAGATTCAGCATGTGCTCCAGTGTTCTGCCTATGTATGTGCATCACACAGCATCTGGCTAATCCCTCTACTGTATCTTTTCCTGCAGGGGACACTTGCTTAACGGTTGATTTTGTTTAACGTGTTTTTTCCATAATTTTTGTCTCTCCTCTCAAATTTTACCATAAGTAACAAGAAGAAATGAGAAAAACCTTTCGCACCCTGCTTGAAACTTCCTTATCTATACAGCTGCATTTATTACTTAAAAGTTCTGCTTTCCAGATAGCTGCAGAATATAGTTTTGCTCTACATTCTGCCACTACCTAACAAGGATCTCCCTTCTTTCACTTTCCATAACATACTCATAACTTCCTTGTGAGCATCACCATCAGAATCCTGAAGTTCAAGATTTCCACCTGCAATCTGTCCAAAGCTAGTTGGGCTTTCTCTATCATGCTCTTCATTTCCTTCTAAGCCTTCACCGTTAGAGGCTTTCATGTTCACATTTCTTCTAATTGTTCAAGGGAATATAGGCTTCCTCTGCCACATGCCTCAAAATTCTTCCATTCTCTCCCCACTATCCAGTTCCAAGTATGTACTCCACATATTTTAATTATTTATTATAGCAGCACACCACTTTTCATACCAAAATCTGTATTTGTTTTATATTACTACATAACAAATGACTATAAGCCCTGTGGCCTAAAACATAAAAAACTTATTACCTCATTCTTTTTGAGGGGCAGGGGCCCAGGTAAAGTAGGTGGGCCCTCTGCTCAGGGTCTTGTCAGGCTTAAATCATGATTTCAGCTGGAGCTATTATTCCCATCTGAGGATCAGGTTTTCTTCCAAGTTAACCGGTTGTAGACATTATTTATTTATGTTTGTGTGACTGTATGAATGAATTTCCCATTTCTTGCTGGCTACCAACAGTGGACCACTCTCAGCTACTAGAGACCACCTCCATTTCTTGCCAAATAATCTTCTTTGTCTTCAAACCAGCAACACTGCATTGAGTCTTCTTGCTTCCAATTTCTGATTTCATCTTTTTCTGACTTCTTAACCCAGATGTAAAGATCTGTTGGGATTAGTCAGCTTGCCCAGATAATATCCCTATGTTAATGTAAACTGATTTAGGCCTAGTTACATCTCTAAAATCCCTTTATAGCCGTGCCTAGATATTGTTTGAACCATTGGGAGAAGGTGTGTATATTAGCAGAGGCTGGGAATCTTTGGGTCCATCTTAGAATTATGAATACCGCCGTCCCTATGAGGCTGATGAAACTATATTTCAGTAAAACCATCCTTCTTGTTTCTCTTGTATCTCTTCTCACTGAGTTTTGAATAGACACAGTTTCAGCTCCTTTCTTGATCAAGAGTTAGGTGTGTGACCTTGGGCAATTTTATTAAAGTCTCTGATACTTTTCTGTAAGTTGAAAGTAACTTTATAGATTGCTATAATAATAAAACAATTGCTCTGGCACATAGGAAGCATTCAATAGATACTCATTCCTTTCTTACTTTCCCTTGAAAGTCTGTGATACTGTTTGGCTCTTTGTGCCTACCCAAATCTCATCTCAAATTGTAATCCCCATGTATTGAAGGTGGGGCCTGGTGGAAGTCCTTGGATCATGAGGGTGGTTTCTAATGATTTAACACCATTCCCCTAGTGCTGTCTTATGAGTGGGTTCTTATGAGATCTGATGGTTTAAAAGTGTGTGGCGGGGCCAGGCGAAGTGGCTCACACCTGTAAGCCTAGAACTTTGGGAGACCAAGGCAGGTGGATCGCTTGAGGTAAGGAGTTCAAGACCAGCCTGGCCAACATAGTGAAACTGTCACTAGTAAAAAAATACAAACATTAGCTGGGCATGGCACCACACACCTATAATCCCAGCTATTTGGAAGGTTGAGACACAAGAATCACTTCAACCCAGTGAGCCGAGATCGCACCACTGCACTCCAGCCTGGGTGACAGAGTGAAACCTCAGCTCAAAAAATAAAAAAAATTTTAAAAAGTGCGTAGTGGTTCCTCTCTCTCTCTCTCCTGCCAACACACAAAACGTGCCTTGCTTCCCCTTTGCCTTCCACCATGATTATAAGTTTCCAGAGGCCTCCACGGCCATACAGGACAGTGAGTCAATTAAACTTCTTTTCTGTATAAATTACCCAATCTCAGGTAGTTCTTTATAGCAGTACGAAAACGGACTAATACCTCCCCTTCCATAAAAAGAAAACAACTCTGTGTTACTTCTTGAACATAACTGCATTGCACAGTAATTCTCAAACTAATTCATGCGTCAGAGTCACCTGAGATATTGTTAGAATACAGATTTCTGGGTCCCATCCTCTACTTTCTGAATCAGTAGGTTTGAGCTGCAACCTGAGAATATGCATTTTTAATAAGCTCCCAGGTGATGCTGATGCTGCAATTTGAGAAACAAACTTTGAGAAATTTTGGATCACAGCCTTTACATTACGTGTCTTAAAATTCACATATGAATATGCATATATTATTTTTCCTGATCACATGGTATTATAAATATCTATGGGGTGGGTTAGACTCTTACTCTTCATCTTAAATCTCATTGTGCCTAGAAAAGGGTTTTACATAGTAGGTGCCCATCCAAAAATTGAATGATTATCACTGCATGTTAAGTGGTTCAATAAAAGGAATAAGAATCTATTCTGGTGAACAACAGTTATTTTCCATACATTTTGAAATAAGTATATTTTTGCCAACTGGCTCATACAATTTTCTCATTTTATGAACCGTGTGACTTTCATGAAATCTTCTTAGCAAAACATATCACTACTTATTTTTAAAAATCTTGATATGCATGTAATTTGTGTAGCTAAAAATGTGTCATTAAACTTAATAAAATATGTGAAATGATGGGTAAGAGGAAAATAATAATAGAATAAGCACAAACATAATCACACCAACCAGTATCCAAAGTAAGTCTTACAAATCTCAGATATGGCATAAATGTTTTGGCATTAGATATCAAAGGGCAATAGTGCCCTTTGAAAAAAAGCAGCCCAATAATGATGTCTCAGGTGCTGTGCTATGCTCTGCAGACAGCCAAGGGAAAGTTAAAATTTTTCCTCCCAGGCAGGGATGATTTATTCCATGTTGATTTTATTTGACAGCAGGTGCCTGGTCTGCATTAAACTATTTTTTTCCCTCCTGCTTCTGAAAACCTGCCCTGAACAAAGCTGGATAGCCAAAACCTGGGCATAGCACCTGCTAAAGTAATGAAATCAAGAGAATAATGGTCCCAAATTTAGGATACCTATAAAATGAAAGGAAAACTCCATTTAGAATACAGCCAAAATAGCCACATAGGTATGATGTCAGTTTTTATAGAGCTAAAGAATGAGATACTTAGGATATAGTGAAGGTTAAGTAGTGACTAATTAAGGAAAGTGTTTTAATAAACCATATAGAGAATATCTTTAAATTACTGAAATCAGAATGATTTTTAGTTTCATTATGAAAGGTTTAACTCCTTACTGAATTCATACTCTAAATAGCTTTATTACATTTCTTTCGTAAAATTACAAACACATAAAAATGCTATTTTCTGAAATTTTTTCCAAAACCACATTCTTCAGTTTAGAGCTTTAGACTCTTACAGTACCATTCAAGAACCGTTCAATTTGTTCCTTTACAATTACACCTAAATATTGATTTAGTGAGTGTAATCACTTTAGGACACCTGTAGCTAAACTCATGTTTTCTTTTCTAGTTTGTACAATTTTATTTGGGAAGTAAGCCTCTAAGGACTTTCCATAATTTGAAAGACAGACTTGAGATTCAAATGCAGAATTTTTCCCCCATTTTAAATCCCACCCAAGACCTTTCTAATGGCTCCAGCTGTGATAGAATAGTCTTGATTCTAATCACCAACAGCTCATAGTCATAGTCATGGACAGCTGAATCCATTTATACTGCACACGTAGTGTTGCTTCTCTATTTCTCTATTCTGATTTTCTGGCTCTAGGGAAACTATAACCTTTTATGGCCTACAGCCTTTCCCTCTACTCTTTGACCAGTCAATACCTTTAATAACTTCAAACATTTTTACTCTTTTACCCTAGATATTGAAAACAGATATGATTTCTATCGTTTTAATTATATCATCTATTCTTTTATATAATCCAGGTTCTAATACCTATCAACACCCCAGGAGTTAACACTACTTTGCTATTAGCCTTCTGAAAGAAAACCCCAACTTACTCTATTTCATCCCATACCTAGACCTTGGATGTTGCATTGATTGGATTTTTTATTCTTCATTAAACTGACGTGTTGATCCCTGATAGTCTCAGAAGTCTAGCTCTAATAGAGGTGTCAAATCCATGTCTCCCTCTGTGAAGATTTTTTTTAAATTGATAGCTGTAAATTGATTTTGGATAAAGTCCAATCTCCCCAAACTATTTTTTTTTGTACAGAAATAGCTAAAGCTTAAACCTCAGTGTGATGGCTTGTAATTTCCTATTATATAATTTCCAGCCACATGATGTATGTTAGCCTTCCCTCCTCTACTCTACCCCCTCCACCCCTGCAACCAGACTCATCTACTTTAGAGTTCATAGGCTGCCACCGAATAAATGGTGTGCAGTCGAGTGATGAACAGTGCTGAAAATCAAAATAAACAAGATGTCCCAAGTTATGTGGATTGCTTCAACATATGTCTCTAGGCAAGACAATTGCCATTTTGCAAAGAAGATAGAGATGCCTTTTAGAATCACATCAAACCTAATTCCCATTCCAATAGGTAAGAGACATTTTTAACACTCAACTCAAAGTAAACTTGACTTGTTGTTCAACTGATTTTTTTTCTGTGTGATTTTGCATACCAAAAATTAATAAGTAATTTTTTTAAAGTTTTTAAAAAATTAACGCTCAAAAGAAACAAGATGTCAAACTGTATCTAACTTCATCATATTTATAATCCTCTGCAAACCTCACTCACATTGAAAAGTGTGGATTTGCCTAAGATTAGATTAATCCCTGTTTACACATATCACATAATTCTATCTTTTTCACCCCAAGGGACACCACAGAGAATTTCTGAGACATAAAAGAGCATGCTAATTTTATTCCAAATAAAGTGTAAAGACCTAACAAATGTTCATTATGATAACAGTAGAATACAGAAAATAACTGAAATATCACTCACCAATCATCTATTACTCTCAGCCAGACATGTAATTTCATTGACAATCCTGGTTTCAGACATACAGTCTTAGGTAATTTCATGGGCACATTCTCTACCTCATGACTTCTCAATTTTAAGAAAATGTGCTTCAGTTTATCAGGATTTACAATATCCTTTTTAGGAAATAAGTTCATTAATTTATGGTAAATGATAAAATACTACCCCTTGATATAAAGACTACATATAAACACTTACATTTTTCTCCAAATTTAAAATAATAATTGGTAAATTATTCAGGGAAAAATCAGATAGTTGAGCCCTCTATGAGATGACTAGAAAGGAAAAAAAAAGTTAACATTCTGGAAATGTATTGAATTCTTAACAAAATATTGTGATATTATTATGTTATCTTTATCATACAGATTATTTAAATGTACACTAATAAGAAGGATAAATTTTCATATATGAAAGAGCTGGAAAGTGATAAATTCATAGTTCAAAACCAGGTTCCTGTGACTTCAATGGCTGGGTTTTCTTTTGTTATATTTTCTTTTTAATGTTAACAGATCCTGGAAAAATCAGAATAACTATAAAAACCTTACATAGTCTATAAGGTTATGTATTTATTTAATATTAATTAACTATAAATATCTCTTTTATTGTCATTAAATTAATTGTTAGTGTGAAATAAATAGCAAGTTAAGAAGTCATTATGTCAGTACATTTATCTAAATGTAGGTAAAGCTAGCTTTAGATTTTGTTGTTTGAGGACAAAAATCACTGTATTGTATCACAGCATGAAAGAAAGAAAAATTGTCCTGAGTTGTGATTTGAAAATTTAACAAATTACAGAAGTTGGATTGTCATTGTGGTTGCTTTATGAATGAATGGAGTCATTTTGCGATGTTTATTGAAGAGCTTATCTGCCCCTTCCATCTCTTTATTGGATATTTCAAACATACCTGGATGTTTTGAGAGTTATGAGTCTTTTTTTTTCTTTTTATTATTACTATTATTTTAATTTCTGTTGGTACATGTTAGGTATTACTTATGGGGTATATTAGATATTTGGAAATGGGCACACAATGTGAAATAAGCACATAATGTAGAATGAGGTGTCCATCCCCTCAAGCATTTATCCTTTGAGTTACAAACAGTCCAATTACACTCTTTTTTAAAATCTGCAATTAAGTTATTATTCACTATAGTAACTCTATTGTGCTATCAAATAGTAGGTCTCATTCATTTTATTTTTTTGTACCCATTAGCTATCCCCACCTCCCCGCCCCATCCAGCTCTCCCCTTTCCCAGCCTCTGGTAACCATCCTTCTACTCTCTATGTCCATGAGTTCATGATTTTTAGATCCCACAAATAAGTGACAACATGTGATGTTTGCCTTTCTGTGCCTGACTTATTTCACTTAACATAATGATCTCCAGTGCATATGCACCACATTTTTTTATCCATTCATCTATTGATGGAACACTTAGGTTGCTTCCAAAGCTTAGCTATTATAAATAGTGCTGCAACGAACATTGAAGTGCAAGTATCTTTTCAATATACTGATTTCCTTTCCTTTGGATATATACCCAGCAGTGGGATTGCCTGATCATATGTTAGATCCATTTTCAGTTTTCTGAGGAAACTCCAAACTGTTCTCCATAGTGATTGTACTAATATACATTAAGTTGGGAGAAGTTTGGCTCTGGACTCTGTCCATCCTATCCTGTGTCATTAGGGCTCTAGTCCTCATATTTCTAGATCTGCATTCCTAGATCTTTGCACAAGCTGTTAGCAACCAAGTAAATTGTCCTAGTTATGGCTGTCATTCAATCATAAAGAAACAGTTGGCTGGGTGCAGTGGCTCGTACCTATAATCCTAGCACTTTGGGAGGCTGAGGTGGGTGAATCACCTGAGGTCAGGAGTTTGAGGCCAACCTGACCAACATGGCAAAACCCTGTCTCTATTGAAAAAACAAAAATTAGCTTGGTGTGGTGGTGGGTGCCTGTAATCCCAGCTACTCAGGAGGCTGAGGCTGGAGAATTGCCTGAACCCAGGATTTGGAGGTTGCAGCAAGCCAAGATTGCACCATTACACTCCAGCCTGAATGACAAGAGCGAAACTCCACCAAAAAAAAAAAAAAAAAAAAAAGGAAACAGTTAGCATTTGAGAGTTTGGTAAGATAAAAATTTAGGGATAGAAACTGAGAAGCATGCCAAACATCCCTTTTCCTCCTTCCTGCCATACATACAAATTAATACTAGGGTAAGTGGGAGTAAAGTCCACTCAAACTTTCTCACATGGATGGCTTCTCTATGTTTACCATATTTGGAAATAGAAGGTTACACATTACAGGGCAAGTCAAATAATTGTAATATTAAATTACTTTATGTTGTTCTAAATGTCAGAAAGGCTTAGCTCATTCTTTGTAATCTATTTTCTTTATTTTTGTCTGTCAAAATTATTTCAAAAGACCTGTCTTCAAGTTCTGAGATTCTTTCTTCTGCCTGATCTAGTATATTATTTAATCTTTCTAGTGTATTTTGTATTTCCTTCAAATAATTCTTTAGTTCAAGAGTTTCCATTTGGTTCTTTTTAAAAATATCTATCACTTTGTTAAATTTCTCATTCATATACTGAATTGTTTTGATGATTTATTTGTATTTTTTTCAGAATTCTCTTATATCTCACTGGGCTTCTTAAAAATACATATTTTGAATTTTTTTCAAAAATTCAGTTTTTGTTAAGAATGTTAATGTTGTTAATTTCATCTTTTGCTAAAGAATCATTGTGTTCTTTTGGAAGTGTCATATTTCCTTGCTTTTTAAAATGTTTTCTGTGTCTTTACATTGATATCTGCATATCTAGTGTAACAGTTGATTCTTGTTTCTGAATTTACTTTCATAGAGGACATTTTTCTGAAGATGTATTGGTGGTGTTGGTTGGATTAAGCGCTTTGGCTTCAATTCTGGGTGTCTGTACTAGTACAGTCTCTGTAAGATTTATTTAGCTGTAAACAGTGTTAGTGCTTTCTGTGATTTCCTCAGAGGGTTAGAGTGTGGTTATTATTGAAGGCTATGATAAGGTTGTGCTAGGGACTAGGAAGCCACGTGGGCCAGTCTTCAGGTCCTGGTGGTTGCAGAGGTGGCCTGAGCATGCCTATCTTTGTGCCCAAAGGCAGTGCACAGGGGAACTTGTGTTGGTGGTTACCAATGGGCTGATTCCAGGTGGCTTACATGAATTCTAGTCATGGCGGTGGTGGGCCAGGTGGGTGGGCTGGTGCTCAGGTCCCTGGGCAGCCAGAATGGTATGGGTTACAGTAGTGCTAGTGGTGGTATGACCCTCTTGGACCCAAGTGATACAGGCTGATTTAAGTGGTGGCTGCAGTGTGGGGTTGCTGCCCACAACTCCAGACATGCTGCTTTCAGGAGCTCCTGCTCTCTGTGGCACCCCAAATAGGCAGCCCTCCAGCTCACTTGCTAAAGCATCTGGCAGTGAGAGGAGTTGGGTGTTTTGAGGCGGAGGAGAAGTCCTAGTCTCTACTTCTGTACTTCTGAGCCTTAGTGCAGACGCTGCTCTGCCAGTGGTAGAATTTACTCTCTGCTTACAAAACTGGGCACAGAGTTTGTGCAACTATTGAGGGCAGAGTAACTTCTCATAGTCCCAGACAGAGAGCTCTCAGGCTCTGGGAAGCACATACTTTTGTTTCCTTTGTCCCATGGGGCTACCATTTTTTGTGTGTTGCACTGTCCTTTCCACAGTGGGTAGTAATCCCTGTGAGCTAGAGTCCTGGGGACATGCACATCTTTAGGTCTAGCCAGTGCAATGCCTCTATAGTCCTCCAGGTAGACACTGGGAAATGTCAGCAGGATCTTCTAGGATGTGGAGATATGGGGGCTGTGGTTCCCATGGCTGGATGTAGTCCTGTGATGGCTGTGCTCCCCAAGTGGTGCCTTGCCACAGCACTCAGGTCTTGGCAAGGGGTTGAGTAACCCTGTGTGAGTTCTCTGATGCTATGGCCTTGTGTGGTCTCCAAATCACCACCGATGCTAGTGTCACAGTTCATTAGGTTAAAGGAGTTTTCCCATGGTTCAGGTTGCAGAAGTCCATACTGGGTATGTGAACCACTGAAACTCCCTCACTGATGCTTTTTACACAATACCAAGCCCCTTCAGGCTCCCAGCTAATCTCAGCCAAGCTGTCCCCTTGCTTTTTTTCTCCTTCTGTGTCTTGGGTGTTTTCCATGATTTTGCCATTGGTCTCTAGTGTTCTGTCCTAGATGTTCTATTAGAGATATGATCATGCATTTATAATTTTGCTTCTTTTACCTGAGAGGGTGGGTGTCTGATGTCTCTAGTCACCCATCTTGAAACAGAATGGGAAAAAGCTTTTTAAAGGAGTCTGAATGTGTCTTTGTTCCTGTTAGCATAATGTGAGAAGGTGGACAGACCAGCCCACTACCCCCATGTCCACCATGACCCTCTTCCCCATACTGCCCTGTGTGTCTTCCTCGATCATCTTTCCTGTTCCAAAGAGGTGGGGCTGGGGTGGGGGGGGGTCTCCATTTCTGTCTAAGCTTCATGGTGCATTGAGCTGCAACTTTTTGCTTCTCTGTTAAAATTAAAGTCTGAGTATAAATTTACTTTTTCAAATTCTTGCCATTAGAGGGTTGATGGGTTAATTAAAGGAGGAGATTCCTAAAATTTGAGAGACAAAATAAATGGGAGACCTGAGAACCTTCTAGAATAAAAAAATCCTTTTTAACATCGGTGTAGGCAATAATTTTTATATGACCCCAGAAAACACAAATAACAAAAGCAAAAATAAATGGGATTACATTTAACTAATGAGCTCCTGAAAGGCAAAGAAAAGAATGAATAGAATGAAGAGACAACCGACAGAAGGGTAAAACATATTTTCAAGCTATACATCTGACATGGGATTAATATGCAAAATATAACAGAAACACAAGCTGTGAAGTTTACATACAACGTATCTAAGTGTCATTTTTTTACTTAATGTTCTTTCAACTTCCAGCATGGTCTGGTGTCTAACATTAATTTGGGGAAATTCTCAATCATTATTGTTCCGAGTATTTCTTCTGTTGCTTTCTTTCTTTACTCCCCTTTTGGTATTCTCATCACACATACATTACACCTTTTGTAATTGCCCCATAGTTCTTGGATATTCTGTTCTGGTTTGTTGTTTGTTTTCATTCTCTTTTTTTTCTTATTACTTTTTAGTTTTAAAGGTTTCTGTAGAGATAGCTTCAAGCTAGAGATTTTTCCTTAGTTGTATCCATCTACTTGCAAGCCCATTAAAAGCATTCTTCATTTCTATTACATTGTTCTTGCTCTCTTCCATTTCTTTTTGGTTCCTTCTCAGAATTTCCATCTGTCTGCTTACATTGCCCATCTGTTCTTGAACATTGTCTATTTATCCATTAGGGTCTTTAGCATATTAATTATAGTTGCTTTAAATTATTTGTTTGTTAATTCCAAAATACCAGCCATATCTGAGTCTAGTTCTGATGCTGGCTCTCTCTCTTCAAACTGTTTCATTTTGTTTTGCCTTTTACTATGCCTTATAATTTTATTTTGATTGCCACACATAATCCACTGGCAAAAAGAATGGCTGTAAATTGGAATTTAGTAATGTCACAGTAAGTTTTGGGGGAAGGGGAAGCATTTTATAGCCCTACGATTAGTTCTCATTCTTTTATTGTGCCTGTGCCTCTGGGCTGTGAATGTCATCATTGCCTCTCAGTTACCACCCTCCTTCAGGTAGAAAAGGATGGCTAGAGTGGATTGGAATTAGGTTTTCCATTCTCCCCTGTGGAAGGGTAGTGGACCTAAAATTTGATATTTCCCTTCCTACACATGAAAGACTAGAGTTGTGTAGACTTGGGTAATTCCCTTCCTTCTGGTCAGTTAGGCTCTAACAAAACTTAAGTAGGTCAGGCCTTGGTTAAATAGTTTCTCCTCAGGGCCAATCTTGTTAAGAAGAACAGAATGCTATGGTATATTTCAAGATGGGTCATCTTCTGTCACCTGCCAGAAACATGAGGGAATTTTCTCTGCTGTTTTTCTGTGCTGTTAACTATGAGAACCTGGTAGCACTCCAGGAGTTAAAACTCACAAAACTGTCAGGGGTCCCTGATGACTGGGTCACCATAGAATGTTTATCTTTTAGCTTTTTTCACACCAAGCCTCCAGCATTTGTTAGTTACAGTTTAGGTTTTTCTACTAGCAGTGACTCCCACAGAGGTTTCTGCTCTAGTAAATTGTGATTCTCTGTTTTTGCCTGTTTATCTCTCTAATTTTGGGGGCAGCCATTTGCCTTGTAACCTCATTTCTCTTAGGGGTCTAAGAAGAAATGTTGATTTTTCAACATTTTTAAATTTTTTTACATGTTTGTAAAATGGATTGGCAACTTCTAAGCTCCTTACATGACATACCAGAAACAGGAAATCCAATAGCTATCATTTTTAAATGCTATTATATTCATAAATATAAGATAGATAGATAGATGATAGATAAAGTGATTTAAACTATACACCTTTTACCCTTTTTATTTTATTTAGTCTTTGCTGTACTGTATATGTCATTTCCAAGATTCACTGTAAGATATTTTGTAAGACAGGTATCTGTATCCCTTGCAGTGAATAATGTAAGGCCAACAAAAGTAAATTTGGTTGGGGATAAGGATCTACATTTATATTAAATATAGTTGCAACTAAATTAAGCATAATTTTAGGTACATTAAAGTAATCATTTATGTGAAAAAAAGACGGAGTTCAAAATACATAGAAGTTTGTCAAGACAGCAATGAGAAAAGAAGAGAATAAAATAATTTTAACTTGTATTAGTAGAAGTACATGAATAGAATTATTTGTATTTTGTCATTCACATTTGAAATTCTTCAGTTCAACCCTCAGAAATACAGAAGAGGCTGGCCAATGTTAGGAACCAACATTACATCAAATTAGGAACAAAAATAATTTACTTTTAATCTTACAGAAGGTGAATAAATTTTTTAATCCAGATAATTTGACATTCAATGTAGTGTGAACACTACAAACATTATGTGAAAGCACGTATAAAATTGTTTACACTATTTCTTTTTGCTAATACTTTCATTACTGTTTAACACTTATAAAATCTCAATGTCACACAATATTGGTTTTATTCTTTTCTATTCGTAACAAATTTAATGAGGAATATTATTCTACATTCTTTGATAGCTAGATATACATCTAAATGTATCTTTCTATACCATATCCCTAATGACAATGTTTTGTAATGATATGCTTAAAATCTATGAATATTATTCAATGAAGTTTTCAGGTAAGATAAGGTATGTTTTAAACTACTCCATTTGCTTTAACTTACTTCTATTAGATCAAAATTCATGCTTAAAATGAACTGGAGAAGGTCTTTACATTTTTTCGTAACATAAACTGAAACATGCTTTCCAAAAGTTGGGAAAATAATATTTAATGATATGCCACTAAAATGATAGCTATTAAATTTGTGATGTATTAAAAACTGTATAAAGTATGTTTTCATTGATGTTTATAAATTGATTCTGCCATGTGTACCTGCAAAGTAATTATAATTTTAAATTACATTCATGCTTTTATTAATGCCCTCTATTTAAAGGTTGGAAGAAACAAAAGCAGGTCTGTAATAAATGAAAAATGACTAAAAGCAAAATTAAGAGTTACTGTTAAGGAAAATTTGGAATAATTGGGTTGCTACAACAATGGAGTTGGCTATCCTAAAGTATATTGAGCTTTCCATCCTTAAATTTGCTCAAAAATAGGACAGATGACTTGATTCATATTATTTTACATAGGACTTATGGGTAAGTTAGGAAGATGTAATACATAATCTTGAATTTTTTTTCTATTGTCTCAATATTAATATTCCATGTCTTCACTAAGAAAAAAAATTATGGCATAATAAAGAAATAATGCTGAAACATCTGTGGCTTTCAAAAAAGCAGGGTTTTGAGTAATAGTAACTTCAGACCTCAATCAAGCAAGTAATAGGGCTATCAGAGATTTTATAAACCTGTGTTTTCTGAAGCCTAGGATATTTATACACTCCCTTCCTTGTCCTTTCTTGGCACATATCACATTGCACTCTGACTCACTGTTTATGTATTAATCTCTCTTACTAGACTGTGAGATTATTCAATTCATATCAATAAGAGAATACATCATATTACTCATTTTTGAATGCCCAGTGTAGCCACTAGTATTTGAAATACGTTAATAGTAATTGTAAATGCATGAAAAGGTAAAAACCAGTATAAAATGTATCTCTCACCTCACCTGTTCTATAGTCCTAAAGTCCTTAATTATTGGGAGGCATTATACTGTAGAAAATGAATCAATGTGTTTTCAAATAAAATTTTAGTAAACTAAGTATAATAAAAGCATAAAATTTTAAAATAAATAAATTTAAGGAATTTCAAGTTTTCTAGATTACATTCATTAAATATTTGTTCTTGTTTACTCCCTTGTGTATGACATTTATTTTTCTCTGATATATTGAGAATATTATTTATGTTTTCTGCTTTACTTTGTTTATAAACTTTTTATTTTTTATTTTGAAATATTTAGATTTACCAAAAGGTTGCAAAGGTGATGTAGAGAATTCCCCATATTCCACACATAGTTTGTTATTATGAATATTTTACATTCATATAATACAGCTTTTCAAAATAAACAATTATTATTAAATATTATCAAATAAAGTCTATATTTTATTTCCTAAGTTCTTATCTAATATCTTTTTAATTTTTTTTCCTAGTATCTGTTTTAGGATACCGTATTACATTTCATCCTTGTGCCTCATTAGGCTCTTCTTGGTTATAACATTTTCTAAGGCTTTTTTCTTCTTTATGATGACCAGGCAGTCTTGAGGAATACTGACCAGAAGTTTTGTAGAATATCCCTCAATTTGGGTTTTTCTGATGTTTATTCTCATGATTAAACTGAAATTGTAGGTTTTTAGGGAGGATGAACACAGAGGTAAAGTAACATTCTATCACATAATTTCAAGAGTACACACTGTCATTATCACTGTTAATTGTTAACCTTGGTTACTTTGGCAAGGTAGTGTTTGTCAGGTTTCTCCACAGACAAAGGGTTTGAATCTGTAGGATTGGGAAAAGGCACACAAACTTGAGCATTTTAGGGTACTTCCCTAAAAAAAAACAAATAGGAGGCTGTCAATACTTGTCCTGGCTATGCAGTAGAACACATATAACCTTAAGAAATCCACACCCCAAAGAGGGAACAAAAAGCGTAAAGTAAGTGAAACAATAGAATAGAGTCTAAGAAGACTCAGAATCTCTAGCTGGGTTGTTTTTTAAGGTTGTTTTTCTCCGGAAGACAATTGTTAAAGATTGGAGGTGATGACTCCTACTTCAAATGCAAAAACAGCAGTGCAAGACTTCAAGGTGCACAAAATCCTAAGGAAACCTGACACCACCAAAGGAACAAGTAAAATCTTGTAAAGGACGCCAAAGAAATGGACATCTATGAATTACCTATAAAAGATTCAAAGTAATGCTTTAAGGATGCTCAATAAGCTGTGAGAGAACAGAGATAGACAACATGACAAAATATAAAAACTAATACAAGAACAAAAGAAGTTTAATGATGAAATAGAGTCATTAAAAGGGACCAAAAATATATTTTGGAGTTGAATAATACAATGAATGAAATGAAAATGCAATAGATTCTGTAAACAGCAGACTGAAGGAGAAAGAAGAACCTATGAGCTCAAAGACACGTTATGTGAAAATACTCATTCAGAGGAAAAACAAAAGAACAAAAAAGAATGGAGAAAGCCTGTGGGATTGATGCGCACCACCAAGAAAGCTCTATTTCACATAATAGAAGATACAGAAGAAGCAAGAGAGAAAGGGGCAGAAAGTTTATTTAAATAAAGACTGGCTAAGAACTTTCCAAATCAGGGACAAATGTGACATTGAGATACATAAAGCTCAAAGATCAAAACTCATGTTCAGTTCCAAAAAAACTTCACCAAAACGTATACTCAAACTGTCAAAAATCAAAGACAAAGTGGGAATCTTGAAAGCATCGGGAGAAAAGGGATTCCTTACAATGAGGGCAACTCCATAAGGCTATCAATAGACTTCTCAGCAGAAAATTTACAAGCCAGGAAAAAGTAAGATGAAATATTTACATTGTGGACAGATAAACTTGTCAACCAAGAATACTTTACCTTGCAAAACCGTCCTATAAATGAGAAATAATGACTTTTACAGATAAAATCTGAGAAGTTCATTACCACTAGACCTTCATTATATGAAATGCTAAGTAAGGTTCTTCCAGTTGAAATAAAATGACACTAATTAATAACATGAAAACATATAAAGTATAAAACTCACTGGCAAAAGTAAGTATATAGTCAAATTCAGAACACTCTAATGCTGTCATGATGGCGCGTAAATAAATCATATCCCTAGTATAAGGGTAAAAAGACAAAAATATTAATAATAACTATAGCTACACTATTTTTAAATGGATATGAAATATAAAGAGTTGTAAATTGCGACACCAAACCATAAAATATGAGACACGTAGAGTAAAAGTGTACAGTTTTTGCATGTGATTGAAGTTAGGTCATTATCAGCTTAAAATAGGCTAACCATAAGATGTTTTATATAAGCATCATGGTAACCACAAAGCAAAACCTATAGTAGATGCACAAAAAAATCAAGAGAAAGAAAGCACACCACTGTAGAAAATTATTAATTCACTTGAAAGTAAATGGATTAGACTGTCCAGTCAAAAGACATACAATAGATATAAAAGAAGACCCATCTATACACTGCCTACAGTAGACTCATTTCAGTTTGAAGATACAACATACACAGAAAAAGTGCAAAAAGCTCTTCCATACAAATAGAAGCTAAAAGAAAACAGAGGTAGCAATACTTACATCAGATAAAAAAGAATTTAAGTCAAAAACTGTGAAAGGAAACAAAGGTCATTATTTAATAACAGAAGGGTAAATTAATCAAGAAAATATAAGAATTATAAATATATATATTCCCAATATCATAGCACCTAAATATATAAAGTAAGTATTGACGGAACTGAAGAGGATAACATACACCACCACAATAATAGCAGGAGATTATCAGAGTGAAAAGGAAACCTATAGAAAGAAAATATATTTGCACACCATGTATCTAAGATGTGGTTAATCTCCAAAACATATGTGGCATTCCTTCAGCTCAATAGTAAAAGATCACTTAATTACCCAATAAAATTTTGCTAGCCAGACATGGTGAAGCATACCTATAATTCCAGCTACTCAGAGGGCTGAGGCAAAAATATCCCTTGAGGCCAGGAGTTTAAGGCTGCAGTGTGCTATAATCACACCTGTGAATAGCCATTGTACTCCACCCTGGGAAGCACAGTGAAACTCTGTCTCTACGGCTCATGCCTGTATTCCTAGCCCTTTGGGAGAACGAGGCGGGCAGATCATGAGGTCAGGAGATTGAGACCATCCTGGCTAACACAGTGAAACCCCATCTCTACTAAAAATACAAAAAATTAGCTGAGCTTGGTGGCACGTGCCTGTAATCTCAACTATTCAGGAGGCTAAGGCAGGAGAATTGCTTAAACCCAGGAACAGAGGTTGCAGTGAGCCGAGATCACGCCACTGAACTGCACTCCAGCCTGGGCGACAGAGCAAGACTCCATCTCAAAAAAAAAAACAAAAAAACAAAACGAAAAACAAATGTAGGGGAGGGGCCAACGACTTGGATAGACATTTTTACAAAGAAGAAATACAAATAGCCAACAGGTACATGGGAAAATTCTCAACATCACTAATCATCAGGAAATGCAAATCAAAATCACAAAGAGATATCACCTCACATCTGTAAGAATAACCATTATCTGAAAGACAAAAGATGACAAATGTTGGTGAAAGTGTGGAGAAAAGGGAACCCTCATACACTAATGGTGGGAATGAAAAATGGTGCAGCTTCCACGGAAAATACAATGAAAGTGCTTCAAACATTGAAAAATTGAACTACCATATGATCCGATAATACCAGTTCTGGTATTTACTCAAAGAGTTTGAAACCAGGGTGTTGAGATATTAGTGCTCCCATATTTATTGCAACCATGTTCACAGTAGCCAAGATATGAAAACAACATATGTTCATCAACAGATGAATGAATAAAGAAAATGTGGGGTATACTGCAATTGAACATTATTCAGCCTTAAAAAAGAAGAAAATTCTTAAATATGCAACAACACAGGTAAAACAAAGACATTACGCTAAATGAAATAAACCAGTCTCACAAAGAAAATACTGCACGATTCCACTTATATGGGGTATCTAAAATTGTTAATTTTATGTAATCAAAGAGTGAAATGGTTATTTACAGAGGGTGGTGGGGGGGACAGGATGAATTATAATCAATAGACAAAAAATTTCATTTCAGCAAGATAAATAATTTCAACATATCTGTACCTATATTCAAAAATACTATGTTGTACACTTAAATGCTTAAATGGGTAAGTCTTAAATATTAAGTATTCTTGCCACAATAAAAATTTTTTTCAAAATTTAAAGCATCTTTAAACTGCACTTACATTCTTCAAGTTTGTCCAAGAAACAGACGAACTTGGTATAACGTTCTTAGCAATTTTACCAACTGCTAACTTGAAAAATTTTTAGCATGTTAAAATACATAATGACCATTCTTTATAGCTTACTTCTCTTACCACATCAACATCACTCCTTGTGTAATTACATGCTTATTTTGCAAAATACCATTTCAATTAAAAATAATGGCTAGTTGCCAGACTCAAACAGTAGTAATTTACTGTCTTGTTAATTGAATACACAAACCAAGAACAAATTTAAAGGGTGAAATTTTACCTTCCTTAATCTTTATTTTAGAGGAATAACTTAACCCACAAAGGTAAACTTTAGTGGCTTTCATGGTAAAAAAAAAAATGCCTTGGGAATGAATTAAATTATATGTCACATTATTTAATAATCAAATAAATAAATTTTTCTGCATTCAATACCTGGTTCTATTCAATGTATATGTTCTAGATAAATATATAAACATTTTTTTACATTTGGTATAATTTTTTTCACTTGTTTGTTTTTGTTTGTTTGTTTGTTTGAGACAGGGTGTCACTCTGTCATCCAGGCTGGAGTGCAGTGGTGCCATCTCAGCTCACTGCAACCTCCACCTCCTGGGTTCAAGAGATTCTCCTGTCTCAGCCTCCCCATTAGCTGGGATTACAGGCACACACCACCACTCCCAGCTAATTTTTGTAGTTTTAGTAGAGACAGGGTTTCTCCATATTGGCCAGGGTGATCTTGAACTCCTGACCTCAAGTGATCCACCCGCCTCGGCCTCCCAAAGTGCTGGGATTATAGGTGTGAGCCATTGGACCAGACCATTTGGTATAATTTTTAAATTATGTAATCTCATGTTACATCAAGCCAGTATTTAATCCTGTAAATCCTTAGAGATACATATATTGAGAAAAGAATTAGTACTGGTCATTCAAATATTTGAGATCTATTCCTCTAGCAGTGCTAGAGAAAACAAAAACAAAAACAAAACAAAAACATCACATGTAGTCCCAAATACTTATTTTCCAATATCCCTAAGAAGGCAATAAGGTTTTTCTCATCACAATGTTTTTTTTTTAACAATTGCCATATTGTAATTATCTAGACAGCAGTTTATATATTAGTTACAATTCCAGTTAAGATTTTGGAAACAAGAGACATATTTACAGACCTTCTCTCAAAACGAAGTGTTCCAGCCAGTCAGTCATTATTTCAAGAAATATATTGTAGTGCACATTTGTGATTTCTCCCACAGGATCAAGTCCTACTTCCCCGTAATCCTCAGTTTCCATGTCGGGAGCCAGGAAAACTAACTGTACTGGTGAAGCATACAAGCTTGACTAAGCCAATCATATTGCCTATCCCCCAGCTAAACAATTATGCAACCCAAACATGAGTAACTGGTGAGAATCTCAGGACACTTAATGAGAATTATGGAACAAACACTCTTTTGTCTGTACTGTGTAATATATGGCCAAGAGACCTAGAAGACCTACAGCCATTTTTGCAACCATGCAGGAAGCTATTCAATGGATGGAACCAATACATGAAAGAAGTTAGATTTAGAAAAATAAATGACAACCTGATATAAAACTTCTGCATCGAATACCACCTGAACGTGAGCAACCTCTGTAAATAGATTTGACCACATTAGGGACACGTAATCTGGGCAGTTCCACAGGGTTCATTCTCAAAAGGGACCCCACACCCTTGATTTAATACTCCACTGCTGCTATTTTGAAATTCATCATTATTATCTTTGAAACTGTGTTTGTAAATCAAGTCCTATGGGGCAATGGAGCATATCCCTGAGCATGGAAGATAACACTCAGCAGCATCTAGCACACATGTGATTTGGCCTAGCACACAGGTACATGCCTAGGGCAGTCCAAGACTCAAGAAACTCTGAGGGGGAATCCCAGCCAGGACTTGGATACAAATCTGTCCGCAACAGCATCAGCAGAAATAGCAGGGAAGACCACAATGTGAATGGTCCAGCAAGAGAAGGCAGACTCTTCATGCCTGCAGTGCGTGGAAGCTGGCTTGCGCTTTTCTCTAGCCTAGCCCACTGGCATCTGTAAAAATGTTAACTCCAGGGACTGAGATTTAAAACTGTTGACACTCAGGCAATACATTTTGTCAGAAAATTACAATTAACTCAAAGAATAAACTTGGAGATTGCAATAAAATATATTAAAAAGTTATTAGAATCCTTCAAAGAGTTGAGAATTTCTGGTTTCGAAAACTGTTGCAACATTGCAAAGCAAATATTCACAGGCTTAGATAAATAGAAATTAAATTTAAAGATAGTCTCATTTGATGGTAAATAACATTATATTCATATAAAGTCTCAGATTAAACAATTATTAACAAGATAATTTTTTTTTTTTTTTTTTTTTTTGAGACGGAGTCTCGCTCTGTCACCCAGGCTGGAGTGCAGTGGCGCAATCTCGGCTCACTGCAAGCTCCGCCTCCCGGGTTTACGCCATTCTCCTGCCTCAGCCTCCCCTAGTAGCTGGGACTACAGGCGCCCGCCATCACGCCCGGCTAATTTTTTGTATTTTTTAGTAGAGATGGGGTTTCACCGTGGTCTCGATCTCCTGACCTCGTGATCCGCCCGCCTCGGCCTCCCAAAGTGCTAGGATTACAAGAGTGAGCCACCGCGCCCGGCCAACAAGATAATTTTAAAATTAATGTTTACTTGCAATTGCAGATACAACCATAGAACGCATAAACAGGCATTTGAATTATTTACAAATTATAAAGTCACTTTTGGTTTCATGAACAATCTTTACAAGTTAAGAAAATGTCAGAAGAGAAAACAAAATGTCAGTGTATAAATTTACACTTGAAGTTGAATTCAGAGTTACAGGCAATTGATTTGTACAAAAAAAGTGCTCCTCAAGAATCATCAGCTCTAGATATATCAAAATCTATATTTTAAAATAATTTATGAGAATTTTTTTCCTAAGAGGTCACAGCCTATAAAGACTCTTAACAGCTCCAGAAGCAGTTGAATCAGTTGGAGCTTTCTCTAAATCACAATTATCAAAAATTATTTGCAATCTTGATTTGCCAAGGGCTATTGACATCAGCTTCAATTATATCAATTGAAAATCAAGCCACTAAAAATACAAATGTTGATAACCTAACAAATCAATTTGCAGAAAAACAAGCCAAGAAAATATTATACTCAAAAAATATATACACTAAAGGCATTATTATTTATTGTATTACATAAAATTATGAAACTTAAAAATTGTTAATTTTGTAATTTGTAAATTTATATTTTTATCAATCGCTATTACCCCATTATGTACGTAAGTGTAAAATATTTTAAATGTAAAGGTGTTTTTGATAGCTTTACATGCACACCTTTTCCTGCTTTTTGAACTAGGGACTCTGCCTTTTCTCTTTCCACAAGGCCCTGAGAGTATGTAACCATTCCTCTGTGAACTTTTCAGTTATATGATCCAGCCTGGTTCACGTTTTCAGTATTTTCAGTACCCATAACTGAAATCATTCTTGTTTCCATATTTATTGATCATTTTCTAGGAATGAGGCATCATGCTAGACATGACGCTATCATGATACTTGAGACCCATAACTTAGTAGGAACTCAGAATGCATTGTCTTACAAAAATAAGTAAAAAAAAATGATATATTGGCATAAGTATCATATTAGACCTATGTTTTGTGTATTTGGAAATAGAAAGAAGGGAACATACAACCCAAACAAGAGTGGTCCATGAAGACTTTGATGTGGCACTAATGCTAGTTAGTTATGTCAGACCCATTCTATGAGAAACAAGTTGCTTATCTCAGTGGCTTCACACATGAACATTTATTTCTCACTCATGTAACATATTGGTTGAACAAACAAGTAAGTGAATGACTAGCCATATTGCCTTTAAAGTGTATACTTGGAATCCAGGTAGCGATGTCTAATAGGTTATTTAGAAAAGGAGTTAATCCAGGAGATGTGTCTTCCCTAGTGAAAAATCATCTACAAATATGGAGAAGTTGAAACTCGTGTATAAGTTTGGGGTTCATTACTTCTTAGAATCTGTGGCCTTATAATTTTCATCAGATTAAGAATATTTTTGGGGATAATTTATTCGAATAAATGTTTTGTTACTGCTTTCCTTTAGAAACTCCAATTATACATATATCAGGCCATTTCACATTGTCTCACAGGTCTCATATGTTTCATTGTTTCTTTTTTTTCACTCTATGTTTCTAATTTTGAAGAATTTTTATTGCTATAGCTTCAGGTTTGCTAATCTCTCCTTCTGCAATATCTAATCTTCCATTAATCCCTTCAGGTTATTTTTCTTTAACCCATCATAGTTTTTATTTCTAAAACTTCCATTTTGGTCTTCTTTAGATTTTCCATTTCTCTCCTCAACATGGTCAATATTTCTCCTATCTTTTAAAATATATTGAATACATTTAAAATAAGAATTGTAATGTCCCTGTCTCCTAATACTTAGATCTATGTCAGTTCTGAGTTGGTTTTGATTGAATGGTGTTTTTCCTTTATATAGGTCATATTTTTCTGCTCTTTTGCATACCTTACAGTTTTTTAAAATTACATGACAGATATTATAAATTTCACCTTGTTAAGTAATGAATATTTTTGTATTCCCGTAAATTTTCTTGAGTTTGTTCTAGAATACAGTTAACTTATTTGTTAAGGGATATTTTCAGGTCTTACTCTGAAGACTTGTCAGCCAGGACTAAAGCAGCATTTACTTTTGGTAGATTATTTCCCACTACTCAGACCTTTCTGAGTATCTATTTAGTGGCACAACTTTTATAAAACTGTCCAGTCTGGCTGAGGGGCAGGTGCTCTCTTCTTATCCTTGTGAGAGCTCCAGCTATTGTTTTTTCTAATCCTTTTGAGTGGTTCTTTTACCGTCTCAAGTAGTTTCCTTGAAAACATCTGCTGATCACTACTCCACTGAAGACTAGAGGAAAGCCCGCAAATCTCTTCTGCTCTCTGTGAACCTCTGCTATCTAATATTCTGATGTATGAACTCAACCTGTCTTGGTGTCCTCGGAATCTCAGCCCCATCTCCTCAACTCAGTGAGTGTGCTGGAGTCTATCTGGGTATCCTCTTCCTAAACTGTGACCTGGAAATGGCTTGAAGCCAGTAAGTTGGGGCAGTCAGTGTCTACCTAATTTGCTTCCTGCCTGTTAAGACTCAATGCCATTCAATGCTTAATGCCCAATGTTTTGAAAATCATTGTCTCACAGATTCCATCTATATTTTTAGTTGTTTAGGCATGAGAGTAAATCCTGTCCTTGTTATTCCGTCTTGGTCATTTGCAGGAGTACAAATTCATGTGTTTAGATAATTTCACATAGAAACTGAAGAAAATGAGATACAGATGAAGGCCTGAATACTTTCCTATTAAAATCAAAATAAAAAAATAATGAAAAGCCTGTAAAAGCAACAAAGCAGGAGTGATCATGGAAGGAAGAAAAAGAAAAATGGAAAGGCAAATACCAAAGGCTTAAGGTAGAATCAAGAATACAGTAGTAATCAGTGATGCCAAATACCTCAGAAAAGTCAGAGCTGGACAAGAAAAGGAAGTGAGAGAGTGTCCTTAGAACAACTTTGGGTTCTTGAGTTACAATATCTTTGGTAATCAAGTGGAAGTGAATGTTTGCTTATAATTTGTATGTGACCACCTATAATAGCCACTATAGAATAGTCTTTCAAAAACTTCAAATCTAAACCAGAAATAGAAAGGTTGGTAGAGAGCATAATGATGTAGGGAATTAAGTTTTTGTTTTCCATATGGATAAGGTGGGGTAACTAGCAACTGCTCATCTGATGGAAGAAAAGAGCCAAATGATAAGATAGTGTTAAAGATAAAAACAGAAAAGAACATTTCAAAAAGAGAGTAGGCATCACTTCTGTTCATGCACAAGGAGTCTGAAAGGAGAAAGACCAGAACTGGTACAAACACATATACCTTCACAGTGTCAAGAGGAAGGGAGAATTAATATATGAGATGTGGGCAAATCATTTCTAGCTTTCTAGGATCTAATATCTGCAGTATCTAATATCTGCAGCATCTAATATCACATTTATCCTTCTGGTTTTTTTTTTCACACGTTATAGGTCTTATTTCTAACTACCTTTCTACTTTCTGTGAAGTGGGAAGGTTATTTGCTAAAGAAATGCTAAAGTAGAATGAAGGCCACATGGAAAGTGACAAAAATGTGAGAATATACACCCAGGGAAGGGGCAAAAAACCTGGTGATGGCCAAACAATAAATTCTGGGAACAATGAAGGTACTGCTTGGTTGAAGCTATGAACTGTAAATCTGAAGTAAAATTCCATTACAGCGGTAGTTTTTTTGTTTTTGTTTTCCTCTCACTATGACACTTGCAAGGCATAGAAACAGAAAAGGGTGTTGTGAATGGAATCAAAGTTGAAATCTTGATTGGGATCTTCCTAGTGTATGTGATGGAAGAGAAAACAAGCAAGATTATGGTGACAGCCCAAGGAGTTGAGGATGGAAAAGGGAAGAAAGAGAAGAAAGAAGGCTTAGTTGGCTCAGGGAGAAAAGGCACAGGACTGGAAATCGGGATGCCTGTGAGATGAACAAATTCAATATGAGTAAGCTGGTGAGAAATAGGAACTCAGCGAATAGGAAGTTTTGTGTAAGAGTCAAGTAATGGACTGACTCTAAGATTTCACAACTGAAAGAGTTGTCAGTGATGACTAGCTCTACTGAGGAACTTTAGGTGTGGGTTGATGCTGAAGTAGGATGGAGATCATGCTTTCCTCATGAAAATCAAATTGCTAAGGTGCTGGCTTCATCTTGCCAACAGCCCTTGAGGCTCCCACTGTAACTTGAGAGACCTGAAAGAGGGAAGCACATCCTAAGTTAGTTGCCAAATTTTCAAAAGCACATAAGGAAGTGTTGGCTAAGAGTAAGTAGTGAGGAATATGAGAAAATAACATCGACTATTCAAAGAAGCAGCCTGTTGGTCAAGATCGGAAGACACATTTCTATTCTCACTCCCACTATTAAGCATGTGGAGAATGAGAGAATGAGTGGACTTCTTTAAAAAGGACAGTAATAGAAACAGCTTCTTAGAGATCTTTCCACTTAATTTCATGTATTTTATGTGTATACCTAATTGTTCCAATTTCAAAAAGTATTTTCTAACTTTGTCTCTGAACTCTAGGGGGAAACATTTAATTAAATCACACAGAGAACCCTAATAGGCTATCTACTGAAACAGGAGGAAACGCATTTAGTCACATTAGTCAATGACAGCAGTAGGGATGGCAGTTAGGAAAATCAGTTGGATAATAAGCATACAAATCTCCCTGGGGGTATATCTGAAAAGCAGTGTTGGGAAAGGCAGGTTGCTGTCAGGGATGCATCCAACTCCAAAGACAGTCTATCAAGGAATCTTTATTCAGAGGTTATTGTGTTTTATTTGTATTCATAAATATGAAATTTAAAATAAAGAGATATTACTTAAGGTGAAATGAATACCAACATCTCAACACTACTTGATGTTCCAGTGAGGCACATCCTAAATGCTAAGAATATCTTTCTTTCCCCTTTCCTGTCTCTTCTTTTCCTCCCTCCTCTCTCTCTCTCTTTATCTCTCTCTCTCTCTCTTTCTCAATGGGCTTGCAATAAGAGCAGTGACAGAGGGCAAGGCTCTGGGAATAGAAAGACTAGCACTTGGGGTTTAATGGTTAGCGTCTCTATCTTGAAAATCCTAATCCTTTTATCTTTGAATTTGTGTGTCGCTGGTGACGCTCTTTAGAAAACAGAGCATACCCACAGGTACTTGGAACCTCAGCTCACTAGCAGTTCCATCTCCCTCCACTTCCTCTGGACATATTCTTGGTCTCTCCCTCCCCTCTCCTTCCCAGAGACTGCTGCTGTCTTGGGTCACCAGCTGGAGCCTGAGCAGGAGCGTCTGGAAGGTGGGTAATGTGTGCTAACCCTGTGGAGCCCTGGGGAGGGGCACAACAGGACTTGGTGGAGGTCATTCTTTACCCACCACTGATATGTTTAACTAGTGCTCACACTCCAGAGCAGAAGTTGAATATTCTTTGGAGTTGTTGGTCCACCCGAGTTGTTAGTCCACTTAGGTTGTGGCCCGGCTTGATGTCCCTGCCCTCTATAAAATAGAGTTTGTTGGTCTGGCAGCTTGAGGGAGAGGGGAAACACCAACTGGAGGCCCGTGCAAGCCTGCTTACTTATGGGACAGGGCCGTCAGTTGCCTGTGAGTATCTGCAATGGCCCCACAGGTATCCCCAAGCCTGAGGAAGAATGAGATTAAATAGTAAATTAAACATATATATTTTTTCAGGTTAAGAGACACTGCAGAAGAAAGAAAAAATCCTTATATTTTAGTACATTTACTAGTACTTGTTTTCTACTACTTAAAGTGGAGCCTGGCATTGTCATTATGCACTGAGCCCCACAAAGTATGTAGCCTCTCTTGCACAGACCTATCAGCACAGAAGAGTTTAATTGTCAAAGCCATTCACATGCATTTAGCAGATTCTGGGGAAGGCTCATAAGAACACTTCTATCTTCTTTTATAGGTAAATGCCCTCTCCCTTTACACGGATATAGTTCTGTGTCTATTCCTGTCTATGACATTGTGAGGTCTAGAGACCAGAAATCACATCAGGTGCAACACTTAGAAATTGAATGACGTATGTTAAGTATTGCAACTTTATGGTTTGTTTTAAAATCTGTTAGAACTAGTCCCAGGAAAGCTAATTTGAATGCACACATAAAATCTGCCTTCCCTTAATCTGAGTTTCATTCCACCAGCACAGCCCAACAAGCACCATTTTTGTTCTCTTAGCTGGGTCAGGGAGAAAAGGCACAGGACTGGAAACAAGCACCATTGTTCTCTACCTCTTCAAACATCTACTAATGATGGGCTAATGTCATTGAATGTTGCGTCTAGTCCAGATTCTGTGCTTTGATGTGTAATTTCATTTAATCATGGAAATCCATATATGGTAGAAATTATCCTTATTTCCATTTCACATATGAAGAAATACCTCAAATGGTTTATGTAACATCACCAGCAATGAAGTGTGATGAAGTCAAGATTTACATATGGCCCGTATTTGGCAATACAATAATTGGCAGGTTGGTCATGTCCTAATACACAGAAAATCCTTAATTTGAAAATAATGCTGGGATTTAAAACTGCCATCTAATTTTTAGTTCATATATAAGATTTCAAAAATTAAAAACCTATCTATCTTTTCAAATAATGTTTTAACTGATTTAAATAGGAAGATCCCACCCCAGTCTTTTTTCCAGCTTTACAAGTGACAAAGATTGTATATATTTAAAGTATAAAATGTGAGGACTTCATATATGTATACATTGTGCAATAGCCACAATAAAATTAATTAACACATCTATCATCACCTATAACCACCCATAGTTACCATTTTGCCTGTGGGGGATGGAGGTAAAGAAAATCTGCTCTCATCAAATTTCAAGTAAACAATACAAAATTATTAACTGTAATTATCATTGAGAGATGACAAGGTGCTAGCAGCCCTCGCTCGCTCTCAGCGCCTCCTGGGCCTTGGCATCTGCTCTGCCCACGTTTGAAGAACCCTTCAGCCTGCCGCTGCACTGTGGGAGACCCTCGGTTTGGGGGAGGTGTGGACAGAGAGGCGCGGGCGGAAACCGGGGCTGCGCATGGCGCCAGCAGGCCAGCGTGGAGTTCCGGGTCGCCACTGGCCTGGGCAGTGAGGCGCTTAGCACCCGGGCCAGCAGCTGCAGAGGGGGCGCTGGGTCCCGCAGCACTGCCGGCCCCTCTGTGCTACGCTTGAATTCTCGCCAGGCCGTAGCCGCCTCCCGGCAGGGCAGGACTCACAACCTGCAGCCCGCCATGCCCGAACCCACCCACCTCCAACACCCCTGTCCCCTCCCCCCCTCCCCCATGGGCTCCCGCACAGCCCTAGCCTCCCTGGCAGGGCTCCGCCCTCTACTCCGGGACTGGTGGGCAGCTCCACCCACGCCCAGGCGCTGGATCCACTAGGTGAAGCCAGTTGGGCTCCTGAGTCCGGTGGGGACTTGGATAACTTTTATGTCTAGCTCAGAGACTGTATATGCGCCAATCAGCAGTCTGTGTCTAGCTCGGGGGCTTGTGGATGCACCAATCAGCACTCTGTATCTAGCTAATCTGGAGGGGACTTGGAGAACTTTTATGTCTAGCTAGAGGCCTGTAAATACACCCATCAGCACTCTGTATCTAGGTAATCTGGTGGGGACTTGGAGAACTTTTATGTCTAGCTAAAGGATTGTAAACGCACCAATCAGCACTCTGTGTCTAGCTCAGAACCACTTTTTAAAACAGACCAATCAGCTCTCTGTAAAATGGACCAATCAGCAGGATGTGGGTGGGGTCAGATAAGGGAGTAAAATCGAGCTGGCTGCCGGAGCCAGCAGCAGCAGCAGCAGCAACGACCCATTTGGGTCCTGTTCTGTACTGTGGGTCGCTTTGTTCTTTCCCTCTTTGCAGTAAATCTTGCTGCTGCTCACTCTTTGGGTCTGCACTGCCTTTATGAGCTATAACACTCACCGAGAAGGTCTGCAGCTTCACTCCTGAACCCAACAGAAGGAAGGAAGAAACTCTGAACACGTCCAAACATCAGAAGGAACAAACTCCGGACACACCATCTTTAAGAACTGTAACACTCACGGCGAGGGTCCGCGGCTTCATTCGTTAAGTCAGTGAGCCCAAGAACTCACCAATTCAGGACACACTGTGCTTACATTAGATTGTGTATAACTTAGCCATCTTATAATTGAAATTTGGTATTTTCCCCCAGTGTTATTCAATATAACTTGTTTTGATATTCTGAATAAAGCTTTTATCACTCCTTTATAACATTTATCAACTAATTTACAAATAATGAGATTTTTATACATGATATAAGGTATTAAAACATAAATTGTATTTTAAAGGGATTTTTGTTCACAATGTAGTTGAAAGTTTTCATTTTAGACATTCTTTTCTTTCATACAATATTCTGTGTTATAACACATATTCAGCAAATTTACCCAACTAAAATTATGTTTTACATAGTAAATATCTTTTTTAAAGAATCTATTTGCAATTCATTTATTAAATCTAACTAAAAAAAGAAATCAGTTCATTGAGAACTGAAGTAATATAACTTTTTTTCATACATTATCAAAAAATCTTACTAATTTTTTCAATGAACTTTTTAAAAATTTTAGTTAGAGATTATGATCGTTTGTCTTCTACCTGTTTTTATTAAGGGATCTAAAGATTTCATGCAGATTACAGAAATAACCCAAATGTGTTATCAATAAATGTGGTTAAACAGAAAAAAATAAACTTCCACAGATAAAGGGAAAAAATGTTCATCTATTTTTGAAAAAGCACTTTGTTTCTAAAATTTTACTATTGGTTCAGACTAGAATATATGTGCTCCCAACTGAAGAAAGGAGAAAAACATAAGTGGTAATTGCTGAAGCAGAGAGACCATTTAGATCAAACAGATATTGTTTAAAGGTCTAAAGATAAAATATATTTTTATTGTAGCTTTTAGCTTGCTTCAAGATCTATTGCCTTTAAGGGTGAAAAAACACTCCAAAGGGGGCAATAATGATTCCAAATACAGACATTATACTCTACTGATGATGTCCTTTCCCATCGTCCTGTAAGTGGTTTTCTATTACTGATGCACACCAGACTACATTGTGTACCTTTCTCCATGAGTAATGAAAGCAGGCATAAGCACAAGAACTATAAGGGAACTGCTGTAAACAGATACTTCTGTTTCATTACCACTGTTTTATTAACAAATTACTTCCATTAAACAGATTACGAGGTTGCAAAAAGCAATCCAGAATGAAATAGTCCAGTCCTAAATTTCATTTTGTAATGAATTGAAGTGATTTGCCTGCAGTAGGTTCAGTTCCTCATTGTTTTGTGACTGCATGAGTCCATTTTATATCTTGAATTGTGAGTGTGCCCTCTCCAATAGGACTTTATGAATCACCTTTTCTAGGGGGAAAGGATGTTTCCAATTAAGTGAAATATACACATCTCACCTCCTGATGTGAAAAGGGTTGTGCTATATATAGTATACCTCACATTAGAACAATGTGCTCCACAGCCCCGTGTTTTCTACTATGGTTATTCTATAATCCAATAGTTTGTGGGAAAACAATTGGCTTTTCAGCAGTCACAACTCCAAAACTTACGATTAGCATCACTTTAATCTTAAACCAGTACTTCACTTTTGAAAACTGAAACTTTAACCCTCTAAATTTCTTGGAAGATCTCTACAGTGTTCTGTTTCAAACAATTTTAAGAGAAGGGAACAAACTATGGAAATCGGCTTTTATGTCTCACAGCCTATAGATATTTAGGGGGGTTGTTTGGTATACAATCTTATTTTTTAGGATCTAATGAGAAGAGGCTACATTTACATTTGTTTTATTGTTGGAACTTTGACAAATGTTGGTAATATTATATCACTCCTGAAGCTAATTTCAAAGTAGGTTTCGTCTGTGGAAACCAGAAATCTGATCATCACAGTTGCTGAAGGAATCACCTGCTGCAGGAAAAGGACTCACACCAATATCCTCAGGTGCTCAAGTTCAGGGAATAAGGGAGATTTCCTAGAATTGGTTTCCATTGGAATGAGTGCTAGATATAGCGGTGAATACATTTTTATTTTAAAATACACATTTGAAGTTAAACCTCTGTCTGTTCCTCAGAAGTTCCTGTATTTGCATACTATTGTGTTTAAACTTCCTTTACATTATATATTTAAAAGACTTCATAAACAAGGTTCTGCCAATCGGACATTTTACATGCTAACTTAAAAAATGTAATTAAATCCTGCAAAATACCAATGTTATTTTTTACATTTAGTTCTTTCGTGATTGAGAATGTTTTGCATATTTCCAAAATAATGCACTTTTTTTCTGAGACACTCCAAATATTCATAAGAATTACTTCTAAAAACAGGGAAAATCAAAAAACAATAATTAAACAAAAGAAATTACGCATTCTTTTACATTTCTGTTTTTAAACATTTATTTGTTTTAGAAAATAGATATTTTATTTTATATGGTTGTCTCTTTTTTCCCAAAAATGTATCGTTTAAAAGGAGAATTCTCGGTAATAAAGTAGAATTATAAAATCTGCTTTCCTCAATATTAGATAAAATGAAAAAAATAGTAACATCCAAGCAAAAATCTCCAACAGCTAGAAGTTGTTAGAAGTTAGAAGTAAAATTTCATGTCATAATCTTTAAAAAAGTTTGACCAAGGTAAGAAATAAAATCTACTGCAGCTGGGCACGGTGGCTGACGCCTGTAATCCCAGCACTTTGGAAGGCCGAGGCGGGCGGATCACAAGGTCAGGAGATCGAGACCATCCTGGCTAACACGGTGAAACCCTGTCTCTACTAAAAATACAAAAATTAGCTGGGCGTGGTGGTGGGCGCCTGTAGTCCCAGCTACTCAGGAAGCTGAGGCACAAGAATCGCTTGAACCCGGGAGGTGGAGGTTGCAGTGAGCCGAGATCACGGCACTGCACTCCAGTCTGGTGACAGATCGAGACTGTCTCAAAAAACAAACAAACAAACAAAAAACAAAAAACCTACTCCATCAATGTTTATGTCATAACACTTTGATGTCATTTTGGGCAAGAATGTGAGTCAAGAAAATCTCCAAACTTCTCAGTAGTATCAAATTTGAAAATAAATTGATAAACATAGTTACTAGGAAGTCTAGGAAAAGCAGAGGTTCAAACCTTACAGAATAAAAGCTCCTAGCCATTTGCAAGTGCTGCAAGAGGAACTGTATGGATCTGCAAGAGGAACTGTAGTCTTCTGCCTAGGGATCCTGATATACTACTGCCTAAGTAGAGAGAACCCTGGTTCGTAACATTAAATAAACGAAAGTTAAGCAGTGCTCAGGATACCCAATACAGGCAATAGTTGCCACAAAACTCTTCCTTCAAAGTGAAACAAAAATCTGTATCTCAAATCACAAAGGTAGTTGGATGTGGAGGAAAATAGCTTTCAGAGAGAGCACTTAGGGAGTCGAGGAGAATTGATCCACAGGATGCAACAACAAACAAGGGTTTTGGCACAGCTAACCATATTCATGAACAAGATGAAAAGAAAATGCATGGGAAATTAGCAAGCATACCACAGAAAGAGATAAAGGAAATGCCTGTCACTTTTTTTTTAAAACATCAAAGACCCTAATCTGAAAGACAGCTCAATGCAAGGGACAAAGGAAAAAAAAAACAAAACAAAAAGATATCTCTTTGCCTCACAATCAAGAAAAAACAGTGAGCTTATAGTTAAAAGGACCAATACAAAACTTATAGAAATAAAAACTAAATTAGAAACATTGTGTTCAACTAGCCGTGCCTGGAAAAATCATAGTATTTATGTAAAAAAGTCTTCCACTGGGAAAAAGCGGGTAATCCAACAAATGAAACAAACATTTAAATAAAAGTATGTATCAATATTAAAATGGTACACTACATTTAAAAAAATATGACATAGAATAAGAGACATCGAAATATATTGCGATTATACTATTGAAGTTGAAAAATGAAAAATTCTTCAGGGTCCATGCAGAAAATATCAAGTCACTCATGGAGACGAGAGGTAGGCTTAGTCATATTGGCCATAGATTTTTTTCATAACAAATTGCAGACACAAGTGAACGAATTATATATAGATCCAAGGAGAATATATTATAACACAAGAATACTATAAACAGCTTTTGTTGGCTTACATATAACAGCAAGACAAAAATATTCTCAAAACATAATGAACTCAAGGAATCTGTATAAATCTATATACTAAGAGACCAATAATGATGTGCTCCAAATTTGCTATTTCCGGACAGAGATATATTTTGGTTATTTTATTTGACTCTTTTCCTTGCTTCTTAAAATAATGTTGACATATTAGTTTGTATAAAATAATTAAATGATTCTTCTGAAAAGTTTAAAATGTCATTTTAATGATTAGTAATCATTTTAGGGCTATAATTCAATTATCATAGTTCACATTTCATTTGTTTCTCAGTTATTTTGCTGTCAGTCATATTGTGATGAATGTATTTATCCTATATATAAAACTTTGTGTCACTGATTATTTCTAGGAACTGATTCTAAAAATTACTATTTCAAATGATAATATTTTAAGATAATAATAAATTGCTTTACAGAGAGATTGTCTTCATTTACTCTTCTATTAAAAGTGAAATTCCCTGCTTAGCTTATTAAGTATTATTATTTTTATCGTTCCTGAATGTTCGTGAATTATTGTTAATAAATCAATTTGATTTTAATAGCAT
This sequence comes from Nomascus leucogenys, assembly GCF_006542625.1. NCBI lineage: Eukaryota > Metazoa > Chordata > Mammalia > Primates > Hylobatidae > Nomascus > Nomascus leucogenys. The sequence goes on along the minus strand of NC_044382.1, from coordinate 112,056,734 downwards.
TTATAATTAAAATTAAACATGTTTAATTTTTATTTTCTGGTCATATTCCTTGTGTTGTCTTCTCACATCCACTGTCTGTTACTAGAATGCTTTTAATAGATTAAAGATACCAATTTTTAGTTGCATTCGTTATAATGTTCCTAGTTCTTCATTTACATTTAATTTTAGTAATGTTCTTCAGTACCATTTATTTTTATTTAGCAACATATTAAATTTGTGTTATATTTTTTATCATTTCATTTCCTATCCACAAATCAGTTCAATATTGACCTGTATTTTATTCAGTTTTCCACTAATATTTTCATTTTATAACTTTGATACTTTAATCAACCTGAAATTTATTTTGAGATACAAGATAAGAAGAAAACCTAATATCACTGTTTATAAAAAAAATCTTTTCCTCAACAGTATTTTAGACAATGAACTTTATTTTTTCATAATTATTCCTGGAAATTAATTTTTCCAGATAACTTGGCAAAAATTTTGGTAAGAGACAAAATCAGCACCATGGAGTTTTAATTTGTTTGTATAAACTAATAAAATATTTAGAAAGAATTTCTTTTTTTAAATCTAGGGTTAAACCGTGATTATCCATACATTTAAATTTAATTGATAAATCTAAAAATGTTTGTAATTTATTATAATTATACAATTAATTCTTTTCTATAATTATTCCCATGTCGTTTTTGTGACTTTTTGGGGGAGCAATTGTAAATGAAATTATTTTTTCATCTTTGATTGATGACATAATTTGAGTATTTATAGTCAAAAAAATACTGAACTTATATAAATAACAAGTATTGGCTGACTCTCTAAGGCTTATGTAATGTCTATATATCCATTAGATATAATAGATATCTATATATTATCTGTATATATTATATATATTACATAAAGTTTTAGATAGGATATCTTCAACCTCACCCTTTTCCTTGAAATAATTAGAAACAGAACTCTAATTCTGTTTCATCATTCACTGATCAGAATTGCCAGAACAATTATGAATGTTTCTGGTAAAAGAAAGTAAGATTATTTTATTATTAATTTGAATTAAAACGAACAATGATGTAGGTTATTTACTATTCACTATATTAATGGAATCTCTCTTACCATAAAATAGCTAAATTTTTAATTACAGAATAATTGAAATCTTCTAAAATGACATTACAAAAATATAATTATGTTTACAAAATTTTCATTTGGAATAACTTGCTTCATATTACATATTCTCAAATATTAAATCACCTTTGGCATATTAGAACTAATTTTACTTATTATTTCTATAATGTACTGCTGAATTATATTGTTAATTTTTAAAAAAAATTTGAATAAATATTAGGAATGACCTGTCATTTTCTTTTTATGTGTTTTGGAAATAATTAAGAGAAGAATTTGGTTAGTTTGAAAACATGAGAATTTATTATTTTGTGTTTTCTGCAGTTGCTTACACAGAATGATGATTTTTCTGATAGTTGAAATGTTTTGAGAATTTATCAGTTAACCCTTTAGAAAAATGTAAATAATTTGTATCTGCTCAGATATAGATTCATTTAAGTGAGATTTTAAAATAATAACCCAGATAGCAGTTAAATTTATATTTAATTTTGGATATATACCTTCTCATACCTAATGTTCTAATATATTTCATGTTCTCTCTCTCCTTGATGTCTGTGTGTGCATCCAATGATACAGGGATTAAATTCAATTAATTCTATGTTTCTATTTTTTAATTTATCAGTTTCTGCTTTTATATTATTTTGCTCAAAATTGTTTCTGTATGCTGTTTTTCTCTTTTTGGACTTTTTGTTCTAATTAATAATATGAACCATTTGGTATATTTGAACAGTTTCAAAATGCAATGTTCACATGTAATGTTTATTAAACAGGTTGGATTAATATTTCCTTAAACGTATTCAATCAAATTTCCTCCTTAAACCATACATTACTCTTAAAGGATCCAAGGTGGCCAGGCGTGGTGGCTCACGCCTGTAATCCCAGCACTTTGGAAGGCCGAGGCAGGCAGATCACGAGGTCAGGAGCTCGAGACAATCCTGGCTAACATGGTGAAACCCCAACTAAACTAAAAATACAAAAAATTAGCTGGGCATGGTGGTGGGTGCCTGTAGTCCCAGCTACTATGGAGGCTGAGGCAGGAGAATGGCGTGAACCCAGGAAGTGGAGCTTGCAGTGAGCTGAGATTGGGCCACTGCATTCCAGCCTGGTGACAGAGTGAGAATCCGTCTCAAATAAATAAATAAATAAATAAATGGATCCAAGGCATATATGATTGAATTAATCAAATCCATAAGTCACAATACATTAGTATCATTAGTCCATGAATGCCCTTCTTTTACTTACTTTTAAATAATATGATGAACATATGACACCTCAGCATGTGACACAAGAATTAAAAGATCACCTTTAACTTATGTGAGACTTTCTTCTATGTGCTCCTTTACTATTCAACTCCCCTTCCTTCCAATATATGTGTGTGCGCTTGTGTATTTATTTACATACAACTGAACAACATATTTTACATTTTATCTATTTTCAATTTTTATATAAAGGTGATCATACTGCATGTGACCTTCCATCCAATACTATTATAATAAGATTGCCTATGATATTACACGTAACTATAATTCATTTATGTTTCTTGATGCATATTCTATTGTATGACTGTAATGCAATGTATTTATGTATTTATCATATTCTTGGGATTCATGATGTTTTAAGTTTTCTCTCTTCAAAAAAATACTTTGCTGAACCTTAATTGTACATGCTCCTTGTAGACTTCTGAAAGAGTTACTCTTGGATAAATACTTAGGAAACTATCAGGGTTATAGGGGAAGCAAAAGCTCATTTTTAGAAGACAATGCCAAATTGTTTTCCATACTGATTGTTCCAATTTATGCTCCTGCCAGCATAATTGACCTCTGTGATCCACATCATCTGTAAAATTCAGTATAGTCAGATTTAATTTCTGCCTTTTAAATGGGACTGAAATAGTATCTCATAGTTATCTTGAATTATACTTTTATTCTTACTAATGAGTTCAGCATATCTTCATATCTTTATTGGCCATTTGTATTACTTTTCTTACAAAATACCTGATTATGTCCGAATATTATTTCTTTTTACTTGTTTTCTGATGGTTCCATAAGAGTTCTCATATATTTTGAAATGAATGCTTTGTTGTCTATGTATGTTGCAACTGTTTTATGTCAGTTTGTGTTTTGTCTTTTCATTTTCTCTGAAATGCATTTTCATGACCTAAAGTTCTTAATTTTTATATAGTCAAATTTGTCAATCTTTTACGTATGGTTGCTGCCTTGTTTCTAGTTAATGAAATCCATATTTTCCAACTCTTCTTATGGATAGTCACTTCTTTGCCCCAAAACCTGCCATGCCATGTCTGTCATAAACCAAAGTTCCTAATAAGTGATTATTCTTTTCTATTGGTAATTGCCTATCTCTGAATAACCCCAACACAGTCTTAATATTTTGGTTTTATAAAAGGCTTCTTATCTACTTTTCTTCCCTCTTTTCTTTTTCTGGAGAGGGTTCATGTTTTTGATCCTTTGCACTTCCATGTACATTTTAGAAACAGTTTATTGTTTCAAGAAGCTTGTTTGAGGTAGTTTGAATCTAGATTTAGGAAGTTTGACACATTTAAAATATTAAGTATGCCTATGCATGAACATTAAATATCTCTCAAGTTATATAAATCTTCATGTAAGGGTTATTCTGCATGGTAATTTTTGTGAATACTAATGGTTAGCATTATTTAAAGCTTTTATTAATTTACAGTTATTTTTTAATATTGTTGAAACAAAGATCTACATTTTGGGATTTATTGATTATTTTCTCTACCATTTTTTGGTGATAGATTTTTTTCTATAAATATAGATATAGCTGATGGCTTTGTATAGACATATATAAAAATGCTTATATTAAAATTATATGACAAAAATAATCAATATACCTCTTTTTGACCTCCTTTGATTTTTAAAATATTGATGATGCTTTAAAGAATCCCACCAAACTCTTTATCTATGTTTCATTGTTTGCAACATTTTTATGTGTCATGAAGCTATCTTGTTTCCAGAAAAAATATTAATAATTTTTCAGCTTCATTGAAGATTGTATTCACTTCTATGATATAAGATAAACATTTCTTTTTTTGTTTAATATTATATGCTTTGAATTATTCTTTAAGAAGAATTCACTCTGTTTTCTTATTTTCCTGGCGATAACCTCATATCCTTGCCCAGCCTTTTATTTTAACTCTTTCTGCTTTATTACTGCAAACAGATGTAGTCGGATTGTTATTGAAGACGTATTTTTAGGTTTATATCTAGATTGTTAGCTTTTTGGAAGGAAGAACTGTCCTTTAGATGTTTTTTTATCCCCTGAGCAATCTCTACATTGTTCTGAATATTAGAGAAAGCCTTTAGAACTTTGATCTATTAATTCTGAAATAGCATCTTTTATGAATTGTCAATGTAAAAGGTTATAGTTTAAAAATCTTGGGACCTTAGATAAAAACCTTACATATTAGTTTGCTATCACAATGCCATTTAACCTGTCTGTCTTACACTGTCTCTAGGTAAAAAAGAAGGAAAATTGTGTTTCTTCATCAGGAAAACAGTCAGAGGTTCCCAGAGTAAAGGCACTTAGTGAAATGCTAGTTAACATTATTACGTCTTCCATAAAACTTAGCACAGGTGCTACCAGTTTTTCACAAAATAAATTTCCAGAGCCCAGACAATACTTAACTCATCATATAGGTCACAGTTTAAATTTTTGCTGAGATGATATTAAAGCGTCACCTGATTCAGATCTAGCCAAGAACCAGAGATGATATTAAAGCGTCACCTGATTCAAATCTAGCCAAGAACCAGAGAAATAAATGAATTGGTTAATTCTGCTCAAGGTGACAAGCTGCCGGCTGGCAAAGCGTTTAGAAACCAGGCTGAAAATGCTACATCTAATTTTACTTAGGACGTAAGAAGAGATCCAGAAGACTGGTCTGTTTACTGGCAATGAAACATGTATTCCCACGCTTAATTCTTAAATCATCTGGGAGGTGAAGGGCTTGTAGAGGAAGAAGGCAGCTCGTTTCCATGGATGTTTACCAAATTATTATAAAATTGGGTGTGATATAACGTAAAGTTTGACACAGAGAATGTCATATTTTTGTTACAAAAGTAAACGTTGTTATTTAAAATTTCTAACAGGAAAGAAAGCAAATGTTTAGCATTCTAAATTATATGATTATATGTACATTTTTTTTCTAATGACTTTCTATTAGAATATTCAGAAAGTTCAGAGGTATATTTCTTTCCATTGTTCATGTGCTGTGCACACAAACACATCTCATATATTCTGGTGGTAGAATAAGAATATGCTGCAGATAGAGAGGGCAGTAAAAAGTCTACAAGTTCTACTGGCTTCACAGGGGCTATCTAAACTCTTCCAGGGAAAGGCCCATGATACAAAGTCTTGCTATACAGACAATGGTAAATCTTTCCACTTAGCTTTCTATTTTCTTTCAGGCTTTGATTAGCAGGCCATCTAATTATTCATTCATTTTTGGAGTCGTGTGGCCTCTAGTGGTATGTAGAAATATCATACAATGAATATTACAAACCTGAACATGTCTATCTCCCAAGATTGAGAATTCTAAAAGATGCTGAGTACTCTTTTAACTTAAAACAATTAGATATACATTACTTTGACTTCATAGGATGTTCTTATTTGATAGCTTTAGATTTTGGTATCCTGTTTGGTCTAAAGTTGCTGTTCTCTCTCTCTCTCTGTATATTTGTCAGAAAATTATGTGAAAATGATTATTCTGGTTTTCTTCATATTGTTTCTTACATTTTTCCCAGAGATCAGCGACAAAATTTAGAATTTATAAGAAGATATTTTCCTCGAATAATAAAAAAAAATTATTTTCAAGAGTGTAATCAATTTTTTAAATTTTGCTTAAGAGTTTTCCAGGCATTTTGCCTTTAACCCAAAATTTAGATGTAATTTATAGTGTATTTTTTAGATTACCTATTTTTTACCGAAAATTCTGAGGCTTCTATTTACAAGCCTTAATACGAGACCTGACAGAATTAATGTGCTGATGGAGAGATAGCAAAATTAATGTCACTATATTGTGTTCGATATGAAAAATGGCCACTCACTTCTTGGTCCAGAATCGCTATATGTTGAAAGATCTTAAATGGCAGGGTAATTAGGCTTGTGAATCAATTTACTAATGTGTTCATCAAGAAATATTCAACTAGCTAGTTCATATCTTCAAAACATATTACTGTTTCAACTTCATTCTATATTTTAGTAAATTGGATCTGTTCCCTATTCTGATAAAGAAAAAATAGTATTGATTCTAAGGGGGACTCCAACAAATAGGAAAAACGTACATCTTGCCACAATAGGCAGTTTGGCATTAGTGTCTTTCGACATGTGGCACTAAACGCAGTACAGGGATTACCATTGGGACTGCCAAAATTTTTTTTCTGTGACATTCTTCTTTTCTATTTTAAAATCTTATAGATTCCAAGCCTTAAAAAAATACTGAAAGCAGATGGTAATATGTTCCACAGTTAAAGTATTTTCAAATTTATTACAAAGTATTCGCCTGCTGCTGGAGTTATTCACTAGACTACAGCTTTCAAAGACACTTCTCAATTCATCATGTTTACCAGTACAATTCCCCTCAGGTTTTAATGAAGGAGTTTATAACTACAGATTAGAAGATAAAGACAATGCTGTATTTAGTGAGAAACATGAGGTGATAAGAAAATACAAACTAGGTGTCTACTGATGCCCTTTGCAGGAGAAGATTATTCTGCAGCTTTATCACACTTAAACTTTATAGGTTAGCTGAAGAAAATGAAGCACAGAAATATGTGAGCTATTTACTGGCAGTTATTGAAAATGGGTTTTTGATTTAGTTGCCAACTTAAAATTCAGAATCAAAATAAAACCCTTTCATGGCCATCAGCAAATATGACTTTCTAAATAAGAATAATGAATATTGCCTATATAAATGATCCCCATGTTAATTCATCCAAGATCTTTTAGAGCCAGAATAGAACTATTTTAATAGAATTCTGATACTCTAACACTAAAAAGTCACTTGTATACACACATAAAACCATATTATATAAAAGCCTGAGAAAAACAGCATTCCCATGCTGAAGTTGACAAGGCGAGAGTGAATACTCTTTGAAAGAGCAAAATTCTTCTTGACAGTTGCCAAAATCCCTCAATTCTAATATTACCAAAGTATTTAGTGGTGGGAGAAATTGAACTCTATTTGTTTGGAAAAAGTTTCTGGGTTGAAAGGGAATGATAAAAAGGATATACTCTGAGGAAAGGGTTTATATATTGGGGTATATTTTTATGTCAATAGAGCAAGATGTTATGTCTGAGTTTCAATTTAATCTTATTCTTTTATCCATCAATATTTCTTGGCCATGTTGCTTCTTTTAATATTGCATTATTGATATTTTCAAATATGGATACAAATACAGAAATTAGTATTATGAATTCTCACATATACAACATCCATCTTCAACCATATTAATACCTTGTATTCTTTATTCGTTAAGGTCAAGACACAAAAATTTGGTTAAATAGACACAATATGAGACTAACATCAGAAATTTCTAAGCCTTTTAGGGCAATGCTTAGCAATCACACCCCTCTACCCTAGCCAAATAAAACTAAGTCAAACACTCAAATCTAGATTTTAGCTTTATTCGCAGGAGGGTGTTAGAGCTGAAAGGCAGGTTATTTATTAATTTATTAAAACTTAAATACTAAGAATACTAAGAATTTTAGCCTTTATTTGCCTGCTACTATATACTTTCTCTTATCCTTCTCTTTCCACATTTGAAAAATGTATAAAGACAAGTAAACAAGTAGATAGATACACACACACAAGTGCTATGATAAACCAATATTTATACACATGTAAATACTAATATATAGCAAACTGATACATATCAGTTTGTAGTTTTTATATGTATAAACTATATATAGAGAGTAAGCTGTTATTTTTCTGTGTAAATAAACATGTTTATTTATATGTTTATTTATATAACACTGAAATTGTTATATTTATAAAACAATAGAATTATTTATGTATATCGTATGTTTATATATGTTTATTTACGTGGATACAAGTATCAGTTTACTATAGCAGTTGGTAAAAGTTTTAAAAATAAAGTATTCTTAATACCAGAAAATTTGTATTTAGGTTCCAAGCACCAAAGCTTGATTTTCTGCCAACCATTATACTACAGAGAAGTCCCCAAACTCACAGCCTTCATTTACAGACCTTTAGAAAACAAAACAGGACGCCAGGCGTGGTGGCTCACGCCTGTAATCCCAGCACTTTGGGAGGCCGAGGCGAGTGGATCACGAGGTCAGGAGTTCAAGACCAGCCTGGCCAAGATGGTGAAACCCCGTCTCTACTAAAAATACAAAAAAATTAGCCAGGCGTGGCGGCGGGTGCCTGTAATCCCAGCTACTTGGCAGGCTGAGGCAGAGAATTGCTTGAACCCAGGAGGCGGAGGTTGCAGTGAGCCAAGATTGAGCCACTGCACTCCAGCCTGGGCGAAAGAGCCAGACTACGTCTAGTTTTGGTCCATATCTCCTTAGAGTTATTTCCGGATTTAGTAATTCAGTGAAATTCAATTAAAATGTAAAGTTACTTGAAATGCTTACAAAGTTGGAGGTAATATCTCTAAATCATCTCTAAATATCTCTAAATATTTAGAGATTTTTATTTATAAATATTACCTTCAACTTACTGTTTTATATAATTTAAAAAAATCATTTCCACGCAGGGTAGCATGAGTAGATCTCCCAGTTTTCCCGTGAAGAGCTCACCTGTCACATGTCTATCTCGGTGTGGAACAATATCAGAAAGAACAAAAGACAAGGTCTTTGTTATGAATGGCCATATCTGCTGCCTCAGTGGGAGAAATTCTAAGATGAACCTCTGTGTTTTGATACTCCTGTATAGGCTTGAAGTAAACTTTTTTTCCTAAACCTTTCTTGTTTGACAAAGTTCAGCTTGACTTTCTAAATAAGATTAATGCTTATGGTCGACACAGATTATTCTGATGTCAGTCAATGCACTGTTCTTTCCTCGGTTACTAAAACAATATTGGTACCGGCAGGTATAAAACACACTTTCCAACACAGGCAGACAGTGAGTTCTGTTTGGAATCTGAATTCAAATTAGGTCCCATATTAATTGCAAATGGTAAAAAACATTTGCTTTAGTTTTCTAATTAAGATTAATGATGGTGATTTGAAGAGCTGATACTAAGACCCTGGCATTAACAGCAATCATTTTTCAACTGTGGCAAACATGCTTTTCTTTTGAAGTCCTTTTTAGTCCAGAATAAGAGCTGGCAGGAAGGTGGTGTTGAGAGGTGCAGAAGATGCTGTAGCAGCATTTCTGAAGACTGAACCACAAATATATGGAACACACAAATTCTCAGAAAACAACAGTGATTCAAGCAGCACATACCCATCCAAAACCTGCTCTCCAGAAAAAGAGCTCAGTATTATAAAAGCAAGGGACTCCACGTTCTTAAATGAGATTGTATTAAAAGTTACAAATAACTGGTAAAATTAAGTGTTTCCAATTAAAGTGCTTCCGGATATCTGTTGATTATGAGTGAGATGATTTACGTAGAGTGTACAGCCAGAGCACACACACACCATCTGGAATTACTAACAGAGAAACCCATAAAATCATCGATGTATTACATGACTTACTGTCAGGCCTCCATGGAGTAGGTATCATCAGATTCTAAAGCTTCACATTTGGATCACTTTAGAACTTGCTTAAGACAGAACATGTTTCATTCAAAAAAGCCCCTCTTTTTGGATTGTGTTGTGTATATTCTGAAAAAGAATTCCTCAGAGCTAGATGAAAGAAAATCTGGGGAAACTGCAACCAGTACGTTTTTCCTCCCAGCTGCTTTGTCAGTTTTAGACAACCGCAGAAATTATACACTGGATTTTGTTCCACAATCAGTAACACACGTCATGTCTGAAAATATAGACCTCTTTGGAAAGATGATTGCTTGGTGCCCTTAGGATTTTGAGGTGGTGGTTAACTTTTTTTTTTTTTCTGCAATTATAGGAACACAAGAGAGCTTTTGTGTGCCAAGACATACGTGTTCTTTAAGCAAACAAAAGTGGAAAATTTTAGCATGTTTCACATTAATAGAAACAGAATTGAATTTGCTTGAGTTCTATTTATGAATGGCATTATTTATACAGCTGTGAATTGTATTGAAACACGACAATTTGAGAAAAATCTACATTCATTGAATTAACCAGCTGACTTCTGGTTTTTTTAAATGGATACTCATCATAAAATCTAAAACATCAATTTTTTTTAAATATTGAAGGCTTTTAGAAAATGTTTCAAACTTGTTTTATTATGGTATAACTGCTTTTGAAATGAATTGTATACCTTGACTAATTGTGTACCTTGACTTTCACACTTCAAAGGAAAGATACAATTCATTGTATACCTTAACATATCTTTCCTTTCAAACGTGAAGAGCTTTTTCTTCTCTAGCCCTAAATAAGGGAAAAATCATACTCTCTAACTCTAAAGTATCTCCTTAAATGTATTGGCTAGAGAGGACTTATGGGTCATTATCTGAAAATCATTCCCACAGCATGTCCAGATTTATCATTCCCATAGCATATCCAGTTTTATTTATCCTTTTGAAATGGAAAAAAACATCTTTTCAGAACATTTAAATTATTTCAATTTTGGGGGCATCATTATTAAAATGTTGTGATCAAAATCCAGTATTCCTATAATCATTACATACTGGTATGTATACCGAATGGGCTTCTTCAGTTTCCGCCCATGTCAAAAATATGTAAACAAGTGTACTATGCAACAGTTAAGAGCACACAGATATGAGCTATCTCCATCACTGTCATCTCTCACCTGTCGAAAAAAAACAAAAGCAAAAACCAAAACGTAGATAGGCCAGGCAGAGTGGCTTACCCCTGTAATCCCAGCACTTTGGGAGGCTGAGGCAGGAGGATCATGAGGTCCAGAGATCAAGACCATCTGGCCAACATGGTGAAACCCCATCTCCACTAAAAATACAAAAATTAGCTGGGTGTGGTGGCGTGCACCTATAGTCCCAGCTACTTAGGAGGCTGAGGCAGGAGAATCACTTGAACCTAGGAGGCAGAGGTTACAGTGAGCCGAGATCACACCACTGCACTCCAGCCTGGCAACAAAGTGAGACTCCATCTCAAAAAAAAAAAAAAAAGTGGATAGTCTTGAGTTTCTAAATAATACCAAATTTTCTACTCATAAATTGTTGACTTTTTACATAGTTCACTGGCCAAACTCAGTTGACCTACTGACTTGCTTTTCCTTATCATTTTTTTTCACCCTTATAGGATCTTTCCTCATAGGCATTTGACCTTATGAAGTCTTTTCGAAGACAGGTGGAATTTTCTGTTATATTTTATTTCCTTATCCAAAGTATCCCAAGTTCTGTATTCTATAAAATGATTTTGGTATTAGTTTTCTATTAATGCTGTAACAAATTTCCATAAATTTATTAGCTGAAAGCAATACAAATTTATTATTTAATGTTTACATAAATCACAAGTCCAGCATGGGGTCTTACCATGCTAAAATAAAGGTTTTGGCAGGATTGCAACTTCTTTTGTTCTTGGCTCTAGGGAAAATTTTGTTTTCTAGCCTTTTCCAGCATTTAGATGCTGCCCACATTCCTCCATTGTCAAAGCCAAGAATGTCATATCTCTCTGACCCTTTCTTTCTTCCTTTATCATATCTCTTTCTCTGACCATAGCCGGAAAAGGTTGTCTGCTCTTAAAGATTCATGTGAATAGATGGGCCCAACGAATAATATAAGATAATCTAGTAGTCTCAAGGTCTTAACTTTATATTACATCTGCAAAACTCTTTTGCCAGGTAAGTAACATATTCATAGGCTCTGGGCATAAGGGCGTGGACTTTTGGGGTAATCATTATGCCTATCACAACACTTGAATACTTCTAAATCTAATTTCCTATAACTTGGTTGTTTAATCCTCAGATCACTACAAAATAGTGGGGGTTCAGTCTTGGTAAAAGAACTGGAAGATACTTGAGGAGGATCAGTAAATACATATATGGCCCTAAGATGCATACTTTTCAAAGAATGAATAAATTAATTGCTCTAATATGTTAATAAAAGAAAATTATTGCTGTACCCCATTATTTTAATTATGTGCTTCCAACCAGCAGCTCAACCAGTTACAGATACAGGTCTTGTCCCGATCTCTGCAGTTCCTAGTATAAATGGAAGAGAATGTAATCACCATTAACGCCAAGACCCTACTTCTCACTCAAGTCTCATGTCTGTTTTGCTGCATGCTTTGACATAATCTTTTAATTCTTATATTCTGGTGCTTTCATAGAACTTTAGACCCGCTATTTTTTCTAATCTTTAATGTCTGTTCTCCACAGGTTTGTTCCTCAGTCTGGCTGAGTGATCTTAAACTTAATGTCTGAATAATTGCCCTCTAGGCAGTATCTGTATGTCGTTTCCACTTAAGAGTGCACATACAGTTACAACCTTCAATTCTATTTTTGTCTTTTTAATCATGCAGTCTCCCCTCCAGAAAACACATGTCATTCTTACATTATGATAATTTGAAGAGGGTTTAAAAAAGAGATTATTTATAAAAGTTGCATCACATTACAAAGAGACTGAGATAACCCAGGCCTAGTAAAAGCAGATTTGTAACCAACCTTGGTAGGCCCAAAGGAATAAAAAATAAGAAATGATGACCAGAATACAGTCAGCTCTCTGTATCTGCATGTTCCTCATCTGCAGTTTCAACCGTGGATAGATATATATATATATACACACACACACATTTTTTTCTTTGAGAGAGTCTCGCTTTTGTTGCCTAGGCTGGAGTGCAGTGGCGCAATCTCAGCTCACTGCAACCTCTGCCTCCCAGGTTCAAGCGATTCTCCTGCCTCAGCCTCCTGAGTAGCTGGGACTACAGGTGCATGTCACCATGACTGGCTAATTTTTCATATTTTTAGTAGAAACAGGGTTTCATCTTGTTAGCCAGGATGGTCTAGCTCTCCTGCCCTCGTGGTCCACCCACCTCGGCCTCCCAAAGTGCTGGGACTACAGGTGTGAGCCACCACACCGGGCCAGAAAATATTTTTAAAAACCCAATAAAAATAACAATACCACAATAAAAATATGTATATAAAAAGTAGAGTATAACTACTTACATAGCATTTACATCATAATGGGTATTTTAAATAATCTAGAGAAGATTTAAAGTATATGGGAGGATGTGTATAGATTATATGCAAATACCATTTTATACAAGGAACTGAAAGTTTTGGTATCTGCGGTGAGGCAGGAGGGGAGTAGTGGTTCTAGAACCAACTTCTTGCAATCGCTAATGGGCAACTCTATAGAAGCAGCATTAAAATGAGCTAAAATAATCACCTCCATGCTAAGGTAGATAAAATTAATACTGCGCCCAGGGATTTGTCAAGATAAATAGAAAGAAGAAATTGACAGCAATATCTATCAAGGTCATGTGTTGATGAGGAATTTAGAAGAGTAAGAAAACTATAGTGTATCAAATATAGTCTACATCATTAGGTAAAGAGCTGCCAAAAAGAAGAAAAAGGAAAAGACATATAATTCTGCCATCTTTTCTCCAGCTCTGCAAGCACCACATGTCTGAAAGATGCCACTAAATGCTGGTTGAGGACTCTAGCAAAAGGATGTAATCCTTAAGTAACTCAAAGTGTAACTGCACGGAAAGGGCGCTCAACTTTGCTGACATATAATACACGGATTGAGTTACAGTCATAATGTGACAGTTAAAGTTACAAGGAAGGTAATGAATTCAATTAAGTTTAATTTATATCCTCAAGTTACAGGGCTAGGCACTGTTCTAGATATCAAGATTTTTTAAGTCCATGCCATTAAGTTTAATGGCAAAGAAAACATACATTTGCACAGTACTAGAAAGAGTAGAAAATGCAAATTCCCAAAGGAAAGTACAGACAAAATATTATGTGCATTGGGAAGTGGGGTGGTTAGGGAAAGGAATTATATTGAGTTGTGGGGATGAGAAGTAATGTCATGAATAAGAAATCTGCAATTTCTGTGCATCCCCAACTCTGGTCATAAGACCTGCTACATAGGTATACATGAAATATAGGCTGAGTGCCTAACTGTATGACGTAGAGGTTGAGGAAAAATATAAGAAAGCATCCAAATGCATAAATGAGGAGCAGTAACATGCAACAAGGGACCCAAATAGGGAATTGTGAGTGTGCTTTGGAGAGTAACAAATTGTACTTTAACAGCAACATACATTGTATAGGGACAAAGATGCCAGGTGTGTGGTTCTGCACTTTATGATGTTCAGCTGTGCTCTTCTAGACAAACCTTGTGCCCTAGTGTGCAAGGTGTGTCCATTCAGAGGAAGGAGCCTTTTTCTTCTCACAAGGGCAACCATGTGCTCCAGCCCAGATTTGTGCCTTCAGGTTTATATCCTCCTAGAATTGGCAGATACATCTTTTGGCCTTTTAAAAATTTGTACAGCTGTGCTCGATATGCTAGTGGTGCCTTTGTGTAAGAAGGTAATGAGGAATTAATCTTAAAATAAATTAAAGCCACATAGCAGAAGATCTTGAGTATTCCTAGAAGATGTCTTCATAGTTCAGGAAGCAGTGAATGACTAATCAGAGAGCATTTTTAGCAGAGGAGGCCATTCTTGAAGCTCTAAATAGCAAGAGATGAGAATGGTGAAAATAGGTAGAGGAGCAGGTCATAGAGTCTTGACTTAGTATAAGAAAACAGTACATTTCTTAGATTAGACCCAGAGATTGTGATAACTCTGTGATGAACAAGTTTGGTCAAATGTGGATCCACATCTGCATTTCACACCATCTACATGTGAAATCAATATTTATGACTAATAGAAAAAATCACTTATCTATAAATACATTTTATATAAACAAAAGTTGTACAATAAAACAAACATATTTACAAGACATTTTCTATAAACCTTGTACTGGCCAGCTTGGCTTTCAGGAGTACAAGGATGAATAAAACATAGTTCCTGCTATGGAGAATGAGAATAATTAACACACTAATATGTATCTTCTCTTGATGTTTCTGGAAACTATTTTAAATTGAATGTTTCCATATTGATGGCCAGGTGAGAGTATCTTTTACTACATTCTGTTTTGCCTAGTTCACTACTTTTTCACTTTTACACAAGAAAAAATTCAGTTCAAAATTGCATAACAATAATTTTTATGAGATTTAAAGTTATATCTTATAAGTAAACAACTTTTAAGTGTATATGCAAACATAAGAAAAACTCATGCATATGTTACTCCTGATTCATAGGCTGGACTACCTTTAGCCTTTAGTTTACCACATTATTAACAGAAAGACCAAATTAAAGGAGACACATATTTAAGATATATGTCAGTCACTCAATTTTTCAGCAGGTATCACAAGTTATTTTTTATTTGAATATTATTTGTAATCAATTTATTTCCATTTCATTTGGATAACCTCTGTTGGCATCTGAAACAAAGTCAGAATGTGATTGAAGACAATTGGAATAAAGAGACCTCAGGTCAGGATGAGAATAGATTGGGGCATAATTCAAATTTGTGGTAGGAAGGAAAAGTTAGATATTTTTTATTTGTCCCTCCCAGTTTGCTGTTCACACTTTTCCTCTGTTTCCAAGCCAGAAGTCTCAACTGTGTGATCACAGCAGTTGACTTTCTGGCTTTCAGTAGGGTTTAGTCATGGAAAGGGTTTTTATTCTCCAAACTTCCTCTTTGCAGGGTCACCTTGAGTTGCCCATATTCCAATAGTGGCCTTCTCCATTGATTTTCACCTTAAGTACAATCACCTCTCACATCCACCAGAGATTGATTGCAGAACCTTCCAGGGATACCAAAATCTGCAGATGTCAGATCTCCCAGTCAACCCTCTGTATTCAAGAATTCTGCATCTATGGATACAGAACCCATGGATATGGACAGCCACCTGTATATAATACATTGTACAATGTGTATAGTACAAAATATATATAGAGAGAGACAGAACATATATAATACATGTATACGAAATACATTCTCTCTAAATATATATTGTTTGGTGAATGATGAAGTGAACAGCTATGAGCAGATGTTGATAAAGATTAAGGGAGAGAAAAAAATTAAGAAGATAATTCTAGTGCTAAATATATCAAAAAATATGAATTCCCAACGAACTCGTTTTTAGTCTATCCTCAAACTCATTATCAGAGAGTATAATCAGTCCAACTGAGCAATAATCCCTCATTAGGAATATACACAATTTTATTACTAGAATCTGTTATCATTCTTTTTTCCAGAAGGGATACTGAAGGGGAGAACAGATATATTAAATTGTCCAATTTCAAATCATTTTTGGCAGTTAGTAGGAAAGAAGCTACAAATAAATCACAGTAACTTAATCCCACCACCTTTTTTTCAATCACCTTCTAGCTTAACTACTCCCACAGTGGCTTGTCCATATTCAATTGACTCAAATGTGCCCTACTCCCTTCCACCCATTTCTACTTCCCTATACATGGGTCTTTATCCTTGATATTATCTAAATGGCTTATGGAAAAGTCCTACATAGTGACTGGAAATTGGAGAAAATTATTGAACATCTGTGCTTCATTTTCTACTTCCCCATCTGTAAAACTCGATGTCATAATATTTATCCAATACCGCACAGAAGTGATATAAGAATTTATTCATGTTGGTAAGGAACACTGAGAAGTAGGGCACAGCAGAAGTATAAAATGCTGTCATTATTTCCTGACAGTCAGGTCAAGCTCTATAAATAATATGGTCAGGCTCTGAGAACCACATTATGGTCTATAATGACTTGCAGGTGGGCCTCAGTCGAGAAACTTGGAGCTCTCATTCGAAAGTGTCGTGTCACTGAGGCTGTGTAAATGTCATCATGCACATTTTGTGGTGGTAGCCTTTCAACTCCATAACTCTGAAAATTAAGATTTTACTATCCCAACACCAATCAGAATGTACTGTGGTGAGGATACAAACTCCATTTTATTTTATTTTATTTTATTTTTATTCAACATAGACTTAATGGAGAACAATTATCCTAAAGGTTCATTACTTCATTCATCACATATTTATTGCGCACTTTCTTTGTTCTGTTCCTTTTCTAATGACAGCATACAAGAAAATCATTTAAACTGAAACCTCTAAAACCACTTAATCAAATCTTACTTATAAAATGGGGTCTGTGGCCAGGCGTGGTGGCTTATGCCTGTAATCCCAGCAGGTGGATCACCTGAGGTCAGGAGTTCAAGACCAGCCTGGCCGACATGGTGAAAATCCGTCTCTACCAAAAATATAAAAATTAGCTGGGCATAGTGGTGGGCACCTGTAGTCCCAGCTACTCAGGAGGATGAAGCAAGAGAGTTGCTTGAACCCGGGAGGCAGAGGTTGCAGTGAGCTGAGATTGTGCCACTGCACTCCAGCCTCGGCGAAGAGCGAGACTCTGCCTCAAAAAAAAAAAAAAAAAAAACTGTTAATAGAGCAACTATTTTAAAGTATATGAGCTAACATGTATAAATACAATTTAAACTTCAAGATGAGAATTACTCACTGTGGAAAATGTTCTTAGATGGCATTTAATTTACATTGTGAGTAAAGAAATATTACATTTATAAAATTTGAGTTGCATGTTTCAAAACAGTCAAGTTTTGAGTTATTATGTTTACAACATTATTTTGTATATTTATGGTCCTTTATCCTAACAGTAGATTTCCTTTAACAACTTTGGTTATAACGAAACAAAAGCTATAAAGTAAAGCAAAGTTTAAAATTTTTCTCAAAAGTACAGAGTAAGTTAATGAATTTATAATGAAATCTGTTAATTGAAATTGATTTCTTTGACTAGTTTTGTAGATTTGAAGGAATAATCCTCATTGCTACACTTAACAACGAGACTACAGAAATGAAAGTTTTCCTTCTCTAGATATTGACACTAATGACTAAATTAAATACGCAAAGTTATAGTAAAACAATCCCAAAAGTAAAGTTGAAGAAAACCATGAGGAAAGAAAATTTTGGTGACTGATATGAACAAGTTGTATTTTTTATTTATTTTATAAAATGGTCTAATATTGTCAGTTATTGTATTAATGACTGAATATTGGTCATTGAAAAGATTTTTCAAACTGCTAAACAAAACGACCATTAAGTCACAGAAAATGCACAACACAAAACTGTGTTTCAAATGTGTCTGGTATCTTTCAAGGGGATATATTACAAGTCTTGTCTTGAGACTAAATAAATTAAATACCATAGGCCTTCAATATATTCTTAGATGCTTTGACATGTGGTTATTACATCATCTGCCTTCAAGGTGAAAGCAGAGGCTGAGGAGGAGCTTTGAATCATGTAATTATAGTAGTCATTTGCCACTTCCTGGGTCAGCAAAGTAATGTGAAGTCTCTCCAGCTTTCTAAGTAGATCAAAGGTCACTTGGTGTTTTCATAATTTTAGCTAAAAAACGTCCCTGCCACTAGAACCAGAGTTTATACTTTCAGATCCCCTGACAAACAATGGGCTAAAATATGTGAGAACATTTATCAAATTGAGCATCATCCTAGAATGACCCCTTTTAAGGAAGCTTTCTTCAAGGCATTTATAGCAGAGGTCATTGTTAGATTACCTGTGACTCAGAGTATTATATCAATATGGAACTTCTGGAAAATCCTGAAGACTTAGGGGCAAAGGCTGTGTCCTCCATGTGCTCACTAAACAAAGCTACAGTGACCTCTCAGACTACCTCTATACCTGCCATATCCTGCACTATTCTCCCTTGCCTCTTCTTCAGAGAGGGACAGCAATTGTTGTAGGTGCTGGAAAGACTGGTGAGCCAACAATAAAACACCTCACCAGGGAAAAATAGAAAAACAAGTCCCATTGGCTTGCCTATATCAAAGTATTTTTCTCCAGTGCAAGTGTCTGCATTTTACTTGACACTTTACCCCACAGAACTACAATGCAGGAGTCAAATAGAGAAAGAAAATCTCCTCCTTTCTGCCACATACACATACATACACACACACACACACACACACACACACTTTAACTTCTACCACTACCCTATTCTTTCCTTTATTCTCAATTCAGTTTTATCCCCAGTCTCTTCCTATAGAGAGAAGTAATTATCTGATGAACCACCTCAGAAAAAAGAGATCTTAACCTTGCTTAAAGCTATTTACATTTGCACATTAAAAGAACATTCAAAATAACTAAAAATTAACTTTTTCCACAAAGGTTGGAAAAAATATGAATTACAAGCAATATCTTAAGCATTGTGAATTTATACCTTCAAAAAAATCACTGAATACTCACTTTGTCTAAATATTGAAAGACACTGAAGGATACAACAGTGAGCTAAAAAGACACATTTATTGCCTCCACAAAGCTTCTAGTCTAAGATGGGATATGGAAATTTATCACAATCCCCCCAAATGAGACAAGGGCTATGAAAGAGAGTTTCTATGAAGCTATCAGACTGAAACAGGGAGAATGTGGAAGCCTATCCTAAATGGGAAGACTGAGCTGAAATCTGAAAAATTAGGAGGTAAATAAATAAAAATGTGTGTAACTCATGGACTTTAA
Source organism: Nomascus leucogenys (assembly GCF_006542625.1). Taxonomy (NCBI): domain Eukaryota; kingdom Metazoa; phylum Chordata; class Mammalia; order Primates; family Hylobatidae; genus Nomascus; species Nomascus leucogenys. The sequence continues at coordinate 112,036,936 of NC_044382.1, read as the reverse complement.
AAAAGCATTTCTGGTGAAGTGTAGAATAGGGGAGACCTTTGTACATTATTATATCAGAGATCAGATTATTCGCATAGTGTGGCCATGTAGGTTCATCATCCAAACCAAGGCACATTTGAAAATGAAACAGGTTCTTCCTAATAACAACAGGCACAGCTGGGGAAGGTACCAAGTAACTTGGGGACCTATAGTTGCCCTCATTATAGACCACCTTGAAGTTTCAGTGTTTATCCTAAAGGCAAAGGAGTGTCCCTAAAAAATTTTAGCAGAAATAAAACAGGTTTGAACTTGCATGATACTCTGGCTGCACTGTGGAGAATAGATAGGAGGTTAGAAAATACGATGGCCGTTTATTCTAGGATGAGGGCATTTAAGGCAGTGAGGAATGGTGTTGAGGGAGAAAAAAGGAACATGAGTAACTCCTGAGATTCTGTCTCATAACTGGGTAGATAGTAATCACATTTATTAAATAAGAAACCTAAAAGAACCAGCTTTAGGCTAGGTTTAGGCATAGGAGGAGGATGCCCATTCCAATTTTAGAGTTTAGGATGCCTTTGCGAGAAGAAATCACGTAAAATGAGTTAAAAATAAGTATTTTGCAGATGAGAAGTCAGAGCAAGAGACAGAAATCAGTGAGTCATTTGCATATCAATGGTAATTGAAGGCATGCTCATGGATACTGCCTAGAGAGAGTTCAAATAGAAGAAGAGAGGAGAATAAATAATGAAGCCTTAAGGTATTCCAGCTTTTAGAATGGATGAGTATAGGAGAATGCTACTGCAAAAGACTAAAAAAGAGTTGCTTATGAGGTATGGGAAAACTAGCACAGGATGATGTTTTGGAAGCAAAGGTAACAGAGTAGCTGAGAGGGGAAACAGCAATGATGAGAACTGACATAGGTCAAGTAAAGTGAGGACTGAAATAATGTTATTTATCAAAATGGGGCTTAAGGGCATGGATTTGGTAAATGAATCCCTCTTACCTCATTTACTGGCTGGGTACCCTAGAGAAAGCCACATAAACTCTCTTCATCAGTTTCCCCATTTATAAAATGAGGATCATGATGCCAACCTACTCAAGGACTATTTCGAGCAGTGCTTATCAAAGTGTGCCCTGTGGACATGTGGGGATCCCAGAAGTATTTTCGGGAGCTTTGTGAAGTCAAAACTACTTCCATAATAATGTTTAGACATTATTTGCCCTTGACTCTCACAAACCAAGGTAGTAACCCTAAAATGTATTATCATTGTATTCCTCTCATAATCCATTTGCAGTTAAAAAAAGAAGCCATTTTCCTTTAAGGATGTTATTGGTGAATCACTAAATAGTACAAATATTAATTTTATTATATCTTGATCTTTTATGTTGTATAATGACATGTGCAAACCCTGCCAAGACATGCATATCTCAGTAAACTGACATTTTCCAAATAATGCATGATGTTCCAAAATTGTACATGGGTAAAAATATTCATTCAATGTGCAAAATTTTCCAATGGATTCAAATGTAACAGACTGTGAAAAATTTATTGACATGATTTCAGACTCAACATTGGAAATAACCTTTAGTTTATTGAAATTATCCTTCATTTTCCAAGTAGATATCTAAATGAAGCTGGAACTCTTCACATGCTTTCTGAAAACTTCAAAATTACAACAGATTGAATGCAAAGGAAGATAGGGAAGTCTAGTTGTTTTCTATTAAACCAAGCATCACAAAAATCTGAAAAATTTTAAACAGTGTAACTCTTCGTGACATTGTTTTTATGTTGGAAATATTTTATTTTTTATTAAAAATGTTATTTAGGTTAGCATGTAACGGATTCATCATTATGGTTGTTAAAAAATTAGTAAATAAATAGTTTAAATTGTCTTAATTTTATTTTCTATTGTGAAACACAAATAATCAAAAAAGCCTACATAAACAGAAGCTGTTTGTTTCTTCAGTAGTTTCATGTATAAAAGAATTCTGAGACTGAAAACTTTGAGAATCATTGGTTTGGAGGATTTCGCAAAGTATGGGTTTAATTCTTATGAAGTACTTAAAAGTGTTTCAAAATTCTATGTATGTATGTTGATAAATAGATAATGAACAAGTAGACAGAAAAATGAAAGGTAGGTAGATAGGCAGGTAGACAGAAACACAATCATTGATTAAAATAGCTAATCTGTTTTTGCAGGAATATTGAAGATATAGAAGAGAGAGAGGAATATCTTGGAATATAGAAGAGAGAGAGGAATATCTTGGAAACACAAACATCATCACCCATAGGCAAAGCAATTTTCTACCTCCTTTAGAATTTGAGCCTGTATGAAAATACTGATGTGTTAATTCATTTGCTATCGTGTAGATGTGTCCTGATGCCTCTTGTAAAGAGAAAACAGGAGAAAAAAAAAATCAATGCAAGAAAAACCAAAGCCTTCATAAGGCAGTGTGATAAAGACAGAAGCTTCAATGAGAATTCCATAAGATAAGTCAGTGTTTCCAAGAACGAAAAGCACTCTGAGAAACAGAACACAGACACTTCATTTTAAAATAAAGTCTCCTAATCTGATTTTCTCTGTGAGAGATATCAGTTTCTTCTCTTTATCCTAGCAGAGTCCTTGAATGTACCTGCTGTTTATAGCTATAAAGTAAGTCACATAGACAAAAAGCCTCTTTCTCATTTCTCTGAGTCAAGGGTTGATCTTTTCATCTGAAAATCCATCAGCAGATACTAAAGAAATTTGAAAACCTGTGAAAAGAAAATGGCTCATGGTACATGATAAATGCATTTATGGAAGCATTTAAATATATTCAAATTATGTATCTGGCAGTCTAGAACTCTAACACCCCATGTTTTCTAACACCCCAGGGGTGAGGAAAGGACAAAAGAGAGTGGTCCTTAATCTTTTGTGAGAAGGAGAGTCATTAGTCCTTTGAGAATCTAGAAATCTGTGGACAGTTGCCCCAGAAGAAGATGCAGGGGCATAGTTTTTTTAACACAGTTTCAAGGAAGTTCACACCGTACCTAATGACCATCATCCATAAGTCTTCCAAAGGATGACTAGAATCAAGAAAGATAATTTAGGAGCAAAATTGACACTTGTAGCACCATTCTCCACTAAGTTACTGTAGATTAACATACTATAAGCAGTCTCCGAGTTAATCCTCATATTCTGAGTCTCTGTATTAATCCTCATACAGATGAGGATTAATAAAAGAATAAATTGTGGTCATGGGACAAAACACTTATTTGGTCCAGTTCCCTTACTTCACATAAGGAGAAATTAAAATCTAGAGATGTTAAAAATCTTTCTCAGAGTTACGAAAGCTATCGTAGAACTAACTGACTTTTCTCACACTCTTGTTTGTTCTCAAGTCTCCTAAAAATAGTTACATATATTCAATGCATAAAAAAGATTACTATCTGCACACTACTGCATTCTAATCTAGGAACATACATTATCAAAGCCAGAAGACTATTTAGGTAGGGAAGGAAGATGTTTCAAATCAGGAAATGAAGAGCATAGTGGTAAAATAAAAGTTGGTGAGTTACAATTAAAGAACAGCAATTACACCCACAAGTTACAGAAAACAACATCACAAGAATGAGCCAAATACACTGGAGATGCATAATTTCTTGGATCAGTCCCTCAAAATTGTAACCATTTGTTAAGTTTAAACTGCTTTTGTATCAGTCAAATTCATAGCAGAAAAAAAGATATTACATCAAAAGGGGTAACTGATGAGAGGTATCAAAGGGACTATTTAAACATGGGTAGTGTCAAGGTAAACCAAGAAGAGATGGTGCAGAATATCAGGGCTTGCGACATGGGGATCCATTACACTTTTAGGACTGAAGGAGCAGCTGCTGTAAAGGAATGCAGTAGGTAGGAGCTGTGGGAGTGAATGTCCCCTACCTCACCCTCCTTTCACCCTCTAATCTCCTGCCCATGCCTAACTTGAAGGCAAGTGTACCTATTGATGCATTTCACAATAACAACACCTCTATGACTGAACAAAGTGGAGAATGGTGGATCTGTAGGGACAAATACCTGGAAAATCCCTGAAGCACAGTGTTGGATCCTCTCAAGCTGTAGGAAACTCAGAGCTATTCCTTGGAACCGACTAAGTTCTGTGCATAAAACCTTATACTTCCTTTAAGGAAAGGCACTGAACAGAGTGAACAACTTGACTCCGTATTCAGTGTACACTGACGCAGTGTTAGAAATCACCTCAAGCTAATGGGCTATGGAAGGAATACAAGGATCTCATGCTGTGTTTCAAAATCTAACATTACCAGGCAATTGTAGGAGATCAAATAGTGCTTCCTAAAGGAGCTGCTGCATGAAAGAATAATGTTCAGCATTGTAGTGTCCTAAGAGAAACTCTAAATTGTAGAACTTATGAATAAAGTAAGTGATTGAGGAGGGAGGGGAAGAGTCCACCCCCAAGATTATTGCTTGCTACTTCTCAAAAAGAATCACATGGATATTGATTAGTAGTCTCTTAGAATTGCTTTCTCCTAAGGCTATTGGGAGCTCAGGACTAATAAGGGAAAGTCAGTGGAAGCAGCTGACAGAACTATAATACCCAGCTCTCACATTAGCAAAAAGGTTTTTTTCTGAAAGTTATCCAAACGCCTAAGGCAGCTGATAATGCCTGGGATGAAAGATCCAATGCAAGGGGCCATCTGACTCTGCTGGGACAAAGAAAGGCCTCAAGCCCATAGGGCATTGCTCACATACCTATCTTCCCACCCCTTGCCCATTTTTGAAGACCACAATAAAGAGAAATAGGGCTGCAATCCTTACTGTTTTAGTATCTCTGGCAAGAGGACAAAAGCTGTCCAAATGTCTCATGGGACAAAGAGGAACAGTACTAGCCTGTTGGAAATTTGGAATCCTAAATGAATACTGAAGTCAACCTTCAGATTACCAGTAGTGAGAGGCGCATGAAAGAGGTTTAGATGTCATTTTACTTTGTAGTTCGGACCTTAGTCAAAATAGATTTTGATATTCAAACTGAAGTATAATCCCTCACTGCTGTTCTTACTTAAAACTTGAATAACTTCAGCAAATTGTGCAGACAGGTGCCTAATGAAGCTGATATTTATAAATCAGTATTTTTCTTCACAGGACTATAGACCCCAATACATCTCTTCTAATAGGAATCAAGTTTCCTGATCTGGACTCCTGTGGCCTTTTCTAAGCCATATGTTCAGAGTACATGGAATAAATCCACTATGCCAGCTGTGTTCTTATTATGTGAAATGAACTATAGTTTGGAAAGCATGCTTGATACAGATTATTCCAGGTTAGCAGAGTATGCCAACAAACGTGTATGTGTAAACATGCGAGGTGAACTTAATAACTGGGAGAGTAGGTGTTTGACGGGGTATTCAAACAAGTGAATTTTCTGAACAAAGACTACTTCTAATTGTAAATAGAGTTACCTCCAAGAAAATGCAGAAGAGAATGTTGTTTTTCACATAAGTTGAAAGTCAATGGAAATCACTGGTGATCTTAGAGAGTTATATAAGCCCAACATAATCTACCTAGCTGTATTTCAGATGCAGCAAAAATGGAGGGAAAATACTCTCATATTACTGTGAGATTAAAAAAAATTAAAAACTCTGTGAGTCAAATTTGAAAAGAAAATTTAAGTCAATCTTATTAATATGTAAAATTATTCACTTCATCTTTCTGGAAAAATGTGCACCCTCCTCCCTATTGTCCTCTGGTTGTGGCACGTGACTCTTGCTGCCCTTCCTTGCCTTGTTAAACTCAGGTATAGACAAGTGATTTGTTTAGGGTAATGAAATGTCACTGATGAGCAGAAGTTGTAAGAGATAGAAGGTGAGTTGCTACATCTCTTTCTTCTCTTTGGAACAAGTGGTGATGTTCTAGGTGGAGGCAGATCTCAGCCAAAGTCCTGGAGTGAATATGCTGAACAGTAGCTTACCAGCGATGGATGCATACCACAAAGAAGAAATACATTTTGTTATTGTAAACCACTTAGATTGTTCAGGTTGTTTGTAACCTCAGCATAATCTAACCTATTCTGTCAAACATAATGATGTCTTGGAAAATTCATGTTAAGAAAATTGACTTTTTTATCTTTTTTCCCCCACTATTGATGAAATTTTAAATAGCCTGTATTCTTTTTTATGCTTCTAAATGAGGGGATGCATCCAATCAAAAAGTCTAAAAGAAATTATACAGTCACTCTAAGGGTACTTAAGACAATTCACCCAGGTAAAATTACATTAAATTGGTTATGATTATTGTTGTGTATGCTCCTTACACTTTCCAGCAACTTCTTATAAAGCAGCTACAAAATATTTACCAAATAGCTAAGTATGAAAATAAGATGCCAGGCCGGGCGCGATGGCTCACTCCTGTAATCCCAGCACATTGTGAGGCCGAGGCGAGTGGATCATCTGAGGTCAGGAGTTTCAGACCAGCCTGGCCAACATGGTGAAACCCCATCTCTACTAAAAATACAAAAATTAGCCAGGCGTGGTGGCAGGCACCTGTAATTGCAGCTACCCAGGAGGCTAAGGTGGGAGAATCGCTTGAACCCAGGAGTTGAAGGTTGCAGTGAGCCGAGACTGCATCATTGCACTCCAGCCTGGGTGACAAGAGCGAAACTCCGTCTGAAAAAAGAAAAGAAATAAAAGAAAAAAGAAAGAAAATAAGATGCCAGTCATCTTTAGTGTCACTTATTACCAGAAGTCTAAGGATTATATATAAGTCTGTCAAATAAATGCAAAGAAGCCAGGAGATGTAAATTCAACCTGAATTTTGGCCAGTGACTAGACTCCATTTTTTAGGATAACTGAGCTATCCAAAGTTGGAGATTATTTACTATAGATGAACTTAAATACCCAAAGAAAATTCAGATTTAAAAAAGCAAGTTTCTAATCAACAAGAATGCATTTGGAATTCAATATTTCACCACATTAATATGATTACATGTGTTTTTCAAGGCATTATCTTAGACCATTCAAAGATAAATAAAGCACTGTGGACAGTATAAAGAATATGCCCACAGGAGTCAGATAAGAATGGACATAAATTCCCTCTTGAGGACAGGCACAATGGCTCATGTCTGTAATCCCTGCACTTTGGGAGGCTGAGGCAGGTGGATCAACTGAGGTCAGGAGTTCGAGACCAGCCTGACCAATATGATGAAACCCCATCTCTACTAAAAATACAACAATTAGCTGGATGTCGTGGAGGTGCCTGTAAGTCCAGCTATGCGGAAGGCTGGGGCAGGAGAATCGCTTGAACCTGGGACGCGGAGGTTGCAGTGAGCCGAGATCACGCTGTTGCACTCCAGCCTGGGCGACAAAAGGGAAATTCCGTCTCAATAAATAAATAATTCCCTCTTGACCTCTTACAAGCTCCATGACCTTAAATAAATTCTGTTTCCTCATCAGTAAAATGAGAATAATAGCCACTGTACCTCTCCATTTTTGCATTGCTATGAAGAAACACCTGAGGCTGGGTAATTTATAAAGAAAAGAGGTTTAATTGGCTCATGGTTTTGCAGGCTGTACACAAAGCATAGTACCAGCATCTGTTTCTAGTGAGGCTTCAGGAAGCTTCCAATCATGGGAGAAGGGGGAGTGAAGTGGGAGAGGCGTGGGTCCCAGACTTTTAAACAACCAAATCTCACGTGAACTAACTGAGTGAGAACTCATTTATCACCAAGGGGATGGTGTTAAATCAATCATGAAGGGTTCACCTCCCATGATCCAATCATCTCTTTCCACACCCCACTTCCAACATTGGGGATTACCTGTCAACGTGGGATTTGAAGGGAACAAACATCCAAACCATATCAGCTATTCATAGGATTGGTGTAAATATTAAATAAAGTATAAAATTCAGCTATAAAAATGAATGTAATATTACGTGAGTTCACTTTATATTAATGTATGTATCAAAAACTATATTTTTATTAATAATAATTATTAAATAAACTTACAGAATGTAACATTTGTTTGACACCCTCTCTGTGCCAGACTCTGTTCTAGGTACTTGGGATGCATAAGTAATCAAAATAAACAACTCCCTACCCACGTGCAGCATGCATTACAATAGGGAAAGAGAGAACTACTAAGAAAAGTATATACTGTGTTAGGTGGTGAAATGCCATGAGAAAACAACTGAGCACAGATGTAAAAGAGTGAGGTATGGTATTTTTTTTTTTCTTTTTGAGATGGAGTCTCCCTCTGTCGCCCAGGTTGCAGTGCAGTGGTGTGATCTTGGCTCACTGCAAGCTCTGCCTCCTGGGTTCACCTCATTCTCCTGCCTCAGCGTCCCAAGTAGCTGGGACTACAGGTGCCCGCCACCATGCATGGCTAATATTTGTATTCTTAGTAGAGACAGGGGTTTCACCATATTGGCCAGGCTGGTCTTGAACTCCTGACCTTGTGATCTGCCTGCCTTGGCCTCCCAAAGTGCTGGGATTATAGGCGTGAGCTACCCTGCCGAGCCAGGGTGTGGTACTTTTAAATAGGGTTATCATGTGGATCTTTCTGAGAAGATGAGCTTTAAGTAATGATTTGAAAAGATAACAGGTAAAAAATAGTAATAAAATATCTTCTAGAATAAAAGCTCAATACTGTACATTATCATGAATCAAAAGCTAAATATTTATTCATAGGCAGAATGAAGGTCATATACTCATCTGGCCTCAAAACTTCTCTTTCACAGGGACACACTGCAGAAACACTGAGCAGCAGTCTGCAGGCTTATTTCATGGCAGCTTAGAGAGAGGAAATGACATGCTCAGTTAATCTTTAATATATAATTTCCTTACTGCTGGGACATAGCAGAATGTAGTAAATAGTCCCAGAGAAGTACACTCTGGAGCATAATGCCCTTTTAGTAGGATGCCTGGTGTCAGTTTACTTGAGGAAATATGTGAAGAAGAAGCAATTGTGCAACCTGTATAGGGAGGAATCCTACATCTCCAAGCTTGTAAGAGTCTAAAAATCCCTTAAACAGCACATATATGAGAGAAAATTAAAAGTAAACTTGGGCTCCGGACTTCACTATATGTCACTAGGGAGCTTTCTTTCATCTTTTGGTTGTCACATTAAACCACAGCGGGTCCCAGGCTGAATCCTAAACTTACTGTACACCAGGAACTGACCTAGGCCCAAGGGAGGAAAAAAAAAAAAAAATCATTAGGCATATCCCAGGCTTCCCAAGCCTTCCATAGCCCACTTTAAACCTCACACCTCTCTTAGTATTGAAATAGCCAACCACTTTGTTCTACCCATTCCATCCCTCTCACCACTTGAAAAAATAAAATGGCTGAAAGATTTGGTGACCCCTGGGTGAGAGAGAAATTCACAGGCTGTATATTTGCATTCTTTCATCCTGAATATCTGGCTCAACATAACCACTGAAAAGTCAGCTAAGGTGGTACTTCAGAGGCTAAAAGGAACAGGCAGTGCAACACTCAGAATTGATTTGCCCCCTGGGGATCTAACTCTTCTGCAATGCTCATTAAAACTTAACTTAAAATTTTAAAGGGTTTAGAAAACCCTTTTAAAAACATTTTCCAGTGTGACCTCACTCCAACTGACTGTCCTGCTTGGTTAAGCTTACTGTGGAGGGAATGGAATTTTTCTGCTGGGTTGCAAAGGATTGCATAGACAAAGGGAATAGTTAAAATGCTTTTACTTGTGTTAAAATTGATTGAACAAGCATAGAGGTTCCAATCTCCCTAATTAAGCTCCGAAATGGCTTCTGCATTCTTTTTTGAAACCGGGGGAATTCCCTTGAAATGAACAAATATTTCCTATGGTTAAGTATTCATTAAAATGAGCAATAGGGAATGAGCACAGTATCTAATATCAAGAGAAAAACTGTAAAATGAAAAAGGATAGATAAATAAGAAATTAATAATCTAGGATTTTGGCAGCTGGACCAAATTGTCACCTGTTGTTCTGTTTTTCTAATTATTCTCCCTGTAATTTACTCAGCTGTGCCTATAATTCTCAAGTATGTATGAAGTTAATACAGGAGTTAAAGTTGTTAAGGTCAAGCTAGCTGTTTATTTTACTTACAACCATTTGAATAAAAGACAATACTCATTTTTGTAAGCAATTTCAAAGAATAAGAGATTTAGTACTTTGTAAAATAAAAAAGTAAATACTCATGTAACAGATTTGTACACTATGTGAGGTACAATTTAGTAGTTCACTGTCTTTTATTCTTGATCCCAAAGTGTGGAATTCAGTATAGTAATTCAATTCAAATTCTGGATTTTTATTTGCTAATATTAATCCGTAATTTTAAAAAGTGATGCTTAAAGCAAATTAAAACAAAGCTTTGTCTAAAAGAAAGTTTCACACACAATTTGCTCTACATGGAAATTTACTTGTTCTTCACCTAATTTATATTTATCATAAAATTATTTTCAATGTAAAATTCAAATATAGCCATTAAATATTGAAAAACTACACAAAAATATCTCCCCAAAATATCACTGAAGTATCTGATTTAATTCAAAGAGCTAAACAGCCATTTCTTCCTCATCAAACACACACACTCATACACACACATTCACATACAAATATATACTATGTATGTTTGTGATCATTAAAACAATAAACCTGTGACATTCTGGCATTGAATAAAGTGCAATTAAATTCTTTAAATGCCTAACAGCTATAGAGTATCTCAACTTGAGTAGTAGTTGTTTAACCCAGATGCCTATACTTTGTCTTAATTTTGAAAATGTATAGTGCTAAGACAAAAAAAAAACTGTGTAGTGAGGCCCTATTTTTGATAAGATAGACCTTAAAGTTTTCCTAATTTCTGTCATAGGACAAAAATTAGTTTAGCAGACTAAAACTTATGCTGAAATGAGATGAAATATTACAATTTTCTGTCTCTGAAATAAGGAAGTTAAAGACATATTTATGCAAAAGAGAGATCATATTTAATAAGTATTCTTAGCACAATAAAAATGGAGGTATCCTATTTATATCTGATTTAGTTTTTAAGGATGAAAATTACCTAAAACTGCAAATTAGAGCAATAACTTTGTGGTGAACAGTTCTTATTTACTATACAGCATTTTCTAGAGCTTCCTTTACTTTATATTTCAGAATTTTCTACTTTCTATTTCATGAAGTTTGCTCTCTGCAGTCTTGGTAATGCCTGACAGCTATCATTAAGCACTAATCATTTAAAAGTCAGAAGATTAAAGGTAGAATAGTTTTTCTTTGGGGGAGGGGATATAGTTTTGAACAAGATGGCAGACAGAAACAAATTATGGAAGCTGTGTTTCGCAAAGAACACACAGCTTTTGAAAATTTCTGTCAAAACACCTGTTGGAAGCAAAACTATGTGTAGTTCCAGTCTTCTCAACCAGAGTGTACAGAAGATAGATACCTATGTGAAATAAAAGCGGCTTGGCCAGCAGAAAGTGTTTAAGCTATAACAAAACTATATTCTTAGCAATTTTCTCTTATTTACATATTTTTGACACATAATGTCAACTGTAGGAAGAAAAGACCACATTTCAATTCCTCATATAATTGAGGAAAACATCAGTAAACACTAGCTTCAAAAACATGGTAATTGTTTCTCTAGCTTTTGTCCCTTTATAAGTACATAGGAATAAAGAAAAACTCAATTCCAATGTCTTTGAACTTCTTGACAGGTATAGAATATTTGAACATGAGCTGTATTTGTTTAGCCCAGATGTGTGACACTGAAATGTGCTACATTAGAAGGCAAACGAATGTGGAAACTTGCAGCACACGGAGATTTGACCATTAAGTAGTCTTGTAACAATACAAAAGTTCACTGTTTGTCCCATGAATGAGGCACTAATTTTATATGCAGGATTTGTGGGAAAGACTGTCTTTCTGGATTATGACTAAAGACAAGTAACACTTGCTGGGTCAGTGAGAAAATTGTTAGCACTATTGGTGCCACTTCAGAGAATATTAATGTATGGAAATTAAAGAAGTTGGTCTGAGTCATTTGAGTACTGGGTTAGAATGCCAATGGATAGAAAAAAAATGACCTTCAAACTCAGGAGATAGCTTTAAAAAATGAGAGCAGGGCAGTGGGAGCAGTGAAATAATTATTTACAAGTATTTACTATCACAACAAGAAAACACAATAGGTAATCATTCTAAGAAATCATCTTTAGATAGAAATAGAAAAATTTATATCCAATTTTAGCTTTTCATTTATTGCAAGAAAAAAACAAATAGTATGTTTCTTATTATATAGTTTGACAAAACCCACAATTAATTATACCTTTAAAAAATTATTAAAATGCCTTTGACCCTATATCCTATTGTTGTATATATTACCTATAAGTTCTAAATTTTTGAAATTAAGATTAATGATTCTTTATTAGCAAATACACTTTTTTGTTTATGAAATGACTCATAAGTAAGATGAAAGTATAATTCTTAAGAGAAAAATATTAACGGCACAACACAATAATTGCCATACAATTTATCAGAGAAATGTAAATACCACAAAAGTAATGCACTCTCTGCCATGTGTTTTATGTGGTATTCATCCTCAGTAGAGAAAATACCTGCCTCTATGTTAATATGATAAAAGACATGCCAACAAAGGCCCCATATGAAAGAGTTGAAGTGCATCATGACAATATGCTAGGACAATATAAGGCTGTGTATAATTGGGTGCTAATGTGTGTATGAAATCAAATGCATATAGGCAATTCTCTCTCTTGTGCCCTTAGTCAAATTTTAGCTTCGATTGTTCTAATAGTTCTACTTTGGAAGGAGTGACTGGAAGTCATAGAATGACTTGCCTCAACCTGCATTTCAAACAAACTAAGCCACAGATATTAACAGAAAAATAATGATAATAAATTAAAATGTACTACTGCTTGTGCATTTTTATCCATTACTTAAGAATGAAGGGATTCCAGGGCGGGCAGGGAGTGGGAATGAAGCGATGGATAGTTTAATATTAATTTGAAAAAAAGAAAATAAGTGCACTCAGGCTTTATTTTCCATATGATTAAAAAATAAATGTCACATTATAAAATACATGTATCTCTACTAACATTTGTGAATATTCTTTCTGTCCAATTCAACACTATCATTACCAGCCACAATATCCTGAGTGCCAGGACAGTCTGCTAACTTGGAATTCTTCAATTAAGCCTCTTAATTGGACCTACAAGGGCACTGGAATTTAGAATATGAAAGGAATGGACCATTTGGGAATAAAATCTTAAAATAACATTTTACCTAATTATTATTCCTATTTCATTGTGAAAGTTACATTTGGGATACTATTACATCAATCTGCATGGTTTACTAAAACACACTTTAGAGGTGCCTGAAAGGCTCTTTATCCTTTAAAGCATCAGTTCAGAGTTTTCCATTTCCCTGGAGATAACTGATGCCAATCCAATGTCACAGAGGAAACAATTTCTTTTTTTACATCAGGTCATGGGTGAATCTAAATGTCATAAGCTGATTTCCCCATTGATCAATTAAGGTGCTGTACTTGACCCACTTTCAAGTATATATATATATGCATAATGCTAACTTTCCAATATAATTTATATAACAAATATATTATAATACTTTAAATTCTCTCTACCTTTAATATTTTACCTCAATGGCATTGTTGAACAGATGGCTTCAGAGCAAATATTTTGTAAAAATATTTATCGGACTAATATGCTTTAATTCTTGAGAAACTCCTGTCTGTATGCTTATGTATCGATGAATAATTGCTAAAGTATATTTTTATTTCACTATAATCTACCCTTTCTCCAGAATTAACAAATACAAATGTTTAATACTTTCTAAATTATATTTTCTAAGTTTATTTAAAACCTTTTACATTTTCAGCATTTCTTATTTTATTTTTGACATTCATAGAAAAGGCATTGCAAATCACTACTTAGATATAATTGAATAAGATCTATTTCATAAAAAGCAGCATTCTAAAGTCAACTAGAATTTTTGGAATTAATTATGCACACAGATATGGGCTATGTTGATCATATAATTTGTAGTCTAACCCAGGATATTTTAGAGTGAAAACGGGTGCTAATAATATGTACACAGTCATAAAAGTTGTAAACCAGGGGAGAAATATGGTCACATTGGGATGAAAAAATGGTTGTGAGGCAAAATATTTGTTTGGTATGAGCACAAACATTTAGAGTAGAATCAGCTTTTCAAGAAAACATATGAATTGAGAAAAATGAAAAAGTGACAGACTATTGCTTTTTCCAGCTTTCAGGATTTATGACAGAAACACAAAATCAGGACTTTGTGTAAATTATATCAGCGATGATACCATCTCTTCCCACTCAGTCAATTCATAATATATTCTCATTTTGAAACTATTTTAAAATAGGGAGGAAATCTTTATCCAATTGTTTTATCCTCCCATTTTTATAATTTTATGGGTGACACTGACAGATAAATGATATTGATCATCAACATTTTAATCAAGGTAATCACCATTATGTATAGATAATAGAAATTTATGTTCATGGGAATCACAATTGTCATAGCATAAATTAATTATTTATTTAACCCATCCTTCTCTTGAGAAAATGATGGGTCACAATTAACAGAAAAGTAATTTTGTATTCAAAGCAAACAACAGTAATTCATAATAATTCACATTGTCTCCTTAAGATAGACCACATACAACAGTTGCCAAAACATAGTAAACAAAATGTATTGTTTTAAAGAGCATACTTTTAAAATCCTTTACACATCTGATATGATGAAATTTCCTAGAAATTCATATATCTTTTGGCAAAAAGACTTTGGTCTCTATCTCATCACGAACATCTAAAAACCAAGTAGAATATTTAATTAAAACTATTACAGGCAATGAGGGGGCTTCAGTAATTTCATGAAACAGAATTTCACTAAAAGTTTTTGTCAAAAAAAAAAAAAACGGGATTTTGTGGTAATGCACAAACGCTAATGAAATAACTGATGTAAAATAACTCAGTGCTATAGATTTGCAACTCACCCCACTATGGTTGGCTGCAGCAAGGCTGCCTCATGCAACGCAGCAGACATATTGTCAGACATGTGCTTTAGTCTGAATCTGTTTTCTCTTTCCTGCAGGGTGTTGAGTGAAAATGAAAACTCCTAATTTATATCAGAGAAAACAGAGATCAATAAGGAGATCAAGAGTTGCACACCTCTCAAATTGTTCCCTCTGTTGAGTGCTGATAACTTACAGTGGAGAAGTGAAACTGAAGTCAAATGCAGCTTTGAAGTACTCCGCTTAACTACACTCAAATGTGATAAATGAGTAGCTCTCATAAGCATAGTACACTGTAGATGATATATATATATGTGTGTGTGTGTGTGTGTCTGTGTATGTGTATATATATATATATATATATGGCTCTGGCCCCATAAATTCATAATGATTTCTTTTTGAGTATCCAAAGGCCAGAATATGATTTTTGACAGATTATAGATTTAGAAACTCTTACATTGAATAGTTAATTTTAAGAACAGATATTTCTGTCATTTATGGAGGAAGTACATCTAATAACTACTAGGGTAAGGTTTTTCCAAAGCATATAGTTATGCTTGCTTAAAAGAAGCCAGACATGCATTACCAGCAAAAGTTAACACCCTTGTTGTGGCTGATCCTATTCCCATTTGTGGCATTTCTAACCTTCATTATTACACCAACCTTTTTTTTGAGTCAAGGATTGTTTTACATAGGCAGTTTGTCTTCCAATATCTATAGAAAAAAATTAAGAAAAATATGATCTTTGCAACATGTTTCATGTTCTAAGCACCAATGAAATATGTGATGAAAGCAGAGTTAGCGCAAGCCACTATAATGGAAACATAAGATTAGTTTGTGAAAGGTAAAGCACAGATGTAGTGCAGTGTTCCATGTTTCCTAAATATATTCTAGTCTGTCTACTGAAGTGGGTGCTTCAGGGTACATCCTGACTATAATCACTTTTGGTAAATGAGTACCACTTATAGTAAATCTGATCATACTCTGCTCTGAAGGATTTTTCCAATCTTTTCATTTGCTGTCAGATCCCTTCTGAAAATAAATTTTCCCACTAAAGACTAACCCTTAAAGTCACCATGATGCTGTACAAGGTTCTCTGTGAAAGAAATACACACTAATAAAAATAGGAGAATTGGCAGTTTATAACATAAAACCATTAGCATTTGAAAACTTTGGCTTACTTCTATGTGTAACAAATTTTATAAATTGGTATAAATCACACTTTTTTCAAATGATTGCAGGAACTGCCATTAATTATTATTTTTGTTTTAGTTTAATTTTCTTTGCTTTTAATTTTGGAAAATTTCAAACATACAAAAAGAGATCAAAAATAGGACAAACCCACATATCCCTATTACATAATATTATTTTCAACACACGACCAATATATATTTTTGATACCCTTACCCACTTGTCACAGCCCTGATTTTATAAATATATATAAATTTTTTTTTTTTTTTTTTTAGACAGAGTCTCACTCTGTCGCCCAGGCTGGAGTGCAGTGGCATGATCTCGGCTCACTGCAAGCTCCGCCTCCCGGGTTCACGCCATTCTCCTGCCTCAGCCTCCATAGTAGCTGGGACTACGGGCGCCCGCCACCATGCCGGACTAATTTTTTGTATTTTTAATAGAGACGGGGTTTCACGGTGTTAGCCAGGATGGTCTTGATCTCCTGACTTCATGATCCACCCACCTCGGCCTCCCAAAATGGTGGGATTACAGCAGGCGTGAGCCACTGCACCTGGCCCTGATTATATTTCTGATTACATTTTTAAGGAAATCCTGAACAACATATAATTTTATTCATATCTATCTAGAAATACATATGTATGGGTAAATATATGTATATAGACTTTGTATAAATAATGTATGGACTGAATATATATATGGACTAAAAGGCTCATATATGTGGGTCTCTTTTTTTAAAACATTACCACAACATGATTACTTTTTAAAAATTTTCCAATGATTTCTTAATACCAATTGGTCTCTAGCGTTCGTTTTTATATTTTTTACTATTTATTGACAAATTACAGTTATATATACTTATGGGATACAAGTAGTGTTATGATTTTTTAATACAATGTGGAAAAATTAAATCAAATTAACATATACATAACCTCAAGTATAACATTTTTTGCGATGACAACATTAGACATGTACTCTCTTCATGATATTATTTACAAAATGTATAGAACTTAAATTTATTCTCATAATGTCTTAATTTTAATGTTTTTTTTTCTTGGATAGAGGTCCAGATAAGGTGCATGCATTGCTGTTGTTATTGGTTGATATGTGCTTCTTAAATCTCTTTTAATTTATAGGCTTCCACTCCTCTCTTTCTCTCTCTCTCTCTTCCTTGCAATTTATTTGTTGAAGAAACCAGATTCCTTATGTATCCAGTTTCCCATGTGTGGATTTTGCTGACAGCATCCCTGTGGTTCCTTAACACGTTCCTCTATCCTCTATATTTCCTGTAAATTTGAAATTGGATCTAGAGGCTTGATCAAATTCATGTTTAATATTTTTGGCAAGAATACTCCATACATGCTGCTGTAAAGTGTTCTTTAATAATAAAAATATTCACATTTTGACTATAATAAAATTGTGGTTAAAAGCATGGTCTCTGGAGACCGAGAATGAGGCGTCTAATCCTGGTTTTGCCTCACTCTAGAGGTGAAACCTTAGGCAAATGAATCAATCAGTGATTTACTTTCTTCACCTGTAAAATGGGCCAATAAGTACATCTAACAAAGATTTCTGTGAAATTAAATTATTTCAGATAAGGCACTTTAAATAGTGCTTGGTACATAGTGAGTACTCAATTGATATTAGCTGTTATTACCAAATAGCTGAAATTAATTATCAGGAGGAACATGCAGAAAAGATTTGCAACAATTTTAATCCATATAGCAGGTAAATTGGCAAGTCTAGTAAGGATGGCTTTTCAATACCTAATATAAAAGTTGAACTGTGAGTGGACCTAAAGTTTCCAATATATCAAAGAACTGGTAATGAAAGATGCAACCTTTTGTGGTAGGTCAATGATTGAACACTCCACAGGTTACTAGTGATTGAAAGAAATTGCTGCTGACCAGTTCTGTAAAATGCATTGTTTCTTTCCATAACTATTATTCTTGGCTTAACCTCGGAGAATAGCCACAAGCAGGCTTACTTTACATTTGATTCTTTCTTAAAAACTCTGACAGCATCAAGCCAAGCAGAACAATTCTCTTAGCTAGGCAAAATAAATGAGTTCATCTCTCGCTTTCCAGAGCATTTGTTTACAAAGAAAGTGTTCATTCCTTTAGAGATAGGGCATAAATGATTCACACATTCAATCAGTACTTTACAGAATTTCTAAGGGAACAAAATCACTTAATATGCATTGTTTTAAAATTACAATCTTGAGAATGTCTATTAACTAAGGATTTAGCAAACATTAAGTTATAAAATCCATATGATTGGAAAATGGTGAAGATTTGAAGTCAGATGAGCAATGGAAAATTTAGGCTGGGTATTTAAGGAAACTGCCTATTAGCAAGAACCGTTAGATAATGGAATGGTACTTTTCTTAAGCTCCATAAATTTCAAAAGTAAATTGGAAAACATATTGGAAGAAAATGTTCCATCCCACCAGGGGAATAAATGAAATGGTCTTTTCATCTTCTTTTTCTAGAAGTTGGCCTGCAAATCAGATGTTTAAAATTTACCTACCCAAACTATGAGCAGGGTAAGTCCAATATTAAGCTTAGTCTGAGTTTCACTGGGAAAAGTTCCATTTCCCGATCCTGGGCCAAAAGCTGAATAATACCAATATGGAAATTTGGAGCAAAATCAATTGTTAAAGTCAGATTATGAGATTTTAACTGCCATTCCAAAACTACTTATACAGCCCTTCTATGTTATTTCCACTTGCCAGATCAACACCCAAGAGTCATTTTGACATTTAAAAAAAAAAAAAAAAAGTCCCAGTTACACACCCAACTGCTGATTTACAAAGCAAAAGGCAACCTGCGAGTTTGGCTTTAAAATACAGTTTGCCTGAGGGATCTATGGATGAAAGAAATTTTAGCCTACTGTTTAAGGGCTAATATTCCCACATTTCCATATCCCATTTAGGGCGGGTAGATTTTAGCACTTCAGCTTAAGCGGTATCACTTTATATAAGGTGCTTGAGTGGAGTAGGCAGCAAGCTGGAATGGGATAATAAATAGCAGAGAGGCAAAGAGACTGCTGCTACAGGTAGCCCCCTATGCCAGTTGCCAAAGGAAAATGGCTGTGAAAAGCGAGCACATTTATTTCCATGAGCAAAAGACGAGAATTTAATAGTAAAACAGTAAATTGAGTGTCTGTCCTTTTACCTCTTACTAGAATTTCTTTGTTGTCCTTTGCATGGGGAAGGTTAACAGCTCAACCTAATTCTTCGCGCCAAGGAACTTTACAGGCTGTCATTTGGTTAAGGTGTAATGGGCCTTCAGGGATTTGATAAGTGAATGCTGTGCTCACTGGAGCAGACTGCTCCACAGAGGGCCTGGAAAAGAATGTTTGAGTTGGAGAGAAGGTGCCGCTGCTCCGACTGCTTTTCCACCTGCAAAAACAGAATCTTTGGGGACAGTAGCACTGTAGTTAACGGGAGGCCAGATTCAATCACCCGGGATCCTAGGAATGAGAAAGGTGTTAAAGTAGCCAGCTCTTCTGTTTTGCCAGGGATTTTCTGGCCTTGCTGTTTTTGGCAAAATTTTGAAATATCCCACTTCTCTCACTCTGAGCTTTTCCCTTTCCATTTCTCAGAGATGGTTTTGTATATTGGGATGACTAGTCCAAACAGAAAGACAGAATTTTAAGAGGATGTGAGATTCACGCTTTTTGGTTCCCCACATGCCTCTGAACAGCATTTGGCTGCTGTGGAGAGTTGAGGGAGGGACCCAGAAGCAATAAAAGGATCAACTTGCCAACCACCTCAACCTCAATATTGGAAAGGGAACTCTTAAAACCCCTAGCTGACTAAATCAGATGGAAAATTTCAAGACATTACCAACTGAAAATGCTGCAGCTTTCACTCAGCAGACTTTGAAAACCCAGTTCATATTTAACCAGAGAGAATTGGTACAAAGTTCCTGATGAGAACACCTTACAACTATTTCTTTCCCAAAATTTCCAGTAAAAACCCATCATCTTCACTAACCTGTTGTGATATAGTGACATAAATCCTTTGAAATGTTAGCTGTGATTATAAAGCAAACACACAATTTAACTTCTTTTTTTCTTGTTTCTTTTTAAAAGTTTTTATTGTAATAAAATATATATAGTATAAAATATGAAATTTTCAGTTTTAAGTATCCAATTCAGTGGCATTAGTTACATTTACAATGTTACATAGCCATTACTACTATTTCTAAAAGTTTTTTTTTTAATCATCCTAAAGCAAAACTGCAAAAAATATTTTTTAAAGGATGACATTTTGCTCATAGCTGCCATAAGTCATGGTGCACACACCTCAAATTAATCATGATTAGTACTCATGTATGTATTTTTAGAAAGGAAATGAATTGGCTTAAAATAATTATTGGAAAAATACATGACAACTAATCACTAAGCCTGCTCGGTCTATTTAGTAGTTTTGATTAATTTTATTTAATTAATCAGGCATTTTGTATAATATAAAATTTCAGTGACAAAGTAAGATTTATGACCTAGATGATCAACCTAATGCTTGAAAAAGTAGCTGAAGCAATGTAAAATAAACAAAGGCTAAAAATGTAAAACCTGAACATAAATTCACAAGGCCAGATAAATCAAGGCATGATTAAAATGTAGAATTCTAAATATTACTTTTTTAAAAAAACATTTCTAAATTAATAATTATATTATTAAACAAATTTAGGTGTGATTTTGAAATAGCCTTAGGTAAAGGCCCAGAATAAAAGTTTAGGGTTCATATATAATGCTGTCTCAGCCACTGATCAAAATTGCCCTGTCTTTCAACAAGCAAAAGTAAAATATGAATTATAGATTTACTAGTTTTAGGCACAGCTTCTCATTTCATTCAATTTTTGCTCATTGATTGTAAATCCAGTCAATGGCAATGACAATTTGAGAAGTAAATCCCTCCATCAACTCCGAAATCTTTCACATTGCATCTTTGAAGTTCACCCTTTCTTTTCATCACCATGCATTTCAATGCTGTGTGAGGTAAGTGCACCATTTATTTTAATCCTGTTGAAATGAATGGATGAACTTAAATAACAATGCAAGCCTTTTTCCATATAATGCTGTAATTCACTTTGAAGTGATAGCATTTTTAGGATTAAGATATATACATTTTGGTTCTTTGACTAGTTGTCCTTTCTATATTAATAAGAATTTAAAGCAAGACTAAGACACAGCTGCCTTCTAATACAAGTCTTAGAGTCATAAACAAAATTCCACTAGAGCAGCCAACCAAGATGAATAACTACATTGCAGGGAATAAAACTATCATTTAGTAACTACAGACTATGGTATTCTCTTTAATCACTTGAGTTAGAGTGACTATCGATAAAATCAGTCTTGAAAATATTTTCATTTATTATCACATTGCCAGCATTCAGATGAAAGAAGTTTGAAGTACTATTGCAAAATAAATGAATAAACATAACATTATTAACTTAATGCTTACTGCATGAGGCAATTAATTAGTCCAACATTTTTAAAAATATTCTGAGGGATTTTAAAAATAGGCATTGTCAAAAAGACATGCATAAAAGGAAATATAGTTATTTAGAACGTATGGTAAGTATTAAAGTAATATAGCTTTCTAAAAAAAAGCTGCTCTAGAAAGAGTTATATACCATACTAATTATGGTATATAACTAATTATGATATATATGGTATATAACTTTTTAGTTCTATACCCATACTAATTATGGTATATAACTCTTTATCTAAATATTGCATACTAATTATGCAATATTTAGATATTGACTTGTTGAGTTACTTTAGATAAAGTTTAACTTCTAATAGTTTCCATTATAGCAACCGTTCAAAAGAAAGTGTCTACAGAAGGAAATCTCATAAAATACCACCACCTCAAGATAACCATTATTAGTATTTCAGAATATATCTTCCCATATTTTTAATCTATACTGTTACTCATATTTCTCTGATTAAAAATAATATATGCCAGGAGATGAAAAGTTGGATAAGTTAATAGATACAAAGTAAAATAATAAATAATAAAATTTTAAAATGCATATATTTCAACCGTCCAAAGATAGACTTTGTAAATAAAGTGGCATATGACTTTGAGTCTATTTTTTAATGTTTATGTTTATATTTTTTCTCCAAATATTTTCTAACATTAATAGTTACAGTAATTGTAATATTTATTACAATTTACAATACAGTAAATTGGTAGCAGTAGAGTAGGACATGCTGAAAAGATACCCCAAAATGTGGAAGTGACTTTGGAGCTGAGTAACAGGCAGAGGTTAGAACAGTTTGGAAGACTCAGAAGATGATAAAAAAATGTGGGAAAGTTTGGAACCTCCTAGAGATATGCTGAATGGCTTTTACAAAAATGCTGATAGTGATATGAACAATAAGGTCCAGCCTGAGAAGGTCTCAGATGGAGATGAAGAGCTTGTTGGGAACTGGAGCAAAGGTGACTCTTGCCATGTTTTAGCAAAGAGACTGGCAGCATTTTGCCCCTGCCCTCAAGATTTGTGTAACTTTGAACTTGAGAGAGATGATTTAGGGTATCTAGCAGAAGAAGAAATTTCTTTCTTTTTTTTTTTTTTCCTGAGACAGAGTCTTGCTCTGTCACCAGGCTGGAGTGCAGTGGCACAATCTCGACTCACTGCAACCTCCGCCTCCTGGGTTCAAGTGATTCCCCTGCCTCAGCCTCCCAAGTAGCTGGGACTACAGGCACACACCACCACACTCGGCTTATTTTTTGTATTTGTAGAGATGGGGTTTCACCATATTGGCCAGGATGGTCTCAATATCCTGACCTCGTGACCCACTCACCTTGGCCTCCCAAAGTGCTAGGATTACAGCTGTGAGCCACCACGCCTGGCCCAAGAAATTTCTAAGCAGCAAAGCATTGAAGAGGTGACTTGGGTTCTGTTAAAACATTCCATTTTAAAAGGGAAACAGAGCATAAATGTTCGGAAAATTTGCAGCCTGATGATGCAGTAGGAAGAAAAACCCATTTTTGAGGAGAAATTAAAGCTGGCTGCAGAAATTTGCATAAGTAACAAGGAGCCAAATGTTAATCCCCAAGACAGCGGGAAAAATGTCTCCAGGGCATGTCAGAGGTCTTCGTGGCAGCCCAACCCATCACAGACCCAGAAGCCTAGGAGGAAAAATGGTTTTGTGGGCTGGGCCTACGATCCCCATGCTGTGCAGTCTAGGGACTTGGTGCCTTGCATCCCAGCCATGTGGAACTGTAAGTCCAATTAAACCTTTTTTTTTTTTCCCCAGTCTCAGGTTTGTCTTTATCAGCAGCATGCAAATGGACTCATACATCCATCTAAAGTTTATTTTTGTATATGGTGAAATGAAGGGGTCCAGTTTCAATCTTCTGCAAATGGCTAGCTGGTTCTCCCAGCATCGTTTATTGAATAGGGAGTTCTTTCTCCATTGCTTGTTATTGTCAGCTTTGTTGAAGATCAGATGGTTTTAGGTGTGTGGCTCGTTAATGTATTATCTAACCTCTTTCATTGGTCTATGTGTCTGTTTTTGTACCAGTACCATGTTATTTCAGTTCCTGTAGACTTGTAGTACAGTTTGAAGTCCAGTTGTTTGATGCCTCTAGATTCCAGCTTTGTTCTTTTTGTTTAGAGTTGCTTTGGCTATTTGGGTTCCTTTTTTGTTGCATATGAATTTTAGAATAGTTGTTTATAAGTCTGTAAAAAATGTCATTGTTAGTTTGATAGGAATAGCATTGAATATGTAAATTGCTTTCAGTAGTAAGGCCATTTTAATAATATTGATTATTCCTATCCATGAGCATGAAATGTTTTTCTATTTGTTTGTCTCATCTCTGATTTCTTTCAGCAGTGATTTGTATTTCTCTGAAAAGACATTTCACCTCACTGGTTAGCTATATTCCTAGGTATTTTATTCTTTTTGCCTTTCATTCATCTCTTAGCAACTCAGCCCCATTATTATTATTCTTTTTCACTTTGCCATTTGCGCTCATAGTGTTCCCCATTCTTACAATACTGCCTTTTGTTGCTGTTGTTGTTTTGCTCTTGCCTTCTGTGTGTGCATGCATATATATGTATTTAAACAATCCAATATCTAGTCTTCGTAGAGGTGTGAGTCAAAGGTTTCCCTAAACCATATGTCTCTTTTTACACCTCCAAGACCATATTCTCTGCAGGATAAATTGAGTCACGGACCTAAACAAGGGGAAACAAAACAGGGCCTCAGTTATTAGAATAGACCAGATGATTATCAGAAACAGGGGAAAGTACCAAATTCCTGAAACTTGACTATGAGATCAGAAAATAATCTGCAACATTGCTGACCTTTGCAGAGAGATGGAACTATTACTTTCAAGCTTTGGCTTGTATAAGAAATACACTCTCGTGATAATGGCATTAATCCATTAATGAGGGCAGAGGCCTCATGGCTCAATCATCTCATTAGGCCACACCTCCCAACACTGTTGCATTGAGGACTGAGTTGGCAACATACAGTTTTTGGGGGAAGCAATCAAACCACAGCAGGCACCAAATAGAATGCTCATTGAGTGCTATAAAGGTATAAACAGAGAACATTGCTTCAGAAATACAATGGTTTAGCAGAGGAGGGAAACTAAATTGAGTCTGAAGGATAGGTTGTCAGGCCTCTGAGCCCAGGCTAAGCCATCATATCCCCTGTGGCCTGCACGTACACATCCAGATGGCCAGTTCCTGCCTTAAGTGATGACATTCCACCACAAAAGAAGTGAAAATGGCCTGTTCCTGCCTTAACTGATGACATTGTCTTGTGAAATTCCTTTTCTGGCTCATCCTGGCTCAAAAGCTCCCCTAATGAACACCCTGTGACCCCCACTCTGCCTGCCAGAGAACCACTCCCCTTTGACTGTAATTTTCCTTTACCTACCCAAATCCTATAAAACGGCCCCACCCCATCTCCCTTCGCTGACTCTCTTTTCGGACTCAGGCCACCTGCACCCAGGTGATTAAAAGCTTTATTGCTCACACAAAGCCTGTTTGGTGGTCTTTTCACATGGACGCGCATGAAATAGGTGTGAGGGGTGGGTGATGATTCCCAAACCTAGGCCTTGAATACTGCCTTGCATTTTAACAGAGAAGCAGACAGCTTTCAAAACAGGAACAAAATCAAGTATGAGAGAATCGGGTATGTCCAAGGAAAAACAAGAATTTCAGGTGATTTATCTTCTGATCTTTGGACATTTGGAGTGACGAAAATGAGTGTAGTCACAGACTGCATCAGGAATTCAGAGGGTCTGGAGTGTTATGTTAAGGAGTGTGCACTGAATTTAGATGACAAATGGAACAACATAGAATAAAAATGAGGTTTGTTTTGTTTTGTTTATTGGTTTGTTGCAAAGAAAATAAAGCCCAGCAAGTTTAAATGATATACTAAATTCATCTAGCAAATTAGTAGCAGAAAAGTTAAAAATTTGCTAGTGAGTTTTATTATTACGATACCTGTATAAATCTGTTTTCACTCTGCTAATAAAGACGTACCCAAGACTGGGTAATTTATAAAGAAATAGAAGTTTAATGGACTCACAGTTCCACATGGCTAGGGAGGCCTTACAATCATGGCAGAAGATGAAGGAGGAGCAAAGGCGTGTCTTACATGGTGGCAGGCAAGAAAGAAGTGCTGAGCAAAAGGTAGAAAAGCTCCTTATAAAACCATCAGATCTCACAGGAACCCACTCACTATCATGACAACAGCAGCATGGGCGTAACCTTCCCCATGATTCAATTATGTCCCACTGGATCCCTGCCAGGACACATGGGGATTATAAGAATTGCAATTTAAGATGAGAGTTGGGTGGGGACACAGCTAAGCCATATTAATCCACCCCTGGCCCCTCCCAAATCTCATGTCCTCACATTTCAAAACACAATCATGCTTTCCCAAAAGTCTCCCAAAGTCTTAACACATTTCAGCATTAACTCAAAAGTTCAAGTGCAAGGTCTTATCTGATACAAGGAAAGTCCCTTCCATGTATGAGCCTGTAAAATCAAAAGCAAGTTAGTTACTTCCCAAATACAATGGAGGTACAAGAATTAGGTAAATACACCCATTCTAAATGGGAGAAACTGGCCAGAAAAAAAGGGGGCTACAGGCCCCATGCAAGTCCAAAATCCAATAGGACAGTCATTAAAGCTTGAAGTTCCAAAATGATCTCCTTTGACTCCGTGTCTCAAATCCTGGTCATGCTGATGCAAGAAGTGGGCATCCCACAGCCTTGGTCAGCTCCGCCCCAATGGCTTTGTGGGGTAAAGTTCCCCTCCTGGCTACTTTCATGGGCTGGCATTGAGTGTCTGAGGCTTTTCTTGGTGCATGGTGCAAGCTGTTGGCTGACCTATGGTAATGGGGTCTGGAGGACAGTAGTCCTCTTCTCACAGCTCCACTAGACAATGCCCTGGTGGGGACTCTGTGTCGGGCCTCCAACTCCACATTTCCCTTCCACACTGCCCTAGCAGAGGTTCTCCACAAGGATGCCAACCCTGCAGCAAACTTCTGCCTGAACATCCAGACGATTCCATACATCCCCTGAAATCTAGGCATAGGTTCCCAAGCCTCAATTCTTGGCTTCTGTGCACCTACAGGCTCAACACCACGTGGAAGCTGCCAAGGGTTGGGGCTTGCACCTTCTGAAGCCATGGCCCGAGCTATACATTGGCCCCTTTCAGTCATGGCTGGAGCAGTTGGGATGCAGGGAGCCAAGTCCCTAGGCTAAACACAGTAGGGGGGCCCTGAACCTGGCATAGGAAACCATTTTTCCCTCTTAGGCTTCCACGCTTTGATGGGAGGGGCTGCCATGAAGCTCTCTGACATGCCCTGTAGACATTTTCCCACTGTCTTGGTGATTAACATTCAGCTCCTTGTTACTTCTGCAAATTTCTGCAGCAGGCTTGAATTTATCCCCAGAAAATGGGTTTTTCTTTTCTGTCACATCATCAGGCTGCAAATTTTCCAACTTTTATGCCCTGCTTCCTCTTGAATGCTTTGCCACTTAGAAATTTCTTCCCCCAGATACCCTAAATCATCTCTCTCAAGATCAAAGTTCCACAGATCTCTAGGTCAGGGACAAAATGCCGCCAGTCCCTTTGCATAGCAAGAGTGAACATTGCTCCAGTTCCCAAAAAGTTCCTCATCTCCATCTGAGACCATCTCAGCCTGGACTTTATTGTCTATATCACTATCAGCATTATGGTCAAAGCCATTCAACAACTCTCTAGAAAGTTCCAAACTTCCCCACATCTTCCTGTCTTCTGAGTCACCCAAGTCTCTAGAAAGATCCAGACATCCCACATTTTCCTTTCTTCTTCTGAGCCCTCCAAACTGCTCCAACTTCTGCCTGTTACCCAGTTCCAAAGTCATTTTCACATTTCTGGGTATCTTTACAGCAGCACCCAACTCTACCAGTACCAATTTACTGTATTACTCTGTTCTCACACTGCTAATACCTGAGACTGAGTAATTTATACAGAAGTAGATGTTTAATGGGCTCACAGTTCCACATGGCTGGGGAGCCTTCACAATCATGGTGGAAGGCAAAGGAAGAGCAGAGGCACATCTTACATAGCAGCAGTCAAGAGACAAATGCTGAGCAAAAGACGGAAAAGCCCTTTATAAAACCACCAGATCTTATGAGAACTTACTTGCTATCATGAGAACAGCAGCATGGGGATATCTATCCCCATGATTCAATTACAACCCACCAGGTCCCTCCTAGGACACATGGGGATTATGGGAACTACAATTCAAGATGACAGTTGAGTGGGGACACAGTCAAACTATGTTAATACCTTAGATCAAAACTGAGAAATTATTATATATTTGGAAGAACAGGTGAAGATGGGAATGCAGATTCAATAAGAGAAAAATTAAGCTTCTTCCCACGGAGAAAAGTTCTATAAATTTTTAATTCATGTAAACTTAAGACATTTGCTAATAATGAATTAAATGTGTTAAGAATTTTCTCAGAGTACTTAAGATGGCAAATCTTAGAGTTAGACTTTTTGAGTTTGAATCTTGGCTCCATCAATTACTGTGTGATTTTTAAGCATGCTGCTCAGTTTTATATGTCTGTTTCATCATCAGTAAAATTGAGCTAATAAAATCTACTCATGTTGCTGTGGTGAGGATCCACAGGAGATAAGTTATGCAAGTACTTAGTAGTACCTGGCTTGATTAATGTTGGCTTTAATGTTGACTACATTTCTTGTCATTTTGTCTCTGGCTCTACTGTCACTTAGAATCCTGAGACTATCACCTTTCTTCTCCCTAGGTTCAGCCTTGCTCTTCTCAATTCGGTCTCTAAACTACAGCCAGTGAACTTTCTAAAGCTCAGATTTGACCATGTCACATTTGCTACAACCTCAAGACAAAGTCCATATTTCTTATGTGACCTGGTCTCTGATGATCTTTCCTGATCATTTGCTATCATTCTCTGTCTAATATTTTAAGATACAGTCATCTGGAACTCCAGGCCATTTGATTTCTGGCCTCTAGGGTTCTACAGATGTAGTTCTTTGGTAGTTTCTCTACCTAGCTAGTCCCTTCCCATCTTTTACCTCTTGGTTTAATCATTGCTTTCACTGACTTGCCTGATGTTTTAAGAGGGACCTAGCTGCCCTTCCTAGGGGGCCCCAGGGCACTCCTTTCTTATCTCCATCATAACCCTTAGCACACAACATTGAAATTTCCTGCTTATAGATCTGGATCCTCTACTATACATTCCTTGGGGACAAGGACTACGTTTCATCCACTTCTAGCCTCTGCAGCCAGCACAGCAGCTAACAAAGCCTCTTTCTGGAAAGGGAATGACTATTGGCTAGAGAGGAACATGAGAATAATCTTGGCATTGGTAGAAATCTATATCTTGATCTGAATTGTGGTTACACAAAAGTATAAATGTGTAAAACTTCATTGAGCTGAACTTTTAAAATTGTTTCACATTCTTCACTTAGCTGAAAATATTTGAGTTCTCAACTTTCAAAATGAAAAACAATGCCAAAAAGCAAAAATCTCTATGCTACTAGAAGTCAGGATAGTGGTTACAACTGTGGTTAGCTTGTGACTTGAAGGGAGCAAAAGTGGGTATCTGGAAAGTTGGCAATTTTTTTTTTTTTTTACTTAAGTCCTAGTTACCTGAGTATTTTCAGTTTGCAAAAATCCATTGAGTTGTATACTTATGATATATGCACATTTATATAGGTGTATTACATTTGAAAACTTACAAGAGTGAAGTGAGTGAATAACATATATATAGATATAGATATTATCTATATCTACATCTGTGGCATTGACCTCTTATTTATGATTAGAAAAATAAATTTATTTCTTCAAACTGTGCACCTAGTCCCACATTAGAATCAGCTAAAATAAAATTGAAAAATCTACTTTCTTTCTCTGGTATAGGATCCATTTGTATAGATGAATGTTCATAAGTACAGACTTCTATTATGTACACATGATAATCATACCTGTATTAGTAACTTTTGCACAATAGTGCATTGCAAATCTTTTCTACAACATAACTCTTTTGGATGCTATTTTTAACACATGACTTTTAAGAACAATTATCTAGAATCACTTTTGTTGTAAAGCATTTTCTCAATTATCTTCTTTCATAGATATTCTTAGAATCACAAAAATCTTTACACATTTTTCTTGCCTCAGATGAACTATTGTTTAAAACAAGACTTGCAAAGAAAAGTAATTTAGATGCTTCTACTAAAGATGTTCTTAAAACATCCCTAATGTTTTTTAAAAAGCCAGTTTCACAGACTTTGCCCAATTTCCCTATGGGGCGAGCATTTACGCATGATTTGAGTTTTATTTGGTACACCTATTATAACAGCAGGAATTCTTAATATAGGTATACATTTAATAGCCACATTGTGAACAGCATGAATAAAGGAATAACATGACCTCAAATCAAAATATTGGCGCAATGCCCTGAGCACCCAAAGGCGAGGAAGGAGCCTTTGACTCCAGGTTCCATAAACGGTACTCAGCAAAATTTCAGTTGACTTATTGCAGTCAAGTCTATGTTGAAAAGCAAACTCATGGGATAAAAAGATATCAGACCACAGAGCACAAACAAGGAGCTAGGTCTCAATGCAAGCACTCTACTACATATCATGTGAATGGATAGCCAAAACTGTAGTGTTATTAAAATAAAATAATATCACAAATTTTTTATGTTATTACAGACTTCAAATGACAATATGGCAATTTATCTAAATTTACAAAGTTATTTGAAAAAATTTCCTCTATTAGATATGATTCATTTTCCAAATATATATTTTAACAACTTAGAGAGTACTAGGTTTGGGGAAAGATTTTGAGATAGCTTTCCTGTTTCCCAGAAGGTAAGATTTAGAAATAACATCAGTCATGGATGTCAATTTATGATGGCTCAAATCGCCAAAGGTATTTGGTAAACTTGTATCACTGTCAGAGCTGTAAAGGTTGCTCAGCAGCTCCAGTACAAATCAGTTACAACAGTGTTACACAAATGTTAGAGTATGTGGGTGTGTTTGTTCACGACAGTTCAATCTTCTGATGTATCAGCATTCAGTTACATAAAACATTAACAATGGCAATCACAATAACAGCACCAGTATAAGATGCCAAATAAGATAAATATTTATTCACTTTCAGTATTAGATATTCAAATTTAACAGCTCAGAGCTGTTTTGTAGCTTTCTGATACTCCACCATCCTCTGTCCTGCCTCATTGAGCAAGATGGCTGCTTGTGCACTAGTCATCCTATCCACATCCCAGGAAAAAAGAAAAGGGAATAAGAGAAGGGATATCTCAAAATCCCTTTGAGTATATTTCCTGAAAGTTACATGTAATACTTAGTTTTCATTGATCAAAATATTTTCATTTGTCGATAGTCATTGGTAGGAGGAATCCAGTCTTTGAGGGGGGCAGCAAGGTAGTCAACTAAATTTGGGGGTTCTTTGGAAGAGGAGAAAAATTGATATTTAAAGTGGAGAGAATCTTTTTTTAACTTTAGAAAATATTAAAACAGATACCTTAGGCTCCTAAAAACTAAAATTATAGATAATTTAATAACATAACATATAAACAATCAGACTATTATTTACTATAATGCAAAAAAAGTTAAAAGTGTTAATTAAATTTTCACTTTTAAACTATTTTGCTGACATTCATAAACATAAGTGAAGAAGTATTTCTATATATCAAAGAACATCCAAAACTATTAAAAACTGTATGATTATATTTTATTAGTAGTAGGAAGAGAGGAGAGGGCTGTTTTTTTTTTCTTTTTTAAGTGAAAAGTTAACTTAGAAATAATTTCATCGCACTCCTAAATCAGAATTAATACT
This sequence comes from Nomascus leucogenys, assembly GCF_006542625.1. Lineage (NCBI taxonomy): Eukaryota > Metazoa > Chordata > Mammalia > Primates > Hylobatidae > Nomascus > Nomascus leucogenys. The sequence goes on along the minus strand of NC_044382.1, from coordinate 112,005,332 downwards.
CACAGTTGGGAGTTATACTGTCACATTTGAGAGCCACTGATTTGAACATACTATTTCTGGAAACGATTTCTTTTTAGTAATTACTAACAGTTTATGAAAAGATCTGCAATTTTATTTTTCCAAGTATTCAAGTAATCTTAACTCATCAAAATGCTAAAATATTGTATATCAAAGGCATCTAAGACTTACTCATGTAAATGGCCTGCCTGTTCTCTGACAGCTGGAACCTCTTACTACATTTCTGCAGCCTCAGCCCCACCCCCAGCACTGGCACTGATCTACTTTCTAAGCAGGAATTCTTAGCTCATTGTCCAACTTTAACCTCCACCCTGACCTGGCAGCCAGGTTTTCCTAGCTGAGCATCTGTACGTTACCTAGTCCTAGGCTTTTCTCGTACTAGGCTCTCAGGAATCCTTCCACAGAATACTGACGAGTCCCTATCAAGACTGAGAATTGATCTTCCATTAACAGGAACCCACTACCTTACCAAGTAGCCCTTTATGCTGTTTGTTTGAACATCCATTCATTTACTTAGTAAATCAACGTTGAAAGGTGACTACAACATCAGACATGATGCCAGGCCCTGGTAATAAAGATCAAAGACACAATCACCTGCCCTCTTGTGGGACAGGTAGCAGTAATTGTTAAAATGATTTAAAGACTTAGATTCAGTTCCCTGAGAATTTCCATTCACTGTTCTTCATTGTTCTTAAGTCTGAACTCTACTCACATGGAATAAATTTCACTTAGACTTTCACAGATGTGTCCGCCAATCTGGAATATTTTGAATAGGATATTCAAGCTTGTAAAACCCTGTTACTTTAACCTTAAAAGAAGTTGTTTTTAGTTTATTCGCTGTCTTTTGGGATAAGTCCCACTTTGAAAGTATCCTTCTTCACATGCAGAATTGAGAAATTAATACAGTACAAGAAAACTTTCTAGTATGTTTTACCCCTACTTAACAAAGCTGAGTTATTTCATCTAGAGTAGCATGTCACAATCGTTGGTCCCTCCTCCGAAAAAAAAATGCAAATACAGGACCTTTACAGTTTGCTTTTAAGCTAGTGATGATTTTAATTTCTGAAAGTTCTAGTCACCTGAACTTCAGTGCCTTCCTTTAAGGTATCATCTGTGAAACAGTCTGCTATAGTGGGTGTTGAAATTGGATTCACATACCGTTCTTCACTTGCTACGAGAACTTGAGAAAATATTCTAAACCTCAGTTATTATAAAATCATAAAAACAAGGGCCTTTACCCCTTAGAGTTTGTGAAGGTTATAGCCAATATATTTAAAACACATTGGCTGTCACAGTATAAGAATTTGATATATGTGAAAAACCAAAGTTAGTTGTCTTTTTAGTGATGAATGTTTGATATATAGCTTAGGAATTATTCATCAAAATTAGAATTTAACTTGGATTAAAATTATCCAATATAGTCCTGTTGTTTAATTCAATTCATTAACCACCCAATATGTGTTATGTTTTGTGTTAGGTGCTAGTGATTCAAAAATGAATTATGTATCCTACAGTCAAGGAGCCCAAAGTCTAGTGAAGAACCTGACATGTATAGAAACGGTTACTCCACGATCACACAAATAATCCTGGACAGGGCAGTACTCCTGCCCATCACATCCCATTGCATTGCAAAATACTGTGCTCCTCCCAGTGTTTCTCACAGCATTTAATGAGCATTCAATAAATATTGATTCATGAATGGATACAGCTTCCATACTCAAATATTTTAGGCAAAGAGTAATGTTGGCATTGTTCAAATATGATATTTTTAGTTTTGAGCTTTGTGAATTAACTTCTTTTTATGTTGGAAATTTACATGCATTTGGTATTTCTTATTTCTTGAAACTTAAATAATGGAGAAAAGGCACCAGCAACACCTTCCAGAATAAATCTTTAGAAAGTTGATAAAATGAGGTTAAGTAAATATGTATTTATATAGTATCATAACAACTTTTTAAAGAAGTCGGGTTGGAAAAAATGGTTTGAAGGATATGTACCAAAATAGTTTAAAAAATAATTATCCTGGGTAGTGAGATCATGAGAGATTTTGTTAATGTCCTTATACTTAAAAATTTTTTAAATACTTTTCATTGAATGTGTACATTTAAAGAGAGTTATGATAAACTCTAGCAGCAGAAAAGAAAGTGGTAAGGTCCCAGGAATACGGATGATGGAAGATTAAGAAGCAACATGAAGAACCTGGGTGTGAGAGGGCCACAAGCTACAGAATAAGATTATCAGTAGAAGGTATTACAATGGTAATAAAGCATAGTTTTTCTACTTCAATAGTATCTAGATCTCTTCACATTTGGGGGCAGGTCATATCTCTTTTTGTTATTGAAAAGGTCCATCGGCCAATGGGATGATTAAAGCATATTGACTGTAACCTATCTGCCCAGAATTTAGGTAAAAATATGGGAATGAATCTTGTTGCAACTTTAAAAAAAATGAGTGGACTGTCCTCAAGCATAGTAATCTAAGTAATGTATCACAAAAAAAATAATTAATCTCTGAACCATACACACACACCTTTGATTTTCCAACAAAGCAATGCATTTTCTAAACCCAAGATCTTTGTTTTTAAATACTGTAGGAGTCAGGATGGGACCAGGCTTGGTGGCTAACACCTATAACCTCAGCACTTTGGGAAGGTGAGGTAGGAGGATCTCTTGAGGCCAGGAATATAAGACTAGCCTAGGCAACATAGTGAGAACTTGTCTATACAGAAAAAAAAAAAAAATTAAAAATTAGCTAGGCATGGTAGTGTGCACCTGTAGTCCCAGCCACTCCAGTGGCAGAGATGGGAAGATCACTTGAGCCAGGAGTTGGAAGCTACAGTGATTTGTGATCATTCCACTGCACTCCAGCCTCAGTGACAGAGCAAGATCCTGTCTCAAAACAACAACAACAGAAACATAAAAAATATAAATACAATCAGAGTCAGGATACTTATAGAATTAATGAACAAATTAATCTTTTTATTGTTGCTGTTACCTTAAATCCTTTTTTTTTTTTTGAGACGGAGTCTCAGCTCTGTCCCCCAGGCTGGAGTGCAGTGGCAGGATCTCAGCTCACTACAACCTCTGCCTCCTAGGTTCACGCCATTCTCCTGCCTCAACCTCCCGAGTAGCTGGGACTACAGGCGCACGCTACAATGCTCCGTTAATTTTTTGTATTTTTAGTAGAGACGGGGTTTCACTGTGTTAGCCAGGATGGTATCGATCTCCTGACCTCATGATCCGCCCGCCTTGGCCTCCCAAAGTGCTGGAATTACAGGCGTGAGCCACCGGGCCCAGCCCTTAAATCCTTTTATCTGAAATAATTTAGAGGTGACAGGTATATAAATTGGCAGAACTACGTAATTTTAATTAAAAGTATTATTTGATTTCCCCTGATGAAGGCAGAATGTCTTCCTCTAAATTCCCAAAATATCAAATTAATACCTTAATTATCTAACTCCCGCATTCTCTTTTGTAGTATAGGTGTTTACTTACGCGTTTTATTATAATTTCCCTACTGCTAGTTCAGTGAGTTCGTGATCTGTGCCTTATTCATCCGTATATTCCCTAAGAGCAGAGTTAAATTATTTTTTAGAACTGGTTTTATAAAAATACAGTAAGTAAAAGCATTCCTTCAAAGTTCTAAGAATATTTTGTGGACTCAATCACCATTTATTAGAGTACTATAAAATATTTTTCATTTTATGAAACTAGGATTGTGGAAACCTGCATTCCAAAGCCCCACCTCACGAGTGGTCTGTGACCAACAAACCTTTTATCTATTCTCAATACTTTCTTTGAATATAATGCTTTCTTTGAATACAATGCTTTCTTTCTTCCATGCAATTGAATTCTGTCATCAGCCCTCTGCACATTCAAGATGGGTGGAGCTAGGGAAAGGCTTCACGGAAAGGGTTTCATCTTTGTGAACATTCACCACACTGGTAAGTTCTATAGCAAAGACTTCCGTGGATTTTGTTGAGTTGTAGTTTTCTTTTTAATAATGATATAGTTAATCCATTAAAATAATAATATTACACCAAATCTGATTTCATATTTCTTTTCCTAAAGTAGACAATTCTCAAGTTATTTAGTGAAGTGCTAACTGCTTTATATTGACAGACTACCACTGTTCAGCAATCTATATTTGCAGCCTGCCAAACGAAAGCAATAGTTGGATCCTCTTTGTTGTTCATGGTATTTTAAATTACAAATGATGTTGATTTTAATCGTCTTTACTCTATTCACTCACAAAGCTGGATGCTGTACAAGTCGGCTCTCAGATTTTGTATAAAATACTTTTTATTGGGCTTAGCACTTGCACAGCACTTTATACCTTCAAAATACTTTGTAAACATTAACTAGTCAATTCTTACAAAAAAAAGGAAGAAGAAAACAAATCCTGATCGTATGTGTAAATCAGGTCTAGAGAAAAGAGTTTTCCTATAGCTTAAATTTGAAGGCAAGGTATTTATTTGGTGGTTTATTTTTAAACCAATAGAGTATATTTCAGGAAATGATGATCAGTTCTTCACTTTCCATTATAACAAAGCACATAATTTCAATTTTATTAATCACATAAAATATAGAAGTATTAATATTATTAATGACCAGTAGAACGTATGCCATATGACAAAGCTCCTAAATATATTGAATGCTGCTTTGGACCCTACACAAAGAAAATGTTTTGTGGCAGTTAATAAAACTCAACTTGTCTCAGAGGATTGACATGTATGAGTCACTGCTTCTTTCTGTCCTGTAAGCAGCAACAACTTCCCTGGTATAGACACAGGTAAAACTAGCTTGGTCCAAACCTAAATGAGTCCCCAAGTTCACATTAAATATATAAAAATATATAGCACAGCAGGGTCAAACTAATGTATTATTTAAAGAGGGCACTATAAATTTTGTGTCTGCTTTTCTTTTTTTTTTTTTTTTTTTGAGACGGAGTCTCGCTCTGTCGCCCAGGCTGGAGTGCAGTGGCACAATCTCGGCTCACTGCAAGCTCCGCCTCCCGGGTTCACGCCATTCTCCTGCCTCAGCCTCTCCGTGTAGCTGGGACTACAGGCGCCCACCACCACGCCCGGCTAATTTTTTGTATTTTTAGTAGAGACGGGGTTTCACCGTGGTCTCGATCTCCTGACCTCGTGATCCGCCCGCCTCGGCCTCCCAAAGTGCTGGGATTACAACCGTGAGCCACCGCGCCCGGCCTTGTGTCTGCTTTTCTAAGTAAAATACATCTTCTGGCTTCATTGGTTGTGCTCTTCCTCCATTCACTTTTATAAAGATTCCCTCATTTTAACCTATGCTTTCAAAAGGAAAAGTTTGTATATTCCTCTTGGAAAATAACATGCTTACTCTGATCATAAAAGAAACTCCATGATAAGCCTAAAATGTTATTAATAGTAAATGTTGTATTGAGTATTGATTGGGGATTTTTTAATCATGTTATAATGAAAAGGAAAAAAATTGTAATTTTGCCACTTAAAAATTTGGAAATTGAAAACAGAAAGACAAAGGTCATATCAAGAAAAAACTTCAAGGCTGAGGGTATAAAGGGAAACCGTTTCAATTTGATAGTCGATTGTGCTGTGACCATAACTCAGAAAGCTGTCTGTGATATATGTTAAGGAAAGCCTGCACTATATTTTCAACAATTAAACAACTAGAATGCCATAAAATATACTCTTAAAAATTTTAGACAAATTAAATTTAGCAGAGTTTGAGCAAATAATGATTCACAGATCAGGAAGCACTCAGAACCAGAAGAGGTTCACAGAGCTCGACCCAGCAATGTGGGCAGGCAATATTTATAGACAGAAAAAGAAAGTGACATACAGAAATAGATTGGTTATAGCTAGGTGTTTCCCTTATATGAGCCTGGTCTGAATAGTTGGCGGCCTCTGATTATTAGCTGAATCGTGGCTGCTGTGATTGGCTGTGACTCAGCTATTTGTTATAAGAATATACTCTTAATTTAGGTTGCAGTTTGTTTACATCTTTAAGTTAGGTTGCAGTTTGCTTATATACTAAGTTAGGTCATAGTTTGCTATCCACAGAGACAGCTTTAGGCCAAATTTAATTTTATTTCACATTAGTCACAATTAAAAGCTATATGCCTGAAGGTTTAGATTTTAATTAGGAAACACTGCAAGTTTACTGATGTATTGAAAATAATGTTTTTACATTCCTTAAAAAATCTTTATCAAGGGAGGACAAGTTAGAGACTGAAACTTGAGATAAGTTACTGAAATTGCAAAATAAAAGCTATGGATAAACCAAAGTGATCTCACAATCTTCAGACTCCTTTCTTCTGTGTAAGCATCACAAGATTTACTTATGATAAATTAATGGTAATATTATGCACATCCATCAGAGTTTGTGACAGATTTAGGACAATTTTTTTTTTTTTTTTTTTTTTTGACGGAGTCTTGCTCTATCTCCTAGGCTGGAGTGCAGTAGCGCAAGCTCGGCTCGCTGAGCTCCGGCTCCGCCTCCCGGGTTCTCGCCATTCTCCCGCCTCAGCCTCCCCAGTAGCTGGGACTACAGGCGCCCGCCCCCACGCTCGGCTAATTTTGTTTTTGTATTTTTAGTAGAGACGGGGTTTCACAGTGATAGCCAGGATGGTCTCGATCTCCTGACCTCGTGATCCGCTTGCCGCGGCCTCCCAAAGTGCTGGGATTACAGGCGTGAGCCACTGCGCCCGGCGGACATATTTAGGACAATCTTAAAAAATGCAAAAAAAAAAAAAAAAAACCAACCATATACTAATGCAGTAGGATTTTTACATTGGATTTTATATCTTGTTAATATCATCAATATTATTACCTTATCATGTTTGGGTATAACTGCAAAAACATTATTTGATTTTTAAGGTAGGGTATTTGTTTTTGCACACATATAGAAGACTAATGTTCCAAATAGAAAAAAGAAGCTGTAATAAACTTTAATATTAAAGTTTAGGAGAGCAATAGTAACATTCTGGAAACGAATCTGTTTCTATGAATTCATTATATGACATCTAAAAGTAAATTTTAAAAATCCCTTTAGATAATATTTTATGTACACATTTTAATTCCTAAATCACTATTTTAAACTTTCCCTCCAGAAATGTATCTCTTCTCAGATGCCAACTCTTTACCATGTACTCAAGAAAGAGGTTAAATAGATCGGATAATAAATTTGGAATTAAGCTGAAAACAAGCGATCACTTAGGATGTGATTTCTGCAGCCCCAAGAAGGACCTTTGACTAAAAATAAATAAATAAAAATACCCTTTCCCTGGTCTCAAATGCCTCAATTTCTACAACTTCGGATTTCTGGGTTGACTATTTTGTTAAGAAGACCACACTTTAAGCTGTGAAATTCTGGAGCCACCAAACAATGTTATTTACTTGACAGATTCTGCCTAGTAATTGTCTAAGATACAGATGAAAATTGATCACTAATGAAGACCGTTAACTCAAAACCTGGCCATATCTCGTATAACAAGGTATGGCACAGTTTCTATTTTATAGCTTCCACATATACCTTGATGGGAGATTGTCATTGACATAATAAAATGTGAAACAGCAGGAAAATATTATAAGCCAAAGAGGTAGCCTATTTTAACAATCCACTGTCAGGAAAATTTTCCACACATCAGACCTAAATCTCTCCATCAACAGCTAAGTACATTTAAGGGCATTCTCAGTTGTTCTTTTGGCTGATTTCCTCTTTTTCTTATGGTTAGGACTTTATATGTTCAAAGAGCTTTTCAACCACATTTACTAGCGTTTCTTCACAAATATGCCTGCAGTTTAATACTTTTTTCCACTATGTTACAAATCCTGACGTTGGAGCACAGAGATATTAAGAAGTATGTTCAAGGTTACACAGCAAGTTAAAAGCCCAGCAGGGAATAGGCTCCACAGCACCTGAGTTTTCAGACTGCTGTTTAGCCAGCTGGGCCACTGTCACAGGACGCTCACGACACAATGAATGAAGAAAGAGAGAAAAAAAACCTGAACTAGAAAATAAAATTATGAAAACAGAAAATGTATTATTATTAAAATCATAGTTTCTTTTTCCACAGATATAAATAAACCATGATGCAATGCTTATCATGCAGCCTCTGGGTAGACTTGCAGACTGATTAATTTACCCTTGTCTGTCTTCATACTCTTCTACCCATTTTTATCAGGGCATAAAATAAGTTAGGAAGTAGATCCTATATCTGATGGCCAAAATGAGGCGTGTTCTATTGCCTTGTTTTTGGGTCTCATAAATGTGGAATTTTTTCAGGGTATGTCTGAGCTCTTCTGCTCAACCTCCTTCCAGCTCTCTATTTCCCAGTCTTCATGATGGGTATCAAGAAAAGAGAAAATAAGAAAGACTTGGCATTTGAGTTTTGAAGGTTAGAGCTACATATTTGGTGATCAAGAGCTCTCAAACTGCACCTGGATACTAATTCTGAATGGAAGCTTACAATTGTAAGGTAAGAAATATGACTAAGTGGTGAAACAGCAGGAACCTCAATAACTCCCACATAAAGATGTTTCTATACTTAAATCTAATCGGAGAGGCCTCATAATTCCTAAGATTCCTCAGTCAAGAGGCATTCTTGAATGCCCTTAGTATGTCAAGATCTGAGGTAGGTGATAGGGAACAGCCACAAAAAAAGTTCTATTCAAGAGCAATAACCTAATTCTGTTTGAAGTGTCAGAAGAGTCTTCACAGAAGAAATGATATTTGAAGCTGAGACTTGAAGGACACATAAGAGTTAGCCAGATTGAAGAGGATAGGGAGAAGAGTTTTCAGGCTTTGGGGATCAGTACATGCAAAGGAACAAAGGCTAAAAAGGGCATAGGACACTGAAGTTATCATAAAAGTCCAATAAAGCTACAGGAAGAGACAAAAAGATGACAAGTGAACTTTGAGGGGTAAGCAGGGAACGGGACATGACAGGTCCTATAGGTAATGATGAGTTGTTTTTTTTTTCACTTTATTCTTATGCCACAGAAAGCCCTAATACATTTTAAGAGGGAAATAATATGATTATATTTAAAATTTTTTAAAAATCACTCAGGTTTCTGTATGTATTATCTGTTTTTCATGTTCTTTTCATGTCCATTTGCAGGTGTTTAGCTCTTACTCTACACAAATCCTTTTTGTGTGAGGAAGATGTGGCTGTTGAGAGAGTCAAGTAATTGAATGATGTGAATTTCCTGGAGTTTCCATAAGTTCCTGTAAATTTAGCCTCCAACTGAAATAAACCAACTGGTACTCTTGTGAAATTCAAAATTATGCTATCATCAGCTAAGCTGAATGAAAAGAAATTAGACATGAAAGTCATAGGCAGCCCTTTTTAAAATTGTATCTTTTATAGAAACATCATTATATGGAACAATTGAAAGAAGCCAATTTAATTGAATGTGCATTTTTAAGACAGTTCAACAAAAGCATAACTAGCAGAAGTACAAAAAATTCTGAATCAGTTAAAAGACTATCCTCAGAATATGAGATTAAAATCCACATACGAGCCATGAAATAAAAGTCAGAAGTATGAACTATAGCATAACATACAATTGATATTCAAACCCATTAAAACAATATCTAAGACTAATAAAATACTACTTTAAACAACTTATCAAAATCATCCATTCTTTTGTAGCATGCCTTTATAGTTGCATCACAGTCATCAAATATAAATAACATTAAACATTTAATTACAAGTAACTTGTAACTCTTTTGGCCCAGTGCATATGCCCAGCTTTTTATTTAAATTTGTATTTAGTTTCACTTAACCTTTTAACCTTTTGAATTAATGGCAAATATGTCAAGGCATTAATAACTTTTTTTTTTTTTAGATGGAGTCTTGCTCTGTCACCCAGGCTGGAGTGCAGTGGTGCAATCTTGGCTCACTGCAACCTCCACCTCTGGGTTCAAGTGATTCTCTTGTCTCAGCCTCCCAAGTAGCTGGGACTACAGGCGTGTGTCACCATGCCTGGCTAATTTTTGTATTTTTAGTAGAGACGGGGTTTCACCATATTGGCCAGACTGGTCTCCGCCTCCCAAAGTGCTGGGATTACAGGCGTGAGCCACCATGCCCAGCCCTTAATAACATTTTATGTAGATTGTATTTTAACAATTACCAGGCCTACATAAAATGTCCCTGCTTTGGAAGATATTTTTTTTAAGCATAAAATGATGAATTAGCAATTCCCTATAATAAAGTGATTCATGTTTATTACTTAAAATTTTTTCATAGCAATAGAAATTCAAGCAAAACGATCACAGTAATCTATTTTAAAAGTCACTTAACGACAATATAAGGATCAGAATTGACTTTTGATGCCTAGCTCCTTGTATTGATTTCCTAAATTATTCTGATCAAGAACAGCCATTACTCAGAAAAGTTAGAAGAACATTAAGATCTAGTTTTTCAGACTACTAGAATATTCTAAAATTCCGAAAAAGAAAGAACAAAGATTCTAATTTCAGAGGCTTTTAAAATGCCTAGTTTCAGTAGGTCTCAATTGTAAAGATTCCATTTTAACAGCATGGGTAAAATAAAATACGTTTTGCTAGCACCTACTGCTGCAGATGTGCATCTGAAGTAAAAGAATATACTTTGAAAAGTGTAAAATGGCATGTAAATGAAAAGTATTATAAATCACATTTCATAAACTCAGTTGATCGAGAAATGTAATTATAGTTTTCTAAAAAATAATTTTATTTGGAGTCCAGATTCCTCCCTGTGGTAGAACTTAATCTAGGCAATTCACCACCATCTCCCCATTCTCCTATTTCCTACCTCTGGAATGTGTTCACAGATTAAAAGAATGAGTGCGCAGTGTAAAGGTGTACTTTGCCGGGATCGTTAGGTATGCCCTGAGCATCTACTGAGGTGCCTCTGGTCACATCGTTCCTTCAGTCTTAGTTCATGCACATTATTTTAAATCATTTGTCTTTCCAAACCATCAAGTCAAGCCCAGGTTTTCCTAATATATTAGTATCCTTCTGCGGTCCACAGGACTTTTCTTTGACAAGCACCACTTAAGTCTGTGGAGCCAAGTTTCTGTCTATTCCTCTGCCACTGGTGTGCATCTTCCACCCCTCCCAGGCTATCACAGGTGCCCAGAAACTCTGCCAAGTTTTCCTAAGACCTTCTCTATTCGGGGCTTGTTTCTGATGCCATGTTGCCACCTCCCTGAGCATTACCCTGAAATGAGGAAGAAATAAAGTCCTGGGACCACTTGTACATGCACCCTACTTAGAATTTCTGTCTCCATTCCTCCGGCTCAGGCTGGGAGATGTAGTGTGAGGCCCTTCTCCTTCTCAGATACCCACCACTGTCTAAACTCTACTAGATTTGTCTTGATACCCTCTTACCATGTTGTTACGGAATCTCCTTTAGCCTCAGGGAAAGAAAACCTTGTTCTTATAATAGGTAAGAACTTTAATCTGCCAAATCTATATTATCAAAAAATCCTCTACTTATTAACCTCATTCAACTCAGCAATTCAGGCATAACTGCAATCATTTTAGGCTTCTTTACCCAAGATTGCATTAGATTTCAAGAGGCTGTGCCAGGGCAGGGAAGACAACCATTTAAACAGAGACTTCAGCTACATTTAACTCCAGTAGGTCCACAAACATCAGTCCAGGTAGGTACAATTAAACTAGCCCTTTTCCAGCTGCAGGGCTTCTTCAGAAACTCCTGTCCTTTCATTTACTTATATGACTTAGCCAGAGATACAGGGGCTCATTCTGTTATTTGGGGCCCATAGTGAAGCATGAAACTTCTGCACTCCATCTGTTTATCCCTGACCAAACATGTCTTAAAGCCTTCTCTGGGTCCTAACATTGTGCTTTATTCAGAAAGGGAAGGACGAGGCATCTATGTCCCCAGATTGCCCCAAAACATTATTGCTTCACCCAGGCCCATTCCTGGCAAGCAATGGCTCCCAACACCTTTTCCTTAGGAATCCATCCTATCTACATATTTATTATTTTGTGGCACAATTATTTTTCTTCTTGGAGTATAGGAGGTAAAAAGGAGCCATAACCCTTGGCTATCAATTTGAATTGGCTACTTGAATGTGAAAATTCAGAATTAATGTGCTCTGTTTTCTCTGCTTTCTGTGGTCTTATCCCTTTTCTGAAACAAGGCAGGTGAATGCTGAGCTTCTGAATGAAGAAAGTTTCCATAGGAGAAGGAAACTGTTAAAAATAAGTTATAGATAACAATTCAAAATATCATGCTATTGCATCATTATTCTCCTCATTACTCTATTTGGGTTTTAGTTACTCCACTCAGAAACATAAAATTTATTTTGTATTCAAATTGATTAGTCCTTTTATTGTCTTTATGATTTTTACCTTTGGAATTTTTCATGGGATCAGTAACCTGGTTTACAGAAAACAGTATTAAATAGGTTGAGGAAAGCTAGGCTACATTAAGTAAACTGTCTTCCTTTTAGTTCTTTAATATTAAGGAATAAAAATGCATGGCACACACAATAAAGACCACACTAAGTAGATGATAAATATGAAGATTTGTATAAATTGCAAGGTTTTATATAAATATTATATTATTATAATCTGAGCTCCTAGGAAATATATATCCTCAGTGATCTAAACGGTATTATCACTGTCAGTAGAAAAGGGAGAGGAAACATTTACCAGTTTGGATAAAATGAAAAAATATATATATAGAGAGAGAGAAAACTGCATCTTTTTGTTCCAAACACAAACCATCCACAAACACATCAAAAGTGTTCTGATTCCCTACCTGTGCAATAGAATATATAAGAAAATGTAATGTTCCCAGTAATTCAGCATGTAACAAAAGCTATATGTTATTTATCTTTAGCTACCGTTGTTCTTTCAACTTGGTCATAAAATATATAGATCTAGCTATTAATATATTGTGATTTCTCCATATTGACATTGTTATCTTGTACGCAAAATATTGTCATATTGAATGTTATTCCAATGGTATGTTTTTAACATTTGGAAAAGTACAGGACAATGACAGGAGAACTGGAGTCAAAAATCCCTGAGCAAACAAGGATGTTCACCCACATCTCCAACACTGAATTGAAATTGCAGGCTTGACTAATCATTTGCTACTCCAGTCTTGAGTCTTCCCAATTATAATGATAAAGATAAAGTAAAAAGCACCTGAAGCAGACATAGCAGGACTTTAATTCCAAGACTGCCCTGTTTTTTTTTTTAATAGCTTTATAAGTTCAATGTGCACTTAGCTTTCCATAAGAATCACTTATCTACTAGTAATTTCCAGTCCTCAAGAAATGCAGAGAAATTGGGATGGCCTTAGCATAAATTCTCCTCTTTCACAAGACGTAACTAGAAAAAACCCATAGGAGAATTGTGGTTTTTGAAATAAAAGTAGTCAAATTACACTGATATATAAAGAAATGGCAATTTATGTTTGATGAGGTATACATCTTTATAGAATGGATTGAAAAAGACCAATATTAATGTGATCTAGACTACATAAAACTCCAAATTTATTGTGTAATTATATACTTAAATATCATACCAACACTTTGTTTTGTTCATTTTTAAGGTTACCATATTTTTATAGAAAAAAAAAACTTAAATTTCCTCTTTCTTCCAGAATGTAAGACATCAGACCCTAAAGAACCAAAGTTGTTATTTCTGTGGAAGACCAGCCAACCTATTCTTACAGCTGAAACAAGGAATCTGGCCTGCAAACAATGTGTTAAGGCATTCTCCAAGTTTCAAAACAAGAGTACACCATTTTGAAGGCCTATAAATAGAAAGAATTTTTCAAATATTAATTCAGTAATGACCTCTGTCTTTGGAAAAGATAATTGCAATGTGTTACTGTGAACCAATTTAAACCTGTATTTCTCATTGCATTTAATATTTAATTTTACTTTTTATCATTATATATCAACAGTTCTTTCTGGAGCAAAGCAATCTTATTTGACTTTTTTTTTTAACCTTATAGTGCACACACACGTATGTGCAGGGTTATTTAAACGAGGAAACATTTACATCAAAATGTGCAAAGAGTTATCCTGGAATAGAAATGCTGAAAATATATTTTCAAGAAGTTTTAAAATTCTAGGCTGGCCTCAATGTATTCAGTAGCATGTCAGAAACAGAAAAAAGTTTAATCTCTCCATTTGCTTATTCCTATTAACATACATAGAAAAAAAAGTTGCTCTAAACCTAATGCCTATGCAATATGTTTGTTTCCTGATGCCGATGGTAAATCATAACTGGGCACTTGGTTATATTTTTTAATGTTCTACATTTCTAGCACTGCTACTGTGTTCACAACGAGCTTTATATCTGACAGTAATTTTATTTTCAGGTTCAGTCATATGATGCCTTTCTATAGGAATAGGTTCTATCACAGGAGCAAATTATTTGAATCTAGTTTAACAGACTCAGCAATTCACCTCAGTTTTATCTTGGGCATTTTGTATTCCTTTGCCTAAACCTAGTGGCTATGTAACAATTCAATTACCAAAGTCCTTCATCCAGAAAGTGCCGTTGATTTCCAGTAATTCTTATTCTGTTTGATGTCTTTTTTTTTCCTCCTAGTTTAACACATGGCAGCTGGTGTTGACTGAGTTTAAAATCTTGAAATAAGCCTGGCACTGTGTCAGTACATAGGTTAAAAAATGAAACAAAAATATTTAATAAAATATACAATAGAAATGGAAAATAAGATTAGCAGTGGCATTTCTTGTCATAAGGGCATTTTCTGTCTATGCACACAAAATAAAACAAGCTCAGTGCAGCTGAAGAAGAGAGGAAAGAGAGATGGTATAAACTGAAAGATGAAAAGGCAGAGAGTGAGTGTACAGAAGCATGTTGAGAGCATGCAGCCAGCTGGCAAGAAAAGGCAACTCGAAGAGCCTCAGAAGGTAAAACCTCAGTTGGCAGATAAAGTGGGTAAGAAGCAAGTTTTGAAATAAAGTAGCAATAGCATAAGCAACTTGAAGGAAGATGAAAAGAGCAAGGTGATAAAAGTATGGAAGAGTCTTTGGAGATTATTAGTAATTTTAGGGAATTACAATGATGAAAAGTTATAAGGGAAAAAGACTTTACATATTCTTTAATAAAAGAAAATTACCTGTCAAAATCTGTCTGCATAGACACTAGTATTAGATTCTCTTTCTTCAAGAAAAAGGCATGTCTGCTGGTCAGATTGAGGTTCATCTATCCTCCATTTCTCTAAATAATGTTTTTCTGATAAAATATGCAAATACACACATACACATATATATTTTGTGTGTATATTATATGTATATGTGTGTGTGTACACATACCTATACACAGAATAAACACTCTGGAACTAAAATTTCAAAGAAAGTCAAAGAAAATAGACAATAGTGGAACTCCACAAAACTTAACCAGTAAGCTGAAAGTGTAACAAATTTAAAATTAATTTCCATAAATCTTCTACATACATTAATTATATCTACAAATAATAAATTCATTAAAGATCAGCAATTATCTGATTAAATAATAGGTACATTTAGATAAATCAGATAGATATACATTTGGAGAGGAGACCTGAGAAAACTTCCCTTTGTCAATGTTGATTAAATTCATCAAATAATGAGTTTCTACTTAAAATGTGGCAAGTGCCCACAGACCCTCTTAATGATTCCCTTTAGGTATCTGCATATCAAGTAATAGAAATACATATAGGTAACATTTTGGGAACATGTCTATCCTATTTTGTACTTTTGTATTCTGTAAAGAATCTTAATAATAGCCTTCTTTAGAAAGAGCACTGTGGATTTCAATACATAGTCATAGAAGATTAATAAAAATAGCTAAAAATTATTCGGCCCTTACTATGAAGCAGATGCCTTTACTGTAGTTGAAAAAACATAGGACTGGGAAGTTACCTCACTCTTCTGCCTTTATGTCTAGATTTCAGCTAGATTATTTCTACATACCAGCCAGGCATGGTGACTCTCACCTGTAATCCCAAAACTTTGGGAGGCCAAGGCAGGTGGATGACGAGGTCAGGAGTTCGAGACCACCCTGGCAAACATGGTGAAGCCCCGTCTCTACTAAACATACAAAAATTAGCTGGATGTGGTAGCACATGCCTGTAGTCCCAGCTACTCAGGAGGCTGAGGCAGGAGAATTGCTTGAACCCAGGAGGCGGAGATTGCAGTGAGCCAAGATCACACCACTGCACTCCAGCCTGGGGGACAGAGCAAGACTCTGTCTCAAAAAAAAAATGTCTTTCTACATGCCAATATGGAAAAAAAAAATCTTATAGAAAAATCGTCAAAATAGGGATACGTACTTCTAAGAGAAAATAAATATTTAAAAACCAATCAGCACAACTAGTGATCAAGAAAATAAAAAATAAGATGTAATTATTAGTATTGGTTATATCTGGTTTGGCACTGGTGGAGACGAATGGTCACCTATACACTGTTGATAGGACAAAGTACTATGGCAGGATGTATCAAACTCAAATGTGAGCATGATGGCAAACAAATAGTCGTGCCTCTAGAAATATACCTGTTAGAAATATTCACTTTTGGGCCAGGCACGGTGGCTCATGCCTCTAATCCCAGAGAGAAGGGGGCAGATCACCTGAGGTCAGGAGTTTGAGACCAGCCTGGCCAACATATAGTGAAACCCCATCTCTGCTAAAAAACACAAAACTTAGCCTGGCATGATGGTGCACGAGCCTGTAGTCCCAGCTACTCAGGAGGCTGAGGCAGGAGAATCACTTGAACCTGGGAGGCAGAGATTGCAGTGAGCCAAGATCACGTCACTCTACTCCAGCCTGGGTGACAAGGCGAGACTCCATCTTTGAATAAAAGAAAGAAAGAAAAAAAAACTAACTTGTGCACTCAGAGATATGAAAAAGAAGTTCATTAAAGAATAATTTATTAATAGCAAAAATATAGACAAAATTCTCAACAATGAAGAAATTATAAATAAAATTGGTACGGACAGGAGACAGGGAAATACTGGGTAGGAGAGGATGGTTCCCCCACGTAAGCCCCACCCTCAAGCCTGGAAACCACAGCCCTAAGTGAGAACAGGCATTCCTGTTTTCGCACTCAAAAAGTTGCCTTTTGGTCCGTCATGTCCCCTATCCTGTACCCATACAAACCCTGAACCTCAAGCTCCAGGAGAAGGCAAGCAGACGAATGGCAGAACAGCGTCGCAGAGAAGGAGAAAAAAGAAGGAGCATCTGTACACCGAGAGGAGTTCGGCTGGGGACAAATGGAGAGGAGATCGGCCTTTGGGCAGCCAAACTCCAGGGGAAGATGATCTTCCCACCCATCCCCTTTCCAGCTTCCCATCCATCCTGCTGAGAGCCACCTCTACCACTCAATAAAACCTCTGCATTCATCCTTCAAGTCTGTATGTGACCTGATTCTTCCTGGACGTTGGACAAGGACCTGGGTAAGGAGAGGACACTGAGCTGGTTAACACAAGCTGTCTGTGGATGGCAAAGCTGAGAGAATGCGTTGTAACACATGCCCACTTGGGCTTCAGGAGTCACACACACCCACCCCTAGACACTGCCATGGGGCTGGAGCCCAGGCCATTCATCCTGGCTCCTGCACTTCCCTGTCTGCATGCTTCCCCTCCCATAAGGGGTTTGAGCTTGCTGTGGCTGAACAGAGAGCCACACCCCTGTTGCATGATCTGGAACGAAGGCCAGGGAACTCTCCAGTCTCAAAATGATATCATATCTTTACTACAGAAACTATGAATTAATTAAAAAGAACAAAATAAATTGTGCGAAAAGAACTCCAAGATATATTTTAAGTGAAAAAAGAAAATTAAGTACCAGTAAATAGATAAGAAAATTGCAGTTGTATTGGCAGAAGGAAATAGAATTTGCTTTTGAGAGCCTAAAAGTGGGCTTTCATGTTTTAATTCTATATACATCTGGGTTTTGGAATAGCTTATAAAGTATTCTTATATTATAGATATAATTAAAAAGCAATACAAAAGTGAAATTCTTTATGGATCTCCTATTTTTCTCGAGAAGTTATAAGGTTCAATTATACATATAAAATTGTTTTAATTTTTATACTCTACTTCATATGTGTGTTTTAAAATACCTCAAACAAGTTTAAAAATATTAAAAACAATAAAACTCACCATTTTGGAAAGAGCAGCATATTTAGAATCATAGAACTTTGCTTTTGCTCTTTATACAACCTCATAAAAATCTTTGAAATCTGAACCTCACTCTTCCGTTTTCAAAATGCTATCTGTCCTGCTGATTTCTCATTTCCATAATCATACCATTCCAGACTCAATTTCTGGAGCTACTGCCAAATTCAAAGGGGTTCTATAAAATTCATTCTGCAAACAGCAGAGCATTTTATACATTGATATGTATAGATGTAGATATTTAGTTAAGCTGAGACTATTGGGGAAAAATATAAATAAGCCTGTCTTCGTATTTTTAAATGTAACTCACTATGTGTCATATTAGAATCCACAACCAAAACACAAAATTCAGCTTATACTTAATCTCCTACATTTTGAAATTAATAATGTAATCTGTTTTATAAACTAAAAACTAGCTATTATAATTGTTTCAGAAAACAGTATTGAAGTTTTTCTGCATTTCATTTAACAAAAAGCTAAAAGAAGAAGAAAATGTGTATGTTTTTACTTATAAAAGATTGAGGATCAGTTAGCAGCTTGCCATAAGTACTGTATCACTGTCTGGGGCAAGGCAATTATAATAAGTAGAAACTATACTTGTGTATTGCTGTAGGGGGAAAACACTTATTAGATTTATTCATAAAATTAAGTACATTTTTTAACTTACGACTGCTTTATTTAAACCTCATGATATGGTTTGGCTGTGTCCCCACCCAAATCTCATCTTGAATTGTAGTTCCCATAATTCCCATGTGTCATGGGAAGGACCCGATGGGAGGTAATTGAGGCATGGGAGTGGGTCTTTCCCGTGCTGCTCTCATGATAGTGAATAAGTCTCATGAGAGCTGATGTTTTTATAAATGGGAGGTCCCCTGCACACACTCTCTTGCTTGCCGCCATGTAAGGTGTCCCTTTGCTCTTCCTTTGTCTTCTGCCATGATTGTGAGGCCTCCCCAACCATGTGGAACTGTGAGACCATTAAACCTTAATCCTTTATAAATTATCCAGTCTTGGGTATGTATTTATTAGCAGCATGAGAACAGACTAACACACTTCATATGTTAAATAAGAAAGATAGATGAGATTAGATAGACAGATAGATGCACACATATAATCCAGGAAATACAAAGATGCAAGTTCATAAATTACATTATACTTAGGAAAAAATAAATAATTTTCATTTGTTTAACATTTACTCAGCACTTTTCACAGTAAATAACCTGACTAATAAGCAATTGCAATGGCTTAAAAGTAATGTGCAAGAATAGTTCTGGTAGTGAAATACGAATGTTTACTTAAGAAAGTGACAATTAGCTCACAAAAGAAAAAAATAAGAGAAAGAAAAGAGAAAGAGAGTAAGAAAATAATTTAGATTAAAGGTTATAGCAGCTGTGCAAATAAAGAAAATGGTGCAATCAACAGTTCACATCCTCCTGATGAATCATTGAAAAAGTTCTACGTAAATAGTTTTGACGTTCAAGCGCCTGTAGAAAATAATGCAGTGAAAAAATGCAAGTAAGAAGCTGTAAAGTATGAAGAATCTTGCAGTCACTTTTCTTCCAGCAGATATGGGCCACCGATCAGATGATTTATGTATTTAAAAAATAACTCATAATTAATGACTCTTAAAAATGACAAATAACCGCAACCTTTGATGGAAAACAGTAAAAGCTGTAAGTGTGATATGCCCTATTGGATCATGGGTACCATGCAAATGACAACACAATGGCCTAGACTTTTAGCCTGAATGCTAAATCAAGTCTCCAAACAGAGAAATTTTTCTCACCTTAAGATTTTTTAATAAAATAAAGTAACAAAAGTTAATGGCCTGCCAGATGTTCACCACAGGGAGTTTGTTTCACGGAAATTGAAGAAGGAACTTAATTTTGAATTTATGGGAACATTTCCCCTCCATTTTCCCTTGTTTGTCCCAGGTTGCTTTTCAGCCGTGTTGACCAAATCCAGAAGTGCCACACTGGGACTCTTTCAGTGCTATTCATCTCTGCATTAGAACAAGATGTGTTTACATTTTTCTTTATTTTTTTTACTTGCCAGGGTACAGCTAGAAGTAGCAGTAAAATTATCCTAAAACCGACAAGTGTTCTGATAATTTTTGATCAGCTCAACAGAAAATGTCTCAAATGAATCAATGAAAATATCTTGAAGCATAGTCAGATGTTCAATCTGTAGTATTTTGTGAAGATACTTTGTTTTTCAGCTTCCATGTTTAGTGTGTGTGTGTGTGTGTGTGTGTGTGTGTGTGTGTGTGTTGTTTAAGCATTTTGAAAATGAAGTGAAATTAAAACATTGCATTTGGGTGATATTCAAGTTTATACAAGGACATAATAATAGAAGAATCCATTTTTTTCCAAAGCAGTTTTAGCTTAAAATGTTAGAGACCTATGTGTGTATGCCTTGGGCAGGGGCTGAAGGACTGGAGAATGAAAGAAGAATAAAAACAATCAGCTAATCCTCAAATTGTTGAACCATGTTTAATAATTATTTAAGGAGAATGTTTAACATCCATTTACATGTGAAAATCTGCACAGAGTAGACTCATTACCTACTCTCTTAGTGGCTCCTAAACTTTGAAATATGAATAAAAATCACCTAAAAATTAGTTAAAATTGTAGACTTCCAGACCCCGCCAAGAGAAGTTGAAAGGGAAGTATCTCAGGAGACTTTCCTTCAGATGGTGCATGACCCACAACTTGCAAAACACTGTTTTCTATTCTTATGACAAAAAAGCACAAAAATCTGTTAAGGTAATTTTACCTAACAAACAATTGTGGACATGTCTCTTTTCTTTGATATCAACAAAAACGAGGCCTATAATTTTTGTAAAACATGTATATCATAATAAGTGTTTTATGGTCAACTGAAAGAAAAAATAGAAACCTAATAAATATTTATTGAATAGACAATTGGAAGAATAAATATGCAAACAGCTTTATCCAACATGTAATCCCCTGGATACTCAAATTTTGTAGCCAGAAATAAAAAATCCCTGCTTCAAACTGATTAACTTTCTGCACAATTTACAATTTAAAAACAACTCTTGTGTTACCTTAAACCAAAATAAGCAAACTAATACATTAGTAGGCACTACATAGTGCTTATGTTTTCTCGTTGGAAAATGTTATACTGATGTACTCTCTCTTGTTCATTGGTGGTGATAGTAACAAAATGCTCAGTATCCCTGACTGAGGGAAGACATACGAACTGAATGAAGAATGTATCATCTACCTAACTGATCTTTAAGAGCAGTATTTCTCAAAGTTTAGCCATGAGTATAATCTCTTCATAATTTTGCTGCCATATCCTTGTAAGACATGTTAATATATCATGAAAAAGAACACAGGTATTTGCTGTAGTCACTATTATAGTGTGTGTATATATTATATATAATATTATAATATTAGCACATGGTACCTATGAAAGAAGGACTCCTCCAAATATTTCCATGTATAGGAAATTCTTAAAATGTTCAAAACACCTTGCCCTTAAACAGCCAAGGACTCATTATCTTCTCCAGTGACCTTTGGGAAAGAGTATAGGGAGGTGGTGATGCTACTATGGGGGGTGTATTAATATATATATATAATAATAGATATATCTATAGATTTACTAATTTCAGTTATCTCACTAAATCTCCAGTGTGTTTAATTAGCTATATTTTTCTACCTCACATTTAAAATTTTAAAAATCTCAGCTATTAAAGTTTAAAGGTGTTTGTTCACCTACCACCTAAAATAATCTTATGTCCCAGCAGCAATTCATTCACTACATTTTGAGAAACTATGCTTCCAGACTCCAAGTCCTAGAAACAAGCAGTCCTTCAGATAATCTCACACTCACCTATGAATGAAGGACTCTTCCAAATCTTTCCATGTATAGGAAATTCTTGAAGTGTTCTAAACACCTTAAAGAGCCAAGCATTGACTATCTCTTCTCCAATGACCTTTTGAAAAGATAATAGAGAAGCAGTGACACTAAATGTCTTCATCTACACATTTCACAATGTATGCTCTGTTAAAGGGAAGTCACCAGTCAGATGACAGCAGAGGACTTGGGTCACTCGCTATGTTATTTACAGAAAAAAGTAAAATCTACACAATTCAATTTGCCAAGATAACTCAGGCTAAAACGAGGTGAACATTATCCCCAGATTACTGAAATAATCATCTCTATCTATATATTTTTCTAAGAATAATTGGCCTTTGTGTGATGGCTCACATTTTTTCTAATTTGACTAAGTCTACCTTGCGCTGTATCGGTTTTATTGTGTTTAGTTTTACCTAAGTTATTTCTTCTTCCTGCCTGGTTTGAGGACTTAAAAGAAAACAATTTATTGGGTAAAATGTTAAAAGTATATAAGAATGCTGTGTATGTTTCCATTAATATATCACAGAATAAAAAACTCAGGGATAGACATGAATAGATTTCCTGCAAACTTTGAAACTATTTCAGGTATTTATTGCATTGTAAATAAGGTCTGCATCTATGGGCATTTGAGGAGGAAATTTCTAATGACGCAGTATTTTTGTTCCTGTACATTTGTATCTAATCTCAAAATAATAAATCAGTTCCATCCAGGAATGTGAAAATACGTGAATAATATCAGCATGTTGCCCATGAAATAATATAGTGAATTGAAAAATGAATGCTTAATTAAACCATGATCTATTTGAAATGCTTGCACTTTTTTAACTCACTTAAAATGGGAATTTAATCTCATAAGTGATCCAGCCTTTCCATCGGTCTTTCCAAATTTACCAACCGTTTAGCTCTGTCCGTAGTATAGCATGAATTATAGTCATTTCTGTAATTTAGCTTTACATTTTCATTTAAAAGTATTTATTACCCAAATATGACTAAAACTCAACACAATAACTTTATCACGTTATTAGAATATTTCCATGTCCTACTGCTATTTAAAATATTTAACTTTAGAGTCAGCTATTGAGAGGTGACAGCGTGCTGGCAGTCCTCACAGCCCTTGCTCTCGGCGCCTCCTCTGCCTGGGCTCCCACTTTGGCAGCACTTGAGGAGCCCTTCAGCCCACCGCTGCACTATGGGAGCCCCTTTCTGGGCTGGCCAAGGCAGGAGCCGGCTCCCTCAGCTTGCAGGGAGGTGTGGAGGGAGAGGGGCCAGCAGGAACTGGGGCTGTGCGCGGCGCTTGCAGGCCAGCTGGAGTTCCGGGTGGGCCTGGGCTTGGCGGGCCCCCCGACTCGGAGCAGTCGGCCGGCCCTTCCGGCCCTGGGCAGTGAGGGGCTTAGCACCCAGGCCAGCGGCTGCGGAGGGTGTACTGGGTCCCTCAGCAGTGCCAGCCCACCGGCGCTGCGCTCGATTTCTCACCAGACCTTAGCTGCCTTCCCCGGGGCAGGGCTCGGGACCTGCGGCCCGCCATGCCTGAGCCTCCCACCCACTCCATGGGCTCCTGTGCGGGCCCAAGCCTCCCCAACGAGCGCCACCCCCTGCTCCACAGCGCCCAGTCCGATCAACCACCCAAGGGCTGAGGAGTGCGAGCGCACGGTGCAGGACTGGCGGGCAGCTCCACCTGCAGCCCCGGTGCAGGATCCACTGGATGAAGCCAGCTGGGTTCCTGAGTCTGGTGGAGATGTGGAGAACCTTTATGTCTAGCTCAGGGATTGTAAACACACCAATCAGCACTGTGTGTCTAGCTCCAGGTTTGTGGATGCCCCAATCGACACTGTGTCTGGCTGCTCTGGTGGGGCCTTGGAGAACCTTTGTGCCCATACTCTGTATCTAACTGATCTGATGGGGACGTGGAGGACTTTTATGTCTAGCTCAGGGATGGTAAATGCACCAATCAGCACCCTGTCAAAACAGACCACTGGGCTCTACCAATCAGCAGGATGTGGGTGGGGCCAGATAAGAGAATAAAAGCAGGCTGCCCAAGCCACCAGTGGCAACACGCTCGGGTCCCTTTCCAGGCTGTGGAGGGTTTGTTCTTTGGCTCTTTGCAATAAATCTTGCTACTGCTCACTCTTTGGGTCCACACTGCTTTTACAAGCTGTAACACTCACCGTGAAGGTCTGCAGCTTCACTCCTGAAACCAGCAAGACCACGAGCCCACCGGGAGGAGCAAACAACTCCAGATGCGCAGCCTTAAGAACTGTAACGCTTACCGCGAAGGTCTGCAGCTTCACTCCTGAGGCAGCGAGACCACGAACCCACCAGAAGGAGGAAACTCCGAACACATCCGAACATCAGAAGGAACAAATTCCAGAAGCGCCACCTTAAGAGCTGTAACACTCACCGCGAGGGTCCACAGCTTCATTCTTGAAGTCAGTGAGACCAAGAATCCACCAATTCCGGACACGCTATGATTTTACAAAAATCACTTAGTGTATACTGAGATATCCATATCCTTTCTCAGAGCAACCATTCAGGAAGCCCACAGTTTCCTTGGTGGAATAAAAGTAACCAAATAATTAAGCCACAATGATAATGCAGAAATGCATAAGGTAATAAAGGAAGGTGCATAATGTTTCCACAGCAGTGAAGAGGAAAAGAGCTATTCAATTCCTGAGGTTTCCTAGGAAGGTGTTTTAAAATCGACAAGATCAAATAAGTACCTTCTGTTATGACTACTGCAATAAAATGCAAAAGCAGCTATGAATTAACACAGGAGACCATACATGCACCACTAATTACATGACAAGCCCCTGGTAAGCATTTTACACATAATATTTTGTTTCATCTTTGTAGCAATGCTGTGAAGTAAATATTATTATTCTCCCATTTTACAGACAATGAAGCTAAGGTTTAAAGAAATTAAGTATATTGCCACAGCTTTGCAGCTAGTTAATAATGCAATCAGACCTCAAACAAAATTTGTCTGATTCCAACAACTGAAATCTTGACTACTAAGCTGCGCATCAGTTTGTGAACAAGTCCTTTGAAATTATAGGTAGAGTCTAAAGCTGCCTGCTTCAAGCATGGCATCCCTTTAAAATTTTGATCACTTCAATTCCTGTGATCACTGCCTTTACTCAACAACAATAGCACCAACAATAAATGTTTATATTAATACTTAAACTTTGGAACCTCTTCAAAAATTATTGGAGCAATACTTTTATACTTTACTTGAAGATAGTGACATTTATCCTGTGGCTTTATTATGCCTCTATGAGACCTCTACAGTTAGAGAATCTCGGCTAAATGATATATGAGAATTACAAAACACACACATACACACACACACACACACACACAATAAAAGAAAATAAAATTTTTAACAAGAAGAGAAAAAAACAAAACAGAGGAAAATGAAGGTGGAAAACATTTGAGGTCATAAATGAAGTTAATTTGTAATGCCTTATCGACTGTGACTTTGACAATCATGTTTTTATTTTTCTATAAAACCTTGTATAGCTGCATAAAATCTTCTAACTGCATGCATATATTTTTACACAGAATAGTTTCAGTTTCCTTAAGCAAAAGACTCTACTGAAATTTCACTTCTCTACTTCTGTGGATCACTTGAAAGAGTCTAGGGGATTCTGCAGGTATAAGGCATCAAGTTAAATCCCATGATCTCAATGTGCAGATGAAAGAGTAGAAATACATGTCCTTCAGGACCTTAGTAATTTGTGAACATGCCACGCAGGTACACAAGCATTTGTCTGAGACTTACTAAAAATGCAATGGATAAAAAGATACATTAAAGTTCAAGACAGTAAAAGGTAGCTTGAAAACTTTGCAAAGACATACAGTCCACATAATGCAAAACTTCTAGGAGAATCTGCCTCAGCAGA
Source organism: Nomascus leucogenys (assembly GCF_006542625.1). Classification (NCBI taxonomy): domain Eukaryota; kingdom Metazoa; phylum Chordata; class Mammalia; order Primates; family Hylobatidae; genus Nomascus; species Nomascus leucogenys. Next base: position 111,979,372 of record NC_044382.1, on the reverse strand, counting down.
ATATACCACTTCTATAATATCACCTGAGAAAACAAAAGGGATTCCAGAGAAAAGTTCTCTGTGTGTGTGTGTATGGGTGTGTCTAACTAGTGCTTTTGTTTTGATGAGATGGATAAATTTAAAGCAGGTACTTAACTCAGATTGATCTATTTTATTTTGGAAGTGGACTTCTACTAGAATTTTTATTTACTGAGGTTTAATTTTTAGTATTCTAAATGTGATGTTTTTGCAGTCTCTCATTTTTGTCAACTACAGTTTCGCCACACACAATACTTTTCTGTAGTGTATTACCTGTGATTGGCAATGGATTACTGTGCAAAAAACAGATGCCAGGATTACACAGTATGCTTAGTAGATGTGTAACATGGATTTGGACCCAAGATTTTGAAAATGCAATCGATTACATGATTCACAGCATCTGGAAGATAATAATCAACCACTGACAGTCAGGACATTCTTTCTCTTCCATACTGGATTTCTCATCCAGGCTCAAAGCATCTGGAGTCATCTCTGACATCTCTCTACTTCAGGTTCCATATTTAATAATCAAGTCCCGTAGTTCCACTGTCATGGATCTCTCAAATCAATTTCTTCCTTTCTATTCTCATTGCCACCACCATATTTCAGACTTGCATTACTACAGTCTGCTCTGTCGCCATACAGGCTTCACGCTAATCAATCCTGAAAATGCCATCAGGTTAATCCTCATAAAATGCAATTCTGGACATGTCACTCACCTGCTCAAAAATTTTCAACAGCTCCCCAATGCTAGAGAACAAAGTCTATGCTTCTTAGCTTAGAATTCAATGTCCCCTGTTTTATTATTATCAGTGGATGTTTAGTTTCTTCTTAGGAAGTAGGAGCGTTTTTTTCCTTTGTGTGTAGAGAGTAACTGACAGAGATTTATACATAGAAGTATGTATTTATTTCTGTAGATTCTACCATGATTCACACACATCTCCCTTTCTCAATTCCATCTTACATTGAATTATCATAGGAGTGCGCTTGTATATTTATAATTTCCTTTGTACTATGGTATTTATTACTTCAGTATTTTTTTCTATTATGTTTTTCAGAATTAAGTATCAGAGACAGTGTCTCAAAAGCAGCCATCCCTGCTTTATATTGTTGTCCAAAAAGAGACTCTATTACTTATCTGTGGAGTATAAAGTCCTTGAGGTCAGAGATTAAACCTAATCATAGTCCTAAACCTTTACTTCTTTCTCCAATTTTTCATTGACCTGGTATGAGCACAACAACTGTGTTCACTGACTGCTGAATGTCCAGGCACAGAAAAATCAGGTAAAAGAAAAAAAAAGTGCCAGTGATATTTTCAAAGGTCCTATTTGTCTGAACAAATTCCTTTACTTGGGAGTGAGTTAGATTATACTGCTGCATTCACAATCCCCCTACTCGGGTTGTTTGTCAGTGCTGCCTCTCTCTGCACAAAGAATGATTACAGATGAATCTCCACATGGGTAATTTAGATGGGAGATCACTTATCAGACCACTTGTGTTCAATTCAGAACTAAATATACTATTGGGGCGCCATAAATGTTAAATAGCACTAAAAATAGTAATAACTAACCTCTTCTTAGTGCATGTGCTCCTGAGTACACACACTTGAATTTTTTCCAATTACAATTCAAGAACATTGCAGGTCCCTTTATTCAGGACCATTATTCAGGCTTTTCTGGAAATGTTTTATTCAGGTTGCACATCTATTCTCCACAATCTTTGATTTAGAATTCAGCTCTCTAATAATGAGTGGAAATTGGGATCTGAAAGAGAAAAACACTATTTTCTTAAATGATGAATGCTACAGGCACACATTGTTTTAATCTGAAAAAAATAAATAAATGAAAGCCCGAAACATTTTCCTAGACTGCTAAAATGCTGGAACTTTGAAAATAAAGAGAAAAGGCAAATTAAAATAAAATTCAACTCTTTTTTTTTAAATGAGTGATCACATCTGTAACATTACAGGATGATAACATGACTAATATCAAAAAATGAGCTGAGAGGCCGGGCGCGGTGGCTCATGCTTGTAATCCCAGCACTTTGGGAGGCCGAGGCAGGCGGATCACGAGGTCAGGAGATCGAGACCACGGTGAAACCCCATCTCTACTAAAAATACAAAAAAATTAGCCGGGCATGGTGGCGGGCGCCTGTAGTCCCAGCTACTCGGAGAGGCTGAGGCAGGAGAATGGCGTGAACCCGGGAGGCGGAGCTTGCAGTGAGGCGAGATTGTGCCGCTGCACTCCAGCCTGGGCGACAGAGTGAGACTCCGACTCAAAAAAAAAAAAAAAAAAAAAAAAAAAATGAGCTGAGAGCATTTTAGCAATAGTCTATAGGCAAATGCACAACCTGAGTAGACATGCATTGCTGGTATAAGTAAAAGTAGAAAATATCTGTTTTGGTGGTGGTGGTGGTTGTGATTATCATTGTTTCTGGTGATAATAGGGATGAGGCCTGATCCCATAGGACAGCTTTGCTCAACCCTTTCCGTGGGCTGTACTTTACTCTCTTATACATACCTGAGGGCAGTCGTGGCAGCCCCATAAGCACTGTAATGAGATCTGAGCAAGAAAGCCTTCAAAATAAATCAGCTTTGTTTCTCCCCAGCTCAGAAAGTTGTGGCAACTCATTGTGAGACTTTCCTGTTTTTAACTGTGGAGCAGGCTGTTTTGCTTTGACTCCTTCATCAACCCAAGTCTAACACGTAACTACTTCGCCATTCTTGGAAAAATGAAAATAAAGTCAGCCAGTCATGGAGCATCTGGGTATTGTAAGTTCAGAGTGCTTTGGGAGTCCAGCTGAAGCAATGGGGAACTCTCTTTAATGGAGAAGTGCAGGACACAATGGTGGCAGAAGCCACGTCAGATAAGCGTCTCAATGGGGAAATTGGCCAGCCACACAATGACTTGCCCAGAAAATAGGGACATATTTAGTACCACCTTGTGTTTAAATGACCACTATGACAAGAGCTGTTAAGCATTAAGCAGGTGTGTGCTATCCGTGATTGCATTTGGATCTCCCAACTTAGTAGTGTCAGTAGAACTAATGACTGAGACAGATACAGTGGCATACTTCCTGCATGGGTTAAGATTCTGTAAGCAAGCCAAAATAAAGTTCTGCACACCTGCCACATTTGAGAAAACAGAGTCATAATTTCTAAGATGCTTATCTAAACTTGCTGGTCTTAAATTCTCAAATGGATCAGCTCAGAAAGATTTCAGATATTTGTAGGTTAGAGAAAAATCACAAAAACTTCTGTAAGCATTTATCTGTTCTGAGTCTCTTACTCATGCTAGCTTCAAAATTACTTTTGCTGTGACTCCTGCATGTGTGATCTGATAAGATCACTGACATAAATTAATTACTGTGAAATGGAACAAAACAATGACTTAGAATGAATAAAACATTGGCTAAAAAAAAAAAACCTCCTAATTCCAACGCTCTATACTTGAGTTAGTTACATTTTAAAAATAAATACATAAGCTCTATTTGGCAGGTGAAATAAAAGCTTAACTTGAGAGCGATTTTGACATTTCCCCTCAGATTTTTAAGCTACTTTGTAAACATTATATTTTCTTTGTTTTTTTAGATTCTATATAAGAAAGACTGTAATTGCACCATTTCTGAAAAAATCTTCTCAGCTCAGTAATTCAAAAAATCTTCTGCTCTATTCAAAGTGTTTGCTATCCATTATATGATATAAAATGATAAATAAGGCATTGGTCTATATCATCAAAAAACTTATTCTATGAGTGGAAATTACATGTTCAGAAAAACAAAGATTTTATATATATATATGGAATTACATATCATATGAGAAACAATAAATAATGGAATGGAAAAAATTGAAATTAAAAATTAGTTTTCAAAAATTAAGACAAATCTGGGACAAATGAAAAATGTGAACAGGGACAAAAGGAAAGTCCTTCTCAGAAAAAAGAATACTTTAAGTAATATTAAAATAGATACCATAAAGTGAAGTAATTTTTATGGGTTGATTAGGGGCTCAGTTTGACTAGAACAAAGTGTTCATGAAGAGGAAGTAGTTAGTTAGCGTCATGTACTTGATACTGTTCTAGATACTTTGCATAAAACTTAATAAAATGCACTAATTCCCTGCTTCCACAGCAATTAACATTTTGGAGTTATGAAAACATCTTTGTACATGTGTCTTTAGCATAGAATGAATTTTGGATGAAAATTTTCAAAATCAAAAGAATTAAATGCATGCCTATAATCCCAGCACTTTGGGAGGCTGAGGTGGGTGGATCACAAGGTCAGGAGATCGAGATCATCCTGGCTAGCACGTCTCTACTAAAAATACAAAAAAATTAGCCAGGCATGGTGGTGGGCGCCTGCAGTCCCAGCTACTCAGGAGGCTGAGGCAGGAGAATGGAGTGAACCCGGGAGGCAGAGGGTGCAGTGAGCCGAGATCGCGTCACTACACTCCAGCCTGGGCAACAGAGCGAGACTCCGTCTCAAAAAAAAGAAATGTTTTTAATTGATGCATAACACGCAATCTGTTATGAGTATATTTTTCCCCCTACCTCTGATAACATTGCTAAGATAACATTTTCAAATTTCTTGCGGTTTATCACAAAGGATATATATTACATATTATTTTTTATCATGTACTTTTTTTTTTTTTGCCAGAGAGGTTTACAATAATTTTGGCTTTTGGTATCATGTTTTAATATGGCTTACTAATGTCAATACTTACATAATTTATCTATATTTCCTCTAGTACTATAAAAATATTTTCACATTTAAATCATTGGCAATTTATTCCATGTGATGCAGGAGTCAAATTTGTTTTTCTAAGAGGTAAGCCCCCTACCTTCACACCATTAATTGATTAATCCATCACTTTTCCTCAATTATTCATTCTCAAATAGTAAGTTCTTCTGTGTAACAGCATTCTTTCTCTAAGATATAAGGTATAATATTTTTAAATAGTTCATTAAAACCATTTTTGCTGGCTTTAATACCATATGCCTCCCCAAATATTTCAGTAAATCCTGCTAGTATTATGACTGCTATGACTCATTTCTTACTAATCTAAAAGAATTCGGGAACTTTCTTCTATTTTTTCATAAAAGCTGATGATTTCAAAATCCACTATATTTTTTATGTTTAAATATCTTACTCTCTAATATTCATAATTTATTTCATTTTCGGATCTGATTACATTGGCAAAATCTTTTCCTGGATATAGCTAGAAAAAGGTATAGTAGCTGTTGACAGACTTCTACGTATAATTTAAAATTCATGCTATGTGGATAAACCCTAGGAGCTAACAAACACCTCCATATCCCCATTAAACAGAAATCTTAGCAGGTGTCTATTACGGCTAAGTCATATTCTTGGATGAACCATTAACAGTAGCACCCTATATTCTACACTGATGGAAAGTAAAGAATTGCCAGGTGATAAATAACACTATTAGGAACAGAATGGGAAAATGAAGGCAGAGGTAGGTAATTGGTTAGCCATTGTCTTCTTTTTTCATAGTATCCAAATAATGAGGTCTTTTTTTTTTCTCCCCAAGGTTTTAATAAAAAGATTTTCAAATTTATATTAAAACAGGTAGCTGATTTTGGAAGAATTCAAATGACTATTCTTAAATTACTAAATCTAGTCCAGAAGACATGTTGCACAGAGAAATGTATCAGAGTCATCTGGGAACCTTTCAAACTGGACACGCGCGCGCACGCGCGCACACACACACCCCTCATCCACCTCATACTCATAGAGACCTTACTATGCCTCCCACTTTCCATTAAAACGCTACAAAATGGCTGGGCACGGTGGCTTATGCCTGTAATCCCAGCACTTTGGGAGGCCAAGGCAGGTGGATCACAAGGTCAAGAGATCGAAACCATCTTGGCCAACACGGTGAAACCCCGCCTCTACTAAAAATACAAAAATTAGCTGGGCATGGTGGCATGCACCTGTAGTCCCCGCTACTTGGGAGGCCGAGGCAGAAGAATTGCGTGAACCTGAGAAGCAGAGGTTGCAGTGAACCAAGATTGCACCATTGCACCCCAGCCTGGTGACAGGGCAAGATTCCATCTCAGAAAAAAATAAATAAATAAATAAATAAAACCACTACGAATAAACCATTGCTTCTGATGGAAGTGGATCAAATGTTGGGAGTGTGTTAAGAATCACTTCTGTATTAATTAAGAAATTGAAAAACACTTCTATTTTAACTAAGAGTTTAATCACTGAATTACTCAATAAACATGTCTTGAGTAACTACCACCTGCTTAGCACCTAGCCTCTAGGAACACAACAGGGTAAGATTTAGACATGGTATTAAATAAAGCTGCAAGTTCAGGATGGAAAGACATATGATAGGAAAAAAATAAATCATTATGAGACTACTGAGAAAGAATACTAATCTGGTTTTGGCAAGTGAGGGAAGGATGTCCAGTGGTATTGGTATCCATGTTGAAACCTAAACATCGAAATAAATGAGTGAGGCAAAAACAGAAGAAATTTCCTAACAGAGGCTACAGCCTATATAAACACTCTGAAGGGAGAGATTGAACTGTCTTTGAAGAAATAAAAGAAAAAAATTTTTAGAATGACCAGAGTGTAGAATTCAAGTGGAAGAAAGGACGGAAAACCGAGAGTTACTGAGATAAAACCTGAGGCTAGGAAAGTAAACAGGAGTCAGATAATGAAAACCCTACTAAGCCCTGTAAAGGCATTTGGATTCTACCAGAGTGCACAGAAGATAAAGTAAACATTTTAATCAGGAAAGTTACCTCAGTTCCTTCTTTAGAAAAAATAAAAAAACCCTTTAACTAAATGAGCAGAGCATATGAGAGAGAGAGAGAGAGCAAGTCTAGAGTCATGGAAATAAGTTAATAAATAAAATTGTTTTATGTTGACTTCTGATCAAAAGTTCAAGTAAATATTAAACAACTGGAACTCTTGCTAGCCATTGATTACTATGTGAATTATCTAGTTAAAACACAGTGTCTTGTTATACTTAATAATTGCACTATTTATAATCTAAATTGTTTACTATCTAAGGTTTAATACTCAGAGAATTGATTAAATTGGGTAACTCCTCTCTTGGATAGAAGCAATAACCTTCAGTGGAATGCTAACTACCTCTGAGAATTATGTTTAACTCAGACCTTCATTGCCATAGGCAGAAGTAATTGATTTTAGGCCGGGTAAACTGGTTCTTAATACATATGCCCATAGGGAAAACGTTATTTTAATAAGATGCTTCTATAAGCCACATGCTACTTAAAACAGGTTTCTCTTTGTCTTCATAAGCAAAAATTGAAAGACCCTTGTTTGTCCTTAAGTTCATAGTAAACAACCATGAACTAACTTAATACTGAGTCGCAGTCTGCAAAGTGTCTTTGCCAATTCAGCTATTTACTTTAAAAAAACAAAACAAAACAAAACTGTAACTTTCCTAGAAAAATAAATCTATGTTTAACATTCTTGAATACCACTAATTAGGATACCTAAATCTACTCTTATTGGTCCTTCAGCAGTTGTTCTTTTATTTCGTTATCCATTGTTTTGCTCTAACTCCACCCCACAACTAAAATTAAAGTATGCAAATAATTGGAAACTGTGAAGGGGGGTAATAAAGCAAGAGATTACGGCAAACAAATAGTCTTTAAGAAATGTGAAATGATTGATTCACATAAGCAGCCAAACCCTGATATTGATTTATAGATTTCATCTAATGGAGTATAACCACTAGAGATTGCTGAAGACTATCAACTGAAGTGGAGAAAAAATGTTTCATGCGTATTTCTATACATGTTTCTATATATCATCCGTTAAAATTTTTAATTTTGGTCTATGTTTTGCATCTCATAATATATTAATATCACATATTATATCAAATTTATTTATAAATACACAAAGGTTCATATGTTTACGCCTAAACCACCAATATGGCAATGTGAATATTATCTAATCAAATTTACCACCTATTTTTATTACTGTATAGCCCCTGGTTTACAAAAGCCCACTTTACTCTTTTAGACGTTATTTATAAGATTAAACATTTATTTTTAAAAAAAGTTGCTTTAAGCCGGGCTTGGCGGCTCACGCCTGTAATCACAGCACTTTGGGAGGCTGAGGTGGGCAGATCACGAGTTCAGGAGATCGAGACCATCCTGGCTAACACGATGAAACCCTGTCTTTACTGAAAAAAATACAAAAAATTAGCCGGGCGTGGTGGCGGGTGCCTGTAGTCCCAGCAACTCTGGAGGCTGAGGCAGGAGAATGGTGTGAACCTGGCGGGCGGAGCTTGCAGTGAGCCAAGATGGCGCCACTGCACTCCAGCCTAGGCGACAGAGCAAGACTCCGTCTCAAAATAATAAAAAAAAAAAGTTGCTTTAAATTTTCAAGTTGTGGCTGGTATTTTCATCCTTTAAAAATAATTTTTGCAGGCCGGGCGTGGTGGCTCACGATTGTAATCCCAGCACTTTGAGAGGCCGAGGCGGGTGGATCATGAGGTCAGGAGATCGAGACCACGGTGAAACCCCGTCTCTACTAAAAATACAAAAAAACTAGCCGGCCGAGGTGGCGGGCGCCTGTAGTCCCAGCTACTCGGAGAGGCTGAGGCAGGAGAATGACGTGAACCCGGGAGGCGGAGCTTGCAGTGAGCTGAGATAGTGCCACTGCACTCCAGCCTGGGCGACAGAGCGAGACTCCGTCTCAAAAAAAAAAAAAATAATAATAATAATAATTTTTGCAAACTTAGTTTTTCTCAAACCATTGGTAGTAATCAGCTTATTTTATGTGGCACACAGATTTTTTTAAATTGTATTAATTATGCATTTACGTTACTGTCAATTGGGGAAATAGAGCTAGTGCAAAAACTGCATGATTTCATAAATGTAATATTAACATTATTTTCTTGACAATATTTAAATAAATGTAAAATAAAACAGCAAAAAAGAATATATTTGAAATGTGTGTCTGTGTGTGTAGATGGAAGGAAAAAAGCAATCCAAGTACAAAAGTACAAATGGCACTTTGATAATGCAAAAATTACAAGATGGTTATGCTTATCTAGGCTAAGCATGAACAAACCTGCCAACAGTCTTCATAAAACACTTGCTGAGTTGGGAATTTGCCAGATTAGAAAAATTCATGACTGTGGACCCTTTGAATTTTTTTTTTTTTTTTTAGACAGAATCTTGCTCTGTCACCAGGCTGGAATGCAGTGGCCCAATCTCGGCTCACTGCAGCCTCCACCTCCCTGGTTCAAGGGATTCTCCTGCCTCAGCCTCCCGAGTAGCTGGGACTACAGGCATGCGCCACCATGCCTGGCTAATTTTGTATTTTTAGTATATACGGGGTTTCTCCATGTTAGTCAGGCTGGTCTTGAACTCCTGATCTCAGGTGATCCACCGGCCTTGGCCTCCCAAAGTACTGGGATTACAGGTGTGAGCTGCCACGCCCGGCCAACTTTTATGAGAGTTGCTGGCAGAAGGACCACATCAGCACTTGAGGTTTTATACTTCTACCAAAGAAGAAATCGCTTCCTGCTTGTGTTATGTATCTCTGTGTTCTATGCTTAGGGTTGAAGTTTGGAAACACTCTTCTAGCCAGAGAGTCTTGCTGGGATATTTATAGTTATTATTTAAATGTGGAAATTAGTTAAGATATTTCAAACCATCTTTTCTGAATGCCAATTAATAATGACATTTAATTGAACATATCATGAGTATGTATCCTTACTGCTTGTAATGGTTAATTTTATGTGTTAGTTTGACTGGCCCACAGGGTGCTTTGATATTTGATCAAACATTATTTTAGGTGTGTCTGTAAGGGTCTTTTCAGATGAGACTAACATTTTAATTGACAGACTGAGTAAAGCAGATTGCTTCCATAACATGAGTAGGCCTCATCTGATCAATTGAAGGCCCGAATAGAACAAAACACTGACTTTCCCCCCAAGTAAGAGAGAATTATTTCCTCCCATTGGCCTTTGAACTGGGGCCTCAGCCTTTTCCTGCCTTCATACTTTAACTTAATCATCAGCTCTTCCTGGGTCTTAAGCCTGCTGATTCACCCTGCAGATCATGGAACTAGCCAACCTCCATAACTGTGTGAGTGCCAATTCCTTATAATAAATCTTTTTTGTATGTATATATCCTATTGATTCTAGTTCTCTGATATATTAGTCAGGGTCCTCCAGAGGGACAGAACCAAAAGGATAGACGTATATATGAAGGGGAGTTTACTAAGGAGTATTGACCCACACGATTACAAGGTGAAGTCTCACAATAGGCCGTCCGCAGCTCAGGAGCAAGGAAGCCAATCTGAGTCCTCAAACCTCAAAAGCAGGGAAGCCAACAGTGCAGCCTTCAGTCTGTGGCTGAAGGCCTGAAAGGCCCTGGAAAAAAATCACTGGTGTAAGTCCAAGAGTCCAAAAGCTGAAGAATTTGGAGTCTGATGTTGGAGGGCAGGAAGCATTCAGCACAGGAGAAAGATGATGGCCAGAAGACTCAGCAAGTCTGCTTTATCCTAGCCATGCTGGCAGCTGATTAGATGGTGCCCACCCACATTGCAGGTGGGTCTGCCTCTCCCAGCCCACTGACTCAAATGTTAAGCTCCTTTGGCAAAACCCTCAAAGATACACCCAGGAACAACACTTTGTATCCTTCAATGCAATCAAGTTGACAATATTAACCATTACAATGGGAGAACCTTGACTAATATACCCTCATAAAGGAGGACTATAGACCACACTTTTGTTCTAACATGAGGACTAGAACAGTTTAGGCTTCATATGTTAACCAGTGAGAAAAAGAACATGAAAAGAGCAATTATGTCTCAGCCCAACATGATAACTTTGATAACACCTGCACATTTGTATAAAATGCTCAATTTAAAAAGTAAATAATTATTGAGCCAGCCAAGGGTTGTCAGTCTCATTAATAATTGTATTTTTAATTTTCTCTTCACTTAATGATTTACTTTCATGCTCTTCTAATCTTGAAAGTGCACTTTAATAGAGCCATAGAGAGTGGTGTTAAAGAGATGGCACATTTACTATTGTGCAGTAACATAAAATCAATGGCAGCTAGTCATACAGGCTTTTTCAATTTCCATCACACATGGTACGCAGACCTTGGTTCAGTGGATAATCCAATTGTAAACAGGGACTCATTGTTAACAACTTTAGGAAATAGGATTAGCAATTTCTAATTTCAAAGCAAACCTATTTCATTTTTGTCCTCTAAATAAAAACAATGTGTTCAGAGATTTAGCTTTTCAGCTTTCAGAGCTCCTCAGAAACAAAAATGTTGGAAACACATTATTTATTGTACTGATGCCACTAACAGAAACCATCCAGTATACGTTTCTAGTAGCCTTTTAATTGTTTGGTACTAAAAAAAAAATAATAACAGATTGAAGTTTAATTGGATGAAACTTAAGATTTGAATTGAAAAGTAAAATTTAACCAAACATCCAAAAACTAGAAGTCTTGGTAGTGTCCTCTACTAGGGGTAATCTGGAGAAAAATAAAAGGCTTACGTATTATTAGAAAGCTTTGTTTCCAAAGCAAAGATTTTATTTCCAAACAAAGGTAAAATTTTAGGAATCTGGTTTGTCTCAATACACAGTTAAATTGAATCAATGATTTTCTAATTTTTGTGAATTATTTCTTGCACCATTCTAAACCTATTTTCCTCTATTTTACTGTGAATTCCTTTACTGGAACATTGCCTTAATCCAAATCTCTACCTTTACACTAAATTACAGATTCCTCCCAGCTCCCTGTTACAAAGAACAGAGAATGCTGGTCTTTATCTGCTTTTAGAAAAGGAAAGTGTCACCATATTGGGCCACAGAGACTTTGTCAATACTAATCTCTGGCTTTTAAAATGTCCATGCTTGAATCTAGTCCCCAGAAATTTCTTTAATTGGTCTGGGCTGGAAACTGCTAATCTGTACTTTTTAAGCTCTACAGATATTTATCGTGTACAGCTATAGTTGGGAAGCACTGACCTAGATTAACCAAGGAAGGATTACTCCAAAAGAAAGCCTGATGCCACATGCCTGAGATTTAGGACCATAATATTTATTGTCCAGGTCTTTAGCAAGAAAACTATACTGAATCTAAAGAGTAAATCAGATCAATCAAGAGACAGAATAAAATTAGTAGACAGGAAAGTCAATATTGAAGACTGGAGGAGTTTTATGGAACAGATTTTATGACTTGTGATAATTAGCAGAAAGTAGATTCTGTAGGTAAATTGAGCAATTCCAGGCTGAAAAAACTAAGTGTAAATATCTTCCTAGCTCCTTCAAAAAGAAGTTCTGTGGGAAAATTGATTACCTGTTAAGACAAAAAAATTATACTATCCTAACATTGTTGTTACATGTTTTATTGAACTTGTAAATCATTAACAAATGTATTCAAATCATTTTTGATGTAGGTTCATACTACCTAACATGAGAGTAAAGAAGGTTTGTGTCATGTAAAACTTTTTGGTAGAGAGTAGTTAAAAATCAGACAGAGCTCCATATCCATGGACAGATGAATGCCATTTGCCTTTAAAATCTCAGTCACCTTACACATTTATAAAGTATTTTTATAAATGTACACTCTCATTGGACTTTGCTAGCCACTAGAATTACTTCATGTATTAATCTTTTATTCTGTATTAGCTATATCCAGTAGGCACTATGCAAAGCACTAGGCACTCCGAAAAAGATACAGCTCTTTTCCTCATAGATCTTACATTCTCATAAACTAGACAGAAACTTACCCAAAAATTAACATATGCATATGTATGACATAATTAGTTGTATGTTAAAAGATAAGAACAAGATGTTAAAAGGACACAAGATAATTCAACAATTGCTTCTTGTGGTTGGGGATAGACTGCTAAGAGGCATTAAATGTTTTAATGTTCTTGAGAGATTATATTTATAGTAATTTTTGAAGTAATCCCATTACTAGGTATATACCCAAAGGATTATAAATCGCCCTACTATAAAGACAGAAGCACACATATGTTTATTGCAGCACTGTTCAAAATAGCAAAGACTTGGAACCAACCCAAATGCCCGTCAATGATAGACTGGATAAAGAAAATGTAGCACATATACACCATGGAATACTATGCAGCCATAAAAACGGATGAGTTTATGTCCTTTGCAGGGACATGGATGAAGCTGGAAACCATCATTCTCAGCAAACTAACACAGGAACAGAAAACCAAACATTGCACGTTCTCACTCATAAGTGGGAGTTGAACAATGAGAACACATAGACACAGGGAGGGGAACATCACACACTGAGGCCTGTTGGGGGATGGGGGACTAGGGGAGAGATAGCATTAGGAGAAATACCTAATGTAGATGACGGGTTGATGGGTGCAGCAAACCACCATGGCACATGTATACCTATGTAACAAACCTGCACGTTCTGCACATGTATCCCAGAACTTAAAGTATAATAAAAACAGAAAAAGAAAAAAAGAAAGAGGACATTATGTTTAAAGCCAAAGATAATTCAAATAATATGTATTAGCAGTGGTGTCCAATCTTTTGGCTTCCCTGGGCTACATTGGAAGAAGAATTGTCTTGGGCCACACATAAAATACACTAACACTAGCTAATGAGCAAAAAAAAAAAAAAAAAAAAAAAGAAAAAGGAAAGAAAGAGAGAGAAATAAAAAAATCACAAAAAATTATAATGTTTTAAGAAAGTTTATGAATTTGTCTTGGTTCACATTCAAAGCCATCCTGGGCCACATGTGGCCTGCAGGCCATGGGTCGGACAAGGTGTGGTCCAAACAGAAGCTGCAAGCTAGGAATGACACGAGAAAGAATAAGACCCATGTATGGCCTTTTCATATTCAAGATAGTTTATGTTCTGTTTGAAGGTAATAAAGAACATCTTAAGTACACAAGTCAAATCGTTAAAATATTAAATATAGAGAAGAATTAAAGGAAGTTAAATGGTAGAAACATCAGTTAAAACACAATTAACATAATACAGTGGACAATTATGAGAAACAGAGATAGGACAGAATCTGTGAAAATGTAGATAACAGAATTCATTGATGAGGTGTTTAGAAATTGACAGTATTCAGTAAATATTAGGAATGAAGAAGGTTGGAATAATCTAGGATGATTTCCAGTATCTGGCTTATAAAACCAAGGGAAGCAGAAGTATCTTTTGGTAAAAGGATAAATTGAAACAATTGATTTAGGACATAGAAATTATAAGCACAGTTTTATACCAGTTGAATCTCAGGTACCACTGCGAAGCCAACAGGAGTTTTCTTAGATTTCTTAGAGATATATTATGATATGTGAGAGAAAATTTGTGTTTGAGCTATGAATTGTGGCATCATCAATTTACATTTGATTCTATAGCCACAGGCCTTGTTAGAAACATTTTTACTTCTAATGCAGAGGAAACCATAGAAGCAGTTGATAGTAATATTCAGGTGACAGAAAATCTGGCAGAGTTCACAACTTTCTTATCCAACATATTTTGAGAAGATAATACGGCTTACGATGAAACTATGGAAAACAGAGAAACAAAGGGTGTGGTAGAGGATACAGGTGTAAAAAGGAAGCTAAAAAAGATAGCTCAGGCCAGGCGCAGTGACTGCTTATGCCTGTAATCCCAGCACTTTGGGAGGCCGAGGTGGGTGGATCCCCTGAGGTCAGGAGTTCAAGACCAGCCTGACCAACATGGTGAAAGTCCTCTCTACTAAAAATACAAAAAAGCAGCCAGGTTCGTGGCACATGCCTGTAATCCCAGCTACTCAGGAGGCTGGGGCAGGAGAATTGCTTGAACCTGAGAGGCGGAGGTTGCAGGGAGCCGAGATAGTGCCGTTGCACTCCAGCCTGGGCAATAGAGCGAAATTTTGTCACAAAACAAACAAACAAACCAAAAAGATACCTCAAAAAAGTAGAAGAAACATACACCCAAGAGATGAAAGCATTTTAATGTAAGAAGTGAAATGGTCAACTCTCCTAGCAAATGTTCTTCAAAAATTAATTACATAAAAACCACAAAGTACCCATTAAATTATGCAATGAGACATTTCTCGTAATTGTTGCAAAAGTAGTTCCATGGATTTCAAGGAGCAGGATCCTAATTATAGTGACGTGTATGTCAGTGGCATTAAGTAAGAAGTGAAGGATATTCTTCCAATAAAGTTTGTTATCAATGAATTAAATTATATAATGTAATACCTGGAAGAATATATCAAATTAAAGTGAGTTCTGGGTGTATTCATTGTTTTAGGTTGGAAAAATAGAAATTTGTTGAAAGGAGTCTGTGTATAAAGAAATGTTGACATTAAAAGAGTGAGCCATGATACTGGATGGGTTGAAGTCCCTGAGGAACTAGGGATGATGAGGTCCATTTCAAAGTAGGTAAGAATTTTTATGTTTTTGTTTTTTGAGACGGAGTCTTGCTCTGTAGCCCAGGCTGGAGTGCAGCGGCACGATCTCGGCTCACTGCAACCTCCGTCTCCCGGGTTCATGCCATTCTCCTGCCTCAGCCTCCCAAGTAGCTGTGACTACAGGCACCCATCACTACGCCTGGCTAATTTTTTGTATTTTTAGTAGAGATGGGGTTTCACCATGTTAGCCAGGATGGTCTCGATCTCCTGACCTCGTGATCTGCCTGCCTCGGCCTCCCAAAGTGCTGGGATTACAGGCATGAGCCACCGCATCTGGCCCAAAGTAGGCAGGATTTTTAAAGTTATTATTAACAGAAAGAATCACTGCTTTCTTCAAAAAGGTAGGGAAAAAAGCTAGAGTGGACACAGGTATTTTTCAGGCGAAAGATTAAAACTAGGAGAGTCCTCCTAGTCTAGCCTGTTTTCTCTATGAATTCCAAGGCATAGTCAAGTTCTAGGACTCAAGAGATAAGGATAAGCAAGGGAATTTGAGAAGAGTTCTGGGAACCTAACATAATAGCATATGGAAGAGACACTGAGTAAAAGCTTAAAAGATCTACAGGAAGATTTAAATACCTAACATAATAGTATATGGAGGAGACACTGTAAGTAAAAGCTTAAAAGATACACAGCAAGACTTAAGTACCCAACTGAAACTAGAAACTATACATCTGCTCTCTCTGGTTCTCCTATAGGTACGTGATATCCTTTAGCAGTGCTCAGCAGCCTGGATATAGTCAACAGAGACAACAAATAACCTATGCTGACAATTGGGCCTTAAAGTGCAGGGATAGAAGACATACAGACAAAGCTGTTGAGGATATTGAAGAAAGAGGGTCTAAAATGAGTTTTCATGACTTTAAGATAAGATGCAGGAGAAAAGGAAGCCTGGATAGGAAAATAGAAAATTGAAGAATTAAGGTACTAAAAGTCATCATGAATTCAAAGCATAGATATAGTGAGGGGGAAAAGTTGAAGGTTGAAAAAGTTATATTCAGGCAGTAGAGTGTTACAGCTAAAGATTGCATAATACAGCAATTATTTTATTTTGTAAACTCATCTTTCTTTTTTTTTTTTTTTTTGAGACGGAGTCTCGCTCTGTTGTCCAGCCTGGAGTGCAGTGGCGCGATCTTGGCTCACTGCAAGCTCCGCCTCCCGGGTTCATGCCATTCTCCTGCCTCAGCCTCCGGAGTAGCTGGGACTACAGGTGCCCGCCACCGCACCCGGCTAATTTTTTGTATTTTTAGTAGAGATGGGGTTTCACCGTGGTCTCGATCTCCTGACCTCGTGATCCACCCGCCTCGGCCTCCCAAAGTGCTGGGATTACAGGCGTGAGCCACCGCACCTGGCCACACTCATCTTTCTTTACTATGCCTAGCACTCAATAAATCTTTGTCAAATTAAACTCATTCTGACATAGAGATTTTTAAAATATATTTATAGAATCGAGAGATAAATAATATACTGACTTAAGTTTTAAAATACTTTCCTCCTATAGGCAAAGCATAAAGGTTTTATATCCAAAGTAGTAAGCCACTCAAAAGAAATAGCCAGCACTAAGTCTTGAATTTCAAGATAAAACTCAGAGGATGTGATTCAAATACTGTGTTTTTGGGCAGCAAGATCTAATCTTAATTTTAGATGCGTCATCCTATTCATGAGATATTTTAAGTAAAGATTTTACTCCATGAAGAGACTCCCTATCAGAGCCTAAAACTAATGCAGGGAAACACAGCAAAGTATACATGATCTTTATTTTATCTTTATTTATAGATATTGTTATAAGTGATTGTCAACATACACATCCATAGGTTTAGTTTCTTTAGCAGAGTAAAGTGACATTCTGGAAAGTAATCTACTTCTCTGTGGAATAAATAAAAAAAAGCCCATCACTTGTAACGATATCTACTGTTTTCATTTTAAACAAAATAAAGGTCTTTAGAGATCACTTAATCCAAGCACTTTATTACACTACATAAAGAGCAAGTCCTGAAAAAATGTTAACTGACTTGTTCCTAAGATTATATACATAGAAAGTAAGCAGCTACACCATAATAACCGGGACCAATACGCCGTTAACCAGGATCTCTCTTCCACTACAGTGAAAATCACTGAAAGAGTAACACAGGGCCGGGCATGGTGGCTCACACCTGTAATCCCAACACTTTGGGAGGCTGAGTCGGGTGGATCACAGGGTCAAGAGATCCAGACCATCCTGGCCAACATTGTGAAACCCCATCTCTACTGAAAATACAAAAATTAGCTGGGCATGGTGGTGGGGGCCTGTAGTCCCAGCTACTCAGGAGGCTGAGGCAGGAGAATTGCTTGAACCTAGAAAGGCTGAGGTTGCAGTGAGCGGAGATCACGCCACTGCACTCCAGTCTGGCGACAGAGTGAGACTCCATCTCAAAAAAAAAAAAAGAAAGAAAGAAAGAAAAAAAGAGTAACACAGGCATAACTCATTTTATTGCATTTTGCTTTATTGTACCTCACAGTTATTGCTTTTGCTTTTGTTGTTGTTAACAAATTTAAGGTTTGCAGCAACTCTGTATCAAAAAAGTTTGTAAGCAACATTTTTTCAACATCATGTAATCACTTAATTTCTTTGCATCTCCTTTTGGCAATTATTGTAATTTTCCAATTGTCTCATTATTATTTTATCTGTTATGGTGATATATTTTCAGTAATTTTTGATGTTTCTATTGCAATTGGTTTGGGGTGTCATGAACTTTGCTCATATAAACAGCAAACTTAATTGATGAATGTTTGTGTGTTCTGACTGCTTCACTGATTGGCCATCCCCAGTCTTTCTCCCTCTCGTTGGGCCTCTATATTCCTAGGGATGCAAAAATATTGAAATTAGGCACATTAATAACCATACAATGGCCTGTAAGTGTTCAAGTGAAAGGAAGAGTCACATATCTCTCACTTTAAATCAAAAGCTAGAAATGATTAATCTTTCTGAGGAAGGCATATCAAAAGCTGAAATAAGCCAAAAGCTAGACTTTTTGCACCAGCTAGCCAAGTTATGAATGCAAAAGAAGGGTTCTTTAAGGATATAAAAAATGCTATTACAGTGAAACAGGCTTATCACTGATATGAAGAAAGTGTGAGTGGTCCATACAGAAAATCAAACTAGCTACAACATTTCCTTAGGCTAAAGCCTAATCTAAAGCAAGGCCCTAACTCTCTTTAATTCCATGAAGGCTGAGAGAGGTGAGGAAGCTGCAGGGGAAAAGTTTGAAAGTAGCAGAGGTTAGTTTACAAGGGTTAAGGAAAGAAGATATCAACATAACATAAAAGTGCAAGGTGAAGCAGCAGGTGCTGATGTAGAAGCTGCAGGAAGTTATCTGGAAGAGCTAGCTAAGATCATTGATGAAGGTGGCTACACTAAATAAGAGATTTTCAATGGAGATGAAACAGCTTTATTTTCTTTATATTGAAAAAAGGTAGGCCGGGCGCGGTGGCTCACGCTTGTAATCCCAGCACTTTGGGAGGCCGAGGCGGGCAGATCACGAGGTCAGGAGATCGAGACCACGGTGAAACCCCGTCTCTACTAAAAATACAAAAAAAAAAAAAAATTAGCCGGGCGTGGTGGTGGCGCCTGTAGTCCCAGCTACTTGGAGAGGCTGAGGCAGGAGAATGGCGTGAACCCGGGAGGCGGAGCTTGCAGTGAGCCGAGATTGCACCACTGCACTCCAGCCTGGGCGACAGAGCAAGACTCCATCTCAAAAAAAAAAAAAAAAAAAAAAAGGAAAAAGGTGCCATCTAGTACTTTCATAGCTAGAGAGAAGTCAATGCCTGGCTTCAAAGCTTCAAAGGACAAGCTGAGTCTCTTGTTATGGGTTAATGCAGCTGGTGACTTTAAGTTTAAGTTTAAGATATTGCTCATATACTATTGTTAAAATCCTAGGGCTCTTGGGAATGATGCCAAATCTACTTGGCCTGTGCTCTGTAAATGGAAGAACAAAGTCTGGATGCCAGCACATCTGTTTAAAGCATGGCTTACTGACATTTTAAGCCCACTGTGGAGATCTAGTATGCAGAAAAATACATTCCTTTCAAAACATTACTGTTCATTGACAATGCACCTGGTCACCCAAGAGTTCTGATGAGATGTGCAAGGAGATTAATGTTTTCGTTCCTGCTAGAAAAACATCCATTCTGCAACCCATGGATCAATAAGTAATTTTGACTTTCAACTCTTATTATTTCAGAAATACATATTATAAGGCTATAAGTACCACAGGTAGTGATTCCTCTGTTGGATCTGAACAAAGTAAATTCAAAACCTTCTGGAAAGGATTTACCATTCTAAATGCCATTAAGAATATTTGTGATTCATGTTAGGAGGTGAAAATATCAACATTAACAGGAGTTTGCAAGAAGTAGATTCCAAACCTTGTGGACGACTTTGATGGGTTCAAGACTTCGTTAGAGAAAGTAACTGCAGATGGGGTGGAAATAGCAAGAGAACTAGAATTAGAAGTGGAGACTGAAGATGTGGCTGAATTGCTGAAATCTCATGACAAAAATTGAATGGATAAGAAGTTGCTTCTTAGGGATGAGCAAACAAAGTGGTTTCTTGAGATGGAATCTCTTAATGGAGAGAAGCTATGAACATTGTCCAAGTGACAACTAGAGATTTAGAATATTACATAAACTTAGATGATAAAGCAATGGCAGGTTTTGAGAGAATTGACTCCAATTTTGAAAGAAGAAACTCATATTCTAGAGAAATCCTTCATGAAAGGAAGAGTTTATCAGTGCAGCAAATTTTATTGCTGTGTTATTTTAAGAAGTTGACACAGGCACTCCAAACTTCAGCAACCAACACTCTGAACAGTCACCAGCCATGAACATTGAAGTGAGACCCCACAGTTACAGAAAGATTAGGAGTCACTGAAGGCTCATGTGATTGTTAGTATTTTTATTAATAAAATATTTTTAATTAAGGTTTATACATTGTTTAGACAAAATGTTATTGCATGCAACAAACTACAGTATAGTGTAACCATAACTCTTATATGTACTGGAAACCAAAAAAAATCATGTGACTTGCTTTATTGTGATACTCACTTTATTGCTGTGTTTTGGATCCAAATTCACAGTATCTCCAAGGTATGCCTGCATTAAAGAAGCACTTTAGCTTATTTATATACATATGCATATCAGGGAAATTGAGTGAACTGGCCATTATTTCAATAGAAGCAATTGCTTTCCATCTATGCTTTATAAGAGTACTGTGGCCTGTAAATCTTTCTCATGCATTCTCTTTTTTTGTTGCAAATAAGCAACACAAAGATTGAAATAGGTGATTGTACACACACAGAGAGAGAGAGGAGACAGACAAAGATAGGAAGAAGGTATATGAGATGTATTATTCACAAACGGAACTTTTTCTCCCTGGACAGTTAGAAAGAGACTATATTTGCCTATCTTTTTTTTTTTCTTAAATCTCTGATGTGTTTGACTAAAATGATAATTAGCTACATTTTCCATTTTGGTTGAGACATATTGTATATCATGTGCAGTGTAGTCCTGGTCTCAAGAGGGAAATGGATAATCAGGAGAATATTTTTCAATGTCTCTTCTCTGTAAAGATTTACTGAGTTGTCTCTAATGTATACTGACAGCTTCTGCATTAAAATTAGAGGAAAGTAGACATTGATATTGTCAAGCTAAAAAAAAACCCTTCCCTTTTATTTTCATTCCACTAAAATAAATCAGGTCCATATCTTTTAATATTTTATGAGAATTGTTCATTTCTGAAGGTCAAGAGCAAAAGGACTTTTCAAAGTTTAAAAACGATTCAAAAAAGGTGGCAGCTAATTGATAGTCTCCAGACACCAACAAAGGTCTGGACTAGAAGCTTAAAAGCCATATTAATTTCCTTGCTCAAGTTGCTTGTGTTACTGAACTTCAGGGTATCTCGTGTTAGAGTTTTTTGTTTGCAAACAAAAGAAACCCATTCTAGCTAACTAAAAAGTAAATTTATTTGAAGGCTATCAGAGAGTTATCAAATGGATGGGGTTAAGGAGAGCCAGGATTAGAATCAGAGCAAGAACCAAGACTAGAACTGCTTTTCTGAAAGAGAAAACTGCTGGAGTAAATGAGCTTCCACTATTGCTTCCATTCTGTTTCATTCATGTCAAGATTTATGATTCTAAAAGAGAAAACTGTTTGGCTGAGCCTAGGTTTTACATGCACCCCACAACAGTACCTGTGTATAGAGATGTGGGGATCCCTTCAGCTTCCCTAAGTCAAAAAGAAGCATGATGTGACTTACTTCACCTTCCACACCACACGGAATGGGAGAGAGATCATTTTTTAAAAGAAAATCAAGGTACTGATAAGAAATGGAAATTGATGCTGGCCAGTTAAAACACAGAAATTGTCTACTTCACACCAAAATGCTTAGCGTTAATTGTAAGGAAACCAAGACAAATAATTCTAAGTGTCATGTTTTCATACAAATATTCCTGTTAACATATAAGAAGCTATATTCATTATTAAAATGTTCAAAAATCTAGACAATAGAATGTATATTGAAAATCTGGGACAAGTCTCCCCCTAAAGTAATAGTGTTTATGAACAGGGTTTGCTTACCAGCAGTAGTCTAAGTACCTATGGTGACCAACTATTTGTTTTTGCTTTCCAGATCAAGCTCTATATTTTATAAAGATCTGGTGAATCACCATCAGTTTGATGTTGAGGTCGTCAGTCATGCCTCAAGAATGAAAAAGAACCCTCTACAGAAATGACTGAGCACATACTTTCAACTAGCATTTGTGTCCTGAAAATCATTCCTGATGGTATGAACACATGAGAGACATTTGCATTCAGTAGTTTCAATCTGACAACCATAAACATTAAACCCGAATAACATGTAACATTGAAAAGCTTTTCTCATATCTGCATTCATAAAGCATTATCTGTCTTGAACAAATATAAACCATAAGCAGCAGATTCAAATAGCTTCAATTTAATGTGATGACTAATAAAATAATGCTTACACTGATCAAAACTCTAAATTCCACCTCAGTGGTTCTGAAAATTTTCTATTTCCCGAAATAATAATTATCTTAATATAAATAAATCATATATAATATGTATTTTTTCTTATGTGCATTGTATGTTGTTCAACAAATATATTCTTGGATTATAAAATGAAATCAATAAACAAGTTTGAATAATTTCAAAAAATTAAATAACCATATTTATGGACAGAGGTGATATTTTAGTATAATTTCTAAAGGATGTTATATAAAATTTTGAGACATATATCTTCAAAAAGTAACTGAGAAACCCTTTAGTCCAAACTTTTTCATGAGATTATCAATGCTCTAAAAGTGTATATTGTATAATTAAAATCAAAGACAAGTCAATACAGAACACAGGATTGGGTTTGGCCAATTTCCAGCATGCTTCTTAATATGTGTGATATCTGCTTCCAAAAAAAATATATGGAAGCTGATATGCTATCTACTTTTGCATTCATCTTTAGGGTCAAAAAAATGTCATCTTGAACATTAACTTTTGCCCTTTTTTTAGCCAGAGCTGCCAATTTTCAAGCTGCTCATGGAAAATGTACTGCTGTATCGGGTTTCAAATACCTTTATTGACTCTTTCTTCCTTCCTCAGTATTACCATAGATCTTTACTGAGAGCAAAGGTGCAGCTCAGGACTACAATATATCTAATAATTTCCTTAAAAAATTCCTGGCCGGGCGTGGTGGCTCACGCCTGTAATCCCAGCACTTTGGGAGGCTGAGGTGGGTGGATCACAAGGTCAGGAGATTAAGACCATTCTGGCTAACACGGTGAAACCCCGTCTCTACTAAAAAACACAAAAAATTAGCCGGGCATGGTGGTGGGCTCCTGTAGTCCAAGCTACTTGGGAGGCTGAGGCAGGAGAATGGCGTGAACTCAGGAGGCGGAGCTTGCAGTGAGCCGAGATCATGCCACTGCACTCCAGCCTGGGCAACAGAGCAAGCCTCCGTCTCAACAAAAAAAAAAAAAAAAAATTCCTAACTAATTTTTTTACAAATTGAGATGTCAGGGGGGAAAGAGAGGTTTTCATAAAGTATTATCTTAAAAATGTCATTTTTTATAGAGCAAATCATATGATTGTTCTATCTTGTTGAACAAGACAGACGCCCACTCACGCACACACACACACACAGAATCATAAACTTTTAGCAACAGACAGAATTGTACACATCAAAGAGTCTATTCTTTTTCCTAAATGCAGTGGAATTATTTTAGGTAGAGGAATGTTACCTTTTTAATAGGTGTATAGTATTTATGTTTCAGAAAAAAGTATACAACTTGAAGATCAAAATCCTGAGTTTCCAGATATTTTCATTAAGAAGAAGCTAAAAGATTGTTGATGTTGTCATTGTTGTTTGGTTTGGTTTTTGTTTTTCGAAATGTTATTTTAGGATGTTAACAACTGTTAAATACAGGTGAATTCATATATGTATTCATTATATGACTCTTGAAACTTTTCTATATACTTGAAAACTGTTAAAATCTTACTCATTCCATGCCTGTGTATTTTTGCACACACTGAACCTCCCTACCTGCTTTGCCCATCTAATTCCAGTTATCGTTTAAGCTAACTATCATTTCCTCAGCCTGACAATTCACCCACGCAGAACCAGGCACTTTCCTATTCATAATCACACTACATATTGCACCCCACAATAATACTTGTTTCATTCCTTTAGAACTATTTGTTATCAAGGCCCATTACACTACCAGGGGTACTCAGCTGCATATGTGCAACAGAAGCACATAGAGAAAAATTTTGAGATACGGAATTCCTCACTCAGACTTGATGAGGGATAAGAATCTGTATTTTTTACAATCCCCAGGTTGAGTCTGATGCTTGTCTACAGTAAAGAATAACTGCACTAAACCATGAATTTCTCAATATCAAGGCGTTTCACTTACTTGTTTACTTAAAACTTGTTGTTAGTCCAAATATAGTACAAGGTAGGTACAGAGCAATGTTTAAGAAAGCATATAATATGTGGTAAATATCAATCAATATGATGATGAAGACAGGAATATATGAAGAAGTACAGACTGAGTTGGAAGCAGTGGACAGGCTTCCATTAACAATGCGTGAAGGCTTGCACTGACCTAATCTTTAAGTAAGGCTTGGCTGAAGAGACAAGAGTATTGTGGAAGATCATCGGTTCTAGAAGCACAAGTTGCTTCATGCAGTCAGGCATAAATCTATAATAATAAAGAGTAAATACTTCCTGCTGTAGGGATTAGAGCTCACAGTTAAGTCGTTCCTCTAACAGCAAAAGATTATGATGCTCCAGAGTAACTGTAAACTTTCTATTAATAAAGAACTAAGTTGCATTTAAATATTTTCAGGTGGTTGTGAAAATATTTCTACGAGATTTTAAAAAATGGACCTTTGTATTTTGTCATCTCTTTTTTTATGGAGTCTTATGTCTCTTTCCTCTGTAAAACTACATTAATTCTTTAACACAGTTTCTTCAAATTGAGTGTTCTGAATAATATAAAGAAACTCTTTATTTCACATAATTCAGATAAATACAACAGACATGCAGGAAGTATTCGGTTTATTGAGTAATGAGTCACTATTTGAACTAAAATACAAGAAAAGTATCCTTGCCCCAAAGACAGCCATTGGGGATGAGTGAGGTATGATTAAGTGCCTCAGCATCATTGCTTTCTATGATCCTTCTCCCTTCCTTTTACCTCTCAGTATTCATACATAAGCCATTCCTTCTCTCCTAATAGTCTCTTAATTTTGTGAAAAAGAAATCATCAAATTTCAGACGGTAATAGAAACTGAGGTGTTCAGAGACAATCTCAATATGTAACACTAATAACATATTAATTCAGTAGTAAAAAGAGAGAGCACTGTAAAAACATGGACATTGTTGTAATTATCTCTGTATCCCCATTTCCTAGAACAACACCTGGTAGATAATAGGAACATGGCAAATATTTGTTGAAAACAAAATCAATGAATTAATATTATTAGATCCACTCTTCCATAGAGTAAAGTAATGCAGATGTAAGTTGGTCTTCCTGTGTTATAAAATATATTACTTCTCAAAAGCACTTAAGAGAATTCAGAGTAGCATATCTTCAAGTTCAAAAAGCTGCAGTCAACCACAGAAGTAAAGCTTGGGACCATCAGTCAATTCTCCTGCTTGCCCTCTAAAGCCTGAGTTACAATGCCCTTGAAAATAACCCAAAGTAGAGTGAAAGAGGATTCAGAGGGATATGAAGTTTCTATTCAGTAAGCCAACAATAGTTATGGCACCAAAGAAAATTATAAGACCATCCAGAAACGAAAATTGTATATTTTATAAGGTAAAAAAGCATTATCTTCTACCATTGATATGTTTATAAAATGTGAGATAAAGTTTCCTACTATCAAATATCCAGAAACTTGAAAATGTATTTCCCAAATTATCCATAACTTAGGGGAAAAAATCTCATGACAGATATCACAGGGCCTCTGATCCAGTGTCTTTTTCTATTTTTGCTGGGTACAAGATCATTTACAGAGAAATACACCTTGACTAGCATGTCATACAGAGGTCTTGATGCCTTTAATGTTGCTATTAATAGCTAGGAAAATTCAGAGCCTCCTACTCATTCTCTCTCATTGTTTGCACCTGATGTCAACTTACTCGGAATGATTTGTTTAAAATATGTAATTCAGTAGGCACCTCAAGAAGTAATGTGGAATGTATAAACCTGGCCTGCCTAATTTCAAGTGAAATACAAGAGAGAAATGCATATTAATGTAAAATGACTATAAATCAAAAGCTATTTCATTTTCTAAGGTGGTGTAAAAGCCAAACCTGTTTGAAACCATAATTCAGCTGTCATAATCTCTTAGATATACCACTGACCTTCCTTGGAAGTTTCTGCCACATAGAAGTGAATGGATCAGGAGGGGCAACTTTAAATCACATGGCAGTACTATGAGCCAGGTACTTGAAGGTAATTTAGCTCACATGAGCAAAGCCTTAACCTCAAGGCACACTTTCCTAAATACAGGTTCTTTGGGCTATACATGTACACATATTGACCTTAAAAGCATGCACTGTGTAGACTATACAAAGAGATTCATTGTGTATCCCATGTCTGTGCTTACAGATTTTTTAATCAGTATTGAACTTGATGCTCCAATGTTTCCAAGGAACAGCTGAAAGATTTTGTGTTGTAATTCCTGAAGCCACATTGTCTGATTAACTTAAGAATGTATATTTTATCTTGGTGTTTTACATTTATTATTAATAAGTAGCAGTAGCTGACATGATTGCTTGGCTGCTTACCTCTCAAAAATGAATTATTCTATTAAAATTGTGACTTTCAGTGTTAAGCCTGAGGTAGGAAATGGGCTTGAATCTGAAATTGTGTTATCCACAAAGCTTATGGTGCTAGGGATCAAAACAATTCTTTTAGAAGGAGGGTCAGAGGAAAGTCTGCTTTTGCAATTTAGTGGGACTTTTAAACTAGAGGAAATAGGTGAAGCTCATTCAACTCTATCTGCAATTGTTACTGAATTTTCAATGAAGAGCTAGTGTTGTTTCTATAGATGATAATTATTTCATCATTATCCTAAAAGGCATAAGAAGATTAAATTGTTACTTTAAAAATCTTTAAAGTAAGTCAGACTGTCTTATACTTCTGCATGAAGGAAGAGGGTAAGGTGTGGGACACAGAGACCCCTGCTCAGAGCTTCAAACAGCTATCTGGGAACTGTATTACGAACGGGTGGGTCTATATTCTACCTTCAAGCATTTCTCTTAATGAATATCTGCTCATCTCTAACCGTTTGTATAGTGATAATGAGAAAAAAGCCATTTTACAATTGAGGAATACAGCTCAGTAATTGATGCTTTAAAGAACTTACTCTATCCACAAGGAAGAAACATTTTGAGAATAATTTCTACCATCTACCACAAAGACTGAGAATATGAAGTCCTTGGCTCTATTTCAAACTCTACCAGTAATTTTCTAGGTGAATTACTCTGTACCTCAATTTTTTGCTTAAAAGACTTCCAAGTTACGTAATGAAAAGCTAAAAGTGAACACACTGCATACAGCCAACTCTGAGTTTCTTTTAAAAGATATATTAAAACATTATTTCAAATGATTTTTGTAAACAATAAATGGATGATCAATATTTCTTAAATTTCATTTATGCGGACAACACATTGGGATATATGACAAATAGTGTATTTTAAAATAACATATAGTTCTTCACTTCACAAATGTTACAATTTATATGGAAACACCAAGTTTTCAATAGTTTCCTTCATATTTTCAGACTCATTTATAGATTGACCATGAACAATTTTATAATAACCTTATAGCCACCCCTCACACTGGATGAACAGAAGCCTACCACAAGGGGCTGGGTCACTTTTAAGGAATCTGGTATAACTTCACGTAGTTTCTTGAGAAATACAATACAAGACAGATAATATGGTTTGACTGTGTCCCCACCCAAATCTCACCTTGAATTGCAGCTCCTATAATCCCCACATGTCATGGGAGAGACCCAGTGGGAGGTAATTGAATCATAAAGGCGGGGTTTTCCCATGCTGTTCTCGTGATAGTTAATAAGTCTCATGAGATCTGACGGTTTTATAAAAGGCAGTTTCCCAGCACACACCCTCTTGTCTGCCACCATGTAAGACTGTAAGACGAGCCTTTGCTCCTTCTTCGCCTTCCGCCATGATTGTGAGGCCTCCCTAGCCATGTGGAACTGTGAGCCCAGTAAACCTCTTTTTCTTTATAAATTACCCAGTCTCAGGTACTTCTTCATAGTAGTATGAAAATGGACTAATACAACAGATAGTTCCCTTTTTCACATCCCCAACCCCCCAGCTCTTTTAAGCTCTTATATAGAAATAAGATTAACTAAGGGCTATAAGAAAACTATTGCTTTAGCTGTCATATAAAATCTGGAATTATTTCTTCCCATCACTGAAGTTAGTCAATTTATTATCTCTCACTTCATGACTCTGTTCAGAATCTCCTAAAACTACTGTGGCACACCCTGCTGCCTGGAATAAAAATAATGCACATGTGATTCCCAGCCCCCACCACTTCTTCAGACACATGCCTTTTTCCATTCACATTTCTAAGCATCATGCTCAGTTCTTCCACATGTAAGGACTCTTCTCAAACTTACTCTAAAGACAAAAAAAGAAAAAAAAAAAGCCATGCCCAAAATAACTACTCCAGGAAGCTGCCACCAAACTCTACCTTACAGGACTCATTTACAAAATTTGGTTCTGCCTCTGACTGGTGAGTAGATTCATAGGATTCTCTGTTATCAAAATCAGTGGCAAATTAGTGGCCAGCTCTACCTCAAAAAAAAAAAGGAAAGAATTTTTTTTTTTTTCTGAAGTTCCAAACTCTCTCCTGAGAAAATATCATTTAGGTTTGGGTCACTTCCAAAATATAAAGAAGAATAGTGAGAAAGAAAGAAAATGGGAGGTGTTTGGAAAAGCCCTTGATGAGTATGATTTTTTTCAGGGGCATTGATGTAATACAGAAATGAGTATAAGATAAGGACATTTTCCTTCTAGCAAGTTCTTAATTATTAATCACCAAAGTCCTTGAAGTACCTAAATAAACAAAACATGATATATAAGATGATATATATATCAGATGAAATAAAGAAGGAACTACATTCCTTAAAGAAGAAGCAACATTCCTGATGAGAAAGATATTCAGAGAGTGAAGTGTGGGGAAAGTGACTACAAAGATAATTTTTCCATTGACTCACTGATGAAAAAGGGAGATTTCTATCAGAAACAAAAGTAGCTACAAAGAATACTGGTAGGATATTTTATATAACCAAGAGCTGAATTACAAAATGGATATCTCATTCACTCTCATTGTTTCAAAGGTTGCCTATATTTTGAGGACCCCCTGTGAAGCTCTATTTCTATACCAGAGATACCATCTGAACTCCATATCCACATCTCTAGTATATATTGGACACCTCTTATGTAATGTCTGAAGGCAACTCATACTAAGCAAATCTAAGCACCAAACTGACGCATTTTACTATTGACCCATTATAGCTTATTTAGTGAATTTATCAGTTACCCTATCATTTATGAAATATTTATTCAGTAGCTCACTATGTGCTTGGCATTCTTCTAGGAGTTGGGGATGCCACAGAAAACAAAATTTGCACAAGTATCTTCCCACTGGAGTTCATATTCTAGTGAGGTTACACAAACTAGAAAAAGATACAGAAGATATGGTTAAGTTCTTAAAACAAATAGCTGGATGCAGTGGCTCATGCCTGTAATCTCAGCATTTTGGGAGGCCAAGTTGGGCAGATGGCTTGAGCCCAGGAATTCGAGACCAGCCTGGGCAACATAGTAAAACCCTGTCTCTACAAAAAATACAAAAATTATGCAGGTATGGTGGCACGCACCGGTAGTCCCAGTTATTTGGAAGGCTGAGGTGAGAGGACCACTTGGGCCTAGGAAGTTGAGGCTGCAGTGAGCTGAGATCACATCACTGCACTCCAGCCAGGGAGACAGAGAGAAACCCCATCTCAAAAAAAAAAAAAAAAAAAGAAATTGAAAAATAGAGACCCTGTCTCAAAAATAAAATAAAAATAGAGCAGAAAATGGGAAGTGGTTGAAACTTTAGATGGGAGAGCTTCTGCACAGAATTTGGTCCCCCTCTTGTTTTTTGTTTTTGTTTTGATTTTTTGTCTCAGAGATTATACCAACGCACGCTTAACTGCCAATCCAAAGACAAAGGTTAATTTTTGATGTTGAAATTGTTCTATATTCATAATAACTCTTCAATTCCTTCGGTTATTTCCTTCCCACTGCTATGACATTAGTTCAACCTCACATAATCTCTTGCTAAAATAATTACAACAGACCTCCGACAGATTTCCCTAATTCCAATCTTGCACAGCTTGAATCTGTTTTTCATACGGCAGCCAGAGATCTTACTAAAGCATAATCTTTAAGACTGCTCAGTTTTCCATGAATAAAATCCAAATAAGCTATATTCCTCTCTAGCCTCTTCTGCATCACCATCACTCTCTACTTCACCCTGTACTCTCAAGCCATGTATTGAACTACCGACAGTCCCCTACCTCATCATCTTTTCCTTGTCCCTACATATGCTATTTTCTTTCTATGGAATGCTTTTTATTCTCTCTCTCTCCCTCTCTTCTTCTCTTTTACCTTTCCTCCCTCTTTTATTTTCAACTGGATAGATTCTACCAATATTTCAGTTTAGACATCACCTTTTGCAGAAAATCATCCCTGAGACCCCCTGGAACAGAATCCTGGGGCTTATTACAGCATGCCCTGCATACCCATATCAGAAATCTTACAACATTGTATTGAAAACACAGTCGCTTATGCGATAGGATAACACTTTATAATATTAAATATCTTTTTTATCCATTTCTTTTATTCAAGCAGGTTGCTGGCCCTGTAAATGTTGCTTTAGGGAGAGATGCATAAGGGTAGAAAGGAAAAATTGTCCATGAATCCCCCAGCTTCCAGAGGGTGGAGAGGATTTTTACATGTAGGCAAATGACTAGGTTGAAACATGAAGGCAAATGGATTTCCTTACAATTAGAAATAAACCATCAGTTACGGGGACAAGGAAGGAGTTGAGAACAGAGATCTGTGGGATCAAGATGAAAGAGAAACTGGGCTTGACTCCCACAGCAGTCTGTGGGGAATGACTGTCATGGATCTCTGCACATGGGTTCATAGGCAGTTTCCAAAGATTTTCCAATCCCCAATGTGGCCATGTGAAAAGGAGAATGCCCCTGGACCTGAAGCAGCCATGTGGATCAGGGTGGTGGGTGACCCTATGGTATTCTGGAGCAGTGGGGACTAAGGACTTTATGCCTTGGCACTGCATGAGATTCTAGATTTTTTGGTACAACTGAGATGGAAACATCTACAATTACCAAAGGTAATTGTGGAAGAAATGCCTAGCTGCCTACTCAATATCTATCCACTCCTCCACCTTATTAACAAGAATGGATTTTCTTCAGGGTGGCAATCTGCCTACAAACAGCCTATGATTTACAGCCTTCCTCATAGCTGGACAATGAGATGTAAGCACATGTCCTTGGAGAAAATTTCTGGAAAGCTTTTGAAAATGCAGCCAACTCAGCTGACATGCAGATTTTGCCCTTTGCCTTTCCTCAATTTCCTGCCTGTGCGTTAATTGGTGACATTGAAGACTGTCTTTGCCACTGTGTTATCCCCAGCAAAGTACATGCTGCAAAGGGATCATTTAAAAGCTATTACTCAATAAATGCATGAGACTGTTTCTCTCCATATATGTAAGTTATTATTATTTTTGAGCATCAAGTTTCCCAAAGCACCTAAAATAAAAGAACAGCATTTATGTTACATGTTCCTTAAGCATAAGGACCTATTACCTATATTAGCAACATTTTTATAAAGCCTGATGTCGTTTTTTGTAACTAACTCTAAAACATCAAAAATAATAAGTGACAATTTTGAAAAACTACTTTGAATCAGTCATTATTTTATTAGTATAAAGACTTTCCCTTTACCGTCAGTGTAAAGAGCCCCTAAAATTTGCTGATCATGCTGACTTTTCTATGAATAAAAAAGTATAAGCCAGGGCAGGATAGTTTATGCAAAGATAATACACAGGCTTCATATCTCAGGGATTTGCCTCTATGAACATCCTTTTTTTTCTTGCTCACACTGGGTCTACTGCCAGTGTATGCGGTTCTCCAGAGCAGCTCTCCTCCCAGGGCTGGCTTAGCATTCTAGGCTGCTTTCATCTTTGGCATCTTTATGTCAACAACATGCCTCCAGGGCCACAACTCGGGGAAAAAAGAGTGCTTAACAATCTCACATCAGACATCAGATGTTCTGAGATGACAGTGATGCATGTATGTCACTGCCACCCACAATACATTGCTAGAACTAGGGCTGCTTAATTATAGGAATGTGAGGAAATATATTCCTTCCATGCTCCCAGAAGAAGAGAAATGGACATGATGATCATCTGCAGTCTATACTGCATAAGCAATTTTTAGAAGAATGTGCTCATATTCCTTAAGACACAAGTTCTCAAACTTTTTGGTTTCAGGGTCTCTTTATACCATTAAAATGTATTAACGGTCTTAAGAACTTTTGTTGATGTTGTCTATTAATATATACCATATTTAAAATTTAAAACTGAGAATTAAAAACATATACTTATTAACTCATCATACAAGAATAATAAGCCTATCATGTGTTAACATAAATAACATGTCTTTTTAAATATCTTTTGAAAATGAACAACAAATAGAGAAGTGGTATTGTTTATACTTTTGGAAGTATCTTTAGTATGTTTAGTAAACAGAAGATAGCTACAGTCACCTATCTACTTCTGAATTCAATCCGTTGTGATGCCACCCTTTATGTAGCTTCTAGGAAAAAACGTCTCCGTGTAGTTTTGAAAAAATGACATGATAAATGCAAATAACATCTTTGTATTATTATGAAGATTATGCTGACCTCATAGAACTCTGAAAGGGTCTCGGGGATCTCCAGTGATCCCACATCCCACACCAGGCTTTGAGAGACACTGCCTGAAGGTAGTTAATGTAATTGCTCAATGGCACTGCCAAATGAACAAAGGTAAAATGCTTGCCACCTGTAATGTCTTCTATTTTTCTTTACTTTTGTTCTGAAAACTTTTATTAGGTGAACTCATTGTGCTTTGATTGAAAGTATTCAGTTCCTCCATCAAGGGATACACTTGCCTGCTGGTTTTTCCAGAAACGATCTGTGAAGAATGTCTCCATTATCTTAAATAATAGTATTGTTTTCTTCTTCTGGTGTGCCATTTCAACTTTCTTAGTGAATCCATCTGTCATTTTCTGATCAGCAGCTGAATAGGCACATTTGCTTTCATGTCCTCTTTAATCCACTTTATCTATCTGTCAAGACCCTAAATCTCATACTATAAGGGTCGTTATCCCTAGCACACTCTTTCCTCCTACCTGTGGAGTTTAATATCTTACTCTTTTTTGGATAGCCCTCTGGCTTAAATCCTTTTATCAATAGGACTCATGGATTCACCAAAATGGCATAAAGACACTGTTTCTCATCTCCTTTCTAATCAAAATATTCAAATCAGCAAATAGTTACTGAATGACTACCAAATACAAAAAAAATCCTAGTACATACAAAACATTCTGCAGTTATTTAAATAAATCCAGTTTAAATTATGGGCTCTCAGCAGTGATTTAAAAGTTACCAAAACAAATAATATATTGGAATAGAAAATAAGATATAAAAAGTCAGAGGATGAAAATAAAAATATTTTAATTTGAGATTTCTTTCACACTTTACATAAAAACAAAGCTAACATAGTTATTTTCCATCAATCCAAAAATATGAATATATTATGTATCATTGCAAGGACAGAGATGAACACCATGGATTTTAGTGGTATCAGTCTCTCAGAACCTACTCTCTCTAAGAATATAAGAATTGGGCTGTTCATTTTCTTACTTCCAAAACTAATTTCTTTAAAAAGGTCATTTTCATAGTCTATTTATCAGTAGGTTCAGAATTCTTATTTATTTATAAGAATAGTACAAGTGCAAGCGCCTAACAGGGATGATAAAAGTCCCAATACGGGGCAAGTAATACCCTCAATGGGGATTCAATTGAACTATTTGTCTTCCTCACACTATATATAAACCCCTTGCCATGGATAATTTTAAAACATTTAAGTGCATAGAACTAGTGAGGAGCAAGAGTTGTCTGTTTGTTTGTTTGTTTGTTTAAGATATAGAAATGGGCAGCATTTACTGAGTGCCTATCATGCTAGACCTCATGTTAAGGTTTTGACCTTCATTCATCTTCATAATCACCCTGTGAAGTGCTGACCTCATGAGACAGACTAGGAAATGGGAGACACAAATAGGTAAGGACACCAACCAGACAGGAGCCCTACCTAAATCTGTCTGGATCCAAATGTGATAGCCCCTGATGTGGTTTGGTTCTACGACCCCACCCAAATCTCATCCTGAATTGTAATCCCCACATGTCAAGGGGGGGACCTGGTGGGAGGTGATTGTATGATTGGGGCAGTTCCCCCCTGTTGTTCTCATGATAGTGAGTTCTCGCGAGATCTGATGGTTTAAAAGTGTGTGGCAGCTCTTGGTCTCTCCTGCCGCCATGTAAGACATGCCTTGTTTCCCCTTCTCCTGATTGTAAGTTTCCTGAGGCTTCTCCAGCCATGCAGTGTGAAAGAGAATCTCAAATTAAAACATTTTTATTTTTGTCCTCTGACATTTTATATCTTATTTTCTATTCCAATATATTGTTTGTTTTGGTAACTTTTAAATGTGAATCAACTAAATGTCTTTTGTTTATAAATTACCCAATCTCAGATAGTATCTTTACAGCAGTGTGAGAACAGACTAATACAGCCTCCAAGGCGAAACAACTTGTCAGGAGTCTCAGGTGCAAAACTGGGACCCACCTGTGAGTCAACCCTCAGTGGGGGAAAACTCCTACTCCACACTAATGTCCCAATGAAAGCCCCAACTTGGAGCATTCTGCTATCAGGGGAGGGGAGACCTTGCTGCTTAGAACCTTAAAAGACAAACAAACAGAAGTCCTCTATATTATTTAGTATGATCAGTTTGAGGGCTATGTAAAGGCTGTCAGCAGATTTCCTCAAGTTCCTTTCTCTCTTTTTAACCTCAGCTTCCCAATCTATAAAATAGAACAAACAGAGTTCTCTGGTGTCTGGGAATTATTTCCTCAGTTGGCCAGGGAGTGGATCAGCTATTCATTCCTTCCCTCCTTCTCATGAAAGAACCTCACAGGTGCCCTGGGGCTAAGCCCTCAGGACTAGTGGGACAAAGTCGGGTTCCTCTCCATCCGAGGACCAGCAGAGGGGCTTGCTGAGCCCTATGCCCCTGACCAGATGTCAGAGTACAGCTTCTCTCCCAGAGGGAAGAAACAGAGACCCCTCCAGAGTGGAGACACCAGGTGGGGACGTAAACGGGGCCCTGGAGATGAAGTCCCACTGGCAAGAGTAAATGAGACTCAAAGCTCTGGGTTGCTGGGCAACAGCTCCTTTCATCCCCTCTATA
Source organism: Nomascus leucogenys (assembly GCF_006542625.1). Classification (NCBI taxonomy): domain Eukaryota; kingdom Metazoa; phylum Chordata; class Mammalia; order Primates; family Hylobatidae; genus Nomascus; species Nomascus leucogenys. Next base: position 111,943,755 of record NC_044382.1, on the reverse strand, counting down.
TGGTCATTGTTTTTGGCAGCTTCACACCCACCTTGGGATCCCTCAGCCCCGTTTTCTTCTCCTGCATGGTAGTTGAGGGCCAGAGCCCACGTGTCTTGGTCATGTCAGCCTGTAGCAGGGGGAAGGCATGCTGGCATGATGCCACTGAAGCTGTAGGTAAGAATGTCACCCTGTGGATGCCCATGCCCTGCAGATGCCTACTCAAGCAGGAAGACCTCAAAGTATCCTTGTCTTGGACCAGGATGAAGGGCCTCAGCATTCAGCAACTTCCCCTTCCACAGAAGCATCACTCTCTCAAGGGGTCTGAGTTCCAATGCTGGCTCTGCGACTCACTGGCTATGTGGCCTTGTGCAGTTCCTTGACTCTATGACATGCCATAATATTGATTATTAATATGATATAATATTCATAACATAACATTTGGGACAAAGTATTGCTTAATACATGTTTGTTTATTATTATGATGATGATTTCATATTTGCTAGCTGTGCAACTTTATTAATCAGCTAGGGCTATCATAAAAAATACCACAGACTGTGTGGCTTAAAAACAGAAATTAATTTTCTCACTGTTCTGGAAACTGGGAGTCTGAGACCATGGTGCCAGCATGGTCCAGTTCTGGGAAGGGCCTCTCTCCCTGGTTTGCAGATAGCTGCTATCTCAGTTGTATCCTCCCATCGTGGAGAGACAGAGATGTTTCTCTTTCTCTCTTAGTCTATTTGTACTGCTACAACAAAATATCAAAGACCAGGTAATTTATAAACAATAGAAATTTATTTCTCACAGTTCTGGAGGCTGAGAAGTCCCAGATCAAGGGTCTGGCAGGTTCAGTGTCTGGTGAGGGGCTACTGACTGCTTCCAAGATAGTGCCTTGTTGCTGCATCCTCCAGAGGGCAGGAACACTGGGCATTCACATGGCAGAAGGGGCGAAAGATGTAAACTCAGTCCCTTAAGTCCCTTTAAAAGGTTATTAATCTCATTCATGAAGGCTCCACCCTCATAACTTCATGGCCTCTTAAAAGGCCACACTTCTTAATACTATCAAATTGGCTATTAAGTTTCAACAAATGAATTTTGGGGGACATTCAGACCATAGCACTTTTCTTTTCTTTTCTTCTTTTTTTTTTTTTTTTTTTTTTTGAGATGGAGTCTCGCTGTTGTCGCCCCGGCTGGAGGGTAATGGCGTGATCTCACCTCACTGCAACCTCCGCCTCCTGGGTTCAAGCAATTCTCCTGCCTCAGCCTCCAGAGTAGCTGAGATTACAGGCACCCACCATCACGCCTGGCTAACTTTTGTATTTTTAGTAGAGACGGGGTTTCACCATGTTGGCCAGGATGGTCTCGAACTCCTTACCTCGGGTGATCCACCCGCCTCAGCCTCCCAAAGTGCTGGGATTATAGGCATGAGGCACCATGCCCAGCTGCACTTTTTTGATAATGTCACAATCCTATTGGATTAAGGCCCCACCCTTATGATCTCATTTAATTGTAATTATCTCCTAAAGACCCTGTTTCCAGAAACAATCACATTGGAGGTTGAGGCTTTCACATATGAATTTTTGGGGAATACAATTTAGTCTATAGTGGCAACCTTCACCAAATAACTACTTAAATAAACTGCTCTAAGCCTACTTGCATCATTTATAAAATTGAAACAATTGTACCCTCTCTCTGTAGAGGGATGTGAGAATTATTAATACATAGTAAGGTATTTGGCACACACTGAGTGCTCCATAAATGTTAACTCATTTTACTTCGATCCCTACTTACTAGCTATTTATTTGACTTTCACTTGTTACTTCACTTCTCTGATCTTCAGTTTCCTAGAACTGTGAGTTCTCAATCAGATGATGCTTAGTGCACAGTAATGCCAGACACATGTTTGCTTATTAATATTATTATTGTTCCTGTTGTTATTAGCACTTATTAGCTGTGTGACCATGGACAAGTTGCTTAACCTCTCTGAGACACAGCTTCCTCATGGGGGAAGAATCACCCCTCTCCCAGCTTTGCTGTGAAAATAAAATGGCTGCACCAGTGCTCTGTTCTCAGCTTTGCCTCTTGACTATGTGACTTCAGGCAAGTTCCCTCCCCTCTTTGGACCTAGGACTCTTCAACAGCCCCATGGATCTCAGGATATTGGTCTTATCAGCAGCTGTGGGAATGATGAAGAATGAGGAGAAAACACTTTCAGCCTGATGCCTGACTAAAAATGGTACTGACTTGTGAGGGTCTGAGCCTATGCCTGGGGGCAAGGATAGGCTAACTGCAGAGGCGGAATTTGCCTCTGTCTCCACACAGCTTCAGCAGGCCTGCATAATTGTCTTAGACAAACAGCCTCAGGAGATACTTTCCCAGAAGTATCACAAACTCCTGAATCAGAGTGGGTTCTGACTGTGAAGGGCACCATTTGAGGTCAACTCCAGGGAGCAACCTCCACCCATCTAAGAGACCCAAAACCCTTTTTAAGACCTATATGACCTTGCCCTACTCTCAAAACGCTTCCATGCCCTAGTGGGAGATATCCAGAACCCTTGGGCTGCTGTGAAGGATGGGATATGGACTGCAATAACCTGAGGTCAAATTCCTACCCCTTCATTGATTATTTCTGCACAGATCCAGTTTTTTGCCTTGGCTCTGCTATCAATTAATTCTTTTTTAGACCTCATTTCCCCCAAACAAAAGAAGAATAATTTATCTTTCACATACATTGACCTTTCTCATTCTATGACTGGAGTCAGGGTCTGATTAACACATCCATCTATTATCTTATCTCTTGACATGTGTTCCTTTTTCACCGTCTTTTCCACATAGCTGTGGAAACAATACAAATATTAATGATTACATGATTGTTAATCATCATCTGAAATTCAGAACAAACTCTAAACCAATCTCATCACATAACTGTCTAAGATAAAGAGTGAAAGTGAACAGCTATATGGAATCTCACCAAATAGCTACCACTTTTATGCCTTACCAAGTGGTAGAAGTAAATTAAATAGTTCAATAGTTATTAAAATACTTAAAATATTAATAATCATATAAAATATGGTTGAAACTTGAGAACATAAGGTTCTCTAACTGCTATCCCCAAATACCATTGCTTATTGAGAGACAGTTGCATATGATAAGGGAAAAGCTGAATTTTGAAATGCATGAATGTTGAGCCTCTTCTCTGAAATTTTAGTTTTCACCCAAACTATTTCTCTTCTTGAATCATTTAAGAATGCAGGGAAAGGTGAAATCCCGTCTCTACTAAAAACACAAAAAATTAGCTGGGCGTGGTGATGGGCACCTGTAGTCCCAGCTACTCGGTAGGCTGAGGCAGGAGAATGGCGTGAACCCAGGAGGCAGAGCTTTCAGTGAGCTGAAATGGCGCCACTGCCCTCCAGCCTGGGCGACAGAGCAAGACTCCGTCACAAAAAAAAAAAAAAAAAAAAAAAAAAAAAGCAGAGAAAGAAGACAATGTCCAACAATTGAAAATCTTAATTTCTACATCCAGGATTCAGTATGCATCCCTGACTCTTAGATACAGAATTTAAGGTTTTTTATTGTTGACACTGTCTTCAACAGTTCAATTTGCAGGACGGTTCTCCAGTTGACCTTGATTGACCCAGCTCTCTCCTCTCTCTCACTTGTAGTTCTCAACAATAACCATAGAAGGGCCAGGCGCAGTGGCTCACACCTGTAATCGCAGCACTTTGCGAGGCAGAGGCGGGCAGATCACAAGGTCAGGAGATCGAGACCATCTTGGCCAACATGGCGAAACCCTGTCTCTACTAAAAATATAAAAATTAGCTGAGCGTGGTGGTGCATGCCTGTAATCCCAGCTACTCGGGAGGCTGAGGCAGGAGAATCGCTTGAACCAGGGAGTTGGAGCTTGCAGTGGGCCAAGATCACGCCACTGCACTCCAGCCTGGTGACAGAATGAGACTCTGTCTCAAAACAAACAAACAATCAAACAAACAAAAAAACATAGAATGTGCTGGAAATACAGCATCCTGAAACAGGAAGATACTGTTGAGAAGAGCCTAGACGCTATTTCAATCTCCCCTAAAAACAGGATACCCTTCAACTCAGTAGTCCCTCATTTGTGATACAAGTGGGGCACTCACAGATGAGATCCATCTGCCCTAAGCGGCTTCCTGAGCCCTGGTGGACTGGCTGAAGATGAATCCTGGGCTTCTGTTGTTTCTGGCTGCCCATCTGTAAGTAATACATCTGCTTCGTTTACCTTGTTGTGTCTGGGGGTGTTCTGTCTTACTGGACTCAGACAAGTTTAACGAGGGCACAGTAAACCTACTTTGCAGAGTTCACTACCCAAGAGTGTGAAAGAATCATTTTAATCATTACAGGTAAGACAAAGAAACATGCAAGAAACTAATTCAGTAATTCAGTGAATCACCATCTTTGGAGTCAGAGAAACCTAAATCTATCTCCCACTTTTATCATTTTTGGAGGTAAAATACGAGGCAACTTATTCAACCTCTGTGGTCATCAGTGTCCTTATCTGTATGGGGTCCTCATCTGAAAGATTAAAATGACATAGTGCTTGTAATGTACCTGGCATATTTTAGGAACTCAAACTAATTGGCTAACATCTTTCTTTTGACTAAGTTATAAGATTGATATGGATTTGAGTTCTAATTTATATGAATAGGCAATTTTTAAAATATCCAAACTTTCTGGAGTATTCCCTTTGTCCTATTCACTTTCATGTGATTCACTTTGATCACTATAGAGAAACCTGCATCATTCAAAGAAAGAGTAGTCTAAGAAGAGCATCAAAGGTCTTATCTTCACTTTGCTGACTGAAGGGTCTTGAAACATCCTTTTACCGAAATGTTTTACACAAGATTTAGAAACATGATTTTTAAAGGATTAAGCTAATACAAACTAAATATGATATTTAGCCAGCTTTATAAATCAAGTTCTTGAGAAAACTCTCAATTAAGTGTCTGTAATATTAAAATTAATATTTATAATAATAATACTTATGCCTATAATGTCACTTACTGCAGTCTCAATGAAATAGCTCTGTTTTATCAGCCTTAATTTCATGTTGGAGAAGCAAAGTGCACTACTAAAAATAATGCAAGACTGAAAGAAAGGATTAGCATGCAAATGAGAATGCAGTGCCTTTTGAGTTCTTTTGAGAGGTAAAATGAGTAAGGACTGACAGCTTTCAACTAAATGATTAAAAATGATTTCAGAGGAATTGAAGAAAAAGATACAATTGACAGTTTCCTAAAACAGCTCAGATGGGCAAGAGTAGGTGTGTATAAGAATGGTGTGGTCAGGAGGAATATCTTTAAGTAGGTTGTTAAAATGTTAAAGGTGGTCTTCTTTACAAGAGAAACAATCTCATATTTGAACTTACAAGTGGAAAATAAATCCAAAGAAATGAACCTATCAAATAAATGATTCAAGAAACAAACCTTACTTCTTCAAATCTGTGAAGAAGGCTGCACATGAAGCATAACAAGAAGTTTTCATTTAGAAAAAATAAAATAGATTTCAATGTTCCTTCATATATAATAACTCCACATAATAAATGCAACAATCAGTAGTCTTTTTACTCTACACATGCACACATACTAACAATAAAATCCTCACTGTGATAATTTCCCATAAGAAATATTTCTTTTTCTTCTTCTTTTTTTTTTTGAAGTGGAGTCTTGCTCTGTCGCCCAGGCTGGAGTGCAGTGGTGCCATCTCGGCTCACTGCAAGCTCCGCTTCCCGGGTTCACGCCATTCTCCTGCCTCAACCTCCCAAGTAGCTGGGACTACAGGTGCCCGCCACCACGCCTGGCTAATTTTTTGTATTTTTTAGTAGAGATGGGGTTTCACCGTGTTAGCCAGGATGGTCTCAATCTCCTGACCTTGTGATCCACCTGCCTCGGCCTCCCAAAGTGCTGAGATTACAGGCGTGAGCCACCGCACCCAGCCGGAAATATTTCTTTAATCATTACTCTAACATGTCTCTAAGCCTACATTTATAGATATAGAAATTATTCTGATAACATCTCTACATATTTGTATGCCATTTTCAAGCCATCCTATACATGTCTCCACACTTCCATATCCACTTATCTGGAAGTATAAATTATTTTGTTAATATCTGTAGCTGATAAATATTCCTATGTCATTTTCAAGTCTTAAATCTATTTTACAAATAAGACAATCTCATGAAAGCTTTTCTCAACTTATTGCATTTTGTCCATAAAGGTGGCACCTCCCAAGAAGAAGTCATTTGGGGACTGTTGACAAAGTGTGATTGTGCTCATTTTTTGACTTAAATCAAATAATTTGACACAGTTCAATCCTTAGGAGCCTATCTACGGCCAATTCAAACAAATAAACACTCAAATAAGAAAAGTAGAATGAAGTCCTGCTGTCACATATTTCACTTATTAGTTGCTTTCCTGATGTATCCTAGAAGAGTGTTTGAAAGGACAGTATGTATTATTCTGTGATGTCAAAATGTCAATTCAAAATCCATCTGTTTTAGCAGAAAAATAATACTTTGTCATAAAGCTGAGCTAACAGCCAGTGTTCTACCTGGCACCCAGAGGAGATTGAGAAAATCCTCTATTGCCCTAGCACAATATTAGTTATTATTTATAAGGCCTTATGGAAAAAAATAGTTGTCTGACATTCATATAGTTTTCTTAAGGGAAATATTCTGTTTTTCCAACAGTGTTTAAAGCATATTCAGGCAGCTAGAGGTATGGTTATTTACCTTGATATTGAATTATTTTTCTAAAGTTTGTCATTTTAGAGAAAAGATGCTAAATATTGATAAGGTTTAGTCGTTTCCACAGCTTCCACAACAAGAAGCAACAGAAAACCAGGAATAAAATAAACATTTTCTCCCGCTGTGCTGCAAAATACATTTCATTCAAATCTAGTGTGAACGCCCCCTCGAGGCTGCAGTGCATAGAATTTTGAGACTGGAAGCATATCAAAGGTAAGATTACTAAATTAGTATCAATTTAGTATAGTTATGTAATCTTGTATAAGAGAATACAAGCTGAGACTCTCTTCTTTAGTAATATTTGTAGCTGTCTTTTTGGTCTTTCTCGCTTCATTTTGCAAGTATGGCAAACATCTTTTCAAAATATGTGGGTTTCTGACTAACAAAACATTTGGAGGCTAATTGGTCATCTGGTGCCTATCCATCTTTCAAAAACCACAAAACTTAATGAGCTTAAAAATTGCAAAAGTTCTAGCCTTAACGTTTTATCTGAGATGTGATAAAAGTGCAACCGATGATTTTTTTTCTTTATTTCTTCTAAAATAAATGGGATACATGTGCAGAACGTGCAGATTTGTTACATAGTTATACATGTGCCATGATGGTTTGCTGTACCTATTGACCTGTCCTCTAAGTTCCCTCGCCTCTCTCCCCACCCCACAACAGGCCCTGATGTTCCCCTCTCTGTGTCCATGTGTTTTCACTGTTCAACTCCCACTTATGAATGAGAACATGCAATGTTTGGTTTTCTGTTCCTGTGTTAGTCTGGGGAGGATGATGGCTTTCAGCTTCTTCCATGTCCCTGCAAAAGACATGATCTCATTCCTTTTTATGGCTGCATAGTATTCCATGGTGTATAGGTACCACATTTTCTTTATCCAGTCTATCATTGATGGGCATTTGGGTTGGTTCCAAGTCTTTACTATTGTGAATAGTGCTGCAAACATATGTGTGCATGTGTCTTTCTAGTAGAATGAGTTATATTCCTTTGGGTATATACCCAATAATGGGATTTCTGGGTCTAATGGTATTTCTGGTTCTAGATCCTTGAGGAACCGCCATACTGTCTTCCACAATGGTTGAACTCATTTACATTCCCACCAACAGTGCAAAAGCATTCTTATTTCTCCACAGCTTCACCTGCACCTATTGTTTACTGACTTTTTAATAATTGCCATCCTGACTGGCATGAGATGATTCTTTTAAAAGCAGTTTTCACAAAGAAAAATAAACATAATGTATACAAAAAAGGGCTAGAGAAGTAGGGAATGGAGTAACGATTTCTTAAACTCGACAATATTCCTGAATTTATTTTGAGTATCTCCGAGCATTGGAGAAAATTTCTTCCCAGCCTCACACCAATTATAATAAAATACCTTTTTGATTGCAGGTAAGGATCTCTGGAAATATTCATCTTATCAAACCCCACACCTTTGTGTGTAAAATGAGAGTGTTAGATCATATCAGTCTTCCATTCCCTTGCTCTCTCCCTCCCCAAGTATTAATGAGCATGTCAGTCTTGTGCTATGCACTGGAGCTATGTGCTACATCACTGAATACAGCAGACCTGGTATCTAGACCACTGAAGACCTACAGCCTATGAGGGAAGGCTGACATTATCCACACACATATTTCAATTTCAATTGCGATAGGTAGTATAAAGAAGCAGTGCAGGGTGACACACACGCATTTAACAAGGAAACGTGACCTAGTTTGTGGTTGGAAGAGAAAGTCTTCCAGGCAGAGAGAACAATATCTGAAAAGGCCCTGAGGTGAGACAGAGCCGGTCAAGTCTGAAACATCAAGAACATGTGGGTGAAACAGAGAGCCACAGGGCAAGATCAGGCGGCAGAGCTGGCAGAGAGTCAGATCCAGGGGGTCTCTGAGACCACATTAAGGATTTGGGGACTTATTCTGAGAATAAGGAAAAGTATCTAAAGATTGTAAGAAGGAGAGTGGTATGAATCAATTATTCCTGAGGTTGATTCCTACTCTAAAATTCTATATAAATCTATTTTTCTCTTATTATTTAAAATTGAAGTAAGCAGAGCTAGCATGATTTTGCTATAGAGATTATAAATTGACACAGAACTCAGGTTAATAAATTGCAACTTTAGGCCAGGTGCGGTGGCTCACGCCTGTAATCCTAGCACTTTGGGAGGCTGAGGCAGGTGGATCACGAGGTCAAGAGATCGAGACCATCCTGGCCAACATGGTGAAACCTTATCTCTACTAAAAATACAAAAATTAGGCTGGTTGTGGTGGCTCACACCTGTAATCCCAGCACTTTGGGAGGCCGAGGCAGGTGGATCACGAGGTCAGGAGATTGAGACCATCCTGGCTAACATGGTGAAACCCCATCTCTACTAAAAATACAAAAAAGTTAGCCGGGCGTAGTGGCGGGCACCTGCAGTCCCAGCTACTGGGGAGGCTGAGGCAGGAGAATGGCGTGAACTCGGAAGGCGGAGCTTGCAGTGAGCCGAGGCCGCGCCACTGCACTCCAGCCTGGGCAACTGTGCAGGACTCAGTCTCAAAAAAAAAAAAAAAAAAAAAAAAAAATTAGCCAGGCGTGGTGTGGGCGCCTGTAGTCCCAGCTACTCGGGAGGCTGAGGCAGGAGAATCACTTGAACCGAGGAGGCGGAGGTTGCTGTGAGCCGAGATCCATGCCACTGCCCTCTAGCCTAGTGATAGAGTGAGACTCCGTCTCAAAATAAATAAATAAATGAATAAATTGCAACTTTATTATTACATTGTTCATCTTAATTTAGCTCATTAGCCTCCATCCCTCAATTTCTAATGATGACAAGATAATTCAATCTTTACAACTCAAGATAAACAGAGTCACTTCTTTAACCTTGATCCTGTTTAGATCAAATCAGTCAATTCAGGTTGTTCCTTAGGATTCTTCCACAACTCCCATTCCCATCTGTTTTCCCTTTCCCTGTTTTATTGGACATCATCTGTGGTTTCAAGGGCTCTTTCTATTGCCAGGTCTCTGACCCAAGGATTTTGACTCTCCACATTGTGTGGAATTCGTCTAGTCTCCTTTATAAAACGCTGACATTTTCTGCTGATGTCCTTCATCTTGCCATAACCCAGATCAAGTAAGGATCGACTCCTTATGCTGACCCAGGCTTCTTTTTTGTACAATCCCCTTCCCCACACTTATGAGGACAGGACTCTGAGTACCACCAGGCCTACTGTCAGAGCTGTTTCTCTCAGTTTTTGCTGTTCTGCTTCTAGATACGAGTCTTCCCAAAGAGATTTATAGTGTCACCAACCTACACATTCTGTGAGTCAAGACCAGCCCCTTCCACTCGCAGATTCCCCTAAACATATGTGTGTTTTTATTTACTCTCAAGCCCCACTCCCTACTCCACACTACCCAGACCATGATTCCAGGTAGCCTTTGAGTTCTAGTCTCATTCCCTCTGATCTTCCAACCACTGATCAAACCCGGCTTCATTTGAGTGGGGACACTGCTTTCATGTCATTCACATAGTCTTCCATAGTCTGTGGCGTATTGTATAAACTCTGTGCTATGAATCCTCTAGGTTTTGCTCTTGATATTCAGAGCCCATAGTTTGGAATTCAAACAAAACAAAACAAAACTATTCTCTCTGAATATATTCCATCACTTCCAACTCAGAAGAGCTTTGACTTTCAGACTATTGACTTTGCAATAGATTTATAAAAGTCTACCTGGGAGCTCAAAACCTAAGAATTGCACTCTTTATTCCCTTTAAATTATTTTCTGTGTTCCCTTCACTGGAGCAATATGCCTCGGCCTCTTAAACTACTTCTATGGGTAGGAAGGTTCCAGGATACAAAGAAAAAAGAACTGTGGAAAGGATAAACTACATCTGGTATTCTTTCAAAATTATAACAAAATACATAAAAAATAGGCACTAAGATAAGATAACAGATGGGAAGATTTGAGATTAGAAATATAGCCTCTTGTGCTAATTTGCAAAGGAATAGAAATAAAACATTTCAGCTTTTGTTTCCAGAATGAGGCTTCTCTTTTAATATGCTTACTCTTATAAATTTACAACAAAGATGCCATTTTGTATTGACGTAGGTCAGGAAATATGGAATTTTTACCTAGAACAATGAGTATCCTTGAATGTAGAATTCGCTCTCACAGGTTCATAGAAAGTAATTAGAATGACTTTCCTTATGGTTCTGGCACTCACAGAAACCAGATTCCAATAACAATCAAGGCATGTCTTTCCTTAGATACAAGGTATTTTCATATAAAATAAACTTATGTCAATGTGTTGTCTAAGACTTTGCTACTCAAAATAATAGTGCAGGAACTGAGAGCTTGTTGGAAATGTAAGTTTTCGAGTTTCTCCTCAGATCTAATAAATTAGCATCTACATTTTAACAGAATGGATCCCCAAGTGAGGTGTCTGCACAAACTTTGAGAAGCACTAGCCTAAGATATTACACTATTTGGTTTCTCTTCTACAATAAACAAATGGGACATTTTATTAAAGATAAATGTAAGCAATGCAGTAACTAAAAGCTTTTATCTGAAAATAAAAGGTAATGTTAATGCCATTGTCACACCTTGCAATGCTGATATATGTAGTTACCTAACAAGGTACAGCACTTAGTCACTGATGACCCAAAAATACAGAATATGAGTGAGACTAAACTATTTGTTCTTAATCTATTATTTCCATGCTAACATAAATTATATCAAATGCAGTGGCAAGACAGGGTCTGACTTGGTGGAACTGAATTACTCATTAGCACTCACTGTATCTGCTAACTAAATTGACTGTTGTGGCCTAAAAATTTTGGTGTCTTTAAATATTTTCCTGAGAAATTTCCTCATGATTTCTCTTGTATGTTGTCTGTGTGTGTGCACACATGCATGGTTTTAAAGCTATCACAAAACTGAATAGTATAAATAAAAGAAAAAGCATTAAAGAAAGGGTTATTTTCAAGACTTTAAAAATGTTCATTGGAATAAAACATACACTGATTGAAGTTGTGTTGATGAATATTACTTATTTGAACGTAATCATATTGATGATTATACCATCAAGCACCTGAAACCATCTGCAGCATGTCTTTTCAGCATTCACAATAAAATCTTACTGTGATCATTTCCCATCCCACTCCCTTATGCAACAATGCATGGCTATGTCTCCAGAGCCAAAGTGAAATTGAGAGTTCAGCAATCATTCTGTAATTTCCAGTGCCAGGTATGGTCTTGGCCCTAGTGGATGCTTATAAATGTTTATTGATAATGATGTCTTATAAAGCTGCAACTATTTGCTATGAATTACCCAGATTGCCTTTTGGAATTGTGCATGTTTTCTGAATAACTCTAAACTTCATTTTGATTCTTCAACCATGGCATGTCTGTCTATCTTGAATTCATACTTCCAAACTGCTGTGGAATATCAAATTTTGAAGGCTTAGTGTGCTATTCCACTTTCAGTCATCTAATTCTGTCTATGAAAATAATATTATACTGATGAACTGCAAAGACCAAACTTCAAAACTCATTCTAAATTATTTCTCAGGCAGAGGAAGTGGCTTGTTCCAAGCCATCTTCTTTGGTAAGCAATTTCTTTGCTCTTGTAGTTGATGGCACATAATGGTGAGGCAGCTGGTTGGGTTGGAAATGTAATAGAAGGCAATTCCACCACCATCACCATCCCTTTCATGAAACTTACTGATGTAGAAAGAATGACAATACCTGCTGCCTATTTATGGTTTAGTGCCTATGATATGGTTTATCATATACCACGCTAGGTCCTTTTCCTGTGTTACCTCAGTTAATCTTAAAAACACCTTATGAGGTAGGTGTTACTATCATCATTATTCATATTTTACAGATGAGGAAACTAGGAACCAAAGCCAAATAGCTAATAAGTATCACAATCAGGATTCAAAGCCAAGCTGTCCTGCTCCAAAGCCCACCTCTAAGTCTTTCATTACCATGAAAAACTAATATTGCTCCCTGACTGAAAATATCCCATTCAAACTTAAATAATACTGTTCAGATGAATATAATCAACCTTTATATGTCTAAAGTAGAAACCTACGAACATATATATACTCAAAGAGACTTAAAAATTGAGCTGTTTCTGGGTCATAATTGCTATGCATGAAGTGACACGCACCTGGTATGAAATATAAAATGTAAATGAAATAAGAATGACTACACCATTCCCACTGGATAATACCTAATCTCACAGACACCAATGCAAATGGCCAAATACACATGAAAGTAAGAATTTGTATTCTCTGAATAGGACATACATGTATTGTACATTCCAGTTTTAACCTACGTATGTGGATGTCTACTGTTTAGGCACACAAAGAATTATTCTTGCCTAAGAAAGTCTTTGAGACCTACTGAATTCAGAAGTCCACTTCAGGAATTTGTTCATTCCATGCACACGGACATCATTATGGACTGAAAAGCTTATTAACTATAATCAAGAAGGTCCTTTTGGAATTATCTTTCTTAGCCTACTTCCAAGGGAAATCATTTGTGGTTTTCTTCAGGGCAATGGTTATCAACCAAGTGCGGAGACTCATCTTCAAATGTTCTGGACTAAATTTACTATAATCATGATAACTGCTCTTTCGGTATCCTGATCTTTTTAACTGCTGTACATCTTTTCATCTATTTCCATTTCCCTTAGGTAGAGTGCAGGCTAAGAAATCATCAGACCCATTTTTCAATACTATATATCATCAGAAACAATTTTGATAATCATATTATTAGTGTGCATAACCCCTACCTTCAGAACTCTGCTAAAAGAGTCACCTAAATGTCTTGCTCTTGTTCACATGCTCTATTTATATCTGCAAATGTCAAAAATTCTAAATGAAGTGTGTGAGCCTTGCTTGATAAAGTGAGATGGCTCTCTTTTGTAGCAAGCAAAAAAATAGTTAATAATATCCTAGCACCTACTTAAAACTGATCTCTAAGATTCTTTAAAAATGTTCTTTAGTTAATTCAGGTGATGCACATTTGTATCCTGGTTCAGGAATAGTTTTTTAATGTATGATTATTTGGGAGAGAGAGAGATTTATTACCTTTGCTAATGAACACTTAGATAAAAGTGGTATTCTCAAGGTAAGTATTCTCATGAGATGAACTCATATTACCTTATATTAATTTTCATTTTAGTTTAGAATTATATAAAGAATGAACCTAGTGGCTTTTACATATAGAAAATGGGACCCCTTCAAAGTACACTCTGCCATAATTTTCATGTGTCCCTGTCACTTTTATAATGTCACATATCAGTAGAAACAGAATTCATCATCATGGAAGAAATTTCAGAGCTTTCAAGAAGTACTGGATGAAACTAAAAGACACAGTAATTAAACCTCAGTTCTTTAAATATGTGTTAGCCCTGTTTCAGTGGGACTAGGGGAACTGACTTTAAGAGTGGTCAGTGAATTGGTTGATCTTTCCCTTTCATGTATATTCTATATCCAAGAGTCCTTTACTTACCTGCTCCTGTTTTCACAGCAGCATTTAACATAATCAAATCCAATAGAGAATGCAATTCTTTTGTAACTCCAAGGTGCAGACTAATCAACTCTGCATCTCCAATATTGAGACAATGCCACAACTTCTCAGTGCCAAACAGTACCTGCAGGACCATAGAACTCACATTCTCTGAAGGATATTTCCTTTTTCTGAGGAATCTTGGGCAGAGGGGTATATTAGGAAGCTAACATAGTCATAATTTTAAGGAAAAAAAAATTGTCTTGATTATATAACTAACTAGAATTGAGCACGGGAATAATTAAGTGCTTTTATGAACTTAAAGAACTATTGGTACCTTGACCATTATGTGCTATAAAAATGTATGCAAGGTATTTGGTGTTCTGGTAGACCTAGGAAATAACTTAGTACACAACATTTACTACAATAGTAGAGAAATGCACATGTACATAATTAATTAGCCTGTTTGTACTTAATAGTATTTTTATTCTGTGTATCTTTTTAAAAGTATCTCTCCAAATGGCTACTTTTGTAAAAGTAGCATTTAAAAAGTTCATCAAAATTAGCATTAAACATTTTAACTCTTTATTTTGTAATATACATACAGAAAACATTCACAAAAGTATATAGCACAGCAAATTATCACAAGGGAAAACCACCAGTGTAAGAAATAAAATATCCAAGTCTCTCACTCCGTGTTTCTTTTCAATAACTATCCCCTCCCTTCTTTCCAATGGTTTTGCAGTTTTTAAATATGTGCCCAAATTATTTGATAATCCTTTCTTCAAAAGGTGAAGCCTAATCCCCTCCCCACGTGTGTACTGGACTTAATGACTTGCTTCTAACAAAGGGAATATGGCAGAAGCAGCTGTGTTTGACTTTAGGGACTAGATTAAAAGAAGCATTATGCGTCCTTCTAACATGGGCTCTTAGATCACTAACTCTGGAGGAAGCCAACTCTCATGGCCAGAGAACTCAGGCCGCGGCCCTATGAAGGTGCCCACATGGAGCAGACTTGAGGCTCTCTGCCACAGCCAGAAAGACACTATGGCCTCCTGCCAAAAGCCCTGTGAGTGAGCCATCCTGAGATGTATTCCCCCACCCCAGTGAAATCTTCAGACAACTAAAGCTCTAGCTGACATTTAGACTGAACTTCATGAGAGACTCTGAGCCATAACCACACAACTAAGCTGCTCCAGAGTTCTTGACTCACGCACACTGTAAGACGATAAATGTTTAGTGTTGTTTTAAGGCATTAAGTTTTGAAGCAATTTGCTTTTCAGCATTATAATGAATACAAAAGATGGCCACTTTCCTGACTGCTAACGCTATAGTTTAGTTTATCATGTTTTTGAATCTCCTATTAATGAAATCATTTTTTCCTTTGAATTTAACTTATTTCACTCAATATTCTGTTTTTTACATTTATTCATGTATCATGTGAAGCTGTGGTTCATTTATTTTCAATGTTGTATAATGTTCCAATGATGATAAATATACCAATATTTATTATTATTTCTACTGATAACATTTTGTTAATTTTAAGCTTTTCACTACTATAAGTAAGATTTCTATGAACACTCTTGTACAATTTTTGCTGCGCATGAAAGCATATTTTTATTGTATATCTACCTAAGATTAGAATAATGGATCTCAGGATTTGCAGATGCGAAATTTAGTTCTTAGAAACAAATATATTTTTTAAATGGTTGGAAAAATTTACACTGCCATTAGTAGTATTTGAGAAATCCTATTGCTCTCTATCTTAGTAATTTATATCATCAGGAATACATATTTCATCACTTTTTCCAACTTAAAATTGATCCCATTAAGATATACGCAGACTCTAAGAAGATATAAGCAATACATATATCTGACAAAGAACTTATACCAGAGAATATAAAGAGTTCCTACAAATAAAATAGGAATGTAAATGAAAAAACAAACCTCCATTTTTTTTAAATGGGCAAAATATTGGGAGATGCTTTTTTTTTTTTTTTTTGAGATGGAGTCTCAGTCCGTCACCCAGGCTAGAGTGCAGTGATGCGATCTTGGCTCACTGCAACCTCCACCTCCTGGTTCAAGCAATTCCCTGCCTCCGCATCCCTAGTAGCTGGGATTAAAGGTGCCTTCCACCACACCCGAATATATTTTGTATTTTTGGTAGACATGGGCTTTCACCATCTTGGCCAGGCTGGTCTTGAACTCCTGACCTCATGATCCATCCACCTCAGCATCCTAAAGTGCTGGGATTACAGGCGTGAGCCACCACGCCTGGTGGGAAGAGACATTTTTTAAAAAGGAATATCAAATAGCCAGAGACAATATGAATAAACGGTCAACATCAATAGTTAACAGGAAGGAAATGCAAATTAAAATTACAATGACATACTTACCATATTACATACACCCACCAGCTAGGCTAAAATTCGAAAGACTGATAAAACCAAGTTTTTACAAGAATATTAAACAAATGGAACTCTTACACATTGCTGGTGAGTGTAAGGTGGTATAATTTTGTAAAACTGTTTATCAACTTATTTGATATTTAAATATACACTTACCCTAGATATTCTACTGATAGATATTTACAGTAGAGAAATAAAAATGTATGTCCACTTTTTAATTGCAGCTTCATTTACAACTGCCCAGGCTGGGCACAGTGGCTCACACCTGTAATCCCAGCACTTTGGGAGGCCGAGGTGGGTGGATCACGAGGTCAAGAGATCGAGACCATCCTGGCCAACATGGTGAAACCCCGTCTCTACTAAAAATACAAAAATTAGCCAGGGGTGGTGGTGGGCACCTGTAATCTCAGCTACTCGGGAGGCTGAGGCAAGAGAATCACTTGAACCAGGGAGGTGGAGGATGCAGTGAGCCAAGATTGCACCACTGCACTACAGCCTGGTGACAGAGTGACACTCCGTCTCAAAAAAAAAAAAAAAAAAAAAAGAAAAAAAGCCAAAAAAACAAAAACAATTGCCCAAAACTAGAAACAAAAATTCAAAACATCACAAGACAATGGACAGATAAATTGTGATTTATTCATGCTGTGGAATACTACTCAACTATAAAAATAGCCAGTTTACACTAGGTAATGGAGACTTCAAGAGACAGTACAGACAACGTCCCCAGAAAATCCAACAAGGAGGTTCAGGACTCTTACCTTGTTCCAATCTGTCCAAATCTTTTGAGTTTCCTCCGACTCTGAGATACTGGCCCGTCTCCCTCTCCTGCCTCAGTTTCCTACACACACACAACATTTCCCACAGGTGTCCTGGCTCCTGCCCTTCAAGATTCCCACAATTCCCAAAACGTGCCATATATCCTTGTATCTCTCTACCCTTCCTGATACACTTCTGCTCCGTGGAACACTGATTCCTTTCACTTCTCTCTAGATCTTGGTTCTTCAAGATCTACAGGGAAAACAGCCAATTTACTGATATGCATAACAACATGAACGATTCTTAACACATGTTGAGTGAAAAAAGCCAGACACAAAATGAGTATAATTTCACTTATGTAATATTAGAGAATAGACAAAATTAATCCATGGTAACTGTAGTCATTTGCTAGGTCTGCAAACACTACAGGTTGGATGGATTAAATAACAGAAATTTATTTTCTCACATTTCTGGGGGTTAGAAATTCAAGATCAAGGTGTCAGCAGGCTTTATTTCTGAGGTCTCTTTCCTTGGCTTGCAGATGGATGCTGGCTTCTTGCTATATCCTCACATGGTCATGATTCCATCTATGTTAGCTGTGTCCTAATCTTCTCCTCTTCTAGTATTATATTTGAGCCCACCTCATGACCTCATGTTATCTTAATTACTTCTTGAGGGATTCTATCTCCAAATACAGCCACATTCTGAGGTTCCAGGGATCACAAGTTCAATATACAAATTTGGTGGAGGTGAGGATTCAGCCTATAACAGGAACAGAAGTCGGAATAGTAGTTATCTCATTGCTGAGAGTGGGTATGGGAGGAAAGAGGCATTAGGGAAACTTTCATGGTGCAGGAAGTACTCCATATCATGATTTGAATGGTGAATATATGTGTACACATATGGAAAAATTAATAGAATTTTACTTTTTTCTTTTGAGATGGAGACTCACTCTGTTGCCCAGTGGAGTACACTGGAGTACAGTGGTGTGATCTCGGCTCACTGCAACCTCCACCTCCTGGGTTCCAGTGATTCCCCTGATTCAGCCTCCTGGGTAGCTGGGACTACAGGTGTGCACCACCACACTGGGCTAATTTTTGTATTTTTAGTGGAGATGGGGTTTCACCATGTTGGGCAGGCTGGCCTCAATCTCCTGACCTCGTGATCCGCCCTTCTCGGCCTCCCAAAGTGCTGGGATTACAGGCGTGAGCCACTGCACCCCACCTATTTTATTTTATTTTTTTTAGACAGAGTCTCGTTCTGTCACCCAGGCTGGGGTGCAGTGGTGTAATCATTGATCACTGCAACCTCTGCCTCCCTGGTCCAAGGGATTCTCCCACCTCAGCCTCCTGAATATTTGGGATTACAGATGTGCATCACCAGACCTGGCTAATGTTTGTATTTTTAGTAGAGACAGGATTTCACCATGTTAGCCAGGCTGGTCTTGAACTTCTGACACCAGACAAACCACCTGCCTCAGCCTTCCAAAGTGTTGGAATTACAGGAGTGAGCCATGACACCCAGCCAATAGAATCATATGTTTTTTTGTGTGTGTTTTGTTTTGTTTTTTGTTTTTTTTTTTGAGATGGAGTCTCACTCTCTCACCCAGACTGGAGGGCAGTGGCACGATCTTGGCTCACTGCAACCTCTGCCTCCCAGGTTCAGGCGATTCTCCTGCCTCAACCTCCTGAGTAGCTGGATTACAGGTGCCCGCCACCACGCCTGGTTAATTTTTGTATTTTTAGTAGAGATGGGGTTTCACCATGTTGGTCAGTATGGTCTCGAACTCCTGATCTTGTGATCCACCCACCTTGCCCTCCCAAAGTGCTGGGATTTCAGGCATGAGCCACTGCGCCCAGCCAGAATTCTATGTTTTAGAATAGTGTATCATTTACCTAATGTAGGAATTACTCAACAAAACATAATTAAAGATACTTTCAGTATTGTGATGGATAGCATTTCTGAGTTATAGTTATGGTGCCTTGATATTCCATGTTCAATGAAACACTGATACCTCTTCATTAACTTTAACACTACCAGATGTTCATTCATAAAACAAGTATTTTTTGAGAATCTACTAGGTGCTATGAGTTGGGATGTAAATATAAAGGCAGCTTCCACAAGTCTTGCAATATTTAACTGGAAGAACTTGGAAGAACCTTACTTTCATTTCCTCATCCAAATTTGCACTATTCTTACCTCTTGAAAGTGGGGGAAAGGCCTGACGCGGTGACTCACGCCTGTAACCCCAGCACTTTGGAAGGCTGAGGCGGGTGGATCACGAGGTCAGGAGATTGAGACCATCCTGGCCAACATGGTGAAACACCATCTCTACTAAAATACAAAAAATTAGCTGGGCTTAGTGGCGTGTGCCTGTAGTTCCAGCTACTCGGAAGGCTGAGGCAGGGGAATCACTTGAACCTGGGAGGCAGAGGTTGCAGTGAGCCAAGATCGCGCCACTGTATTCCAGCCTGGGCAACAAAGCAAGGCTTCATCTCAAAAAAAAAAAAAAAAAAGTGGGGAGAAAATTCGTCAAAAACATCAGTTTCTTTTTCTTTTAATAAATGTGTAATTATTTTAAAATATTAAATGTTCCTAAGGTAAGAAGAAAGGGAAATATGCTGTAAAACTTTTTGTCTAAATAATATATTTGTTTAATAATATAATTTAATATCATCAGACTTAAAAGAGATAATGTTTTATGTTGAAAAAATGCTTTCTAATCTATGTAATTAATACTATCCATGCAAGTTCTTATTCTAATGGTAAATTAAAGGACTCCACATCTGTATTTTGCCTGGAGTTGAATATTCTTTATTAAGTTCAAACAAATGGAGCCCAATAAGGTACTGGTAAATTATAACATAGCAGGTAAGTAATTTATAATATGACCTTCTTAAAATTCTTCCCCACACATGTATTACTGTTTCAAAGGCAGGTGACGTGTCCCACAGACTCTTAGTTATGTTTCATATAACTAATATATATAGTAAACATAATATAAATAGTTATGACAAATAGGAAAAGGAAAACAGCTGATAAAAAAATACATTAGCCCAGCTGGGCACGGTGGCTCACGCCTGTAATCCCAGCATTTTGGGAGGCCGAGGCAGGCGGATCATGAGGTCAGGAGATCGAGACCATCCTGACTAACATGGTGAAACTCCATCTCTACTAAAATACAAAAAAATTAGCCGGGCATGGTGGCGGGCACCTGTAGTCCCAGCTACTCGGGAGGCTGAGACAGAAGAATGGCATGAACCAGGAGGTGGAGCTTGCAGTGAGCCAAGATCACGCCACTGCACTCCAGCCTGGGCTATAGAGCGAGACTCCATCTCAAAAAAAAAAATAATGGAAGGAAAGAAAAAGACAGGATTCATGGATGACTCCAAAACATTTGAGCTTAAGAACTGGAAGAATTTTTACTGAAATGGGAAAAGGTAGAGGGGGAACATAGTAAACAGACGATGGAAATCAAGAGTTTGGCTAGAGACATCCTAACTAGTAAAGGCCTATTAGACATCAAAGTAGAGGTATTAAGTAGAAAATGTGATGCATAAAAAAATGAAGCTTAACAGGAATGTCCAAAACTGGAGATTATGTATATAGGAGTCATTATGTTTGATTAGATTCAAAGTCTCAGGACCAGAGGAGACTGCCCAGGAAGTGAGTCTAGTATTCAAATTCCTGTCAGGGAATCACATCTCTTCCCTTCTATGCCATGCAGTTGGAATGATATTGAACACAAACTGAAATTCCTTGGCTTGAGCAAATCAGAGATCCCATCTGTTTAGCTAACCAATGAATTCAGAGATGGATCATGATCTGACTTTGGCTACGAGAAAAGATAAAATTCAGAGAAAAAATTTTCTTGATTTTCTGTAAAAGCTACCAGAAAAGAAGTACTCTTTAGAAGAAAGCCTGTATTAAGAAAGTAAAAGAAACTAGCTACTCAGTATAGTCAGAGATCAACTATCAACTGAAGCCAGCGTATCTCTGCACTTTTAATATGAGAAAACCAATAAGTGTGTTAACTCAAGCAGATGCTTTGGTTGTTTTTATAAAGTTTTGAAAGCATCTGAGACCAGAAATAGAAAGGTAAAAAGGAAAGGAGAGAGACAGGAAGGGAGGGAGGAAAGAAGGGAGAAGTTCTTCAGTCTGAGGAGTAGAAAATAAAAATAAACCAGAGGAATTTATTTGTTCACTCCCTAAAGGAGCTGTTCCAAGTATTTCTTGCATAACCTACTAATGTCTCCAGATAGGAATGAATCTTTAGAAATTTGACCCCCTCCAGTGGTTAAGATATCTACCAAAAAAGATCTTACACTTCTCCATTTTACACATTAAAATTGGCACCAGTGAAACTTGGTTGCTTGATTAATGTTGCATTATTTTACTGCTCCCAGGTACCACATTGTCAGAACCCTAATAGCCCTACTGTTGAAACTCACTTCCTCAAGTCACTTTGAAAAGAGTGATCAAGGCATTCTAAGCCTTCTGAGAATCCAGTTAGTCCATGTGAGGGAAAATTGGTTATTGTTGTGTTCTGAAATCTCAATGAATAAGACCATGGACTTTGTTGGGCTTCTTTATCAGGGTTGCGTACTCAGCTGTTCTTTTCAGAAGATCAATAACTATACCATTTAAAATATTTTTTCAATCCATTTTCAACTAAAACATAACAACAGGCATTTCCTAATACCAGAATTTTAAAGAAATTCTCTGAACAAAAAGAAACCATTCCAATTAATGTGGCATTAATTCTGCTTTGAAGGAATGGGAAGAGGACTGTAGGGTTTATTTTTCCCTAGACTGTCTATGCTATTCACGTGGACTTTGCCTTAGTGCTTGGCAAATGCAGGGAGAATAATTGAGGATTATGTTTATCCTTTCTGTTGACATCTGGAAAAAACCCCAGGCAAAAGTCAGCAGCCATTAATTCAAATAAGTATAGTTCCTTTGACAATGCAGTTGAACATCTTTCTTTTCCTAAGATGTAAAGTCTCCTTCTAATCCATCATGTTTTTACCTCATCTAAGCCTTGCCACCTAACTTACATGTTGGAAAGTTGTTCAAATAATATTGTAAGTACTTCCTTAATTTCTAATAAAAGTGTAGTTATTAAAAAGAATATTTTTCAACAGCTCAATTTGGGGTAGCTTCACACATATCAGAAACACCTGCTAGCTACCTCTACAAATGCCTTACTTTCTAACATTGTATATTTTAAATATTCCTATGTATTACTCATTAAATATTCCTAATTGGTATTTGTTATTCAAATGAACTTCAAAGCTCTAGATCTTCCCATTCTTAAGGAGCAGGTAGTCTGGTATACATGAAATTCAAATCAAATTCAAATATTTTTACTTTTTGTTCATTAGTTTTGGCAAGCAATGTTCATTTGTATTTGTGACTAGCAACTTCTGGCTCCCACCTCCTAAAAAGGCAAAATGGTCTGACCACCAAGACTGTCAGAAACAACTTTGAAGTGCTTTTGACAAATTTCTTATATCTCAGCTGCCTGCTGTGTGAAAGAGCAGAGTATTCAAAGCATATCAAAAAAAAAAGAGAGAGAGAGAATTTTAAAAGATGTAAAATAATTACCACAGCAGCAACTTAATTGCATTTGGGTAGTCACATTTTACGAGAGCTACTCAAACAGTATTTTAAGTCATAATTCCTTTGTCCTAAGACCTTACATTTTAGTCATTTTTAATAAATATGTCATGTTTTGATCTTTTCCCTTCTTAAAAAAAATTTGGTCCAATGTACATTGCTTACCTGGTATGGATATTGCTGAGAAAGTTTATTATTTGTCTTCATTGTAATGTTTTAAGGTACAGCAAGTGGCGGCACACCCTCAACATGCTAGTGAAGTCTCTGACAGCATAATTAAACATGTCTTTTCCAAGATTTCTTGAGAAACCTCAGATTGGTAAGCCCTAGTCCCACGGAAAAATATTTCCTACTGCACTATCAATAAATCCCACATCATAATTGAGGAACCCATCTGCAGTTCTCTAGGAGCACTGCGTTTGCTGCTGCTTAGTGCAAATATTCATTCATCACATATGTGTATGTGATTTATTTTAATCTATTCCTAATTACTGAATTTTTTAAAGGCATCTTGAAATATCCCTAAATACATACATAGGCAAGTGACTTAACCTCTTTTCTCATTTTTTTCTTCATTGTTGCTTTTGTCTTTGCTGGATGTCCTTCTATTTTAAAGTAGATTTTTTTTTTTTTTTTTTTTTTTTGGAGACAGAGTTTTGCTCTGTTGCCCATGCTGGAGTGCAATGCAGTGACCTCGGCTCACTGCAACCTCAAAGTAGGTGTTTTTTTCAAAGGTGTCAATACCCAGTAGTCTATCCCATCACGCCAGAAGTCATTTTCCATAAACAAAGAATAAAATGCCTTGAAGGGTAAAAAGAAAGAAAGAAGAAAGAAAGAAAGAATAAGAGAAAGAAAGAAAGAGAAAGAAAAGAAAGAAAAGAAAGAGAGAAAAAGAAAGAAAGAAAAGAAAGAGAGAAAAAGAAAGAAAAAAAGAAAGAGAGAAAAAGAAAGAAAGAAAGAAGGAAAGGGCACCATTTTATAATCATGGTTTGACACTGATTCTGTTGAATTTATAAAATTGCTGAACTTTGTCTGGGCAAGGTGGCTCATGCCTGTAATCCCAGCATTTTGGGAGGCCAAGGCAGGTGGATCACCTGAGGTCAGGAGTTTGAGACCAGCCTGGCCAGCATGGTGAAACCCCGTCTCTACTAAGAATACAAAAATTAGCTGGGCATGGCGGTGTGTGCCTGTATTCCCAGCTACTCTGGAGGCTGAGGAAGGAGAATCGCTTGACCCCAGGAGGCAGAGGTTGTAGTGAGCTGAGATCACGCCACTCCAGCCTGGGTGACAGAATGAGACTCCGTCTCAAAAAAAAAAAAAAAAATTGCTGAACATTATTGTTAGGAGTCCTCTGATAACCTAAAGGGATCTTCATTAACCTGAATGATCAGACAGACAAAAATAAGTAGTAGACAATGTAATTTAGCTCTTTGCCACGTTTTTCTCGTCAATGCTGAAGGCACCACATTCTGACATGGTGTAAAAGAAAAAAAAAGGAATGTGAATTTCAAGTGAAGAAAACTAAAACACTGTGGTATTAAAGATTCATTTATGGTGTTTACATCAACAAAACTAAGTGCTCTGGGTTAGTTTGAAAGGAAATTCATATTGGGGTGTGGTATTTGATTTTAGGCTCACGACTGCACATTGGAACAATGAAAGACATTTTCTTCCTATGAAAAATTGTACCTGAAAGACTGATACTGAAGTACTATGGAGAATTTAGCAAATTGGCTTGAGTTATTTTTGTTATATTCCTTTAAAAATTTTGATATTATAGCTTACGCTGTATTTAAAATAGTGTAATACCTATTTTTGAAACAAAATGATATATCTTTGTTTTCTCTATTCCATGAACATTATTTTTCTAGAGGATTTGAGCCACACAGCTATAGATTTATATTTAGATTTGACAGATTTAGAGTATGTGGTGTTTAATTTCTAGAGGGATGTGCCATGTGATGAACAGGACTGGGAACCTTAAATATGTTCCCGAATCCAACCTGGACGTTGACAAGGCCGGGATTAAGAAATGTATCTTCCTTTAGAGTTTTCCTCTTTCTCAGGTAAAAATCATAACAGCTCTCCAGTTTAGAGATGACTTTAATGCTTTTATTTATTTATTATTTATATATATATATATTTATTATTTATTTTTGAGATGGGGTCTTGCTCTGTCTCCCAGGCTGTAGTGCAGTGGGGCAATCATAGCTCATTGCAGTCTTGAACTCTTGGGCTCAAGCAATCCTCCTGCCTCTGCCTCCTGAATAGCTGGGACTACAAGTGTGTGCCACCACACCTGGATAATCCTTTTAAATTTTTAGAGTGAGTAAATGCTTTTAAGGAAAAATATATCATATGCACACACACACATACATACACACAAAATGTGACATAAAGGTGAATCTATACCTAGGGCTATACATAAAACCAGATGCTGCAGTATGTTTAAAAATTGAACTCTGAAATCATACTGCTTAAGTTCAAATCACATTTCTAACCATTACTTTATAGGACTTTGGGCAAGTTACCTAACTTTTCTGCAACCTCATTTCCTTATATGAAAAAATTTCCATGTCCCATATAAGTTGTTTTGAAGGTGAAAAATGTTAATATATGTGAAAGCACTTAAAACAGTGCCCAGCTTATAGTCAACACTACATGCAAATTTTAGCTATGATTGTCATTGTACTAATGCACATGGAACAACTTAGTTACCCCACTAGAATATAAACTTAAGCTATCAGACAATCTAGATAAAAAATATAAATAAAAAATAAAAGCAATAAGATTGTATGCTTGTCTTCACCCAACGAAAAGAAATTACTATTAAAACTTCAATGTATTACTTCTGCTATACTTATATCTTCTATAAATGTTCTAAAATTTATCAAATTCTATCACTTCATGTTTTCTTTACTGTTTTGCTTCCAACAAACTACCCTCCCCCCTAAAAAAGAAAATAAAACGAATTGCTAGGAAGCTTAATCATTGTTATCTAAAAGATTTCTATGTCTGAGTAGGGTTGATAAAATAAGACCAATGTGGCTGGGCGCGGTGGCTCACACCTGTAATCCCAGCACTTCGGGAGGCTGAGGCAGGTGGATCATGAGGTCAAGAGATCAAGACCATCCTGGCCAACATGGTGAAACCCCGTCTCTACTAAAAAAAATACAAAAATTAGCTGGGCGTGGTGGTGCACATCTGTAGTCCCAGCTACTTGGGAGGCTGAGGCAGGAGAATCTCTTGAACCCAGGAGGTGGAGATGAGCTGAGATAGCGCCACTGCACTATAGCCTGGCAACAGAGCGAGACTCTGTCACAAAAAAGAAAAAAAAAAAAAAAAAAAAAAAAAAAGACCAATGTCATTAAGCCGTCTCATGCTTAGAACTACAGGAGCTAGAGTAAATTCATGTGCTTTATTTTTGAAGCAGTATTATTAAATGTATACAAAGGCTTATGGAGAAGGAGCCTTGTTGGGAGTGCAAACCTGAGCTATATGATTTGGAGGATAAATATAAATGTAAATTCTGATATTCAAGTAGAAACATGGCTATCAGGATGTGATTTACCCTTAGATATTATGTTACTAAACAAGTATCAACTTTTAAAGCTAAAAACCCAAACCCATAAAAAGCATAAACGTTTCCAATTTTTCCTGCAGCAGAGTATCTTTCAGAGTTTTGCTTTATATACTAGTCATAGTGGTATACATATACTTACTGGTTTATTAGGACATCTCTGGTCAGCTCTTCCTAGTATGCTTATACTGGGAATTTTACATTATTATTATTACTTGCAACCAATCCCTACATCTGCAAGCATGCAGCGGTAAGACCAATATTTTTTCCTGAACAAGTTAAAAAATACAAAACTTGTTTCAGGGCTTGGCAACTATCTTGGCATTTAGCTTTCAATTTAAATGTGATTTTTATGTTAACATATATATTGGAATTGAAGTGTTCAGTATTTAGTTGATTTTAAAAGTCAGAAATTTACTAACCCATTTACTACTTATCCAATTATATAAAACATTTTTTTTTTTTTTTTTTTGGACTGAGTCTCTCTCTGTCGCCCAGGCTGGAGTGCAGTGGCACGATCTCGGCTCACTGCAAGCTCCACCTCCCGGGTTCACGTCATTCTCCTGCCTCAGCCTCCCGAGTAGCTGGGACTACAGGCACGTGCCACCACGCCCAGCTAATTTTTTTTGTATTTTTAGTAGAAAAGGGTTTTCAGCGTGTTAGCCAGGATGGTCTCGATCTCCTGACCTCGTGATCTGCCCGCCTCGGCCTCCCAAAGTGCTGAGATTACAGGTGTGAGCCACTGCACCCGGCCTGAAGTTTTGGTTCAATATCTTTCTGAGATTTGAAATAAAAATATATTATTTACCAAAACAATCTCAAATATGTTACTATTTTAGAAAATATCTCATTGTAAGTACCTGTTAAAGTTGTAATTTTTTAGGCAACAAAATTCATTCAAATAAGACTCAAAGTTTTAATATTATCACAGAAAAGAGAGACTATTTCCAAAATCTTGGACAAAGAACAATTCCCTCTATCAAAGAACATTATCTTCATCTATTTTACTCTACTAAACAGCTTGGTGGAAAGAGATGAGAGTGAAGAGTGGCCATAAAAAAGAAAGAGATATTCTTTCAGCCAGCTAGTAAATTAAAATCATGTATTTATTTGAGCACCAAAGTGAAGCCATATTGCCCTGCTATCTGACCTAATGTTGAATATAGACATAGAACATGTATTTTAACTAATAGAACATCCAGATGGGTCAGCAGTTAGAAGGCTGGGCAAACACTCAAAAGGTAGCAGGGACCTAGTTGTCAAAATCAAGTTGATAAGTAAAATTCTAGTAATTCGAAGGTAAAAGGAGAACGGAGAAGGGAGACTGCCAAGAATCCAGCCCTTCATGGGCACTGCATGAGGTCCAAGACAGAAATGCAGGCATGGAGGAAAATAAAATTCAGATAAGGACTGGGAAAATATCTTCCAAGATGATTTAATGGTAAGTCTCAAAAATTAGACCTCTTTAAATACCTGCTACCCAAGGTAAGGAATAGACTGTAGATAGCAACGAAGCTACAGCTATGGGTGAAGGTCAAATGGCACCGATTTGAGAAGACAAACTTCAATGTCTTTTGACATCCTGGAATGGAAAGCTTGCTTGGCAGAATACTACTCTATGGAAAGAATACTAGCAGCATCTAGTGGCTGGCCTCTGTAAGTGCCCCTTGGACCTAGGTCCTAAGGTAGAAAAAGTGTGATCGTAAACATGGTGAGCTATTGATAGACTTTAATGTATTTCTTATTTCTAGGAGAATGACAGTAGAAGTAAGGGCAATTGTCTAGACTACCACTTTCAAAGTATCATGGGAAACATAAAGAAGCATAAGGTATTCAAATAGTTTAATATAACTCTGTTCCTGCTATAATTTACTCAGACCAAATCAGCAAAGTATGGCTGAGCATACTTAGCTTTTCATATTTTTTATCAATCTATATATAGCATTAAAGTAAGAAATAATTAATTTAGAAAGAGTAACCTATGACATAATTCCTGTGCTCAAACTACATATGGTTATAGAGCCTGCTTGGATTCTACTTCTATATCTACAACTGGTATTTTTCACTTCCTTATTGCTGAAGTAGTCTCCATATTGTAATATTACATGGAAGAAGGATTTTCTTAATGTTTGGTATTTACTCTTTTAAATCATTTACCCTTGGTGATCAACATATGATTTTGATCAAAATCAAATGGTGATCAACATGATTTATTCTAAATGATGCACATTTAAGAAAATATTAAAAGGATCTTAAGTGGATGGAAGAATCTTCTAAAAAAGGAGTGTTAGACAGCTGAAAAAAAATCAATTAATTAAGCTCCCCTTTAACGATAGAAAAGAAATAGAAATTACCTGAATTTTCATTTACTTGGCTGTTTTTAAAATATTAACAAGTCAGTTAAATCTCACCTCTAACTGCTATATTAGAATTTAGCGGCCGAGCGCGGTGGCTCACGCTTGTAATCCCAGCACTTTGGGAGGCCGAGGCGGGCGGATCACAAGGTCAGGAGATCGAGACCACGGTGAAACCCCGTCTCTACTAAAAATACAAAAAAATTAGCCGGGCCTGGTGGCGGGCGCCTGTAGTCCCAGCTACTCGGAGAGGCTGAGGCAGGAGAATGGCGTGAACCTGGGAGGCGGAGCTTGTAGTGAGCCGAGATCGCGCCACTGCACTCCAGCCTGGGCGACAGAGCGAGACTCTGTCTCAAAAAAAAAAAAAAAGAATTTAGCTTTGATAAATAAGGATCATTCTTTTTTCTGAATGCAGCAGAGTTGCAAGTTTCTTGTTAAAGCCTTTTAAAAGGCAGTTGTTTTTTTTTTAATTCACAGCTCACTTCTCTTCTTTTCTTAATTAGTAGCTTGAATGTGATTTTCCCTTTTTAAAATTGAGCAGGCTGTGTTGCTAAATGGTGTTTTTGACATTCCTGCACTGGGGACAGATTCAAAACAGAGAGAGAAGACAATAGAGATTGACTACATACTTCATGGACCAAAATCGAGGCAAATGCTGGTAATTACAGGAATTCGGCAACACTTTGTTTGCTGGCATCTGTACTTGGAAAAACAATGAAATAATCATGGACAAATATGATGTGAAACGTGTTTATGGAGCAGCATGTTTTATTAACACTGAGCACTGCGGAAAGATAAGCACCACTTGCTAATTTTAAAATTTCTATGAACTGTGGCAATTAAGCCTAATAATTATTTAAAGACTATAATAAAGATGAGACCATTTTGTACTGCGTTTAGAGAAAAGAAAAAGTGCTAAAGTTCAGTTTGTATGATACATCACCTATGCAACTTTTCCTACCTGTTATGATTTGAAATTGGAAACATTTCCTGACACATTCCTCTGAAATTTAAGTATTTATCAGTTCTCATTTTGCTGCTTTGTTAATTTTTTCTTGTTTCTGTTGTTGTTGTAACTATTTATTGGGAGTCTTTTGTACCTAGATGTTAATTTTATAGAGTGTTTCCAAACATTCTGGGGGATCAGAAAACAATAGGTCTAACTGAATAAAGCATTAAATATATTAACTTTTTCTTTCAGAATAGCAATTTTTCCACTTACAGATTATAATAAATAACAACAGGAAAGGCAGTTATTTTTCTGAGTCCTTAAATGGCAAACTATTTCCAAAGTTTCAAAGAGACTTGTTAGAGCCCTGGGCAGAGTACAGCACTGTCTTTCACTGTGTTAGCCTAGTGATAACAAAAACAGACTGGATATCAAAGCAGCCAGAACTAACACTGCAGGATTTAAAACACAAACAGACAAGAAATTGAATTATTGATCATTAATATTTATTTTAAAGAAAAGTTTAATATATTTCGCTTCATTTTCTGTAGAGAAAACAAAACATTTTATTCTCTGTTTTTGCCGCTCCATATTCTCACGCTATCCTTTGCAATTCGTTGTCATTTCTTGAGTTATTTTAAAATATAAACTTGCATATTTTACTTTGAAGCATAATAAAATTAACGAATAGCTATGTTGTGAGTATAAACAACGGAATGTCAAGGTTCATTCATCTCTCTTCTTCCCTCACAAAATAAGTTTATTATGACATTTATACTGAAAGAAAATCATTTCTTTGGCACAGAAAAGGGATGCTGCCAATAATTACTTCTGAATCAGATTTCTGTCAATAGAAATGGAATATGATTGCCTCACCACCACCCCTATAACAACAAAAACAACAAAACTAGATGAGTTGATTAGCAACACTGTGTCTATTGATTACATTCTTCTTGAACTGTCAGCAAGATCATTCCAAAATGTTGGTATGTATTCCATAGTTGCAAAAGCAAATGCTGGAAAAAGCAATATGGAAAAACGGATTGTGTCAGTAGTGTATTTTCAATGCCTCTCTTTTTTATTTGCACTCACATAGTTGAAGAGGAACAGAGCTGGCTTTGGGCAGAAAGATGAAGTAGGAAATTGAAACTCAGCTTTTTTCTGTGGTCTCTAATCTTCCTGAGTTGTGAATTTATCACACCTCCAAACCTCCAATCCCTCACTGCCCCCACCCTCAACACATATACTTCAAACTCTCCTCTTTGTTTTAAAGTCAAAGGCTTAGAGCAATTTTTGACTCCCAACACCAATGATTCCAACTCAAAAACTAAGTTTTCCTGAGACGTGCATTTTAATTCAAATTTCTGTTTGTGGAACATAAAAATCATGTCCAGTTAGAGACAGGGAAAGGTGAAGTTATTGTTCAAAGACAAAAAGGTAAAGCTCAAAGTGGGAATAGGTTAGATTTCTGGGATGAAGTTCAGGCAGGTCTTTTTGTTTTGCCAAAAAAATTTTACCAGCCACCTCTCAGACTGATTCTGAAGGCAAGCTTGATTCAGCTGTATCAGAGAAATGGGAAAACAAAAAAACAAAAAAAGTGTGCAGTACATGTGGGAAACCCACACACTTAATCTCATGTTGTCAACAAATTCAATGGGGCTGGTCCCATTAGAAAAGAAAAAAAAGAATAAAAGAAAGAGGAAGGAAGAAAGCAAAGAAGAAAGAAAGGCAGGGGGAAATTACTCCTCACTAGGAGCTATGAGACTACGAAAGAAACATGAAACATCATATGTTTCTTCCAACTCTAATAGACCCTAATTCCTGGGTCTTACTCAGAAATTCGTTCTGAAGTCTGTCAACATGCAGAAAATCATGTAGAATCCACACTACATTGGATAATATGTTATAAAATTATTATGTCAATAATTTTGCTCAATTACATATGTTTTCAGTAAATTCAACACTAACCCTTTGTGGTTGTTTTTTTCCCTCCAGTTTTCAAGTCAAGTTACTGTGTCTTAGTTGAATACTGATGAAGTTTAAGAGTTATGTTGTATGGAAAATATTTGCTTTGATCCTTCTCAGTGTTGCGATGTGCCCACACTGTAAGAGGAATGAGGCAACTGAACTAGAGAGAAGGTAGACTCATAGCTCACATTATGCTGTGCACAATATTACTGAGTGAAGTAGCTGGCAAAATTGCTTACATTTACAGCCATGGAATCTGGAAGGTGCCCTCCAAGAGAACTGGCCTATCAGCCCTGATCTAGCATGGTGACTTAACTATTCCTCCAACATAAGCCACCCACGGGTTCTTGACTCAGAACTCACTTCTTTAAGGCAATTCTAAACCTTAGTCATCCAAGGCTTTTAAAGACCAAGACTTTATTTATTTATTTATTTATTTATTTATTTATTTATTTTATTTTTTGGAGACTGAGTTTTGCTCTTGTTGCCCATGCTGGAGTGCAGTGGTGCAATCTCGGTTCACTGCAACCTCCGCCTCCCGGGTTAAAGCAATTCTCATGCTTCAGCCTCCTGAGTAGCTGGGATTACAGGCATCTGCCACCATGCCCAGCTAATTTTATTTATTTATTTTTTTTCTGTATTTTTAGTAGAGATGGGGTTTTTGCTATGTTTGGCCAGGCTGGTCTTGAACTCCTGACCTCAGGTGACCCACCCGCCTCGGCCTCCCAAAGTACTGGGATTACAGACGTGAGCCACCGCGCTGGGCTCCAAGACTTTAATATAAGCTTAGAAACGACTGAAAACTGAATTCAGTCCTCAAGATGAGTAGGCTCAAAGTATTAGGCAACTTAATAATTCATAAAAAATAACAGTTCCAAAAATAGTATTAGTATGGGCTTGAAGAAATTATAAATAATATATTAATAGATGTTATTATTTATAAATAAATATTCAATATTTTAAAACCTGAGGATTCTTAGGAATTGCATATGCTGTAAAATTGCCCAAAATTTTATTCTGAACTTTTTATTAAACTTCACTTTCCTTCACATGCACTAAAATCTAATTTTCAAAGTAAGGATTTAATGTAGCCAGCTTTCCAATATTTGTTCTAAAAGCTGCCAGATAGAAATATGACATTAAATGGCAGGTCCAACTTTTGTTTAAAAAAATGTATCTGCGTTAAAGTGAATATGGTACTGAGAATTGTGATTGCAGATCATTTAAAAACTCTTGTTTATTCTCGCTTGAGTTCTAGTGGTTCTATAATGTTTATAATTTTTATAATCAGATAAAAATAAGTTAATAAAGGAAATATTCAATGCTGAACAACAAAAACAAGAAAAGATTGTCTGAGATGAAAGGCCACATGGCAGGGAATCAATAAAGACTGGCAGAAAGTGAGAGACATGAAGAAAGGTCTGGCATGAGAGTTTAGATAAAATATTGAAGGAAAACATCTGCGAGGAACTGGGGTGCTGGTGGTGGCTAGATGCAAGACTTTATCTTTTAAAATATGTGCACGTCTTGATGTGAATATATGATTATTAAATGGTGAATGGTATGAAAAGGAACTGTCAACTTTGGCATAGTTTTGAGACACTAGTGAAGTAATAAACAGAAAAAAATCTACAAAAATTGATTTCACTATGAAAATAAATCTTAGTTATAGAAATTCACTATATATAGAAATATATATATATAGAAATTCATTTACTATAGATATAGAAATTCATTCACATGAATTACTATAAATTTCATAGCACCAATGGCCAAGTCATAATACACTTATTAAAAAGTATGTATTAGATTACTGTTGCTTTCTTTGACTTCATGCTTTCGTATGTGTGTAGTATGTGCTCTTCAGGATGCTCTGCTCATGATTGTTTTTAATCTAAATAACTTGACACATAATTAACTTTGTTTGCCATTACAAAACATTATTTGAGAAGAATGTTGTAAATGTATGTATTTAGCATTACTGAGAGAATTAATATGAACACCTTGTCAAGTAACTGCAAGAAGCCTTTTCAAAATAAACAGCAAAACTTATGCCAAACTGAATTTTCTTTCTGTAAAAAATAATGCATATGCACTTTGATTTAGATACTGCAGTTTATCATATTCACTGTGAAAAAAAGTACGGATATTATTTGGATTAGTATTAGCATACCTCCCTCAAATGTCATTAGTTTGTGATGACAGAAATTTATTTCACTTAGAAGTTCAATGCAAATATTCCTATCAAAAGTGCTGCTTCCTTCCATGTGGTGATTCAAGGACCCAGGATCCACAGATCGTGTAGCTCCTCTATACCCTAGGGTGTTGTAGTCCTTTGCAGCAGCTGGTGAATGAAGAAAGTATATGGCAAGGGCTTATTTCTAAAAGACTTGCCTTAGAAATGACACATAATTACTTCCACTGATATTCTATTTGTATAAAGTAGCTCACATAGCCACACCTAAATGCAAACAGGGTTGTAAAATGTAATTTCTGGCTAGACAACCATGTGTCAAAGGTATCTCTGCTCACTCCCCAGGGATATCTCCATGTTATTAAGGGAGAACATAAAATAGACAGTTGACTATCTCTGCCATAGCAGAGCACTTAATCCAGCCTATAATTTTAGCCTTTGCATTTTGCATCACCATAAGGATTTGCTGTCATCATCATTTCTGTATTTTCTCTTGGTTCATAAAAATTATTTGTCCCATTTCCAATCAAGAAATTAAGAATACAGGCAGTGAGGACTACTCAGAATAGTGAGAATATAAATATAAGTCACTTAGTTGTAGGAGTTATACCGTTAATGACCTAACACCAGTGTAATTGTGGGAAAAAAATCACTTAGGATTCACTAGTCCATCATTTCTTGTTCTGTTGGCATCTGCCGTTATCCTATCGGGTGACCTTGGGAAAATACTTGTATTCTTTGGACCTGTGTTTTTGTAGTTACAAAATAAGGGAATTATATTGGATCATTGATTCCCAACCTTTCTACTATGAAAGACAAACTCATAAAACCAAACTTTGAGATTATAATGCTATATAAGTCTACATTAATTAAGTCATAGCCTACATGGCCTTGCAACCAGTATGATTTCATTTATTCTTTTTGAAATGGAAATAACTTTTTTTGAAATAGAAATTTCTTTTGAAATAACTCAGAAACTTTATGACTATTAGTACTACCACCACTACAACTATTATTACTGCAATTTTAATTAAACTGACTCTTTTTTGAGTGTTTACTGTATTCCATACATTCTTCTAGCTGAAGTTTAATCATCTGGAAGAAATAGCACAACTGAGAAACAAACCCCAAGCCAAGTCTGAAATCACAACTCTGCGTGGCTCCAGTGGTGATTCAGACACCACTGTGAGAAACCACTGGATACGATGAATTACCATTAGATGTTACTATCATATCTATGCATCTGTGAACGCATACCAAAGAGTGAAAAAAGTCACTGTTACCCATGGTTCCTCCAAGTACCCTTCTTCAGTTTCAAGACTGTGTGTCTCAGTTTCCTTACTTGAAAAATGAAGTCTATATAGCTTATCCCCATAGCTTCCTCAAATGCCTTAAGTGCCAATTAAGTGACTGCTCCAAAGTAATAAAAAGCCCAACTTCTGAGAATTAACTTTATGAACATAGGGTAATGAAGCCAACCCAATTATCCATGGTAAGAGATGACAAGGAAAAATAAGACTAAATTAAATCTACAGGTGTTCCTAAACCACATTTTTGCCATTCACCTAAGCTCTTAACTAGCACTACTAATAAGCTGCAAATAGATAGATTTGAATTTTATCACTTTCTCTCTCCACCCCCTACTCTTGTCTGGTGTAAGTGCTAATGGGCAGTCAACCACCCTTTTAAAGACAGGAAAAGCAGAGGCTGGACCAAGCAATCAATAGACTGGATAATTAGCCCTTGAGTAATTGAGAGTTAAATGTCTTATATTAACTTCACCCCATTACTCCCAGAATATGAACAAGCCAGAGCAAGATGGACAAGAATATGAGAGAGCAGAAGCAAAAAGAAATATAGTAAAGGAACAGAGTTCTTTACCTTGGGGTTATCATATGACACAAACTCCAGTGACATGAAACCAGATGACAACGGCAGGTTAGCAGGGCAATTCAAAACATGACAGGATGGCCACAAGAGCTGTAAGAGAGTTGTTTCCCCTCAGAACCAAATTATTTTTCTCTCTCTCTTTTTTTTTTCCTGCAACAAAAGACTCACTCCAGGCTTTGGCTGTGTTCCCAAAAGATTGGGTAATTAAGCAGGTATGATTTCCAAGGAGAAATAAATATTTTTCAGTTACTAGACACTGTCATTGGGCTTTGATTCAAATGTGCATAATTTTTGAACAGGAAACATAATGAAAGGAATGTTTCACAAATTAATATAAAGCCCAAAGGCATACCTGGCACTCTCTTACATGAAATCATTGTCTTTCGTATGCCAGGAATGTGAACTGAGTACCTATCTTGGAAAATGCTTTTCTCCTTGTAGTATTAGCACTGACTTTAAGCAAAGAAAACTCAATTTTAATAAAAGTGCTCATAAAATATAACCTAAGCCCTTTTTATAGGTTGTATAGATTTGAAGGCATTTTAAAATATAATAGTATTGATTTCAGTATAACAGTAAAAAGTGACTCTTCTTCAGAGGTTGAGAAGCTAAAAAGAAGGGTTAAATGACATGAATAATTTCACAGAGTGACAAATTCAAATTAGAGATTAGGATATAGAGTACTGGGCTCTAGGCCCAGAACCCCCAACTATTATTCTCTAAAATTAATGTGGAACTTTAAAAGGTAAAATGACTGGAAGAGCTAAGAAAATTCTCCCCTACACATACACAAATGTAATTTTAACTATACAAGTGAATGAGTAATCACCTAGAAGATTAAACAAAATTTATCCCTTTTAGGAATAATAGATTTTGCATGATCATTCTACACTCTCTCATCTGTTCTACCAACAGTAAAGAGTGTAATAGTAGCTTAGCCATGGGATGGAGGTTGTACTTAATAAGACCATATTTTGTATGAAATTAACAAGAAATTAAACATGTTTATGAATCTCACTTTATGCATAATGTAAGAAGAATGTCAAAAAATTACATACATCGACCAGGCACGGTGGCTCACGCCTGTAATCCCAGCACTTTGGGAGGCCGAGGTGGGCAGATCACGAGGTCAGGAGATTGAGACCATCCCGGCTAACATGGTGAAACCCCGTCTGTACTAAAAATACAAAAAATTAGGCAGGTGTGGTGGTGGGAACCTGTAGTCTCAGCTACTTGGGAGGCTGAGGCAGGAGAATGGCATGAACCCAGCAGCGGGAGCTTGCAGTGAGCCGAGATCACACCACTGCACTCCAGCCTGGGTGACAGAGTGAGACTCCACCTCAAAAAAAAGAAAAAAAATTACATACATCAAGAATTGCTTAACTTCTAAGACGATGGTGAGCTGACTCAATTATAAACTTATTTAAACTGGTGCCTGTAATCCCAGCACTTTGGGACGCTGAGGTGTGTGGACCACCTGAGGTCAGGAGTTCGAGACCAGCCTGGCCAACATGGTGAAACCCTAACTCTACTAAAAATATAAAAATTAGCCGAGTGTGGTGGTGGGCACCTGTAATCTCAGCTACTTGGGAGGCCAAGGAAGGAGAATTACTGGAACCTGGGAGGTGGATGTTGCAGTGAGCCGACATCACACCACTGCACTCCAGCCCCAGTGACAACAGTGAGACTCTGCCTCAAGAAAAAAAAATGTTATTTAAACTGGTAAATATTCCTATCATCTGGGCAACATATTTTTATATGTTAAAATATAAGTGATTTGTGGTACATATACCGTTGTTTTAATATATGTCCTTTAGAATCTTTTTAGTCTTTCTTTTTCAAGTGATCATTAAACAGCTATAGGGGTGGAAAGGGAGGATCCCTTTCATCCCCATCATAAAGATCACAGCCGATACCCGTATAACAATGACAGGTTAACAAGAGAAAAGTATAATAAATGTATTTGGTTATAGTTTTATGTGACATTGGAGCCTTCAGAATGAAGACATAAAGATGCAAGGTAAAGTATTTTTATGCTTAGGTCCAATGAAGAATGGGCAGCCCCATAGAAATATGACTGAGAAAAAAGCTATGATCTAATGGTATGACTAAGTGGAGAAACTCAGCAAGACCTGTCTGTTCAGAATTTTCTCAGCCTCTGTGCAGCATTCCTCCTTCCAGGTACAGTGTAGGACCCCTCTAGAAGGAGAGTCTTAATTTCTTTATGCCCAGATGTTACACAGAAAGGTTGGAGAAGGGACAGTTAGAGTAATATGTTTAAGCATTATGGCTGACTTTGAGAAAAATGGGTTCTGGTTTCTATGACTTGCCTTGGTTGGGGAAGAGGAATTCTAGTTTCTATAGCTTGCCTCAGGGAAAAATGAAGGACAAAAAACAGGAGGGCAAGAGAACATTAGAGAGAGACTTGGCTTCTAAGGCTGCTTCTTAGGCCTTTATTTTGGGGTATAATTGTCTGAGCCCCAATATTCCCCAGTCTGAAACTTCCCCCAAGAAGTTTTGGGGCTCAAAAATTTGGTTGGTGAATGTCTCGTAAGCAACTGAATCAGTCTCTCAGTCCTGAGAATAGGACAGTCCAGTTCGACAGTTAATTGTTGTGTTTCATTTTAGGCAGTGCTGTTGCAGTTGGGCTTCCGCCGTCTATGTATCATATATATCTATATCAGGGCTCTATAGAGCGTAAGCAATCATGTATCTAATAAGAGGCATTGTTATGGAAATAAAAGAGAAAGGTTAATGGTTATGTCAAACTATAAAATTCAGTCGCTTTTATTTTTTGAGTCCAGAAGGCAGCAGTCGAGAACATTTTTAGATATTAGACTTGAAACACGTGTAGATGGAATAAGAGCAGAGAGTGGCAATCTGGCTATAGCTTTTCTTCTGAAACATAATTTTCTCTTTCCAGTTTCCCCAATTTTTACCAAAAATAATCATGATAAGACTAATTTATCTGCAAATTAAGTTTAGTCTCATTAACTTGGACTGATTATTTGCATAAAGTACAAGAGAAATAGTGATTTATCATATAGGCTCTTTTAAAGTTAACTTTGCTGGAACTTTTTAGAAAGAATATTAGATTAGACTTTTAAAAGCCTCTGGAGTCTTATGAAGCCAGGCAAAGATTTGACTCACCCTCAAATTGTGTCTGTAATATCTGTACAAATTGCTTAATCTACTCTATTTATGAGGTCCCCAAAATATCTTGAGTTTCCTTGGCCTGTCAGAAAGTGACATTCTTTACTTACCACAATTCTTTATTTATTTAATTTTTTTGAGACAGAGTCTCACTCTGTCACCCCGGCTGGAGTGCAGTGATGAAATCTCAGCTCACTGCAACCTCCGCCTCCCAGATTCAAGCGATTCCCCTGCCTTAGCCCTGAGTAGCTGAGATTACAGGAATCTGCCTCCACATCCAGCTATTTTTTTTGTATTTTCAGTAGAGACAGGGTTTCACCATATTAGCCAGGATGGTCTCGATCTCCTGACCTTGTGATCTGCCTGTCTCAGCCTCCCAAAGTGCTGGATTACAGGCGTGAGCCACCATGCTTGGCCTACTTACCACAATTCTAAAAATCCTGAAAGGAAAGGCTGTGGACAAGGTATCAGGCCAGTTTTTCAAAAAAATATTTTTTAATTGGCTCCATAAAAGTGAACTTCAAACCCTGAAAACAGTCTGGTGGTGTCTGAAAATATGACATTCCAATCAAAGCTTTGGTAAAATTGAGAGGTGAAGCCAGCTGGACTTCCTGGATCAAGTGGAGACTTGGAGAACTTTTCTTACAAGGGGATTGTAAAATGCACCAATGAGTGCTCTGTAGCTAACAAGAGGTTTATAAAATGCACCAATCAGTGCTCTGTAAAACTGCACCATCAGTGCTGTATAGCTAGCAAGAGGTTTGTAAAATGCACCAATCAGCACTCTGTAAATGGAACAATCAGTGCTCTGTAAAACTGACCAATCAGCAAGATTCTAAAAGTAACCAATCACAGGGAGGATTGAGAAAAGAGCATTCTGATAGGACAGAAACAGGACATGGGAGGGGACAAATAAGGGGATAAAAGCTGGCCACCCCAGCTAGCAGCGGCAACCTGCTCGGGTCCCCCTCCACTCAAAACTTTGGTAAAATACTCAGCGTTTTCAATTGCCCTAATATCAGAAGAACAGATTTTTGTTTTGTTTTGTTTGAGACAGTCTCACTCTGTCATCCAGGCTGGAGTGCAGTGGTGCCATCTTGGCTCACTGCAACCTCCACCGCCCAGGTTCCAGAGATTCCCCTGCCTTAGCCTCCCAAGTAGTTGAGACTACAGGTGTGCACCACCACACCCAACTGATTTTTGTATTTTTAGTAGAGATAAGGTTTCACCATGTTGGCCAGGCTGGTCTCAAACACCTGGCCTCAAGTGATCCACCCACCTCAACCTCCCAAAGTGCTAGGATTACAGGCATGAGCCACTGCACCCAGCATGAAGAACAGATTCTTATTAACTTATGCAAATATCTATATTGATAAAATATAAGAATACTCACAGTTTCCAAATTTTAAATAAATCAGGTAAAAAGAAAGGCAAAGGTTTTCATTCTTATCACAAGAGTATACTTTACAAAATTGCTGTAAAGCTATGGAAGTCCAAAGAATCAGGAATGTCTCAAACAAAAAGCCATTAAAAATAATAATCCTTTATCAGTTCAGTCCCATGTAACTAATTCTTGTTCTGCTTGATGTTGTTAATAATTTTGAGTCATTTTTTATTAGAGTTCTGAAATTTTTACTCAGTACAATTACATTATCTTAAAAGTTATCAGAAATTTGTGTTTAAGAGCACTTGTCAGAGTCCTTTTCATGAATTTTCTTGAAGAAGAGGCAAATTCCAATTATAGCAGATTGTAAAATGCTTTTAAAAGAGTATCAGAGTAAAGAAATTAACTGTGATCAAAAGACTAAAATGGGTACAGTTAAAAATGCAATTGATAATGAAATTTTATTATTTTCTGTGGCCTATAACAATTTAACTTAATAGTCATAATTATCACTAACATATACCAAGACATGTCAGAATTTCAAGACTTTCATACAATTTTAGAACTCATATTAATAACACATCCATACAAATATAATACATAGATCGGTAATCATTATTTTCTTTTTTTTTTCTTTGAGACTGAGTCTCGCTCTGTCGCCCAGGCTGGAGTGCAGTGGCACGATCTTGGCTCACTGCAACCTCTGCCTTCCTGGGTTCACACCATTCTCCTGCCTCAGCCTCCCGAGTAGCTGGGACTACAGGCTCCCACTACCACACCTGGCTAATTTTTTTGTGCTTTTAGTAGAGATGGGGTTTCACCTGGTTAGCCAGGATGGTGTCAACCACCTGACCTTGTGAACCACCTGCCTCTGCCTCTCAAAGTGCTGGGATTACAGGCGTGAGCGACTACACCCAGCCCCGGTAATCATTATTTTCTATTTAACAACACTTCCCATATTAAATAAGCCTGATTTGTTTCATTATTTTTTTCAGAAGCTTCAGGGACCCTCTGGAACATCCTACAGTTAGTCTGAGGTCAAAAAGATAACTTAGAATTTGAAATTTAATTTTGGTAAACCTGTCAAATATGTCAAAGGTTTAAAACACTTGATCAAAATAGGATCATAGATAATTATGAAATAATTATCATTCATTTAACTACAATGTTAACTAAAAGATTTTTAAAACCAAAAACTTTTACTCTTCAGCAGAGAAAAGCCTCAGTTTCCCAAATAGTGAAAAGATCTAATAAAGACAGCCTGCTGAAGCACATAGAATCTGTTTCTCTACCTCATCTTTCCTTTTTTTTTTTGCAGTTTAAAGTGAAAGAAATCTTTTACTATCCCTTATTAATACTACATTAAAATCTTGCTCAAAAGAGAAAATGAAATTTTATTCTTGTATCAGTGTATTATGAATACTAAAGCTAATTTTATAAAACCTTATAAAGAAATCCATCCAATCTTAGCTTTGACCACACAGATAAGATTTTTATAAACCCTTCATATCCTCTTACATTTTATCTTCTTTTTAAATGTGTTACATTTAGTTTTGCCTATATTATTTTTTCTATTTCTTCACTTTTAAATCACCTTTAAATAAACTTTAAGCTAGACAAAATTATTTTTTCTCAACAAAAACACATTCTTATAACATTTTACTTTCCTTGTATACAGAAATATTTCTCTTGTATATAGTAGTTTTAATTACATATATTAATTAGAATCTTAATCCTTAGCAATTGTAAATCTGTATTCTGTAAACTAAAACTATTTTATATATTTTAGAGAGATACTTTTCTCATTTTTATGTTTATTAACATCTCTAGATATATTTAGTTTTTATATCATATAAAAGCAATATACCAAAATATATAAACTTAAATTTATGTTTAATAATTAATGTTTTTGCATTTTAATTTATTTAGAAATCACTCAGACACTTCATGATTATCTATTAATTTAATATGTTATGACTTTAAGATTTTAAATTACTGCAAAGATTTTTTAAATTATGACAAGTTTATGGCCAGGTGCAGTGGCTCACACCTGTAATCCCAGCACTTTGGGAGGCTGAGACAGGTGGATCATGAGGTCAGGAGATTGAGACCATCCTGGCTAACACGGTGAAACCCTGTCTCTACTAAAAATACAAAAAATTAGCCGGGCATTGTAGCGGGCACATGTAGTCCCAGCAACTCAGGAGGATGAGGCAGGAGAAGGGCATGAACCTGGGAGGTGGAGCTTGCAGTGAGCCGAGATCATGCCGCTGCACTCCAGCCTGGGTGACAGAGTGAGACTCCATCTCACAAAAAAAAAAAAAAAAAAATTATGACAAGTTTATTTATAACTATCTCATTTACATTTTCCTATTTGTTTTGAACTATTATATTTGAATTGCTCCTGGAAAACAAAGCTGCCTATTTCAGTTATTTTTGAAAAAGCAAAATCAAGCTAACCCTGAATCAGTCAGCCTTGTTCTAACAAAGGCCTCTAAGACACCAGACACAGAATGGGTCCTACTGGGCATGGCCCTGTCCTGCAGCTGGCAGCTGAGATGCTGTGGTCACACACATGTCCCCAGGCTTTACCATAGCCATCTGTTCAGATGCCAGAATCCAGAAACTTAAAACTAAAGATATATGCCAAGAGCAAGATGTACACATTCCTTCAGGAGAGCCCAACAGCTCACCAATAAATTAGGGAAGTATCAAAAATACCACAGAAGGAGAAAAAAAGACAGAAGTTAAACTTTTGAAACTTTTATGACTGACATGTGTTAAGTAAGTAACTCATCTTTACTGTGTGTTCTGCTCTTAGGTTGCATTTATAGTTTTGTGATTTTAAAGCATCTAGTAGAGACAGCACAAACCTGTCTGACCAAGAATCCCAGGCAAAAACTGTATGCTGACAATTCTGAAGACATTTAAATTTTTATTTCACCAACAGTTTTAAAACTACCTTTATTTAACAAAGATTATCTCATATCACATAAACTGAAGGTAATTTCAGTTAGTTTCTGTTTTATTTTATCTGTAGGAAAGTGCTTAGAGCATAGTGTGTACTGTCAGAGAAATTTTATGGAAGCTGTGGACTAGATTTTAGGTCTGAATGTTTCCAAATCTTATCTGGGTGGAGAAAATATTCTTTTCTTCTAAAACTAGATTTGTTGCACTTTTTCCTAATTTGGTCTTGAAGATTTATTCTGGAAAAAGGCTATAAACTCTAGCTTTGGTCTGACAGGCTTATCAAGATAGCCACTCTCTAGGAGAACCTTGATGAGTAGAAGTATTGGGTTCAGGTGTGTCAGTTAGATGAGACACAGAGGATTCAAAAATGGATACCCAGGCAGCCTGATATTATAGAAATTTATTACAAGATTTTACAAAAAACGTAAGGATAAGCCTAGAAGATTCACAGGTCTTTTCAAATTAACCAGCTGAATATCTGAAAGTCATATTTTGGAAG
Source organism: Nomascus leucogenys (assembly GCF_006542625.1). Lineage (NCBI taxonomy): Eukaryota > Metazoa > Chordata > Mammalia > Primates > Hylobatidae > Nomascus > Nomascus leucogenys. The sequence goes on along the minus strand of NC_044382.1, from coordinate 111,899,782 downwards.
CCATTCTATTTAGATAAGTCACATTTTAATTTATTTTTGTTTCTTAACAAAAAATAAATCAGGTATAACCCGTTAATGAATAGGACTGACAAAACATTTGTAGCTCCCAGTGCCTAATACTTACACATATAAAAGGCAGGCATAGCTGGAAGGCAGAGCATCCAGATCTCCCGAAATTAAGAATCATATTTTTATGTTAAATTTCAGATCTACCAGAGTCTAGAAAAATGTCCAAAATGGAAAGACCACAGGGATGGGCTGTGCTGTGCTCTCACAGTACATCTCACCACAAGGATACTCCCCCTGAGACTGAATGGGCTATCCAACATCAATCAATTTACTTTGTGACCAGCTTGCCAACCACAGGAGACCCACCCTTTGATGGTAAGTTCTGCAACAGCCTCCAACTGCTCAATGTCCATTGTCAAGTTGTGGCTTTGGCTCCATGATCCTTTTGATCAACTTAGCCAATAATTTTCTTACACCCAATTGCCATTTACTGTCAGTTTCTGTTTGACTCAGTCAGAAATATGAGGCTATTCTTATCTAAATTTGCAAAGAAATAGGACAAAAAGCCAGAGTTCATCCTCTGTAGTGATAACCATTCATTGTGTCTGCTGTCAGTCACCTTAAAATTTGTAGCTTTTGCTAGTGAATCATTAGTTATCACATACCCAAAGGTCAAGTGTCATCTCACAGTATAAAGTAACCCTTGGTACCTCCAAAATCCAAAACAATCAGGGAACTCAATGTAAAAGAAAGCAGAACTTTAGACTTGAAAGGCACCCATCTACAACTCTTGGAGCTCTATTAGGAAGACAGGGGACCCAGAAAGGGGGTTAGTGGCATGTGTTCTGTGTTCCTCACGGAGTATCAGAGTTGCAAGAGTCTCATTTAAGTTCCACCATATGGTAGCCAGAACTCTGATGTTCTCAATCCAACAGAGAGCACAGAGGCCTTGCAAAATGTACAGCCTGAATAGCAGCTTTTAATTAAGCCAATGCTACAGCTTAAATTTTTGTCCCTCTAGGCTGGGCACGGTGGCTCACACCTGTAATCCCAGCACTTTGGGAGGCTGAGGCAGGCAGATCATCTGAGGTCGGGAGTTTGAGACCAGCCTGACCAACAAGGAGAAATACTAAAAATACAAAATTAGCTGGGTGTGGTGGCACATGCCTTTAATCCCAGCTACTTGGGAGGCTGAGGCAGGAGAATTGCTTGAACCCAGGAGGTGGATGTTGCAGTGAGCTGAGAATGCACCATCGCACTCCAGCCTGGCCAACAAGAGCAAAACTCTGTCTCAAAAAAAATTTTTTTTGCCCCCAAACCTCATGTATAAATTTTATCCCCAAAGTGGGAAGTGGGACTTCATAGGAGGTGTTTGGGTCATGGGGACGGATTCCCCTCAAATTGCTTGGTGCCCGCCTAGCAGTAATGCATTAGATCTCACTAAATTCATTCCCATGTGATATGGTTTAGCTGTGCCCCCACCCAAATCTCATCTTGAATTCCCATGTGTTGTGGGGGGAACCTGGTGGGAAGTAATTGAATCATGGAGACAAGTCTTTCTGGTGCTGTTCTTGTGATAGTGAATAAGTCTCACAAGATCTAATGGTTTTAAAAAGAGGCTTCCCCTGCACAGCTTTCTTTCGTTTTTTGCCTGCTGCCATCTATGTAAGATGTGACTTGCTCCTCCTTGCCTTCCACCATAATTGTGAGGCTTCCCCGGCCACATGGAAATGTAAGTACAATTAAACCTTTCTTTTGTAAATTGCTCAGTCTTGGGTATGTCTTTATCAGCAGTGTGAAACCAGACTAATACAGTATATTGGTACCAATAGAATGGGGCACTGCTGAAAAGGTACCCGAAAATGTGGAAGCAACTTTGGAACTGGGTAACAGGCAGAGATTGGAACAGTTTGGAGGGCTCAGAAGAAAACAGGAAAATATGGGAAAGTTTGGAACTTCCTAGAGACTTGTTGAATGGCTTTGACCAAAATGCTGATAATGATATGGACGATGAAATCCAGACTGAGATAGTCTCAGATGGAGATGAGGAACTTTTGGGAACTGGAGCAAAGGTAACTCTTGTTATGTTTTAGCAAGGAGACTGGCGGCATTTTGTCCCTTCCCTAGAGATTTGTGGAACTTCGAACTTGTGAGAGATGATTTAGGATATATAGCAAAAGAAATTTCTAAGCAGCAAAGCATTCAAGAGGTGACCTGGATGCTATTAAAAGTGTTCAGTTTTATAAGGGAAGTAGAGCATAAAAGTTCAGAAAATTTGCAGCCTGACAATGAGATAGAAAAGAAAAACTAATTTTCTGAGGAGAAAGACAAGCTGGCTGCAAAAATCTGTGTAATGAGGAGCTGAATGTTTATCACCAAGACAATGGAAAAAATATCACCAGGGTATGTCAGAGGTATTCATGGCAGCTGCTTCTGTCACAGGCCTGGAAGCCCACGAGGAAAAAGTGTTTTGTGGGCTGGGCCCAGGGTTCCCATCCTTCATGCAGCTTAGGGACTTGGTGCCCTGTGTCCCAGCTACTCCAGCTGTGGCTAAAAGGGGCCAACATAGAGCTTGGCCTCTGGCTTTAGAGGGTGCAAGCCCCAAGCCTTGGCAGCTTCCACATGGTGTTGAGCCTGTGAGTCCACAGAAGTCAAGAGTTGGGGTTTGGGAACCTCTGCCTAGATTTCAGAAGATGTATGGAAATGCCTGGATGCCCAGGCAGAAGTTTGCTGCAGGGGTGGGGCCCTCAGGGAGAACCTCTGCTAGGGCAGTGCAGAAGAGAAATGTGGGGTCATAGCCCCGACACAGTGTCCCTACTGTGGCACTGCCTAGTCAAGCTGTGAGGAGGTAGATCCACTGACAGCTTGCATCATGCACCTGGAAAAGCCACAGACACTCAATGTCTGCTTGTGAAGGCAGCTGGGAGGGAGACTACCCCGCAAAGCCACAGGGGTGGAGCTGCCCAAGACCATGGGAACCCACCTCTTGCATCCGTGTGACCTGGATGTGAGACCTGGAGTCAAAGGAGATGATTTTGGATCTTTAAGATTTGACTGCCCTGCTAGGACTTGCATGAGGTCTGTAGCCCCTTTGTTTTGGCCAACTTCTCCCATTTGGAATGGCTGTATTTACCCAATGCCTGTACCCCCATTGTGTCTAGGAAGTAACTAACTTACTTTTGATTTTACAGGCTCATAGGTGGAAGGAACTTGCCTTGTCTCAGATGAGACTTTGGACTGTGGACTTCTGAGTTAATGATGAAATGACTTAAGACCTTGGGGGACTGTTGGGAAGACATGACTGGTTTTGAAATGTGAGGACATGAGATTTGGGAGGTACCAGGTGTGGAATGATATGGTTTTTGGCCATTTCCCCACCCAAATTTCATCTTGAATTCCCATGCGTTGTGGGAGGAACCTGGTAGGAGGTAATTTAATCATGAGGGCAAGTCTTCCCCATGCTATTCTCATGAAAGTGAGTAAGTCTCATGAGATCTGATAGTTTATTTTAAAAAGGCTGTCCCCTGCACAAGCTATCTCTCATTTTTTGCCTGCCACCATTCATGTAAGATGTGACTTGCTTCTCTTTGCCTTCTGCCATGATTGTGAGACTTCCCTAGCCACATGGAACTATAAGTTCAATTAAGCCTCTTTCTTTTGTAAATTGCTCAGTCTCACATATATCTTTATCAGCAGCATGAAAATGGACTAATACACCCTGAGAGCTGGTTATTAAAAAGAGCTTGGCATCTTCTCCCTTCTATCTTGCTTCCTCTCTTGCTATGTGATCTCTGTACCCACTAGGTTCCCTTTGCCTTCCACCATGAACAAAAGCAGCCTGAGGTTCTCATCAGAAGCCAAGAAGTTTCTGGTGTTATGCATCTTGTACAGCCTGCCTAACCATGAGGTGAATAAATGTATTTTCTTTATAAATTACCCAGATTCAGCTGGGCATGGTGGTTCACGCCTGTAATCCCAACACTTTGGGAGGCCGAGGCAGGTGGATCACCTGAGGCCAGGAGTTCAAGACCAGCCTGGCCAACATGGCAAAATCCTATCTCTACTAAAAATACAAAAAATTAGCCAGGTGTGGTGGTGGGCACCTGTAATCCCAGCTACTGGGGAGGCTAAGGCAGGAAAATTGCTTGAACCCAGGAGTCAGAGGTTGCAGTGAGCCGAGTTGTGCCATTGCACTCCAGCCTGAGTAACAAGAGTGAAACTCCATCTAAAAAAAAAAAAATTACCCAGACTCAGGTATTCCTTTATAGCAACATAAAATGGACTAAGATGGTTGATTTCAGATGATATAGACCTTTAAAAAAATCCCTTTAAATCTCTTATCATGTTTCAGCTGGAGAAAACAGAAAATATATCTGACATTTGGTTTGTTTTTTTTCTTTTAAATCAAAGGTATCTATAGAATCAAAGCCAATAAGCCTTTTATGACTTACCCAAACATCTATGAGGCAAACTCAAAGAAGTACAAAATAAGAGGTCCTCACAAGATCCAGAACCACCAAAGACAATTAAAAGAAACTCTTTGAGGGCTAGCAATAGTTAGTATGCTAGCTGCAAATAGAGTTCAACACACATTCCTGTCATCCATATTCTTTTTATGCGTGCCCCAACTTTTCAGTTGACTGCTTGTCCAGACAAATCCAGTAACCTGCATGCCCCCTACAGGCAGCAAGCTAAGTCAAGTTCTCAGAACACCAAATGAGACAAAGAGGAAAATGATAAGTGTCCATGAGAGCAAAAGGATCAATAACAAATGGGGATACGAAAACCAAATTTACTCAGAGCCACAATCAAGACCAATGGTTTTCTTCTGTCAACCTGAATTTGGAAAAAAAAAAAAAAAAAGCCGGGGGGTGGTGGGGAATAAAGAGCAACTTTTACCTTCCATTCTTGATTGGGCACTACAGAGATCCTGGAGAACTGATCTTGATACAAATTCCTATCTTTTTTGCCAGCTTTTAATAAGTTGTCTTAAAATTTTATCTGCATAGTTTGGAATGAGTCAGGTGTCACCACCATCCCACCTTTGTTGCCAGAATTGCAAGGGTTGAAATGGAATAATTCCTTTCCTCTCTATCCTAAGGGACACAGCCAACACCCCTATGACAAAGACAGATTAATAAGAGAAAAGTATAACAAATTTATTTGATCATAGTTTTATGAGATACAGGAGTCTTCAGAATGAAGACATAAAGATACAAGGAAAACTATTTTTAGGCTTAGGTTCAATGAAGAATGGGCGGCCCTTTAGAAATATGACTGGAAATAAAGGGTATGATCTAATGCCAATAGACTGAGTAGGGGGGCTCACCAAGGCCTGTCTTTCAGATTTTTTTGGCCTCTCTGTGTAGCATTGCTACCCTCTAGGTACAGGGTAGGACTCCTCTAGAAGGAGGGCCTTAATTTCTTTATGGCCAGCTGTCACACAGAAAGGTGGAGAAAGAGATAGTTAGAGTAACATTTTTAGACTTTACGGCTGACCTTGAAAAGAAAAATGGGTTCAGGTTTCTATGACCTGCCTAGGAGAAAAGGAATTCTAGTTTCTGTGGGTCATGGAGCAAGGCAAGTGAGATTGGGAAAAAGGAAATGAGAGGTGAGAGCAGGAGAAGGTCATAAAGAAAGTTTGCTTCTGAGACTGCTTCTTAAGCCTTTACTTTGAAGTATAGTATTCTGAATCCCAAAATGGCCATATTGCTGCTTGGTGCTACTGAGAAGAAAAAAAAAACTGCAAATCGGGAATTTGGTAGTAACAATTTAGAAGTAAAACAATATATAAAGATAAATGCTGTGCCAGTTATCAACTCATTGTTCCCTCAACTCCAAATACATCCTTCATTTCCTGCTGTATGAAAAATAAGGGTTCTTTAAATATTTTTTCCTTTGCTAGCTAGATGATGTTACGTTTTGTCAAGAGGGCTGTAAGGGCACTGCATAAGAAAGGTTTTCTTTCCAGGTTCCGGTGTGTTCACTGGCAGCCTCCTGCAGCACTTGCAGCTTCTCTAGTACCAAGCACCTACAGCACAGGAAGATTCCAACACACCTGACTCCTGCTGTGTATGGGATTCAGCCACACCCAGGGGCCAGTCAGCAGCTTCCCTAGTCACCTGTCCCAGGAGGTTTTTGTTGTTAATGGCCTTTTGGAGAAGCACGTCATAGCTAACATCTTTCTCTAGCACTGTCATAAATAGATTTCTGACAAGTTCTAGAAGACAGATTCTAGTAAGGTCTGCCAGCATAACAGTGCAATGACATTCAGTAAACCATAGCTGTGCCTCTCCAACAAGGTCTGCATCTCAGCCATGGAGTGGCCACTCCGCCTCGGGTCCACTATCTCATCCCTAGGGCAAGGCACTGTTCTTTGTATCTATTAATACTATATTCTTCAGAATTCTCTTCTTACTAGTCAATGCCTAGTAACTTCAATCCTCTGTTACAGTTAATAATTCTTTATTATAACCTTTCTGTTCTAATTACTCTATGGATTCTGTCTTCTGAAAGGACTCTTCCTGATACAAACTGTGACTCACCCACTAAGATTCTCCATAATGTTAATATTAGAGAGATCACTGACTCTTTTTGAGAAAAGTGATGAGAAAATAAAAATATATTTTTTTTTTTGACAGAGTCTCGCTTCTTCACCCAGGATGGAGTGCACTGACACGATCTCAGCTCACTACAACCTCTGCCTCCTGGGTTCAAGCAATTCTCCTGCCTCAGCCTCCCAAGTAGCTGGGATTACAGGCACGTGCCAGCACGCTCAGCTAATTTTTGTATTTTTAATAGAGACAGGGTTTACTATGTTGGCCAGGCTGGTCAAGTGATCTGCCCGCCTCGGCCTCTCAAAGTGCTGGGATTATAGGCATGAGCCACTGTGCCCGGCCAATAAAAAGAATTTTTAAGATATGCTAGAAAGTTGACTATCTATGCATTTGAAGAAGGCATCTACTGTTTACATTTATTCTTCTAAGAAAATTTTCTTGATTTATGCTAATTTTGAATTATGCCTAGCTTCTAGGAACCCAGCCCTGCTATATGATGCTCCTACATCCATCCATACATACAAGCTTTCTAAAATTTTGTGAATGTTTTACGGCAGCCAGAAAGATCACCCAAGTCTTGAGTCTGCAATTTATGTCTAAATATAACACTTTATAACTGCAAATATGGAATCATATACTGACCAAAATTACAGAATGTTTAAAAATATTGTGAAACTGAAATGAGGTAAGACTTTATTCTCAAAGCAGTGACATTCTTTTATGCACCTCCTACCAATACTTACATCACGCTGATCCTGTCTGCCCGGTCAAGTATCTTTTTCTTTGCATTGAAAGGAATCACAGTGGAATAAACTACTAGGCAGAATGAATCAGCATCCAGCTTGTAGACCATTGTGAATATTTATAGAACATTTGAGTATTATTAGCTGAGTCTTTTTCTCAAAATACTGTTTTGTCTAGTATGTGAGCAGAATAATATTTGGTTGTGTTTTATCATTTGAGGAAAAACTATGTAAGTGTGTGCTCACATTTACGTAACTTGCCCACTGATACACTCCCTGTGATACTTTCAATCTCCTTCTCAGGCCCAATTCTGTCTTTCATCTTTCATTTGAGGTATTTTGCAAAGTCTAGGACTAGGCCTTCTTTCTCTGCACACTTACTCCCTTGAGCTATGACGAATGGAAGCAGAGTTAAGCTACTTTACAAAAGCAATGCAGGCTCACTTAAGAAAAATCAAGTCATACAGACAAGCAAAAGTAAATAACCAATACCCATAACTTCTCTAATATAGCCAGAGTCAGTTTCTTCTACCACCTTCTATAAGCACACATGTATTTTCTCATTTGCATTCAGATATACAACTCCTGCTCTTCAGGATATTTTTCTAAATATGCATAATATATTTACTGTTTTCCAGTAGATCTTCCAAACTATTCCACTAGTATGATATGTTACATTTCAGTACTACATTTCAATATTGCAAACAGTAGGAGGTAAAATTAAATGACTAAAAGTATAATATGAAATAAAGAATAAAAACCATCTGAAACAATCCTGAAAATATAAATATTCATTTTCTAATAATACAATTTGTTGATCAAACTAATTGCTTCTAAGTCTCCTTCTATTGGAGGAAAACAGCATTGTTTTTAATGATTAGAATTATTGAAATGGAACCAAGAATGCATGAATCATGTCCAAGCATATCAGAAATCACAGTCAGGTCAAAAGTTTAAGATTCAAAAGACTGAGATTTAGGGTATGAAACATCAAAGCAGATCAGGCCAGTTGGCTCTCTTTGAATTTTATATCTTATTTCAATGCCAAAAAAGAAAGAGTTGATATAGCTGTCTCAAAGTCAGTTGTGAAAAATCTCTCTCTCTTTCATAGATTGGTCATAATGAACTTCACAAAGCAAGTAACTTAGTGAATTAAAAGTTTGCCATAGGATCAATATGCACTCTCTAAAGCAATGTGTGTATATAACTTGTAAGAAGACAAAAACTAAAATATATTAGGCAAAGGCTGTTCTTTATTATGCAATCTTATCTCAGAAAGTGACTTTACTAATGTGTACATTCTAGCATAGATTTTTCCTTCTGCCAGGAGAACTAAAAACGATCAGATTGTGTCACTATTATCTAAGAACAAGATGACATTCTACATTATCCAACTCAAGAGGATAAAGAATTTCCTGGTATGCAACAATTTGTTTTTGATGTTGAACAAGTCACTTCTGAAACTGTGTAACCTGATTTAATAAATGTTTTTGAAACATTGTGTGTTATCAGCAAATAGAATCCTTTATCAAAATTAAATTATGGTTTTAACAACAGTAATAGATATACTATACTAAAACTTTAGCCAGAAAACACAACGTTTTGAATAATTTCCACTCACAAGAAATTTTCAATATGATTCCTAAAGGATTTCAATCTAAAAAAATTTCCAATCTATCTTTTAGTATTAATGTAGTCTACTGCTGCTAGTCTTATTTCCAGTGTAAGAAGCTGCCCTAAAGAATCACATATTAGGAAGTCCCATTCTTTAAAGATAAATCCGGAAAACTTCCCAGATAATATATCTTCACAATAAATTATATACAACTCAAGTTTAGACTGAACAAAGAGGCAAGGAAGACTCAGTAATTAAACTTATCCTCCATGGATGGATTGCTCACCAGGGAAATTTCTACACAGGATTACTATGGCCTGGTGTGCCTATTGCCCAGCTACTTGAAAAAACATGAGGTTATTACAATTAATCTTACCATGTCCTAATATTTAAACTCAGCAACTCCCAATACTCAACCAAATCACCCACAGTATGACTTAGTAAATGTACAGAATCACAAGGTGAATTTTACTTCTTTGACAATCGAATGCCTTCTACATATAAAACCCCGTTTTAACAGGGATTCAAGCATGCACAAAATCAGATCTCTACCCTCTAAGAACTTAAAATGTGATTAGGAGACACAAATATGCAAATTACAAATAGTAGCTTATTTTAAGGGATAGCATTCAAACAGTAAACCTGTACATATGTGTATTAAGTAAACTATGGTTTTAACTCTAGCCAGAAATATATTTGCTTAATTGCCACATTCAATTTTTTTCATATTTATTTAATCTTATCAATATCCAAGTAAAACATTTTGCTGGTTTATGTAGAAAAAGATCATCAGTAATTTCAGACTGTTTTTCCTTTTATAACACAAAATGTCGACTGTGAGAACACCAGTACCTCACAGATAATTACTCTCCATCTACATTAAAAACTATTTTGGGTTTGAAATCAAACAAGATAAACACTACAGATCATCCTACAAACAATTATGAATAATTGAAATCTTGACTTCTTTGAACAAGGCAATGAAATTAAATCTCTGGTACATAAACTTAAGGTTATAGCCTTGATAAATAATTACAGACTATATTAAGAATTATAAAGCATGTAACAAATAGAGTAGGCACAAGTCTTCCAAGAGATGTGTTGGATGGTTTGGAGAAGGATAATCTCATTTTTAAATCTCCCAAACATAAAAACACACACATACACACAATAACCATAGGAGTCACAATGATCTCAAAAGGCCCATTGATGGTAAAAAGTACAGCTGATTTAGGGTCAAATACTAGTAGGTAGTTCTCTATTTATGCAATATGCAGTAATTTAATCTTTTTCTAAGAGTAGACGACAGTTAAGGAAAAGAAGTTGTACACCAATGTTAGTTCTAAAAGGTGGAGACAATGGTTTAGAAGAATTCTTAAAATTTGGAATATAATTATGAAAAGTTGGATTTCAAGTTGCAGTGAGTGTGGGAAAATTATTATTAGATACTTTGTGTCCTGCGAGTCTACTTTCATTGCTTCTTACAAAAAGTACCAGATTTTTCCCAATTCAGAAGTGTGACTTCCCCATGATACATTTTGAATTGAACCATAGTTGACAGTTTTATTACAAATATGTTGCATTTGTAATTGTTACACTGAATAAAGTGATTGAAAATTTTGCAAAGTTATAAAATTGAACTTTAGTTCTATAGAAAATGAAGAAATAAATATTAGCTTTAAAAATAAAATCCTCAGAGATGTATATATCAAGATGAAAAATTGAAATTTGATTTATTATTCACTTTGAGTATAGCATTTTCTGATCTGGAAAAAAAGTCTGAAATTATTTCATTCTACATAAGTGGTGACAAATCACTGCTTATAGATTTCTTTCCAGAAGCCTCAGTGTCCATGGCATAAAAATTGCTTGAAAGGATTCCGGGTGTTGCTATTTTAACATCTCCCACCACGCTATACAAATGCCAATCTGACCACTCTGCCTTTAGGGATTTTCACAAAGCAGCTTTCTTTAAAGGTTACAGGTAATGTTATGTCTTCTAAGAATGTCAGCTCTCTTGACAGTTCTCCATGATGTCAATATAGTTGATACTAAAATTTAGGTAAATGAATTTAATCTAAGAATAGATTCTGTTCATGGGTTTATTTTTATGCTTGCTAATTGTTTCATATATTAATTTTGTTTTTAACAAAAGCCATGGTACCTCAGTTACATAACTTTTAGTTCTAATTCTTTTATTTTTCACTTTTCATTAGGTAAAATAATACCTTTAGACCCTCAGACCCTGCAGAAGAGATGTTTTGTTTAGAAACATCACTCTGTCCCATCTGGGTAACAAAGATTTTCATTAGAAATCCCCATCCACAAAAGCACAAAACTATAAAATTTCTCTAATTCACTTGTCATTAGAAGGGATTTGATTTTGTAACACTTCAAAAGTATTATTTTTGTGTTATTTCAATTTCCAAAGCTGAAATATATATGCGTTAGTGTACCTAGTATATTCTTGCACAACTCAAAAATTAATTCACACAAGAAAAATAAGTGTTACAAGCCTATACTTCATCAGCTGAGTTAATCACTGTGCTTTTTAGAATTAAAACTTGCATAGAAATTCAGTTTATAATAAAACAAAATTTTAATGCAAACATGCAACATTTTATTTTATCCTGGTTTTTGAAAGGTTTACATCTAATGCCCAAGCAAAAGCCACAGACGAAGCTAATTAGTGTTTTAAATTGAATTAAATATGCATTAATATGTTCTCCTTCCTTATCTCCCCAATTTGGAGATCATTCAATTATAAATTAAATTTTTACAATTTTTTTCTGTTATAAAACAAGCTAAATTGTTACTACCTTATATTTTTAGTAACAGTTGAAATGGCAGTTTTGTAATGTTTTTCACAATGATTTAATGTCAACCAAAAATATACCTCAATATTAACAGATTATAAAAAAATCAGATGATCCCATACCAAGGTTTACCTGGGAAAAACTGCAGGCAAATTGATAATATATCAAGTTTTTAAGATTCACAGGACCACAACTGAAATAAAAGCATCATTCGAGCTTATGACACTATGACATGGACTCTGTCCAATTACCCACCCAGTTCATAAGAATCAGGAAATAACGTTTAGTTGCTCCTGCCCAGCACTACTGTACAGCAGTCATTTAAATGCCAACGAGAAACTTCTTGGCTTAACACTATCTTTCATGCTGGATAATTCTTTCAGCATTTTTGAAACATTCCAGGAATGGACTATAGAGAGTGATGAAGTAATTCATCTCTGCTATTGGTCATCTTTTAAGAGTCAACATGGGTTCTCAGAGCTGCTTTTTAAATTATAGCGTATGTTAGTATACGATTGTTGTAGGACCGCATGTTAGTATACGATTGTTGTAGGAACGCATGTTAGTATACGATTGTTGTAGGACCGCATCCACAATAGCCATGACCTTCCGTTTTTTAATTTATGCAGACAGCTCTGCTAACCCCCCTCAGCTGTGAGATGTGATAACCACGTTGCACTGCTATCTTACATGCCACCACCTACTCTTAAGTTTACCATCAATACATAACATTCTCTATACTGCACACTTCTAATAGATATTTATTTTCTCTTTCACTCCTGAGTACCAGGATGCCATCTCGGTTCATTTGGCCCCCATCCTTATGGCAGGTGTACAGTCATCTAGTTTGCTGCCATACAGTGACTTTTTTTTTCCACCTCAGATCCCCACCTCCAGCTGTCTGTGACCCAACTCTAAATCATGTTCCAATTGTTATTGGTTCACCAAATTTGCAGCAGCTTCAACAGGAGTTCATAAACTTAGATGTTCAGACTTTAATAATGTTACATGTAGCATATACCCCTGTCACAAGTATATGCCATTCCAACATACCCTACATGTGAAAAGAAGTAAAAAAAAAAAAAAAAAAAGACAGGAGTAGGGGGAGACAGGGACTTAGGGAGGAAAGAAAAAAGAAAGGGAGAAAAGGAGAAAAAAGGCGGGGGAGGGAGGGAGGTATGGAAGGGAAAAGGAAAATTCTGCTTTTAATTAGCTGGTTGATTGTGAGAAATAACCTAATGGCATGTCTTTTTTTGCAATTTTAATATATAAATTATAGTATTGTACAATTTTTTTAAGCCAAACATTTAATTAAATCTGAGGTCAAACTCCAAAATATGAAACGAAAGCTTCCTGTTCAGTACTTCTGAGACGGAGTCTCGCTCTGTTGCCCAGGCTGGAGTGCAGTGGCACGACCTCGGCTGGGGGCAATCTTTGCCTCCCGGGTTCAAGTGATTCTCCTGCCTCAGCCTCCCAGGTAGCTGGGATTACAGGCGCCCACCACCACACCCAGCTAATGATTTTGTATTTTTAGTAGAGACGGGGTTTAGTACAGAGCCACAGCACCCAGCTCTGTACTTTCTTCTTTGGCCTCCTTATTAGTCCCCAGAATAAGAAATAATACTAGACTGGGCGCGGTGGCTTATGCCTGTAATCCCAACACTTTGGGAGGCCAAGGCGGGCACATCACGAGATCAAGAGATCAAGACCATCCTGGCCAACATGGTGAAACCTTGTCTCTACTGAAAATACATAAATTAGCTTTACGTAGTGATGTGCACCTGTACTCCCAGCTACTCGGGAGGCTGAGGCAGGAGAATTGCTTGAACCCAGGAGGCAGAAGTTGCAGTGAGCTGAGATTGCACCACTGCACTCTAGCCTGGCGACAGAGGGAGACTCCATCTAAATAAATAAATAAATACATAAATAATATTATATTTAATGAGTGCTCACCACATAGCATTTATTCTGCTATGATAGTCACATATATTGTCCTTTTTTTTTTTTTTTGGCAAAACAGGCTGTTAGGGTAGTGACAGATGACATGGTTTGGCTCATCTCACAATGAGTTGTAATTCCCAATGTTTGGGGAGGGACCTGGTGGGAGGTGATTGTGAGAGGTAACAACGTGCTAGCAGCCCTTGCTCGCTCTTGGCATCTCCTCGGCCTCACAGTGTGCTCTGGCCGTGCTCAAGGAGCCCTTCAGCCTGCCACTGTGCTGTGGCGGCCACTCTCTGGGGCTGGCTGAGGTCGGAGCTGGCTCCCTCTGCTCACAGGGAGGTGTGGAGAGAGAGGTGCCAGTGGGAGCCGGGGCTGCATGTGGGGCTTATGGGCTGGTGCAGGCTCTTGGTGGTCATGGGCTCAGCAGGCCCCGAACTCTGTGGGGCTGGCCGGCACCTGCTGGGCTTGATCCTGGGACAAGCTCCCTCTGGGCTGCCAGAGTGCCCCGGCTAGGTGCCTCAAAGTCCCTCCGCCAGTGTCATTGAGAGGTGAAGATGGCTGGGCTTCCAGGTCGGGTGGGGACTTGGAGAACTTTTCTGTCTAGCTAAAGGTTTGTAAATGCACCAATCAGCATTCTGTGTGTAGCTAAAGGTTTGTAAATGCACCAATCAGCGCTCTGTGTCTAGCTAATCTGGTAGGGCACTTGGAGAACTTTTGTGTCTAGCTAAAGGATTGTAAATGCACCAATCAGCACTCTGTCTCTAGCTAAAGGTTTGTAAACACACCAATCAGCGCTCTGTCAAAACGGACCAATCGGCTCTCTGTAAAATGGACCAATCAGCTCTCTGTAAAATGGACCAATCATCAGGATGTGGGTGGGGCCAGATAAGGGAATAAAAGCAGGCCACCCAGCCAGCAGGGACAACCCACTCGGGTCCCCTTTCATGCTGTGGAAGGTTTTGCAATAAATCTTGCTGCTACTCACTCTTTGGGTCCACGTCACCTTCATGAGCTGTAGCACTCCCCACGAAGGTCTGCAGCTTCACTCCTGAAGTCAGCGAGACTATGAACCCACCAGAAGGAAGAAACTCCGGACACATCTGAACATCTGAAGGAACAAACTCCGGACACACCATCTTTTTTTTTTTTTTTTTTTGAGACAGTCTCGCTCTTTTACCCAGGCTGGAGTGCAGTGGCGCAATCTCAGCTCACTGCACACTCTGCCCCCCAGGTTCATGCCATTCTCCTGCCTCAGCCTCCTGAGTAGCTGGGACTACAGGCATGTGCCACCACGCCCTGCCAATTTCTTGCATTTTCAGTAGAGAAGGGGTTTCACCGTGTTAGCCAGGATGGTCTTGATCTCCTGACCTTGTGATCCGCCTGCATCAGCCTCCCAAAGTGCTGGGATTACAGGCGTGAGCCACAGCGCCCGGCCCAGACACACCATCTTTAAGAACTGTAACACCCACCATGAGGGTCTGCGGCTTCATTCTTGAAGTCAGCCAGACCAAGAACCCACCAATTCCGGACAGAATTGGATCATGGGGCCAGATTTCCCCCTTGCTGTTCGCATGATAGTGAGTGAGTTTTCATGAGATCTGATGGTTTAAAAGCGTGTGGCCTTTCTCCCTTGGCTCGCTCGCTCTCCTGCTGCCATGTGAAGATGTGCTTGCTTCCCCTTTGCCTTTTGCCATGATTATAAGTATCCTGAGGCTTCCCAGCTATGCTTCCTGTACAGCCTGTGGAACTGAGTCAATTAAACCTCTTTTCATTAATTACGCAGTCTCAGGTAGTTCTTTATGGCAGTGTGAGAATGGACTAATATAGGTGGAAAGGGAGTACAGAGTGTTTGTTTAGTGACTGGGATGTAGAGTCAGTCTGCAGTGCAGCTGTAATGTCAAGGTTAATACTTGCTTAGCTTTATCATTTGAGCAAATTATTTAATTTGGCTGTGACTCAGTTTTCTCATCTGTAAGATGGAAATAATACTACTTTTCTAATGGACGTGGTAGTATGGGGTTTAAATAAGATAAAACGTCTAAGTACATTATAAGCTACTAATGCATATTAGCCATTCTTATTATTGCCAATTTAAAGATTAGGAAAGTAGAGGTCAGAAAACTTAACCACCTAAATCACACAGCAAAGGCCATAACTCAAAAACCAACTCTCTCTGCTGTCCCTAATCAAATTTCCACCCACTACATGAGATTATTCCTTAGATCTTCACCTGAAGAATGTCCACAATTCTATGCTATGTTTACCGAAACTCAAATCATCATACTTTTCTGATCTCTTCAATTAGCTTATGTTTCTGACAAATGGATTCTTAATAATATTAAAATATTTTAAAAAATAGCTATTTTGGTAATTCCATTAGGTTTTTTTTTTTTTTTTTTTTTTTTTTTTTTTGAGACATAGTCTTGCTCTGTCACCAGGCTGGAGTGCAGTGCTCTATCTCAGCTTGCTGCAACTTCCACCTCCCGGGTTCAAGCAATTCACCTGCCTCAGCCTCCCGAGTAGCTGGGACTACAGGCACACACCAGCACGCCCAGCTAAGTTTTGTGTTTTTAGTGAAACGGGGTTTCACCATGTTGAGCAGGATGGTCTCGATCTCTTGACCTCATGAGTCACCCGCCTCAGCCTCCCAAAGTGCTGTGATTACAGGCATGAGACACCACAGCCAGCCAATTCTATTAGTATCTTTAAACTATTGTTATGTACACAATAGATAACTTTCAAAAATGAGACCAGACTACTCTATTGTTCTGAAAATTGTTTTATATTAATGTGTCTTGGGCACCTTCTCATGTCAGACTTAGAGGACTACTCTTTTCTTTAACGGCTTCATAATGTTACATCATATGGTATTCTGTAATTTTTTTTTTTTTTGAGACGGAGTCTCACTCTGTCGCCCAGTCTGGAGTGCAGTGGCATGATCTTGGCTCACTGCAAGCTCTGCCTCCCGGGTTCATGCCATTCTCCTGCCTCAGTCTCCTAAGTAGCTAGGACTAGAGGCGCCTGCCACCACGCCCGGCTAATTTTTTGTATTGTTAGTAGAGGTGGGGTTTCACTGTGTTAGCCAGGATGGTCTCAGTCTCCTGACCTCATGATCCGCCCGCCTCGGCCTCCCGAAGTGCTGGGATTACAGGCATAAGCCACCGTGCCCAGCCCTGTAATAATTTTTAATGGTTCTTGGTCATTAGATTTTTCTCCCAGATTGCGGGGGGTCGGGGGGGCGGGGAGGTGTTGTTTTTTGTTTTGCATAGTTTTGTTTAGAATGGCTTATCACTAAAACCATATTGAAATAAATAATCCTTTACAAAAATCTTCGTGTACTTGCATGACTTTGTAGGAATTTCCAACATTGATAATATTGATATCATTGATATATTATGCTTGATGCTGCCAAATTGCCCTTCATAAAGGCTATGCCAATTTACATGCTCACCAACAGGGCATGAGAGTAACTATTTCCCCTCTCCTTTTTGACATTTTTTAAAATGACATCATAAGTTAAGGAAAGAAAATTCAAATTGTATCTGCAAGTACATTACACTGATTTCTTATTTATCATTTATTTGTGGTATACTATATTTTTTAAAAGATTTGAGGTAGAGTATAACGTTAAATACACATAAATGGGACTACTCAACTTTTAAAATAAATATTCACACCAACAAAAGGAAGGGCAAATATATCAGAAAATTGAGGAAAATGGACTCCCTTCCATAGAGCAGAAACTAAAACAGAATTAGACTCGGTTTCTTGACTGGCATCTTGAGATTTTTCTGAATAGTCAACGAATATTTCCTCAATGTCTGGCACTATAGAAGACAAAAGAGATATAGTCGAGCCCAAGATAGACAAGTCCGTCCTATCATGTTGCTTATATTTTAGTAAAAGAAAAACAATTAAATTAGAATATATTAGAATATAAATAAATTCACTTCACCTAATGAGAAAAACTATTTAAAAAACTCATAATGGTAGAAGACATTAATGTAGATCAATCTTAAACAGAGAGAACATGTGAGTATATACTATAATTCTATACCAAATAATTATTTCAAGTAAAAGCAATCAGTAGGTTTTCAATCACCAATTGGAAGAGAAAAAAACTCTATTCCATGTCCATATATAAATGAGCTACTTGGCAAGCCCATGCCTTTGGTGATAAGGGGAAACAAGCAGAGGATTATAGGTGGCTTATGGAAATTCAATCATTACACTTAAAAAAATCCTCATTTCTTCATATATGTATCCTGTCATTTTCCACAAATAATGAAAATTGAATCCCTGATTCTTAATCATTTCCTATATTCTGTGGTGAAATAGAAGGAATTACACTTTATATCCAATGGAGGTCAATAGAAAGCTAAAAGGATAGAAAACAACAGATATACTTCACTTCCATAACTGACTAATACAAAGAATTCCCTAATCTTTCAATAAAAGTGTTTTCAGGCTTCTCACACCTCCAAGTTTCCATTCCAAAGTTAAGATATGAACGCTGAGTATGATTTCCTGAAAGTCAGTGATAAGGCGAGACAACCTGGGTATTTATGAGTCTCTTATACTGTCATGCTTGAAACTGTAGAATGTTAAGCAGTCTACTGATTCACTAGAGAAATACTCCCAGTCATCCCAGGTTTGTTTACAACAACAGACAAAGGAGAGACATAGCTCATAGATCAGTGTGTCATAAAATGGAGACAGCTCCCTGCCAAGGGCAAATTTAGAACTCTGAATGAAGAAAAGTTACTGTACCCACACAGCACCCAGACACAGAAATCCAAGTGAGATGATAGGGGTGTCAAAACTAAAACTGCCACATATAATACAGGGAAGTTCATAAAAAGAAACAGTTCTCCTGTTGTAATTAGAAATTAGTGAAAATATCTCAGTAAAACCTTCAGAGTGAAAACACTGCCCAGGGGGATCTACCTGAAATAATTTACCAAATTAATGATTAATTGTCAAAGGACCTACACAAGCAACAACAAAGAATTTTTTTAATTATGTATGCACAACTCTGTGGTAATAAATTTGAAAACAGTGAAGTGGATTTGTTTCTAGGAAAATAGTTACAAAATTTAGTTCAGGTATAAGTAAAAAAGCTGAAACAAATCAAAAGCCATAGAAGAAAGTTAAGTTATGAAACAAATTACAAAATGTCTCGAAAGAAAGCTTTGCCAGCTAATTCTTTCACACTCCCAAGGAACAGACAATTAACATGATATATACACCACTAAAGAACACAGGAAAGAACAACTTTGGATGGAAGGATCTTTAGAGAGTTTGATGGCCTGATTTTAACTCTGCCATGAGAATTAGACAATGTCCTAATCCAGACCTTTCCTGAAAGAAAACCTTTCCCTAAGACTTTTTTAAATAACAATATTGCCTTTTCTCCTGGTTCCTTCTCAGTTTCTTTTTAACCAAAGGGATGTGGGAGAAATGTTTGATGCTATGTTTCTCAGGAGTCTCTGGCCTTGCTTTTTGATGTTCCAGGATAGATACCAGGATGTAGTTAAGTATGTCATGCTAACTTTAAAGATCCTTATTTACCTAAATGTTAATTGTGGGAGGAATTTGGGAAATAACTTTCTAAAGCAATTAGTTGGTACAACCAAAAAAAAACCAAAGGAACAACGGGAAAGACATGCAATTGTGTGGCTTTTCAAATGCACGCTGCCCTGAGAAAAGTGGTCGGAGACCTAGCAGAGAATGGTACAATGGGGAGAGTTTGAAAATGTTCTGTTGTTCTTTATTTGCTTACAATTCTATTTTGACATTAACCCTCAATTTGATTAGTACTACAAATTTAACAACATAAAAAATAACCTTAGAGGAAATTCATTTATGAATATAGGTAGGAAAGTTTTTCTTTTTTTTTTTTTTTCTTTGAGAGACAGGGTCTCACTCTGTTGCCCAGGCTGGAGTGCAGTGGCACCATCTAGGCTCACTGCAACCTCTGCCTCCTGGGTTCAAGCGATTCTCCTGCCTCAGCCTCCCGAGTAGTTGGGATTACAGGCGCCCGCCACTATGCCCAACTAATTTTTGTATTTTCAGTAGAGACAAAGTTTCGCCATGTCAGGCTGGTCTTGAACTCCTGACCTCAGGTGATCCACGCACCTTGGCCTCTCAGGGTGCTGGGATTACAGGCATGAGCCACTGTCCCCAGCCAGGCGGGAATGTTTCGAAATATAATACAAGCAAATCGAATTCAATAGGGCGTCTGCCGTGATCAGGTTGCTTTTAATTCAGGAAGACAAAGATATAACCGTAAGAAATCTCTTTAATGGTAGTATGCTCAAATAAGACAATACTCCTGATAATCTCAATATATTCCAGAAAGACCTATTATAATATTCAATACTTAATACTGATATATATTTTAGGAACTGAACAATTCACCATTATATATTTTTAAATAAGACCAAAATTATTTTTGGTGATTAATTTTTAGAGGTTTCAGGAATGAGATTAGCATGCTAGCTTTCCCAGTAGTATTTAACATTTTTTAAATTGTTCTAACAAATACACAAAGATGAAAAACAGACATAAAACTATAGCAATCAGCCGGGCGCGGTGGCTCACGCTTGTAATCCCAGCACTTTGGGAGGCCGAGGCAGGCGGATCATGAGGTCAGGATATCGAGACCACGGTGAAACCCCGTCTCTACTAAAAATACAAAAAATTAGCCGGGCGTGGTGGCGGGCGCCTGTAGTCCCAGCTACTCGGAGAGGCTGAGGCAGGAGAATGGCGTGAACCCGGGAGGCGGAGCTTGCAGTGAGCCGAGATCACGCCACTGCATGCCAGCCTGGGTGACAGAGCGAGGCTCTGTCTCAAAAAAAAAAAAAAAAAAAAAAAAAAAAAAACTATAGCAATCAGAAAGTGTTAGCAGTGAAATGTATCCAGACATGGCACCAAAGTGTTACAGGTGGGAATCAATACAGGTCTGCAGCAACCTCAGTTCTTGCCTCCTCAGAAGAAAAAATTCGACTGAGGGGCATAAGGCAGAAGGAGAGACCAAGGCAGGTTTTGGACCAGGAGTGAAAGTTTATTAAAAAGTTTAGAGCAGGAACAAAAGGAAGTAAAGTACACTTAAAAGAAGGCCAAGTGGCAACTTGAGAGAGTCAAGTGTGTGATTTTATCTGAGTTCCTTCCTCAGGAAAGGACCCGCTAAGTGGCCTTTCAAAAAAAATATCAAAGAACTGAGACTCACTAGATCACCACATGGAGAAAATGAGATGCGTGACCTCTCCTTCATCATGATTGCTTCCTCATCCCTCCTTAGTTCCTGTTTTCTTATACATTATTACATTTCTTCCCTGCTAGATAAACTCCTAGTTTAGTCCAACAGGGAAATGGATTTGAAACTGATTTCACATCTCCTTGCAGCAGCACCCGATTAAGGCCTTCTTCCTTGGCAGTAATTGTTGTTTCTGTGATTGGCTTTCTGCACAGGAAGCAGCAGGTCCTACACAGAACTCCTGGAGTTTTGGTAACATTTTCAAAGGTGTCACAATGATTCTCAAATTTATATATAGGAATAAACATGCCTATTATATTTTTGAAAAAGAAAAATAGTGAAAATAAATGTCACAATTTAAACTACATTTGTCAAAAAATGAACAGGAAATGAAAAAGCAAAATAAAATTTGGAAAGATCAATTGCACTAAGAAAGCTTTATATATGATTTAGACACATCAAATCAAGGTCATTTGTTTGATTGCTTCATGCACAAGAAACAGAGCAAAAACACAAGTAAGTTTGTTTGTTTTCTTTTTTGCCATTATGCTTAGAAATTGGAAAGAAAAGTAGCTCAGAGTGTTTGATGAATGTGAGGTGTGCAAAATTTATCTGGCCCAGGGAGTCCAGTCATGCCTCCTGCACCTATCCCTGGGTTAGTGGGGTCAATTTCCTCAATGCATTTTGTAGTTTTCTTTCCAGTAGTTTCCAGACTGGCTGATAAATTACTTTAAATGTTGCCACAAGTTACATAATGTGACCCTCACTTACTATCTTCACCTTTTCCAGAATTTGTAATACAAAGAACAACCTATATAGATACCTTTTGTCAGTTTAAGAACTTCTTTCTTTTTCCCTTTGAAAACCCACTTGTAACTGCAGCTAGTTGGAGTATATATTTGGTGCAACTTGGATCTATGTCTCCCAGCTTGCAATCTTCAAACTTGGCCCAAGTAAACTTTCTAGTTATTTTAATGTTGCCTCAGTTTCTTCCTTTAAGTCAACAGAAACAAAAAATGAACTAGAAGTCAGAAACTTGTGATGATTAGGCTCAGCTGTGTCACTCGTGATATGGCTATTTATGCATTTATATGCTTTCTGTGTAAACCTTTTTCAGAAGAATGCTTAAAGAAGCACTTTGGGAGGTGGAAGCAAGTGGATCACTTGAGGTCAGGAGTTAAAAAGCATCCTGGCCAACATGGTGAAACCCCGTCTCTACTAAAAATACAAAAATTAGCCAGGCATGGTGGTGTGGGCCTGAAGTCCCAAAAACTCAGGAGGCTGAGGCAGAAGAATCGCTTGAAGCCAGGAGGAGAGGTTGCAGTGAACTGAGATCATGCCACTGCACTCCAGCCTGGGCGACAGAGTGAGACTCCACCTCAAAAAAAACAATAATAATAATAAAATTTTAAAAAGTAGCAAATAAGCAGAATGAAGAGAAGCAAAAAATAATAATAATTTTTGTTGATGATATTGTTTTGGTTATTATTACTAAGTAACAAAAGAAAGGTTAAAAAAATGTAGAGACGTGAGACTTCAAATTTCCAACATAGGGAATAAAAAAACTCTATTAAGGATAGATGACTAATAGCAAAGGAGATCATTTAACGCTTAATAAATTTTTTACCAGTTGAGTTTCCTGAAGTCCGTTCCCACCTCCCATGAAGTCATCTGTTTGGTCATATAAGCATTACCCCACATTAATCCACATTTATTACCATCCCTCTTCTTTCTCTCATCAGTGCATTATCTCCCGCCTCTTATCCACTCAAGTCCTTGGTCATACTGTCTATCATGTGTAATAAACTAATTGCCGCCAAAGTACAATTATACACCATAGGATTATCTATGTCACTTCAGAGGATAGAACATGACTGGTTTTGACACTTGTATGCTCTAAAAATGTGGTCACCAAAAGCATCTTCGATAAATAAATCTCTCTTAAACATAACGTGTGTGTGTGTGTGTGTGTGTTTGTGTATACATTTTAGTTGTGCATAGAGACAGCATGCAAAATAATTCACTTTGGGATAATGCATGCCACAATCCTAGGCAACTTTAAATTTCTGTGGTTGAATGAAGTTTCAAAAACTCTGTCCAAGTCTGATCTAAAAGGACTACTGATCTAGGCCCTTTGAGAAGTGAAACTTTTCAAAAATACAAAGTAGGAAATTGTGATCACTAAGCCAGAGTTACCACTGTGATGTTCCCTGTGTATGGCTTATTCAGAGCTCGACAAAAAAGAACACAGGTAAGCTGGTGGCCTCTGAAGCTCCAGCCCCATGCTTCTTCAAGGCTGCAATCCTGTGAGCTATTCTTGCAGTGGGCTTTGATGTAAAATAGTGAAAACATTGGATTATCCTAAGAATACCATTTTAAAAGGAGGAATTTCTGGGATTGCTTTTTTTCTATTGCTGACCCAGAAAGACTCGCCAATCCATGGGCAAGAAGATTGAAAAAGAGTGTGACAAGACCATCAGAGATTGCTTAGTTACAGTGACGGACATGGAGCCACCACCATTTTCCACAGCAGGGATAAAACACAGTTCTAGTGTTCATAAGGCAGGAATCAGTGAGGGAAGGGGAGTTGTACATGGGGAAAATTCTAGAGCCAATTCACTGTGCCAGTACTCCTGGGCTGCTTTTTCTCTAATGAACAGGGAAAGAATTCTTTTCTACAACCATTTACTGATAAGCATACATAAAAGACATAATTGTCTTTGAATGCCTCTTTTGAAATATAGATGCTCTGATCAAAGACCTGACCTACATTAGCTCAACTAACTTACATATGTGTTCTGTTTAGTACTGTGGGGCATGTGATGTCTTAGTCACTGCCCCTGAAAGTTTTCCAATTTAATCTTAGTTGCGATCACTGCCTTGGGTTATTCATTAGAATGCACTTTGCATTCAGCCCACCTGTCCTTGGTCATCTGGTCCCTGCTCACCCATAATATACCTGTTTCATTACTCCAACCATCATCTCCTGGGCTTTACTTTAATAAACACTGAAAGCAAAGTGAGACTATTGCTTTCTGTCCGCCCTTGGGATATGACCTGAAGACTGCTCCTCCTCATCTCTGGGAGACAACCAAGCTGCTTGAACTGATTTTTCAAGTCAGCCCTTTGCCCTACATGGTCCACTTTCATTCTCTCAGCTTATACTGAGAATATAGGATACATGCCCTTGAGTCCAATACCAATTCGAGTCCATTTTCTTCCCCTGTTTTAGCCAAGCGTGGCTCCTGCCTCTAAACTTTCATTGCCTTTCCTTCTGCCATCACAGCTGGTTGCTGTCCTAGAGTTTTATCTCCCCCACTGACTAAAGCACAGGATTGATTTCTGCATTGGGAGGAAAGAATTTAATTGGTGAATAGCAGTCATTTTTGTTCCCTTGCATTCAGCAAATTTACAAGCTATCTCAGTATTTCAAAAAATAGGGCCTTCAGGCAGGAGTAACATTTGAATCTGAACATTAGCCATCTATCTACCTGAAGCACTTAGCACCCAGTGAAGTTCGGTTGTTACTTGGAAAGCCTTAATAGGCACCATGGGACCCTAACAAACTTACTCTTTCATGCACATAAGCAGTCTGTCAACTATTACGATCTAAAAAACAAAAGACATAATCCAGCAGCTCTCCCCACTTTCCTATCAAGCTCAATTCCTGCTCACTTAATTTTTGTGTATCCCAAATTAAATTATTTAAGGCATTTTCTCTGCTAAAATTACAACTAAACTATTGTTATATACAATGAAAATACTTGTTAGTCTTTCTCAGAAATATAAGAATTGAATATCAATACTTTTAAAAGAATAAAGGTATTGTGGACTACTGTGCCCCAAAATTCAAACAGCAAACATAGCTCTAATGCAAAGATGAACAGAAGGGCCCCCAAAAGATCTTGCCTTTCTGTTTTAGTATCCTAAGGAGGAGACGAACTGATACAAGTTATATCCCAGGTCACTCTATACATCTGCCACAGCCACAGGGCCCACTTCAGCTCTGCACTATAGAACCAAACAATATCAAATACCCCTGCATGCTGAAACTGATCAAAACCAGCTATAAATACTAACATTGAAATAAATAAAATGTCATTGGATATAGATTCATTGAATAAGGTAATGGAAGGATTTATTTTGCTCATGGGTTAAAAGGAGGAGAAAACTCACCCTGAAATTCTAATAGGAGAGAAGGTGAATCATTTGACTAGGGGATAAACTGAGTGGAAATCTGAGAAGTCACAAGTAGAAATCAGAGAAAACTAAGATCCTTAGAAACCTAAAGGTTGCTTTCCAAGCCCTCACTCCCACCCTCACCCCATCCATATGTAATTTGCAAATAATACTAAATTATATATTTGCTATAAAGTATTATCCAGAGATAGATTTTCCCTTGTATAATTTTTTGACATTTCAATTAATAATTTTTCCCCAAAATATCTTTGTGCTGCTGTCAAAAGCACATGCTAAAAATGCCTACAGGCTATTTGCTGTTTCAACACCAATAGAAACATAATTTATTATATGCAAGAATAATAAAGAAGTCACACGGAGGTGATAATGTTCATTTTGATTGACCCAGAATTTTTCTTTTTCATATGTTCTTAAGGACGATGAAGCAGTAGGCTAATTTTATTTTTTGGAGGACACTAGGACTATTCTTAAAGAAAAGATAAAAGACTTTTGTAAATAACTTTGATAATAATCTATGGACTGTGCTATTAGAGATGAGCAACATTACAGGAAAACTGAAAAGAGATTTGTGCTTCATTTGTGAAGGAGGGAAGAGGGAACATATTAGGGAGAGCTTTGGAAATTAGGTTGCATTTGAACTACGTAGGTCTTCAATGTTGAGTTGGATTTTAACAAATGAGTGGTGAGAGTTGGAGGGCAAGGGCCATTGTTAAATGCAATAAAGATTAGTAGGCCAGGTGTGGTGGCTCACACCTGTAATCCCAGCACTTTGGGAGGCCGAGGTAGGCGGATCACCTGAGGTCAGGAGTTTGAGACCAGCCTGAACAACCCCATCTCCACTAAAAATACAAGAAATAGCTAGGCATTGGTAAACAACCAAGAGGTATGTGCTCTGTTTTACTGAATAGCACTTTTGCATCAATTATCTCAGGGCAAAAATACAATAAGCTACATCAAATTAAAATGCACAAAACAACTACAGCAGATAATAAAATGGCACTTGATGTATAAACTTAATCTGTCAACTATCAGTTATATACAAAACAACAGCAAAAACATGTTCTATCATTTTGTCCTAACAGATCATGACATATTCTGGAAGCACGACTATTCTAGAAGCATGAAGTTGCACAGTAATCCCAGCTACTCGGGAGGCTGAGGCAGGAGAATCGCTTGAACCTGGGAGGCTGAGGTTGCAATGAGCCAAGATGGCACCACTGCACTCCAGCCTGGGCAACAGAGTGAGGCTCTGTCTCAAATACAATAAATGAATAAATAAATAAATAAAGATTAGTAAAGCCACAAAATCAAGAAAGCATGAAGCACATAGGCTATCCGTGCTTGCTGTCCATGTTATTAAGGAAACAAACTCATTTTATTCTTATTATTTTTTTGCTTATAACATAAACTTCTAATCTTTAATGTATTCTTATGAAATCACCTTTCCACTACAAAGTAGCCAGCGGGGCAAAGGATATGGATGATATCTTCTTCTTTTTTTTTTTTTTTTTAGAGATGGAATCTTGCTCTGTTGCCCAGGCTGGAGTGCAGTGGCACGATCTCGGCGCACTGTAAGCTCTGCCTCCTGTGTTCATGCCATTCTCCGGCCTCAGCCTCCCGAGTAGCTGGGACTACAGGCGCCCGCCACCATGCCCAGCTAATTTTTTGTATTTTTAGTAGAGATGGGGTTTCACTGTGTTAGCCAGGATGGTCTCGATCTCCTGACCTTGTGATCCACCCACCTTGGCTTCCCAAAGTGCTGGGATTACAGGCGTGAACTACCACTCCTGGCCATGGATGATATCTTCTTAATGGAGATGACAAACCTGAACCGAAAGAAAGCAATAACAACATTAAGCAACGTCAAATGTCCTGACACAAGCTCATGCCTTTTTCACCTTACAGTGGACCTTCTTCAAACTTGATCAGCCTTATAGATAATTTTATCTGTTACTAGGCAGAAGCCACAAGAAGAACTATCATTCTAAGTTATGTAACTGAATTCTGACCAACAGAAATGACAGAATAGTAGGGAAAGCACCAATTTTTTTTTTTTTTTTTTTTGAGACAGAGTCTCGCTCTGTCACCCAGGCTGGAGTGCAGTGGCGCAATCTCGGCTCACTGCTGCAAGTTCCGCCTCCGGGGTTCACGCCATTCTCCTGCCTCAGCCTCTCCGAGTAGCTGGGACTACAGGGCACCCGCCACCACGCCTGGCTAATTTTTTGTATTTTTAGTAGAGACGGGGTTTCACCGTGGTCTCCATCTCCTGACCTCGTGATCCGCCCGCCTCGGCCTCCCAAAGTGCTGGGATTACAAGCGTGAGCCACCGCGCCCGGCCTGCAAAAATTATTTTCTGAAGAAGAGGTAGTTTTTGGTTTGCCAATTTAAAAATATGTAACTTTGGGCAAATTTTGTAAACCTAAATTTTACCATATGTATAATAAAAGAAACACAACCTATTTTACATGTATATATATTATATATATGTGTTTTATATATGTACATACATACATATGTGTGTGTGTATACAGAAAGAAAGAGAGAGAGAGAGAGACACCAGCATTACAGCATTTCTGGTTGAGAGTAGACATCCAGTATATTGTAGGCAGTACTTAATATAGAAGTGTCAGAAATACTATGGGGGAAGGTTACTAAGTAATCTAAAGGTCACAATAAACAACTAAGGGTTTGGTGTATTCTGGGTTTCAGAAAAACATTTTAAAGCATTTATATAAAAGATGCATATGCACATTTCTTCATCACTGAGGACTCTGAAAGGAAATAAATATTAAGAGAAATAGAAAACTCCTTTAAAAAATAAATTCTAACTCTACAATCTTGATTCAGTTTGGTCCATATGTCCATGCTATTTCCTTTGGCTGAAATTTCCTGTTTCACATATTTAAATTATATTATTTCACAAATTAGAAAGCAATTGTCTATCTCTAATCTAATTTTTCACCTGCCTGCCTTACATGTAGCCACGTTTTCCTTTTATTCTTGCATGGTCCTTCTTCCTTTCTTATTTTCCCCTTTTTATTATTAGAAACACCAGTAGTTAGCTGAATCATTGGGAAAACCACAGAATGCTGGCAACTAATATTGTACCCTGCCCCTGACAGATATCTCATCACAGGTGTCACTGGGCCACAGAAAGATGGGTGAGGGTAAGAACAGTCCATCATAAGTGACCTCATTTGAGTTTCTCCGCTGCAACTCCACTAACACTAAGACTTGCAATTCATGAAGCTACACAATCAGCACTCTTATCTCCTGCAGGGCAAAGACCAGAATACCCATTACTGAAGCAAGAAGTTCATTTCCGTTTTGTACTTTAGCTCTCTTAATGTATATAAAAAGGAAATACGTAAACAACCAAGAGATATGTGCTCTGTTTCACCGAATAGCACTTTTGCATCATTTATCTCAGGGCAAAAATACAATAAGCTACATCAAATTAAAATGCAGAAAACAACTACAGCAGATAATAAAATGGCACTTGATGTATAAACTTAATCTGTCAACTATCAGTTGTATACAAAACAACAACAAAAACATGTTCTATCATTTTGCCCTAACAGTTAGATCATGACATATTCTGGAAGCACGACTATTCTAGAAGCATGAAGTTGCACATTAAAGTATGTATTTTCTGTCTTCAGTTTTATAAAGTATAAATTTAGAGGGGATTAGCAAAAATATACCAACTGATAGCAATATTCATAAGGATGTAAAAGATCATTTTCTAAAAGAGTTAGGGCCCATATTGATGGCAGCAGCAGCCCATCTGAAGCGCCTGTTGCAAAGACGACAGCTGTAGTGGGGGAGGTACGGCCGGGGCTGCATGCTCCGTGGAGCCCCGACTACTTCCGAGTTGGTGGGGCAGGGGCCCCATGCTCCCGGGCGCAGCTGCAGCTACAGCCGCCCAGCCATAGCTGTGGACCCAAGCATCCCTGCCCTCTCAGGGGCCTGGGAAGCCCCCAATCCCCGCCCCCACGGTCTCCAGAGTTCCTACTCCCACTGCCTGGCCTCTTTCTACTCCTAGCGTCCCTTTGATTTCAGAGCAAAGTTGTGGCTGAGCCCAGGCATTATCACAACCAGGCCAGGTGTGCGTGCACTCAGGGCAGTGCTGACACACCAGACCCCTTCTGCCTTGGCCCCCTCCGGACTTTGGGGACCGATGAGCATGAGAGGGAGGCCGAGAGAGGGCTAAGGGTGGCTCGGTGCAGGCCTGCAGTTGCCCCTCAGCATGGACAAGCCGGGGTGCTGTGGATGACATATTGATGGCAGCAGGAGGCAGACAGGTTCCCGGGTGGAAAGGGATGGGTCCCTGGTGAAACCCCACCTTCAAGCCAGGTACTGCCAGAAGCCAGGGGGCTCAGCTGCCAGTTCCACAGACTGCAGTGAGAACTTACGGTGCTTTTTCTGGGCCTGCCCATGGCCGCCCATGGACCAATCAGCACACACTTACTCCCCTCTGAAGCCCATAAAAACCCGACTCAGCCAGACTTGGGCAGATGCTTGGAGGACCTGCCTGTGGATGGGAGCTACTCATTGTGGGTTTCCTCTCCGCTGAGAGTTGTATACTCGTCAGGACAACCTATCTGCAGACAAGAGCTACCTACTCCAGGTCTCCTTTCCGCTGAGGGCTGCAAAGACATCAGGATGACCTGCCTGTGGAAAGGAGCTATCCACTTTCAGTCTTCTGAGATCTGTACTTTCACTCAATAAAAAAGTACCTCTTCACTTCACTCACCCTCCAGTTGTCCATATACCTCATTCTTCCTGGACACAGGACAAGAACTTTGGACCCACCAAACTGGTCGGACTGAAAGAGCTGTAACAGAAACAGGGCTGAAACATGCCCCTCTGCTCTCCACATGGCCTGTGATGAGAAGGAAAGAAGAGCTGCGGCCCTTCGGGGAGACCAAACTTAGGAGCTGTCAGAGCCAGGGCTGTGACACCCTCTATGGGGCTCTGTGGTTCCTGGCATCTCCAAGATTCCTGGCACCAGCATGTTTCCCAGTGCCCGAGTGGAAGCCTCTGTGGTATGTCTGGTCCAGCCACAGCAGGGAACCAGTGCCTATGTCAGCATCTGGAGCTGCCCACCCTGCCATAGCCAGCATGCCTGGCTGTTCACAGTGGTCAGACCCCACACTCACTCATTCACACACTCCTCACCACTCCACACCTGACTCGCCCTTGGCAGGCATAGGATCTGGGCCAGTAGCAAAAGCCAAGCACAGCCTGCCAGGCCAAGTGATCAGAACAAGCCCAGAAGGCCCAAGCAAACTCGGGCAAAGGCACCACCAGCCACAGAGGTTTCTGGATGGCAAAGTGACACCCTAAGGATCTTGTGACAATATCATAAAAATACTGATTTTATTCTTTCTTAAAATTAATGTGTGCATTTCAAAAGGGTATCCCTGTAAAAGATAAAATGGATATACATTGGGGAATAAAACAAAACAAGAATAAGTAAATACTAAGGTTTATAGACTGTACCCATATTTAAAAACAGAAAAAGGAAAAGAGAAAAAGACTTTGTTCTTCTTAGAAAATCACTGACCCCCTTCCCTTCCCTACAAATGCTCTGATTAGCTCAATAGCAGACTTTTTCTCATCCGAAGACTTCAACCTTGAAAAAGTACTCACCTCTATGCAAAGCAATTAGGAAAAAAAGTGTGCCCTGCACAAGGTACGTTCTCAATAATGATGCTTTGACCATCCAGAGCAACATGGAAAGGAGACAGGCATTAATGAGTCAGGTCTGCTGGAAGTAGCACACATCTTAGAAATAAAAGGCTTTGAGATAAGGGACAAAGTTCCATCTCTGAAGGCCATGGAGTCCTTCACATTTGCTTTATTTCTGGATATTGTACGCTGAAATTAGAATAGTCCTTCTAAGCTTGGTTAGTGTCTGCTGACTCAGGTTAGCAGAAAGAAATTGACTTTAACATGATTTGAAATTCTAATTATTTCTACGTGGTCATTACTTTTAGAGAAATTATTGCAGGAGCATATACTTGTTTAAGTATGTCCGTTTAATTTTGTTTGTTGCTCTTAAGCATACGATTACGCTGGGGCAATTTACCAGAAAAACTAAAAAATTCCAAATTCCTGCCAAAATATGACAATAAACCTAGAGGAGCAGTGTCTGGAATAGACTCACAAAACAAGGCTTAATATCATTATTTATGTTTAAATTTTATAATCCTAAACCATAATTTAATTGAAATTTCAAGATACCCACTACAGTTGATTGTATTTTCCTCAAATGGCCATGATGAGATTTCTAGTCCCATATTTTCTTCCAGACCCTTGCCACTAACCTTCACCTAACACCCTACCTTGAAATTGGATGTAACTTTGTGACTGTCTTGACAAACAGAATACAAGAAGTGATGCTGTGTAACTTCTGAGACTAGATCCAAACAGACAATTCAGCTTTTGCTGGCTTTCCATACACACCACCTCTTCTAAGGACAAGAGAATTGGGAGCCAATGAGTGAAAAATCTGGCTACCATGAAGCTGCCAATTTGTCAAGATCACAGAGAGAGACTACAGAGACATAGCGAAACATGCTCAGAGAAGCCATCAGATAATTCTAGTCTCTGGTCTTCAAGTCTTCCAGCTGAGGACATAGGCATCGTACAGCAGAGACAAGCTGACGCTCTTTGCCTTAACAATGTCCTCACACCACAGAATCTGTGAATACAATAAAGGGCTGTTTATAAAGGGCTGTCTTGTGCTACTAGGTTTGGGGACATTTTATCATACACCTGTAATAAGTAGAACACCCACATACAAGACAGAGTGAACTTGCAGATAAATTTCCACTAGTGACTCTGACTCTTCCATTTATCTTCACTGTCCTTTAGATATGGTATCAACATTTCCATATCAGTATTAGATTTTTTAATCAAATAAGAGAACTACATGACCCATGGAATATATGAATACAAATGGTATAAAGGCCACTAAATACTTTGACCTGTCATTAAGATTAAGGTGAAAAATCTTCCCAAATGAGTCTGATAGGGCTGTCCTCAGTAAACACACACACACACACACACACACACACACACACACACACACACACACAACTTATACACAATCTCTAATATGTCAAAGTGATAAAGCAAACAAGCTAGATATACCTCTCTCTTATTCTTTATATCTCACTTCCAATATTCCAGTATCTTGTCCTTGAGATTCAAAGTCCAAGCAAAAGAAATTATTAACTTGTGGAGATTGTCAGAAAAAAATCAATAATACTCAGTGGTGAATCTCTGCACAATGAGAATGAGTAATTTTTAATGAAAGATTTTCTCATTACTTAATTTTCTTTTTCCTTTTTTTTTTTTTTTTTTTTTTTTGAGATGGAGTTTCGCTCTGTCGCCCAGGCTGGAGTGCAGTGGCACAGTCTCGGCTCACTGCAAGCTCCGCCTCCTGGGTTCACGCCATTCTCCTGCCTCAGCCTCCCGAGTAGCTGGGACTACAGGCTCCCACCACCACGCCTGGCTAATTTTTCTGTATTTTTAGTAGAGACGGGGTTTCACCGTGTTAGCAAGGATTGTCTCGATCTCCTGACCACGTGATCAGCCTGCCTCGGCCTCCCAAAGTGCTGGGATTACAGGCTTGAGCCACTGCGCCCTGGCCTTAATTTTCAATAAAAAATGAAGGCTGACATCTAATTAAATGTGTAGGTTTTTGCTATTTGTACATACTTGCCCCCATCATCATAATAACAGGCCTTTTTTTGAAGGATCTTCAGAAGCGCAATAACTTTTTAAAAGAACTTCAGGAAGTAAGAAAAGTGGTATTATGCTTTTTTATATTCACTCAGCAAATATTTATAGAGCAGCTAGAATGTGCAACGGAAGCTCTAGGCATTTGGGGTATAACGAATCATTCAGGAATGTATAGGAGAGGAGATAAGGCCATTCCATAAATAAAATAGAAAGTGATGAAACAAAGAAAAATAGGTATGGTTTTTCAGAGATATGAGGGATTTCTTCTATATGTAGCAGGACAGGGTCATGAATGACTATATGAGTGGAGGAGGATAAATTGAATATTTGGAAAAGAAAATTTTATGCAAAGAATTAACATATTAAAAGGGAAGAACTTGGAAGACCGTTGAATCAAGAGTGCATGAAAGGGAGGAGGGAAACAGGATTTGAATGGTAGGTGAGTAAAGGCTGTGTGTGTGTGTGTGTGTGTGTGTGTGTGTGTGTGTGTATTTCCAATTTCAGGGTCTCCAATCTTCCATCTACATATGTGTATAGGCTGTCTTGGGCTACTAGGTTTTGGGACATTTTATTTTACAACTGTAATAACTGGAACATCCACATACGTATACATACGTATAAAGGTGGGAGATCAGAGACCTTCAATGATTTTTTAAATAGGTTGGAATTTAGGCAAGAGGCAATGATTTAAGATTTTTGAGAAGGGAATATGGGCTGTGCCTCAGGAATAATGGTGTCTTTTATTTATATGGCACTACCATTAAAAAGCACCTCTAAGTATCTTATGTTCTCATCACAAAACTCTTTGAAACATGTAGAGAAGAAATTATAATCAAAATAATTCACCTACAATCTAGCTGTTATTTGATGGTATAACACAGGCTCAGAGCCAAGCCTTCTATCAAATTTCTGTGGGCTCTCTACTAAAACACACAGTGAGCTCATTGGTGGTGTTTGAGAATGAAGGTGAAGACACCAGTTGGGTGGGGATCAGGGAGGACTCAGAATTAATCCCATTGAAAGATAATGACAGTGGGTGCAAGAGGAGTTATGCCCTATTTATATATAGGAGGCAACATTATCTAGTTGGAAGATGTTAAACCACATTTCTCACTGAAAAAAAAAATAAAACTTTTACATTTTGTTCCATATGTATTGCCCTCAGCAACTCATTCTGTAATTCTTCAGTGTATAAAAGAAGAACTCATGGTTCTCTTAGTAACTGAATTACCATTATAGAAAATTAAATGGAAAATGTACATGTTCTTTCTAAAACAAAATAAATTCTTAACATTTTTCTTATTTTATAAAATTTATTGTAACACTGGGTAATGAAAATATCATGCTTTAACATTTACAATGGGAATGACATTAAAGCCAATTATTATAAGAAGGTTTAGAATATTCAACATATTCTAACAAAAGTAAAATTCTCCTTTGTTTTCACCACAATCTCCATAATGAAAGTGATTACCAAACAAAAGATAAAGTGCTTCTTTTTTTCCCCTTTTTCCCAGATCTTAAAACAATTCATAAAAGTTCCATCAACACTTTGGACTTTTATATACAGATCTAATTAAAAAGCCTAGAGGTGCATGCTAAGCTAAGCTTTAAGAATTTAAAATTGCTAAAAATCAATAAGAAATTAACACGGTAAACTATAGTTGGTCTTGAAGATCTTTGCAAATTCACAAAATGCTTCCAAGTCATGACAGTTTATCCCCAGTGCTCCAAGGAAACAAGATAGTTTTTTCAGAATTATGTTTCTTCGTGAATGGTAATGGTAATTATTCTCTCCCCCTCCCCACTATCTTGTCCTGTTTCTTATTACATAGAGGAAAAAATAATTTATGAACATGAAATCACACCAAAGAGAAGCAGGGCCAAATGAATAAAAAACAGCACCGAGAACCACTATGCCAGAAGAATTGCTCAGGATCTCCACATAGAAGACATGTGGGCAAAGTTTCAGGAGCTATCTTATCAGAAATTGAACAAAAACAATTAAAATGTTGGTGGATTTTTAACTGACACAGAATTACCTTTCTCCTTCTTACCAACTCTGCCAAAGCTACCCTCACAAGCAAATGTCAGGAGACACATTTCATAGTTAGGTCGATAATCAAACAAGAACAGCTGTCTGTGTCTGGCACATTGGAGATTCTGAGAGCATTTACCAAACAGACAATCTGGAAGCCAGATTTGTTAAGTAAAGACAACATCCACCTAGATATCCATGGAAAGATATTCTACCAAAGTGCAGGAAGAAAGGGAAAGAAACATTTACTTCCAGGTATAAATAGGTTCACAATGGCACTCACATGAGCTCCATCCTGTGACACTCAGAGCTCTCAATGCATTCATCTTCGGTCTTTCCCAGATGCAACTTTGTAAGTAGGAAATACCTCATACTGGATATGTTGAGTGGGCCCTTCTGCCTGTAACAAGACCACCAACTGTACTGAAGGAAGTGCTGCAAATAATGAGGGAGAGAAGTGCCATCAACTTTTCTTCCCATATTGTAACAGTATCACAGTCACTTCACCACCCAAATATCATTAAAAAAAAAAAAAAACTCATTGAACATTGCTGAAAATACCCTATTGCCTACCGAAATGTATGCTGATTGGAACTAAATTGGCTTAATCTTTTTATTGTTTTAATCTTAAGGGCCTTTAGTTTTTCTGAGGCTTTTCAGTTAGGAAAGTTTTTTTTTTATGATCTCTGTTCATCAAGTAATTTGCTTGACTTGAAAGTCACTAAATCTTTGTGCAAGTGTTTCTATTTTTAAGATGTTAAAAAGATTGTAAAATCTATAATGCAAATTGCTACAAAAATTTAGACATTGATTTTTTAAGACAGTGGGTCATGTACATTTTGTTTAATTTTTGAGTTCCCATTAACTTTCAATACATCAATCACAGTCTTTCCTAAGTACATATCAAATATCCCTAAACTCCACATGCTCAGAGTCGAGAAAGGATTGCAACTTTCCTCCTGACTCTCCTTTGGAGGATATTGGTTATTTACATTTATATTTTCACCTGAATATACTGTCTTGACACACTGATAATAAGCATAATGTCTTGAAAGAGACATAAATCTTCAGTGTAACATGCCAACAACTGAGTAACATGCCATAAATGTGGCTGCTGGAAAAAATCTCTATAACTGCACCACGAGTGATAAAGAGTTACACCGAGTATTAAAGTAAAATGGCCACCTACAGTGTTTGTATCTCCTGCAGCTCTCCCGTGTTGACAATCATACAGATATTTATCAGTATCAATATTGTATCCTATCCTTGAGTGTTTTACTGGAGTGTTTTCATACAGTACTCTATGGTACACCTTCAGCCTCAGCTTTTCCCAAACACACCCTTTTCCTCCCTCCCCTCACCTGTTATCACATGTGGAGGGCTGATGATAGCTGGCTCAGGAGAATTTAGCTCCTAAATATGGATATCAAGCATTAGGGAGACACAAACAAAGTGTTGCAGGTGAATCTGATTGCATTAGATTTCCCTGCAACACTTTTTTTCTCATGATTTCATGAGATTGTCGTGATTCTCTCCCAGCTGAAAACACTCTGGTGGATTTCCATAGTTTATGGGAAAATATCCCAACTCCTTCCAGTGGCTCACAAGCTGTGCATGATCTGATTTTTGTGCCCCCTCTTTAACTCCAGCTTTGTCTACACTCCTACCTTCTCATCATGCTTCTGCCACACCAGCCTTCCTGCTGCTTTTCCAGGACCAGCACCGTGTATTGCATTAAGAACATAGACCGCATAAGTTCTAATCACAGCCCTGGCTCTGTCACTTTCCAGCTAGCGATGTTGGCCAATTTACTTAACTTCTCTATGCAAGAGGGGACAATTTCCCTACTTGTAACTTGGGAATAATAATAGTAGCTACCTCAAAAGGATGCTATGAGGATTAAGTGATTCAGATTCACAAAGGACTTGGAATTGTATTTTACTTATACTAGGTGTTCTGCTGATTATTTTTTCTTTCTAAACTTATATAATTTCTGTCCCCTCTGTTAGGAATGTTATTACACCAGTTCTCAGCTCAGATGTTTGCTCCTTTCAGCAGCCTTCCTCATCCAAACATATAAACACCACCCACCCTGACAGGTTATGGTTTTTCTCATTACCTTTGAAGTTTTCCCTCATTATCTTGTTCTCACATTTCTTTCCTTTCATTCTGCCAATTCTCATTAGGATGCAAGCTCCATGAGGGCAGAGACCTTGCTTTCTTTCAAATCCCTAGCTCTTGACATAGAACTTGATGCATATTGAGTATTTGTCTAAATATGTGTTTAATTCATTAGTTAATGGCATTTGGAGATCTGGATTCCAGTATCATTATTTGAAAAGTCACTTAATTTCTCAGCATTTTAATTACATTATTTATAATTGAAGATAATTATAGGCTATCTGTGCCTCAGTGTGAAGCACAAATTGGATAATCTATATAAAAGTCCTATAGAAACTGTAAATATTACAACATTCATTGTTATCTTAAAGAAACCAGTTAATATAGTAGAATCAGCACCAGACTTAGAGTCAGAAACTTAAATGCAGCTCCCTTCAAGTCCTTATTTTCGAGAAATGACTTTTCTGAGCTTCTGATTCTTCATTGCAAAATGGTGGCAATATCATTTTAAAAAGATTATACGACTCATTAGACAGGAACAGAAGTCACGTGTGAAAATATATGAAATGTTACTTATAAGGCAATGAAATCAATCCAAGACAGCTTTAATATTTCCCTCAGATTGGCAGGCTTCTTCCTGACTATAGGCCCCTGACCTGCCAGTTCTTAGAGCATTTGCTTTAGAAAACTTGCAATTGTAAATTCTTGTTCTGTCCTTTTGTGGTATTAATATTCTTCTAGCCTCTTGCCAATCTTACAACACAACTCCTTGGACCCAGGAGCCATTTATTTGAAAAGTAATTATTAAGAATAATAAGGCTGGGTGTGGCAGCTTTAGTACTAGCTGCTCAGGAGGCTGAGGTGTAAGGATCACTTGAGCCCAGGGGTTCAAGGCCAGCCTGGACAAAATAGTGAGACCTTGTATTTTTTTTTTTTTTAAAGAATAATAATGCCTCTATCTCCCGGATCTGGGGGAATAGTAGGAGCCTAACATTGTTAAGTGAGAATTAGACACAGATGGCCTAATTACATTGAACAATGTCCTCCAGTACTTTTGCCCTAACTCAATTATGCTTAAAAATACTGCCTTTTGTTGAAGCAGAGTTCAACCCATCTCTTCCATTATAATAATCTGTATCCTTGTTGCAATAATCTTAAATAAAGTCCTTCTTGTCTGTTTAACTTTCCTCATGATTTTTTTGACCAATTACAGAAATAAAAACCACAACACTAATGGTTTGGCCTGAGCTAATTGCAAATCTCTCCAAGGTAAGCTTGATCAGACTAACCCCTGTCTACCTCTCTCAATACTTTTCTGTTCTCTTTTTATCTTCTCATATCTTCTCTTTTCTGTGTCAAGTCCATCTGAAAGGACTACACCTTCATGTTTCTCCCTGTAATTGATGTTCACATGTAAATAGTTTGATGACAGTGATTGCTTGTCTAATTTGATTGTATGATCTTTATAACAATTGGCATTGTTGTTATTCAACACAGGTCACTTCTAAGTTTCTGCTTCTGTGAAAAGAGTAGGTTAGATCAGACAATGCCTTTCCAGTCCTGTTACTGAATGAATCGAAAACACTTTTCAGAAATTTTCTTTATATCTTGATACTGCATGTACA
Source organism: Nomascus leucogenys (assembly GCF_006542625.1). Classification (NCBI taxonomy): domain Eukaryota; kingdom Metazoa; phylum Chordata; class Mammalia; order Primates; family Hylobatidae; genus Nomascus; species Nomascus leucogenys. The sequence goes on along the minus strand of NC_044382.1, from coordinate 111,861,104 downwards.
ATACCTTGGGATGTTGAAGAGAAGAGAAAAGATATAAACTCTCTATCCAGAAGATACAATGGTAACTCTGCTATAAAACTTGTTAAAGTTTAAAATGTATAGATTATCACTCTTTACATCATCACTCCTGTACTAACACTACATTTACTTGCAATTTACTTAAACCTCCCTAAGATAAATTCAGCTCTGAATGACACTTGGTGAAACCAATTTTAGATACCCAAAGTGAAAATTAAATTAACATTTATTTAGCATAGAATTATCACACTGCTTTAGATTTCTTTCCTTCTTTTCTTTTCTTTCTTTCTCTTTCTTTCTCCTTCCTTCCTTCCTTTCTTCCTTCCTTCCTTCTTTCTTTCTTCTTTCTTCCTTTTTTTTGTTTTTTTGAGTCAGAGTTTTCCTCTTGTAGCCCAGGCTGGAGTATAATGGTGCATTCTCGGCTCACTGCAACCTCCACCTCCTGGGTTCAAGTGATTCTCCTGCCTCAGCCTCCTGAGTAGCTGGGATTACAGGTGCCTGCCACCACGCCTGGCTAATTTTGCATTTTTTTTAGTAGAGATAGGGTTGCACCATGTTGGCCAGGCTGGTCTCAAACTCCTGACCTCAGGTGATCTGCCCACCTCAGCCTCCCAAAGTGCTGGGATTACAGGCGTGAGCCACTGCGCCTGGCCACTGGCTTTAGATTTCTAAGGATTATTTTAGTTTTGTTGCTCTTTTTAGAAGTCATCAGTCCTTTGAAAATATCATATGATTCAAAAAGTTTCTCCTGGCTACATTTTTTTTTTTTTTTTTTTTTTTGAGACAGAGTCTTGCTGTCGCCCAGGCTGGAGTGCAGTGGCGCGATCTCAGCTCACTGCAGGCTCTGCCCCCCGGGGCTCACGCCATTCTCCTGCCTCAGCCTCCCGAGTAGCTGGGACTACAGGCACCCGCCACCTCGCCCAGCTAATTTTTTTTTTTTTTTTTTTTGTATTTTTAGTAGAGACGGGGTTTCACCGTGTTAGCCAGGATGGTCTCAATCTCCTGACCTCGTGATCCGCCCGCGTTGGCCTCCCAAAGTGCTGGGATTACAGGCGTGAGCCACCGTGCCCGGCCACTCCTGGCTACATTTATATTTATTGATTCCATGCCTTTAACATAATGGTCTCCCCATTTACTGAACTTCTGTGTTTAGAGTATCTTTCAGTTTAGAACCTCTGCTTTCAATAGATACAGGTGGAATTTCTAGACAAATAGATACCCACGAAAATCAAATCAAAAGGGAATATCAAGGTAAATCAGATTTATATTTGATTCAGCACCTGACTTTCTAGACAAATAGATACCCACGAAAATCAAATCAAAAGGGAATATCAAGGTAAATCAGATTTATATTTGATTCAGCACCTGACTTTCATTTGATCAACTGTCTGATTTCTTTATCATCCCCTTGCAGGTTGGTCCTGTTTAATCTAATGGTTGCCTTATGTAAAAAAAAAAAGAGTAAATATGTGATACAATCAATCTGTGGACATGAGTTCAAATTCAGTAAAAATTTTCTTAAGAATCTATGTGGAAAATCTTCCTTGATTTGCAAAGGACTAATCAGTATAAATAAAACACAATTAGTACCCTCAGTTTTATTTGGCTTTCCATTTTGACAGCATTTGATAAAGACTGTCTTGTTGATACCAAAAACACATAGTCAATGAGCATGTCAAAACATTCATTTTCTAGAAATAAAAATTATTTTTTAACCTGTCAACAAATCAATGTAACATAGAATCTTAAAGAAACATACTACAAAGAGTCCAAAAGAAGAAACAAAAACTTGATATTGAGCCATATCAAAACATACAAAGGGTCTCAAAATGATTCTGCTTTCCTTTTTTTCTGAATAATCCTGAGTAATCTTTTAAACAACCAAGATATTTTCCAAAATACCCTAATAATAACCTCCTCTTATTGAGTGAGAGTTAGAGGAAAAGAAGTCCAATGTTTCTGGAACACATATATTGTCTCATTTACTCCTCCTAATAGCCCTACAAAAGAGGAATTGTTATTTCCATTTTGCAGATAAGAAAACTGAGCCTTAAAGTGCTTAAGGAGAACTTATCCAAAGACGAACAATAGAAATGTCAGAGCCAGAATTTGATACTAGTTCCATTTAAATCAAAACCCATATGTTTTTTCTTATACTACACTGTCTCTGGTATTAAGAGAATGTTTTTGTATCGTGAGGCTCGGGACAATGTTCAAAAGAAACAGCAAGTCTTGGTGATATGTGTGTGCTTCGTCCTGTCGGTCCCTACAAATTGGAAGGACTGAAGTGAAGCATAGGTTTGATTTGGAATCTTATTTGATAATGGAAGTGATTTTGCTCTAAAATATTTTCCAAGAGAATAAAGGTAATGTAAAAAATTAAACATCTCCCTGCAAATATAATGAAAAGCCCATCTTTCTGGCATAGATTTTTGTGAGGAGCTTTCAAAGATATAATTCAAGGCCAGCAATACCTCTTTGATTACAAATGCCATTCAAGTTTGCTTATAGCCATCTTAATGAAACACATTTGCTGCTTTGTCCATATTTCTGAGAGAAAGGCCTTTCCATTACCTAATTGCTTTCCCTATGGTACTCTATCTACTTTCTCAACAAGGGATGTGAGAAGACTTGTGTAACCCCAAAACCAGAGTGTGTCTCTCTGGTCATTGGTCATCTGCCTCGACCTATTATTGCTAAGATTCCTATGATATGGCCCACATAGTTTGTTTCTTCACAGATGTTGTACCTAGAATTCAACTTTCTTAGGTGGAATGGTTAATTTTATGTGGCAACTTGGTTAGGCCACAGTACCCAGATATTTGGTCAAACATATTTAGATGTTGTCGTGAAGGTATTTGTTTAGATGAGATTAACAGTTAAATCAGTAGATTTTGAGTAAAGCAGATTGACTCAATTACACTTCATAATACAGGTAGGCCTTATCCAGTCACTTGAAGGCCTTAAGAAAGTGACTGATCTCTTCTGAGCATAAAGGAATTCTTCTAGTAGTATACCTTTGGACTTAACATGGCAATATTAAATTTTCCCTGGGTATCTAGGCTGCCGGCCTGCTTACCCTACAAAATTTGGACATGGCAGACTCCTTAATAGAGTGAGCCAACTCCTTAAACTCTTTCTCTCTCTGTCTCTCTTTCCATGTATATAGATACAGATTAGATATAGAAACACACACACATGCATGCACGCATTCACACACACACACACACACACACACACACACACACACACACTCTATTAGTTCTGTTTCTCTGGAGAACCCTGATTGCTATATACTAGGTGGACCATACTACTCTGGAAGTAATCTTTAATATCTGATGATATCATGAATCTCCCTCTCCTTTTGATTTCCTAGGATTCTCAGACCTCAGGTTATCAAATGACCAAAGTACTTAGATTGTTTTCATGTTCTTGGTTCCATGGGAAGCTTTTGAAATAATTACCTACTTCTAATGCTTACTCTCATTCTTCCACTCTTCCCTTTCTTTATTAATTTAACATGTACTCTTAATTAAACCAATCTGAAAAAAATATAAACAGACATTATTGTCTATTGTCCAAACTATTTTGTGTGTGTGTGTGTGTGTGTGTGTGTGTGTGTGTGTGATGGAGTCTCACTCTGTCACCCAGGCTGGAGTGCAGTGGTGTGGCCTCGGCTCACTGCAACCTCTGCCCTCCGAGTTCAAGTGATTCTCCTGCCTTGGCCTCCCGAGTAGCTGGGATTACAGGCACCCGCCACCGCACCTGGCTAATTTTTTGTATTTTTAGTAGAGACGGGGTTTCACCATCTTGGCCAGGCTGGTCTTGAACTCCTGACCTCGCGATCCACCCACCTCAGTCTCCCAAAGTGCTGGGATTACAGGCGTGAGCTACCACGCCCAGCCTTATCCAAACTATTAATACTACAAGAGTGACCTTACAAAGAAGTTTATAAAGAAGTGACCCTCATTGCTTCAACTTTTCTTTTGAGACAGTCTCACTCTGTCGCCCAGGCTGGAGTGCAGTGGCGCAATCTCGGCTCAATGCAACCTCCGCCTCCCGGGTTCACGTCATTCTCCTACCTAAGCCTCTGGAGTAGCTGGGACTACAGGCACCCACTACCACGTGCGGCTAATTTTTTGTATTTTTAGTAGAGACTGGGTTTCACCGTGTTAGCCAGGATGGTCTCGATCTCCTGACCTCATGATCTGCCCATCTCGGCCTCCCAAAGTGGTGGGATTACAGGCGTGAGCCACCGCGCCCTGTCTGCTTCAACTTTTCTATTACCCTTAAAGCAGTCATCATGATCCTTTAAAAACATAAATTAGTTCATGTTACTCCTCTGCTTAAAATCTTCAAATGGCTTTCCTGCATTTATGACAAAAGCTGAACTCATTGCCATGGCTTATAGTTGATCTGTTTTGCTTCCACCTCTTCAAATTCATCTCATACACCACCTACTGCACACTAACCACATTTCTTACCTTGCTCAAACAAGGTAAGTTTTAAAGGTAATTGGCATCTTGGGCCTTTGATAATTGCTATCAGCAAGGCTTTGAATGCTCTTCCCCGAGTTTCTCTTGTTGACTCCGCATTTCCATAGGGGGCACGGTGAAACAGTTCCCTTCTCTGACTGAACATCTTTGCCTGCCTAGTCTAAGTTCAACCACTTCTCCGATTCCTCTCTATCATCATCTCACACTGATTTATTTTCTTCACAGAAATTTTTTTATCTTCTGAAATTATCTGATTTCTCTGTTTATTTGTATATTGCTTGTTTCTCCCAAAAGAATTAAAGTAGTATGAGAGTATGAAACTTTCTACCCTGTTGATCCTGAATTTCTAGGGCCATATAAATACACTAAATACTTATATCTCATAAATATTCATTGAATGAAGAAATCCAGAACAAGATACTTTCCATGTTTCAAAAACAAAATTAAACAAACTTACAAAAAAACGTTCTCAAGACAGACACCTAGGAATCACCTACTTAACATGGGATACAACCAAAAGGCTGTCCTCAGGAATAAAGGAAAAGATGAGTTTTCAGACCTACAATGTAAGATGAGCTCTGGACTGGACTAGAACTAAAGCTGACAGCAGAGCACTGACCAAAAGTTCGTTGTCTCCCTGAAGACATGATCAGTGGCAAGAAAGAGTCAGAACTAAGCCATCAAGGAAATGTTAAGAAATCTTGGCAAAAAAGACAGCTGCTGAAGCAGAAATGAATACAGAAACTTTATCACATAGTCAGTTTCTATGAAAACCCAGACGGTAAATATTTAGGCTTTGCAGGCCATAAGGTCTTTTTAACAACTATTCAACTCTGCCATTGTAACACAAAAACATATATGGATGATACATAAACAAATGAGTAAGAACAGTAAATCACTATTTACAAATAATAAACATTATTTACAAATAATAAATGATGAGTATGTACCAATAAATCATTATTTATGGACATTGAAATTTGAATTTTCTATAATTTCAATGTTTTTATTCTGAGATAATTGCAGATACAATGAAGCCGTAAGCAATAACACAAAGAGATTCCCACACACACATTACTTTTACTTTCCCAGTGGTAACAACTTGTAAACAACAGTACATACAAGAAGCAGGATATGGATTAATGCATCCAACATACAGAATATCTCCTTCACCACAATGAACCCTCCTTTTGCCCTATTATAGCCGCACCTACTTCCCCTCCCTAAACTTAACCTCTACCAACCATTAATCTTTTCTCCTTTTCTATAATTTTGTCATTTCAAGAATGTTACATAGATGGAATCATACAATCTTTTGAGATTGGCTCTTTTCACTCAGCATAATTTTTTGGAAATGTATCCAAATTGTTGCATGTATCAATAGTTTGTTTCTCTTTGTTGTTCAGTAGTATTACATGGTAGGGATGTACCACATTTTGTTTAACCATCCATTGATTTATTTATTTTTATTTATTTATTTATTTTTTGAGACGAAGTCTTGCTCTGTCGCCTAGGCTAGAGTGCAGTGGCACGGTCTTGGCTCACTGCAACTTCAGCCTCCTGGGTTCAAGTGATTCTCCTGGGTCAGCCCCCCAAGTAGCTGGGATTATAGGTGCCTGCCATCATGCCCTGCTAATTTCTGTATTTTTAGTAGAGATGGGGTTTCACCATCTTGGCCAGGCTGATCTCAAACTCCTGACCTCATAATCCACCCCCCTCAGCCTCCCAAAGTGCTGGAATTACAGGCATGAGCCGCCACACCCAGCCATGTATTTATTAAAGGATTCACTTATTAAAGGATATTTGGGTTACTTCCAGGTTTTAGCAATTAGGAATAAAGCACTATGAATACTCATGCTTAGATTTTTGATTTTTGTTTCTAATTTTATTTCTATGGAATAAATGTCTACTAGCACAATTCTGGGTAATTTGGTGGTTGTATGCTGAATTTTTAAAGAAACTACCACACTCTTTTTCCAAACTAGCTGTATCATTTTATATTCCCACCTGTAATGTATCAGTGATCCAATTTTTCTGCATCCTTGAAAAGATTTAGTATTATCAGAAATTTTTATTTTAGTCCCTCTGATAGGTGTGTAGAAACATTTCATTATTGTTTTTATTTGTATTTTCCTAATGACTAATGATGTTGAACATTTTCCATGTGTGTAAGTTACATAAGATAATATAGCCTATTCAACGAAATGTTTATTCATTTATTTTGCCTGTTTTTAATTGCATTTTTGTTGTCTCTTATTGTTGAATTCTGAAAGTTCTCTGGATATTTTAAGTGCTGATCCTTTGTCAGATATGTGGTTTTTAAATATTTTCTCCTTATCTGTAGATTGTCTTTTTATTCTTTTAACATGGTCTTCTGTAGAGCAAAAGTACTCAAATTTTGATGAAGTCCAATTTATTAATTTTTTTCTTTTATGCATAGTAATTTTAGTGTCACACCTAAGAATTATTGGCCTATCATAGATCTAGATTAGTTTCTCCTAAGATTTTTCTAAAAATATTTTATATTCTCTTTAATAGTTTTAGATTTAGATTTAAGTCTATTATCCATTTTGAGTTAAGTTTTGTATAAGGTGGGAGGTTAAAGTTGAATTTCTATTTTTTTGCCTATGCTGTCTAATTGCTCCAGCAACATTTGCTTAAAAGGCAATCCTCCCTCCATTTAATTGCATATATACTACTGTAAAAAATCAGTTGAGCATAATTGTGTGGTCTGTTCTGGGTTTTCTACTTTATTCTGTTGATCTATGTGTCCATCTTTCTGCCAATATCACACAGTCTTGATTACTGTAACTATATAGAAAGTCTTGAACTCTTGTGTACCAACTACTCCTTTGTTATTCTTCTTTTAAAAAATTGTTTTAGCTATTAAAGTTCTTTTGCTTTCCACACAAACTTTAGAGTAATTTTGTCTATATCTACAAAACACTTGCTGAGATTTCAGTAGGGATTACATTAAACCTTTTTATCAATTTAGGGGGAATTGACACGTCTACTATGTTTAGTCTTCTAATCCTAGAACATGGTATATCTCTCCATTTATTTAGTTTCTTTCATTAATATTTTGCAGTATCTAGCACACAAGTCTTGAACATGTTTTGTTAAATTTACATCTAAGCATTTCTTTATTGAATTACTGTAAATGGTACTGTAAATGGTATTTTTAATTTGGTGCCCACACATTTATTGGTAGTATGTAGAAATACAATTTTTTAAAATATTTTTTGTATCCTGAAATTTTGATGAACTTATTAGTTCTAAGAGGTTTTCTGATACATTTATTGGGATTTCTATGGAGATGCGGCATCTGAAAATAAGGTAGTTTTATTTCTTTCTTTCGAATCTGTATGTCTTTTATTTCTTTTTCATGCTTTATTGCATTGGCTAAAATTTCCAGTACTGTGTTCAACTATGAGGGGTAAAAGTGGATATTTCTGCCTTGTTTCTGAAAGAAACAAATATTTAAGAAAGAAAGCATTCAGTCTTTCACTTTATAGAATTGGCCAGGCACAGTTACTCATGCCTATAATCTCAGCCCTTTGGGAGGCTGAGGGGGGCAGATCACGAGGTCAGGAGGTCAGGACCATCCTGGCCAACATGGTGAAACCCTGTCTCTACTAAAAACACAAAAATTAGCTGGGCATGGTGGCACATGCCTGTAATCGCAGCTACTCGGGAGGCTGAGGCAGGATAATCACTTGAACCAAGGAGCTGGAGGTTGCAGTGAGTCGAGATTGTGCCACTGCCCTCCAGCATGGTGACAGAGCTAGACTCCATCTCAAAAAGAAAAAAAAAAAAGAAGTATAGTATTATATTTAGGATTTTTGTACATTACCAAGCAGAAGTTCCTATCTATTCCTAGATTTCTGACTTTTTTTTGAAAGATTTGTTTTCAAATTCTCTTCCTGCATCAATTGATATGATCATGCAATTTTTCTTCTTTAATCTGATATGGTGGATTATATTGATTGATTTTCACATATTGGACCAGGATTATAGCTCTAAAATGAATCCCTCTGTCATGTTGTACAACTCCTTTTACGCATTGATGAATTCTATTTTCTAATATTTTGTTAATGGTTTTTATGTCTATATTCACTAGGAATATTATCATACAGTTTTCTTTCATTTCCTTCCTTCTTGGTTTGGGTTTAATTTGGTCTTTTTGTTAGACTTTTGACACTGGAGCTTAGATTATTGGTCTGATTTTTTTTCTTACCTAATTTATTGTTACAAATTTTCCTCTCAGAACAGTGGGAAGATAAATTTCTGTTGCTTTAGGCCACCAAGTTTGTGATAATCTGTTATGACAGGCTTAGAAAACTAACGAATAGGTATCAAAGCCTCCAACTATAGTTGTGTGTTTATTTCTTTTTTAAGTTCTATCAGTTTTTGCTTCAAATATTTTGCAGCTTGTTGTTTGGTGAATACACATTTAAGATTGCAATGCAGATATGTCTCACAAATTTAGTTTGTTGTATTTTAATTTTCAATCAATACAACTTTTAAAATGTCCCTTGAAACATTCTTTTTAACCCATAAGTTATTCTGAAGTGTGTTATGTAGCATCCAAGTATATAAAAGGGGTGTAGTTGGGAAGAGCTGAGGCTGAAGCTATACCATACACTACTGTATGGAAACACTTCAGCAAAACACTGGGGGTTGTGCCACAGTATTGATGTTGACAGATATCAGTGTGGTGCCAACATGGGAAAGCTACCTTTGATATACACCCTATAGACAGTCAGTTTATTTTAATACTTGATGTAACTCCTTATCAGAGGTTGTATAGTTATGTATCCTTTTTTTGTTTTGTTTTGTTTTGTTTTTGTTTTTGTTTTGAGACGGAGTCTCACTCTGTCGCCCAGGCTGGAGCGCAGTGGTGCAATCTCGGCTCACTGCAAGCTCTGCCTCCCGGGTTCACGCCATTCTCCTGCCTCAGCCTCCCAAGTAGCCAGGTCTACAGGCGCCCACCACCACGCCCGGCTAATTTTTCGTATTTTTAGTAGAGACGGGGTTTCACTGTGTTAGCCCGGATGGTCTTGATCTGACCTCGTGATCCGCCCGCCTTGGCTTCCCGAAGTGCTGGGATTACAGGCATGAGCCACCGTGCCCAGCCAGTTACGCATACTTTTAATCCTTTGAAACTTAATGAGGTTTGTTTTATGCCCAGAAAATAGTCTGTCTTGGTATATGTTCTGTGGGTGCTTGAAAAGAATATGTATTCTGGTGTTGCTGGATATAATGTTCTATTAATGTTGATTAGATCTTATTGATTGATGATGATGGTGAGTTCTTCTATGTCCTTGCCAATATTTTTTGTCTACTCGTTCTATCAGTTGCTGATGTAGGAGTTGTAATGGTTTAAATGATATCATCACCTTGAAGTTGTGAATGTGACCTTATTTGTAAAAAATGTCTTTGCAGATATAATTAAGTTAAAGATCTTAAGATGAGATCATCTTGACTTTAGGATAAGCCCTAAATTCAATAACAGATGTCTTTATAAAAGAAAGAGAGATATTTGAGACACTGAAAGCTATGTGAAGATAAGGGCAGATATTAGGGTGGTGTGGCTACAAGCAAAGGAATGCCAAGAATTGCTGGCAACCACCAGAAGCTAGCAGAGAGACAAGGAAGAGATTCTCTCTTAGAGCCTCAAGAAGGAATCAACTCTTACAGCACCTTGACTTTAGGCTTCTGGGCTCCAGAACTGGGGGAAGATAAATTTCTGTTGCTTTGGGCCACCAGGTTTGTGATAATTTTTTATGGCAGGCTTAGGAAACTAATACAAGGGCGTTGAGGCAATTGTGTATTTATTTATTCTTTAAGTTCTATCAATTTTTGCTTCATATATTTTGCAGCTTGTTTTTTGGTGAATACACATTTAAGATTGTAATGTAGCTGATATTAGTATACCATTCATGCTTTCTCCTTATTCATATTTACATGATATATAACTAGCAACTCAACTATATTATAAGGGTTTTTTTTGTAGACAAGTTTTTTTAATACACTGCACAAATGTCTTCACCTTTTAATTGCTGCACATAGATCATTTACATTTAATGTAATTATTGATATGTTGGGACTTAGGTCTGCCATTTTATTTATTTTCTTTTGTTTGCTGTTTGTACTTCATGTCTCTGTTTTATTTTTCAAGTCTTTGTTGGCAAGGTTAGAAGTTAGGCTACTGTTTTCTCTATAGTGTTTGGCTTGAGTATAGCAGTTATTGTCTAAAAGTTTTCATTTTTCTAGTCTGTCCTTTTCCTATGTTTTACCTAGAAACAGTAGGCTATTCTGTTGGTGGTTGTTTTTGTCTGTGCCATTAACATTTCTTGATTCCTACCTTCTTCCACTCTAATTATGGAATATACAAAGTAAAAAGAAATCCCAAAGAACCTACCACAGTGTTATGTCTTGGGTCCTGAGGTCCTTTTTCTGCCTTTTTCTCTCCATCTTTCAAGGTCTTCTTATGTTTGTTTTTTATGTAATATTTTTAGACCTTCTTCATGGGAAGAATATTTAAAAGTTCATCTACACCATCTCCCTGGAAGTAGAAGACTCCTTCCATATAATTTTTATTTGTCATAAAATAGTATTATTCTTCTTTTATTTTTTTCAATCATTTAAATCTGTAAAACCCTTCTTAGCAGTCAGGCCATATAAAAATGTGTGGTGGGCTGGATTTGGATTATGATATATAGTTTCCCAACCCTTGATGCAGATTAAGATTTCTGAACTGCAGCTCTCTTTGCTGGTCACAACAGTCTGCCTTAAAAAAGGGAGATGAGCTAATGTAGACAGTGGGAACTAAAAAGTAGGTTTTATTTTTCTCTAAAAGCTGAGAACTTGGAAAGAAGAGCAAATACTGGTTAGAGAATGCATGAGAATAATCACATTAAAAATATTAAAAGTATTAAGCATTATTAGAGATTTCATGGGGCCCTTCAGATATAATTTAAAAAAAAGTAAATCATAAAATGAGCATTAAAAATTTCAACAAAAGTTTTCATTTTTCTCATTATGACTACTTTTATGTTCATATGTGAAATGTCCATTACTTCATACAAAATTTTGAGTGATTTCCTTTCTTTGCTTATGACTTAATCACATATCTAAACTGCTTGTTGAGTAATCCAAATCTTCAAAGTAAGTACATAAATGTAATTTCCCCTTAAATATAGACATTAATTGTATTAAAGAAGTAGAAGAACACATTCAAATAAATCACAGTCCAAATAGTGAACATATAAAACTAGGTCATAGAAAGAAATGGTAGCATGAAAACTAACAACTGCTAAAACAAAAAATGAAAAAAAAAAACATACAAGAAGTTGAAGACTATCCAACAAAATAACATCTCCACAAACCTAAGATAAAATTGACTATAGAGAAGGAATTCAGAGAAAATCCTACAATGGAAAAGTCATACAGCTGCAGAACGTTTCCAGTGAAGACTGGGCAGGGGTGAGGCAGGGGAAGATAATGTTGAACTCATATGGTAAATGAACACACTGCCACATCCTATTGTTCAGCTGAGCCAGTCTGAAAATTCATGCAAAGTGCATAGTTAGTATACATAATTTTATTCTAAAGCTTTCTTCCTTGAATTGCTATTAAATTTTAAATAAACTGAGACATGAGCATTTACTAAAGTCATTATGATTCCATCATCCATGGCATAACAGATCTGTACCCTTCATGCCAGACGCTCTCTGGCACTGAATTCTATTCAAAGATTTTTCCTGTCTTTTTATTTATCTAGTTTGCAGATCTTCAGTAAGAAACACTCAGTGTCATCTGAAAGGACACATATTGCAAGAAACTAATTTCCTCCCTTACTGGAGCTACGTGATGTGTGACTTCCCATCGAGTACAATTGCCAACAAGGCACAGGTGTGCACCGCATGAGGCAGTGAAAATGTAATTATAGGAAGAGAGATGTTGGGATTTTGTCCCTGTATCCATAATTCCATAATGTAATAAACCTCAAATGAATGTCTGTTTTTTTTTCCTATAGTCAACATCAAGTGTGGGAAGCAGAAAACCCAATAACCTTGTCATATCCAGATTCATAACTACTGTAATTGGACGTACAACTAAGAAGAAAGCTCCTCCCTTCATTCATTGATCCTTTAATTTCCTATAGAAAGTTATCCTTCAAATTCCTTTTCTTCCAATATTCTCATGCTACTTTAGTTGAATAGGTAAAACCTTACATCAAATCATTTCATTTTTTTAACTTAAAATGAGCCAGCCATTTAACATTATATTCTTTAAAAGGTAGCTCAGAAAATATAATAAAGGTAGTTGTGAAAACAAAACTTTCCCTTGTTTTCAGTGATAAAAATGTTGTTTTAATTGGAAATGCTTATAAATTTAACTGAATAAAAGGAAAACATTCATAAATTGAATTATGAAGCAAAGCACCAAATTATTACATCAAAGTCAAATATTGTACATTGAAGAGTTATTGATTTCAACTCAGACGGGTAGAGAAAAACATACTCAGCGTCATCCAATGTAGCATCGCTTGCACTAGCATGAGTCTGGAAACAATCTAAATATCAATTAATAGGGGACCAATTAAATAAGCTATGGTATATCCATATGTTGCATTTATAGTAAAAGAGTAAGCAAGAGCTTTATGTACTAATATGAAATAATGACCTCTAATATGTATGACTATAATATTCTACCATTTGTTTTTAAAAAATTAAGAAAGACAGTTACGTACTTGCTTATATATGTTTATAATATTTTTTAAAGGATAAAAATAAAGGGATAACTTTGGATTCTTTTTCTTTGTTTGAGACAGTCTCACACTATCACCCCGGCTGGAGTGCAGTGGTGCAATCTCGGCTCACTGCAACCTCCGCCTCCTAGGTTCAAGCAATTATACTGCCTCAGCCTCCCAAGTAGCTGGGATTACAGGTGCCTGCCACCATGCCCAGCTAATTTTTTTGTATTTTTAGTAGAGATGGGGTTTCACTATTTGGCCAGGCTGGTCTCGAACTCCTGACCTTGTGATCCGCCCGCCTCAGCCTCCCAAAGTGCTGGGATTACAGGCATGAGCCACTGTCCCTGGCCAACTTTGGATTCTTGTATGGAAAATGATCAGGCGGCTGAGAAACATTGGTTTGGGCTAAACTATTACTGTCTACCATTTTAGAGTTTCTGAACTTTTGAGCCATGTAAATGATTATCCATACAAAAATATATTAAATTTTAAATTTAAAAATTTTAGAAATAGCTATTGAATTGCTAGTATGTTAAAATGTGATGTGATCAATAACTCTATTGCACTCCATAGATAGATAATCACCAATTTGGGGCTGAATGCATAATGCATCATACGAATTAAAATCTCATGAGATAAACATGATCAGATTCAGTTAACGCAGATGAGCCCCTAACACGAAGTCTGCTCAACAGAACTGATTTTACTTACGGAAAGATAAGGCATAGAGAGATGCATTATGATTTGGGGAACATGATATATCCACACACGACCAAATTTACGCTTCAACTCTTAAGTCGTCCTTTCTAAGTTTTCTCCATTTATAAGACACAAGAAACACTATCTGAGGAGAGGCTCTTATTGGCGAGTTTAAACAGTAATACAAGTAAATTCATATAATTTAATGCAGCCTATTCTATCTAGGTTCAGCGAACTAAAGGAAGACAACACAAGGAAAGTTTCATTTTTGCAGAAAGAAAAATTTTGGAACCATCTTTTGTCATCCCTGTGTCAACTTAATACAAGAAATGAATACTCGAAGTGCATGGTTACTGAATTATTAAACAACTCAGAAGGAATGATTTAAATAAAGGTTACGAGCTTTTTTTTTTTTATTTTTTTTTTAAGACAGAGTCTCACTCTGTCGCCCAGGCTGGAGTGCAATGGCACGATTGTGGCTCAGTGCAACCTCCACCTCTCAGGTTCAAGCGATTCTCCTGCCCCAGCCTACCAAGTAGCTGGGACTACAGGAGCCTGCCACCATGCCCGGCTAATTTTTGTATTTTTTATTTTTTATTTTTTTTATTATTATACTTTAGGTTTTAGGGTACATGTGCACAATGTGCCGGTTTGTTACATAATTTTTGTATTTTTAGTAGAGATGGGGTCTCACCATATTGTTCAAGCTGGTCTCAAACTCCTGACCTCAAATGATCCACCTGCCTAGGCCTCCCAAAGCACTGGGATTACAGGCATGAGCCACCGGGCCCAGGCAGAGATTAGTAGCCTTAAAGAAAACCTTGTTTAATTTTAAAATGTGAATAAGACTCGCCGGTTGCGGTGGCTCATGCCTGTAATCCCAGCACTTTGGGAGGTCGAGGCGGGCAGATCACAAGGTCAGGAGATCGAGACCATCCTAGCTAACACATGAAACCCCATCTCTACTAAAACTATAAAAAATTAGCCGCGTGTGGTGGTGGGCACCTGTAGTCCCAGCTGCTCAGGAGGCTGAGGCAGGAGAATGGCGTGACCCCACCACTGCACTCCAGCCTGGGCGACAAAGTGAGACTCCATCTCAAAAAATAAATAAATAATAAATAAAAACATTTGAATAAGACTAACTCTGAGCAAAAGAAGTAGAAAGAGATTTTTTAAAATATAGGCAAGGACCCATTTATACCACGGAATTAAGAAGTTCAAAGGAATCTCTGATTATAAATCCCTGGTTGAATATTGCTTGTATTGTTAAAGACTGCAATGATCTAGAAGTATTTTGCTTCTTAGAAAATATTTCATTTAGTTGGTACCAAATAAAAGCCAAATGAAAAAAAGTCAATAATGACAAAGAGATATAGAAGTCTAGCATACAGTAATTAAAATCATAAATATGCCCATAGAGTGAGACTAAGGTTAGCTGCCCTCTTTATATTTAATTCATTCTTGAGTATGCCCCTCTCCCAGGTATTTCCTTTTCCATTAGAGCTTGTTGGGGTAGGAACTACTTTAAGTTGGGATTTTACAATGATTCATAAGCATATACATTAAGTCTAAGGGAAAGAATGTCAGTTTCACATGGCAATATTTTTTTAAGTACTGGCAAGTAAGCAATAAAAGGGAGCTTGCTTTTGGCAAAATTATTCTAAATGGCCAAAAAGAAGACAAGAGAGGTGACAGTGACAGCAGGACAACTAAAATTTTAACGGTAGAAGTACATCTTTTAATTTAATATGGTCTTTAGATCTTTTGAAAATGCATCCTCTTTCTCAGAAAAAAAATGGCCCAGAGAGAAAAATTAGATGATGGAATCAGTAGTAAACTTAAGTTTATATGGGTATGAATAGATACGATAAAAATTTAGAAACAAGTATTATTGCCAAAGTTTAAAAAAGTTCAGTAATTAGAAACACTGTTTCTAAATTACCCAAGGTTATTTTAGAAACCCAAAAATACTTCTCCCTTACACTAGAGTAGTTATTATAAAAATAAAACAAATTTTTCTCAAGAAAGATGTTGTTAAACATATTGCCAAACATTGAATAAAAGCAAATAGCCACACTAATCCTATCTATAGTCTCCTAGTGCACAAAATTTTTAAGTTCTGGAAAAATCAAATGAAAAGCAAGAGAAATCTTTAAAATATACAGAAAATGATATAAAAAGCAAAGCAACTTTGATCCATTAAAAGAGAAAACTGCAATTTCTTCAAATTTTAATTTTGATAAAACCAAAAAAATAGCAAAGGAAATATCGTAGACATAATACATTCTGATTCTGAAAACACTTTATTTGTGCCTCATACTAAAAAATTAATTTAAATTGGCCTGGTGTGGTGGCTCACGCCTGTAATCCCAGCACTTTGGGAGGCCGAGGCAGGTGAGTCATGAGATCAGGAGATCAAGACCATCCTGACTAACATGGTGAAACCCTGTCTCTACTAAAAATAGAAAAAATTAGCCGAGCTTGATGGTGTGGGCCTGTATTCCCAGCTACTCAGGAGGCTGAGGCAGGAGAATCACTTGAACCCGAGAGGTGGGGTTGCAGTGAGCCAAGATTGTGCTGTTGCACTCCAGCCTGGGCACAGAGCGAGACTCCGTCTCAAAAAAAAAATTTAAATTGGCTTCTATAAAAATACAGTTCTATAGAATAAAAACCATTTTCAAGGCTGCAAACAAAATAATAATAATAATAATAATAATAGGGTTCAATGGGGGAAGTGATTATAAGGACTGAAAATAAATATCTCATTTCCCACCATCAGTAATGGTTTGGAAGAAAGATCATGGAATTTTCAGTTTACATAAAATTGGGTGGTATTGCAAATTTGAACAAGCATGTAGAAGCTAGACAAATGGATCTGAGTGAAAGGAAATATGGGCAAGGAACAATATTAGTTTCAGTTTAGGAACACTGAAGTTAATATTATACATTATTGGAAACGTAAATCATCAGGGGGAAATATAGGAAAGAAATGTCAAGTTGAATGGCTGGAATTAGATAACATTTTGAAATAATAGCAAGATGTGCCTAATCAGACCTAGCTACCATTTCAAAATCAAAGTCCTGAGTGTTTGGAGAATACACCTTTTCAATCGAGAGTATTTGTGTATACTGACTCTTGTTTGTCAAACTAAAGGAAAACGTAAAATCATGACATACCATTTTTTTGTGTCTGAGATGTCATAAAATTGAATTGCCCCTGTATACATATGCCTATTTTATAAGCCACTATATTTATTTAATTGCATTTTATCTCTGAACATAAGTGTTATAATATCAAAAGGAAGAGCTGCAGGAATAAAGGAAAGTTGGGGAGGAAGGGAGGAAAAAAGAAAAAGGTGGGAAAAAAATCTTTTTTTTTTTCTTTGAGACAGAGTCTCACTTTGTCGCCCAGGCTGGAGTGCAGTGGCGCGATCTTGGCTCACTGCAAGCTCCGCCTCCCAGGTTCAGGACATTCTCCTGCCTCAGCCTATCCAGTAGCTGGGACTACAGGTGCCCGCCACCACGCCCGGCTAATTTTTTGTATTTTTAGTAGAGACAGGGTTTCACTGTAGCCAGGATGGTCTCGATCTCCTGACCTTGTGATCCGCTTGCCTCGGCCTAAAAGATATCTTTTTCAAAAGGACCATTTTGATGATGAAATGACCTAAAAATGACCAATTACTTGAATGTTTCCCTTTATCTTCTACTTTCCCAAACACCTTAAAGTAACATTGCACAGATCAGCCAGGAAAGTCTCATTTAGAATCTCCCACACAAGTTTTCATGACCCATACAAATAATTACGCTCTTCACAATGTCAAATGAGTAACATCAAGATGAGAAGAAGAGATAGGACATGGTTGAGTATATCCTATATTGCAGACAGGTTACATATGTTATCAAACTTAATTGTCACGACAATACTAAAAGTATATCATTTTAAGAATGTTGCTGAAAAAGAAACAGAAGAAATTAGGCCAAGGTCAGAGAACTAGCAGGTCACAGAAAATTAATTAAAAGCCAAATCTGTCTGACTCCAAACCTTTCAACTTTTCTACCTGTTCCACAAACTGTATTAAGCACCGTAAAATAGAAAATGTATTCAGCTCTATCACTGAGCAAGCAGTTAAATGAAATACAGGAAGAAGAATAAAAGGGACAAAGAAGAGGAGGAGAAACAGGAGAAGGAGGAGGAGAAACAGAAGCCATCATGGATCTTGCCCACTGTTATTTAAAATCCTGTTGAGGAATGAGAAAACTAATGTTTAAATGTATGATTTGTAAATATAAAGTCTCCAAGATTTTATAGAATAAATTTCAGTAGAAATTCTGACAGGGAAGGTTGCTGGAGAAGGAAATCTTCAGTGTGGGTATGACTTGGGAAGGAAAATCAGAGAGGGAAGAAATCCAAGAAAGAAAGCAGCACAAATTTTAGAAGGAAATGATGGGCAGCACGGAGGAAAGACCATCAGTCCCAGATGTTTTCCAGAAACTGACATCCTCTCATATCTCTAAATGATGTTCATGTTTTATACTTTAACCAGCTTAATTTTCTTCATTTTTTTTTCTGTTTATTGACTAGACTTTAAAATTCACAGCTGTATGCAGTATTTAACTTTTGAAATAAAATCATGGCTCATAATCTAAAATCATTCAAGTGAGGCTGAATATTCCATTTGACCAATTATTCCTAAACAGCTGATGTTATTTGTCGCATTATAAATTCCCATTCTTAAATTCATCCTGATTGAGCGATGATCTCTCTTTTGTGATGATACTTCTTTGTATTAAATGGCCATATTATTTACTACTTCAACCAAAATTCTGCGTGGGACCTATCACCAGGAGCTAGTTTCTCCTGGGATTTATGGTAAAAGAACTGTTAAGCTTTCTAAACATTACTTTAGCAAGGTCACAATCCATTCATATTTTATGCCTAAACAATAGGTACATTGTTGAGGATTAGAAATGAATAGCTTAGTTCAGCACCAGTAATGAGGCAAAGCTGTTACATAGACTCTTATCCATCAATATTAGTTATCATTGCTCTCCAAAGGACTACTTTCAACTTTTTGGAAAATCATTTTCATCTTCCACTTTTTTGTCTTTCTCTGGGAGACAGACAACATCCATTTATTAAGGTATAAATTATCAGAATGGGACAACGGGTACAAGTGTGAGACTGTGTACGCTAAAATAATTGTCAGCATTTTTGTAAATCCCAGGGACCCAGGTTGGTCTCTCGTTTTTATATCTTCCTTGAAGACCCATGAATTACAGTTGAGGCAATCTCACTGTCAATGAATGTTCCTAATCTCAGCACACATGAGACTGTGATGAAACTGAGATTCTTAGTCCTCAAAACTCTGCCTTTTATTCATTTAGTCAGTCACTCAACTAATATTTACTTAGCACTTACATCAGGTGATGTTCTGGGCATGGGAGAAACAGCAGTACACAAAGTCCCTTCCCTAAAGAAGCTTACATTCATTTGGAAGGAAACCAACAATAAATATACAATTAAATGTATAATATGTCAAATAAGTGCCGTGGAAGAAATCTAAGCAGAGATACTTGGCAGGGAATACCCGAAGCAACTAGAGGGAGAAGTTGCTACTTTACATAGGATGATCAGGTGGTTGCAAAACGTTCTATTTAACACTCCAGAGGAAACTGAGGTTCATTCTGAGTGTAGAGAAATAGTATGGATACAGAGACAACATGGAAATACTGAGATCATGCCTCAGTAGAAAGGTCACTAATGTGGTATTAAGGAACTCTAAACCGTTAGCTGTTCAATCCCTGAGACCCAAGGGCTTAATTGAAGTGTTAGGAAGTCTCAGTTCCTAAACTGTTGCAATAGTTCAATTAGACATATGGAAGTTAGAATCATACCAGAATGAAGACATTTAGCAATAATTGGAAAGTCTGAGAGACAGAAGACCTGGAACTAAACATGGTTCTGGAAGTGAAAACAGAAGTTAGATTACATGATTCCCAAAGGAAAGCAAATTTAGACCTTGTGATTAACCTTATGGTCCTGACACTGTATCACAGGAGCTTTTGTGACTTGGCTCCAGGTTGTCAGAAGTAATGAGATTACATGATCATTCTACTAATAACAAATCCACAATGAGTGAAAGTGTGTAATGGGGAGGCTGATAGATGTGAAGTTACAAGACATCTGAATAGGGACATAGGACCCCCCTATATTTGTATCATAACTTGGGCCCTGAATTTCTCAGATAAATATTTGATACACATACCAAGTGTCCATGTATCAGTAAATAGATTAGGAAGGGAGAAATTACGAGTTAGACTGTGAAATGGAAATGTAGGTTAAATCATGGCATAATAATGTACAGACAAGAAGAGAATATCAAGTCTTTATATAATCCTTCTTTCCAGGTGTCAAGAATGACTACATGAATAATATATAACTTTTGGGGAAATGTTAGTATGTTCACATTATACTTCTTCCTACTTTCCTACAGTCATTTAATTCATATACCTCTTATGTACTCTGAGAATTCTTAAGGTAATTGCCCATACTCTTTCTCTGCCTCAAACAAACAAACAAAAAGAAAAAAGAAAAAATTGCCCTTAGCTAATGAAAACAAGGGAGACGGTTCCTTTGTTCCTGCTGATCGATTGATTGATTTAATTTTTTTGAGATGATTTAATTTATTTTTTGAGACAGGATCTTGCTTTGTCACCCAGGCTGGAGTCCAATAGCAAGATAATAGCTCTCTGAAGCCTCTATCTGCTGAGCTCAAGTGACCTTCAGCCTTCTGAATAGCTAGGTCTACAGGCATGCACCAACACACCTGGCTAATTTTTAAAATATTTTTTGTAAAGATGGGGTCTTGCTATATGGCTCAGGCTCATCTCAAACTCCTGGCCCTAAGTGATCCTCTCACTTCAGGCACACAGGCATTCTCACGGATTTATAAAAGATTGCTTTATATAGTATAATTACAAAACATGGTCTATTTTCATAGAAAGAATACAGGTTTGTGTACACATCAGCATTGCAATATTTAATTAATTTAAAGTGTAATCTCTTGGATGAGTAGCCCACAGATTGCTACACAAAATATAAGCTATTTTGACTAAAAATATATATTGTTTAATAAGGACTCCTTCAAAATGTAATTATGATATAAAACTTTGGCCGTGTTTAAGTTTCAGTTATAGTTACAAAATTTGGGGGTTTGCTTGACTAAATTTTAGCCATTGAAGCAGTCATTCATATATATCCTTCAGATCAACTTCCATTAGGGAAAGCAAGCCACTGAGAGGCCATGGCAATGCTTCAAACCACGATGAGTCAAGGCAATTTTTTATTTTATTTGGCCAGTGCTCCAGGTCATTGTAATTTAATGAGTAGTAATCCTATTTAAAAATATGTTGCAGGCAGCAAGGTGTCTGCTGGGAGAAAGCGGCTATGCATGAACAGATCAATATGCATTGTGTGCTTTCAACCATTCAATAATCGATTCATCCTTGTTATGAGAAAATAAATGCCAAAGTCCCCAAAGTTAATTTCTGAAGAAAGCATTTACAAGGCGACCAGATTATTGAAAGTTTCCATGGGTTATCTTCTGTCTGATTATTTGTTCCTGAAATCTCTGTGCTGCATCTTCACAATATCCCATTCAGAAACTGTAAAAGATCCTAACAGTAAATTCCAGCAGGAAGATTGGCTACATTTCCCTACTATCACCAAAGTGCTGAAAGCTTATTTGGACTAAAGCATTTTACAGATTCAACTCTTTTTTCACTTTCTAGTCTTACTTTTAAATATACCAGATGCATTTAATAAGCTATCAAGTAAGACTTTCAGGAGGCTTAACTGTAAGATGTCAGATCTTCTACTTGATGTGTTATTCAGTAATTTTCAATTTCTCAAATTTGTGCATTAAAAGAAGATAACATATTCTTTAGACTAGTCAGAATTTTAGAAAGTCTTAGTTATATGTTATGGGCTTTCTACATTTCCCTGTTACCATAGAAATGGTTTTGTGAAGGACTGAATCTGTGCAGCATAATCGCAAACATTAAATTGGCATATAAAAGCATTCCAGCCTAGCATCTCTACTGTCTATGTTAATAGTTTTGCTGCTTTTATAGCAGTATTTTACCAGGCTGTAATTCATTCAGGGAGCCTTAAACACTATCTTTCACTGAACCGGATTTCAGAGGAGTGTCTTATGCATTGTGCACCGTTTTTCTGTTAGCTAGCTAAGCTCTCAGTGCATCATATTGCCACATCAGTGAGTTTTGTGGATTAGAAATCAAACCAGAGAACTATACACATCAGAGCACCAAATGTAAATGCATGACTCTTACTCATTTGACTTCAATTAGTAAGAGAATGTGAGTGGTAAACCAGATTCATTTTCTTGGATCCCAATCACATTGCCATTTAACAGAAATTGATTAAAAGTTCACCTCAGTGAGTAAAAATACTTTCTTATCTAAGTTAGTAAACTTAACTTTCTCAAATCTTCTCTCTTAGAAGGTTACTACATAAATTTAAATAGCATAGAACTTATAAATAAAGATGAGTTTAGGGTTTCACCTGATTAATAAAAACGCACTCTGCTGTTAAAACAGTCCAAAACAACTCAAGCTAGTCATCTAGGCAGCTTTAGGAAAGTAATATTTTGGCACTTGTTCATCTGCTATAAAGTTCAATTGGGATTCCCAACCCTTCTATTTTAATGGCTCAAAACTTCGATTTTAACTCCCTCTAGATTAAGAAAGCAGATGTTCTATTCTGCTATCTACCCAAACTGAAGTTAATTAAATTCTTTCTTGTAACTAAAACTAGCAAGAATCTAAAATTAACAGCTACTTTAATTCTTCTGTGTGTCATCTTTTACTGCAATCTGCTTGTAGAATAGGCATTGTTCAGCAAATTTTTACCTGATTATGGAGAACTAGTTTTCTCTGAGCTGATGTCAGTGGTGTTACTTTAACACTTAACAAAGGTCAAGTCACTTTCGTAATCCTCAAAGGAGACACTAAATTCATCTCAACCTAACTAGGCAAAGAGAGTGCCCAGTGCCATTTGTCAAAATAATCAAGTGTTGACTGTTTTCCTCACACTTTGGATATAAAGCAAGGTCAAGAAAAATCAGACCTAGTGATTATTTGTTGATTTTGCAGCCTAGCATCTACCCCACTTCCTGTGATAATGATGATTCCACTCTCATTCTATTTTTCTGTTTTAATCTAGTAAAACTGAATCCATCTCCAGGTATGAAATGCATAATTTATGCTTAGCCAATCAGAATTTTGCAACTGTTCAGTCACAGGATTGGTTCAGGAAGGTCACAAGATCCACATTAGGCCAATTATGGCAAAAGGTCTAAAATCTAAAATTCAGGTTCCCCTTCCCCCTAAAATTGGTTTTGTGATGCTAATAATTTGGTACTCCTGGAGAAATGAGGCCAACACTGTAGAATGCAGAGCTAAGAGATGAGAGAAAGTTGAATTCTGATGACAGTTTTTCAGCCCATGAATCCAGTTGCACTCTAGGACCTTTCAATAAGGTGAGCCAAATTGGCCCACATTTGCATTCATGTGCAATGGACAAAACATTTGGCTTCACAATTATAAGACAAACAGTTCTTGAAATTCACTCTAGTAAAGACAGGAACATTAACCATCAGATGCAAAATGGTACAACATGGTGTAAGAAACAGAATTAAAATACTGCTGTATTCACTTTTTAAAAAGAGAAAAAAGATGTCTATCGGAGAAAATTAACTGCTTTTCTTAGTTTCCAGTCAATTCCTATTTTTCCTCCAAATCTTAACACTTTTGGAAATATCAGTTATAAGTAACACACAATTTACCTGATAATGACAATACACTTATTTATCATTTATTGTGGGCCCACCATGTTATTTGCCTGGGAATAAAGAAAGAACGAAACAAACCCCAGTTCTCAAGGAGATTACATTTAAGCAGGAGATACAGCAAAGAATTGAATAGAAGGTATTTGATTCATAGTACTTCTTTGTTTCAAAATAAATTTTAATAAAATAAAACAAAGTAAAAATATGGTATTGGACAATCCTAAAATTAAGTAATAAAGCAAATTCCTCATCTTTTGTTTCATCAACAAGCCCTGATCATATAGTGAAGTCTGAGCAAAATTAAGTTTTGCCCTATTCAGGCCACTATGACAGCTATTGCTGTGAATTACTTAGATCATCCATCGATTTCTCTTTTAGCAATATTACATCCAAGGTCATGTTCATGACTCATGTTTTTATCAGGACCAAAAGTACAACCGACACAAATTAAGGTCATAACTTGAATTAATATCAAAATCTTCTTTTAAATGTATAACAAAATGCCAACATTAGCATGAAGCTAGAAAGGGTACAACTTTCAATTCATTTAAAATATATCTCTCAGTACTAGCACACTAGGAAACGGGTAAAGTGTCTCTTTAGAAATCTACCCAGATTATAAAATTTTAAATGATACAGGCAAACTTTTCTTAATGCAAAATTCTCTTATTATCTTCTTTAACCTTCATACTCTTAAGAACATTTTACCCTCTCCCTCCAAAAAAACTTACTTGTTTTAAATACGTGCATATCACATATCAGCTATTTGCACTAATGAAGATGATGGATAATTTAACACTTAAGATCTTTTTAGACTCAGATAGCTCTATTTCACTTTTCAAAGATAGACAAACTAATTCACCCCTTTTAGGATCGGTCTCTTTATCTATAAAGGGAACATAATAATAACTGACCTGATTGGTTGAGGAAAAAATGAAATAATGAAATATGTAAAGCACTTAGAAAGGTACTTACATATAGCAGCCCAAATAAATGGTGGCTAAAAATTAAATATAGCAATCCAGAACATTATCTTTGAAGAGAGACACTTTAGCCTAAGCATTGAAAATCCTTTGTGTTATATGGACTATATATCATATTTGCTGCTGTAAAAATTACCAGAAAATTTTTCAGTGGTTTAAAACAACACAAATGTCTCATCTTACAGTTCTGCAGATCAGAAGTCCAAGAAGTGTTTCACTGGGCTAAAATGAATATCTCAACAGAGTTGCATTCCTTTTGGAGGAAGTAGGGAAAACATTTCTTTTTCAAGTCCTGTAGACCATCCGCATTTCTTGACTTATGATATACATCTTGAAAACCAGCAACATAGGATCTTTAAACACCTCTTCTCTTTTCCTCTTACAATAGGGTCCTTGTGATTACATGGAGCTCACTGGATATTCCAGGATAATATCTTTAGTGGAAGGTTAACTGATTATCAACCTTAATTCCATCTGTACCTTTAATTTCCATATAATACCCACATAACCCACATACATACACACACTATTATTACTAGCAAGTCTGTTGTTTAAGTTTTATATTCCAAATACATCTTAGGTGTGCCTAAGATGTATCTGCCATCTTAATATAATATGATATATAATATGCCATATAATATGATATATTTATAGGTTCCATGTATGAGGACCCAATAGTAACTCTTTGGGGAGTTATTGTTTTGCCTACCACAACACCCATCCTTAAATTTTTTCTCTGAATTGCAAAATGGAAATTACTAGATTTAAGACTTCACATTACACATATTTCTCATTGGCCCAGAAAACACACCCACCCTGGACTGCTATAATAATTAAGTTCAAAAGACCCAGATTATTATTTATTATGTTTAATTTCATGGATGATTCTAAAACACAAAATAATGCATAGACCCTCAAGATTGCCAAAAATAATCCATTCACTTATCAAGCATAATTTGAGCCAATGTTCTAAAATGCCATGGAGCACAGAAACACAGATTTGGAAAACATCTTAAATTTATTGTACTCAAAATGTATTGTATGGTTAAAATTTTAATTTCGACCAGATTTTTGTAAGCTTCATTTTTTACTTAATTCTCTGATTTTCTGCATAATACACACCTAAGATGTATTTAGAATATAAAACTTAAAATCAAACAGCAGACTTGCTAGTAACAATAGTGTGCAAGTGTGTGTGGGTTATGTGGGTATATGGGGTTGGGGGTATGTTCCTCAGTGAGCAGGTATATGTAAACCTACTCCCAAAGGCAATGGAAGCTGAGAGGCCAAAGAGGCTGACAAACCCAGTTTCTCAGAAAGAAATGCTTAATAAGGATTTACAAACAGAAGTGACAGGCCTGTCCAGAGACAGTGGATTCCCATACCTGCTCTCCAGAAAGTATCCTTTATAGAGCAAACTTTTATAGTAAAGATATGTGCAACTGGTCATGCCTCAGACTTATTTGCAAAATTCATAACCACTGGGGAGGTTAGAGAAACATCTTTATGAGGAGTTATCTGTACTATAAGCATTGTTTCTTTATATCAATGCTACAGGAACACCTTGGTATGCAAGAGTCAAACGCTGGTCATCATGCTGGTTTTGCTTCAAGGTGGTGTCACCTTTACCATGCAATAGGCTGTTTTCCTACAAGAGATAAAGATGGGAGAAGAAGCATTCTCAAAGACTGTATGTGACTCTATGATTCTTGGTATTTTAGAAGCTTGACTTAAATTAGAGTTTTAAATGATTTGAATGCTTTTCGTAATCTTGGTGAACTAAAGTATGACTTTTTTTTCTGAATCTTAATGAATGATGAGAGGTTTTAGTCTTCTGCAATAAATTGAATCTAAGAGTCCAGAGTTGAGACATTTTCTGTGTCAATGAGCGATTTTAATAAAATCCCATTTATGGTTTATAGAATGGATACCTCTGTCTTACTCAAGCTACTTAGATGTGGGACATAGTTAGAACCTTCACACTAAACAGCACTAGCATTGCCAGATACACTATGGCACTTTAGTTAAATGTGAATTTTAGATAAATGAATTTTTAATATAAGCATGTCAAAAATATTTTATAAAATATACTAAAAAGTAGTCATTTTTTGAAATTTCATAAAAAAATTCAAATTTAATTGGAGTTCCTCTATTTTTATTTGCTAAATCTGACAATTCTGGAGAATAAAGCTCATTCCAGACAATCCTGAGAACAATTTCTTCCCAAGGATCCTTCCACAGAGGTAGCTACAGTACTCAAGCTATCGAGTTTAGCTAATCCTAATTTTTAATTCTTCTTTTTTTTTTTTTTTTTGAGATGGAGTCTCGCTCTGTCGCCCAGGCTGGAGTGCAGTGGCGCCACCTAGGCTCACTGCAAGCTCTGCCTCCAGGGTTCACGCCATTCTCCTGCTTCAGCTTCCCAAGTAGCTGGGACTACAGGCGACCACCACCAATTTTTTGTATTTTTAGTAGAGACAGGGTTTCACCGTGTTAGCCAGGATGGTCTCGATCTCCTGACCTCGTGATCCACCTGCCTTGGCCTCCCAAAGTGCTGGGATTACAGGCATGAGCCACCGTGTCCGGCCCTAATTTTTAATTCTTAGAGAAAACAAGTTTAGCATAGATCTTGTGCAAAAGCCAGGGAATTCCATCTTCCGTCTGGACTGTCGTAACAGATACAACTTTAGAAAGCCAATCACATTCTGTATGAGAAGAGTGCTATAAATGCATTCTGCCTGAAAGTCAAGAGGCAGTGGAAGAGCCAAGTGTCAGATACGTTGGAATTTGGAGAACAGATCAATTAAGCACCTCTTTCCTGCTGTGTTGAGGGTGTGTATATGTATGTGTTTGTATGCATATGTAGTTTAGCAACAATTTGCCTAGAAGAGTGGTTTTTGTCATTAATTTTGAGGATATGTATTCACTTCAAAGGCTGGTAGAACTCTATAAAAATGCATGTGGACACAATTTTGCTATTCTGCATAATTTTCAAAGAATTCAGGGGCCTGCTGAAGCTCATGAAATTTTGGTTGTAATTCTTTGCCATATATGTGAAAATACATTCTCAGAATATTAAATTTTGAAAAGGACATACTGATAAAACTTTCCCTTTGTGTTTTAATTTCTCACTTAAGGAATATTGATTACAACAAAGTATAACAATGCTGCCCATAATCTGTTCTAACTGCTTTGAATTTTTGTCTCACATTGGTTCTATAACTTACATAGTTTAATTTGTATATGGTATACTAAATTTTGTTTCCACTTTAAAGCCAATTGCATAAACATCATTTATTTAGTAATCTTTCTTTCCTCCCTTATTGCACATCAAGTCCATCAAGTCTCCATTTAAGCATCATTCAGATCATTCAGCTTCTGAGTTCTTCTTTTATCAAGCATTCTTCATATTATTATATTTTCTTACTGAACTATTAATGGACCATTATTTCTTCAAATGAATTTTTTTTTTTTTTTTTGAGACAGAGTCTCGCTCTGTCATCCAGGCTGGAGTGCAGTGGCACCATCTCCACTCACTGCAAGCTCTGCCTCCCGGGTTCACGCCATTCTCCTGCCTCAGCCTCCCAAGTAGCTGGGACTACAGGTGCCCACCACCACGCCTGGCTAATTTTTTTGTATTTTTAGTAGAGACGGGGTTTCACCGTGTTAGCCAGGATGGTCTCCATCTCCTGACCTCGTGATCTGCCCGCCTCGGCCTCCCAAAGTGCCGGGATTACAGGAGTCAGCCACCGCTCCCGGCTCTTCATATGAATTTTTAAATCCCTTTTTAAATTTCCACAGGAAAAATTACTTTTGGAATTATAATTGGAACTGCATTGAATGTACAGAATGATCTGAAGAAAAGTTTTCATCATTTTAAAATTCATATTCTCATCAACAAACATAGTACATTTTTTCCTTTGTTCAAATTTTCTTTTACGCCTTTTTATAATTATTTCCGTTTTTTTCAAATGCCTGCAGTATATCCAACAACTTTGTGGAGCTATATATTTTTTCTTTTTTTTTTTTTTTTGTGAGACGGTGTCTGGCTCTGTCGCCCAGGCTGGAGTACGGTGGCGCGATCTCGGCTCACTGCGAGCTCCACCTCCCGGGTTCACGCCATTCTCCTGCCTCAGCCTCCCGAGTAGCTGGGACTACAGGTGCCTGCCACCATGCCTGCCTATTTTTTTTGTATTTTTTAGTAGAGATGGGGTTTCACTGTGTTAGCCAGGATGGTCTTGATCTCCTGACCTCATGATCTGCCCGCCTTGGCCTCCGAAAGTGCTGGGATTGCAGGCGTGAGCCACTGTGCCTGGCCGAACATGGGATTCTTTTATGATAAAAAATAATAAAACATTTCAGCATGCGTTATCTCGTTTATATGTTTGATTGTTTTTGGTACTCTCCTCCTAGAGTTAAAATTATGTTCTGCTCCAAATGACATTTATGTGCAATATTCTCAGTTCATGTGGTAAGTAGATTAGTGCCCCGCCTTATCCATTTACTAACCAAAACCTATGAATATGTTGCTTTACATTATGACAGGTACTTTGAAGATGTAAGTTAAGGATCTTAAGAGGAAGGAGGGCAGTCTGTATTATCCAGGTGGATCCAATGTAATCACTAAAGTTCTTTAAAAGGAAAGAGGAAGACAGCAGAGTCAGAGAGAGGAAGATGTGACAATAGAAGGTCACAGAAGGAAAAGGAGAGAGAAATTTGATGATATTGCCCTGTTGGTTTTGAAGATGAAGGGTCTCATAGCCAAGAAATTCAGGGAGCTTCCAGACGCTAGAAAAGGCAGGAAAGCAGAGTCTACCCTAGAGCCTCCAGCAGGAATGCAGCCCTGCCAACACCTTGATTTTAGGACTGAACTCCAGCACTGTAAGTAATGCATTTGTGTTGTTTAAAGCTACTAAGTTTCTCACCATTGGTTATAGCAATAAATGGATATTAATACAGCCCACAATATCAGATGTATAAATATTACCAAATTTTTTCATGTTCTTTCCATCAAATTAATTGTGACTATAAATTTGTCTCTCAGAAAGAAGGGGATGAAATTCAACATGCGTCCTTATTCTCCCACTGGTATCCCTTCCACCACGGGATGTTTCACAGATGCCAGAGTCCTACAGTGTGTCAAGTCAATAGTTCTTAGTTCACACTTATTTTGGCCAAAGTAGCATTCATTTGGTCCATTCAGCTACAGCGGTTCTCATGCTTCGAAACTAGGCTTGGAGCACAAGGCTTTTTGGCAAACTGAGAAACAGCCATTTTCTTTTCAGGTATTGCCACCTACCCAGGATGAGATAGGAAGAAGGGCATTAGTGCCCCATGGTTAAAGAGCTCACACATTTCTACTCCTTTCCATATTCTAAGAATCTCTTTTTAATCTGAGAGAAAGCATGCACTCTCCCAATTCATATTTCTCTCAAAGGCAGCCTCTTTCCTCTCCTTTCAGAAAGCCTAGCATAATCTGATTAATGGGCTTCAGTTTTTAGAAAAGGAGGCATCTGGCAGGCAACGTTGAATTTCTGCCTTCCCTGAGGCAGAAAATGCGGAACCTGCTACTTTCTCCAATGAAGGAAAGAACACAGAAAATAATCAGGGAAATATAAATTATGTCTTTTGTCTATCAACCCATACCCATAAAAGAGTTACTCAGTGCTACAGTTGTCCTCAGTCACTTTGTTATGCTTTTTTTGTGAATGTAGAATAAAACAGAAATTTGAGGGTAAAAATACCTAAAACTGTTTATCTTGAACAAGTCATTTAACCTCTCTGATCTCCATTTATTCACCCATAAAATGTAGGTGATAGCATTTGTCCGATCTAACTCACAGAGTTAATGGGTGGATTTTTTAATAAAATAAGTAAAAATACTGCACAAAGTAATGTTATTCTTTAATAATTGATATCAAGTATTGTCAGGAAGAAAAATTTAGCTTCATTATCAAACTTTAAAGTATATACAAACAGTATTGAAACCCAAATTGCCACTCTGAATTATCTGCAAGTTATGTTTAATCTTTTGATGTCTGTAGAGCACGATGAAGTTTGGGTGGAACCATGGGAGGAGGTCAGAAAGTCTCCTGGGCAATCAGCTGGAACACTGGGTGTCTATGCTTTACATCTGGAGAATCTTGCCTTCATTGGATAAACCATTTCTTTCCCAAAATACTTCTCTGCTTCCCTTCATTCTCAGTATCCCATGTTTAGTGTATATATCGTAGAACACATATGTTGCATATGTGATAAAAATAATATTTATTAAGTGCTCAATATATATTCTTGACACAGTTCTAGATGCTGAGGATGCCAGAGCAAAAAAGATTAAAGGTTTTTATTCTCACAAAGCTTGCATTCCAGTGTAGGATAGGACAGGGTTGAGATTAGTACTCTTTTTTTCTTCTTTTTTTTTTTTTGAGAAGGAGTCTCTCTCTGTTGTCAGGCTGGAGTTCAGTGAAGCAATCTTGGCTCACTGCAACCTTTACCTCCTGGGTTCAAGGGATTCTCCTGCCTCAGCCTCCCGAGAGTAGCTGGGACTACAGACATGCACCACCACGCCCAGCTAATTTTTGTATTTTTAATAGAGACAGGGTTTCACTATGTTGGGCAGGATGGTCTCGATCTCCTGACCTGGTGATCCACCTGCCTCTGCCTCCCAAAGTGCTGGGATTACAGGCATGAGCCACTGTGCCTGGCCCGAGATTTGTACTCTTATAAGAGACCCCAGAGAGCTAGCTAGTCTTTCCACCACGTAAGAACACAATGAGAAGGCACCATGGATGCACCCAGGAGCAGGCCCTCACCAGACATCAAACTTACCAGCACCTTGATCGTGGACTTCCCAGCCTCCAGAACTGTGACACATAAATAAGTTGTTTACAAGCCACCCAGTTTATGACATTTTGTTATAGCAGCCTGAATGGACTAAAACACATGGTGATAAGTGAACGTTTTGAAGAAAATAAAATAGAACGATGTAAAAGAGTCCAGAGTTGGAGGTATGGCCTCATACAGGGAGTTAAAGTCTTTCTGAGGAAGTAATATTTGATCTGTAGGAATGTCAGCAAGGAATAGTTGTACAAATATATACAGACCGGCATTGTAGGCAGAGGGGACAGCTAACTTTTATATTAGCTCAGTATGATGGAGAAGCAGAAAGAAGAAAGCCAGTGTGGTTGGAACAAGGAGATGAAGAATACAAGTATTAGGAAATAAAGTTGGTAATAGTGTCCAGGGCCTCAAGCCAAAGCCTTATAGGAGATTATAAGAATATGATATTTTTGGCCGGGCGCGGTGGCTCACGCCTATAATCCCAACACTTTGGGAGGCCGAGGCGGGTGGATCACGAGGTCAGGAGATCGAGACCATCCTGGATAACATGGTGAAACCCCATCTCTACTAAAAATACAAAAAGAAATCAGCTGGGCCTGGTGGCGGGCGCCTGTAGTCCCAGCTACTTGGGAGGCTGAGGCAGGAGAATGGCGTGAACCCGGGAGATGGAGCTTGCAGTGAGCGGAGATCAGACCACTGCACTCCAGCCTGGGCAACAGAATGACTCCATCTCAAAAAAAAAAAAAAAAAAAAAAAGGAATATGATATTTTTATCATACTCAAGTCCCCCTTCAAGAAAGGACTTACTGCCCACCTGTAAAACATGTGGTCAACCAATAGCCTTCCCCTAGGCCATACCCTTTCCAGGATAGACTGTATACATTGAAGGGCTGGGAAGGCATGGCATGTACATTCCAATAGTGTCAGCCTCCTGGAAGAGAAATCTGATGGGCAATATTCACTCTAGAGCTCTCTATGGAGGGTTTGACCAATATTCTGTCAGCCCTGCATCACATTTAGACGTTTTCCTCTGCCAAATCTGCTTCTCTTTCTCTACTCAGCTTGGTAAACATCTTATAGCTCAAGGAACCCACCTGTGACATCTAAATATAACAGAGAGTTTTTGGAGAGTTTTGAAGAGGGGAGTAATGTAATCTGACTCACATTTTTAAATGATCATTCTGACTGATGTTCAAAGAATGGATGAGTGGGAGAAAATATAAAAGCCAGGAAATGGTAAGGTGGCCATTACAGTGGTCCGGGAGTGAGAAGATGGTGGCTTGAGTCAGGTGATGGTCAAGAGAAATAGAGAGATCTGGATATATTTTTGGTATAACCAACAGTTCCTGCTGATGGATTGGATATGAGGAATGAAGCAGTAAAATGGAATTGAGAATGACTCATATATTTGACATGAGCAACATGGATAACGTGGTAATATTTATTAAGAAGAGAAAATAATAATTTAATTTAAAAAATCTACTTCAAAATGCTTTTTCCTATTTGACCTACCATGGTTCTTTATGCCAGAGGGGAATTTCTCATAATTTCTTAATTAATTTATTCAAATACTAATAATTCAGGCTGGTCTTGGCTAGCTCATTAGTCAAGTGAGTCTACTCAACAACAAAGAGATTTCCTAAACTTCATTGTTGAACATCATTGAAAGGAATACTAAATTGTGGGTGGGTAGCACTAGCCTACATTTAGTTATGGTATTGTTTGCATATTTTAATTTTTCATTTTCTTAGGTCATATAAGCACTTAATTTAAAAGTCTAATTAGAATGAAAAGGCTTGTGGAAAAAGAATAGTAATTTTCCTGTTCACCTCTCCACACCTATTTGCTATAATACTAAAACCCACTCCTTAGAGGCAAACACTTTCATATCTTTAAGATATTTTTTCTTAACCTATATTTTTGGGAAAAACGTTTTCATCCTCTCTATAAAGATTCAGAAATAGTCTACAGAAATAGGATTCACAAATATATATAAACACATAGATATTTTCAATAGGGCAATTTCTTTGAAATATAAAATTATATTACAGAATTTCCTATTAAACAGGGCAGATTTTACACATGTATTTGCGTCTACTCCCTTCTGAACCCCTATGAAAATGACAATAACAAGATAGTATAGTTTTAAACCACAAGGAAAATAAAATGAAACAACAGAGAGCAAGAGATATCCACGAATGTCAGGAGAGGGAAAAGAAATGCATGAGTTGTAACATACTTAATTGTGTGGAGACAACTAAAATGTTGGCTCATTCAGTGGGGCACACCAGTGAGATGAAGCCAGTTTATGCTGCAGAATTCTGAACAGCCTCAAGAAAGCCTTTGTAAGTGGAGAATTTGGTGAGTAGTGGGCTGACAACAGAAGTATATATTAGGACTAGTTAGACAATCCTTCTTCTCAGGCCAAGACATCTACTCCAGACAACCAAACTGCTCCCTCTGAAAAGAGAGGGAGAGCCTTAGTCATTAAATAAATTGACCAGAGAGGCTGAGAACATGGGGATGGCAGGGAGGAACTACAGGAGAATAAAGTTAAATTCTACGTACTAAACAATGAGTTTCCAATTTTCTCTCCCACCTAAGTTCTTATTATGCTAGCAGCCAGAGACCCTAACAGTATAGTGAATTAATCTCTGGAGGAAATGACCAGAGAAAAGTTCAATAAGACATTCAGGGGACTCACAATGAATCTGGTTCTCTCTTATACCCACATTTTATAAATAACACCTCACCTGATGCATACACCATAAAGTTTCCAATCAGTTTTTTAATCCTCACTTTTAAATTTGAATGATTTCTGAGAACCAAAAGAGATTTGAGAAAACCCTCTAACATGAAAAGAGACAACAGATAAAAGAAACTTGGCAGAAACAGAGACAATGTAATGCAGTAAAAAACATTATTTGAAAGATAAAAGAAGCTACTTCATTCAAAAAAAACAAGAAAAGGTTGAAATTTTTTTAAATGGGGTCCTAAGAACAGAAAGAGCACATAAAAATGTTAAAACAGTATAACTGAAATACAAATTTCAGTAGAAAGTTTGAAAGATATGAGTCAATCTTATATTAAAGAAGATTAAAAAAGAAAAAAAAAAAGATCAAGAGAAGAGAGTTGGAAAACTCTCCAGGGAAAAAGGATGAGAAAATTAAAGGCTATTACAAGAAACCAAACATCTACCTAGTAAGTGTTCCTGGTAAAAATGGAAAAATAATGGAAGCAAAAATTATGTAAGAAATAATATTTCCCACAACTGAAGGTTAGTTGCCATAATGAAAAAACTATTTAAGCACCAAGCACAGTGAATTGAAAAAGACCTACCCTAAGGCACATTAACATAAAACTTCAACATACTTTGTATAAAGAGCTTCTATAGATAAAAATAAATGATTATACATAAAGGACCATGATACAGTATGACATAGCAATTCTCAACAGTGAGAAATGCCCTAAAAAGTCTAAGGAAAAATATTTTGAACTATAATTTTTATAACCAACCAATCAAGCAGGTATGAGAGTAAAGACACCATCAAACCTGAAAGCTTTTCATGCCTTGCATGTTTTCCAGGTACCTACTAAAAAAGAGTTCCACTGAAATGAAGCAGAGAACCAAGAAAGAGGAAAGCATGAAATCCGGAAAACGAGAAATAGAACACAGAGAGAAATGAAGGGAATAAGGGAAGACCCCTGACAACAGTCCTGGATCAGGCTTAGAGAACAACTAGTATAGTTTGGAACAACTAGGTAGGATGCACGAGGAAGCACAGGTCTTCTGCATTGCACAGCTTGGTCACAGTGGGGCTAGGGGCTGCCACTCACATCATAGCCTGTACAAACGCACACTCAGGAAGCATGCACAAGATCCCTTTCACATACAGTTAGTCTGGGAGGACTCCACATCAGATGTCTCCTGATTTTAAAAAAATAAAGTTGATATAATGTCTAATACAGTTTACCATGTGGAAAAAAGTACTAAAAGGTGTTTCACAATTCTATGAAAGAGTGTGATAAATAAATTATTTATAAATTAGTGATAATTAGAGAGAAAAATAGCTTCCTTATTATGAAAAGTGAGGCAATTTTCAACTCCAAGAAAAGCAAAATAAATGTGCAATAATGGAAAGGTGAGTAAACATTCATTTAATTAAATAGTATGATATAACTATGGTGGGACAATACTCGAAGAAAAATAACATAAAGCTTAAATGAATGCACACATAGAAACCATTTAATTTAGAAATATGAGGTTAATATGGAACAAAACAGCTAAAAGAATTGAATGTAGTTCTTCAAGGAGGCAGGACCTGGGTGTGGTACAGGAGAATATGCTTTTTATTCGAAGTCTTATTTTATAAACCCATTAATTTTTAAAATAGATATTACTATTATTTTGATAAAAAATACATTTAAAAATATGATTCATACACCAAATGCCAACTATTCCTGTTTTGATTGCACATTGTAAGAGTATTATTTTAATTTGTTAATATTGCTTTCATGATGTAATCTGTGACACAATATGAATTGGATCTAGTAAAGATTCATAATGAGGAAACTATTTTTCTCAAGTCCTAAATGCATCTTTTATTTTGTCTTTGTCAATTTCTTTTAGGAAAAAAAATTGAAAATAAATAGGGCTGATTATGGTCTATTAAGAACAGATGGATAATGTTTCCATCAGGAAGTGGATCAAATGGACCTAATTTTTCTCTCTCTTTTTAGGTCCATCATCTGCCTTGGATACTAAAACAGGCAAATATGCATATTCATAGTATATAGATTGAAAAAACAAACATTACTAGACTGCAGGTTCAAAATCAAAAAGAAAGAATTTTATTTTCCTTCCAGGGAAAATAGACAAATGACAAAGCAATCTTCACAGTTAATGAGATCCCAAGGTAGTCATGATAGTCTCAAAAGTGAAATAGTTGAATAGCTGAATTTACACTAAACGCTTTTCCTAGAACTTTCTAGTTGTTTATAACAAAGAGTGTGGCATACAGAATACCGGACAACAGGGGAATAATGCATTTTCACATTCTTGGGAGCATCAAGATTTATTATCAGGAGTTCAGCACTGATTAATGATATCACAATGAATACCAAAAGGGAGCAAGGAGAGATTTGTCACTTATTATAAAGTGTAGTCACATTTGTTTTAGTTTCTTGCTGAGGGTCCAAGGAACCAAAGTCATTACTTTCTGAATGAAATATTGGAGGCCAGATATTAATAACAGGGCATCTGGAGCTCCCCAGTTCCCCTGGATTATCATCTATGCATACAATTTTGGTAGAGAATTGAGTGAATTGTTTAGGGCTTTGGAATACTTGAGAGTGATAGCATTGCCTAGGGCAAGACACTGGTCCCTTCCGGCCACAAGGTAATTGTATAACTGGCAAAATCCCTCAGCTCTAACCTGAATTCCTCTCCATCCCAGAATTATTTTGCTCTCTGATGTCAATAAGCCAAGGGGTAATTTTGTTATGAATATAAATTAATTTCTGTCTTCCATGTGACTCATTTTTGGTGCATTAAATCATATACCTATATTTTACCAATTAATTTTGTCTACCAGAATGCTTTGCTCTCTAATCCAAGGACATACACTTGAATCAGTTACAGCTAAAGGCAAGTTACAGATACTGCTAACAGGTGAACTTAAGGGGTTGTCTTCATCCGATAGCTGGTACTCATGTCAGTTTTCATTTTAAGTGTCTGATATATATAGCTTTGTTTGACAAGAACTTGAAATGTGTAATTTTGGGTGGTTAAATGATATACCTAATGTGCTTCAAGCCCCATACCCTCAATTGGACTTTTTAGTAAGTTTCCAAAAGTGCTCATTTGTTTTGTTTTTGTTTTTGTTTTTTTGAG
Source organism: Nomascus leucogenys (assembly GCF_006542625.1). Lineage (NCBI taxonomy): Eukaryota > Metazoa > Chordata > Mammalia > Primates > Hylobatidae > Nomascus > Nomascus leucogenys. The sequence goes on along the minus strand of NC_044382.1, from coordinate 111,823,548 downwards.
AAGGAGTCTCGCTCTGTCACCCAGGCTGGAGTGCAGTGGTGCAATCTCGGCTCACTGCAACCTCCGCCTCCCGGGTTCAAGAAATTCTCTGTCTCAGCCTCCCCAGTAGCTGGGACTACAGGTGCGTGCCAACACGCCCAGCTAATTTTCGTATTTTTAGTAAAGACGGGGTTTCACCATCTTGGCCAGGCTGGTCTCGAACTCTTGACCTCGTGATCCACCCGCCTTGGCCTCCCAAAGTGCTGGGATTACTGAACCATTGCGCCTGGCCCTGAAAGTGCTCATTTGTTTATGGTCTCTGTCCTGTTTGACTTTATAGATGTTTGATGAAGTACATTTTTGTTTCTTATTGTTTGTAGGTCTTTCTCACCTCCTACTATCCACTCTCACCTCTGTCTCACACACACACAAACGTGTGCATGCACACACATACACACACACAATTTCTGATGCTAGCATTAACCAGATTTCTAGGAATGCTGTTTCAAAATGTTTATTTACTTGCGCTACTCAAAGTAAATTTTCAGAGCCCTGTATAAACTTATTTAGTGCCTTTGCTTCTATAAGTACAATAAAAAGTCATATGGATAAATTTCTACTTTTTGTCCTGAATCTTAAACCAAATTTCTTTCAACAACATAACTCTAGAGAAATAAGCTTTTCAGCCACATATAATCACAAAGAAACAAGACTTCAGTTTTTAACCACTTGTGGTAGAATGTATTTACATAACATGTCTTTAGGAAATAATCAACAAAGAAATGAAATGATCACCCCTTGACCAGAAGGAGCAGAATTATCTATAGGGCATCAGAACATTAAATTAAATATTTGTTGTTACGAATACTGGGATCTAAGGTAATATCTAAAATTTTAGTAGTCCTATTAAATGCCCCACCAGTACTGCTCTTTGACTGTAAAGAAATCTTTGAGTATGTGACAGATTTGTGACAGAAATTGACATTCAACTTGAGTTCTCAAGACCCTGTTGTTCCCATATCCATTTAGTCCTAGAGAACTGCTAGTCCCAAGTCAAATCTGCTTCTGCCAGCTTTCGTGCCCAGGTATAACCAGAAGAGGTGCACTGAACCATCTTCACCCCAGACCTTCTGAATACATTTAACAATGCGATGTGACATAGTGTTCACATCTATCTCTACCTTACTTTTTTTTTGATACTTTCTTTATACATAGAAAAGTACACTGTTCTCTCTTTTATGTAGACTATGAGGCTACCGAGTAGGAAACACATACATACACACACACACACACACACATACACATACACACACATTTTATCCATTTTATCATTTTGTTAACCTCTGACAACAAAGAATAGTATGTGGACATACATAATCAAGCCTACCCATCTGCCAGGACAAACCTCTGATTGTGCAGAGCACATCCCCTTGGCTGTGGATTTGTCACGAAGCAGGTAAGATGGTAAATGAGTACTTCACCCATTCTCTCTTGTGTATCACGAATTAGGTGATGAAAGAGAGGCTCCACAAGACAGTCATGGCTACAGAGTAGAACAGATGACAGTCCATATGGTGGGACGTGAAGGGCAGCATAAATTTGTGAGTTACTGAAAGGTAATTCACGGAATATCAAGGCAAGAGAGGGCCTTAAATTTAATCTGGTCCAACCCAGCATCTGATAGTTCAATTTCTACTAGAATTCCCTGTCAGTGGTTGTTTACCATTTTCTTAAAAATCTTCCATAAATTTTCAGGGGCTGAAATTGAAATGAAGTGGGCTTAGGAGGTGTGAAAATTGAGACAATAAATTCAAGAATAATTGTGGAAAAAAAAAAGAGAAGAAAGGTAATTTAAGGTAGAATGATGAGGGAATTCACCCGCATCTGAGGGAGTTCTTACTCTCTAAAGATTCTAGTTGTTAGTTCAACCTTCAATGTAAAACAAATATGATCTTTTGTTACTTGATTCTACACACATTACTGAATACCTCGCTTTTGCTAGGATTTGAAAATACATAAAAAATCAATACCTACTCTTTCCCTATAAAGAAGCTTAGACTCTGGCTAAGAGTGACAAATGCTACTCTGTGAGGAATAGTGCTAGAGCAAAGTACTGTTATAAGATGAAAGAAGTTCCCTGCTGAGATGATTACACAAAGGAGGTGAATATTTGAGTGGGAATATTTGAGGAGGACTTTGTTAGGGGACAGAGCAGATGGAGCAGGTAAGTGGGAGGCTAATGGAATCCCAAATAGTGCAATCAGAGGCATAAAATCTATGACATGATTAGTGTAGTTGGAAGTGAGATATGGCTCTACTGTCAGACGTATGTGAAAAAGGTGGGAAAGGATTCTGGGAAGATAGTAGAAACTTCATTAAGAAGAATATAGCATGTTACGGAAACTAAACTTGACCAAGCAAAGAATCTACTTTCTACTGTGGGGATTTGGTTGTTCCCAGTTAAAATAAGAAGCAAAAGACAGGCCGGGTGCGGTGGTTCATGCCTGTAATCCCAGCACTTCAGGAGGCCAAGGCGGGCGGATCATGAGGTCAGGAGATTGAGACCACTCTGGCTAACATGGTGAAACCCCATCTCTACTAAAAAAATACAGAAAATTAGCCGGGCGTGGTGGTGGGCTCCTGTAGTCCCAGCTACTCCAGAGGCTGAGGCAGGAGAATGGTGTGAACCTAGGAGGCGGAGCTTGCAGTGAGCTGAGATGGCACCACTGCACTCCAGCCTGGGCGACAGAGCAAGACTCCATCTCAAAAAAAAAAAAAAAAAAAAAGCAAAAGGCAATTACTTGGACTAAAGCATTTATAGTATACAGGGTCTTATGTTATCCAGAAGAGTGATTGGTCAGATAGTTGAAAAAGCAGGAAATATATATATATAATTTTTAATATTTTATTTTATGTGAAAAATAAGGCACACCCATTATCTAATATTTTTGATGTAGAGCAAGGTATTTCCTTAAAAATATGTGAATTTGCTGGTTGTAATTCCTCATTTTCTTTCTTTAACCATATATATAAGCCATTATAAACAATTTTTACATAGTGTCTTTTAAGTAGGTCAAGAATTTTTCAATATTACTGAAAAGCAAACATCTACATTCTAATAATGTTCCCTTCAATTGTCAAATATAAATAACACTTAATTTGACAGCTCACACTTAATTTGACAGCAAACAGTATTTTTAGCAATTCACCTTTATCAAGCCTTTCCAGAGCATTCTAATTAGTTATCATGAAAACAACTCTCTTTTCACACTCATACTACATTAACTCACAGATTATCAATTAAATTACATAATTATAATAATAATTGACACAAATGGTTTGGGAATACACTGTGCTAAGCATACTAGCCAACTGGTAGTAGAACTGCACAAACACACCAGACAGTAGAGTAGGATAGTAGCCTGCTAGCTCTGCTTCTTCTGCCAGTCCTGGGCAGAGAATAGCATGTTCTGTGAACAGAATGGATAGTGTTAGCTATTCTGAGTCAGTTAAGTGCACAAGGGAGAAAGGAGAATGTGACTTTAAAATCACTTTTTAAATCTCTCCTCTGTGTATATAATAGACATTTTACAGACTGGACCAGCTTTTTAAATCAGGAATTTGCATTATGTTTCTATCAGGAGAAATAGTAATTTCAAAGATATCTGCCCTAGGGATTTTTTCGGACGTACTAGAAATGCTTCATTAGATTCCTAATATCCAAGAAATGACCCTTGGGTTTAGGTCAGAGGACTTGCTCTCCAAAGGAGTTCTATATCAAGGAAAACTGACCCTCAAATTTTGTTTTTAAAAAAGCGTTTATGTAGGATGCAAGGAAGTCAGTTAGACCTCCAGTGAGACAGAGACTAAGGTAATAGTCACTATTGCAGTACATAAAGGCTTTGCCTCACTCCCGCACCAAAATATATTTGAAGTTAAATTTATACCCCAGAGGACAGTAGGCCGACAAGGAAGGGATAAGTGTTAGAACTTTAAGCTTTATAAAGGCCACAAAATTTACATATTTTTTAAGTCTAGCCCCAACCACAGATTAACAATTCTTCACAATCTTAGAAGTGAAATCAGTAGAAGATTTTTGTAGCCAATGTGGTTGCGTTATCTCCACAAATATTCTCATTAGGTAGGGGGGGTAAAGAAGCCAAACCATGAAGAAGTGTTGTGACTTGTACATTGACACACATCAGCCTCAGAATAATATGAAATTAGAAGACTCCTTGTTACGGGTTCTTTAGAATCCACCATGTAACTTTTCAAGCTTTATTACTTTCTGAGTTAGTACAGAAAGTGTCTCAATATAGTGCCATGAAGTGGCCTAGAATTCCTAATCTATTTCGTGTGAAAACACAGTTCATTTAAAACCAATCTGGACAATTTCCTTAAGATAAATATAAGAGAAGGCAAATTATATTTATATATGTTATATAATACAATAAACAATATATATAAAATGTATATTCTTCACTGTCCTCAAATGACCTAAAGAACACAAGAAAACTTAAAACAGCTGTATAAAATGTGATTGTAGTAAAAATATAATTTAAATCATTTGAAGTCACCAGATTATGATTCTTCACAAAGAGCTGTAGCTGACTTGTAAGAAAAAAAATTCAGTTTGTCTTTCTATTTGCTGCATCCATTTCAGTTATGGTTGGAAACTATACAACATTTGGAGGAACCCATAAATGATAGCATGTACACATTTTAAACTGAGGTATGCAAGACATTGGCATTTATAACGAATGTCTGGTGTCTAATACACAAAAACAAAGTGAGTACTCCTGTTTCCCCTATGAATATGAGGTCATAATGTAATATTACATATTAATAATAATCTCTTAAAGATGAGAAAATATGGTGCCTGTGTATCTGGATAAACATCTTTTATTTGAGGAATTCTATGTTTATGTTTTAATCAGGCAATAGAGTAAATGTATACCTATCATATTTTCTTTTAGCATGCATGATTGATACAGTTTGGCTCCATGTCCCCACCCAAATCTCACCTTGAATTGTAATAATCCACACGTGGCAATGGGATAAGACCAAGTGGAGGTAATTGAATCATGGGGGCGGTTTTCCCCATGCTGTTCTCCTGACGGTAAGTGAGTTCTCATGAGATCTGATGATTTTATAAGTGTCTGGCATTTTCCTGCTGTCACTCATTCTCTCTCCTGCCACCCTGTGAAGAGTTGCCTTCCACCATGATTGTAAGTTTCCTGAGGCATTCCCAGCCATGTGGAACTGTGAGACAATTAAACCTCTTTCCTTTATAAATTACCTAGTCTGGGGTATTTCTTCCTAGCAGCATGAGAATGGACTAATACAGTAAATTGGTACTGGGAGTAGTGGGGTGTTGCTGTAAAGATACCCAAAAATGTGGAAGCAACTTTGGAATTGGGTAACAAACAGAGATTGAAACAGTTTGTAGGGCTCAGAAGAAGACAAGAAAATGTGGGAAAGTTTGGAACTTCCTAGCTACTTGTTAAATGGCTTTGACCAAAATCCTGACAGTGATACGGACAATGAATTCTAGGTCGAAGTAGTCTCAGATGGAGATGAGAAACGTGTTGGGAACTGGAATAAAGGTGACTCTTGCTATGCTTCAGCAAAGAGACTGGTGGCATTTTGCCCCACCCTAGAGATCTATGAAATTTTGAACTTGAGAGAGATGGCAGAAGAAATTTCTTTTTTCTTTTCTTTTTCTTTTTTTTTTTTTTAGATGGAGTCTCACTCTGTCACCCAGGCTGGAGTGCAGTGGCATGATCTCAGCTCACTGCAACCTCCACCTCCTGGGTTCAAGCAATTCTCCTGCCTCAGCCTCCCAAGTAGCTGGGGACTATAGGCCCATGCCACGATGTCCAGCTAATTTTTTATTTTTAGTAGAGACAGGGTTTCACCGTGTTGGCCAGGCTGGTCTCAAACTCCTGACCTCAGGTGATCCACCTGCCTCAGCCTCCCAAAGTCCTGGGATTACAGGCATAAGCCACAGCACCTAGCCTAGGCAGAAGAAATTTCTAAGCAGCAAAGCATTCAAGAGGAAGCAGAGCATAAAAGTTAGGAAAATTTGCAGCCTGATGATGCGATAGAGAAGAAAACCCAATTTTGTAAGTGTCTGGCATTTTCCTACTGTCACTCATTCTCTCTCCTGCCACCCTGTGAAGAGGTGCCTTCCACCATGATTGTACATTTCCTGAGGACTTCCTAGCCACACAGAACTGTGAGTCAATTAAACCTTTTTTCTTCATAGTCTCAGTTATCTCTTCATAGTAGCATGAGAATGGACTAATACAGTAATTTCTGGGGAGAAATTCAAGCCAGCTGCCCAAATTTGCATAAGTAACGAGGAGCTGAATGTTCATCATCAAGACAATGGGGAAAATGTCTCCAGGGCATGTCAGAGACCTTCCTGGCAGCCCTTTTCATCACAGGCCTGGAGGCCTAGGAGATAAAAATGGTTTCATGGGGTGGACCCAGGGCACCCCTGCTCTGTGCAGCCTCAGGACATGGTGCCCTGTGTCTCAGCTGCTTCAGCTACAGCCGTGGATAAAAGGGGCCAAGGTACAGCTTGGGCCACTGCTTCAGAGGGTGCAAGCCCCAAGCCTTGGTGAATTCCATGTGGTGTTGAGACTGTGGATGTATAGACGTCAAGAATTTAGGTTTGGGAACCTCTGCCTAGATTTCAAAGGATTTATGGAAATGCCCGGATGTCTAGGCAGAAGCTTGCTGCAGGGGAGGAACCCTCATGGAGAACCTATGCTAGGGCAGTGCTAAAGGGAGATATAGGGTTGGAGCCCCCACACAGAGTCCCCACTGGGGCACTGCATAGTGGAGCTGTGAGAAGAGGGCCACCATCCTCCAGCCCCTAGAATGGTAGATCCACTAACAGCTTGCACCATGTGCCTGGACAAGCCACAGGCACTCAACATCAGACCGTGAAAGCAGCCAGGAGCATGGCTGCACCTTGCAAAGCCACTGGGGTGGAGCTGCCCAAGGCTGTGAGAACCCATCTCTTGAATCAGTGTGACCTGGATGTGAGACATGGAGTCAAAAGAGATCATTTTGGATCTTTAAGTTTTAGTGACTGCCCTATTGGATTTTGGACTTACCTGGGGCCTGTAGCCCCTTTGTTTCGGCCAATTTCTCCATTTGTAATGGGTGTATTTGCCCAACGCCTGCACTCCCATTATGACTAGGAAGTAACTAACTTGCTTTTGATTTTACAGGCTCATAGGCAGAAGGGACTTGCCTTGTCTCAGATGAGACTTTGGACTTGGACTCTTGGATTAATGCTGGAATGAGTTAAGACTTTGGGGGACTTTTGGGAAGGCATGATTTTGTTTCGAAATGTGAGGACATGAGATTTGGGAGGGGCCGAGGGGCTGAATGATATGATTTGGCTCTGTGTACTCCTCCACATCTCACCTTGAATTGTAATAATCACCATGTGCCAAGGGTGGGACCAAGTAGCAGTAATTCAATCATGGGGGCAATTTCCCCCATACTATTCTCGTGATAGTAAGTTCTCATGAGATCTGATGGTTTTATAAGCATCTGGCATCACCTCTGCTGGCACTCATTCTCTCTCTTCCTGCCCTGTGAAGAGGTATGTTCCAACATGATTGTAAGTTTCCTGAGGCCTTCCCAGCCATGCAGAACTGTGAGTCAATCAAACCCCTTTTCTTTATAAATTACTGAGTCTTGGGTATTTCTTCACAGCAGTGTGAGAATGGGCTAATACAATGATTCTCTTTTGAAAACCTTTAAATAGGCATAGATAGGATTTTTGTTTAGTAATTTATTAAGTCAAAAACGAATTATAAACTCACCTAATGTGGACTTTTCCATATTCTAGAATTGGATAAGAAATACTACATCAAGAAAAATAGTGGAATTTCACATTCTAACCCCAAAGTGTCACTGACTGTGGTAAAAAAATGAAAGTGAACTTGCCATGATTTTAAGAATACTGATAAAATGTCTCATTAGCTCCCACAATCAGGAGTACTTTAAAAAATAAATATTGCCATACTCATACTAGTTAAAACTTTCAGATATGAGCTAAAGCTAGGCTTAATGTCCTAATGTACAAGCTAGCTGTGAGATCCTTCTGAGCACAGGATATGTTTTTTCATTTAGACAATCCCTAAGACTAGCCAAGTTCTGGCCCTCTTTGGATATTCATTAGCACACACCAATACGCTGTTAATATCTCATCTGGAAGTTAATGAATATAACTTCCCCCACATAGGAAGGCGATATTTCAAAGCAAGCAGGAGTGACTTAATTTTTCTGTTCATCACAGATGCTTGGAAATTCTAGCAAAAGCTTTGTGGTAGCTGCTAAAAGTAACTCTTCCCAATCATGGAAATTTTAGGAGGTGAAATGGAAGGAAAGTATTCTAACCATGGGAACAATTTTAGCGAAATGAGAAAATGAGCTGAGATAGGGCACAGGATCCCTGGGATGGCATAGAAGCTGATAGGGAAGGTAGGTTAGGCCAAGGCTGCTGTCCTTGGTTGGCATACTGTCATGTTTAGAGCATGTCCTGGTTTCAAGCATCATAGTGGCATGATAAAGCAGTATTATAAAAAATGACTCTCATAGTAGTATATGAAAACTCCAAGCAGATATAAAGTGCAAATAAAGTAGAAATAGGAGTGGGCGGGGGGAGTTTCAGGAAGAGTCCACTGTTAAGAAAAACATAATCCTCAGGATGGACAAAGGGAGAAATAATTTTAATGACAAGGCAGCAGACAGAGTCAAATGTCCAGCGAGTATAAACAGAGAAAAAATTGTTGAATTTGGCAAATAGGATTTTGTCAGTGAATTCAAAGAGAGGATTTCAGTAGGCACAAAGGTGGCAATGCTAAATAAATAGTGGCTTAAAATTAGAGTATGTAATTATGCAGACACAATGGTTGTTAATTTTGAATCCATAATGTTGGTAATAGTGAAAACTTTGGCAACCTGTTTACTTTACAGGTTGCAGGGAGGAAAGGTTTGGTGATTACAAGATTAAAGATGTTTTAAATTAAGAAAATAATGAGGGAGCAGAGACTGTAAGGAGGAAATGGATTGAAATTAGCCCCAGAAAGAGAAAGGGGCAGATCTGCCTCAGATACAGAAAGGAAGCAAGGAAGAAAGAGGAGTATAAACAAAGGGTACTTGTGAGTATAGAAGAAGGAAGATAGGTAAAATAGTGACAAAAGAGATAAACTCTATTGTTAAAACAGGACATGAGATTATCTAACAAGATTGAGACTAATGGAATGAGATTAAAGGTTTGAAGTAATCTGAAATTTAGAAAAAGTGTTACTAGGATATTGATACATGAATAAAAAATTTTGCTTTTTGCAGTGAACTAAATATATTAGAGGCCACAATGAGTCAAACTGACACATTCCAGTGACCCTTCATAGATATTCTATAGCCTATGAGCATTAAAAAATGATAAATTGGTCAGGGGTTTATCCAGATACAGCAGATCTGGCTACAGGTTAAAGGTACAAGGCAATCTAGAGTGCTAGGTCTGTGTAAAGGTGACTGATGAAAATTCTGACCAAGCAAGGAATCAAGTGCAGTCAGAGGGAATAATGACTGAAGAAAATGAGGAGCTAGGCCATTAGAGGTCTCCATGAGGGCAGATTCTGGTCAATGAGCATGGGAGAGCATCTGAAACACGGAGTGCAGCAATATTACAATGCCAAAGGTATAGCGGCCTTTCCTTCCTTACAGTCCCCCTGGAGTCCCACAAACTTTAAAAAATGGACGAAATAATATAGAAACTTGTACTGAAAGATAAACAATTGTTTACTATCATTTGAAGTCTTACTGTTTGGCTCATAGAGCATTTTCAGGAAGATCTAACCTCACTAAATAGAGAGACATGTCTACTATCACCGTCCAAATAGCAATGAGTGATTAACAGCCATCATCAAAATTCACTCTACGTAGAAGGTAAGATTAATAAATTCACTTCTCTCTTTGTCTAATCGTCTCTCTGAGCATAAATCAGGCAGCTTTGGTACAGAGTTAATTTTCTCAGAATTCTAGAATGGCATTTTCTTAAGGTAAGTTTATATTAATTTAGTAAGCATCTATTGAAGGCCTACTATGTGCTGAGACACTGTTACCAAGGAACCCAAGCACACCTAGCTCACAAAACTCCTTTGATAAAAGTGTCTGCTGGAAAGTGCTTTAAGACTGGTCAAGTGAAAAAGAAAAAATAGGGAGGCAGTCAGCAATTGCGCAACTATGACAAAGGAATAAGTTAATAGTAGTGTGTAATACCGTATACATGAGAAAGCAAAGGAAGCTACAAGTCAAATAACAATTCCATCCTGAGACCCAGTTGGAAAAAAAAAAAAGAAAGGGAGAGAGAAAATAGGTAACAAAATACATAAACCAAGCAAAGTCATGAATTAGGAAAACCATAGGCCAAGCACAAAAGAATAGTGTCAGTTTCAAGGATAAAAATGTTGCAGTTAAACAATATGATAAGCTAACCACACCTGGGTTAAGAGGACATGATAATATCCAATCAGAATAAAGTGATTGTTTGCACTCCAAGAATAATTTATACTCTGGTAATTAAACACATAATCAATATTCATGATGCTGGAGAGATTGTAGATAAGAGAAATAACAAGCTAGAGGGGAATTATATTGTATTTTACATATGTGTGACAAACAAATAAATAATTACTGGAATGTACATATCTCCATGAGTCATTTTTGTGTTAGGATACTTTTATATACAATAGACAGAAAGGCCACTCAATTCATTAACGCCAAGAAAAAAAAGGCACTAATGTGCTATTTCGTATGACAAAAATTTTCGGGGAAATGTTAGCTTCAGGCATGGTTGGATCCAGAGACTCAAACAATATGATCAGTATTCCATCATTTTCCATTTCTTGGGCCAACTTAGTTTCGTAATGACTATATTTTAAGTATGACCTCTCTAGATTATGGGTACTGACATTTCCAGCCTTGCCTTTTCCTTACAGGAAGCAATCCCCTGCTCTCAGAAAAATAAATAAATGAATAAACCTTCATAATATTCCATGATAATTTTTTTTCTTGGAATTTAATCTTGTGCACCTACTTTCTTCATGTATCAATCTCTGAACTGCAGCCAGGGATAAATAATCCATATGAGACATTGCCCACTCCCTAGGCTAGTGTTGGAATAAGCTCAACCAAACCATATGGACCTAGAGAGAGGAGGGCTGTTCTCAGATCAAAAATTGAGTCACTGTTGGCCGGGCGCGGTGGCTCACGCCTGTAATCCCAGCACTTTGGGAGGCCGAGGCAGGCGGATCACGAGGTCAGGAGATCGAGACCATCCTGGCTAACATGGTGAAACCCCGCCTCTACTAAAAATACAAAAAATTAGCCGGGCATGGTGGCGGGCGCATGTAGTCCCAGCAACTCGGGAGGCTGAGGCAGGAGAATGGCATGAACCCGGGAGGCGGAGCTTGCAGTGAGCCGCCGAGATTGTGCCACACACTCCAGCCTGGGTGACAGAGCAAGACTCCGTCTCAAAAAAAAAAAAAATTGAGTCACTGTTAACAGAATCATGTTTTAAATTAGTATTTCTCAGCTAGGTTGGTAGGGAAGAAAGTGTGTAAGGATCTTAGAAATGGGAAGAAGAATTTTATGATAATAAGTAGGGGATATGGAAAGAAGGGGGAACATGTATTGAATAAAACTGAGAACTACTATTTGAAATATATTACTGTCTCTGATAAGGATATAATCTATGCTATTTCTATATCCAAATGTCCAGGCAACATATATATGTTATTTTCTGATCCAACTTTATAAAAAATAATAGGAACCTTTCTATTTACTATCAACCTACTTGTTCCTGAAGAAAGAGAAGCTGTCTGAGTTCATTCCCCACCCAGTCTAGCTTTTATTAGAGCTGTCCATGATAAACATGCCTAGTAGAAATAAATCATTCATCACACAATAAGTAGTATGAGATAGTGGAATCTATGTACAAGTGTGGGTGTAAATATTACATGTTACTACTTACTCTGACATTTCCCCAAACGTTAATTGTTTACTTTCAAACTTTGCATACTGTTTAGGAGATCATAATGTATGTCTAAGTTTCTCTCAAAAATAATATCCCAAGTCCATTTACCATAAAGTGAACTCTGGGCTTAAGACATTTAAAGCCACACTACACTATAGATTTTATTGAACCTCTATTGCATTGTTTTATACAAAAGACTTTAGTGCACATAAGAATCACATTGTTTATGCATTCAATTACTGAAGACATAATTATATAATGTCATACATTGTTTAGAAAATGTATTGATTTACATATTTTAAGGCGTTGGTCTATTTATGAAGATAAATCACAATTCAACTTGAGAACATTAAAAACCAATAGTGTCTACTACAGCACAGCATATGATATGGAAACATGTTGTAATTCAGTGAATAAAAGGTATGAAATATAAAAGAAAGGTTGTATAAATGTCATCCTGGCCGGGCATGGTGGCTCACGCCTGTAATCCCAGCACTTTGGGAGGTTGAGGCGAGCGGATCATGAGGTCGGCACTTTGAGACCAGCCTGACCAACATAGCGAAACCCCATCTCTACTAAAAATACAAAAATTACCCGGCCAGGGTGGCGCGTGCCTGTAATCCCAGTTACTCAGGAGGCTGAGGCAAGAGAATCCCTTGAACCTAGGGGGCGGAAGTTGCAGGAGCCGAGATCATATCACTGCACTCCAGTCTGGGCAACAGAGCAAGACTCTGTCTCCCCACCCCACCCCCACTCCCAGCAAAAAAAAAAAAAAAAAAAAAAGTCATCCTACGTGTTCAAAAAGAAAAAAACGAATGTGCAATTATTTTCAAGAGCAGACTTTAGTTTTCTATGTTTCATTCTAGAACAATAAATCATTTTTAAATCACCATTCACATTACGGCTATTAAAGAGATGTCTAGTAAAGTTTTTTAAAAATTCAGGAAATGTGAATATTTAGGATTTTAACGTTGTTCTTTGTGTGTTCTAGTTCAGCCATTATTTTTGGAATTTATTTGGACATCTGACTAGGGTCTTTTTCTAATCTCAGATTCCCTATACCACTTCATCAATGACGAAATCATCATAAATATAACTAAGCTAACAATTTTTGATAATCTTCGATGTTATAAACTCACACATGGATTTCACCTTAGCTTTGGGATTCTTACTTGTTTACAGTCTTCTTTGGCAGGTAGTTTCCAGACATACTTTTTTCAAGTCAGGCGTTATTCAATTATAGAAATATTTTTAATTTTTGGTCATTTCTATATTTGCAAGCATTCATTACTAGCTGACTTGGTTCTAGCTTTTATTGTCTGTTCTAATATTTCATGATCTGTTCAATTTAACAGGTCTGTCAATCAAATTGTTAGCAATTGTGTATATCCTGATATACATGCACAAAATTTTATCTAATAGGTCACTGATTATTTTTTAACTTGATAAAAATTAGTTATGTCAAAAAAAACTTACTCCACTTTGGAATCTGAGATAGCAAGACTTCTTTATGATGTGGTTTTCTTGACATCTGCACACCCAGTCTGTAGAGACCGACACCTGATAGAGTACACTGGCTAATTTTTTTCTTAATTACCAAGACATTACTCTTTCATAGGAGAAAAAAATAGTTTCATCCTGTCTGTACCCAGTGGTAAGGATTGTCCTGGTTGTTTCAGTATCTTTCTTGCTTTTGAATTTTATTCTAACTTATCTATGGTTACTGGGTTTTAAAAAAAAAAAAACAAAAAACAAATTTTCCCTTAGACAATTTTGAAAGGCTTTGCTATCATCAAATAAATTTTCAATAACAGTCCCTAGTGTTTTTTGCATCATCCGCCCTCATCACAGTCCCTAGTGTTTTTGCATCATCCGCCCTCATCTCAGACATCCCAAATGCCCTTCATCAGACCCTGCTGATTTGACAAAAGCACATAATAAATACACATCTGCCACTTCCTCCCTATCCTTGAGAAGTTTGTCACATGGCCTTGTTTAGTTGTCCCTCACACACACTTGCATTTAGATAAAATAGAATGAGTGATTCTGAATAAGCTGATGTTTATTCCTCTACGCATACTAGTTTTCTCTATCTTCTTAACCAAAAAGGGCTGCATATAATTTAACATTTTCTGAATGACGCAGAGCCATCACATGAAATCTATTCAGCAGAGCATAACATAGCTATAGGAGTGCATATCCTGCTTTTGCCTCTTTTAACTGTGTGACCTTGTGCAGATTACTTAACATCTCTGTATATCTGTTACATCAACTATAAAATAAGGCAATCAATAATATGGATTTCACACATTTATCAAAAGGGTTAAGTATGAAAATCCACGTGAAGTAAATCTTAGCACACAGAAACAGTCAGGAAATTAAAACCACTACAATAACTACTATTATCATCATTGCCATTATTATTGTTGCCATTATCACCACGTTCTCCTCACATCATCATTATTTTGAGTTGTGCAGGCTGACCTCGGGGATCATAGAGATTATCAGTCTGTATCCTACCTCACCTGCAGACTGCAAAAGCCCTTCACTTTACCTGGGTCTGTTCCCGTACCTCCCTCTCCCTCTCTTTATTTTTGAAATAGATGCGGGGTAATCAGAAAATAACCTTATTAAATTTTTATAACATAAGCTCAAACAATTGCTATAAAAACCTAGGAAGGTTTCTTACGAGCACAATTCATAGTTTAGTACATAGGAATATACGTTGGCAGACCACGAGCATTATATATTTATTTCCTCTTTCTCTATTGTGATCCTAATAGAAGAGATACTAGATAAATGACTCTTTGATAAACAAGGGAATAATTGCCTTCTTTTTTTCTGTTTTAGCCCCCACTGAGCTGAAAATATTGTACATTGAACCTTTTCCGGAGTCTTAACTGCAGTAGGAAAAAACATCCCACCCATGCATAAAAAGACATTACTGAATAGAAAACTTCTAAAAACAAAAAACGAAGCCAAGCTCTTCTCACACTGGGATTGTCCTAAGGAAAAAAAAAAAAAAAGGTGCTCTGGTTCGCTCATATTAATCCATCTGGATCAACAAAAGAAGTATTTGTTCTCTTGAACCAAGTAGAATGAAGATAAGGCCAGAGAGAACCAAATTCAGAGACTGATTGCTTTTCTGTGTAGATATATTGGCTCAGAATTCTAAAATACTAAAAGTAATTCTTGAGATACATCAGCCTCAGGAGTTTCCAGGCTATTTTAACATCCGTTCCTGAAAGTTTGTTTATTTCATGTCTTTGAATAAACTCCAATTCTCAAGTATCAATAATTCACAAACACACACACACACACACACACACACACACTAGCTATTTAATAACATCATCTACGATAGAAAAATACCTTACAAACAAAATAGGCAATTTTAATTACTCACACATTTCCCTTCAAAGTAACCAAGTAGACAATAATTTTAGGTAACATGTTATGAAGTTTTACAGGCATTTGGAATCAAATGAAAAATGGTTTTTTGAACAATTTAATATTTTAAAGGTGTTTTGTACATTTCTTTTTTATTTTTAAATACTCAGTGCAATACTAATTTATGTATGTCATAATTTATAACATTGGCAGCAGTTTCAATATCTGGAAAATCTTTTCAGAGCTACAACTTAAGAAGGAAAAAAGCATCTTATGAATTCAAATATATGAAATTTTTTTCAGTGAAATACAGAGAGTTAATTCTGGTTAGCATTCATTAAATAAAATCTCCTTTCAAAAATAATGTGTTATTACTAATTTATGTATACTAGGGGCACATTTTATGCCAGAATGTTGATGTTCTAAGTGATTTTCCTCTTCTTAAGTTGTTGGCAGTTATCACTCCTGCACACTTGTGTCTATATGTTAGAATTCTTAGCTTTGTCAGAACTGTATTTTGCCTTTTTTCTTTTTCCGTTTTTTTTTTTTGTTTTTTTTTTTTAGATATAGTTTTGCTCTTGTTGCCCAGACTGGAGTGCCGTGGCCCAATCTCTGCTCAATGCAACCTCCGCCTCCTGGGTTCAACCAATTCTCCAGCCTCAGGCTCCCGAGTAGCTGGGATTATAGGGTGTGCCACCACCCGGGGCTAATTTTTGTATTTTTAGTAGAGACGGGGTTTCACGGCACGGCGGCTCACGCCTGTACTTCCATCACTTTGGGAGGCTGAGGCGCGTGGATCACCTGAGGTCAGGAGTTTGCAACCAACCTCATTAACATGGTGAAACCCTGCCTCTACTAAATACAAAAAAAAAATAGCTGGGTGTGGTGGCGCATGCCTGTAATCTGAGCTACTTGGGAGGCTGAGACAGGAGAATCGCTTGTACCCAGGAGGTGGAGGTTGCAGTGAGCCAAGATTGCACCATTGCACTCCGGCCTGGACAACAAGAGCAAAACTCAGTCTCAAAAAAAAAAAAAAAAGAAATGAAGTTTCACCATGTTGGCCAGGCTGCTCTTGAACTCCTGGCCCCTCAGGTGATCCGCCTGCCTCAGCCTCCCAAAGTGCAGGGTAATCTTGCCCTTTAATGCTGGACCAAACAATGCAGTGGATCGAAACATATAACAATATATAACTAGAGAAAATCATTGAGGTTAGGTGGGTATTACTTAACCAAAGTTATATACAGGTTTAACTGCATTTGTAGATTTTTTCAAATTTTTTTACTTACTGTCAAATATAGGAGGGAATATTGACATTAATTTTCTAAGAACAATATAACAAAAGTTGGTCCAACTGAAAGAAAATAACCATTTCAAAGGAGAATAGTCGTATTAAGACAATAATGAGCTGGCCATAAAGAGAAGAAGGAAGCAAACAATCACATGCAGAACCCAGGAAACTCAGGAATTAGAGTTGCTAGTTAGTTACATCTGGAAAAGAGGTGAAAATAGAACTAAAGAAAGGAAGGAGGTTGAAAATCTATATTAGAAGCAGTTAGAATCCACAGATAACTTCCCTCTCCTGCACTCTGTGCAACCAAGGAACTGCTTCTACACAATCCCTGCAGAAGATTGAAAGTTTGTTTTCACAGAGAGTTAAAAAAGAAAAAACTCTTTGGACCCAGAGTTTAACAGCACAGTTGACAGCAACTGGGAGAGCAGAAGTAGTAAATGAACATCTTACTCCTCAACCACAGCACTCTTCTCTCACCTGGATCTCAGAATACCAGCAGCCAGGCCTACACTCCCCAGGAGGACAATTAGATGATACTTGTCATGGGAGTCTGGACATTTCATGAGGAAAGTCCTAAAGATGTTGGTATCAGGGGTTTCCAAAGAAAACAGCTCAGCCAAGTCAATCTAGAGTAAGGTACCCAGATGTAAACCCCATCCAAATGTTCAGAGTTTCCAATCAGCATTTTAATGCCTTCAAAATGTGAAAGGACATCTTAGAAAAGTTTCTAACAGGAGGGAAACTAAAATAATATTTTTAAAAAACAATGTGAAAGAAATAAATCATACCATGTAAGGAAAATATCAAAAAAACTGTTATTAATATCCAAATAATATAAGTTCTGGAAAGATAGAACAGAAGGGAGAAAATCATTAAAGAAATATATCAAAAAATTTTCCCAGAAATGAAGAATATGAGTTTCCAATCAAATAGGCCTCTGGGCCCAGCTCAACAAAACATATCATTGAAATTCAGAAAACAGGAGATAAAAGAAGATTCTATAGGCTTCCAGAGAGGAGGAAGAAGTCATAAACTAAAGATCTAGTATTAAAGGAGCTTTGGACATCTTCAAAGGAACAATGGAAAGCAAATTTAGGGGGATCATAACTTCAAACTTTTGAGAGATAATTATTTTTAATCCTGAATTCTAAACCCATTTGATGTAGTCAAGAGTTCTGTTCACTAAATATTTTCAGCTCTCTCCTTCCCACTTCTGTGTAAAAATGAAAAAGTAGTAAGAGTGCTATATATAGCCAAAGGAAATAAAATTAATGTCTTGAAGAGATAGCTGCATCCTCATGTTTATTGGAGCATTATTCACAATAGCCAAGATATGAAAACAACCCAAGTGTTCATCAACAGAAAAATGGATAAAGAAAATGTGTGTATGTGTGTGTGTGAATACATACACAATGGAATATTATTCTGTCATAAAGAGGAAATCCTCCTATTTGTGACAATATGGATGAGACTGGAGGACATTATGCCAAGTGAAATAAGCCAGACATAGGAAGACAAACACTGGATTATCTCACTTATATGTGGAATCTAAAAATTCAAACTCATAGAAACAGAGTGGAATAGCGGTTACTAGAGCCTGGAGGCTGGGGGATATCAGGAGATGTTCGTCAAAAAATACAAAGTTTCAGTTGTAAAATAAGGTTGGAGCTCTTAAGATACAGCATGCCTGGTGATGGATGTGTTAATTAACCTAATTGTGGCCACCACTGCACAATATATATGCATATCAAATCATCATGTTGCACACCTGCACACCTTTATATATGGCATTTGTCAATGAGACATATATTTTTAAAGTATGCTACATTGTTCAGTTTTTTTGTTTTCTGTTTTTTTTTTTTTTGAGATGGAGTCTTGCTCTGTCGCCCAGGCTGCTGGAGTGCAGTGGCATGATCTCAGCTCACATCAAGCTCCGCCTCCCGGGTTCACACCATTCTCCTGCCTCAGTCTCCGGAGTAGCTGGAACTACAGGCGCCCACCACCACACCCACCTAATTTTTTTGTGTTTTTAGTAGAGATGGGGTTTCACCGTGTTGGCCAGGATGGTCTCGATCTCCTGGCCTCGTGATCCACCCACCTTGGCCCCCCAAAGTGCTGGGATTACAGGCATGAGCCACCGCGCCCAGACTGTTCAGTTTTATATAGCATTTATTCATCATACTTAATATGGATCTACCCAAATGCATACCATGATAATTTAGGAAGAAGGAAAATATACATGTGTGATAAGTGAAATAAAACTAAAGTGAAGATTCAATAAATAATATCTTAAACTGAAGTACAATATGCAGATGCTCTTTAAACTTACAGAGAAAGATACCAAAGGAATCAGCTTGAGACATTTCAAGCTGAACAGGAGGAAATATATGAGAATGTGAATTAATGGTCAATGTTGGTCTGATGGAGAAAGGTCTGGATAGATTATCTAAGTTTCCTCTACATCTATAACTAGTCAAAAAGGAAAAAAGGAGAAGAAGCCACTTTACAATAGGTCAGCAATCCAAATAATCAATCTAAATAACTTTTATTGCAGACAAACTTGGCCTCCTTATTGAGTTCATGAAACTCATAGTTAGAAGTTCTTTGTAAATGAAATACAGCACTCCTTGTTTAACATGCCCAAATAAAAGTCTTTTTTGTCAAACTCAAAGTAGCAATTCATATGACACAGTATTTTTGTTGCATTTCACACCAAGGGTGTGTTTTTACAAAAGTTCAGGCTCTCATTTGTCATTTAGATACTCAACAGGTGAGCCAGTGGTCATGTGTGTACCATAAATGTATAATCATATGTGGGTCACAATAAGAAATATATAATCATATATGGATCATAATAAGAAATAGTGTGTCTGCTGAGGCATGTGATAATCACCCTTGGTGCAGTGCAGACATCACTAATGTAAGTACAAGATCGGTAAGTGCTAAACCTTCCTTTCTTTTTTCCCCTCATTTTGAATGCTCCATCAACATTCTCAACGCATGTTTTCTTCCAATATTCATCAAACATATCTCTCATCTTCCATAAGCGCTAGCCTCCACACTTCTCAGCTTTCTGCTGTCATTTAAGTGCTATCCTCCACACCAGCAATCCAATCCCATGCCTAAGCCAGAATCGCATCTTTGACTGGACTTTCTCTCTACACCTATAAACAGTTTACTTTTACCTCTCTGAATCCCTTTAGACTTTTTCATTCTTCCAGTCCCTTTTCTAAAAGCCAGTTCACTTCCTTTGAGCTCTATAGCTTGCTGGAGTTTTAGGACTGCAGAAGATTGAGGCTACAGGGTATGGGAGTGCTGAGAGCCTTGTGATGGGGGAAATACATTCAAAATTTAGGTGAAGTCTTTAGGAGACTATGAGGAATAGGAAGAAAAGTGAGAGAAAGAGTAAGGGTCAAGTTGTAACTGTCATAAGAAAGGGGAAGAGAAAAGTTAAAATATTTGATACCATTTGTGTTGGCTTTAGAATGGGCTTTTATATCCACCCAAGATGGCTGCATTTACCTGACTTTTTCTTTACTTTTATTAAGAATGTTAAGTGGATGGCCTCTATATTTATTGGTAGTCATGCGATTTCTACTTATAAGGAAAGTTTTTGACCTTGCGAGAATTAGGACTATACCATCTGAGTTTATTTTGTCCTCTAGCATGGAAAAGAACACATTATCACAACAGACCTCTCGAGTCTCATTTTCAAACTAATGCATTCCAAAATGCATGCAATTTCTAACAAAGAGCAAAGGATAAACAATTAAACATTACATGTAACAGAACTCTTACCCACCTGCCAACAATTAACCCAGTAATTAAAAACTGTAGGAGAATTCACATAAGCATATCTTCAGCAACAGTCATACCACGGTCAAAGAGGGGAAAAAATCTTTCCTAATAAGTTCCTTTCCCATTTCCCAGGCTGCTTTTCTTGACATTAAACAGACACAAGACTCTGTCAACTGTTTCACTTTCTTTAGAAGGAGGGAAATCCCATTCTGTATCCCCTGGGAGGACTATTATATACAGATGAATGTATTTTGTTATTTAGTTTAATAAACGTAGTGTTTAGAACAGATGTTTAGGCTTGAAATTGTCCAGAGAAAGGAACAGCTCAGGTGGCAATAATGCAGGCTTCCCGCCTGCTGAGCTTTCTTCTTTGTCTTTGGAAGGGCTACTTTCACAGGTGAGAAGGTATTACAGTATTTATAACCACTCACATCCCCACCACTGGACTGAACCTGACAAACGGGGTGCTAATTAGTACCAGGAGCAGTGGTGGTGATGGTGGTTTTATGGCAGACATCTGGCCAGTAAATTGGACTAAGAGAAACAACACATTTACAGAAGCACTACAATTCCACCCATGCATGGTGTAAAAGATAAATGTGAGGACTGTTTTTAAAAGGTAGATTTTCTTGAACACTAGAATATTTGGCCATTTCAAGGCTATGTCCTTCTGTGGATGTTCTCGTGCCCTAGCTACTTATGTCACCATCAACCAGAAGAATTTTCTTTTTTTTTTCTTTTTTTGGGACAGAGTCTTGCTCTGTCGCCACGCTGGAGTGTAGTGGTGCGATCTCGGCTCACTGCAAACTCCGCCTCCCAGGTTCAAGCAATTCTCCTGCCTCAGCCTCCCGAGTAGCTGGGACTACAGGCGCCCGCCACCATGCCCAGCTAATTTTTGTATTTTTAGTAGAGACAGAGTTCCACCATGTTGGCCAGGATGGTCTCGATCTCTTGACCTCGTGATCCCCGCTCTCGGCCTCCCAAAGGTGTGTGCCGCTGCACTCAGCCAATATATTTTTTTAAGTACACCTGTGAATAAGCATATGCTTCTGAAAGAGGCAAGATATTATTTAGCCAGAGTGAATGTATGTCCTCTGTGAATGACAGTTTATAAAATAACAAATCTCAATTTAAACGACAGTCAGAATACTGTTCTGCAAGCTAGGAGGCAGTAAAACAGTAAATCCAATCAAATAATAATTATTTTTGAGTATTTATCAATAATAAAATTCATTAATACCTATTGTATTAATTTTATAATGCCTTATTTAGTTTAAGATCTACAATTCATAAATGTGGTTAGCACATTTACATTGTCTTCATTGATTTGGGTCTATGGTTGCTGTAATAAAAAGAAAGCATAATATAATGGGGAAAAAAGGTATTTGTTAATAGGAAAATTGCAGTTAAGCATGAGGAGCATAGTAGTATTGTCAAGAACAGGAACTTTCAATTCCAATGGATTGGGTCCCAAACCGAGCCACTGACTGTGCCACTTATTGTCTGGTCTTCAGCAAGGCAATTGCCCTGAGCCTTAGTTTCCTCATTCATAATACCTACTTTATTGGGTTGCTGAGTGGATTAAATGAGATGATACATATAAACCAAGTAGCAGAATTCCTGATATATTACAATTACTCATTAAATGGTAGATACTATTAAAACTATTAACTATAGTAAGAAAGTCACAACCCTTTCTCCATTTCTTTAATCATTCAGGTATAAAGTTTCAAGTTTACCCCTAGATGTTTGAGGATTAAATGTGCTGTAAACATGATAAAATATGCAAAATCACTTAAAAATTATTAAAAGCTTCATACATACTGCTAGAAAACATGCGTCTTATTTTCTGCCAAAAAACTAGTTTTAATAAAGGCAGACTTTCCAAAAATAATTTTTATTGCCACCATCATTCACTTTGCACATATTTGATTCTTCCAAACCATCTTTCACAAAAACTAAGATGTTTTTCCAGAGTAAAATACACGTAGCCTGGTACCAGAAAATATATGTGCAAAATGGCTAATTTTATTGTGAGGAGCAGAATGGTGATGGCTTTAAAGAATTTGTCCAGTTCATAAAAACAAACTAACATTTCAAGTTCAATGCTTAAAATCACATCTCAGGGTGGTGTTGTAATGTGATATAACAAAGGAAATAGTGGAGAATTCAATTTTCAGTGCATATGTTTTTTTATTCTTTTTTAAAAAGTACTAGGTGGTCACAACAAATACACACACACACAGACACACACACACACATATATCTGCTATAATAAAACGTGCTCCACATCATTTCTGTCAGGCCAAAAGAAGTAGAGTAACAGGTGAAAAATTGGGCAGATTTGGGGAAATTATTCACTCAGTAGATATTAAATTCCTACTGTGTGCCAAGCACTGTTCTATACAAAGCAAAATAAACAGAATAACTAGATGTAGAGTTGGAAGCAAAACATAGTTGTAAGTAACTGCCCCCAGAGAAGTTTCAATGTAGTGTAAGATTAATGGGACAGATTATATTCTGAGATTTTGTTTTTTTGTTTTGTTTTGAGACAGAGTCTCGCTCTGTCACCCAGGCTGGAGTGCAGTGGCGTGATCTCCGCTCACTGCAAGCTCCGCCTCCCAGGTTCACACCATTCTCCTGCCTCAGCCTCTCAAGTAGCTGGGACTAGAGGCACCCACCACCATGCCGGCTAATTTTTTTTTGTATTTTTAGTAGAGACGGGGTTTCACCGTGTTAGCCAGGATGGTCTCGATTTCCTGACCTCATGATCCGCCTGCCTCGGCCTCCCAAACTGCTGGGATTACAGGCCTGAGCCACTGTGCCCAGCCTATATTCTGAGATTTTAAAGTTTGAAATTAGCAAATGACCTGTGCAAGATTAGAGAATCCAGTAAACTGTAAACACAAAGTTTATCACAAAAATGCAATCACATACAACCTTATGTTTGAATCATAAGATAATGAAGTCTACAAAATCATACATGGGGGGAGAAAAGCCTTGAAATGTTCATCAGTTTGTCGAAAAGTAAAAAGTAAAAGTAAAAATAAAATGCAGCTCAGAACTGGTTTATTAGATTTCCTCTAGGAACAGAACTTTTTCCAGAAATTCCTCTAACCCAGGTAATAAGAACAGACACGTTCCCTGTTACAGCTTCCTTATTTCCTTCAACACGAGCTTTGAAGCTCTGTGCAAAACCTCTACCATGACAGAGCTTGTTTAGTGTGTACTGAGTATTATATTAATTCCTAATCTATACTTTTAGGAAAAAGAAAATTGCAAAGTGACTGCTGGTTTTTTTTTCTCAATTAAAACTTCAGCATATGTGATGATTCTTAAACCTAAGAGTGCATTAAAATTAGCAAAAGAGATCTTTAAACTTGTGCATCTGTCCCTAGATTTTCCAAATCAGTATGTCTAAGATGAAGCCTTGGCATTGGAATCTTTTAAAGCCCTGTGGATAATTCTGATGCACATCCAGGATTGAAAATCTTCACAAAACAACCAAAGGAAAACATCTTCTTTTTCTTTCCCACTATATTCCCTGGAAAAACAGCCTAGATAGAAAAAGTTATGTAGCCTGTGTTGGACAATAATGCCCATTTATACCCTGAAGAGATAACTAGTTTTAAGCATTGAACTGGGCTGGTCGAGGTAAATTGAAGCCAAATTACCTGACAGAATCTTCTGTGGACTGTCACATCTGTCATACTCTACCTTCATAGATAACTGGATGATTCATTACTTTCCATAAAACAGAATATTCCAGTGTTGGCATTACATAATGATGATATTTATAATGAGAAGACAAGCACTCCCAGATTTGAATTCAAATAATTAAATCATTTACCTTTCCAGAGATTCAATCTGAGAATCACAGTCATAAACAGCTCAGTAACTAAGTGATTTGAATACTTCCTGAATTTATAAAAGACAGTCAACTTTACATCTTGGTCCATTCCACTTATCAACCCAGGTATTTGCATATTGCTTTACTTACCATGTGCAATAAAAACAGCTGCAGAAGTTTATCTCAAAAGAATATACATGATTTTCTGATCATATTATTGGATATATTGAGTAAATGTTGCTAGTGTGATTGATAACGCAATCATCTGAGATCTGACTTAATAGAGAACGAGACTGAAAAGAGAAAGCAAGAGGCAAATTCTCAGTAAAACTGGAGTGATCTGGGAAGCTTGACCTGCAACTCTACTACAATTAAGTGTTTTATTGTCATTAACCAAGTGACCTTAAGGGGGAATAGTGAAATCAATTAAGCCATTTGGCCTGATCCTAAGGGAATGTGGATAAATTCTTTGAAAATAAGGTGCTTGAAAATCATGTGTTTAATAGCTGATTAGTTTAAAGCTTCATTTGCTAAAAGGGGACATATTTAAATATCATGATACCCATGAGAAGGAAGTTGGTGGTCTCATGTCATTTGTCAGTTACTTAAAAAAAAAAAAAGTCAATGTATATCAGTTTTGTTCTGAGTTTTAAAAATGACAACACCACAAATAACCTGTATTGAGCATTTATGTGTCAGGCACTGTGATAAACAGCTTACATGCAGGTACATAATTTACTCATCACAATCACATGGCATATGCACTATTATCATCTACATTTTACAGACAAGGAAATTGAGACTTAAACGATTTAAATATCCCAAAAATCACAAAATTCTTAAGTGGTAAGACTGGAATTCGAACCCATGCATGTAGAGCTGGAGGCTGTAAACTGCACTTTATCTATGAATGTAACTCAAGAATGACAAATGTACTACAGAGACTGACTTCAATATATCAAGAAGGAAAATGAAAAACACATTAAAAACAGCCACAAGCCGGCCGGGCACGGTGGCTCACGCCTGTAATCCCAGCACTTTGGGAGGCCGAGGCGGGCGGATCACCAGGGCAGAAGATCAAGACCATCCTGGCTAACACGATGAAACCCCATCTCTACTAAAAATACAGACAATTAGCTGGGTTTCGTGATGAATGTTGACAGCATGCTGGCAGTCCTCACAGCCCTCGCTCGCTCTCGGCACCTCCTCTGCCTAGGCTCCCACTTTAGCAGCACTTGAGGAGCCCTTCAGCCCACCGCTGCACTGTGGGAGCCCCTTTCTGGGCTCGCCAAGACTGGAGCTGGCTCCCTCAGCTTGCAGGGAGATGTGGAGGGAGAGGCACGAGTGGGAAATGGGGCTGCACGTGGCGCTTGCAGGCCAGCTGGAGTTCCGGGTGGGCGTGGGCTTGGAGGGCCCCCGCACTTGGAGCAGCCGGCCGGTCCTGCCGCCCCGGGCAATGAGGGGCTCAGCACCCGGGCCAGAGGCTGCGGAGGGTGTACTGGGTCCCCCAGCAGTGCCAGCCCACTGGCAATGCACTCGATTTCTCGCTGGGCCTTAGCTGCCTTCCCGCGGGGCAGGGCTCGGGACCTGCAGCCTGCCATGCCTGAGCATCCCACCCCCTCCGTGGGCTCCTCTGTGTCCGAGCCTCCCCGATGAGCACCGCCCCCTGCTCCCCGGCGCCCAGTCCCATCAACTACCCAAGGGCTGAGGAGTGCAGGCACACAGCGCGGGACTGGCAGGCAGCTCCACCTGCAACCCCGGTGCGGGATCCACTGGGTGAAGCCAGCTGGGCTGCTGAGTCTGGTGGGGATGTGGAGAACCTTTGTGTCTAGCTCAGGGATTGTAAATACACCAATCGGCACTCTGTATCTAGCTCAAGGTTTGTAAACACACCAATCATCACCCTGTGTCTAGCTCAGGGTTTGTGAATGCACCAGTGGACACTCTGTATCTAGCTACTCTGGTGGGGCCTTGGAGAACCTTTGTGTGGATACTCTGTATCTAACTAATCTGGCGGGGACGTGGAGAACCTTTGTGTCTAGCTCAGGGATGGTAAACACACCAATCAGCGCCCTGTCAAAACAGACCACTCTGCTCTACCAATCAGCAGGACGTGCAGATAAGAGAATAAAAGCAGGCTGCCCGAGCCAGCAGTGGCAACTGGCTCGGGTCCCCTTCCACATTGTGGAAGCTTTGTTCTTTTGCTCTTTGCAATAAATCTTGCTACTGCTCACTCTTTGGGTCCACACTGCTTTTATGAGCTGTAACACTCACCACGAAGGTCTGCAGCTTCACTCCTGAAGCCAGCGAGACCACAAGCCCACCGGGAGGAACGAACAACTCCAGAGGCGCTGCCTTAAGAGCTGTAATACTCACCACGAAGGTCTGCAGCTTCACTCCTGAAGCCAGTGAGACCACGAGCCCACCAGAAGGAAGGAACTCCGAACACATCCGAACATCAAAAGGAACAAACAACTCCAAACGCGCCACCTTAAGAGCTGTAACACTCACTGCGAGGGTTCGCGGCTTCATTCTTGAAGTCAGTGAGACCAAGAACCCACCAATTCCGGACACAGTGGCATGTGCCACTAGTCCCAGCTACTCAGGAGGCTGAGGCTGGAGAATCGCTTGAAACTGGGAGGCAGAGATTGCAGTGAGCCGAGATTGCACCACTGCACTCCAGCCTGGCGACAGAGCGAGACTCGTTCTCAAAAACAACAATAACAACAAAACACACACACACACAAACTAGCCACAAATAAAAGCAGAGGAAATTGTTATCTTTATAAATTAAGAAATCAATTCCCAAGCACAATAAAGCAAACATCCAAGCTATTATTGTTTTTATGCCATAACACTAGCCCAAGGTGTTGGCGGATTCAATTGTATACAATTTATTTTTCATAATAGAGCCACCTTGGATATGTTTATTGTGACAATATTTTTCACACATACATGTAAAGAGCACGAAGTTAAATTGGACTAAATTACAATATTCATGATAAATGTAGAATACTTATTGCGGTGGTTTTAAAATATGCTCACATATTCTTTGACATTTCTCCCTTCAGAAGACGAAGACTAATTGCTCTGTCCTTGAATATATGCTTGACTTAACGACTGACTTCTAAAAAAACTAAGTGAAATTAACAAATTAACAAATAAAAATGGCAGAAGTGACAGTGTATAACTCCTAGTCAAGGTTATTGTCTTAGTTAGTTCAGGCTGCTATAACAATTACCACAGACTTGGTGGCTTAAACAGCAAACACTTATTTCTCACAGTTCTGGAGACTGGAAGTCCTAGATCAGGGTGCTAGCATGGTCAGGTTCTGGCGAGGATCCTTTACCAGGTTGCAGACAGCTGACATCTTGTATCTTCACAAGGCAAAGAGTGAGGGCTACTAGCACTTTGTATCTTCTTACAAGGACACTAATCCCTCATGACCTAGTTACCTTACAAAGCCCCTACCTCCTAATACTATCCTATCAAAGGTTAGGGTACCAATATAGGAATTTGAGAGGGATAAAACCTGAAGTTTCTAGCAATCATAAAAGGTATTGAAGGCTCTCTCTCACTCCCTCTCTCTTTCTCTCTGCCTCTCACTCTTGCTCTTTCTTTCTTGATCATCATTCTTTTGGAAGCCAACCACCATGTCACAACCAAGCACCTCTATGGAGGGGGACATATGGCAAAGAACTGAGGCCTCCTGCCAGCAGCCAGCACAGATTAATCAGGCATGTGAGCAACTAACCCACTCTGCAATCGAATTCTTCAGCCCCAGTCAAGCCTGCAGGTGACTGCAGACTCAATTTACACCATACTGCAATTTGATGAAAAACCCTCAGCTAGTAACACCTAGTTAAGTTGCTCCCAAATCCCTAACTAACTGAAAATGTATAAGACGTTTATTGATTTTAGCTCTAAGTTTCAGAGTAATTTGTTACAAAGCAACATAAACCGCCAATAACTAGTACAACCACATAAACAGGGTAGCATGGTATTACAGCTGGAGACAGCTGTTGCCTCTCTTTGTGCATGTCAATGTTCCTTTTTGTGCCTCAGTTCTCCCACCTGTAAAATGATGAAATATATTTACCTCCTGGAGCTGTGAGAGTTCAATGAAATAATTCACAAATATTCATTAGAGAAGTTTCCAGCAGAGTAAGCCATAAATAAATGTTATCTGTTACTATTATTATGGTTACTATAACATTTCTCTTTTGTCCTTGGAGTTTTAGTGGTACTGTGGCATCATAGAAGGAGAAAAAGTTGAATTACCCACCTACTAGTGCTAGCTGTACTTCTTAATTTCACCTCCTTTTCAAATCTCCACAATTCTTATTTCTCTCATCTTTATGTAAAAGATGGTGAAAGAATATTAAATAATAATATCATTTCTTTTATCCTTGTTACTTCTTAAGATATTTTGCATTTGGTCTGCATAGAGTTGGCATCCATGAAAAGTTTCGCACAGCAGAAGAATATAGAACAAGCTTTAGAGTGTCAATAGCCTAAGCTCTAGGAAGCACCAAGGATATAACAAATACATGAAGTAAAAGTAAAGTTTTCTACTTCCATTAAGAGAAAAAGCAACGAGAGCTCAGATACTGATATGTCCCTAAGAAAGATACCTGCACGTTAGCCACACTCCTCATCTTAGACCAAGACCCCAGAATGGAGCAAAACAATAATTTCAAATAGTTGTGGAGAAGTCCAGATTACAGAGAAACTACTACTTCCCCGTAGATCCTGGAGAGGTAGGAAGACCCCATAATATCCCTCCACACTAGACATGACACAGGAGCAATGGCTGCATGATGGGTTGAGGACAATGGACCTCAGACAATCTCACAGTTTCTACTGCCTGCCAGAGTGATTCAGGAAGAGAAAAAAACCTAGAATTGAGATTCAGCAGTCCCTATAAGGACTGTTAGCCAAATTTAAGGCATAAAACAGCAAAGGCCTGAAAAAAAACCCACAAAGACCAAGGACACAATGAGATGTACAGCTCAACAAATATTAAGCAACAAAGGGTGCTCCAATCTCAATACATTGCTCAAGTAATTAAAAGTCCCCTTGAACTTATAATCAACTTCAAAGAAGTGTTGACAATTTGCATTGACAATAATTTCTATTACTCAGTAAAAAGAGGCTTGGAGTAGTTTGTAAAAAGCGAAGTTATAAAGGTAAAGTGAAGTTAAATCACCTCTGATTTTGCGACTGAGATTTATGCCACTACAGAGTATATGACATGAAAAAATTTCCAATGTCAATTTTAATTATCCTATTCCCTTATACATCTCAGTTTGTCAATATCCACAAAATGACTCCCTGGAAATTTGACTGGGATTGCATGGAATCTATGATCAACTTGAGAAGAAATGACATTCTGACAAGATTGAGTCTTCCTATCCATGAACATGGAATATTTCTCTATTTAGCCCTCCTTTGGTATCTTTTGTTAGCTTTGTAGTTTTCCACATATAGACTTTGTACATATTTCCTGAGATTTATACCTAAGCATTTAATTTGTTGGGGGAGGGGAGTGCTAAATAGTAATGTAGTATGTAAATAGTACTGTCTTTTAAATTTAAGTTACACTTGTTGATTGCTGATTTGTAGAAAAGCAATTGACTTTTATACCCAGAATCTGGTCTATCTTAGTGAGTATTCTGCTGGTGTAGGATGAAGTAGTCCATTGATTGTGTTGAGTTGAAATATGTGCTTACTGATTTTCTACCTTCCAGTTTTGAAAAGGGTGTTGATGTCTTCTATTATAATAGTGGATTCATCCATCCCCGTCTCTTTGTAGTTCTATAAGTTTTTGCCTATATTTTAACTCTGATGTTAGGTACACATATATTAAAATTCATTATGTCTTTATGGAGTATTGACCCCTTTATCATTAAGTAACGTCTGTAATTTCCCTCTATATCCCTGATATCTTTCTTTGCTCTGAAGTCTGCTCTGCTTAAAATATAGCAACTTCCATTTTGTTTAGATTAGTGTTAGTGTGGCGTATCTTTCTCTATCCCTTTAATCGGTATATGCTTTTATATTTAAAGTAAATTTCTTGTAGACAACATATAATTGGGTCTTATTTTTTATTCAATCTGACAATAACTGTCTTTTAATTGGTGTATTTATATCATTAATGTTTGAAGTGATTATGGCTAAAATTAGATTAACTTTATCATATGTATCATATGTATCATAATAACACTATTATTGTCTATTTGTTGCCTTCTTTCTTTATTCCTAAATTTGTGTTCCACACATTTTCTGTCTCTTGTGATTTAATTGCAGTTTTATATGACTTCATCTTCTTCCCTTTCTTGGCATATCAATTATTTGTATTTTTCTACCGTTAACCTGGTCTTGCATGTTGCCTACATTTTCCATTAAAATTCTTAACATATTAATCATAGTTTTGTTTTTTATTTAAATTCCTTGAATTCGTAGTAAATGTATATTGCAAACTCTAGGACAACCCCTAAAAAAGAAAAAAAGAAGTATAATTGATATGCCAAGAAAGGGAAGAAGATGAAGTCATATAAAATTGCAAAAAAAAAAAAAGTTTTGTTTTTTATTTAA
The DNA here is from genome assembly GCF_006542625.1 of Nomascus leucogenys. Taxonomy (NCBI): domain Eukaryota; kingdom Metazoa; phylum Chordata; class Mammalia; order Primates; family Hylobatidae; genus Nomascus; species Nomascus leucogenys. Next base: position 111,792,576 of record NC_044382.1, on the reverse strand, counting down.
ATTCCTGATCTAATAATTTGAACTTTCTTTGTCATATCTGACATGGGTTCTGATGCTTGTTCAGCCTCTTCAAACTGCATTTTTGCCCTTTAGTATGCCTTGGAATCTTTTGTTGAAAAGTGGACAATATGTAACAGGGAAATGAAACTTCTATAAATGGGTTTTTAGTAACATGGTAGTAAGGTGCGGAGGAGGGAAGGGAGCATTCTACAATTCAAAGATTAAGTCTCAGTCTTTTATTAAGAGTGTGATGTCATGATTCTCAGACATTTTCCCCCTTAGGTCGAGAAGATGACTAGAGGGTGCTAGAGTTGGATATTTTTCTTTCCGTAGGTAGATTACGCTCTGCTAAAACCCCAGTAGGTATTACTCTGATAAAAGAGTTTCTCCTGAAAGCAGATGTGTTAAGAAAAACAGAATGCTCTATTGTATTTTAAAATAGTTACTTACTACTTTTGCCTACTTCTTTCAAAAGTATGAGGGTATTGTTCTTGAATATCCACTGTGAGAACCTGGTAGAGCCTCTGGAGGTAAAACACACAAATATGTGGGTCCTCCCCTATGACACGTATACACATATATACGTATACACGTATACACGTATATACATGTATACGTATACACATATATACACATATATACATATATACGCATATACACATATATACGTATACACATATATACACGTATACGTATATATGTATATGTATATATATACACATATATACATATATGTGTATATATAAATTGTATGCTGTCAAATTTAGTTATATTATAAATGGAAGCTATTTTTGAACCAACAAAATCTCATTATCAAATGAGACACGCGTGAATTAGGAGTCTTCCCCAGAATCAAGAGGCAAAGATGAAGTGGGGGAAGCTCTGGAATTTCCCATATGGCTCCACAAGATCTTCCATTCAGTATTTGACAAACTTTTTGACCCAGAGTAATAGATGAGGTCACAGAGAGTGATGTTTCATCAATCCATAGATGCTATGTTTGCTTACCATAGGCAAGCTAAAACAAGGACATCCTACTTCAAGCATTCTGTAGATAAAGACTCTCCTGCTAGCAATATCAAGAGGAGAGTTACCAGCATGGTGTTGAAGTGGGTCACCTGCCTTCTTTCACAGGGAGGGGATAAATTATTCTCATGTTCTGGTAACAATTATTGGGAGAAAAGTGGATTGCAAGCCACTTGTTTTAACCCTTTCTATGTTGTACTATCTTGTTCAATCATTATTAAATTGTAAATGATCTTCAAATAGAAGATTCTGGCCATTCGCTCCAAATTAATTCTTCTTTATATCTTGATACCTTTTCTTTATGCTTTACAAATAGTTCCACATTTTTCCCTTTTAAAATGCTTAGAAAACTATTTATAACAATGTCTCTCTCTCTGTCTTTGTCTCTCTCACATACACACACATACACACAATGATTGCTTTTAATCAGAGCTGCTGATATATGCTAATGTGTTAGTCAATATTCATTCTTCTGTTGTGTCATATATAAAGCTGATTTTGGAGCATAAAAGTGGAAAACTACTGATTTATGAAAGTATATACTTACTACTCACTCAGGATGAAAGAATGCAAGGGGAAAAACACTACAGAGGAATTCATGAGAGAGACAAACTCTGAAACTTTGTTTTAGAATCTTAGAAAGAAGTCTGACTTTTAAAAAATCTGCTAAAGTGGAGAGATTTGTTCACTTTACTCAGCTCAAGTCTCTGCTCCCCTTGGTGGTTGAGAGGTTCAAAATGGTCCTTTAGTCTTGATGTAACGATGCCAGAGAGGTGTCTGTATTGGAAATGAGTATATTTCCACCCGGTGCTTGTATTGGAAATGAGTGTATTTCCATCCAAGGACTTTTTAAAGTACCTTTTAAAAAATACTTTTTAAAGTACTTTAAAAAATGTTTTAATGAATTTTCATTAAAGTCTTATTTGCCCTTGGAACATTCTTTTTTAAATAAAGTGTGCTAATTTCTCCTCCCTAAATGAAGTCACCCAATTATGTAGTTAAGTATGTGTTTTTTAAAAATCCTGGGTACAGAACATTGTTATATATCATCTTTGTTTCTTTTCTGTCCTCAGACATTGAAAATAAAAATGAGATAATTCTCACTGGTTCACAGACATATTTAGCAACATATTGTCAAATATCATGGCAAGGAAAGTGGTTAGATAACCATAGGGTTCACAAATACAGGCATTCCCCAAACATATTCTAACACAAAAATACAAGCATCAAGAGTAATGGTCCATATCTGGACTATTTTCACACACAAAAAAAACTGTGATTTGCCTTTGTGGTTTTGACTTTTGCTCAGGATAGAAATTAGGGTCAAAATGGTCAATCAACTCTTTGCTATTAAGAAGACAAAGTGTCCTAACAAAAATGAGAATTAACCTCAAGTAAAAAATATGCTTACAGAATTATTTTAATGCCTCCAAGTTTGGCATTTATTTTCATCTTCTGTTCTATTTCCCCCATTTCATCTCCTTTCTGCTTCTACTTTATACTATTTATTTCTAGGAACCTGACGATACACTTTAGAATTTTCTTTATTTTTTACCATTGATTCTTAAATGCAAGAACCAGGCTGAAGCACATTCTTAACATCTGTACAAATTCTTGCATTCCAGCACGGTTGTGCTTCTTTTGTCTTTAGCAAGGTGCATATTTCTGTATTTTTAGTTTCCAAGACTAGATAGACAGAAAGATTGGATATGTAACTAGTTACCTGCAAATGCATCCTAAGGGTTCTATATCAGTCTTAACTATATGTTATATACTAAAGAAAAATGTATAAGAAATCTTTGTTATGTTATCAAACTATCTTTGACTGCAAGACTAGATATAAATTATAATTTTTTTAACATTTATTTAGTTGTATAATTTGAATGACAGTTTAGAAGAATAGAGAACAAAAGCAAGCAATAGTATGGGGATAATAAATGAGAAAACAAAAAGTTTTGTAGAAGAACCTAAAGGAGAAAGGGTAGAAGTACAAAGAAGTAAGAGAAAAATGATTTTCTAGGAAATATGTAACAAATTTAAGAGACTATATATGCTATCATTGCACAGAGCTTTTAAAAACCCGTGTGTTGACAGGATATGTTATCTGGTCCAGCAGTTTTTACTGGACTCTTTCATTCTCTCTAGTATACTAGTAATGTGTCATAATGGAGGATGAAAAAAAATACAGTTTCAATATTAATAGACCAAGTTTTGATTTTTACTGATGTGTTAGTTTCCTTTTCCATGTACTGTTTCATTGCAGATCAGGCAAATTTCTTCCTAAATCTAAATTGTGGGTCCTTTTAGCTAGTAAACGTGTATTAAATAAATGAATGCACTAAATGTAGCATATATTTAACATATAGTAGATGATTTAAGTTAGAGACAGGAAGCCTATTTCTATTTTATATGCATGTGCATGTGTATTTTTTCTTTTGAATACCCAACTATTCATGTTTAGAAATGCAATTACTGGGGTAATGTACTGAAACTATTTTCCAAAAGTGAGTTTTGACAAGAGTTCTGGAAAAGAACAGGTGGTCTTCTGGCTACCTCACAGGTGCAAGGAAGAAGAGGGGACAAAGTTAAGTCAGAGTCAAGGGATCAAGGAAACAGATGTGAGAGACAAAACAGCAGCAAAACGTTCATTGGGAGGAAACAAATAGATATGGGAACTCAGAAAGGAAACAGGCAACGAGAGAAAGCAGACAGTAAGAGGGAGTCCCCACTGGGAGACATCTGCAGAAAACATCTGTAGATACTTCTCTATCACCATTAGGAAGGAGGATCCTGCCACAGAGGCAAACAGAAAAAGGCTTAACTACCTGTGGTATTTGGTTGAAGGACACACGTAATGCTCAGTGTACCAGCCTCGAATTATTCTATGGCATCCCCAGTTCCACCCTCCCAGTGGAATACATGTCAATGCAGCATTTAGTATTGATTGAAACATAAGGAAATTATTTGATTCATCTCTTTCCCTACCACATGCTGCCTTATTTCATCCTCATTTGTCTGAAGAATAAGAAAAAAAAATATTTTCTTCCAAGAAGAGATAAGAAATGGCTCTAATCCATTCATCACGTAACTGTTTTGCTTTTCTTCTGCACCTAAGGTTAGAAAAATTCTGCCAACACTGCACTGTCAGACTGGCATTGAATGCAACAGTAAGTATGACAAAAGTACTAGCCGCTGGAAGGGTACACTGTCTATAGTGCTAGTACTGATGACTGAGCTGACCACCCGGAAGACTGAATCAGCCATTAGAACATCTGCTGTGAAAAGGATCGCCCTCCCTGCTTTGCCCCCTTGAACATCCTATCTTACTGTGCTCAACATTATCTCATTTACAGCTCATTCAGGGCTAATGTAGCAGAGAGGAACCATGGAGAAGTCAGAGACAGAGTGAGAAATCTTGCAAAGGGAAAGAAAATTCTTTATTCTGACAAGTGGAGTTTATAGTTTTGAAAACGAAAAATATGGTGATTTCTGCACACACATTACTACCCCTGGTGGCCTGTTCAACTCATTCAATCTGATTAGTATTGGCCCTCATGGAATGAGGGCATTTTATGGGTCAATCACAGGCATGTCTGTGCGGATGGGCTGCTGTCCAGAGCAGAGTTCCCAGGTCAGTGATGAACCAAATGCCACCAATGGTGCTACTCCCACAGCTACTGCTTCTGAGAGCTGGTGCTTTTGAAGCATGGCTGGCTGAAAGAAACAAGTGGCCACAGAAAACATAATGGAGCCTCTATGAGGACTGAGAAAAAAAATGCACATATACAAGTACCTGATTTTTAGGCTTTTCATTCAATTTCAGAAGTATGCATTATTTTGACAATGACTTGCTGAGCTGTGCTAGGAAGTCACCAAACTTTCTATGGTACTCAGTTTTTCCATTTATAAAGTAAGTTAATAAAAGCAATTTGATATACAGTAGTGTTCCATATAAGCAGGCATCCTTGAAACCATTCACTTTATTTAAGAGATCAAATAGATTAGCTTCCTATTGACTGCATCATATGCTACCACAGAAAGTATCTGTGAAGGACAACAATCACATACCTAGGACATTCATAAAACCAAAGTTTAAAGTCAGTTGGCATTTGAGAAGGCTTCTTCTTCTCTTCCCTTGTTCTGGCCCTCAAATTAGGAAAGATCAAGGATGCCAACCCTCCAGACAAGCAAATTAATCTAATTCTTTTTATATACATAGTCAAGAACAGTCATAAAGGTGAATTTACTGTGACCAAGACTCAAGTCAAGATTTGAGGCCAATAGAAAAGAAAAACTAAAATACTGCCCCATAAGCAATCCAATCTCTTTCTTCCTCTACTCTAACCACCTTGGGCTCAGCACTTAAGTATCTGAGAAATATAAGAAAGGAGAAAAATTTCTAAAAGGAGGAAGGAAAAGCAAGCCCAACATACAGTTTATGGAACACAAACCTTCACTCTCATTTCCTTTTTTTTCCCCATCCATAATCACAAACCACTTCACTCATAAGAACAAAACCATTCATAGTATTTCTTATGAACATCTCCCCATCCAAACTATCATCTTCTGGCTGGGCATGGTGGCTCATGCCTGTAATCCCAGCACTTTGGGAGGCCGAGGTGGGTGGATCATTTAAGGTCAGGTTCTCGAGACCAGCCTGGCCAACATGGTGAAACCCCGCCTCTACTAAAAATACAAAAATTAGCCGGGCGTGGTGGCAGGTGCCTGTAGTCCCACCTACTTAAGAGGCTGAGGCAGGAGAAGCACTTGAACCTGGGAGGTTGTGGCTGTAGTGAGCCGAGATCGTGCCACTGCACTCCAGCCTGGGTGACAGAGCAAGACTCAAAAAAAATTAAAAAAGCAAAAAAAATCAAAAAGCTATCATTTTACCCCCACATAGCTTTTAATGAAATATCACGCAGACACAGTAGATGCTTCATAAATATTCTAAGTGTATGACTAATGGTTTGAACACAGTGATTACTCTTGGAAATAAATACAATTTTTCTATATTTTAGTGTTATATAATTTGACAGAAAAACAGATGGACAGAAGTATAACTCTTGGAATGTACTGAGACCTAGCAACTTGAATTTGTATTTGTATTTATTGATGCATGAGACTTTTCTCTCTTCTCCAAAACTTATTATATACTCCTGTACAAATAATTTTATATAGCTATTTCATTGTATATAGATTTATGTAACTGACGTAAGTTCTATCACCTTCATGAGACGGTAAATTTCTTTCGAGCAATGACTTGTATTGTCTTGTACCTCCAATTCACAATAAATGCTGATTGATCAAGATATACATATTTTAGGGCCAGTCTGTTAAAGTATTATAGTTCACCTCTTGCCATTGCTAGTTTTATACGCCTGTTTTCAGTCTTTTGTTTGTTTGCTTTTGTTAATAGGAACCATCTGTGCCTCTCATCCTGTGTTTTTAAATAAGCTGCCTAATTATAGGGTTTAAAATTTTTATATTTTACCCTCAAGCCTGCTGTTGAACATTTTTGTCAAAATTGAATGCCTGCCCTTTAAAAGGTCATTTCTGAGGTTTAAACCTGTTGGTTTTTGTTATTACAGCAAATCTCACCACAGAATGTTTGGTGTCGTACAATAACTACCCATTCACTGCTGTGTGCAATGAATACAAAAGTCAAAAGCCTCTATTTCCTCTTAGTGGTGAAGATCAACTTTCAAACATATACACATTTTATGGTTTGCCTTTTCACATTTTTCAAGCAGCTAGTAAGATAATGCTCCAAAACAGTTTACAAAGGCAACCCTTTTTAAGTAACTTTTTGAAAGGTAGTATTATTATATAGGAAGTATAGTAAGACAAGGACAAATTTCACTAATACAGTCAATAAATTATTTCTCTAGCCACAATTTTCCTTGGCTTCATAGATGTAACAGCTAAATTACCTTTTATTTTTATTTTATACAAGAGAGTTGTGGTTATTCAGTGGAAAGAGAATATATGTTCTTTCTAAAAAGAATTGGAGACTGTCTAAAATATAAACATATTACCCAAGAAATGCACATATAAGTACAGGACAACAAAACAAATTTCAGGAATAAAATTAAAAACTTGTAAAAATGAGAAAGGATTTTTAAACCAGGAATAGGAATTAGTTACAACAACTGTGTTTTAAATTTGACCCTAGGCCAGGCATGGTGGCTCACACTTGTAATCCCAGCACTTTGGGAGGCCAAGGTAGGTAGATCACCTGAGGTCAAGAGTTCAAGATCAGCCTGGCTAACATGGTGAAGCCTTGTCTTCACTAAAAATACAAAAATTAGCCAGGCATGGTGGCACGTGCCTGTAGTCCCAGCTACTCAGGAGGCTGAGGCAGGAGGTTCACTTGAACCTGGGAGATGGAGGTTGCAATGAGCTGAGATCACACCACTGTACTCCAGCCTGGGCAACAAGGTGAAACTCCATCTCAAAAAAATAAAAACAAATAAATAAATAAATTTGACCCTAGGCTTCTAGGCAGTCAGTGCTAGAAGGAGGTGGCTGTCCAGCTGGGGAAACTATTCTGCTTGCCAATTCTCGTTTAGTCTTTTAAGAGGCACATACCACTACCTTTTCCTTGACATCTCCAGAATTTACAGAGTTCCTAAAAATAAATACTGGAATTGCTTTTTGGTGTTGAAAACCATGGCTAAATAGGAAGTACTGCTTTATCATGGAGAAATGAAGGAAGAAATTCAGCAGTCCTGAAAATGATTTACTGCACCAATAAAGTGTCTACTTCGGGGAACTAGTAATAAGAGTAATACTGATTATGTTAAACATAACAAATGACTAGTATATTGGTCCTCATACTGTAAGAATGTTAAATATATCATTATGGACACTTGAAAGACAACCATCTCAAGCTAAGAGACAGGTATTTCAGTCACTATTACTTTTTTTTTAGTATATACTCTAAAAAGTGCAACTAAAAAAATAACTCTACTATTTGTTTTATTTTGATGTCTTAGAAATTACAAACATAGGCTGGGCGCGGTGGCTCACGCTTGTAATCCCAGCACTTTGGGAGGCCGAGGCGGGCGGATCACGAGGTCAGGAGATCGAGACCACGATGAAACCCTGTCTCTACTAAAAATACAAAAAAAAAATTAGCCGGGCATGGTGGCGGGCGCCTGTAGTCCCAGCTACTCGGAGAGGCTGAGGCAGGAGAATGGCGTGAACCCGGGAGGCGGAGCTTGCAGTGAGCCGAGATCGCGCCACTGCACTCCAGCCTGGGCGACAGAGCGAGCTCAAAAAAAAAAAAAAAAAAAAAAAGAAATTACAAACATAAAAATATGCTTTTATCTTTAAATTAGTTAGCTTTGAAGGTTTAAAATGTAGACAATTGTCCAAATACTATTAGAACATAAATAATAGGAATTGGCATTAGAACAAGTTTACAAGAACATAGGCCTTAAGTTTTATCAAATGCCTGGCATCCCATGGTCATATTTTTTGTTTTTATTAAAGGGATGTAATGGCCTCAGTATGAACTTGGAAGCCAGTCAATCCTGGGTTTGAAACCTAAGTTTAGTACACATTGTCTAACCCAGGGCCCATTATTACTTAACAGCTTGGGACCTCTGTTTCATAGCCTGTAAAACAGGGTAACAACACAGACCTTGAAGATTTTTGTAAATGTAAAATTATGTGTGAAGCACCTCTTACAGACTCTTACACAAAGTTGCCTTTTAAGAAGCCTCATTTTTCTATAAACAATCCTTCTACAATTACATAAAATGTAACAGCAGAAGTACTTCTACTGAGTTACATTCTGGAGATTATTTTACTAATATTACCAGTGATAAAGGCAATACTAGCAGCAAGGAGAGCTTTCGTTTTTTGTTACCACTATCAATGGAATTCCATTTTATTTTACAATTTCCTTGTTTACCCTCTGTCTCACTTTTAGCTTCCTCCACTTAACCATCATTTCTACCTTTTTGCCATAACACAATTATTGAAGAACAGGAGATGAAAAGAAAACAAAAGAAAGTACTCCTACAAGAAAATCCAGCTGCCAATAAACCAACTATTTTCAGCAAATCAACATTTTTGAAGCTGTTACATTCTCCAAAATTAACCTTTTAGCTTTTTATTTATATTGCCAAATAACTCCCCAATAAACATTCTAATCATAACCTTTGCCTTCCAAGACTTGGTAAGAGTTAGAAATAAAGGGGGTGGAAGGAATATTTGTACATACTTTGTTTGGTTTTAAAAATTGCTTTTCTACTTTGATACATCAAAGAAGTGTCATGAATTTATCCTGCTTTATTCAACAAAATCATGCAGCTCCCATTCTAAAAATGTCTAATTAAAAAAATTTTGTTATTAAGATGCTTGCAGAGAAAAGGCTATTCTGTGAATAACATAATGTTAACATGTAACAATGGTGTCTGTCGAGGGTTCTCATGGATACATTTTATTTTAGAGGTAAAGAAATCATTATTCATTACCAATAATAATTTAAACGGTTTATGGTTATTTAAATATTTAAAACATAAATTTATATATAAATTTATTATATTAATAAATATAAATATAAACCAAAAACGTGAATTAAACATGATCAGAGCTATAAATCAACATATGAAAATTAACATTAATTTGTAACATCTATGATGCTTTGCTTTAGCCAGATTACCAGATTCAACATATATATGTTACCAGCTGGTAGAACATTTTCTCTTAAGTTCAGTATAGCTATACAACTGCTTTCTATAATGATTTAATTTTTTCCACTACTTTACAAGATGCTTATTAGACATATAAAGGGATACTTGGTAGGTAAATATAGTTTGTGTATTTGTCCCTCCAAATCTCATGTTGAAATTTGATTGCCAGTGTTAGAGGTAGGACCTACTGGGAGGTATTTGGGTCATGGGGGCAGATCCTTCATGAAAGACTTGGTGCCATGGTAGTGAGTGAGTTCTGCTCTGTTAGTTTTCTAGAGAGTTGATTGTTGAAAAGAGTCTGGCACCTCCCTGTCTTCTCTTTCCATCCCTCTCTCCCCACATGGTGCCTGCTCCCCATTGCCATGACGGTATACATTCTGCCATGAGTGTATGCTTCCTGAGGCCCACACCAGATGTAGATGTTGGTACCATCCTTCTTGTACAGCCTTCAGAACTGTAAGCCAAATAAACCTCTTTTCTTTATAAAATTTCTGGTCTCAAGCATTCCTTTATTGCACACAAACGGACTAGGACAGTAGGCAATTGGATAGAGGAGTCTGGGTTCAGGGAAGTGGTTTAAGCTAGAGTTATCAAGATTATAGTTGCATGAAATTTTGTGATATTGCATGTGATCATGGTAGAAATGAGCATAGTAGGAGAAGAACAAGGTCCCATAGCCAAACATTCATGACAGAAATTGTGATAAAATAATTCTCCAAATCCACCAAAAGAAAAAAATACCTCTGTGTGTCTGGATCCCGCTTTTTTATTCATCATTTATTTATGAGCTTATCTGTATCTTTAGTTCAGATCAGTGGGTTTTAAACTCTATGAAGAGGGAAGAGAGTCTACAGAGTTGTCTCAGTGGGTAACAATGGGGAATGAAGAGGACGAGAGGAAATTTTGAAAGGCACTTTAGTTCCCACCATTTCTTAAAGTATACAGGATTCTATTTGCTTTAAAATATTAGAAAGCTAAAAAATATTTCATGTCAATAGTAGATTCTGGGCTCGCCATGGTGGCTCATGCCTATAATCCCAGTGCTTTAGAAGGCCAAGGCAGGAGGATTGTTTGAAGCCAGGAGTTCAAGACCAGCCTAGGCAACATAGCAAGACTCTGCCTTCATAAAAAATAAATAGCCTAGTGCAGTGGCATCCACCTGTAGTTCCAGTTACTCGGGAGGCTGAGGCAGGAGGATCACTTGAGCCCTGGGGGTTGAGGTTGCAGTGAGACATGAAAGTGTCACTACATTCTAGCCTGGGCAATAGAGTGAGACCTTGCCTCAAAAAAAAAAAAAAGAAATGTAGGCCGGGCACAGTGGCTCATGCCTGTAATCCCAGCACTTTGGGAGGCCGAGGTGGGCCAATCATGAGGTCAGGAGATTGAGACCATCCTGGCTAACATGGTGAAGCCCCATCTCTACTAAACATACAAAAAATTAGCCAGGCGTGGTGGTGGGCTCCTGTAGTCCCAGCTACTCAGGAGGCTGAGGCAGGAGAATGGTGTGAACCCGGGAGGTAGAGCTTGCAGTGAGTGAAGATCGTGCCACTGCACTCCAGCCTGGGCAACAGAGCGAGACTCCATGTCAAAAAAAAAAAAAAAGTATAGTTGTCTGGTTCAAGAAATAGAAACATACTTCAATTATCTTATGTAATGGGACATGTACCCTAAGGATATATGCTACAGAAACCCAAGACACTCTGGTGTCCAGAAAGGCAAAACCCTTGTAACACGGCAGAATCTTTACACCACTGTTCTGGCATTACCTTAATTTGGTTACTTGCCAATTACATGCTTCGTTATTCCTGTTCATACAGCTGGAGACAGATCTGCAACCTTTCTCCTCTTTGTAACTTCTGCTTAGGCAGAGTTCTGCTTCCTTGGAACTTTGGCTTCTAGTCATAACTCAGGGTTCTACCTCTATCCCATGAGATCATTCAGCTTTACCCTCTTACCCTTATTAATCACTAATTATATCTCCATTTTCAAATTCAAATTCCCAACAGAGAATATGATAGACCTAGAATACCTTTCCACACCAGGTATTGCTTATGCTACTGGTACCTTCCTAGGGTCAATCAGCTAAATCAAGGGGGCTAGAACTCCATCATCTACACAGGGTAGATTCTTCAACAACGGCTGTGGTTAGGGAAGATTGACCTGAGAAGGGTCATAATTTGTTAGGCACCAGGGTTGACATCTATAACATAACAATAAATACAAGTTATTCAACATACACCTTCAATGAGAATAAAAATAAAAGTCTGGGTTTAAAATAATTTACCAAAGGACAAGGATTATCATGGCATAGCATCAGAGAATAGCTATGATAGTAACTACTTGCAAAATGTGTTAATTTAGTCCAAATAATACCTGATCTCAGTGACGTTCATGTGTGTCATGCTGAACTATAATTTAAGAAGCAATTTATAAAAATCAATACAGTGTATGGGTAACTTCTTAATGAGTTCTGACATATTTTCTACTTCAACTGGAGGAGATTTAAGTACTTCATATTACAGCCGTATGGGATCACTAGGTCATATTCAAATAACCAGAGAAATCACAGTTGCCAAAAAAATAAAACTGATACACTGTAGGAATTTCACAAAAACATTTCATATTCATTCTTTCCATAAGAGCAGTTGAGGACAAAGAAGAATAAATCAACTTTTTAGCTATGGTAAAAATTTAATTTATTTTATTTATTTGTTTGTTTTTGAGATGGAGTGTCGCTCTGTTACTCAGGCTGGAGTGCAGTGGTGTGATCTCAGCTCACTGCAACCTCCGCCTCCTGGGTTCAAATGATTCCCCTGCCTCAGCCTCCTGAGTAGCTGGGATTACAGGCACCCACCACCACATCCTGGCTAATTTTTGTATTTTTAGTAGAGACAGGGTTTTACCATGTTGGCCAGGCTGGTCTCGAACTCCTGACCTCAAGAGATTTGCCTGCCTTGTCCTCCCAAATTGCTGGGATTATAGGTGTGAGCCACCACGCCCGGCCAAAAATTTAATTTTTAACCAATATAAATGCTCTGGTTTAAAATTGCTAGCTGAGGAATCGAATGTGGGAGCTTTCAAATTAAATTTAATAAACACAAAAATTTCCATCCCTACCCTACTGCTTCCAGGACTTCTAAAAATTTCCTCATCCTGCACATGGCAAAAAGTAACTTCAGAAGATGATTAAAATTTTAAAATAATTCAACCTCAAAATAAATCAATTTGGGTCAGTGTTTCCTTAAAGATTCTATTTTGCATGAATGGTCATTAAACACCTAGAATATAAAGTGGAGAGCATCAAAATCCCTACATAATAAAAAGTCTTTTCAAGCAGGTGGGAACTCCACATTTAATGAAGACCCGATTATTTCAATTCATTGTGAACAGGAAGGCTCAGTGTTTGAAGCATTTTGATTTCATTCTCCTTCCCTAAGGAGTTAAGTCATATTTGTTAGTCGTTGAATTCTCTGTACACATTCAATAAGAAACTTCTATCCTACTTAACATATATTTGTTCTATTCACATAGAAGACTGATCTATAGAATTTGGCAAAATTAGCCAAGAGCCTGAAAAGAGATACAAGCAAATCAAAAGGAAAATTCAGAATGCCTTTGTCATGTGCGTGCAGGACCCATATCATAGAGAAAGTGTAAATTGTCTTTGATAAATGATACCATGCTGGCATGAGTTGTTACTACTATTTTTTTAACACTGCATTGAATAACAGGAATATCACTATATCCGTTTCATTACACTTTTACAGGCTTAAAGTATTTTTAACTGTGCAAAGAAATATAGTGTGATGACACAGTCCCATCTATGAGGACAAGTTATACACCTATTTTTATGTTTGTGCTCCATTTTTTAAATCTATGTTTGGGGATAAATAAAAGGAAGCATTACATTATTTGCTTATTACAGAACATATGGAACTTCTTATCCCAAAAATGTTATTCGAGTTGGAACTATGAAAAGTTTAAGGGCTTAGATGACTTCACAAATTGACCCCATTACAAGTTACTTAAAAGGTAATATTCCTAATCTTGAATCATTACAAAGATAATATCATCAGCTATCCCCCCAAACAGTATATTTGCCATCTATTGTCATTAACCAAAAGGAATCATTGTATCTTAGTTGAAAAGAATGGTAACGATTTTCATTCTCATCTTTTATATGTTACAGATAGGAAAAATATATAATTTTCAGAAGGTTATATAATTTTACCAGTGTCAAAAAAATCACCAGAGCAGCATAGGAATTTTTTTATATTCATGTAAATTGAATTTAAAATCCTAGATGGACTATGTCGCTAAATCAGCAAGCATGTTTCAAAACAAAATGGAAATAAAATTCATAGATCTCGGCAGAGGAAATGGTCTTCTGAAAGGCAAATATCAAACTTAAATGGTGGTTAAAAAAATGTGCTCCGTATTATTTCTGTTTTAAACTTTATATCTCAGTTGCTTTACAATGCTTTAAATTAAAACAAATGGGAAGATAAATGTTCTTCCATATTCAGGCAAAGTGGTCTTTTTATTGTTATCCAACAACGGCCTTAAGAAATCATTAGTACTTCTACCTATGTAGTATAATGGAGAAGAGGTAAACACTAATTACATAACAAAATTAGACAAGAAAGCATTATATTTGTAAATTCTCCACAGAAAATGAAAACTAGATGCATGTAAATGGAATCCAGTCTTCAACCTTGATTGTTGGCCCACTTGAATTTTCTTTTTATAAATTGAATTAATCATAAACATTCAAAAATTCAGACTCCACAGAAAAATCCAGATTTTCAGATCTGCTAAAAAATACCAGTATTGAATTTTCCAATGGTAGCAATTTTTAGAAGCTGAGTATTTGTCCCTTTAGGTAGATTATACTCTCCTCAGGTACTCCATAAGCCCCACCACACCTTATTGTTCAAATACATTAACTGCCTAGACCTATATCCCTATGGGGTTGTAACTTTATTTGGTAATCAATACCTAATTACTACACATAGCAGGCCAATTAGTTCAATAGCAGGCCAATTAGTTTAACTCCCTAGAGATATATATTATAGTAAACAGTATTTCAGCAGCAAATAAAATAACTCAAGTAGGATTAATTTAAACAATATATTTATTATTTTGCACGTCAAGAAGTTCTAAACTCAATTCTTAGGTTGACCCATTCAGCAGCTAAATGATATCTCAGGCACCCAGAATCTCAGCTTTCTGCTCTGCCATCCTGCGAGTATTGCCTTGGTTCCTCTGGCTACCTTCTTCCATCATCTGAATTGAACAGCATGGTTCCTGGCATCACAACTGCCAACAAAGTCCAGTGTGATAAAAGGAAGGGTCTCCTCTTTTGTATCATCTTTCATCATTGAGTAAATATTTCCCAAAATGTCCCCAGAAGAATTTCCCTCACTTCTCACTTTCACCTCCTATGGCTGAAATGGAAGACCAACCTCCCCTGAAGCACATGGCTATTGTATTAGTCAGGGTTCTCCAGAGAAACAGAACTGATAGGATGTGTGTATAGATATATATAGAAAGATATTTATTTTAAGGAATTGGCTCATGAGGTTTTAGAGTCTGGCAAGTCCAAAATCTGCAGGGTGGGCTGGCAGGCTGGAGACCCAACAAGAGCTGATGCTGCAGTTCAAGGTCTAAAGCCATCTGCTGGCAGAATTTCCTCTCACTGAGAGGAGGTCAGTCTTTTGTTCTATTCACGCATTCAACAGATTGGATGAGACTCACCCATATTATGCGGGGCAATCTGCTTTACTCAAATTCTAATGATTGAAATATTAATCTCATCCAAAAACACTCTCATAGAAACATCCAGAATAATGCTTGGCCACATTTCTGGACACCATGGCCCAGCCATGTTGACATCTAAAATTAACCACTACACTACACAAGACTTCAACAAACAGAAGAAATTATGGGGATGGAGGAGTGGCTACAGGAGGCCAAGGTGATTTATCCTAAAAGATACATTCATTGGTTATACTGTTTAAATTTGAAGGCTCAATGAGAATACTCAAGTAGAAAGAAAATGCTACCTTCTTAAATAAAGCTCAGATAAATCAAAGTTGACACTGACATAAGGCTCCTGATGAAGAGGTGATTTAGGCCATCTGCCCAACTTGGAAAGCTAATGTGCCTTCAAAAACAACTCTTTGAATCTTCTGTTATAATATGGAGGTTGATTCATTGCCCATTTCATAAAATCATTCTTCAAGCACAATGAAAATTAAGTGACAGTGCATTTCATCATTTGCTAGCACCACCAGGAAATTTAGATTCAGTTTTATTCAGTAATCACATTCACTCTAGTTGCTGTATTACCCTACAAAGAGCATTTGAGAGGCAGCATAGCATAGTAGTTAAAAGTACAGATTCTGAAACCAAATCGCTGGGAATTTGATTCCAGTTTGCACTTAACAAATGTGTAAGCTTGAGAAAGTTATTTGGCCTCTCTGTGCTTCCATTTTCTCATAAAAATGTTGTGTATTAATGTAAATAAGTGAACACGGAAGCATTTAGAACAGAGCCTGACACTTTCGTATAAAATGTGTTTCATATTATCTCCCTTACAAAAATTTTACTTTGTAAATTGGGTTATCCTTATTATTTAAAGCAATATCACAATCTTTTAAAAGAGGAAGGGAAAACATTAGTCTCTCTAGAGACTGAACACTCATTTTCCTTTGGGTGTAGAGAGAAGAGAGCTGTCTCAAGACGAAAAGGGGAGTATATACAGGAAAGTGAAGTAACTGCCTTCAGAGAGCAAAGGGAGCAAGTTTTTAAGAGAAGAAGAAGCTGCAGGCAATTGATGTGGGAGATAAAACAATCCTTTGGTTCCAGAGATGAATTAAAAATAAAGAATGGTTTTAGCACCCGGCCAGGCACGATGGCTCACACCTGTAATCCCAGCACTTTGGGAGGCCGAGGTGGGCTGATCACGAGGTCAGGAGATCAAGACCATCCTGGCTAACACGGTGAAACCCTGACTCTACTAAAAACACAAAAAATTAGCCGGGCGTGGTGGCGGGTACCTGTAGTCCCAGCTACTTGGGAGGCTGAGGCAGGAGAATGGCGTGAACCCAGGAGGCAGAGCTTGCAGTGAGCCGAGATCGCACCACTGCACTCCTGCCTGGGTGACAGAGCGAGACTCCGTCTCAAAAAAAAAAAAAAAAATCATAAGACTAAAACACAAGAATAATTAATATCTTTCAAGTCACCTATAATTTTTCTGTCAACTCTTTTCAGCAGTTTTTGTTTCCTGGTGAATCATAATTTCATGCAACAAGAAAATGAGAAAAATTTAAAGATACACCTTCATCCTGTATTTTTCTCACCTTTCTAAAAAAAATTAATATACTAATTCTTTTCTGCTGTTAACTTTACTTACTTATAGAATTAAATTATACTCCTTGACGTTCAGTGTAAGTGAGAGCTGTGTTTGGTCATGGTGATTACAATCTTCTCCGGGGAGATTAAATTATTCAGTTGTATGGGTTGTTTAGCCTCGTTTTACACCAAGGGAGATTGTGGAAGATTAAAATTTGTTCGTTTTTGGTAAATGACAGTTTCTTAATAGTCAACAACCCAGTTCCTAAGGCCACATCTTCCCCATGTGACGTAAGCACTCTAATTTATGATAGGGTAAGCTGGCCCCACACTCAGTAGTATGCAGGGAATGTTCTTTAGAGTGTCCCTGTAATTTTAAGAGGGAAGAGTTATGTGGATGATAAATCTAGATTTCTTTTAAAGAGGAAAAAGGACATCACAATGCTGCCTCAGAGGACCAGGGACAGTGTGGGGAAGGAGGGATAGTCTGCAATAGACCCAGACATGCCTGCTTGGGAAAGTTAATCTCGCTGCCTGCACTTCACATGGGACTATTTGTCAGCAGACTGCTTTCTGTACATTATAACTCTCATATTCAGGAAGAAGGGAATTGGCCAAACCAGTAATATAAATGCATTGTATGCTCTATCCTCCCTCTTTATGATTAATTCTACCAGTGGTACAAATTTGCATGAATGAATGTCAGTGTGTTTTCTGCCCTGAACATTTCCTGCTGGCTTCAGTTCAGCCCTGCTGACATTTATTACAAATAATAACTAAATATTCCTGATTTAATAGCTGCAGTGGTCCCACATCTGAAGGTGATGTCTGTAATAAAAGCAGACAAGACGAGCTCATAACAAATACTAATCAGATTGTGTTTGCACACATAATGGATAAGCCTCACAGATATACCCACAAAATGTAATGGTTGTTTTTTAAATGCAGCTGCTTGAAGTCACAGTTCAAGAACATATTGGTTGCTTTATTTCCTTTTCATTTCTCTTCTTTCTTCATCTCCTTAACGTACTCAAGGCCTCTGCACAAGATTGAATATTATCCCCTTTTTTATCTGGAAAAATGGGACACTAAACACAGAAGACTGACTGTGTCCTTTTATTCATCTTTTGTTGCTCCTTCTAAACAAAGGGCATTGTCCCCTGATAAATTCCATTTGCTGCCTCTTATTCAAAGGTAGTTTACACACCAGCTACAGCGATTCTCACACAATGCAGTTACTGGCAAAGATACAAATAACTTTCAAAGTTCTTTAAACCTGTTGACCCAGGTGTCCCTTCTGAAAGATATAAACTAGCCTCCCACACCTCTTACAATTGATAAAGGAGACTATAAAACCTGAGATTACAAAAAGATGGCACACAGTGCCTACTAAAGGCAGGTTTTTAAAGCCTTTGGGAATAAAAGGTTCTTTTCTCTTTAACCTACCCAAACTTCACAAGCCTCCACATAAAAATTGAAGAAGGTCAAATTAGCATTGTCTTTACCTTGACATTTAAACACTTAGGAATTTTACTTACTTGTCATTAATTGTGAATAGCTTTATGAAAATACAACTCTTAATATGTTTCCATTTTTTTTCCGGAGTAGACTGTGCAGAAAATTGTAATTAGAGGTGATTACAGACACTGAATTTTTTTAAAAAAGTATTCCATTGAAACTATTTGATTGGCAGACATTCCCTGAGGTGCATAAACTATTTGGCACTTGAGAGCAAAAGTCTTCATCACAAATTGTGTTAAAATCTTTCACAGTATGAACCAAAAAAAAATAAAAAAACATAACTTGAAGTTTAAGCATCATGGACTAAGGCAGGGGCTAGGACTAGACTATTTTTATGGATGTCCAACATCATGTCCTACTCACAAACTCACCTTAGGAGGCCCCAACTCGTAGCTTCTAACTTGTGCTCTCCTCTCATCCTCCTCTGATCAGCCCAATAGGCCATAAAGGCAGTGAATAGGAGTCTTAGGGCCACTGGGGCTTCTTCTCAAACTCTGCCTTTGCACTTCTACCACTAATACCTGAGTACCTGAGTATCCAACAATGGTTCTACGTGAATCGAAATAACAGAAAGATTCAACATAAATTCTATTATTTTGATATTGAGAAAGAAATTTAAACTACCTACATTATCACCTTGCTTGGCATAGTCTCTCAATCAGATTTTGTTTATTCATTGTGACCTTCAAAGGAAGTAGAAAATTAGGTATTATGTATTCACATTGACCAGGAATTTCCACATGAATCATACATTTAAAGAACGTTAGACCTAGGAAAAAATTACAGAGATTATTGTCCTTCTACAGATGAAGACACTGAAGCCCAGGAATTTGAAGTGACTTGCCAAAAGTCACATCATTAACTGGGTCATAGTTTTTACTGTACTCCCTGTCTTAAGCCCTGGAAAAGTGCTTCCTCCATCACACTATTACCCATTCAGGTCATCTTACTCGTTCCCTTCTGGTTCATGAGAACAAATCATTGTTCCTTGCTTCCTCTGTCCTGAGCTGCAAAGTTTAATCAATGGGTTTTCTGGATTCTCAATCTATTAGATGCATTTGGCAAAACATATGGCCCATGTATTGTTTTGTGTATGTGTTAATGCGGTTCGGGATAAACTTGATGGTGCCATTGGTTTTTAGTATACCCTTTTTCCCTATGAATAAGAAACTTTACTCAGAATGAAAAAAGAATGACTTTATGTACATTTCTTCATTGCTAATTTGGACCTTTCCATGGCTAATCATTAGTAGTCAGGCATTTTGGTTGCTAAACTTTGTATCCTTGCACTATTTTTCTCCCACTTTCATCTCTAACAATTCTGCTCCTTCCAGGGATCCAGTTCATATGTTTAATACATTGTGTTCAGATTTCCCTGTCTTCCACCACTGGCTTTCACATATATTCAACATCACCTAAATGTTTATTATGGTTCTAGGTGCATCTTAATCTGTTTTAGCATCTGTACCGTTCCTATGCCCTGAGCTGGAAATACCATTTCCCTAGATCATTTCTGTTTTATTCAGATATCGTCTCTTCTTTGAACCTTTTCCTAAATACCAAGCCACGTGAGCTTTCTTTCTACTCTAAACACTTAATGCTCTTCTTGTCACTTACGTTTCATAGCATTTCATAGCATTTATATAGTGGCCTCCCTGTATTACAGTTATGTACACCAGGTGCTCTAGACCATGTATTTGATAATTCATCTTTATACTGCACACCACACAGAACAGGGCCTAACTCTTCCCTGGAAAAAATAATTATAGAGATAGATAGATAATTAATATTTAGTACCCAGAAGCCATATATTTTAACCCTTCTCAAAAATATTTATTGTATCATAAAACAATACATATTTGTAGCTCTATGTTAACTAAAAAGAAGCATAAAGTACTTCAATGTCCTAAGAGCTGTATGAAAACCGAATGGAAAGCACAATTAATTTTATACTCCAGCATACACTCTACCTAGCAGAAGTGGTGTGCCTAAAACCAGAAGGCTAAATGAGGGAAGCAGGAATCATAGGCAGGCAACCTAAGGACTGATCTAGCCAAGGAGCACATGTAGTTGAGTTGTGGTTTATATCACCAAGAAGCAATGGCATGGTAGATAGTCATCTAGAGGTACTGCTTTTGTTGAATACACACATCAGACTCAGCTAGAAGGCCAACACACTATCCAGTGCACCACAGAGCTGGCATAGAGGTGCTTTCTGATCTGAGGTACCCTCAGCTGAAAGTGGACGAAAAAGGGAACCAAGCCCCCACTCTCCCTCCAGTCACTAGCTAGATAGTTCCAAAGAAGCCAGGAGGGAAAGTAGTAAGGAAGGACAAGCATTCAGCTGCTTCAAAATCTGGTATCTATAAGCAAGGTCAGAATTCTAGAAAAGTTATGAGGAGCTGAGATTATGCCAGCAGAAGAATCCAAAAACTCACGCTGCAACAATGTCTAAAGTCTAGGTTATAAAAACCCTGCACCCTTGCAACAGATCAAATTTCAATAGGCAAATGACAAAGAAAGAGAAAAGAATATTGCTGTTAGACAAAATGAAAAGTTGTACAACCAGGGCTCAGAAGCAAGTTGTATTGGGCATGGAGTCTATCTTCATTCTCAGTGTTTTCCTTAGTTGTGCATGATAGAAAGGCAGGTGCTACAGAAGACACATTAACTCTGACACCCTCTGTAGACTCAGTTATTACCGTCATATTTAGCCAAGAAACTACTGACTTGGGCCGTAAAAAATGCATAGGACTTTTTAAGAGGCAACTCACCTTACTATAAAGGAGTCATCCAAGCCCATGCTTCTCAAACTTTAGTATGCTTGTGAATCCCCTGGAGACATGATTACATTGCTGATTCTGATTCAGTAGGGCTAAAAGGAACCTGAAATTCTGCACTTCTGGCAAGCACCCTTCCTGCATGCTGGTTTGTAGGCCAAAATTTCAGTAAGGAGGCCCTGAACAACCTAAACTGGAGCCTGACATATAGAACAGTCATATTTTAAAATCACAGCCTAATATTTAAATTAAGTAATATACATATGATTTATACATACCTTGTAAAGTAAATGTTATATTATCTGCAATAACATGTTATATCACTTCAGACCTCAGGCTATATATCATTACATTCCCTTACCACAACATAACAAAAAATTTTGATTCATCTGTTTTCCTGATTTATCTCTTGCCTCTGTCTGCTTATATTCTTCTTAATAGGTTCCAAATGAGAAATGTTCACTTCACAGATTTTAGTTACCTGAAGTCTTTTTTTCCTTACTGATTACCAAGAGCAAAGTAGCATTTTGTGTTAACCTTTCAAAATGTCCAATTTAATTTATGAATACAATATTTTTTCAGCTCAGTGTATATAGATGATGCATATTGTTTCATACTGCCTTCATGAAAAGACCATTCTAATTTTAATTACCCCAAAGAAATGTGTCTGGGATGGAGAATTCTGAGAGTTCACGAACAGAACTGCCCAACAATTTGTTGGAAGAGCTCATGGCATCTACAAAGCAATTGTATCTGTGGTAGATGAGGCATTGTCTCAACTGCTGGGGAAAGTTGTTTTGACATCACATTAGGATTAAATCAGTTATGCAATATTCCAGAATGGCTCCATTTATTTTGTTTTTGTTTGTTTGTTTTTTGAGACGGAGTCCCACTCTGTCACCCAGGCTGGAGTGCAGAGGTGCAACCTTGGCTCGGGGCAATCTCCGCCTCCCAGATTCAAGTGATTCTCCTGCCTCAGCCTCCAAAATAGCTGGGACTACAGGCATGTGCCACCATGCCCGGCAATTTTTTTGTATTTTTAGTAGAGACGAGGCTTCATTGTGTTAGCCAGGATGGTCTCTATCTCCTGACCTTGTGATCCGCCCACCTCATCCTATTTTGTATTTTTGAAATCGAAAGCCTGATATTTTAGATTCCTACAAGTGGACTAAACATTGGCATTAGTCCTGGAAACATCTCAGTAGGAGAAAGAGGGCTGCCAGTGGTGAGGTCATCCTGAGGCATTTGAATTCAGGGCTTCCATTATCCCAAACATGGTGGC
The DNA here is from genome assembly GCF_006542625.1 of Nomascus leucogenys. Classification (NCBI taxonomy): domain Eukaryota; kingdom Metazoa; phylum Chordata; class Mammalia; order Primates; family Hylobatidae; genus Nomascus; species Nomascus leucogenys. The sequence goes on along the minus strand of NC_044382.1, from coordinate 111,769,909 downwards.
TATTCTGGTAAACATCAAGGTCATACAACCAATGCTGCTTGATTGCAGTCACTTCTCTGATGCCTTCAGGAAGTGTTTGCTCCTTTTTGCATTTTCTTGGCTTTAAAATTCACACAGCAACTCTATCCCCCCAACCCAATCAGAAGGCTTTCAAGCAAGCCATTCTGCAAAACACAAAATCAGGGGGAAAAGAAGCTAAATCAAACTCAAATAAAAAGCAGTGATAGAAGCCTTCAACAAAGTCCACACAGGGAATCAAGCCTGCTTTTAAACAAAAATATTGACATAGCAATTTAAAATAAATACCAGCTTCATATGCTGAACACTTTATTATTGGCTCACAGGACTGCAAATGTAAGGAACATATTCTTCTCTGAAACATTGCCAAAAGCAAACCTCTTAAAAGCCAAACATTGTGACATGTTCTTAAGTAGCTTGCCATCATGTCGATTGTTGCATTTGGTATAACATAACGCCCGCATGTTCATTAAGCCTACATTTTGCAATTAAGGTACATATGTTTTACTTCTCCAAATGTCTGAAAGCCAGGTGGAACAAGTCAATCGCTCTGGTGACACTGAGCATTTCTACAACAACGCTAAATCCTAGCTTAGTATTTTGCATAGTCTCCTTATTATACAGGAAAACGGAATTGTCAATATGTCCTTCTGTGTAAAGCTGTAAAAGCTCAGAAGATCTTAGCAAATACTGGCTATGTCACTGCTAAGGTACATGAAGCAGATGTCTACAATTAGCCTGTTAAAAAGTTTCTTTGTAAAAGACCCTTCAAATAAAGCACTGCTGCCCGTAATTGTACATTAATTGGCTTCATTTCTCTCTGAAGGTCTAGCAGATCACAGCCCTATGATTTGCTGCCTACCAAAGCATACCATGCTAAAAATATATGTTACTTTCTTGTCTTCAAGTAAAATGCCTAGAGAAGTAAATCTGGTAGATTCTATGCTGATAATCAATATTTCTTCAGATTTATAAAAGCAAAATAAAAATGATTTCATTACAACTTAGGATGGGTAATACCTAACAATAAGAGCAAAAACCAAGTAAAAGGCTGACCCACAGCTAAAATGGTAAGTTTCAGTTCATCGACAATGATAACATGAGCACTTGATCAACTGACATGTTAGATGTCAAGTATCTAAACAAAATATGGGTTTTACAAATAGATCCCGGCAAGGCTAGAGTTGTGTGACCTCCTCCAATCTACCTCTCTAGGTAGAGCACAGTATAACTCTCATGGTAATGTCAGAAAGAGCTAATTAGCTGAAAGCTACATCTCAGGTGAAAGGGCAATGGGAAGTCAAAACAAGGATTGCTTCAAAATCGCTCACCCTGTGTCGACTGGAGAGGAATTTGTGAAGATTGCTTAAAGTGTAAAAGCTCTTTCTGATATTTCTGACAGTTAAAGTACCCTAAATTGGAATGCACTCCTGTATAACAGAATCAGGAAGAAAACAATTGCAGGGTAGTGTTGATGGTTATGGGGAAGGTTAGACATTGCTGTAAATGCCCAGGCAACTTAGTGAAGTATTTTTTTAAAAGACTTTGAAAACATTAGATAAACATGATGTATGAAGTCTTCTATGTTTAACCACTCATTACACACCGTACCCAGTGTCTCACATTTAACTACACCCAGATCAGCAGCCTTTCACTGTTTCTCTTTGGTTTTAGGAAAAGGTTTGGAAGAACACTGATTATTTATGATTTATTCTAGATAGCAGAAAGGGTGAGAATAGAGATGAGAAAGAACTGAACAACTGAGGAGCTTATGATTTACCTCCCAGGACAGTGGAGTTGAAAGAGCACTGGAATAGGAGTCTGCTAATCCTTCAGTTACTAACTAGTGTACATCTTGTACAACTCAATCTTTATTTGATTTACTTTCTTCCTATGTAAACTGAAGAGGCTTATCTACATCTAGTTTTGAATTCCTTATGGTTACTATAAAATTCTCACTTCTTCATTTTTTAAGTGTTCATAAATACCATAATTCATTTTCCTCTGTATTGGGTAGTCACTGACAAAAGGAAATTTGCAGTCAAACTCCCTAAATCTCCTGAATGTACCATTTATTCAGAAATTTTCATCTATAAGCATGAGTGAGACTCAATAAAAAGTAATTTTGGAGTTGCAGTAAATCTAAGAAATGCAAAAGAAAATAATGGCCTTGGAACACTAGAGTATTTTGCAACTGTCAAAACCATCCCAGATATTAGATGAAGTCCCCATAACATGAGGTCTTCAAAAATGGTCAAAGCTTGAGAAGGCTTTGAAAGAGCTGAAGAGAATATCCAACGTGATTCAATTAAGACTCTAGAGCAATTCATATTAGAACCACGTAGTTGAGGGCCTAATTTATAGCAAAGCCCCTTAACCTGTATCTCATTATGAGCCTACAGGGTAGAAAGCCCTGTCCAAGACGCTGTGTGAAAAGAAAGACGAACAAAATGTGGAGTCTGCCAGTAGGAGATGACTGTTTTATAAAACAAAACCTCCAGTGCAAGAGCGACTTGCATACCATAGTCAGTCATCTTGAGGCAAGTAGTTAGAGATTAGAGAGATGTGTGTAAAACAAACACAGTGAATCAAATCAGCCTTCTATAAGCAATAACTCAAATAGTCTGAGCAGGAAAACCATCAACCCATTTCAGACTAAACTCAGACAATTTGGTTAGGGTGTAAAACCACAAATCACTGTTGAGCTAATTTGACAGACACCTCATTTCATGTGTTTTGCTCCCACCAAGCATCATTTAGAAAGCGGGACTTGGTTTACTTGTTTTAAAATAATGAGTTAGATCAGACAGATAGGAAAACAAGAACAAAAACAAATAACAAAGCTGAATAAGAAATTACATAAACTATAAAGGAGAAGAAAGGAACATGAGAAGATTGAATTAGATGACTCCTAAAAGTCCTTTTCCATTTAAAAAAATCCCCTGATTATATATTTAAAAATCAAAAATTAGTGAAAAAGAGTTCAGACTATCTAAACACCACAGATAAATCCAGGATTACATATGGAATAATGTATTTGAGAACACTTTTATTCAAAGTTCTATTTAAATTATTTCCATTGAAAAATTGTAAATACTTACATACCAGTCAGGTTTGAAGATGAGTAATTTGTATTAGTATCCACTTGAATCTTTACATGAACAACACATACTTACTTCCACAAACTGACATTTCTTTCCTGGGATTACTTAGGTTACTGTTACTAAAAATATTCAAAACATAATGCTATCTTTCAGCCAGTTACATTATTTTATCATGTTTGGTACTGTCTTTGAAAAATTATCTTAATCCATATATTGGACCCAAAATTTCCTTTTTTCACATGATACATTGTGGGTAGGTGTTGGGGAAGAAGTGCTCTAAGAAATACAAATGGAAGCAGACATTGTTTGTACCTTATAATTAAGGTTACATATTGAAAGGTGAATTGACTTTAAATATCTCTAGATATAGCCCCTTATGTCAAATCCCTACATTTCTGTTAACTTAGCATTGTTCAACTGTCTAACAAAGAAGTGAAGATCAACCTTTCTCTGCCATCCAATTCTAGAAGTTTCTATTGTAATTTGAAAAAATTGTAGTTGAAATGCTTCAATGCTGGATACTAAAACAGTATGTCTTATGGGTTTATTATGAGGCAAAGCCAGTGAGGAAAACTGCAGATTATTCTGAACTAAACTAAAACCTGATTTCTGTGAATTATATTCATCAATGCTAACTTGAGTTTTTCATGGCAAAATATCACTATTGTTTCTATATGCTGCTTATATACAGTTACGTTTTACTGAGCACACAATATAAAAATATTTTGAATAATATATAAATCCCAGTACCTTTAGAAGAAATAGTTATGAAACATGTTTAGATTCTCCAAAAACATCCACTAAAAAGAACTTTTAGCACCTTACATGTAAAGTCCTATCATTATCATTATTGCAAAGACTGTACTTAACATACCAGGCATTCTAAATCACAGAATTTTAGAACTGAGAAATACCTTAGAGATCATACAGTCCAGAATAGCAAAGACACAGCACACTCTCCCTGCCATTCATCTTTCCTAAACCCAAGGCAGACAGCACCAATCAATTTCAACTCTTTTCTGTTGAGCCTAGTTGTGGCCTCAAATGCTTATCCATACAGCACTGTAGGCTGCCCCTAACAATTAGCAACCATTGGCACACAAGATGAAATATACTTGCTTACTTTACTCCAGTGTAGCATCCTCAATATACAAATAAAGAAACTGAAGTAATAAGAATCCAAGTAATTCCCATCTTGCTATTCCATTAATTTTGCAGTAGAGCCAGAATTAAAACAGATTTTAAGCTTCTGTGTAGCTGTATCTTGTTGCCTCAAAGAACTTTTTTTAATAGTAAGAGACAGGCAACTTTAAATTAGAACATTTTTAATTTAAAAAACTCATTGCCTTATTTTCATTGCATTGCAGCTGCTGATTCTCATATACATAATATGTTGTTATTTTTTCTCCTGCCATTTTTGTAAGCCAAAAATACTTCCTAAGAAAAGAACATTCATACTCCATCTTTTAAATACATATATATTATTGAAGAAGTTACTGTTTCTGACAAATAAACTTTAAGAATTCATAAGGTCAGCCTGTCCTGGAAATAGCTTTTCTTATCTTACACATCTCAGGTTTTTCTTGCTACTGATCAAAAATTTCTGGGGCTATCCACCTCTACATGAGGATATTCTGATTTGTTATGCCTGAGAAGTCTATAACCCACCTTTATGCTACATCAATCACTTTATCCTCACTCAAACAGAGCTGTAATTCTCTTCCAAAGACTTTGGTTTGGTGCCAACTTGGTGGCGCTTGGGCTCTGGCTACCATTTTCTTCCCATATGTCCATTTCCACCTTCCTATTCTGCTCCCCAAACATGACAGTACTCCAGCCTCTACAGCTTATAAACAAGGTAAGAAATCGTTTATTTCTCTTACCATCAGTCATCCATCCATTCAATAAATATTTACCCTGTACCTATTATGTGCTAAGCTGTTCTGGTTCCTAGGATTCAACAGTTAACAAAGTAAAAACCCTGACATCAGCTCAGCAAGTTTACATTCTCATCTGAATTTTAGCAAGTAAATATACAGCAAGTCAGATGTTGATTAGGGCTTGGGGAAAAATAAAAATGTCGGGGGTACAGGGACTGATGGGTGAGGCTCTTCTATGTAGGTTGATCAGGGAAGATCTTACAGAAGGACTAATATTTGATCAGAAACTTCTCCGATCAAACAAAGTTAAAAAAAAAAAAAAGGAAAGAAAAAGTAAAACAAAACAAAACCCCCAAACCAGCTTGTTTATATCTGGGTAAACAGCCTCCAGGCAAAGAAGTTCATACTATATTTAACGCCATGAGAATGAAAGAATAATTGGAAACTGCACTCTAAACTTTAAAGGTCAGGGCAGTGGGGAGAGACTAAGGGGGAATCTCTAGTGATGGAGGCGACCAAGATGAAGTGGCATCCTAGAAATCAGTTAAACAAAGTCTTTGAAGAATGAGGACATGCTCAACTCTGTGAAATGATACTGAGAGGTGGAGTAAGACAAGGACAGAGAATTGACCATTCCATTTATTCACATGAAAGTCACGCATTCTTTTCTTTTTTCTTTTTGAGATGGAGTTTTGCTCTTGTTGCCCAGGCTGGAGTGCAATGGCATGATCTCAGCTCACTGCAACCTCCGCCTCCCAGGTTCAAGCAATTCTCCTGCCTCAGCCTCCCGAGTAGCTGGGATTACAAGCATGCACCACCACGCCCGGCTAACTTTTTGTATTTTTAGTAGAGACGGGGTTTCTCCATGTTGGTCAGGCTGGTCTGGAACTCCTCAGGGCGGACCTCAGGTGGTCCACCCGCCTCAGCCTCCCAAAGTGCTGGGATTACAGGTGTGAACCACTGCACCCGGCAAAAGTCAAGCATTCTTTATGAGAGTTGTTTCAAGGTCAGCAAGTAGGTTCAAACACAAATGGGGACAAATGGTCTATAGCATGTACAGAACAGCCCTTCCTGGAACTTTTATTCTAAAAAAGAGCAGATAAATGTGGTAAAGGGAAATTTGCAGGGGTGGAGGTGGTTGTAATTTGATTTTAAGATGAGACAAAGCTTGTATATTTGTTGAGAAAGCTTATATATTTGTTCATTGAAAAGATCTGGTAAAAAAAACAAAAGGCAGAAATGATGAAGCAAGAGAAAAGAGATATTCTAGAGTAATGGCCTTGGTTAGGCCAGAGGGATAGAGACTTAAGAGCAAATAGTAGGGGTTGGAGGGTGGGCAAGTGGAGGGTGTTGCCATAGCTAGACACACATTTCCTCCACAGTGAAGGAGGAAGGCAGAGTGTATGTACACAGATGCAGAGGGTTGAAGGGATGTGAAGACAAAAAGACAGGAAATTCTTTTCTGATTATTTCTCTTCTGTGAAACAAAATTATAGCTTAAAATGAATAGAAGGAAGGAAGAAGTGTTGAAGATTTGAAGAGAAAAGAGATCCTCTCCTCTCCTGTCTACTAAACAACCTGAATCAACTCTCTCCTTGCTCAAATTAATAGAAAAGGGTAGGGAACTCTCCTCTCTTAGCTAATTATACACACCATTGCTCCCTTATATAATAGAAGGCTGACTTTATGTTTCAGAAAGATTGGCAAAGGGTTAGCTTATTAGTTTCACCTTGAAGATAGTTTTCAAAAATCACTCAGCACACAAATATAAGTTCTTTCTCTTTCTCCCTCCTCATTCCCAACTATTTGCTAATTATAACTGCATTATTTTAGTGCCTTTTCTGACTTTACTCAGGACACAAGCATCTCCTTAAAAGCAATACAAAGTTCCTCATGAATGCATTCACGTGGGAATCAAGAGGAAAGGAAAATTACTCACTGACCTTTAGTCCTTTCAATGCATATTCTTTAAACACCATCTTTATCTCTTTGGTCCCTCAATGGCTACTTATTTAAAGTTGTGGACTGATAACTATGCCATAGAACTTTAAAATCTTATATTGAGAAAATATAAGTGATATCATAATATAAAAACTGCAGCAATCAAATGAGTAACTGTGATTTTCATGGTATTATATTGAAAAGTTAATGTAAACCAGTTCACATCCATGGCTGTTTCCAGCACTCAAATGAATCATTTCTCTGTTCATCTGGGGACAAGGAGTGGAAGAACAAGTAGGCTTGAAGGAGCTATCTTGAGATGCTTCTGAAACTTTTAACTGACCTCTCCTACAGGTGAAATATTTGACCTAGCTAGATATTATAGGAAGCCTTTTCTTTCTATTGGCTTTTACCCCTGGAATACACTGGTATTGGAGTAGGGAGTTATTCTCTGCTTATGGCAAGACAGTCCTCTCATAGGAAGAATAAAAAAATAATTCTGCTGATATCAGCTGCACACTGGACGCTAGGGCTGGAAGATCTTAGAGAATCAGAGGGTCCTTTTTGTGGAAGCTTTCTTAGGATGAGTCTTCCATATCTGTGATTATTTGGCATTGATGACTGTGAATGACTCATCAGCCTGATTGCCTAAAACCTAGCTGACAATTACTCAAGGAATGGGAGTTTTGATAGTCTGAAAACATCCAGATGAGGGCAGAGGGGAAAGCAAAAGGCACCACAGGGAGGAGCTGGCAGAGCTTGTGACCTTTGGTGGAAGGATTCGAGGGAACATAGAGACAGGAGTGCAGAGAGGAAAAATAAATGCAGATTAAAACAGAACAAAAAGGGATAAGAGGAGCCACAGGAAATAAAATTAAGAGCAAAACAAGGAAGATGTGATTGCAATAATAAGAACAAAATAGACTAGACCTTCCCTTCATATTAAATGACAAAATTAATATTTATTGGATTAGATAACTAAATGTAAAAAATTAGAAAAAATAACATTTTTCAATATCTCTATATGACACATTTTAAACTCAAATAATATAATAAGTCACCCAAAAGACTGACCTATTTACTTAAAGTAAATGTAAAATGTATAACATTCAGAAAAAAGCACAAAATAGGAAAGGAAATAGTTCCTTTTTGTTATCCTTCTCTTCTACCTTTCCTTTCCTGAATAATTCAGTACAGAAACTAACAAATAGGGTTAGGCAAGGTAGATGCCAGCATAAGGGTACAGGTGGTCTGTTGGGCCAGTGAGAAGTTGGGGCATTGATGGGTGAAAAAGGGCTTCTTCTCAGAAGCAGAAAGGGAGTGGGAGCAGCGGGAACAGCCTAGCTAGAGGAAGTGTCTGAGCTCCAGTGGGAGAGAAGTTCATGTCATGTGAGGGAGCAGCCTGGTAAAAGATACTAAAGCCTGAGCAGTTAGGAAGACAAGGTCCAGAGAGTAGGAAGGGAAAGATGATGAGATGGCAGATTAGTTACAGACAGTGACAGTGATCAAATAATTATGTTGAGAATGAAGGGAACCAGGTTTCTCACTCTAGAGAAAAGAATAACAATTACAGAAAAGAAAAAACTAAAAGGAACCTATGGTGTTGGATACAAATTAAATATATCTTATCTATCTGTAGTCCCAGCTACTCGGGAGGCTGAGGCAAGAGAATGGCACGAACCCAGGAGGCGGAGCTTGCAGTGAGCCGAGATCATGCCACTGCACTCCAGCCTGGGCAACAGAGCGAGACTCCGTCCCCCCCGACCCCCCAAAAAAATATCTATTTATCTATCTATCTATCTATCCATCCATCTGCGTGTGTATATATATGCATGTATGTATGTGTATATATATGTATAGTATGAACTTATTGATTTAATAATGTACAGATAGATGTAGAAATACAGCTGTATTTTGTGTTTGTGTGTGTATATATATTACCTACCTCTGTTACAAAGAACCCTGAGGGCAGTTACGCCCCCCAAACCAATGCGTGCACCTATACCTAGATAGTGTTTTATGAAGTGACTAGAAGAATTCATACTAAAATATTTATAGTGACTGCTTAGGTTGTTAAAAGTATGGACAATTTGTTATTCTTTGCTATTTTAAAATATTCTTTAACAAACCTTTTACACTTTTACAAATATAAGAAACATTTTTAAAAGTTATAAAAAATTTTTAAAAGGAAGAAAGGTAAAGGCCCTGGGCCTATATCCCCAAAACCCTTTCACAGCCCTCTTGGTCTTTGCCCTCCCTACTGTAGCAGCTAGAAACAAAAACATCCCAATTTCCAGCTTCCTTTGAAGCTGGTTGTGGCCAGATGTCAGAGTTCAGGTCATAAGGAGTAGGCAGAAGTACCTAGAGATTTTCAGTATAAATGCAAAGCCTACTAAGAAAAAGGCTTTTCTCTCTTGCATTTCCCTGCCTGGAAAACATACAGTATTCTTTTGTATAGGTTCAGCAGCCATCCTGTGACTCTGATCCAATAAGCATGAGGACAAAAACCTACACATTAAAGATACCAGAGTGGGAAGATGGAAAGAAACTTGGTCCCTGATGACCTCCTTGAGCTGCCCAAGCAGCTCTGGAATCCTTGCCCGTGAACTTCTTGTTTCATGATACCAATCAGCCCCCCAGAGTTTGAACTGTTATTAATAGCAGCATTCTGTAAGATAAAGAAGAGTGAGAAAGTATAACAGAAAGAAAGCATATACAATCAGAAGGTGTGTACCAAAGTATTACATGACCATCAAGGGGAGGCTCAGCATAACAGTATTTATGTTGTCACTACAGAATTACAAACATAACTTGAACCTGGTGATAAAAAGGGCACATTTTTCTAAAAACCACTTCTTCCTGTCAATAAGAACTACCTAACTCTCCTACAATATGGCACTATTTCACTTATACATACAACTCAACTCTTACAAATACAAATTTAGTCTCCTTATATCTATTAAATATAACACTATGTCCTAAATTCTATAATATTCCTGAGCCCACGGAATATGTTAGCAAATACTATGGATGTAGGCTTATTCCTTGCTTCTCAAATCTTCCTGCTTATAACATCAAGGATAGGAAATTCCAGGCCAGGACAGGGTTGGGGAATGTGGAACCTGTATATTTAAGTGTTAGTGGACAAACATATATGTGAGGTTTCATCTTTTGACTTGGGCACAACCCAAAGTGATCAAAGTGAACAAAATTTTATTCAAGCCTTAAATATTAGCTAAAAACATGTATACATCAACATGATCTGCAAGAAGAAATTGGCAATTGTTGCGGGAAGTCAGGGACCCCGAACGGAGGGACTGGCTGAAGCCATGGCAGAAGAACATAAATTGTGAAGATTTCATGGACATTTATTAGTTCCCCAAGTTAATACTTTTATAATTTCTTATGCCTGTCTTTACTGCAGTCTCTGAATATAAGCTGTGATGAGTTCATGGACATTTATCACTTCCCTAATCAATACTCTTGTGACTTCCTATGCCTGTCTTCACTTTAATCTCTTAATCCTGTCATCTTCGTAAGCTGAGGATGTATGTCGCCTCAGGACCCTATGATGATTGCGTTAACTGCACAAATTGTCCATAAAGCATGTGTGTTTGAACATTATGAAATCTGGGCACCTTGAAAAAAGAACAGGATAACGGCGACGTTCAGGGAACAAGGGAGATAACCATTAGGTCTGACTGCCTGAGAGCTGGGCAGAAGAGAGCCATATTTCTCTTCTTACAAAAGCAAATAGGAGAAATATGGCTGAGTTCTTTTTCTCAGCAAGGAACAGCCCTGAGAAAGAGAATGCATTCCCAGGGGGAGGGCTCTGAAATGACTGCTCTGGGAATGTCTGTCTCATGCAGTTGAAGATAAGGGATGAAATAAGCCCTGGTCTCCAGTAGCGCCCCCAGGCCTATTAGAAGGAGGAAATTCCTGCCTAGTAAATTTTAGTCAGACCAGTTGTCAACTCTCAAACCCTGTCCCCTGATAAGATGTTATCAATGACAATGCTTGCCCAAAACTTCATTAGCAATTTTAATTTCACCTTGGTGCCCTGCCCCCATTTGCCTTGTGATATTTTATTGCCTTGTGAAGCATGTGATCTCTGTGACCCACACCCTATTCGTACACTCCCTCCCCTTTGAAAATCACTAATAAAAACTTGCTGGTTTTGCAGCTTGAGGGGCATCACAGAACCTGCCAACATGTGATGTCTCCCCCAGACACCCAGCTTTAAAATTTCTCTCTTTTGTACTCTTTCCCTTTATTTCTCAGACCGGCTGACACTTAGGGAAATAGAAAAGAACCTACGTTGAATTATCGGGGGCAGGTTCCCCCAGTAGGCAATATAGGTATTTGGCAAAGAACTAATATCTAGAATATACAACAAATTACTACAAATCAGTAAGAAAAAATCAAAAGTAAAAAAACGCAATAAAAATATGGACCCAAGATGAATAAACATAACCAAAGAGGATATCTAAATAACAAAAATGATATGGTTTGGCTGTGTCGCCACCCAAATCTCATCTCAAATTATAATCCCTACATGTCGAGGGAGGGACCAGGTGGGAGCTGATTGGATCATGGGGGCAGTTCCCCGTGCTACTCTCATGATAGTGAGTGAGTTCTCACAAGGTCTGATGGTTTTATAAGTGGTGATTTCCCCTGCTCTGCTCTCTCTCCTGCTGCCTTGTGAAGAAGTTGCCTGCTTCTCCTTCTGCCATGATTGTAAGTTTTCTGAGGCCTCCCCAGCCATGCAGAACTGTGAGTCAACTAAACTTCTTTTCCTTTATGAATTACCCAGTCTCAGGGAAGTTATTTATAGCAGTGTGAAAACAGACTAATACACAAACATTATGAAAATTATTCCCTAGGGAAATGCAAATTAAAATCACAATCAGAATAACTAAAATCAAAAAGATGGAAAATTTTCTCAAGAATATAGAGCCAAACTTCTAATTAGAACCAAACTTCTAATACTGTACACTGCTAGTATATGTGGAAATCACACAACCACTTTGGAAAATTACATCTTTTAAAGGTAAACATATGCAAACCTACAGCAACTTTGCTCTCAGACATATGTTCATGAAAAGACAGAGTTTTATGTCATATCACATCTATTTGCAATAGTCAAAAACTGCAAACTACCCAAATGCTAAGCAAGAGCAGAAGGAATAAACAAAATGTGGTATATTCACACAATGAACACTACGTAGCAGTGAGAATGAACAATTTACAATCAGACACAAAAGTATTGTTAAATCTCCCACACATGTTGTGTGACAGAAGCTAGCCACAAAAGAATACTCACATCTGTAAAGTTCAGAAACAGGTGAAACTAACCTCTCCTGTTAGAAGTCAAGACAGGGCTTCCTCTTGGTGAAAGGAGGTAGAGAAAGACTGGAAAGGTACACTGGGGGTTTTCAGGGGTGTTGTTAATATTCTATTTATTGATGGAGTATTGGTTGCCATCAGCATAATTTCACCACCTCTACACTGATTTTTTTATTTCTGTACATTGCATTTCAATAACTAGATGTGAAAGTTAAAAGTGCATATGGATTTTGCATTCTTGTTCATAATTTATCCATGGTTGATGTTTTTGTTGTTGTTGTTGTTGTTTGTTTGTTTTGTTGAGACAGAGTCTCGCTGTGTCACCCAGGCTGGAGTGCAGTGGCATGATCTTGGCTCACTGCAACCTCTGCCTCCTGGGTTCAAGCAATTCTCTGCCTCAGCTTCCTGAGTAGCTGGGATTACAGGCACCCACCACCACGCCAGGCTAATTTTTGTATTTTCGGTAGAGATGGGGTTTCACCATCTTTGCCAGGCTGGTCTTGAACTCCTGACCTTGTGATCCTCCCACCTCAGCCTCCCAAAGTGCTGGGATTACAGGTGTGAGCCACCACTTCTGGCCCCATGGTTATTATTTTTAAATCAGGTGTTCTTTTTTTCTTCAAGGTAATCAAGAAAAAGTTGGTATTACAGAGAGGCTGGGTTTATATATTGACCTCTGTAGCACTTAGCGACAACCACATATTCCCTGAAGTATCTGTTTCTCAATTAGAGTAGCATGGAAAGAAGTTCACATTCCTTACCATCAGATTAAAAGCCAAGTTCACATTCCTTACCCTCAGATCCAGCACAGCACACATTGTATTCTCTTCAGCCTTATTTTCAGTTACACTTATAGTGAATATTCGATCAATGTCAAAATATTTAATATTTGTTATAGATGTCCCATTGTGTCATGTCGCCAAATCTTTGCTTTGCATTAGTTTACCGGAAAGCCCTCACCCACCCACCCTCATTCTTTTCCTGAAAAACTACAAGTAACCCTTTATCATTTAGCCCAAATATCACCTCTCTCTATGAATATTTCCTTGATCTCCCCAGATATAAGGAATCCTCACTCTATGTTTATTATATAGTGGTTTATATATGTGCATACTAACATGGTAATGTACGTTAACATATATATATGTATGTGTGTATATATAATACATATATATATACATCTACTAGTATTTATCAGTAGAGTTACAATTATTTTATAGTGATTTCTCCCACTAAACTTCGACTATTTGAGGATAAGATTCTTTTTCATCTTTTGTATCTATTGTTTGGAGCCTAAGACATAGTGATTGCTCAATAAAAATATTCATTTGAATAAATTAAACGCTGGCATTCAAGTTGGTTTTCAGTATTGATAGCTACTCCGTACAGTAACGGTTCACTCATGACAGAATTTTCTGGGGCTAGTCCCTTTGGAGATCTGGCATACAACATACTCCAAGCATTTTCCTGCAGCAATCAAAAAGTGTGGAGCCCTCCCTAGTGTATCATGTTCTCAGATGTCATGTCAGCAGGTGGTATGACACTTCCACAAACTAAGGCAAACCTTAGTGTTACACTCCAGCTATCAACCATACCCTCTATGCCCCCCTCAACCCCTACAACCACCACCAACAGCAGTTTTTTGTTGTGTTAAAAAAAAAATGACTCAGCTGATATGAGAAGGCAGAATAGTTTAATGGTAAAGTGTGTACTTTGAAATCAGACAGATCTGAGACCATGTTCTGATTTTCTCTTTCTACTCCCAGCATATAAGCCCTTTGAGTTCAGAGATTTTTGTCTTTTGATTCCGCTGCTATATGGCTAGCACATAGACCAGGCCTTGGCATATGATAAGCACTTAATAATTATTTGCTGAGTGAATCTATCAGATTGGCACCTTCAAGAGTTGATAATCACACCTTGCTTCCATGCAACAAACACCTGGCATTTCCTGACCAGTGATGTTAAAATTGCTTCGCAATTTGGACCCCTTAAAAAGAGAGAACACGATCGCTTCTCGGCCTTTTGGCTAAGATCAAGTGTAAAAAGAGAGAACATGAACATGTGGAAAAATATATAGCTCTGTGTCACCAACAAAAATGAGTACAAATAGTGTCCACACACATCTATATATTGTACAATTTCCAAGTTAAAAATGGAGAAATATACAATAAATATGTTGTCTGGTTTTCAGAATAGCTTTTCCAAATTTACAAAAACTGAAACAAGGGTTCCATTTTTCTTCACCAGAATCCTTATCACATGGAGAGCATAATGAACAAAGTGATACTAATTAAAATATTTATCTAGTCATGCACATGTGGAAAGGTGCAGAGAGCATCAGGCTTGGAGTCAGATGGACCTAAATTTTAATCTAGCTCCAGCAATTATTAGAAAGAGCGACCTTGGAAAAGTTTCACCTGCAAAGAGAAGATAATTATATACCTCAAGCAATTTTTACAAGAAACAAAATAGATAATGCATTTCAAGTTTTAGTATACAGCCCAGTATAGACCAAGTTCTTAACAAATATTAGATCTTATTACTCACTGATACATGTTACTTTAGAGTTTTACTTTGTTTTAATTTTTTTGTATTTTTAGAGAAAACTCATTAGTATCCATATTTCCAGGATTTTCTTAATCTGTTGATATAAAAAAACAGAAGCTTATTTCATTCATGGGATCAAACTTGTATATGAGATCATCATCCAATCTTCATCTGTTATATTTGAGCAAAATTATTTTTCCAAAGTGATCCGTCTTTAATCCAGTCATAAAGTTAGCTGTTCCCAATTTTAATTGACAAATCTAATTACTGTGATGAGTTTATTTATAGTCACTATTCAATATCTATTGATAGTTTCTTGACCTTGAAGAATATCACCCAATTAACATGGCAATATGTGTTAATGGATTTTTAAATTACTTCACACTGGATAAAAGGTAAAAGAAAAAAGGGAAATTCACTTTCAGAAAGAAGAATCCCAATTTATGAAAATAAGCCCTATATATCTGTTACTGAACATACAACACTAAGGGTTTTCTTTGTATTCCTTTAATATTATGTGGGCCAGGGGTTATGTCGTCGATGTGGTAGTACATATTTTTGGAATTCTTTCAAGGAAACAGTTCCTAAATTCAGGCAACATGATGTCTGCCCAATTCCAAGAAGAGGTGTTTTGTTTGGGGTGGGTATTTTGGGACAATCTGTTAAATTTTGGTTCATTCTTACAGAATGTACATTTGGTAGGTGATTGGTTGATAAAAATCACCAACTCCCTAAAACACATGATGGACTGAAAAGCATTCTTAGAAAATTGAAGAGGACTGATGGAGGTCAAGCGGTGCCCCTTGGGGAGGCAAGAGTTACCTTCCTGTTGCTGCTCTCCCTGCTGCCTAGGCAGGCTCCCCTCCCATTCTCTGTATTTATTTCACTTTGTGTTTTAGGCCTAACTTCAGACACAGACATGGAACCATAGACTATCAAAGCTGTAAGGAAGCCTATATATTATTCACCCAGTCTCCCATTTGTAAGGGAAACAAAAGCAAAAGCAAAAGGAAACAAACAAAAAATGCTGAGAAATTGAGAGGTAAAGTGACATTTTTTGATAAAGTGAATCATACTTTTGTCTACTTCTCTGTTCTCCTCCTGATTACATCATAAGCCTCTCTGAGACAGGTGCCTTATCTTAGTGTGTATTATGGACTGAATTGTGTCCCCCATCCCTGAAAAAAATTAATATGTTGAAGTTCTAATTCCCAATAGCTTATAATGTGACTATTTAGAGATAGAACCTTTAAAGTGGTAATTAAGCTTATATAAGGTCATAAGGGCAGGCCCTAATCCAATATGACTGGTGTCCTCATAAGAGATAACAGGGATGTCTGTGTACAAAGGAAAGGCCATGTGAGCACACAGTGAGAACGCAGTCACCTGCAGGTGAAGGAGAGAGGCCTCAGGAGCAACTCAATCTGCTGACATCTAGATCTTAACTTCTAGCCTCCAGTACTGTGAGAAATAAATTTCTGTTGAAGCCCCATTCTGTGGTATTTTGTGATAGCAGCCCTAACAAACCAATATAAGGGTGGTCGTATTCGCAGCAGCTTGTATAGTAACTGGCACACAGTAGGTACTCAATTTACAAAGGAAGGGCAGGGTAGACTAAAGGAAGAAAGGAGGGTGGGACGGAGGGAGAGAAAGAGGAAAGGAGGAGGACAGAGTACCTTACAGACTAAAATTAGCAGCTACGGGATAAAACCCCAAAATATCTAGACCCTTTCTACTACACCAAATACTAGGGAGTCTTTTCTCGATTCTAAAGGCTGGTTAACACTTGGTTTCACATATTCCTTGCATATACTTTCCATCTTTTATGTTTATTTGTTACTATGCACCTGCAGGACAGTAATTTCATTGTGCATGGATCCCAAATCTACACGTTTGAAATCAACAGTTATATCAGAAGAGAGGAAAACAGACTTAACACCTGTGAAATTTCTATTTTGCCTCAAGCAGTTTATTAAGAAATATTTTATGTTGAACAGAAGTCACTTAGCCAGGCTACATCTTAAGAATTTGCACAGTTACCATGAATTATTTTACTCGAATATGTAATCTTTTAAATATAGGCATATGGAAGAATGAGGAGGGTATTTAAAGGTTTGTTTTTTGTTTAAATGTGATGCTTTCAAGAGTGAATATGTAAGAAGGGAAATTGTGCCTCTGGAGTTTAGAAAATACTCATTTTCCTGGAATAAGACAAATTGGAATGGACTACTGCACTGAGAACTACCTTTAGTACAGTGAAGTGTAGCAAACTGGTACTCAGTGAGGCTCACTGGATATGAAGATGATGTGGTCAAATGCATTCAAGCACAGTTCTGAAATAGTTCTCTATTATTCTGAAAGATGCCAACTTAATAACCTATTTAAAACTACATTTTTAATGCGTTACTTTTTCCATCTGGAGAAAGGGTTAGAGGAGGCTGCACTCAAGGCTAGTGGAGATAACAGGACGACAGAAGGCCTTGCCTGGGATTTGGAAAGCCAAACCATTAAATGGCTGGCAATCACATGGATGTGGTCATCTGTCCATTCCATCTTTAAGGCATCATTGGCCCATCCGTTAATCCTTATTGCATCTGTGACCTGGTGGATCCATAAGTGTCTACTTGAAGGAAAATAAGCTCTCTAATGCTGTTACCCAAATCTTCTGATATAATTATGGTCTGGCAATTCAGTTACGGTTGCAATTATATCAATCTTACATCTCACCCCGTCCCCTAAATCCATTAAACAATTCAAAGAAAAAAGAAAACAGTGTGTATGTGGCTGTTCATATGTGTTGGTGTATATTTCTCAGTATGTCTGTGTGCATGTGTATGCATCTTTGTGTCTGTCTTGAAGACAAGGGACAGAGAAGGAAAAGAAGACATGATTGGTCGTTCCATTAAAATATTCTTAGACTTGTTTGAGCATTCTTTGCATTTCAACCTCAGAAGTCACCAAAACCATCACAAATTACTCTTGTTGAAAACTGGTAATGCTTCTTTTGCTACTGAACCTGTTGTTTGTAAAAACTGCAGTTTGATTTTTACACATTTAACCTTCCAACCTTCCCTAAAATACCTCACCCTGCCTCTTCCTGCCTACAAAATCCATCTGCTCTCTGAAACCCAAGAAAATTCCTTTCATTTTTCAGCAGAGGTTTCCTGTCCAAGTGTGCCTTGTGCTACAGCCTGCATTGTATACAACCTCGTGTTTGTATACCTGGCAGAAAACATGAGTAACTAAGTGTAAATACGTAGTATCTACATATATTTCTCATTTTTCTCACATTTGATATAGACATGAGTATAACAGATCATTTTTCTCCCTACCGCTACCACAAGAGAAAAAAACTAGGGAAGTAGTATGATAAATGGCAGCTGACACTCAATGCTTGTGTGGGAAACAAGAGGGAGTGGTGGGGACTGTGGCAAACTGAAAAGCTATGCCATTTCTAAAGTGAACAGAATCTACTCAGCTGTAGACAGTGTTTTCTCCTAAGAATGTGGGCAAAGGATATCCAAATATGAATTGTCAAGAAAAGCACAAATCTGGATGTTAATGTACAAATCTCTCAGTTTTTAAGTACTGGCAACTAATAAAAATTAAAACAACAAAAAATAGCAGCTTTTCTAAACAATGTGAAGGCAAGCAGAGAGTGGTCTAAACCCCTAAGAAACAGATTTATCCCAGTCCATCATTTTCCTATCTCTGGAATGTACATTCATTTAACACGTACCACCTTACATCTTCTCTTATTATTGTATAAAAAGCAGGATTGTGTAGCATACATGCTCAGCAGCCAAACTGTCTGGGTATGAATTTTACTCCACTATTCACTAGCTGTGTGGTCTTGGGCAAGTTGCCTAACCTCCCTATACCTCAGTTTCCTTATTTGTAAAATGCAGATAATAATAGAGTGGTTATGAAGGTCAAAGGAGGTCCTATTAATAAAGTAATCATAATCATTTGAAGCACAGGGCAATTACTCAATATAGGATAGTTGTTATTATATGTTACATTGTATTATAATTTGGTACATGTCTTTGACACCTCCTCCCCCAATAAACTGTAAATGCCTTTAAGGTATCTTTTTATACAATGTAACCTTTAACATAGTTTCTTTTTCAAGAAGGAGCTCAGTTAGTATCTTTTTTTTTAAGCCTGAAATGTAAAAATCTTAAAAAGATATTTAAAGAAATTGACTGGAAATCAAGGTCACGCTACTGCTTGTCCTTGTCTTTGTTCTATATATTTAAATCTACTGTAAGGCCAGCACATTGCACCAGTCCATGTCAATTTGTTCTGTGATCAGCTATAATGAATGTTTTCCAAATCCCAGACGTATAATTTCCTCTTTGATATATTCTATCCAGTCTGCAGTACAACAGACAGGAACTATTCATGTCCTTTTCTTTTCTCCTTTAAAAGACTAGGAGAGAGTTAGGGTTAGATAGAACAGTAGGTACATGTAGGGCAGCCTTGTGTGGCTGGAGCCCCTGGGTCTTTCTCACCTGCCTTTACTTAAATTTACAGAGGTTACATCACAAAAACCTGACAGGGTGCTTGTAAAAATGGAGCCATTATTATCCTCATTCTTTTCTTCCGCTACAACCCTTGTTCTCTTTGAAAATAAAGAGTAGGTTCTAGAAAGGGAGTGTTACAAAATGGAACCCCCATATTTCACAGCATGAAATTCAGAATTCTGAGACCGATAACACAAATAGTTTTACACTATAGACTAGGATAATGACTGTTCCTCAGAACTTTGGAAGGTAGCCTGTAAGCATATAAAGTTAAAGGCATGTCTAAGTCCAATCTAAACTTCTCTCTTCCTCAAATTATATTTAAAATGTTGAACATAACCAACACAAACCATCTGTCATGAAGCAACCAAAAACTTTCTTCCAAGTCTTAATGGGTTCAAAGTAGCCGCAGCGGAATGGGAACAGGAAAAGTAAAAGTATGGAACCGTTTAAAACATGCTGATATTAACATCAAGGTTTTTCAGAGGGGATTTTAAAGTTTAAAACAATAGTCATAGATCCTTTGCCACCTGGTTGTGTAGGGCACATGAATTATATGTGGATTTATATGAAAGGGTTTGGGGGTGGGAGAAAATGTGTAAAGGAAAGAATTTAGAAACTTGGGGTTTTGGAAGACGCCAAGTCAATCACCAAAGCTTAATGAGGAACCATATAAATCACAAGGAGAAACCTGTCCTGAATATTTGACTTGAATGAAGGTGAAGTTTGGGAGAAATTAACCACATCACAATCTAAAGTACTCATTATTTTCTTCAAATAAATATTCACTGATTATCTACTTCTTGCCAGGAACTGGGCTTGACTTTGGAGAGAAAAATGCAAATGAGACCCTGTATCTGCCCTGGAGGAGCCATTGAATCTAGCACCTGTGTATGTGTGTGTTAGGAGTAAGCTTAACAAAACAAAAACAAAGCTGAAATAAAGTAATAAGAATGGAAAGGTAAAGTCAAAGGAGAGATTGGTCAGTTACAAAGCAATGAAGGATTGAAAAGAGTAAGAAATGCTTCATGTGCGTTAACCCTTGAACTGAGCAGGTGTTGCTAGGCAGATGGCAACTGAAGAGCACCACTTCATAAATGTAATTACTTGAAATGCTTATTTTGCTTCTCTTTTCACAAATTCCAAAGGCTGTGCCTACTACATTACAGGGAAAATCGTTTATGCTCTTGCATATTTCCAGGTAAGTTGCAGCGATGATATTCTTTATGTTCTAAAAGTCACACTAGTTTTTAAGGAAATAATAGACAATAACTCACAAAACATATTCAATAATAATACTAACAACCTAGCTCTCTGGTAAACTCTATGGGCCCTAAACCCAGAAAACATAAATAAAAGATGGAAAAAAATAGGCTTAAAAAGATTAAAATTCAAATTCAAATAGGCTTAAAAAGATTAAAAAAGATTTGGTTTCCACATCAGTTAAATAGGCAAAATAATGACCTCATTTCTGGGTTGTGGAATGGAATATTTATATAATATATTACATATATTAAATCCAATAGGCATTCAAAAATTTGTAGCCATTGTTTCTATTTGATTAGCCTAATTAGCCTAGATTTTTTTCTCTCCTGTCATCTTTCCTTGGCATCTTATAATAGGATAGATTTCATTTATCATAACATATACATGTGTTGTTTTTCCTAAAGAGGATGGACAAAAATCACTCTTTAAAGCACATTTCTAAACGATCCGCATTTCCACTGAAGGATAATGTAGGGAGATAAAGTGGAAAAGGAATCTCTCTGCCACTTATATGTCATTAGGAATTTCCAATGACACCAAAATATTACCACCAAAAAATACATAAAGAGCCTATTAGAGAAGAGAGGGGGCATCCATGGAGAGTAAATCAAAGGAGAGAATTTGTAAAGCACTGGCATTTTCTCCTTTCCCTTCTGCTTTCCTTTGTGAAAGCAGGTAAACATCCTTCGGTCATCTCATTATACAGCTGGCTGTTTGCTGAGCACCAGGACCTGCAAATAACTGAGAATAGGGAAAAGATTGTTCTTCTCAACTTCTCTCTGAGCTAAGTCTCCAGGGTAGGGCTCTGGGGTTTTCTAAGGGTCTAGATCAGGCTGCAGAAGTCATTTCAGGCAGGGGAAGGTGGTCACTCCAGCAACCCACACAGAGACCACCCAGTAGGGGTTGTGAGAAGTAAGAGGAAGATAGAATTTTTGAAGCAAGGAGGCTGCAGAGAGAATACCCTCTAGGCACCAAAGCCCATCTCAAGTTTCACACCAGAGAGCCATCATTTGGAGACTAGAGATCAGCTGCACCAAGTTTTACCAAGCAACCAGTGTTAGATGGAGAAGAGGCAATGACCCACCATAGAAGTGCCCTAAATTCCACACAAAGAACATACAATTTCTCATTTGATCAGCCAGTCCTTACCTATATACCCAAGACTTCAGCAAGCACAGGCGAAGGAAAATACGCCTCTACTAAAAACAGACATTGACTGTAGTATTTATTGTGATGCAAATATCATGGGTACAGAAACAAAAAATAATGCTGATAAGATATTGGAAAGAACTGAACACTAGGTGTTTGTATGTTGCTGAGTTGACACTGTTCAGTATGCAGCTTTTACAATCATTTCACGGTTGTGTATGGAGGAGTGCAGAAGAAAGGGGCATGTATGGAAGGAACAGAATCAAAAACTAGACAGTCAGCTGTCACTGAATTGAAGAAATCTCATCTAACAGAGCAGGTTTTGTCTGGTACTGGAGCACCTTCCAATTCCAATTTTTAAAAAAATCTAAGAAAATGTTTTTGGGGTCCTAAATCAATCCATGGTCCAATGCCCTTCCTAGAAAAAAAAAATTGTTTTATTATACCTAAACCTTGTATCTACTCCAGTAGAACCATCATAAGGTTTAAGCTAAACTCTGTTGATTTTTAACTAAAAGCTACTCAAATCCTGACTGGCAGGATTGTTTATTCCAATGTACTGCTAATAATAATTATTAACTTTAATAATAGCAATGATTTTTAGTAGATAATGTGTTTCTCCTCTGAGAAACTCAAAACAACTTCACATTTACTATGTTATTTGTTCACAGGCATTCCCTGTTAAGACCAAAAAAGAACAGGAAGTGTATTGATTGTGCCATAGATAAAGACCAAGTGAGGTTAAGTATTAGTTCAAGGTCACAGGGCTAGTCTGTGGCATACCCATGATAAATATTGCTAAGGGTAATCACATAAACTAGAGTTGTGCTAAAACCATTTACAACAAATTTGATTAAGGCCCATGTCTGAAGCAGAGAGACTGGATCTACTGCCAGAGTCATGCAGTGTTTGCCCTGGGTAGCC
The DNA here is from genome assembly GCF_006542625.1 of Nomascus leucogenys. NCBI lineage: Eukaryota > Metazoa > Chordata > Mammalia > Primates > Hylobatidae > Nomascus > Nomascus leucogenys. The sequence continues at coordinate 111,747,205 of NC_044382.1, read as the reverse complement.
CTCAGTCTCTCTTTCTAAAAGAGCCTTAAATCAGCCCATCAGCCCTTGTGTCATTTTACTTTCTTCAAGTTGCTGCCTTCTGTGTTAGCATCAGATGTTTTGGCCAAGACAATGGGCAACTTTTCTACCCAAGATTCCGGCTCCATGTAGTTATCTGACAATAAAGTATTTCTTCAATCAAAGGAAATTTTTAAAATCACAATATTGGAGACTACAAAGATCCCCTGGTATGTGATTATTATAAAATTACTAACACTACTTTAACCTAAAATATATTATCAAGTTGGCATCTAATTGACTAATACACATGGATTTTTTGCCTTTTTATATTTGATCCTACTTGCCCTCATCTCTCTTCTATGCACACTAAACATTTCAGATAATTGCTTTCAGCTAATACTGTTGGTTTATTGGTGCTATTACTAAAATCTTATTCAACATGTCTGCTTCCAGTGCTTGCCCATTATTTACCAAAATCTATACTTTCAACTCAATTATTTTGCCACTTGCCTCATTCTTATTTCTATAACTAAATCATGGAAAATTTTGGCCAAGAGTTGAATTTTCTAAAACGCAGCACAGATTCTTTGAATACAAATTTTAGCAAAAAATACTGTGGCAAGTTTGTGGAAGAGAGTTTTCTTCTAATTACAATGGGCTCTAAAAATAAAGTTACTGTGGCTTTATTTGTTAAAAACACGAATTCTTTTTAAACCCTAGCCATATAAGGGAATTGGTTTTCTCTATAAAAAATACAGGAACTTCCCAAGTTTTCCTGGGGGTTTATGATGCATCTCCTTATAGGTATCTCTCCTCCCTTCGTGGTGGCTTTAGTATAAGGTAAAGAGGAAAACTGAAGTCTGCGAAGTGCCGTCTTCCACTGACACAAATTAAGGACCAACAAAACACCATGCACCATTATGAGTTGTGATAATTGGGAATTTCACTGTCTGGGGTGATATCATCAGCCAAGCATATTTAGTAACGTTAAGCAGGTCAAGGAACAGCGTCACATTCTAGCTTACTCAATGGAGAGCTGACTTTATCTCCTCATATATTATTCCCTATAAAATTTCTAAAATCTGTATTTCTTCTGAGTTGTATAAGGAGAAGCAGCATATAGGGAAGATCATTAGAGTTCCATTTTCTAATTCTGGTTCATCCTTCACTCACTAAGCATCAGTTTCTTTTTCAGCGCAATGGGGGCAATAATACCCATCCCATCTCTCTTGGAGAGCTGTAAGAATAAAATGAGATAATGCAAAAGTGCTTCATATGCCATAAAGAACCACTCAAACACTTAGCACATATAGCACGAATTTTTTTTTCATTGCACTCTAAGTAGGAGTACATTTACTCTCTTTTCTAAAGGAGTGAACAGTGAACAGCACTTTTCAAACCCTAATAAATGTCAAGGTTATAAAGGTACAATACCATTTGTAAAGTTCAGCTTAAAGGTAAAAAGGGCAGCTTATTAGCATCCACAAGAACTGCAAGTTAATTTTAACCTAATAAATATACTGAAAATACTCATAAGAAGATAGTTCATCATACCAAAGAAACATTTTTTTAAATTAATATTACACTCTACTTGACATACTCTACTTGGTTTCTTGAGCATGCTGCTAGTTTACTCTTCCTGCAATCTTTTAGGATGCCACTATCTCCAGCAACAGAGTCTATCTGATACACAAATGAGCTTTGAACTCAGCCTAGATTCAAATTTCTCCTACCTATGTATGAGCTCTGTGACTTTGGACAAAGTATATAACCTTTCTATGCCTCAGTTTCTTTAACTGTGTGGTAGAGAAAATAATAAAGCTTATTTCATAAGGATGATATACAGATTAAATGAAATAATGCATAGAAACACTTAGCACAGTGTTTGATATATAGTTACATGACACAAATGTTAGCTAGTAATACTGATGATGATGATGATTGATAATTATAACATAATAGAAAATATTTGTACCTTAGAAATCTTCATAATCACTTTAATAAGGCACAACTTAATATATAAGTATCAGCTGTTGCAGAAGAGAACAAGATGGCTCAATGTGGGGAAATATAAACAGGACAATTCTTTATCACCAGTTTGCTATGAATAGGCACTATTGGTTACAATAATTTTCTTCATGTCTTTTTCCTTTTAGTTGTCCAGTATAATTGTCTAGTGTGGCAGAATTCTCAGAAACTTCCAAGCCTTAAAATAGGATTTTGAGGTGCTGTACATAACCAAGAAAGGTATAAAATATATAAAATAAAGTTTAGGACAGCTGGAAGTTGGAAACACATTTACAATTGTGTATGGCAAGTTGCACAAGGCTTTTGAGCACAATGCCTGCATTCTAGGTTACAAGTGATAACAGCCACAATTCAGGCAACAGAAGGTATCTATTTTTCATGATTCACAGGCTTTAAGTCATGTAAAAACATGGTATTTCCTCCTAGGAGCAACATTACCATAGCCAGTCACATACCTCCACCTCCGGTGGAGATAATAAACAACCAGTGTGTTTGGAGATTAGTATTCAGCTCCTTCTTTAGAAAATAAAAAGGAATAAAAATTGTTCCCTAAATGTCCAGGTCTAGAAAAGGTACTCATTGGATAAACAATGTATGCCCTGAGAAAAAATAACTTCTTGTGCTTACAATTGAAATAGCCACAGAAAAAAATTATGGGAGGCATATTTCAGCAATCCTGAGTTTCTCTCAGTTCCTAGAAAATTATTTTCTCTTTTAATTTGCAGCCCTTCCACTTGCTGCTCCCTCTATCTGTAACACTTGTTCATCTGTAGACAACTTCTATTTTCACCAGGTTAACTTCTCTTCACCATTGACTTCGTGGCTTAAATAGCACTTCTCCTGGCAAAACTTCTCACACTTCCTACATCTGGATAAGGTACCCTTACTAAATACTCATACAATACCCTGTACTTTCCCTACAATGGTACTTTTTCACAGTATGCCTTACTCATTTACTTACCTATATCCCCCACTAGATAATAAGCCCAGTGAAGACAGGAGTCATGCCTATACTATTTTCATTGCACACTAAGCACTTCCCATGGGGCCTGGCACTTTATAGAAACTTTATAGGAAAATATTCCTGTTTAATATTTATTGGGGGTAAAAAAGAATGCTCTCAAAGTTTAGTACGCCTTCCAAATTACAGTTAACTAAATATAGTTATTATATGTTTTATAAGTAATTTCTTCTTTAAAAATAATTATATAATAGTCCATGTTTTATAGTATGGTCTTCATTGTGGTTTTAGATTTTTCAATGCCTAAAATCAAGAATTCATTTAGTAAATACTTAAAATAAGTCATAAGACTTAGCTTCAGTTTTTTCCCTTTGTCAGGGAAGTAAACTCTAAAAACTTCCAAGAGCACCTCAGCCATTTTTGCATTCTCAGATACCACAGGAGCCACACTCTGGATTTAAGTCCTAAAATGCATGATATGATGAAAGGATAAATGGGCTGACAGGCAGACAAATGTTCTGGCTCTGATCCACTCAGTCAAAACCTGGCTTCTGGTTTTCGTAACCTGCGTAAACAGAAAGCCAATTAACTTCTCCAATTTCTTCATGTGCATTGTTATAAGATTATATGAGGCAATTTCTAAGACCATTTCCTTTTCTTCAGCAAACAGGGGTGAAAGAATCATAAGAACTTTTGTCCCAATATGGCACTGCTACTTGCCTGGGATGCCCCCATTTCTCTAACCAGGATCATCACTGGTAAATGGAAGAATAAAAAGATTGCATTTACAGTTACCAGCATTGGTAGAATTCAGAGTTAGTAAAAATAATAGAGCAATGATGTGAAAGCTTTGTAGTTTTATAGACACATATTTGTATTTGCAGTTTTATTGAGCCACCAACTAATAAGCTTTGTAACTGTATTGTTGTATAATGGGATGCAACAACTGCTTCCAGCTTCTAGGGTTCTCCTGGATCTATTACTCTTTTCAGTGCTCAAAGCTGAGTTCTGCATGAGACCAGTAGATCTTAGCTTACAATGTTATTATGCAAAGATTCTTTCCTCACTTCAGCTCAACCTTATTTGTGGGTTATCCTAAAGCCAAACAAGAAAGAATGTAAAGACCAGATCTATCTTGATGATCACATTGGACTGACTTTTCTAGTAACTGTTACTATTGGTCTTATCCTGCTCAGTGATATTCCATGATAAATGTGAGGCTCCTCATATGTAGAAGGGAATAGTAAAGTCAGTTAGGAAACAAAAATGTAACATCTCACCCGCTCCTCAGTGAGCCTTCAGTTATCTTGGAGTACCCTTACAACCCAGAGCAATTTACTCATTTTGGAGGAAGTGGACTAACATTATAGGAAGTCAAAAAGTATGGCAAGGATGCCTGAAAAATACCGCCTCATCAAAAATCTCATCTGCACACCTGCCACAGAGACCAAAATCTCACCATAATATAGTTCAGTTAAAGGGCTTCCTTTCTAGTGAAATTTTGTAATAGGTTTTTTGCCCAATGCACAGCAAGTCAGTATACTGACACATCAGGAATTGGTGCAGAGAAAATGTTTACTACCCATAGGACAGCCGAACAAGAAGATGGGAGGAAATCTCAAATGTACCTCCTTGAGGAGTTTAGGACTAGGGATTTTAAGGGATGATTTGGAGTGGGCTGAGGTGTGGGGGATTGCTGATTGGCTGAATAGTGCAGGATGAAGTCATGGGATGAGGAGAAGAATAAACCACATTCTCAGGCTGGTTCAGTTCCTCTGTGGCATGAAGGGGCTAGGTATGGGGGGGCAGGAGGGGAAGTCTTTAAACTGATTACTGTCAGCTGTTCTGCTGGAATTCAGGACCTGAAGATCTTAAGTAATTCTTAAACCAAAAGCCTTATGATTCTAATGTCAGTGGCCTTATCTATAGGAACAATGGGGATGCAAATCAACTCTTAAACAAAAGCCTTATGAGTCTAAGGCCAGAAATCCTATCTATAAGAACAATGGGAATGCAAATAGCTACTATCTAGTGCTAGGTGACATCAAATTACAAGGAAGGGGGCCAAAGTGCAGCCTGGTCAATTCTTAATGATAACTATATTTCTGCCCAGAACCTGGCATAGGATCCTTGTTAACCCTGTGAGGACACTTTCTGTTTGACAATATTTAAATAGTAATTAAAGGAACACATTTTAGCCACTTCTAATCATTAATATAGCAACATAAATGAGTAAATCAGAAAAGATGAAGTCACTTAGCAAGGTTCCATTGACTAGAATACTGAATAATTAAGTTTGGAAAGACGGAGAAGGAAGGAGGCAAAACAAACAAACGAACTACCAGAATAGGGTTGCCTACTGTGAAGGGAAGATGAAGGTTTGTATACCTAAGAAGGGAAATAAGAGCTAAAGCATAATGGATACTGAAGGGGCATGAGGAAATATCTACTTTCTGATGTTGGTAATGTCTAAAGAAATAGTCTCGGCCTAAAAGTAGCATTCAGTCCATTCATTTATTTGACAATTTATTAAGTTCCTAATATGTGCCAGGACACTGTGTTAGACACTTAGAAACCAGTAAGAATGAGAAACTCTTAATAGGGAGACAGTATACACAAAATGTGCAACTGCAGGAACAGAAGCATATGCAAAATGCAGAGGTGGCCCAAAGGAGATTATAGCCAAATCGCTGTGGAGCTTCAGTGAGGTTGTTGAAAAAAGGGTTTTCTGAAAAAAGTGACATTTTATATGGGTAATTTAAAAAATAAACAAAAACCCATGACCAATTAAGAGCCTTTCAAGACTTGCTCTAAAAGAAGGCTGCTTTGGAACTGATCTTCTACTGAACACAAGTGCTTCAGAAGCTCATTGTTGACACAGGTAAAAGGGAGTGTGTATGGGCAGGAAAGATACTGGAACTTTGAAGTGATCTGAGATGTCTGAAGCCTTTAAAAGAGGTAATGAACTACAACCAGCAGTCCCAATTTCCTGATATCTTTTCTCTGTCTACTAATTCGGAATGCCCAATCCTTACCAATTCCACCATCATTACCATCAGATATTTATGAGATCCCATGTAGGGTTTTATATGACCTTAGGGGAAAAAGTATGTTCCCAAGGGCCCCTATTTGGTATCAATAGATTCAGACAGTGTCATCATACCACATGGAACCACAATTCCCTGGAGGCCACTGGTGTAGCCTTCATATAATCAAATCTCCAGAGAGTTGTATTTTGTTCCATTCAGGGAGAAGATTTACAAAGCAATGCCTCTGGAGTCCTAATGCTTTACAGAGATTTTTAAGGAAACTGCTTGATGACTTGTTTTTACAGTCTTCTCTGACTTAGCCTCCATAGGATTCAGACATGAGCCCAAGAAGGAGGTGGACAAATGATTGACAACATGTTGAGATTGGTTCTGCTATAACACACTCATTCCTCATTTTTCCTCAGGACAACTTCTTCTAAAAGATGTCTCAATACACAGAAAAAAGGCCCACCCCACCAGTTTTGCAAATTACATCATGTTTGCATCTCATCTAGAACCCTTTCCATACTTATAACGTTGTACAGAGATGTAGAATAGCATGGTTCAATAATTCAGTATAATTAGAATATAAAATGATTGACGGCTGAGCATGATGGGGAGGGGAGGCAGTAACAGGAGATAGAATCACTTAACTCAGAAGGGCTTATTCATGAATGTTAAACATCTTGCACTTAACTTGAGGACAATGAGAAGCAATTTATACTATTTATAAATAAAATTGGATTCAGAGGATAGTTTGGGATGGGGAAAAGTGGAGATTAAAATAATAGAACCTATTATCTTCCACTTGTCTTGCTAATGGACAGAGGCTAGCAACCCTTAGAATCTAGGCCAATATTGATAAAAATCCATTGTATTCCCTTTAGGAAAAAAAATTTCCTCTTGTACAAAACAAGATAGAGAAACCAGTCCTTCTTAATCTGATTTTTAAAATATAACATTGGCCATAATCTTTATTCTTACAAAGCACAGTAAGTCTGGTTTTCAATGGCTATAACTCGTAATTTCCTCATCAATTTTTAAGAAAAATGATTACATCTTCCAAAGATTATATATGACAATTCAATATACAGAAACACCAAAATAGGAAGCCATTGTTAAATATAAATAGTTTAATTAGTTTCTTGGATAAAATTAAAATAATATTTCTATATATGTTAGTTCAGTATTCTCTCTAAGATACATTGATATGATTGAAATCTTTTTTTTTTTTTTTTTTTGAGACAGAATCTTGCTGTACCAGGCTGGAGTGCAGTGGTGCCGTCTCGGCTCACTGCAAACTCCACCTCTCAGGTTCAAGCAATTCTCCTGCCTCAGCCTCCCAAGTAGCTGGGACTACAGGTGCATGCCACCACGCCCAGCTAATTTTTGTATTTTTAGTAGAAACGGGATTTCACCATATTAGCCAAGGTGGTCTTGAACTCCTGACCTCATGATCCACCTGCTTCTGCCTCCCAAAGTGCTGGGATTATAGGCATGAGCCACCACAGCCGGCAGAAATCTTATTTTCTAATAGTCACGTCGCTTTAATTCCTAAGTGAGCATTGTCTTTGTGTAATGAAGAAAACTTGTTCATCTATTATTAAGTGATTATAGCTTATATATATTTACATGAAAACATTTGTACACCTAAGGAAAAAAATGCTTAAGTAGGTTTACTTAAGAGAATATTAAACAAAAAAAATTGTAGAAAACTTAAGATTTTTATATACTCAAATAAACAGAAGCATTAATAGACTGAACCTTGGACAAATAAGAAGATTCAAAATCCCCTGTCGTGATGACATACTTTTAACCCGTATATTTTTTTAAAAGATGCATTTTAGGTGATCATTCATATAGCTAAAATAGTTTGCCTCTTTGTAAAGTTATTGTTTCAGAATGTTTGTGGCTATCTCTTCTTAACAACTCCTATGACTCTGGTCCCAGAACTGCCTTAATGATCCTTGACTGTTTCCTAAATCACAACCAAAGTGTAAAGAAAGGGTTTTTTTTTTTTTTTTTTTTTTTTTTTTTTTTTGAGACAGAGTCTTACTCTGCCAAGGCTGCAGTGCAATGGTGCGATCTCGGGTCACTGCAACCTCCGCCTCCTGGGGGTTCAAGGGATTCTTTCTGCCTCAGCCACCCAAGTAGCTGGGATTACAGGCACCTGCCACCACGCCCAGCTAATTTCTCTATTTTTAGTAGAGAAGTGGTTTCACCATGTTGGCCAGGCTGGTCTGGAATTCCTGACCTCAGGTAATCCACTCACCTCTGCCTCCCAAAGAGCTGGGATTACAGGCCTGAGCCACCAAGCCCGGCCAGAAAGATTCTGTTCTTTAACCAAGCCCTTGTCCCATACAAATAGAAAATAATAAACTGCAATGTCAGAAAAAAAAAATTGAAAAAGAAGAGAAAAAAACTTGTTTGAATTTTCTGTTCTATGAATATAAATTTCTGATTTTGCTCTGTCTTCACAAATCTTCCATGCGTTTCTCCCTCTTTGTCCATATTGCCACCTCCTTTACTTAATTTCTAGTCTTTTGCTTTTGCTACACTAAAATGTGCATCAATGATAACATAAGAAAATATTTCTGATAAAATTAGATGTGTATTAGTTTCCAGTGGCTGTTGTAACAAGTTACCATAAATTGAATGATGACTTAAAACAACAGAAATGTATTCTCTTACATTTCTGGAGGCCAGAAATCAGAAAATGATTGAGGTACATAAGGGCTGCACTGTCTCTAGGGGCTCCAAGGGAGATTGCATTATTTGCTTCTTAACAGCCACTGGTGGTTTTTGACATCCCTTGACTTGTGTACACACCACCCCAATGGTGCCTCCACGCTCACGTTGCCTCTTCCTCTTTTGTCTGTCTGCTATGTCTCTCATCATTGGATTTAGGGCCTACCTGGGAGATCAAGGATGACTTTCTTATCTCAAGATTATTAATAATTATAGATTCAAAGACTTCTCCAAGTAAGATTTTGTTAACTTTTCCCAAATAAGATAACATTTACAATTCAGGGTATTAGGACATAGACATATCTTCTGGGGCCACCATTTAACCTACTACAAATAGCATGATAAGTAAGCGTAAAATAATAGAAAATATATATTCATATATGATAAATTTCAGTACATGGAATCATTATCACTTATGTAGTCAATGCAAATTTAATGGATCAAGAGGGGAAATAAAACAGCTACTATGTGCTGGGCAGAAGAGGAATCCAGGTTTTGTGTAGCCTGGCCCTTATTTTTCAAAAAATAATATAAAATTATGAATACAAAAGTAGGTCTGAAAGTGAGTCTATATTTAGAACAAGGAAAGGACTCATAACAAATCATGAAGTTTCTAAAAGCAGACAAATGCACGAACATAACGAAATCTACGAAAATAACATTTCATTATTATTAATAATTAGCCATTTCTATAATTCCTGTATAATAATTTTTCCCCTACATGTTTGGATTTATTCTCTTTGGTTGCCTCTTTATGCAAAAATTTGAATATCATTTTAATAAAAAGATAATTCAGTCTTTCCCCTAGGATGGTTGGTGGAAATTCATTTGGTGCTATTGATAGCTTAGAAAGTTTTTTCCAGCTTTAGCACACAGAGTTTTACTTTTTTATTTTTTATTTTTTTTTTTTGAGACAGAGTCTCGCTTTGCCACCCAGGCTGGAGTGCAGTGGCGGGATCTCGGCTCACTGCAAGCTTCGCCTCCCGGGTTCGTGCCATTCTCCTGCCTCAGCCTCCAAAGTAGCTGGGACTATGGGCGCCCGCCACCACGCCTGGCTAATTTTTTTGTATTTTTTAGTAGAGATGGAGTTTCACCACGTTAGCCAGGATGGTCTTGATCTCCTGACCTCGTGATCCCCACCTCCTTGGCTTCCCAAAGTGCTGGGATTACAGGCGTGAGCCACCGCGCCCGGGCTTACTTTTTTTTAAATGTTGTTTTATGTTTACTCTAAAATCATGGTTTTATGGTATTTTATACTCCCTGTGGGCAAGTTCTTGGAGGATCTCAGCACTTTGATCTCACAAGACATGCCTCACCCAATTGATCTGACTAGATCCTTCTTGCCTCTTATGAGCTGGCCCCGGTGGAGAGAGAGGACAAGTTGCCACAAACCAGGGCCTTTAGAGCCCCCCATTCCAAGCAAGGAGAGAATAGCATTTTTCAGAACCTTCTCCCTGGGAGTTAAAGAGAATCTGACAGGGGCTGGAGGAACAATGAGATCTAGCAGGGTCAGGTTTTCACCTGGGGCTGCGATAGATGTGGAGATGCTGGTAACCCAGAACCACCCACAGGCCAGGGCCACCATCTGCAACGTGATCCCCAGGCTTCCTCTCTGCATCCCTGGAGGAAAATAAACTGAGCTTTGGAAGGGGCCTGAGCAAGTTGGGGGCCCTGAAGCTTCAGCATGAGAAAGCTTCATCTCAAATCCACTTCTGCAATCAGGTATTATACTTCCCACATAATGAATGGATGGATGGATAGACAGATAGATTAGACAGATATGAAGACAAATATTTATCTTTAAGAATTACTTTAAAAGTTTAAAATGGTAATTTAAATCAGTTTGGAATATAGAATTACAAACTCCAATGAGATATTATTAATGTTACTTCCAAGTTACAAACTCCAGTAAGTTATTATTAATGTTACTTCCAAGCTCTGTAAAATTTGAATCATATGTTGTTGAATCTAAGACCATATGATTGGACTTTGCATTAACCTGTGAAATTTCCTAGAGAAATAATTAATATCTCTTATTTATAAGCAATCAGGAACAATGTTCATACCTGAACATATATGTGCATATATTCTTTAAACATAGCACTAGTTTTAACACTGAATAAATACCAATCGGAATGCCTTGAGTATAAGGAAGAGAAATGTTCATTTTCATATAATCTTTGCCTATTTCCAAAACAAAATGTATACCATAAATCTGATCATACAATACGAAAAAAAATTACTGAGGATAGCAAAATAATCATTTAAAGAGCTGTCTCACAATAGCTCACTTTGGTAGTAAGTTACACAATAAAATTCCTAAGAATAAATCAGTGATCTGCTTTATGTTTTTTTAAAAAAAGGAAACAGCATTCTAAGATACAGCTGCATAGACTATATAATGAATATTCAACATATGAGAAACTGACAAATTTATCTTTACTCCATCATTAAGCATTTTTGTGACAAGCTGGGTATTCATCCCTTTAGGGGTCTTTTCTGTGTGCATTCTTTTTGTCTAATGCTTGCTCATGCCCTTTCGTGACATCCTGCAAGACTAGCCTTTTCTTTTCTTTTCCAAATTTCTGATTACCCATATTGTTAAAACTCATATTCAGAAAACTTCTCAAGGAAAGGAAGACAAAATCCTCAGTCAAAACTTTCTTTCCACCATCAAAAGCTTGATCTAATAGCTTTTCCCTCAATCCTCCAAACAAAAAAAAGCCTAAGAAATAAATGTAAGTTTTTCATTGACTAATATATATTTTAATTACTTTTGCTCATGAAGATTCTCTCTATAGCTTCAGATTTCTCTTAAATCAGGAAAAGATGACTCCATATTTAATAACAAAATCTACAACTTTAAGTATTTCATTTTCTCAAAGTCAACCATTCCTTTCATATATCTTTCATTGCTGTATACAAGGCGAAATATTTGACTGGGGTGGAGTGCACTCATTCAGTTTTTGATACCTCAGGGAGATGATATTCCCCTAACCGTGTGTAGAAATTGGTTTCCAAAATGGATTACTAATGTTAAGCTGGAAAATAACACAGGTAATAGGACCAAACTTTTATCTTTAGAATACCTAATATACCACATTCTCTGAGAAGATTCCTATGAGATTTTTTTGTGTGTAAATTCTTGAAGTTTGTCAAACCTGTGCACTAGAAGAGTCCATATTACTCCTTTCCAAAAATTTGACACTTAAGAATATTCTCCATGTGGAAAAAAAAAATTCCTATGAAAGTACATCATCACTGTAACAGCAGAGTCTCGGCTTCTTCATTTATCATGTATTCAGTGCCTTCTTTATGTATCTCACAGCCCCAGAGTTCACGACCAAACATCAATACATGTTAACACATCTTCAATATTTATAAGCTAAGGGCTTAGATCCAAGAGTTATCAATAATAGCCCTGATACTTCATTCATACTCACTAGCATCTCAATTATACTGCCTACCAAGAAGCATCCTCAGGAATTTATGCATACTAATAGTATGAAAAAATCTAATTCAAAACTGCTTTAGGGTTAAGCTTGACAAATGTCTTACTCATACTATCACCTCTCTCCTTTGAAATAGTTTCACTAGAAATGGTTTTGTTTGTGACTTAACAGATGTGTAAACAGGTGGCTAAGCTCAAAATTATACTTGCATAATGATCATACCAAAGTTAAATAGGAAATAGCATTGCCTACTAATATAAATAGCAGTAACTGGTAAATAAGATATATAAATGTCAGAAATGCATGTTCATCTAAACAAAGGTGAGTAATAAATGGCCCATATTTACCAAAAATATCAAGCAAAAAACAGCCTATTTACTCGACACAAAATAGAAATCTTTGTTAAAATTAATGTGATGATCTATGTAAAATGGTTTTCTAAATGACATTGATTTCTCATTAATAATGCATGTACATGTACAAAAAAGACTAATATAAAATGTTTATATAGAAAATGCATATCAGACAATTCTATAAGCGTATCTAATCAGGATTTGTAAGATAACTTAAAGGATTCATACAGGCCTACTGTGTTGAAAGAGGAGAGATGTCTCCTTTAAAAATACCACTACAATAAAACTTTAAATAACAATGTTACACCAGCAATAAAAGGATGAACCCTGGCTATCAGTTTCCTAGAAAACACTTTTTTAAATTTTAACTTATTGAAGAATTTTTCAGAAATATTAGGCTGGTTTATTTTATTATTTTAGAGTAGAAATTATTTCACTATTGAAACTTGATTTATTCTCCTAATGTAAAGATTTCTGATTAATCAACATTTTACTGACTAGAATCTAAAATAAGGCACCTGAATCCTACTACGTGTTTATGCTTATACTGTGAGGGTTATTGCTGTTTGATAGTGTTGTTTTAATTATCCAATAATAAGATACTGCCATGATGTTAGGTTATCATCAGCAAGCATATGCCAAATTAATACTACTTTTTTCAGTGTTCTTGAAATGCAATTGACTGCTAAAACTAGAATCACTGCTCCAAGTCAATGTTTTTATGCTCCATTTCACCTTACATTCATCCACATAACACACATCCTCGTCCATCATCCAAACTAAATATATTCTCTAAATAAAGAAATGTATGGAATGTGTCCTAAACAAAACAAAGATGAAGGTCAGATTGCTGTATGTCTGACAATGGTGCCAAAAATTGTGATTCAGTGAAAAATGCTAGAGATGGCTACCAAACAAGTTCTAAGTCAGGCTTTTTTAGCCAATTCTTCCCTGAGAGAACAGTCTGTGGCTCTCCCTCTGTCTAGCTCTTTCTCTTCCTTTCCTACTGGGTGACTTTAATGTATTAAATACTTGCATATAGGATACATTTAACCCTCACAACATTTTGACAGTTGATCTATTTATTATGAATACTGAGTATAAATAATCATATATTTCTATATCATAGTTGCCCAACAATTTTATGTTTCTGCTATCCTAGTAAGAATCAAGAACTAGTCCGGGCGCAGTGGTTCACACCTGTAATCTCAGCACTTTGAGAGGTTGAAGTCGGTGGATCACTTAAGGCCAGGAGTTCGAGACCAACCTGGCCAACATGGCAAAACCCCATCTCTACTAAAAATACAAAATAAGCAGGGCCTCGTGGCAGGCATATGTAGTCCCAGCTACTCAAGAGGCTGAGGCACCAGAATCAATTGAACCCGGGAAACGAAGGTTGCAGTGAACCCAAATTGTACTGAGAGGTGACAGCATGCTGGCAGTCCTCACAGCTCTCGCTCGCTCTCAGCGCCTCCTCTGCCTGGGCTCCCACTTTGGTGGCACTTGAGCCCTTCAGCCCACCACTGCACTGTGGGAGCCCCTTTCTGGGCTGGCCAAGGTGGGAGCTGGCTCCCTCAGCTTGCAGGGAGGTGTGGAGGGAGAGGCGCGAGCGGGAACCGGGGCTGCGCATGGCGCTTGCGGGCCAGCTGGAGTTCCGGGTGGGCGTAGGCTTGGCAGGCCCCTCACTCAGAGCAGCCGGCCAGCCCTGCCGGCACTGGGCAATGAGGGGCTTAGCACCCAGGCCAGCGGCTGCGGAGGGTGTACAGGGTCCCCCAGCAGTGCTAGCCCACCGGCGCTGCACTTGATTTCTCACCAGGCCTTAGCTGCCTTCCCATGGGGCAGGGCTCGGACCTGCAACCTGCCGTGCCTGAGCGTCCCACCCCCTCCATGGGCTCCTGTGCAGCCCCAGACTCCCCGACGAGCGCCACCCCCTGCTCCACGGCGCCCAGTCCCATCGACCACCCAAGAGCTGAGGAGTGAGAGTGCACGGCGCGGGACTGGCAGGCAGGTCCACCTGCAGCCCAGGTGCAGGATCCACTGGGTGAAGCCAGCTGGGCTCCTGAGTCTGGTGGAGATGTGGAGAACCTTTATGTCTAGCTCAGGGATTGTAAACACACCAATCGGCACCCTGTGTCTAGCTCAGGGTTTGTGAGTGCACCAATCGACACTCTGTATCTAGCTGCTCCGGTGGGGCCTTGGAGAACCTTTATGTCGATACTCTGTATCTAACTGATCTGATGGGGACGTGGAGAACCTTTTTGTCTAGCTCAGGGATGGTAAACGCACCAATCAGCGCCCTGTCAAAACAGACCACTCGGCTCTACCAATCAGCAGGATGTGGGTGGGGCCAGATAAGAGAATAAAAGCAGGCTGCCTGAACCAGCAGTGGTAACCCGCTCGGGTCCCCTTCCACCATGTGGAAGATTTGTTCTTTCGCTCTTTGCAATAAATCTTGCTTCTGCTCACTCTTTGGGTCCACACTGCTTTTATGAGCTGTAACACTCACCATGAAGGTCTGCAGCTTCACTCCTGAAGCCAGCGAGCCCACGAACCCACCGGAAGGAACGAACAACTCCAGACGCACCGCCTTAAGAGCTGTAGCACTCACCGCGAAGGTCTGCAGCTTCACGCCTGAGCCAGCGAGACCACGAACCCACCAGAAGGAAGAAACTCCGAACACATCCGAACATCAGAAGGAACAAGCTCCAGATGCACCACCTTAAGAACTGCAGCACTCACCGCGAAGGTCTGCAGCTTCACGCCTGAGCCAGCGAGACCACGAACCCACCAGAAGGAAGAAACTCCGAACACATCAGAACATCAGAAGGAACAAACTCCAGACGCACCACCTTAAGAGCTGTAACACTCACCGCGAGGGTCCGCGGCTTCATTCTTGAAGTCAGGGAGACCAAGAACCCACGAATTCCGGAGACAGTACCATTGCACTCCAGCCTGGGTGACAGAGTGAGACATCATCTAAAAAAGAAAATAAATAAAAATAAAAGAGAGAGGGAGAAAAGAATTAGGGAATAAGGTATTACAGTCCACAATTAATCAAAAATAGAGGTCAAAAATGTGTACTAAAGCTCTCTTTACATTTAAAATTTTTTAGTTTTTAGATATCACTCAGTGAATACTTCTACTGTGGACAGAATTCTGCTAAGTTTAGATATGATTCTTCTAGGCCATAGTAGATTAAAAGAAAATTAGAGAAGGTGGAAAGCACACGTTGAAGATAGTCAGAAAAGTCAGCTGACTGTAGACAAAAAGGATATATACACTCACATATACACACATAAAACAATAACAAAGAATCACAGTGGTCATTTAGCCTGAGGAAACAATAACCCAGTGACTCAAAAATCCCTGAGAGACTTGTTATATGGTATCTACTGATAATGTTTCATCATCTACAAATGGTTTAATTTGGTTTATTATACTTGGTGTAGGCAGAGAAATTAGTGATTTTTTTTTTTTTTTTTTTTTGAGACGGAGTCTTGCTCTGTCGCCCAGGCTGGAGTGCAGTGGCGCAATCTCGGCTCACTGCAAGCTCTGCCTCCCCGGTTCACGCCATTCTCCTGCCTCAGCCTCTCCGAGTAGCTGGGACTACAGGCGCCCGCCACCATGCCCGGCTAATTTTTTTTTGTATTTTTAGTAGAGAGGGGGTTTCACTGTGGTCTCGATCTCCTGACCTCGTGATCCGCCCGCCTCGGCCTCCCAAAGTGCTGGGATTACAAGTCTGAGCCACTGCACCCAGCCAAAATTAGTGATTTTTAAAAACAAAAGAAAACTTCTGTAGAAAATGGTTAAAGATTATTGTCTGATAATAAAGCCAAAATTTTGCTATTATAAAATTTATTTATGAATAATATTGCATTCACTGATGATAGTCATACATTAATTGCTGTATGAACTTAATGTGTTTGTATATCACATACTTAAATACATGAGCATATACAATCTCAGGCATATGCTTTTGCATCACAGGCTATTTGTTAAAACTAAGAAAACAAAAAGATATATTAATAGCTTTGTGCCTATCTGGAATAATGGAATAAGGGTCTGTGTCAGGCGAATAACTAGTCTGATTAATGAACTCTAAACCAATGAAGTTGGGCTGTTTCTGAAGTAAAAAACTGAGAATAAAAGAAAAAAAAGATAAGAAGAAAGGAAAGGATGAAATAATTGGCCTCATATGGTAGAAAAAAAGCAATGACAAATTACAGAAAAAGAAGATCCATGTTAGATGAAATTTATATTACGTAAAAGAAGTCAAGAGAAGAGAGAGTGGGAGGAATGGGGGAAGGTCTAATATTTCAGGATGGAAGGAAGGAACTAGGAATCCAGCCCTTCTTAAATGGAAACTTGCAGGGCTCTGGGAAATCTGACTTATGATGAAAAAGCTGTTATCACTGTGACCCAAAGATCAGCCTTCAGACCTCCTCTGAGAAACAGAAAATTACTACCAATAAATACTCTAGCCAACACAGTAAAACTTTCTGCATTTCTGTTGAAAACTACATAACCATAACTCTGACTACTTTGGCTTTAGGAACAGTAAACCAAATTCTACTGTGAAATGATGGGCTTATAAATAACCTTGCTCTAAGTGTTAGAAATTGTCCTGTAAAACTGGAAGATGATTAAAGTATTTTCCTTAATCTTTCTCTCAACTCTAATAATTTCTTTCCCTTCCTTTTGTCCTTTGTGTGGAGGACAAAGCCTATCAAGATTCATGCCTGCAACACAAACACAACCATCTTTCCTCCAGGTCCCAACCCAACTGTAGATCCATCATTTCAAGTGACAATTCCATAGGAAATCAATATTTTGAAAAGAAGATTGCTTCAGCTACTGCAGTGTGGACTGTGGGTACAGCCAGTGAATTCAAGAAAGCAGACCCATTTGTAGCTGCTGCGCATTCTAGCAGGATTGATTGCAGGTACCATCCTCACAGAGGAGAAAGTTGGGGGGTGGCTACTCACTTCTTCTCTTTTCAACTAGTTCCTCTATTCTGAATCAAATGACAGTCCTAAATTATAAATAGTAACAGAAGACAAACAGCATGCCCCATCCAAAATGCTAAATAATAACTCCACCTGTTGTTTGAAGTTGATGTTCTTTGTGTTCAACACAGTGTTTCATAATTCACATTATTAACAGTGGCTGTCATTCACCGGTGCTACATCACAGGATATTTCATCTGAAAAACTGCACTAATGCCCCAACTCACAAAGCTTTTGGGGACATGGTAATCAAACACAACGTAAATATTTTAAAAGCTTAAAGCCTGAAATTTTTCCTCAATTTCAACTTTAAAACTGATATTACATATTTTAAATGCCTTTTTCAAATTATTTTTCCGAGTATGTATAATGCATGATAATTGAAGAAAAAGCTCAAATTCAGAAGGAAAAAAGAAAACATACGACCACTATAAGTCCATCTCTCAAAGATAATCATTATTATATCTTGATCTATTTCTTCTAATAGTTTTCTATGCAATTGTTTTTGCACAGTTAATCTCATTCTGAGGATGTAGTTTAATACATCCATTATAAAACCTTTAAAACACAATCATTCCCCATAGTCATAGGCACTTATTATCAATACCACATTTCAGCGTTACATAATAATTTATTCTGGACAAGTGTCATAATCTACTTAATCATCTTACTACTGCTTATATTTAAGTTGTATACAATAGAATATTTTGCTATTAATCATAACTGAGATAAATACTAATATGTATTTCAGAAATCCTTGACATGTATTGATAAATCACTTTCTAAAAGGGCTAAGTGCTTTTTCTTAAATACATATTTTTTTCAAATAAAGCTCTTTTTGCTCATCCCTGATGTAAATCATCAGAACTGTCCAGATATTTTTACATCAGTGTATAAAATATGTTTTCTCTAAGAAGAGTTGAAATAGAGGATGGTTTCATATTACTGAGTAAATCAGCCAAAGAGCCAGGTGATGACCAGTTTAATCCCCAAAAGTTTGTTTTATGGAAGATGGGTTGTCAGACTCCTTAAGACCAAAGCTCAATAATGACTCTACAAAAGTACATAGGTAGTATACCCTGGGAACGTGAGCAGAAAACAGGGTGCTCTTCTCTCAGCACCCTAAATTTGAAGGAAGGAAGAAAAAAGGAGAGAATGGAAATGTAAAAAATTAGGAACTGCATCTGATGTAATAAATACTTCAACCACAAATCCTTTAAGATCAGGAAGAAAAAAGGAGCTAACAATTATTAAATACATCATGCAAATCATCCCCACCCCATGTTAGTACATTATATGTCATTTGCAGAATTTTCTAATTTTAAGAAGAGACTGAAATAGTATCAAGTGAGAAGAATGGTGACATGACAGCCAAAAGTGAAAAGTCTGAATTTGGGCTCTAACAAGCTCTGTGGCATTGGGCAAGTTAGATAACCACTCTGAATCTCAGTGTCCTTTGTGAACTGCTCAGTTGGGAAAATTAATCTCTCTAGATTTCTGTGACATTTAAAAATTCTGTGGTACTCAGTCCTGATTTCTATGTAGCAGGATAAAATCTGTAGATGCTTTCTCTCATTTTTCTTACTGTTCTCTGCTCAAATACCCAGAGATATTCATTGTTGAAGGTGTAGAGTGGAATATAGAACAAAGAAATAATTCAAATGGATTTTTGAATGGACTTTTTTAAGCACACAGCATAGATTTTTTTCTGAAGGTCAAAGCTCTTTCCATTTGCATGATCCAGCCACCCAAGTGTGGAAGATACCTACTGAGTTTCTAAAATCCTGTTTCTACTCCTCAGGAGGAAGTAGGAACTTAGAGTAAAGGTTTATAGCATTGCTTTTCAAACTGTTGGTCAAGGCCCACAAGTAGGTCGTGAAATCAATTTACTAAGACCAGATCAGCATTATTGTTTTTTTCAAATGAAATACAATAGAATGCACTGCAATCAGTAAAAGTAAATTCAGTATGCGATTTCTGGGGCTGATACAAAAACGTTATTTCTTACGGAAGATTTTTATTAAAACATTTTAAAACAACACTTATTTAGATTATAAACTACAGTGAATGGGAGGAAGAAATACGCTTGTGTAAGACCAGTTGTCCAGAACTTTGGGCGTGCGTATGTGGAGTGAAAAAGAGCTTGGAGAGGATTGGGAGAGGGAAGCTACATGCAACTGTTGTTCTGTCCTTCGTTCTTCCACTGAAGGCCTGAAACCAAGAGAAGTGGGTGCATAGAAATAATGAAATATGTTGAGAATATGAAGTAAGAAAAGCTCCACTTCTTGTCTAGATTTCTGGAAAGAGGCAGCCTAGCAGCATGATACTTGCCAATATAGAGCCACTGCTCTGGGGTATGAATCACAGCAGAGCAGATCTAGGCAGAGAAGTGCCTTGAGATTGATGCTCATTCCACCATCCTTCCTGGAATCCCATGAGATATGGAGAAAATCCAAAAAGATTCTCCTACCCAATGAGGCACAGAGGTGAGGCAAAAATAAAGATATGGCATCCCTGAAGGGTAAGAGGATGAGCAGTGAGGGACCTACAGAGCAGAACGAGCTTCCCAGAGCAATCACTGCACTTTGCTGACTCAGAGGACAGATGGCACGTTGCACCTGCAGTGAATGCCACAGATAGGAGCCGCAGACCCTTCCCACTCCATCCAATGTCAAAAAGATATGGAAGTACCAGGAGCCAAGATCATCCCAGGGAGGAGGAACAGGAGAAGAGCCTTGAAGTAGCCTGAGTTTATACAGAAGATACAGCTTTAAACTGGAAGTTTCCTTGGCAAAATTGTTTTCCATTATAGTGGAAATGGGGGGCTTTGGATACATGATAAATTCATTTAAGCCGAAATTAGAAACTTGAGTTTGTGACTGTTTTTATTCATTACCTATCTCTCTTACATTCGGTTTTAAACACTTTTAAAAGCATACAATATCTTGTTGTTTGCTTGTTTTTAAACCACTTTTAATTCATAGTGCAATATCCTCTATATAACCATTGCTCAATAAATGCTGTTTTCAGTGTTTCCCAACCTTTTATTGGCAGAGCATATTTAGAGATTGGAACTTATATCATGTGCTGGCTAAAATGGATGAGGCTGATGTGCCCAGAGTCTCAGACCACCCCACATCTCACTAATGTACTTGAAAACTGAGGGAATCAAGCAATGGTGGCACAGAGACAATCATTTCAAAGCATGTGATCTATTGCATTACTAAATACAATTCACATAGTGGATCAAATTCTTTCATCTGATACTTAATGTGGTACCACATACGTAACATCACATTTACTAAAGCACACACAAATATTGTTAGACAATGTCTGTGGTTTCTTATTAAAGCAATTTTGGGGATAGAAGAATATATTTCAAGTCTTTCAACGTCTTGCAAACATTTAGAAAAGTTCTGCTCACAAGTTTCTACAATGGTCTCTGATCTGTGTGGATCAGCAAATCAGGCTGATAATGCTACATACAAGTCCTCAAGGAATTAATTTAGAATTTATGCCAAGTATGAGCCATGATTTTTTAAATGTTTCATAAATAATCAGTGACACTTTCCTGCTTAGCAATGGCTCCATGAACAAGCCCCTTAGTACACAGATATGTCAGAGGTCCTGTTTTAATCAATTACAAATAGGCTATATATTATTTTTTCTACTGCTTCTAAATGCTATAATTTTTTCTTTTTTAAAGTATGCTCTTATTGCATGAGATTGTTTTATTACTTGAAAAAACCATTTAAGTCATTTTTAAGTCTAAAAGCATATTTTACTGAATGACCACACTGATGCTTTGATCTCTGATGAATAAATAATGTTTGTTTTTAATGACCTATTATTTTTCCAAGAGATCATGGAAATTGTAAAACATCTCTTGCTGCAACTTATGACAGTCATCTACAAATAAAGGTACAATATAGAACCATGATAAACACAATAAAAATACTCCATTGCAAATTAGATAATAATATAATTTTACTCGAGAAGTTGCCTTCTCCAATTTCAACAGCAGAAGGTAGGATCAAAAGGGCATGATGTTTTTTTAATTAGCCAACAATCCAGCTGTATGGATTTGTTGATTTCAGTGGAATAGTCAAATTACTGTGAAAAAGAAATTTAATTATTTCTTTTTATCTGAACCCCAGTTTAGTATATTACATACATAATATTTTAAAAGAGGTATTCCTATTGCTGTCAATGGTCTCTGGACACCAATAATTTCCAAGGCCCTGTCCCAGTGCCATCTTCTTCATGAAGCCTTCCCTGAGCCTTCCAACCCAGAAACTATACTCTGCTTCTTTTCAGCTGTAACAGCACATAGCATCTGGACCACTCATATAGCAACTATGATATGAATCCTTATAAAATGATTCAAGGAAAAGAATATTCATTCCAAAACAGAAGGGATATCAAAATATCTTATTCAATAAAGATTATGGCCATATTTAGGGACCTTTTATATCATTTGTATTTTGAAAATCTGTTCCCAAGGGAACCAGAAAGCAGAATATTGTTAGAACCAATGGAAATAGCAAAGTGCTTTAGCCATCATGATGTTAAATCTTTCATTTTAGGAACTCAGTTTATAAATATGTTATTTATTAATATATACACCAAAGAATTAATCTACATACGTATTTGTGAATTCAAAGCAATGTGGCTTGTTCTTTTGTGCAAAGTAGAGTTGTACTTTGTCAACATTAAAATGCCTGTACTAAACCATGAAGTCATTTGTAATGAAAAGTGTATTTCTTAGAAACAAGAAATGCATTGACGATGCTTGATAGTATGTTTATAATCTTTAGTAAACACATCAGTTCCATATGCAGTTATTTACTTTTGATTTTTTCTCTTTTTTATAAAATGAATTAAATTTTTATTGCAACCAATGGACAAGGCTTATTAATCCTAGTGCTCAAATTATAAAATACATGTTAAGAGTTTAGCACAATGGCTAGTTACCTCTAATGGCCCAATCAAATGTTCCTATGATACAAGTCTCACTTGTCTGCATGTGACAGAAATCTATTTAGAACTGCCTGGAGAAACAAAAAGAAATTATCCAAGGGACATTAGTTTATTTCATGAAATCCAAGGAATAATTGGACAACAAAGTTAAGGGACAAACAAAGAAGCAACTGGACCTTGCAAAAAATTGAGACTGGGAACTTAACACTATTCGGTCACTACCCTGGATGCTGAATTTTTCCTCTTTCCTCACATTAGCATCATTCTATCTAGTTGAAGAATACCTTTCTCAACATATACTTTATCAGCCAGCAATTCAACTCCTACATATTTCCTTAAGTGAAATAAAAATTTAATTTACACAAAACCATTTACATGAATTATAATATCAGGCTTACTCATAATTTCTGCAAACTGGAAACAACCCAATATCCCTCTTCTGTGGAATGAAGAAGCAAACTGTAGTACATCTACATAGTAGAATATTATTTAGCGATAAAATAATAAACCATAATAAATGCAACAATATGGCTGTCTCTTAAATGCATGCCACCAAGTAAAAGAACAGGGACTCAAAAATCTGCGTATTGTATGATGCTATTTATTTGACATTCTTGTAAATGCAAAACTGTAGAGATAAAAGATTGCCCGGGATTGGGTGGAGGAAATTCTCAACTACAAAGACACAGAGAAATTTTGAGAGTTGTTGTATTTGCTCCATGTCTTAATTTTGGTGGTGATTACAAGACTTTATGCATTTCTTGAAGTAACAGTAAGATGAACTTTATTTAATGTAAATTGTACTTCAAAAATTTTTGAAAACCAAAGGACAAAAATGGATTAGAAGGGGAGAAAATGTTGAAGACATTGTCTTGGAAAAACAATCCAAGATATAGATCACAGGAGTCCCTGAAATAAAAATCAAAGCAAGGGCATAGAATAAATACTAAAAACTATTATTAAAAAAAAAACTTTCTTGAAGTAAAGATTTGAAATTGCATAGTAAAAAAGCACATATATACCTGACAATTTGGTCTCTGAACTACTATCGCTAAGGTACACTATAGTAAAACTCCCGGACTCTAAAGGAAAAAAATTCTTTGAGCATTTTTTAAAACAGCATTTGTCTTATAAGGTAAAGAAAGTTAGATTATCATCAAACTTTGGCAGCAATGCTTTCTGCCAGAAGAAAATGGAACAATATATTTGGCAATCTCAGTGACAGAATATGTATATCAAGGACTTTATGTCTAGCAAAACTGGCTTTCAAATATAAAGAGCATAAGACAAACCATTATCAACACTCAAGAATTCAGAGTGTCCTTATAAACACTTCCTGATGAATCTATTAAAGGATTCTAACAATCAATATGTCTAGAGAAATATCTCCAAAAGCATTGATGGTGAGCATTTTAATTATAATTACATTTAGAACTAAAAATAAATGAAGTTTTAAAAAGGAAAAGAATATGGTATATAAATTGTTGTATGCTCAGACCTTGTAGCTATAGCTGAACTACTAAAATATGAGCAAGAAAGGAGGATAGCATATGCAAAAATCACATAATTGTGCTCCATAATCATACTGAGAGTGGTCATATTGGTATTGTTATTCTGAAACTGTTACATTTGTAATGCAGAATAAAGAAAATAAGAAATTATAAAATATTTCAATCATCTATGATTTTAAGGAAGGTTAAGTTAAAACCTTATAGTACTGAGATTGAATTAAAAATATCAACATAAACTTGTGAATCATATTCTCTGTAAATATGTATATTTAAATGTATATTTTTGTGGGGAAGTGTGTTTCCCAGCTCTTTGTATATATTTAATTTCATTAAAATACCTATAAACAATGACTATCCCAAAATAAATAATCATTCCAACATTCAGATTTTAATCTTGAAGCCCAATTTTCTGCTAAAGTAAACCTGATTTTGATTTCTTGGAGAAAGCCTGATCCTAGAATTGAGACAGGAAACGCAAAAAATAATCCTGAAGTACCTTGTCAAACCAGATAGAAAGGAAGTGACAAAAAACAACTTAGGTCATGTCAAAAACACTCATGAACCAATTGGAAGAGGGTTCCACTGGCCAAAGATGTGACAATTTGAGCTTCAGCAAGATAATAATGCCAATAGATTAAAACACATCTATGAGTTCATAATGATAGGGAAAAGAGACCAATAGGTTTCCAGAAGATGACTGGCAATCAATATCTTGAAAAGTGATAAATTAAGGGTAATAATTTTGCACCTATATTGCCTTCCTTATATGAATTGTACCACTGGGTAACTACATAGTAGATGAGGAAAAGCATCTCTTCATAAAATTATCCTAGCTAATAAATGAAAATAAAATACTAGAATTATACTGTCATCATTCTGCAACCTTTAATAAATTGATTATTCAAGACATTAACATCAATAATTGCTAGAATCATAATAAAAGAGAGAGACAGAAATTGAGAGAAACCAGCCATTCTGTGCCTCCTGATGAAAAAGAAAAAAAAAATGCCCACCAATAGGTTTGCTAAAGGAATCGAACCTTAGCCCATCAAGCCTCTGGATCCAACTGTCACTCTGCAGGAAATCAGAGAGCAGAGGAATGTGTTGAATAGTACAGCACTGTAAGTATGAAATTGCCAAAATCTGGACTAGATAATCAGTAGGCCAAATGATCTAGGTTCCTCAACAAATGAATTCCAAAGAAAAAATTAAAAAGAGCCTGTATATTAAAAGATATAAAAGGCATAGCCAATATGCAATTAATCTGTAAGACTGTAGCTTAGGATGCACACTTAAGTGATAAACCTATAAAGAAACTCAAGGAAGTAATTAGTACAAAATCAAGATAGTGGTAACTATTGGGGAAATCTGGATTGGGACAGGGCACATGGATGGATTCTAGGATGGCAAGCAAAATTCCTTTTTTTTTTTGAGATGGAGTCTTGCTCTGTCACCCAGGCTGGAGTGCACTTGGCTCACTGCAAGCTCCGCTTCCTGGGTTCACGCCATTCTCCTGCCTCAGCCTCCCAAGTAGCTGGGACTACAGGCGCCCGCCACCACTCTCGGCTAATTTTTTGTATTTTTAGTAGAGACGGGGTTTCACTGTCTTAGCCAGGATGGCCTTGATCTCCTGACCTCATGATCCACCCACCTCAGCCTCCCAAAGTGCTGGGATTACAGGCGTGAGCCACTGTGCCCAGCCCAAAATTCCATTTCTTAACTCAGGTCGTGGCTACAAGAGTGTCGATATTATATTAATTTATTAAGTTACATATATGTGTGTGTTTGTGGTTTTATGTATATGTGTTTTATTTTAAAACTAAAAGGCGTAATTCATATAGAAACCTGACGTATAAGTTCAAAAGGTTTTCTAGAGAACATAAACATGTAATAGCAGAAATCAATTTGAAAGAGGACAATATGGGATCATGTTCTCAATAAGTTATAAATATAAAACTTTGGTAACTAAAACATGATACTAGGAGAGAAATTAGTAAAGTGATCAATAAAACCAAAAAGAGAATGTGCATTTTTATATTCACACACACACACACACACACACACCCCTCCTTGTATGAGAAAAAAATTCAATATTTAATTCATATGGTAATTAAACATACATTTAAATTTAATTTAATTTTAAATTTAATTTGATTTAAGATCTAAAATAGAAAAAGATAGCTATAAAGGAGTTAAATAAAAAGTAGCTTAGACTGGGGAGTTAGATGAAAGGGAATACTTAAGAAAGTCAAAAGGCCCAGAAAACACAAAAGAAAACACCAACGTATTGAATAAATTTTTTTGAAGTCTTATGAAAGACAAACAATTCATAGCTAGTTTTTAAAATTACAAACTAAGATAATATATTTATAGTTTATGTGACTGGCAGGAGACTATTAGCCTTTACATACAAAGAAGGTATATTTCAATACAATACATCAGAACAAAGAAAACAATAATTTAATAAAAAAATAGTCAAGGTCATGAATAGGTAATGCACACACACAAAAATATATATGTGTATATATACACATATTATACACATATAACCATATATAAAAATGAAGCTGAACCTCACTAGTTGTCATATAAATGCAAATTAAACAACATTTACAATTTTTAACCTATTGGACTTGCAAAATATATTTTAATGAATAACCAATATTTGAGAGTATAAGAAAATACAGGTACTGTCATACAATGTTCTCTCCTTGTGGAAATCTTTGTTGACAGATACAGCTATTTTTGAAGCTACATAAATTATTCTTTAATACTTTTCATCTTTTTATGCTGAATTCTAGGTTAAATCTTTTATTGTCTTCTTAATTACTGATTAAAAATATTCATCTATGATTTTTTTTTTTTTTTTTGAGATATGGTCTCACTCTTCCTCTGCTGCTCTCACTCTTCCTTCCACTACTGGAGTGCAGTGGTGTGATCCCGGCTCACTGCAGCCTTGACTTCCTGGGCTCAGGTGATTCTCCTGCTTCAGCTTCCCAGGTAGCTGGGATAACATGCATGGTCCACCATGCCTGGTTAACTTTTGTATTTTTAGTAGAGACAAAGTTTCACCATATTGCCCAGGCTGGTCTTGAACACCTGGGCTCAAGCAATCCTCCCACCTCAGCCTCCCAAAGTGTTGGGATTACAGGTGTGAGCCACCATGCCTGGCCCCTGTGGAGTTTATTTTTATGAACTCTTGTTATTTTTAATAGTCTTTTATTGTTTGTCACATCAACATATTTTATCGCTTTAAGGATATTATTTATACTTCCTTAAAATCCTATTTTTCTTTAGTTTGTTCTGGTGTTATCCACTAATTTTCATGGATTTGGTTATCACTAAATGTTTGGAAGTATTTGGTTGCCTGATGATCTAGTTTTGCTTTTAAACATCTCATTATTCAGATGTTTGTGGTGCTTTTTAAAAAAAAAAAAAAAAAACAACTATCTCCAGTGATTGGGGAAGTGAGGTGGAAGCAAGGACTGCTTGCTGCTGAGTGTAGTGTCCAAGACCCATCTTTTGGATGTGGCCATATTCTCTCATCCAGGCAATGTAATTTCTGCCTATGCCACACCTGTTACAAAATCTGTGTTCAGCAGTGGATGAAGGAATTTGTTTCTGGTCTGGAGCAGGATCAAGGACATGGGATGAATGGGAACATGGGCTGAAAGTGCACAGTAGTGCCTGGATGGCTGGTATCACCCTGTGTAGAGAGAAAGTGCTGCAGCCAAAAAATGAGCTCTTGACTCTGCACTCAGCATCAAATACCATTGACCTATGGGGACCCCAGAGACCCTGCTGCTTCACATCTACATACTAGGAACGTGGAACCCTCCCCAAAACCATTTTTGCCTATCTCAAGTGAATTTTGATGTATAGTTTCCTATGAATATGAGAATATCAGAAATTCCTCAAATTTTCTGTTCTTCTTGTAGTCTCACCTCTTGTATTCCAGAGCTATTGTGGATTTATTCCTTTTTAAACTATCTTTTCTCTAAACCTAGAAGGAGGAGACAAAGCATATGCATCTATTCACACTTACTTCTATTTTTAATCCTTTTAAATTGTCATGATTAATTTTTGTGTCACAAAAGAAATACACTACTTTAATATCAAGTAAAACAATTCAACAATGCATTGATTTCTTCTTTACCCCTTTCTCTTCCTAGCCCCCTGAGATAAGTCTGATGGCCATGGAAGTGGCCACAGATTTTACTTCTAGAGAACCTGCTTAAGGAGCATAATTGGCTGACGGCTTCCACAGCAGGCCAAGGCCATGCTTCCCTCAGGCTGATCTCAGTCAACAACTGCCCCTAACCAATGAGAACGTACTAGGTCCTGGCCATTTCTCTCTCATAAAGGACTCTTCTAATAGGCAATCTTTGCTCTAAGACTCCCCATCAGCCAGGACAGAACTCTCTCTGAACTTTAGTCTACCTCTTTTCCTCTCTCATCCTCCTTACTTCTTTCTGTTTTTTACAGGTGTCATGGCTGCATTATGGTCTAAGGTTTCTCCCTACCTCTCATACTTTTTCTCCCTGCTCCACCTCCCCTATATCTTTAATGGGTGTCTTACCCAATAAATCTCTTGCACATATAATATTTTCTTGATGTCTGCTTCTCGGAGGATCTGAACTGACATAGGTGGTACCAATAGTGATCTGAGAGAAAGAGTTGCTGGGCACGGTGGCTCACGCCTGTAATCCCAGCACTTTGGGAGGCCAAGGTGGGCGGATCAGGAGGTCAAGAGATTGAGACCATCCTGGCCAACATGATGAAACCTGTCTCTAATAAAAATACAAAAATTAGCCGGCCGTGGTGGCATGCCTGTAGTCCCAGCTATTCGGGAGGCTGAGGTGGGAGAATCACTTGAACCTGGGAGGCAGAGGTTGCTGTGAGCCAAGATGAGGCCACTGCACACTCCAGCCTGCCGATAGAGTGAGACTCCCTGTAAAAAAAAAAAAAAAAAAAAAAGAGTTGGAGAATGACTCACTCACCTCCCTGCTGGCAAGGAAGGCCCTATCCTGAGTAGAATACGGCACATGGATAGCCCCTTGCACAAGATGGAGGCTAAATTGTTGAAGATTTTGCTGCTGATTATCTGAGAAAATGTCCCAGCAGAGGGCAAAGCCCTTTCCAATGCAACACTTCAGACATTTGAAAGATGGGTTGGGAGGAAGTGATGAGAGGTGCCAACGCCCGCAAGAATAGCAAAGCTGGCTGGTAATTACTAAGCTGTAATGGTGCCATGCAAAAGGATAAGATATGAGGGTGGCAACAAAACTTAGGGGTCCTCAAATATCTAGTATACAGTTATTGAGTTCGTAAATGCATTGTTTTTCTATACTAAACATGTAAGAAGATCAGAGGCAGTATGCCATTCATGCGGGACAAACAATGATATTCATTTATAGTTTTGCCCCAGAGCTACATTAACTCTATCACCCTTTGTCATAATATAAATAGACCCTGAGACCTCTTACCCATATTTCATCAATTTTTCAAGCACAAATGTTTCTCAGATTGTTGCATTCTGTTGCTCAATGTTCAGAGTGTGGAAAGGGTTGTTTTTGTAAGTTCATCCAGCTTTATAGTTGTTTGTTTTTTTAAGGAGAGGATTTGGCAATCTTTCTTGGCAACAGTACTCCCCCCTTATCCATAGTTTCACCTTCCATGGTTTCAGTTACTCATGGTCAACAGCAGTTTGAGAATCTTAAATAGAAAAGTCTAGAACTCAACAATTCACAAGTTTAAATTGCATCATTAAATCCCTCACTGTCCTTAGTCTCACCCAGGAGGTGAATCATCCCTTTGTGCAGCAGGTCTGTATTGTCCATGCTACCTTCCCAATAGTTACTTTGCAGCTTTCTTGGTTATCGGATTGCACAGTACCACAGTGCTTGTATTTAAGTAACCCTTATTTTATTTAATAATGGCCCCAAAGCACAAGGGAAGTCATGCTGGCATATTGTTATAATTCTTCTATTTTATTATTAGTGTTGCTAAACTCTTCCCATACCTAACTTATAAGTTAAACTTTATCAAAGATGTACGTATATATATATATATATATGAAAAATACATGGTATATATATGGTTTAGTACTATTCACAGTTTGAGGTATCAACTGGGGCCCTAGAACTTATCCTTTGTGGATAAGGGGGAACTACTAAAATTAATAACATTCACTGAAAGCACCCACCATAGAAGAGGGACTAAACAAGTAAATAGAGAAAATAACTCAGTCAGTTTATGTTAACTAGCATTCACATCATTGATCATCCTAGAAATAGCATTACGTACACATGAAGGGAGTGGTCACTGATTTTGAATATCCAATCCGCCAGCAACAAAAGCAAGTGTTGATTTCATGATATGGCACTAGTCTTTGAGCAAACCAACCAGACACTCTTGGCCAGCCACTCATAATGGGTCTCTTCGTCCTGGAAGCACCAATAGTTAATCCTCATAGGGATAAATATATATACCAGATAAAGTTTTCATTACTTTACAGAGCAGAGGCCAGCCAGTCCTTCTCACAGTGCTTTAGCCAGTACCACTATTTGAAGAGTTATAGATTGTTCATTCTGCAAGCTTGGAATTCCACACATGTAGCATCTGACTAACGTATGAGCTTTCAAGAGAAAGAAGTATACCATCCAGAAACATCAGGCCTCATAGAATACTGGGACATCCTACTGAAGTTAAAGCTGAAGCACCACCTTAAAGGCAATGTCCTACAAGAAAAGGATGCCATTCTTCAGAATACAGTGTATGCATTAAATCAGAGACCCCATATGGTCATCCCATATGAAGAATACATGAGACTGTGAATCAATGGTGGAAGCAGGAGTGACTCCACTTTGTCTCACTACCAATGATCTACTGGAGGGCCACATTAAACATTCTGTTAATATTGCCAATTAAGATTTTCACAGCATTTATTTCCTGAAAAAAAAAAAACTATTGCAAAGCACTTATTATAAAGACATTCTGCTTCCTCTAACAAATACTACTAATTGGTACTATGATGTATACCTTCCAAGCTGGCTATACAACAATCTACTACAGATAGGAAATCAATATAGCATGATTTCTTCTTGGAATTCATTCAGGAAGCATAAGCCACTAGCAGAAACAAGAGATCATGTGCTCTTCTATAACTAACTGGCTTTTGAGTGTGGCCATGCAGACACTGTTTCAGAGACAGGCTCCGATTCAGTCATAATCAATTTATCCAGTATATTAGTCATTTTGGAAGTAACAATAGCAAAATGACATTAACTTGGATAAATTAAATATTGTTTGTCATTTTAAGACACCACACATCAAATAATATAATTTAAATGAAACTAGTTTAATATATACAAATAAGATGGCCTCCTATTTTTATGATTATCTTAAAAACAGTAACCTTCCATTTGTAGCTTTCACTGGAGCTTCATGACAACCCTGGAGCTAGGTAGAACAAATGTTACTACACTCGTTTTAAAGATCAAGAAACTGAATCCAAAAAAATTTGTCCGACTGATAGTAGGGAAAGAAGCCAGCACTTCAATATATGTCTTTCAACTCATTTCTTTCTAAAGAAACAAGAAATTTAAAAGCAAATATTTGGAATCAGAAGTAGATTTCTATTCTGAGTCTGTAATTACTAGCCATGGAAACAACCACTGAATTATCTACTCTATACTTCAATTCAACATCTTAAATGCCATTAGTCAGAAAAGGATAAGAAAACAGCCATGCATTCAATGAAACCTATTGTCCAATAATCTGTATATTGAAAATATACCAAGGGTTGTTCTTTAAAGTGTTTATTCATGGTGTTTCTCTGAAACACAATGTTTCTCTCTACTTTCCTTCTGTTAACGAGATGCCTCTGGGTCTCCTGAAAATTTACTGTTGTGTGATTTATCCTTCCACCACTACCCAACAGGACAGCTAAAGCTGGGCCAGACAACTGGTACCGTGTTGTGAAGCTGCTAAAAGAATAAAGCTCTGTTTTGCCACCTCTATTATCTTTCCTCTCTTCCAAAATATCCATAGCCAATGGCAGAACTGCCCTGCCAACCCTATTCCACCCCTACTCCCACCTCCAGTATCCAAGGCCTCAAGTTTTTGGAGTTGTATAAAGATTAGCCCTGATAATGAGTCAGAGTCAGTCACAAAGTTCCTTTCTTACTATTTCTCCTCTCTTCTCTTTAGCTAATAGGCTCCTCTACATTCTGTCATTCTTTAAGGAACATTAACTCTGATCAGTTTAACAAACATTCCTAGAGTTCCTTCCATGTTGCCAATACTGAGGTGCTAAGAATAGAAAGATATCTACAGCACAGTCTCTATCCTTAAGGAGATTACAGTTTATTAGAGAAGAGAGATAATTAAAGGAAACATATCACTATAATTCAATACATACAGTGGTTAAAGATAAGCTTAAAGTGTTATGGAAGCAGAGAGGAGGAACAACTCACCACTCTGTGGGTGGGAATTATGTTAATAAAAGGCTACAAGAAGAAATGAAATCTGATCTTGTAGCATGAGTACAAATTAGGAGGTGAATAAGAGTGTTACAGGTGAAAATTAATAGAATAATTACATAGAAACATGAAGCCACAGGTTTTGTTCAGGTTACAAACAGCTGAGTATTTCCAGCACTTACAATGAGCTTCAGTTTTGGACATGTGCACTCATGGTGCCTGGGACAATTAAGTGGAAATGTTTATCAAGAAGCTTAAAAGGAAAGTCAAAATTAAGTATTTGGCAGTCATCAATAGTATAATAAGATGAAGAAAAATCAAATAAGATAAGGAGGAAGTGGGGAACGTTGTTATTTTATAGAGTGGCCTGGAAGTTCTGCAATTTTAAGATTTTTTTTGAGCAGAGATTTTAGTAAGTGAGAAGGTGAGTCATATGAATGTCTTAGGAAATAGTTTTTCGTTCAGCAGAAACAGCAAGTTCCAAAGCCCTGAGGTAAAGAGTCTACTTGGTATATTTGAGGAACAATAAGGAACCAATATGAATGAAGAATATTAAGAAGGAGAGTGGAAGGAAGTGATATCAGGGACATAACAAGGGACCAAATCAAGCAGAGCCTTCATGGCCATTGTATGAACTTCAGCTTTTACTCTGAATAATATTAGAAACCATTAGAAGTTTAGATTGGAAAAGTAATATGATTTAAGTTGTAATAGACCTACTCTGGCTATCTGCAGAACCTACTTATGGGGCAAGGGAAAAAAACAGAGAAATGAATTAGGAAGCTACACTATTAATTAAGGAAGGAATGGTGGTAGTTTAGAGTGGTAAAAAAATGGTAGGACCCTGGGTACATTTTGAAAATAGAGCTAAAAGATTTTCTGCTTGAGTGTGTAAGAACAGATGAAATTAAGGAGCAAAAGATAATGAGAAGTCTCAAATAAGAAGAACCAATCCATAAGAAAGAAAAAGAACAAGGTAAGAATATTGACACGAAAGAAGTATGTTTACTGTTTTAAAAGTTTAAAGAAAGAGAATGTAGCAATGTTGTCTAAAGCAGCAGAGTGAAAAAAAAGGATAAAAGTATCTCGTTGGACTTAACAATTTTGAAGTCGTCATCCTTTGCCAAAGCACTTTCAATGAAGTGGGAAGGGAGAAATCAGATTGCAATGGTTTGAAGGATGGACAGTGAAAGAAGGAATGAGAGATAGCACTAATGTTACCTGTCAAACTCAACAGAGGGGAAAGAAAAGGGTTATACCAGCTAGGTATTTGGAGTAAGGAGAAGATTGAATCATTCATGTGTTGTGATGTGATTCACAACCAGGAAGGATCTATGGTAATCTCTTTTAATCCCAAGCTTTAGGAACAACCCAGTGGAATGGGTCAGTTCCACTTTCCAGTCACTAAGATTTAAATGTCAATTTTCTTGAAACCTGGGTCAAGGAGAGAATTTCAGAATAATAATGTATAAGTATTCAGTAAACATCCATATAAAAACATTATAACACATTAGCTTACAGAAAGAAGTTACCAAAGCATTATCTAAACTTTTTCTGGAAACACGGCTAATGCATTACATCTGTGTGGCATCTTATTCAGTTGTACTAATATCTGGTCTCATCAGATAACCTAATTTGATAAATCATCTGTTCAGCTTCAACTTTTGCTTAAGTAGATACAAAATTAACTCTATATAATTAGCATGCATCTTACTTTTGCTCATTTAAATGAGATTTGTACAGATTGAAAGATCATTTAATTATAGTGATCTCAGTAAGAACTTAATATTGAACTGTAAACCCAGTATATCATATGCAGATTATGCAATCTCGTAAATATTAACACATTAACTTGTATTTTTAAAATGTCCTTCCATTGACAGAAAACATCATAGTTACAGAACTTTTAAACTGGAAGTTCTAGAGACATCAAGTTCAAACAAGTTCATTTATAAATGAGGAAATCATAGCACAGGAAATCTTGATCAGCTAAGTTTACACAAACATTGACAGAAACAAGAAGAAAATCTAGAGTTCTGGATTTCTGTTTTACTTTTCATTATGGCAATCTATAATTCTTTTGTGTATTCCTTGAAAGAAGTACTGGGATATTAGTACCAAAATTAAATATCTAAAGGTTTTTGATCCCTTCCTATATGTGGCTGTAGACATTATGCCAAGTCTTTACATAAATGATTTCACTCAATCTTCATAACCATTCTAAGATATAAGTACTATTAATACCCCATTTTATAGCTGGAGAAACTGAAACAGGGAGATTGCATAACCTTTCCAAGGACACTCAGGTAGCAAATGACAAAACTGGAATATCTTCCCAGGCTCAACGCAGCCTGCTTATTTCTTGATGTAGGCTAACTAAGCATTTCTCAAAATTCAATTAAGAAAGCATTCATTGAAAGGCTGTTATGGATAAGATACTGTCTTGGGAGTTGAATAAGATATGTATGATACAGAGCTTCAAGACCTATAAAAAGACAGATGTGTACATTACTAATTGTAATACAAAAAAAATGGGTAAAGGGTAAAGTTAAAAAAGAAAAAAAGTAAAGTGCACACAAGAGAAAGGAATTTCAGGAGCCAGGAGTGAGCAAGAACATAAAAATGGCCAATTCTACCTTATAACCTGTTGAAATCTTCTTTGGACCAGTCTTTTACCATAAAAGCCCAATAGATATAGAAATATTTCCTTTTGGTGGTCTTATATATGTGTATCCAATTCAGCTTTTTTTTCATACCATACACAGCACAGCTATTTCTTTTTTATTTTTTCTTTTGAGACGGAGTCTTGCTCTGTTGCCCCCAGGGTAGAGTGTAGTGGCGCGAACTCAGCTCACTGCAACTTCCACTTCCTGGATTTAAGCGATTCTCCTGCCTCAGCCTCCCGAGTAGCTTGAATTACAGGCAGCAGCCACTATGCCCAGTTAATTTTCGTATTTTTAGTAGAGACTGGGTTTCACCATGTTGGCCAGGCTGGTATTGAACTCCTGACCTCAAGTGATCCACCCACCTCAGCCTCCCAAAGTGCTGGGATTACAGGCGTGAGCCACCACGCCCGGCTGCTATTTCTATGTTTAGGACTCAAATAATTTTTTTAATGCCTGTGGTGCAGAGGGTAAAAAATATGCAATAAATAAATCAGCTGTGTGAAAGCTCTCTTAATATATCAAATCATCTTTACAGAAAGTAATTAGAGGCTTCAAAGTCTTCATAAAATAATCCATTCACATTCACTGTCCACTTAAGCAGCAACCTCTAAATTTATGAGTTGCTGAAAAGTCATAAAACTTGCTGAGTATTAATTTCTTAGATGACCCTGGCCTGGTAACAAAAGTGCAAACAAGAGTCAGAGAAGGGAAGTTAACTCCTGCCAAATACATTCCAGACTATTCAAGAATCACTGCCTTCTCAGGGCAACATGCTTTATATATGCTTATGTTATCATTTACTAAAGATCAGGGAATATGTCTATGGTTGTTGTTTAAGGTCTCACATTTTAGCTATTTTTTTCTGCAACTACACTTACTCAGATATAGTTTGTTTTTAAATGCCCAAGCTGTATAAGAACTGTATATGTAAAAAAGTCAATGGAGAAACCATTGCTTTTTTCATTTTCATACTATAAATGTTACTATTGCAAACTAATTTGTACAATCACTAAGTATACTGTCTGGTGGTGAAGATAGTATTGTTTCTTTTTCATTTTAGGAGTGGTCCATTTGTCTTCACAAATCCATGGTCTAGCCAAGCTGCCATTTTTTTAAATTGTTTTTTCTAGTACTGGACAAGGGGAGTTTTACATCCCTTCCCAATGAATAGAGTTCCTATCATTAAAAAGGTGACGTACAACTGAAGAGTTCTTGGCATGTAGTGCTTGACCAAACTCCTCCAGAATCTCTCAGAAATAAAAGAAGGCTTGAAGTATCTTTCCTAGATCAATGTTGGTCAAACTCCCTTTATTTGCATACTGCTGTCATGACTTGTGTCTTTAAAGCCTAGATGCTTATGTACTTAATATTTTAGTCTAAATGGAATCACTATTTTTACTTAAATAAATTTATTTTAAGATAAAAACTCCCTATCGCTATTGTAAGGGAAAAATCAATATCATGTGTCATAAAATGTGTCAAAACAACTAGCTAGATGCAGTTGCTTGCCAAGGCCAGCTTTCTAATTATTAAATAGAGAGATCAACACATGCTAGAGAGCTCTTAAGTACATATTAGTGCCACATTGATTTGTTTTCCTCTGCACACTAATTAGAAGAAAAAATTGCAAACAGGGTGCTTCTCTTTCTGTGTG
This sequence comes from Nomascus leucogenys, assembly GCF_006542625.1. Classification (NCBI taxonomy): domain Eukaryota; kingdom Metazoa; phylum Chordata; class Mammalia; order Primates; family Hylobatidae; genus Nomascus; species Nomascus leucogenys. The sequence goes on along the minus strand of NC_044382.1, from coordinate 111,710,334 downwards.
GCTCAGTGTTATTTAATGCTGTGCCCATTTATCTTCTAATTTCATATTAAATACTCCAAGGAGCCAAGTAGCGCACTTTCAAAGACTGTTCTAAATTATCTGAAATTTCCTAAACGCAAACCCTGCCACTTCTAACTGATCCAGAATAAGAGTTCAGTATCACTCTTATCATCTACAATCTTCTCTGATCGTTCCCTTTCCCCACACCACCCATGCTAAATCTATATTGTGTTTTTTCTCAGAGCAGGACTAGTCTGATTGTCTAGAAATTGTTTCCCAGCTCCACCACAGGCTAGCAGTCACTATTACCTAACAACTTTCTGGCCTAATTCCCATATTTTAAAAAATGGGTGGCCCCTATATATTCATATCTCTTTTAGATTTGATTTTTTACCTTAATTAGGTAAAAGGTTTAGTCATTTCTCACAAATAAAGAGATGACTAAAAAGACCTGTCTTTCCTGAACATCTACTGTCCTGAACTTTAACAATCATTTTAACATGAATTATTTTCCTTTATTCTCCATGTTAATAACTCCACATTCCATTTGGAAACAAGATTCATGTTCTCAGCTCTGGAATAACTAAATTATTCATTCTGGTTTCCATAAACTCTAATTTGGGTTACAATATTTTTCTAATCCACAGTATCATTAAACTATAAAATTCCCACATAGTAATTTTTCTATTAAAAAATCAAATAATGCCAGCACAATTCGTAATTTCTCTTTGAAACCACAGGAAGAGCTTTGTGACCTTTCAAAGTTTTAGTAGTTAAATTAAGTTGTATTAAAATCCCCTTCCCAATTATATTTTTAAAAAAATCAAATTTAGCATTGTTGAAAACCAGAAATAACACCAACATAAAATATGAGTCAGTAGCCAAGCCTTGATGCAGTATATACACTTGTCATTTCTTACACAACTAAAATTTTACCAGGATATTTCCTAAATATTGCATGTGATCAAAAGTCTTTTCACTCATTTTATGGGCTTTAAGAGGCTCACCATAATTTTGCTTATAGCTCTTCTTTCTAATACAGTGGGCACTACCTTGATAATCCACCAAATAATCTAAGATACAAAACAAAGGACTGCTAGCTGGTAAGCCGCTGAGGGACCAAGCCACGAGTCACCCAAAAGCCATCAGAAACTGTACAAAATAACAGGAAAAGGAGAAAATTTCTAGCTAATGCCACAAGAAAACTAGTAGTTCTATATAGACGTTAAACACAAAACCCAGCCATATTTGCACAGAACTCTATACTAGGGTGTTAGCCACTTTTGGACAACTTATTCTTTCTCAAATTAATAAATGGCATCTACATTTGACAGAGCCAATGATTAAAATTAAAAATAAATATGCATTGTATTGACATGTCCCAAATATTAATAATTCATTAAAATGGTCTCAAACTGAGGGGTCTTTTTTTTATTTACATAGACGAAAAATTGCAAGAAAAAAGCAATTAGATGATAGATATGGTATTCCTGTGGTGAACTATTGCAGCAGCTCATCATATTTACCCAGGTATCTCTTTAAGGTCTTATTTGTGAAAGGTTGTGATAAAACCGAAAAGAACTTTTAAATTCATTTGGCTTTTGAGATTATCACTCTATTTAACCTTGAAAGCTTTTTGCATCTTCTCATGTCTTTGTTTGCTTTCAGCAATTTATCTTCATTTTAACTTTAATCCATTTTATATCGCCTGCCTCATCTTTGATCCACAAGGTTCAACCTTTTATTTTCTTTTTTTAATCTGCTGTGTCTACAGTGTGGTAAGGTGGGGATAACAAAGCCTTCTGTCTCCTGTTTATAAAGGGGTATATAATATAATTAGCTTGAATAGGTTATATATACATAAGTATATGTGTGTGTGTGTGTGTGATTAAACAATGTGTGTGTGTGTGCATAATTAACCAATGATCATTTTATCTATTAGATTGAAAGCTGGTATCAAAATGATACTTGTTCCATATTAAGTAGCAATTTCACATAGGATTTTCAACACTGATCCTGCCAGTTACACTATCCTCAAGGTGACAGCATTTTGTCTCAAGTGGCCTAAGCATTTCAACATTACTTCTGACAAAAGTGGAAGCAAACACTTATCAACTTTTCTATAAGAACCATGAAACTAGCATTGCAGTGGCTGTCTTACATCTTTGCATAGAATATCAATAGTTCAGACTAGCTTTGCACAATTAGGATCATTTTTTACATTAGGTATTACAGACACAGACAAGAGACTCTTTGAGCTTTCCAAGGGCCTGAAAATAATTATATATCATTGGCTACAAAATTTAAAAATTAATGAGATATTCGAGTAATAGCTGCAAAAATGTTATGTCACCTGTGACTCAATTCACATACAAACATAATAAAATTTAAATCTCCAGGGCAAAAGAAATAACTAATTCCATTAAAGTAAAATTATCTTAAAATTTTTTATCAAAAATATATTTAATGTGATGATTCAAATATTTGCATTAGAATTAGAATCTGTTTAATATGATAAGTGGGGTCTGCCAAAGCAAGCATGCCTGGGACAAATGTGATCACTATAGATCTTTATTCACATATCAGTAAAACAGTAATTAGAGACTGTGAAACATAGAATTTTGTAAGGCAACAAAAATATCTGTATGAGAACTAGTTGTAGGCTGGAAATTACTTTCTCACAGACATTAAATCAGATAAATTAGGATTTTCCAGGAATCTTACCCAGTGAAAAGAAAATCCCAGGAGCCTTGGGTCTTATTATAATTGGTCTTATTCCTATCTCATTTCTGAAAACAACATGAGTAGGACAGCTGTACTTTAAGATAATTAAAGATGGTTTATACTATTCCGAAGTTATCATGGGTATCAGTATATCTATGATTTTTTTCCAGCAATTTAAGCTTGCCAAAGATATACCATAGCAGAGACACTCAGAAAATGTGCCCATAATGTAGTAATGCTTCATATTTGTTTAACAACTTGGAGTGTCTGACAATGACCCCCTTACATTTTTTACCTGAGAAAAATCAGAGCAGAAAATTATCAGCAGAATGTCACGAGCTTTTAAGGATCAGACTTATAAACTACCTTATATCAAACCACCACATCCTATTACAGTTCCACACCTTGTTGAAGGCCCAATATAAACTTGGGCTTGAAATCAAGCATCCCAGTGTTACAAGCTAGCCTGTTTTTCACAGTAACAATTCCACAGAGGGAAACTGCTCTCACTTCCTAACAGGTTTGAGATGCTGAAATGTGACTGCTTCTCTTCAGTAATTTTCCATCAAATGTGCAAGATACATCTTGACAGTGAAACATCGTTTCTCATTTACCTCTTCAACAAGATTGAAATATTCCTTCTCTATAACAGGACATTCATTTTACTTAAAGAAAACCAGGGCTGATCTCTGTGGTTTCATTTCTTTTTCCAAATACTTTCTCATTTAAAAAATACACCCCAAATAAACAAACAAACAAAAAACACATTGATTTCTTAGCTCATAGGACCTGATAAGAGCAATGCTTTTTAATGTGCTACCAGTATCTGAAAGTGATATGCAATTTGAGTTTTTCTGAGTCAGCCACTTTTAGTGGCTAGCTTTCTTGGTGACCACCTATCTAGTTGCTGAGAATACAGGCTGCAGTAATGAACACAATTTAAAATAATGCACTCAGTGTATGGATTACCAAATCAATGTGTATGAAACCTGCTGGGAACTCAAAGTTTTTGTTTAAAGTAAAACATTTCCAGTAGTAGAAAGGGAAATGATTTTGGAAAGTTGAAATCAGAGTGATGAACTACAGCACAATGTTTCAAAGCTCTGCCCGCCATCATCCCTATCAGAGTTATTACACTGCAATATGAATAAAAAGCCCATCCCACTTATGAATCAATTAGAAGTGAGATTAGGGATGAAGTTCATTCTGACCTACAAGTCCTTGTACAGGAATTTGTCTTTGTCAAACAGCCAGTGGTTCTATTTTCCCCAACTGCTAATACTTGTTCCAGTATAATAGTAGGTTGGATGATAAATAATAAGAAAGGCATTTAATCTTTAAGGTTTCCACATAATAAGCTTCAGTTAACTAAATGATTCCAATGGCCTGAAATATTCCAAAATTTCCTGGGAAAGGATTTAAAAAATGAAATATAACATTTATTAAAGTTTACATCTATAAAAGAAGAATCTAGATTTCACTGCATTCAGGATAAACCTCACTATTAGAACCAGGTGAGAAGTAGTCTCATCTGAAAGAGTGAATAACTATTCTGTTCATCTGTAAAGAATGTGAATATTTTCTAACTGCAAAAGAGCTAGAGGTTGGAGTAGGACAGCTGGCTGAGACTTAGGAGCCAGCCAAGCCCAGCTTTTTATTTGCATAAATTACTTAAATTATTTGCACCTCAGGTTCTTTGTCTGTGAAATGGGACAGGAATAAAGGCAATAACTGCTAGACAGTGGTTCCTGCAGTGCATCCTGAAATATCCTCGGTACTCATGTTCATTAACTTCATATCCCACAATAATTATAAAAGATCAACAAAACATTTCCAATAACTATTTGGAAATTCTGCTTCAATAAATTACATAAAACCATTTTGCTTTCTGAGTGCCGATTTTTTGTGACTAGACATTTCCAGAGTCTAAAAGGTTGTTTGTTGTGTATGTAGATTAAATAAATTTTCTCCCCTGCAAACTTATTTACACTTTTCATCTGATTACCAAAAGCAGGAAACAAAACAATAAAAGCCTTTATTTTTCATCAACATTTCCAAATTCAGCATGGCAGAGTGAAAAAGGATGGACTATGGGATCAGAAATAGTTGTGTTAAAAGTTTGGCTGTAAACATGTTCAAGACACTTGAGAGGTTTGAGCTTCAGTTTCCTCATCTGCCAAACTGGGGTAATACTGCTTTGAAAAGTGAATGAGCTGGCCAGGCACAGTGGCTCACACCTGTAATCCCAGCACTTTGGGAGTCCGAGGCGGGCAGATTATGAGGTCAGGAGATCGAGACCATCCTGGCTAACACGGTGAAACCCCGTCTCTACTAAAAATACAAAAAATTAGCCAGGTGTGGTGGCGGGCACCTGTAGTCCCAGCTACTCGGAGAGGCTGAGGCAGGAGAATGGCGTGAACCCGGGAGGCAGAGCTGGCAGTGAGCCGAGATCGCACCACTGCACTCCAGCCTGGGCAACAGAGGGACACTCTGTCTCAAAAGAAGAAAAAAAAAAAGAGTGAATGAGCTAAGTAAAAACAATACATGCAGTGTGTGTGTGTGTGTGTATGTGAAATTATATATATTTAAAATTATACACATATGTGTATATAAATCTGGCAAGGTGTTTCCAATAATAACCTCATAAATCTATATGTTTTAGATCAAGAATTTACAATTAAGAATGGATTAATAAAATATTTCTATGCAGCATTTAAGTTCGTGGTTAGTGCTCAGTACCTTCAATTTTATCTACATAAGCTATGATACCTAGGTCTACGTATTTTTAACTTAAGACTTTCTTCTAAAATGGCATACTAAGAATCTACATGGGATAAGATATTTTTGTCCAAAGCTAAATTCCAAATAGTGCAAAAAAAAAAATTGTAAATAAAACAACTGCCACTAGGATTCTTAATTTTCAGGTTGACTCCAACTCCTAGAAAGTATCCAATTAGCAGTGGTCTGCATTCCTTCCTTGGGGTATTATGGAAATTAGAGATTTAAAAGATTTTCTATGCAATGTCCTCACTTGCCGTTGAATTCCTTTCCCCCCCCCAGAAAATAGAAAGGAACGAAATGTAAGAACAATATCAATTATTTGGCTTTTACAGTTGAGAAATTGCCCTTGTTTTTAGAAAGGTAGTTGTAGAACTGTCAAGTGATAATATTTGTTTAATGGTTCATGGACGTTTCTTAAAGATGGCTCACATGAACATTTCTGTAGAGTCAACATTGGGAAATGTCTGACAGGTCTTCCCACACACATAGCCTTGTTCTTCTATCCAGCTGTTGATCTTCTGTGGTGTGGTTCACACTGCTTAAAAAACTCAGATCCCAGGAGCTTCTTTATATGCCACATTACTTTTTGTCCCATCTCTTTGTTTTGTTTTCTTTTAGCAATTATTATGTTGTTCATGTACTTGTTTCCTTGTTTAATAAATATGTTCAGCTTGTGTACTAGTCCGTTTTTGCATTACCATAAAGAAATACCTGAAATTGGATAATTTATCAGAAAAGAGGTTTAATTGGCTCACGGTTCCACAGGCTGTAGAGCAAGCATGTCAGCCTTTGCTTCTGGGGAGATCTCAGGGAGGTTTTACTCATGGTAAAAGGCAAAGCAGGAGCAGGCAACTTACATGGCAAGAGCAAGAATTAGAGAGAGATAAGGAGGAGATACTACACCCTTTTTTTTTTTTTTTTTTTTTTTGAGATGGAGTCTCACTCTGTCTCCCAGGCTGGAGTGCAGTGGTGCCATCTTGGCTCACTGCAATCTCCACCTCCCAGGTTCAAGCAATTCTCCTGCTTCAGCCTCCTGAGTAGCTGGGACTACAGGTGACTGCCATCACACCCGGCTAATTTTTTGTATTTTTTTTAGTAGAGATGGGGTTTCACAGTGTTAGCCAGGATGGTCTCGATCTCCTGACCTCATGATCCACCCGCCTTGGCCTCCCAAGGTGGTGGGATTACAGGCATGAGCCACGGCGCCTGGCCACTACACACTTTTTAAACAATCAGATTTCATGAGGACTCATGCACTACAGCAAGGGCAGCTTCAAGGGGATGATGCTAAACCATTCATGAGAAACTCACACCCATGATCCAATCACCACCCACCAGGGCCCACCTCCAACATTAGGGCTTACAATTCAACATGAGATTTGGGTGGGGACAAAGATTCGAACCATATCAGCTTCGGATTATTGCCTGGTTTATTCACCAATGTTCTCTTAATGTCAAGAATATTGCCTGGACTGTCCAGGTACGGTGGCTCACGCATGTAATCTCAGCACTTTGGGAGGCCGAGGTGGGCAGATCACAAGGTCAGGAGATCGAGCCTATCCTGGCTAAAATGGTGAAACCCCGTCTCTACTAAAAATACAAAAAATTAGCCAGGGGAGGTGGCGGGCACCTGTAGTCTCCACTACTTGGGAGGCTAAGACAGGAGAATGGCAAGAATCTGGGAGGCGGAGCTTGCAGTGAGCCAAGATCTTCCCACTGCACTCCAGCCTGGGCGACAGAGTGAGACTCTATCTCAAAAAAAAAAAAAAAAAAAAAAAAGGAAAAAAAATATGCCTGGCCTATAATAAGTACTTAATAATTACTAATTGAAAAAGTAAATCCAGATACCCAATATACATAGTGGAAAGGCTAAGCACTTACAAAAGCATACTGCCTTCCTAGGCTTTCATCAAGGTATGATTCTACCTTCCTTTACAAGTTGTATTTTCCTCAAAAAAAACCCCACAAATCTAACAATGTGGTACTGCCTTTGGCTCAATCCACCTCAGGCCATAATTAAAATAGGGTGCCACTTATCCAGAAAGATAGTAACAAAAACAGTTTCCATTAGGATCAAAACCACATGCAGTCTCATAAAGTGAAAGCCTGAAAAAAACAATCTCAGACAGTAAATCTATGTTTTAGCAAAGCTGACAGAGATTTCTTCGCTAGGAAAAAAAAATGCAGGACAAGCTTTTGTTAGATGGTAAAAGTAGAAAACATCATCGTGATAGTGATCCAGCATGAGGCATAGCTGTAAAGTACCCCTCCTGAATTAATTACTAGAGAGTGCAATTTTTGAGACTGTTGTACAATTTGCACTTCAAGGATTTCTTTACCTATATACAAAATAACTTTTATTTATCATTATCCAACTAACCATATATTATTAGTATTTGGTACTTCTTTCTAAGTTGCCACCTGTCACAACCCTTTTAAATGCACCTAGGCTACTGGCTGCAAACATTTTCTGGGAGCACACAGAAACCTGGACAAAGCCACACGACCCTTATATCCACATTTAGTCCCAAATTTTGTCCCATTTTCAATTAGCTTGTTCTTCTAGTCTTTTAACTCTCATTTGTCTACTTACACTTGCCTCAGACCCTCCCTTCATCTGTAATCTGCATTTTCCTTACACACCATTGTATTTTTTAATTTTTTTGTGTATCTGCTTCTCTCCCACTAAAGACAGACTCTCCTGGTTTCCAATACATTAGAGAGGGAGAGTTCATACCTCTTCAACAGCCTTCAAAAGAATGTTGCCAATCACGCAATGGGTTTTGGGTATCAGGTGGGTTATGCTGCATTCTAATTTCTTTGGCCATTGACAGCCTCAATATGGTAACTGTAATAATTCTCATTTAACTGGAGAATGTCTTTTTGTAATAATATTCTGCTTTGTTTAATCTCGCTTCTTGCATTGCAAGCTCTTTGAGGGCAAGGATAAAGTTTTACTCAGCTTGGAAGCCTTTGCATCAGCTAACACAATACTGTCTACCTACTACTTTTAAAGAGTTGTTAAATTAACTGGATTGAATTAAATTCTTGACAAATGAGATTTTTAAAAAATTTTACTGTCAAGTTTTAATTTCTAAGTGATATGCTTCCATATGTGTAAAATAAAGAACTCTTATTTTATAAATATGTTTTGTTTTGGATAACTTTATAATTCATTGAATAATTGCTGCCTAGCTAGAAAAATCAAACTTGAAAACAAATACAAGCAAGGCAGCATTTTAAATTGTTATACAAGTTGATCCTGATAGTATGCATTAGAATTACCTAGGAATATTTAAAAAGGGGAGGGGACTAAATCTCAGATGTACTTCCTGAACTGGAATCCTAGCTGACACAGACATACATCCCTGGTAAGTACCACTGATAGAAGCAGAGGCAAGTATAATTAAAGAAATTTGGAAAATCAAGATACCTTACAGAGATACCATGAAAATCAAATGAGTTTCATTTTGAGAAAAGGCATCATAGACTGAAAAATGCTCTAAAGTATTAATGGCCATTATCATCACCATCACTACTTCTAGTAGGGATTTTCAGGTAGCTGCCTAGAAGAAAAGTTTTTGAGCTTTGCTTCAGGGATACACTGTTTCTGAAACAGACCACATTTTTTAAACAGCCCATGAATCTTCACTTTTTCACCGTGATTAATTTTTGTTTACTCAATACTTTTTCAAATCAGTCCAACCCTTAAAAATCACCACTCTTTTTCTGATTTATAAAATTATCCTCTTTAAAGCTTACTTCAATTCTCAATCCATTCAAGTGCTTCTAACTTGGTACATTTTTCTTTTTAATTTTTAAAAAATTCATAAAAGGGGTACATACTCATCTCTTAGACAATATAAATTACAGAATAATATGTGGTATTAGTGTGATTCAAGTCCTTAGACATTAAATAGTATCAATCACAACTTAATCTGTAAATATAAAAATGTCTAATATATGCAAAATAATTTAATAGCTGATTGTTTTGCTTCAACATGAAACTTTGCCGGATTCTATTTTGCCTATGCCATAATTCTTAATTAACATTCTTAGGTTCCACAACATGGTTCAAAAACAATGGTAAATCATTACACTACAGACAGTGGTTTCTCGATTAATTTCTAAGCACCAAGAGCAATTCTGCTATTTCAAGCTGCACTTAGATCATAAATTATTCTGTAGGCCCTGTTGCCTGTACCAAATAAATGTAGAGTTACTCATCTATATGAAGATGGCAATTTGGCAAAATATTTAGAGCACAAGGAACAAAAGTATTACCTCTTCTTGGTCAGGACCCTCTTGCAGCTGAAAATGATGATGAAAAACTCACCAAATAGTCCCTGAAACAGTTGTTGAAAACCTGCTTCATCTTCAGCAGTCACCTGAGAAGAAACTAGTTAACAGCTTGACAGATTCAAGACAGGAACAAGCAACTTCCCTTGGCACTATTTTAAGTTGCTGCAAGGGAGGGTGAATCAGTGAAACTGGGGTCAGGGGAAAAAAGTAATAATTGCTTGTTAGAAAAGAAGAGGTATGCAATAGACAATACTAAAAAAACAAAGTTACACATCCAAAATAGGCATTAAAAATAAACCATTATTAAGTACATGTACTTAGAAAAATTATTTTAATTTTGTTTTACTTCTAGTAAATGAAAGACATATGTCTAGAAATCAAAATAAAGTTTAATTTTTTAAAAATGATATTAAACCACAGAAGTCTGTTCAACAATTAGCGTAACCCACAGCTCTTAGAATACTGCATAAGTTTTAATAGGGTCATCCAACACAGGAAAATAATTTGTGAGTATCAGATTGATGTAAAGTAGCCTCACCTAAAATAGATATGATGATAGCAACACCATAGAACGGAGGTCGGCAACCATTTTTTCTAAAGGTCAAGATAGTAAATATTTCAAGTTTTGGGCGAGCCATATGGCCTCTGTGGCAATTTCTCAACTCTGCCATTGTAGGGTGAAAGCAGCTATATAAATATGTAAACAAAAGGGCATAGCTGTGTTCTAACAAAATTTATTTATAAAAACAGTCAACTGACTGGGCTTGGCCCACAGGCTGTATATATTTTCCAACCCTGCCATAGTATATTAATTCCTGCTCAGGAAGCAAAGGGGAAGTTCTTGCTGCTTCTGAGATCCACAAACCTCTCTCCTTTTCCCAGTCCCCCTTTAGCCACACACACACACACAAAAATCCTCCTCTATCTTGTTTTTATCTTAGAGCCACTTTCATTCGTCTCTATTTCCAGGACACCAATTTTAATCTTCTCAAGGGACTCTGGCTTTTGGAAACCTCATGATATGGTTTGGATGTGTGTCTCCACCTAAATCTCATCGAATTGTAATCCCTAATTTGGAGGTGGGACCTGTAGGAGGTGATTGGATCATGGGGGTGGAGTTCTCATGAATAGGTTTCCCTTCCACCATGGTTGTAAGTTCCCTGAGGCCTCCCCAGAAGCAGATGCTGCCATGCTTCTGGTATAGCCTGCAGAACCATGAGCCAATTAAACCTCTTTTCTTTACAAATTACCCAGTCTTAGGTATTTCTTTATAGCAATGCAAGAATGAACTAATACACCTCACTAGAAAGGAAAGCGCTGGACAGCAATTTCTGCTTTGCAGAATCATAATGTAGCTGCTGCAGCTTTATACTCTCATCTGAACAATAGGAATTACAATGGTACCCACCTCAGGGGATGCTGTGAGAATTAAGTGTTCCATCTGTAAATGCTTAGTAAAGTCCCTGGCATGTAGAAGGTGTTCAATAAAGTTTAGCTATTATTATTATATTTATGCTCTTCCATAAACCTTTTCTGAGGAAAGGAAACAGCTAATGTTTTACCTGCACTAAAAAAAAAAAAGAGAAAATACATGGAGAGAGAATTATTTTTTAAAAACAAAATTCTCAAAACGTTATCCTTTCACATAGTGTGACCAAACGTGGCACTAACTGGTGTAGTAACTAGAGTGTGATCTTAAGATACTTTCTTTGACTCACTTTATAATATAAGATCAAAAGTGAATAACCTCTGAACTATTCATCAAAACACTCACATCCTGCCTATGAACTGTGAGAGGGTAATATGGTGACAATATGGATAAACCTGATAAAAGGCCAGTAACACCAGCCACCATATCTCCAGCAAGCAAGCTGAGGGTCAACACTGCCTCCAGGCCACCACCAGAACACAACCGGATCCAACAGAGCAAAAGTAAGTACAACTTTGCTCATCTCTCATTCCTACTAATAAAGTGCCATACACTTGGGCTTTGATTCTTAATCACAGAGGCTATGGACAATGGGTTCTTCTTGAAACAAATGTCTGTTTCCACACAAAATGAGCAGGTATATAATCCAGATTTTTCCTAACTGTTCAGTGGAGAAACAAACCCTAATTTCCTGTCCTAGGAAGTCAAGCATATGGGATTGCATATGAAAATTTCAATTTTCTGCATTTTGAAGAAACATGCTCATCCCGTGGACTTTGAAAATATTGACACTCATGGTCACTTTTATGCACACTATGTGTTTGTAGTTCTGGGCACAAACAGATAATGTACATGTCTCTTAAAATAATGTTGTCCCTTTTAAAAAATTGATTATTTTAAGTTACTGTTAATTAAGTGGCTTTAGCACAAATAACATATTTACTTTGTATCCCAAGATGTCATTATATGTACCATTCATTTTCAAAAATTGGCTCACATAAACAAAAGCAAGTTGAAATTATGAAAATAAAATTTCTGTTCAGATTATTACCAAGGTATAATCAAACATGTTTTAACACATTAAACAACTAAAGATTGTTAGGCATTTTTATATCCATAAATTAAACTTGACTGCTTATTCAACCCTTTCTTTTATTAATACAGCATTTTGGTGGCACTTATTGGGTAGTAATGGTGAAAATGCCTGCTATTTCCCTGCCACCATCACTCAAAACTTCAGTAGCATCTGAACTCTTCTCTTTTTACCTGAAAATCTACTTAGTTTCTGGAACCCTAAATATAATAATTGGCTCCCAATTTTTGGCTCAGACATCTATAGTAGGGTCAGAGATCTTTTTCTCTTTTTCTGTTTATCTCATTATCTAAGATTTCTGCCTCACCTGGAATTCAGCTTCATGCGTGCCCCTAAGATATACTAATCCATCTGTTCAGGAATGTAGAGCCTTCTCTTTTTCTGTCTCTGCCATATCCTATCTGACACAATCTGTTCCCAACTAAGATTCAGTTCTGTTAATCTGCAGGGTATAGATCACATGTTAGCATGCATGTAATGACTATGAAAATTGCCATGGCTAAGAAAACAAGGCATGTATTCATTAGGGTTTTGTTTAAACTTATGTTATCAAGAATAACTGTTTAAGTTAAATGCTTGCTATTAAACATCTATAATATTAAAAAAGAAAATATTTTTGAATATCTTCAAAGTGGTAAGATATAAATTTTCAGACAAACTAGCCGAAATTATAGTCAATTCTCAATGATCTTGAAGGCATATGATCTTTATTGAATTCATTTAAGCAAACTGTCAAAATTGTTTACCATGCCTACAATATCCATATTGTTTTATTTCTATTCCCCTCCATTAATAGCTATCACCTAGCCCACAGTTTCAAGTGAATACACTATCCATTTGTATGCCTATGAGTGATATTGAAGTGTTCTACATCAGCACAGGCACTAACTAATCAGAATACTCTGGGCCACAATATAGATTACTTTCTTCCGCATATCACACTCCAACTAGGTGTTCTATGGACATCCTTTGGCACCGTGATTCAGAAAGTTAGGCGAGGCTCCCACTAATCATCTGCATCTAGCCAAGAGATGAAGAAAGAAAAAATGAATACGGAGAAGGAATACCTACACTTACATATCTTGGCCTGGAGATGATATACTTCACTTCCCCATACATTCCATTGGCAACAATGAGTTACATGCCCCACCCAAATGCAAGAGGCCTACGACGATAGCCTAGCAATCTACTGAGTGGTACAAACCATTATTTCTGCCACATATAAAAAATGTTAAAAGGTAAAAAAATGCTGCAGAAAAAAAAATTGACCAAGACTAAGGTACATTTGAAGTACACAGGGAAAGAGTTTGCAAATTTAAATGACTTGCTTGGAATAGGCCTGATTGAAGAGGTGACAAGTGAGGAAAGGCTTGAAGAGCAATATAGGTAGAACCGCACATGTTATCTGGAGGAATTCATTTCTGGAAAAGCAAAAAGCCAGTTCAAAGGTCCTGATGTGGGATAGCACCCGGTAGGTTCAAGGAAAAATGAGAAGGCCAATGTGATTAGAGTAAAGTGTTACAGAGGACATCTGAGAAGTAAAGGGGCCCAGTAGAGTTGTAAAAGTCATTGTAAGGACTTGACTCTGAAAAAAATAGAAAGCCCTTGCATTTTTACTTGAAGAATGAATTGCTCTGGGTTACATTTTAACAAGACAACTCAGAATGCTATTTGAGAATACACTGGAGAGGAACAGGTATAAAAGTTAGAGACCAGTTAGGAAACTATTACAACAATCCCAATAAGCGATATCCGTAGGTTAGATCCAAGGATTAGCAGAGATTTTGAGAAGTGGCAAAACTCTGTATATATTTTGAAGGTCGAGGCAAGGTATATTCTGATAGATTGGATATAAACTAAGAGAATGAAAGCAGGCAAACATGACCCCAAGATTTTTGGCCTGAGCAAGTAGAAAGTTGAAGTTGCCTTTCACTGAGATGGGGAAGACTATGAGTGAAGCAAATTTGTGGGAAGGACAAGACTAAGAATCCATTTGTGGATATGTTAATTTTGAAATATCTATTGGACATCTGAATAGATTTTTCAAATAGTCAGTTGGATATATGGTCCTGAAATCATGGGAGAGGTCTGAGCCAAAGATACAAATTTGGCAATTGTTGACACTGGATAATATTTAAGCCATGAGGCACAGGAGATCAGCAAAGTAGGAAGGATAGAGAGAGGGCTGTCGAAAGTCTGAGTTGCCAAAGCAACATTAAGAGGACAGGATAAGTAAGACAAACTAAAAAAGTGGAGAGAGAGAAGATATAAAGTAATACAGAAAGAAATCCAGGGAAGTGTGGTGTCCTGGGAGTGAAGTGAAGAAAGCATTTTCAGGAAATAGGAATTATTGACTGTGTAAAATGCTGCTAATAGGTCAAGTAAGATGAGTACTGAGAATTGAATTTAGCGCCAGAGGGTCTTTGTTGACCTTGATGAGAGCAGCTTTGGTGGGATGTGGGGTGGCAAAATCCTGAGAAGAGTGCATATAAGAGAGATACAAAGAGAGGATTTGGGGACTGGAAGTGTAGATAACTCTTTCATGGACTTTTGCTGTAAAAAGAAGCAGAGAAACCAGGCTGGAATGGAAGTTTTGTTAAGAGATAGGGTTTTTTTTTTCTTTGATGAGGTAATACCAGGTTGTTTCCAATATGTTTTAACAGTAAGATGCTTGAGACTCAAATATAATTACAGACTTACTTTAATTTATATATTTCTTTAGATGCTGGTGATAGTGGCACAATTTTCAGTTCTATTCTTGGTCAAAAATATAATTATTTTGGTTTCCCTTCAATGATTAACAAAGAAAAATGCTTATTCAACCCTGCTAAAAAAACTTGTTACTCTAAAAACATATTGTATCAACTAATGCTTTCTCCCAGTTTACCTTAAAGTTAGTACAATTCTCACCTTGGGAAAATGTGAAAGGTGCATTGATCCCTCTGTCCCGGTTTGCCAAAGTATGACACACAGTAGTGTCTTTCCCTTTTTAATTCGAATCAGCAAATTGTTTCTCTCCTCCAGTCCTTTTGCCTAAAAAACTATATCTTCCAAAATTAAAAGAAATGTATGTCTTCAGAAGATGAATCTGTATCTACACACACAACATCACTCTCACCATCAGCATCTCTACAGTGGCTTTTTAGAAGCAAGAAGCTCCTCGAAAAAAGCCTAGTTGTTCCACGCCTTCCACCCTTAAGTAGAGTTTATGTGGCAACTTTGTGACTAACTGGTGACAAGTCTATCATGCAGCATAGAGCTGAAGCTATTAAGAATGGATATTACTATGTCCAGGGGAAAAGGCTAGAGGTCAATGAACATTCACCTTTTATTCCACAGTAAACACATAAAGTTTAACTTTCTGAGCCATCTGTTGGTTCCAGTAAAGGAAAGAAATTAGAGACTGCAAATATATAATGCAAAATTTTTAAATACTCCTTTAAATTAACATTAAGCACCTAAAATAACTGTTTTGGTAAGAAACAGCATGTAGGTGTTTTTCAGAAATATTTCTGATTATTTAAGTAAGTGGTTACCAAACAAAACTCATTGAAATAGAACAGGAAGTAATTGAGTGCCTTTAACTGAACCAACATTTTCTCAGAGCCTATAATGTGCCAGCCTCTGTGCTGGGAGTACAAAGATTTTTTTTTTTAAAAGACATTTTCCTAACCTATGAACAGTTCACATTTTCATGGGAGAGACAAAAAGCTAAAAAATGAAGATATGATGTGGCATAAAACTATTACAGATATGTACAAAAAGATATGGAAGCACAGAGTCATCTATTCCACTGGTAAAGAAGGGAAAACTAAAGAGAGGAGTTAATATTTGAAGGATAAAAATGTCTTCCTAGAGGCAAGAGAGGGTTGGAGGAAGTCAGAAGGAGAGGTCAAACAATTTAAGACAGAGGTAATGGGAAGAACAAAGCTAGGTGACTATAACATGATGTTATCAAGAGAGAAACATGCAGTCATCATAATTCCAGTAGTCCTCCTTCTCCAAAACAAGGCAGCCAGAGCAAACGATGAACCCGACTTCCCAGACGCTGTCTCTGAAGAGAGCACCTGGAAGGGAGTCCATCACTAACATATGTGGCAGCCGTGGAGGTGGTAAAGGAAGAATACCACCTATGAGGAAACTCCTTGCAGAAAGAAATAAACAGGAAAGTTTCCCTTGATTCCTCTATTTTCCTCACTACCACCTTCCCTACCATTATCTCAATCATTAGCCAGTCTTGTGATTTTCTCTCCAAAACATATCATAATTTCACCACTTTTCACTATTTTCTCTGACACCCCACAAATCCAAGCCACCATCACCTCTCTCCCGGATTACTATAATAGGTGTCTCCCTAACAATTATATGTCCCCAAAATCTAGAGTGATCATTTTAAATCATAAATCAGATTATATTGCTCTCTTAAAGTCTCCATTAGAGCCCTATATTAATCAGAACAAAAATCAGTGTCTTATTTTTATCTATAAGGCCATGTATGACTTGGCTCCTGCCTATGCCTCCACCCTCATCTATTTATTTACTTTGGCTGGAATTCTCCTCCCCATGACCTTTATATAGTCAACTGTCTCTCCGTATGGTTTCCAGCCAAAGTGTCACCCCATCAAAACCTTTTGTAATCATACTCTCTAAAGTGGCTCCCCTGTTCCACTCTCTATCCATTACCCTGTTATATTTTCTATGTAGTACTTATCACTATTTGAAATGATCTTGTTTACTTATCTTGTTTACTTGTTTACTGCCTCTTTTCTCCCACTATGCTAGTAAACTCCAAATATTTAAGAAATTTTTCCATTTTGGTTACTTCTGTTTCCCCAGTTTTGGTAGAGGGATAAAGGTGCTCAGAGAATTTTTAGAAATTTGCTCTGTGATGCACTATATACAATTTCTGTGTATTCTTCTAAGAAACCTAATACGAAGGCCTTCTTCAAAGTATTCAGAGACAGATCGAAGTGCCATGGTTTCTGACCATGCAGTCTTGGGCTTCAAAGAAAACAGGCCCCACTTTATATAGAATGTAAGTGCAAGTCCTAGTTAGAGATGCCCCCTCCATGAATAGTATAATTCCTATGTAATGAAAGTATTTACGTGCCCATTTGTCTTTATGAAACAATATATTTAGTGGTAATAGTCAAGGGCAAGAGGATTTACACAGGAGCTATAACTGATAGAAGTTCTGATGAGGATTTTCCAGAACTAGAAAACAAGGAAAATTAAATTTTGTCACAAAAATGTTGATAGTGAATAATGAAACTGGAAAATGAGGATTTTGGAGATAGAAATGGCATTGTGATTCCTTCCAACACATTCCATGGAAGAGAGACCTCACATTTAGAAGACAAACAGTCACCAGAGAGAAATCCTCCACTGTGCAAGATTCTTGAGGTTTTACCATGAGCTGAAAAAAGTCTCCAATTTCCCTATCTCATTCCATATTTCTCATGCAAGCTTCTGATTATAATTCAGTGTCCCTGGTCCCATGATGCTAGGAAAAGAGTTGAGCTAGATCAAAGTCAACATGATGCAGTCACCAGAAAGAGTGGGATTGTCTGTGGGCCTTGGTGATACTGCATCACAGCCCAACTTCTTTCTTAGCCCAACTCGGCCTCTTTCACTTCCCTTCTGCATATGTTAGTCCCAAGAGCACTTCTTAATATACTCTCTATGTTATGAGCCCAATTTCCAGCTTACAGTTTGCATTCCTGGGAATCCAATCTGCAATCTCTGTCTTCAAGAACAGCAGGATCCAGGTGTTCAAATGAGATTGTTAGCAATCTGTCTCTGTCTCTCAGCTCTGCATTAAATTCATAATTAGCAAGGCTCTCCTTTGTGATAGAAATGATACTAGATTTTACCAAAATTTATTTTCCAAAGGCAAATTCATGCATATAAATTTGTCTAATGTCAACTCTTTTCAGAAATTTTGGTTAACAATGGGTAGATATAAAGTAGGCTGATATGCCATTTGAGGAATTGATGAAATAAAATTAAATACGCCTAAAACTGGAGAAAATATAGCATAAAAATCATCCATAAGAAATGAACAGTTATTCTAATTTCTCACAATAAATAATTGGGTATATGAACTTGGAAATAACTAAGAGGTTTGACGTAAAAAGGTAAAATTATTCAAAGCAGTGTTTAGGAAATTAGAATGTCCAGAAGCAATTGCAATTATTACTATAATGTACTGTATGATTACTATGTCAGACTTGACATATGTGACACAAAAATACAAGAATTTGAAGGATCAAAATTAATTGGCTAAAAATCCTTAAAATAAGAAGATATGTCTAAAGCATAAAATGAACTAGAAGGTGAGAGGAAAAGTCAACCCAAATATTACATTTTGCTACGATGTTTTAGAAATAAACTAAGGTTTAAATGTCACATGGAAAATTGGCAGAGGGATCTTAACAACGCTAAACGCTAATAATATTAAAAAAGATGTTAAAAATATTTGAAGTAAACAGATATTGGAAAAAATTCACATGAACTGCTATTGATTATTGGTGATGAAATACTGCTTTGTAAATGTTAAATATATATATTTAAGAAAAATAAGTCACCCTATAATCTTTAGAATTCATAAACTAGAATATTATTTAAACTGCTTATATGAAGAAAACTAAAAACTAGTAATCTTCATAAGCTTTTAAAAGCATAGCACCCAGGATAAATTGTGGTAATCTTTACAAGTTGTTAAAATAAATAAGATTTTGGTAAATTGTTATATTTTCCATATAACAAATTTTCATTAGGAAAATTTAATTTCAGATAATTAGTTTTTGGAGAATGGATTTTCAGTGAGTTAGCCTGTCTCCAGCAAGATAGCTACTGGCAGCCATAGTCTTTTCTATTATTTTTAAAAAATATTTTTTTATAATCTTATGTTCTACTAAGCAGCTCAACTCTATCTAAAATGCATACTTTGTTCCCAAGAGCTCCAACAGAAGTCCTGGCATTCATATTCATCAGGAGAGCTTGGATCATGAATCCAGAGTAAATGTTCACCAGTAAACGTGGCCAGAGACATGGAATCTGGTGAGCACTCAGTCTTGATCCTGGTGACCCTCTCTGGACCTAGGAGAGCAATCAGGCCATGTGAATCACATGGACTGCAAATGGGAGAAGGAAAACTCCCAGAAGGAAAACCTGGGTCTATTACCAGAAAAGAACAGCAGATGTCTGTTACATCTTTCAGTCTGACACTTGGAATAAACTGTTGTCTAGCAGCATTTCTCTAACCATTGCTAATGAAGCTACATTTCATTATGGCTTTCAAAAGAGGACAACTTATTAGACCCGTATTTTTTCAATCCAGTTGAACTCAGAGAGAGGGCAAAAAGAACTTATTTATTTATTTATTTATTTATTTATTTATTTATTTATTTTATTTTTTGAGACAGAGTCTCCCTCTGTCACCCAGGCTGGAGTGCAATGGCAAGATCTTGGCTCACTGCAACCTCCGCCTATCAGGTTTAAGCAATTCTCCTGCCTCAGCCTCCCAAGTAGGTGGGATTACAGGTGCCTGCCACCATGCCCAGCTAATTTTTGTATTTTTAGTAGAGATGGGGTTTTACCATGTTGGCCAGGCTGGTCTCTAACTCCTGACCTCAGGTGATCCTCCCGCCTCAGCCTCCCAAAGTGCTGGGATTACAAATGTGAGCCACCGTGCCTGGCCAACTTGTTCTTTATACCATGCTTTTAAGACACAATCTTATCTTTTCCTTTTCTTTTCTTTCTTTTTTTTTTTTTTTTTTGCGACATAGTCCCACTCTGTTGCCCAGGCTGGAGTCCAGTGGCCTGATCTCGGCTCACCTCCCAGGTTCATGCCATTCTCCTGCCTCAGCCTCCCAAGTAGCTAGGACTACAGGCGCCAGCCACCACGACCAGCTAATTTTTTTTTTTTTCTATTTTTAGTAGAGACGGGTTTTCACCATGTTAGCCAGGATGGTCTTGATCTCCTGACCTCATGATCCGCCTGCTTCAGCCCCCACAAAGTGCTGGGATTACAGGCATGAGCCACCGCGCCTGGCCCCCTTTTTTCTAATTTTAAGGGGTTTTAAAAATATTAATCTCTCTGCTTTTTTGCTTGAATTCCAACATTTAAATTACTATTCTATACTTCTGATTGACAAAGAAAAGAACGTCCCCAGATTAAAGTAAACACAATTTGATACGTTAGTTATTACAAACTTTCATGGAAAATTACTATGCAGAATTTTAAGCTAATATGTAGTTAACTCTTAACACATGAAATACTATTACATTTTACCAAGCTTAATCTCCAAATCATTAACTCTACCATAGAAAATTGAGAGTTGATATATTTGTAATGAAACAAAATACAATTACAAGAGTCAAAATTGAACCTTCAGATACTGAAAATGTCCTCACGTTCTTTCCTTCAATAATCATCCAGAAATATATGTTCAGAACCTGCTGTGAGCCAAAAACTGTTCCAGGCACTAGGAATAGACTACAACAAACATCCTACCCTCATGTGTCTTATATTTAGCAAAGGAAACAGACAACAAACAAATAAATACATAGGTCAAGCATTATGAAGAAGAATCAATCAGGACAAAGCAATTGAGAATGAAAGAGGGCTACTTTAGACAGAGTGGTGAGAGTTTCAAGGGACTCAATTGAGTTTTATCTCAACTGAGAAAAAAAGGTGAGAAAAATGCAAATAGGAAACCAAATATTACTTTTATTTCATCCTGATTTTGAAAAATGTATCTGATATCTGTGGGCAAATGAACTTCCTAATATTAAAGCCCCAAAATTAGATAGGTTCACCAACACAGTTATTGTCAGTGCTGGAAAACTGAAAACTCCCCATAGGATCAGAGCCCTCTCATAGCAGCACAGCACAGAGCAGAGCGGACCTCATACTTCTGCAAGCAGCCAGATCCCAAGGACAAGGAGGGAGAGGCTCTAATTCCTCCTTTTAATCACCCAAGTAAATAAAGTCACAGCTCCCCATTCAGTGCAGAGTGAATGAGAGGCTAGAGACAGGACAGGTATGTTATTTACATCCCTTGGCATCCAAGGAAACAAGAGGAGGGGATAAGAAAGATCACTCCTGAACCTGTGGGGTTTTTTCCTAGCCACATTCTGCTGCTCAGGTGCAGGGGCAGGGACAAAGTAGGTAGGCAGAGAGTTGGTTGGACTTAACTAGGGATACAGCCTGATGAGTATTACAGAAGGCAGGAGAGGGTTCGGGGTGAGGAAGAGAGGTGTTGAAAGTATCTGCTGGGAAGTAATTGTAGTAAAGGACCATAGAATGTAAATTGGATAAGGAGAAAAGTAAGTCCATTAAGACAATAACAGACAACGAATAAGTGGTGCAGTAAATGGATTAGATCCAAAGGTAATCAAATAATTGTTGGAGACAGGGAATTGGTAAGTGACCTAGAAATATAAGATAGCTCATCTAGTAGGGAAAATAATGGCCTACGAAAGACGTCCACATCTGAATCCTCAAATCTGTGAATATGTTACCTTACGTGGCAAAAGGGAATTTGCAGATGTGATTAAGGATCTTGAAAATGGGAGAGTTTCCTGAGTTACCTGGGTGAGCCCAATATAATCAAAATGGTCCTTATAAGAGGGAGATATGGGGATCAGAGACATGGGGATCAGACAAAGGAGATGTGATGAAAGAAACAGGGTCAAATTCAGAGAGAGTTGAAGACTCTAGGCCGCTAGCTTGAAGGAGGAGGACACAGTTGCAAGGCAAGGAAAGCAGGTGGCCTCTAGAAGCTGAAAAAGGCAATAAAATGCATTCTTTATAGAGCCTCTAGAAGGAAGGCAGCTCTGCTTACACCTTGATTTTAGCCTGTGAGACCCATTTTGGATATCTTACCCCAAAATCATAAGATTAAAAAATTGGTGTTGTCTAAGCCACTAAGTTTATTACAGCAGCAATAGGAAACTAACAGTTGGTAAAAAAGTGTAATGCCTGAAGTCCTTATTTTGAAGGTGGTATAACTGTTAGTAATTCAGTCTGTGGTATGACATGGACTAAAGTGGGGCCAGGAAAAGTGAGGTCTAGGAGCTCAGTGGTCTCAGGCATGGTCATCCTCGTGGATATTGAAGTCTCCGAAAATGAAGAGTAATCTAGATGCTCAACTCTTCAGAGAATGAGGGGGAGGCTGGTAGATTCCCAAGAAAGGATGATGGACTTCAGAGGATCTTGTCTTTTGTGGGGGACAGGGAGATACGGCTGTCTGAAGGAACAATGAAACAGAAAGAGGGTAAATAAAAAGTCACTAATGGAAAGAACTAGAAAGTAATCAGTGTTTTCAAGGATGACCAGATTTCAGTTAAAGAAAAAAGGTGAAGGGAATGATGAGAAGAGAGTTGAAGATACCAGAGAGGTTAGATTTTGATGATAAAAAGAGCACAGTGAAAGATTTGGAGTATGGAATGGGAGTGAATGATGTAGTCATATTAGGGGATATTCAAGGTTTATGGGACATGAGCCCAGGTGATAATGTATGAACTGAGATTCGTGGATTTCCAAAAGTGACTTAAGTAAACAAGGGTGTAAAGCATGATGAAATTTGTCATGACACTTTTTAAGAAGCGTAAGCAGTTCTGAATGTAGCATTTTTTGAGGATTGTTCCTTGAATAGTTGTAGTTTTGAGGTCAATGAACACTGATTATTTTGCCAGCAAAAAGCAAGTGCATTCTGGGCTTCTTTTAAGCCTGTCTTAGGAGCTTGGACACATCAGAAACTCACAGAGCTGGGAGGCCTTGATGAAATCCGGGATCCCAAGAGGCCCCCAGGCCTCCTATGATGATTTCAGAGAGTGGGTCATGGCTGTGGGAAGGGAGGTGAAACTGTGAACCTCTCACCAAGTGCCTGTGAAGCATGTTGGGTCACAGTAAAAAGAGAGATAAGCAACAGAAATTAACCTTATCATATAAAGGTTTTCTTAGGTCTGCAGTCCTACTATTCCCATAAACTCAAGTATCTTAACAATAAATATTACTATATAACAAAAGGTTATATAGTAATCTTTTTATGTATATAGTAATATAGATATACACACCCCCACACACACACATATATATATATACACACACACACACATATATATATATAGTCTTTTTTTTTTTTTTTAGATGGAACTTCACTCTTATGCCCAGGCTCGAGTGAAGTGGTGTGATCCCAGCTCACTGCAACCTCCATCTCTGAGTTCAAGCAATTATCCTGCCTCAGCCTCCTGAGTAGCTGGTATTACAGGCATGTGTCACCACACTCAGCTAATTTTTGTATTTTTAGTAGAGACAAGGTTTTGCCATGTTGGACAGGCTGGTCTTGAACTCCTGACCTCAGGTGATCCACCCACCTCGGCCTCCCAAAGTGCTAGGATTACAGGCGTGAGCTACCACGCCCAGCCTATATTATTTAATATATATATAGTAATATATATATATTCTTCTCAAAAGATTGGGAAGAAGGAAATAAAACCCCTTGTTCACAGATGGTATAATTATTTATGTAGAAAATTCCAAAGAATCATAAAAAAAAACCTGCCTAGAACTACTAAGCAATTATAGCAGGATTGCAGGATACAAAATTAATATACAAAAGTCAAGTGCTTTCCTGTATACCAGCAATGAACAAGTAGAATTTGAAATTAAAACTACAATGTAGCACCCTAAAAATGAAATATTTGTGTATGAACCTAACAAAATATGTATAAGATCTATCTGAGGAAAACTCTGATGAAAGAGATCTGAATAAATGGAGATATATTCCATGTTCATTGATAGACTTCAAATTGTTAAGAGAGAATTCTTCCCAACTTGGTGTACAAATTCAATGCAGTCTTAATCAAAATTCCAGCAAGTTATTTTGTGAATACTGACAAACTGAGTTTAAAGTTAGGAACTCACAGAGCTGGGAGGCCTTGATGAAACCCAGGAATATAAACTTGATGTATAAATTCAATGCAGTCAAAATCCCAGCAAGTTATTTTGTGAATATTGACAAACTGAGTTTAAAGTTCCCATGGAAAGGCAAAAGATCCAGAATAGTCAGCATAGTATTAAAGAAGAACAAAGTTGGAGAGCTGACATTACCCAACTTTAAAACTTGCTATAAAATTACAGTAATTAGGACTTATTGTCAAAAGAATACACAAATAGATAAATGAAACAGAGTAGGTATCCCAGAAATAAACCCACACAACTATAATCAATTGATTTTTTACAAAGGAGGAAAGGCAAATAAAAGGAGAAAACATGGGGTTTTCTACAAATGGTGATGGAAGTACTGGACATGAACACGTAAAAAACAAGAAGAATCTAGCAGAGACTTTACACACTTCACAAAAATTAACTCAAAATAGATCAAAGGCCTAAATGTAAAACACAAACTATAAAAATCCTAGAAAATAACATACAGGAAAATCTATAAGAAACTGGATTTGGCAATGATTTCTTAGGTACAACACCAAAATTGTGATCCATGAAAGAAAAAATTGAGATGCTGGACTTCATTAACATTGTAAACCTTTATGAAACAGAGTGTTAAGAAAATGAAAGACAAGCCACATGTTTGCCGGTATCTGAAATGTACAAAGAACTCTTAGACTCAAAAAAAAAAGAAAAGAAAAGAAAACAACCCAATTTTACAATGGGCAAAAGATCTGAAAAGACATCTCACCAAAGAAGACACACACATGCCAACTGGACATATAAAAAGATGCTCAACATACATTAAGGGATAGCATACTGAAACAACAGTGAGATACTACTGTACATCTGTTAGTATTAGAATGTCTAAAATTCAAAACACTGACCATTAAGGGATAGCATATTGAAACAACAGTGAGATACTACTATACATCTGTTGGTATTAAAATGTCTAAAATTCAAAACACTGACCATATGAAATACTGGCCTGGATGTATACAACTGGGAACTCCCATTTATTGCTAATGGGAATGCAAAATAGTACAGCCACTTTGGAAGATAGTCTGGCAGTTTCTTACAAAACTACCTATACTCTTAAGAGAGGATCCAGCAGTAGGGCTCCTTGGTATTTACTCAAAGGAACTTAAAATGTATGCCCACACAAAAACCTGCACATAAATGTTTATAGCAGCTTTATTCATAATTTCCAAAACGTGAAAGCAACCAAGATGTTGCATTCGATAGGTGAATGGATAAATAAACTGTGGCATATCCACACGGTGGAACATTATTCAGCAATAAAAGTTATACAAAAGACGTAGAGGAAACTTAAACACATATTGTTAAGTCAAATAAACTAATCTGAAAAGGCTAAATACTAAACGATTCCAAATAAATGACATTTCATAAAAGGCAAAGTACAGGAAAAGTTAAAAAAATAAAATGGTTGCCAGTGATCCGTGGGAGATAGGGAGAGATGAACAGGCATAACACAGGTAACTTTTAGGATAGTAAAACTATTCTGTATGATATTGTAATGGTGGATACATGTCATTTTATATTTGTCAAAAACTACAGGATATTTAATACAAAGGGTAAATGATGATGTCCACTATGGATTTCAGTTAATAATAAGGTACGTGTATTGGCTCATCGATAACAAATGTGGCAACAGATTAGTAATAAGGGAAACTGTGGGAGGTTGGAGAGGTACATAGGAACTCTCTGTATTTTCTTCTCAATTGTTCTATAAACCTAACTGCTTTAAAAATAAGTCTATTAACTAAAAATAGATAATGCTGGCCACTATGAATAAAACAAACTGAATGAATTAGAGTAGAGACAGAGTGGAAGTAGGGTTCTAATTAGGAGACAACCAGGATGGGTCCATGGCAACAAGGGATTTATTAAAATATCTAGAAGTTTCAATAATATATTTTATAAAAGAAGGTTAAAAAGTAACATTTTCACATTTTGTAATCATTTTACATTCCCATCCCCTATCCCTAAGCCAGAATTGCATTATTTAGAACATAAATTTAAATCTATAAAACTGAAGCATAAGGTTATACATGCAGAACAATATTTGAAACTTCAAAGACCCAGTTACTTTAAATAGTTTAAATATTTAAAATTTTGAAATAAAACTTTTTCAAAGAAAGTCCAATATCAATAGATGCTATTTACATGCTTAGATATTCTTCTTCCTGCCCCCCCCCAGAAAGCTAGCCAGTATTCCCTAAGCAAGAATGCATGAAAACAAGTTTTATTCCATAATTCTCATCAATGTAATCTAAAAACTAGTAGCAACAATGTCCCAGAAGTCTAAATTCACAACATATAACATCAGGAGGGAAGAAAGTAACCATAATCCAGATAATTTTGGACTTTATAGTTGGTAGTCAATGCCTTAAATTTCATCTGGAATCAGAACAGAACACTGATGTAATGTCCAATGGAAACATTATCACAGCTTGATTAGGTGGTAATATGACGCATTTCGCATGTTGGTTTCATTAAAATATCATCATATCCACAAAACTCTTGAATAGACCATCTCCAGAGAAATTATTCCAAAATTATCATCTTATTCAAATATAACTCCTGCTTTGGTTGCTTTTTATATCTTGTTTTCTTCAAATTTCCAAAGTAGTATGTGTGACCAGGGAAACATAGGTTATCCCTGAGACCTAACAGAACAGTGTATTAATGTTACATTGAGGGCCCGTCTATTTCCCATACTTCTTCTTGGAAATATATTCCCCTTACCCACCAGCCATCCACCCTACCCCTGGGGCATCAACTTTCGAGATAGGGCTGAGATGAGCATTCCAGATTTTAGGGCTGTCTAACCTCATCCACTTAAGTTGGCTCCTCCACCTTCTTCCCTTCCTCCCCTTCCTCCTCCTCCTCCTCTTCTTTAATTGCCTCCTTTCTGTGACAGTGCCTTAGAGAGTTCTGCACTTGAGTGCCATGATTTGTCAAGACTCAAGCTTGTGTTCACTGACAGGAGTTTGGGAGAAAATGAGCTGGGAGAAATAGATGTGACGAGAGGAAAGTCAGAAAGAAAGCTATGAATTATGAAAAAAAAAAAGTTGAAGAGGAAGATATTCAGGGGTTTCCTCAACCTCTCATTTTCCCAAAATTATATATGTTGCCTGACAGCTGTTCTTGATTTTCTTTCATTTAACATTCACAGGATCACGATTTTTTCAAGCAGAACACAGGGGAAAGTTAAGGCTGTAAGAGGTCATTCATCTTCTCCATAAGGGAATAGAAGAATTGTGCAGTGACCCCCTCATTCTCAGAGTGACTCATCATAAACGATGACTTTTATGTCAAACTAGAATTTTCTTCATTCTTTCTTGTATAAATGTATGAGGGTTGTTACACACTAAGATGGGTCACCAAGGTAGCTTATAGATTTTTCCTTCCCTTGAGACATTTAAAGAAGATAAATATCAATCTGTCTTTTAAGGATGGCATGGAGTCCTTAGGACAGGTTGAGGAATGAATGAAATAACCTTTGGCTGTCCCCACTGACATATAAGTGAAAAAAAATAGGTACACTCACAATATAACACAACTCTTTTTAAACACTAACTTTTTTTCTTCCCGATGTGGAACTCTCTGCCCTCCCTGGCATTAGATGTCAAAATAGTACCAAATCTGTGCAAATAAGGTACAAAATTAATTGATTACTATGGTGAGAATCAATGTAGCATAATGAGCCACAGAAGGCCCATATCAACGCTAAATTAGAAAATACCACTGCCTTGCATAACTCAGTTATACCCAATTCTATTGCATCCAGAAATTACTGGACTGATTGGAATATTTGTTAAAGGTACTAAGATACCTTACATTTCCTGAGTAGCTGTAGAATCTAAAAGAACAGTAAGTTCAGCTTCCTAAAACTCTAAGTACTAAGTACTGATTGATGTTAAAATACAACAGATTGGCCGGGTGCGGTGGCTCAAGCCTGTAATCCCAGCACTTTGGGAGGCCGAGGCGGGCGGATCACGAGGTCAGGAGATCGAGACCATCCTGGCTAACATGGTGAAACCCCGTCTCTACTAAAAATACAAAAAAATTAGCCAGGAGTAGTGGCGGGCACCTGTAGTCCCAGCTACTCGGGAGGCTGAGGCAGGAGAATGGCGTGAACCCAGAAGGCAGAGCTTGCAGTGAGCCGAGATCGCGCCACTGCACTCCAGCCTAGGCGACAGAGCAAGACTCCGTCTCAAAAAAAAAAAAAAAAAAAGCAACAGGTTGACCAATGCCTGACATATGGTAACTGAATATTGAATAAATTGACTAGAGCTAAATTATTTATTCTTCTGGACTTTTTGAGATGACTAGTTACTGCTCTCTACAGCAGATCTTCCCTTAATTCAGCTCCTCCATAAGGAGGATAGTCACCACAAAATAAATAAAATAAATAAAGACGATAATTTTTAGGTGCTTCCTGTGGTTCTAAGGTCCTGATGGTGTAAAAATGAGGAAGAGTTTTGGGGCATCTCTTAGTAGATGACAACCCACAACAACAAAATAAAATGTTTTTATTGACTTAACATCTCCTGTGAGATTTCACTTCAAAAGTTGATTTTATTTTTAAAAGCTGATATAAAATCATCACAGAGATTATGTCTAAAGCAGTTCTTTCAGATATAACCTTAAAAATGTTTAATATTTATTTTTTATTTCCTCTCACTACAGTAGATGCAGTCTTCAATTTCTTCTAATCTTATCTCAAAACAAAAAATATTTTTTAAAAAATTTAATTTCACCTTTCTGTCCAACTATTGAGAGGTGACAGCATGCTGGCAGTCCTCACAGCCCTGGCTTGCTCTCGACGCCTCCTCTGCCTGGGCTCCCACTTTGGTGGCACTTGAGGAGCCCTTCAACCCACCGCTGCACTATGGGAGCCCTTTTCTGGGCTGGCCAAGGCGGAAGCCGGCTCCCTCAGCTTGCAGGGAGGTGCGGAGGGAGAGGCGCGAGCGGGAACCGGGGCTGCGCGCGGCAACCGGGGCTGCGCGCGGCACTTGCAGACCAGCTGGAGTTACGGGTGGGCGGGGTCTTGGCGGGCCCCTCACTTGGAGCGGCCGGCCTGCCCTGCCGGCCTTGGGCATTGAGGGGCTTAGCACCCGGGCCAGCGGCTGCAGAGGGTGTGCTGGGTCCCCCAGCAGTGCCAGCCTACCGGAGCTGCACTTGATTTCTCACCGGGCCTTAGCTGCCTTCCCACGGGGTGGGGCTCGGACCTGCAGCCTGCCATACCTGAGCGTCCCACCCCCTCCATGGGCTCCTGTGCAGCCCCAGACTCCTCGACGAGCGCCACCCCCTGCTCCACAGCGCCCAGTCCCATGGACCACTCAAGGGCTGAGGAGTGTGAGCACAGGGCGCGGGACTGGCAGGCAGCTCCACCTACAGCCCCGGTGCAGGATCCACTGGGTGAAGCCAGCTGGGCTCCTGAGTGTGGTGGAGGTGTGGAGAACTTTTATGTCTAGCTCAGGGATGGTACACGCACCAATCAGCGCCCTGTCAAAACAGACCACTGGGCTCTACCAATCAGCAGGATGGTGGGTGGGGCCAGATAAGAGAATAAAAGCAGACTGCCGGAGCCAGCAGTGGCAACCTGTTGGGGTCTCCTTCTGTGCTGTGGAAGCTTTGTCCTTTCGCTCTTTGCAATAAATTTTGGTACTGCTCACTCTTTGGGTCCACACTGCTTTTATGAGCTGTAGCACTCACTGCGAAGGTCTGCAGCTTCACTCCTGAAGCCAGGGAGACCACGAGCCCACCAGGAGGAACGGACAACTCCAGACACGCCGCCTTAAGAACTGTAACACTCACGGCGAAGGTCGGCAGCTTCGCTCTTCAGCCAGCGAGACCATGAAACCACGAACCCACCAGAAGGAAGCAACTCTGAGCACATTTGAACAGAAGAAGGAACAAACTCCAGACGCGCCACCTTGAGAGCTGTAACACTCACCGCGAGGGTCCGCGGCTTCATTCTTGAAGTCAGTGAGACCAAGAACCCACCAATTCCAGACACGCTAGGACCATGTGTTAAAAGCTTATTAAAACAACTGGTCTATCAGAATCAACTTGCACGTTCCTTCTGTCAAATAATCTATTAATATTTACAGTTAATGTTAGATTTGTTGTTTTGCTTAGTTGGGGTATCTCAAAAATTTTTAAAAACCAAAGAACCTATTAAGGTCAATCAATAGACCTATGTGCCACAAAATTGTATCACCTGGCATAGAAAATAATCTTAACACTGACATAAATAAGTAAAAATTTTGCATTATGTATTGAATTAGAAGATATTTACAGCATTTTTCTTTCTTTCTCAAACTTTCCCAAAGCTTTTTTTCAAGAATTATCTCTCTCCAATCAAAAGTTTATCTTTACAGACGAAGAGTAAAACTTATAATCTAAATTTCTCTAAAATGATAATTTACGACCTAAAAAAAAACGGATTCAGTTTTCAATTGTAGCAACTGTAATGACATTCCCCCTTTTAACACTGCTTTACTGATTTGATCTTATTTAAGCTTTTCAAGAACCAACATAGTGACAACTTCCTCATTCAGAAGAAATCAAATAAGAAAAGTAGGATTATACTCAGATGAACATACGCTTATCTCATGTTTAGCGAAATGCTCTGGAAGCTTTGAATGTTTTCTGAAATGTTAAGCATTTCATGGTCACAAAGACACACTTCTCTCAGTTATTTCTCATTCTAGGAATAGTTTGTTCATTTCTGCAATGCCTTTGCACCCTCTAATGGTCATTTTAGGATTTTCTTTATTGGGAGCAATTTATTCAAGGCTATTCAGAGGTTTCATCTTATAAATTTGAATTTTTATTAGAATAATGGCATTTACACACTTTATACCTTTAAATCTGTTATTTTGTAATCCCAAATATTAATTGAAGCTCACACCTCTTTATATTGTTAAAAAAAAAACCAAAAGTACATAGACTTGGAGTTACTAGGATAATAATTAGGAAACACTTCATACTTTCCAAATATATCCTGACATATTAACAAGCTAGTAACAATTTAAGATTTTTGCCTCTTAGGCACAAATCAATTCAATAGTAAGGCCATCACTTGGCATCAGAGTTATTTCCTAATACTGCCATGATGAAGTCAACATAAAATCTGTTTGGGCCTGTTTGTATATACAAGGCATAAAAATGAATTCTAACCCAGTACAATATCCTACAAAGAACCTCAGAAATGAGGTTCTCGTTTATTAAGAAGTAGCAATAACTAGATTAAACACACACACGTATACATATATAGAAACTATAGTCAACTGACTCATATATTGTCTCAGGAACATTGAACACCTTTAACCCAGAGATCTTTAAAAAAAAATCCAATGATCAATGGTTACCTTTCTATTATATTTGACATCCATAATAAAAATTGCTTATTCCTTTCTTGATGTCAAATCTCCTTCTTTCTATTATAGTTTCATGTTTAGAAAACATTTAGGAAAAATGTGAAAAGTTTTAATGGCAAGCTTGATGTCTGATTTCATGCTGTTGACAGTGATAAGGAAACCTGCTTTGTGGTGAAGAGAAACAACAGATCAAACCATACAGATGTGGGAGGAGCTAGTATCACTGCTTATGAGGAGAATAGTTGCATTTCTATACAATTGTTTCCTTCCAGGGTGATGCTACACATTTTAAAATATTTTTATCTTAAAGAAAAGTATAACTTGAGCCCTCTAACAGTTTGAAGTTCCAATATATGTTATATCCATATTTTTATCAGAAAAGTATTTCAGAACTTATACATATATCCATAAAGCAACAACTTTTGTTTCAAAATAAAACTACTGATATTAAGGCCACAAAAAAGCATTAACCAACAGTGCAATAAATCCCATATAACTGGATAACATTATAGGAGATGTTATCCATTGAGGAGATGGAAAATACAATATCTCCAAGCTGAAATAAGATAATATATAGGATGATACTCCAAGTATTTAAAGTTTCTATCAATTCCCAAATTACAAATGAAATTTAAAAATAAAATTTTGAGTGTCCACTTTAAAATGCAATTATCTCTAATAGAAGACAATATATAACTTACCAACATCTCCAATCCCTGCAAGGTATCCATTTGTTGGGGTTGCTTATGTGTAATTCAATCAATGTGTCAGATGAAATGACAGCAAATATATACTTAAAAACATTAAGGTTATTAACAGCTCCAAAAATATTCTTTGTCTACAATTATATTTTTAAAAAATCTAAACTCCTAAAATTCATCTCTCTTATAATGCAGCCATGTACACTGTCTAAAATCCCGTTTATATTTCATAAACCCTGGAAAATGTGATACAAAGTTGCCAAGTGAATACTACCAGTACTTCATCTTGTATGGATTATTTTACAATAATGATTATTGACAACTGAAATCTACTGTGTAAGTACGAGTATATTTAAAATATAAAACAATATGCTTTGTTAATGAGAATAGCAAATAACTCCTGTTAAAATATATCCTGAGCTACGAAAGTCTGGTGGAATAAAACTTAGAGAATTACTAATTTTCAATAATTTGGAGTTTCAAAGCATTCAAATGTATATTCAAAGACATTAAATATTAAATCCACTAGCACCAACAACCATTTAGGAAACTAATCATGAGGGTTGTTTGAAAGCCGAGTAACCCAGGAGTCCTAAGCTATTGAGCATAAATTTCCAGGCCCTTCAAAATCCGCCATGCAACACTACTTTTAACTTCTTCCGCACTATAACCTTCTCATATCTCAATGATTATGCATTTAGCTCCCATTATCAGGAATAATTCCCTCCTTACCATAATACATCATTATGTATTGGGATTTATCACATGATAATGTAAACTGTTTGAATGGCTTTCTTTCCCAATAGACCACCCATATGAATTTCTTGAAGGCAGGAACTGAGTTTATTCATTTTTATATCTCTAGCACGTGACAAATGGTAGGTGGCAAAGAAACATGATGCTTTTGGAGCCAAAAGATCATGATGGAGATTCATGTTTTAATCCTAGATTCAATAGCTTGACTTTCTAGTTTCTCATATGTAGATGTGGAATAAAACAACCTGCAGGATTGTTGTGAAATTGGAAGATATTTGTGAAGTGACTAACCCAATGTCTGCTACATATAAGGCACTATTACATGTGCTCAATAAATGTTGGTTGAATTGATTTTTTACAATAGCTCTTTCTATTTATATATTAGCTCAAAATCTTTTCAGAATTCTCAGAATTCAAATCACCATCTTGTTCTTGTTCACTCATTCTCATATACCATAATTTAAACATCACCATCACTGTAAGAATAAAGAATGTTACTGTGTATTCAGGCAATTTAGGCATTTGAGGGAAGTATGTTCAATGCTTCCCAGAATTAAAATAGTTTAAAATATCCTCAGAAAGGGGAACTAAAGTTCAGGGCATTCAGCTTTATTTTCTCTTCCATTTCTCACTAAAAGGGAAAAAAATGCTTCAATATTTATAAGACTAAGAATAATGGATGTGCATAATTTTGCCTTAACATACATTTCTGCCTTTTAAAACCAGTTTAAACTCAGTGAAAAGCCAAGAACATAGACTTAATTATGCAGAAAAAGGATGCTTTAACTGCAGTGCACATTCAATAGACAAAATCCAAAGAAAGCAGTCCTGCCTCAAACGTTTACAAATCAATTCATTATATTGATTTGGAATGAGTTGTGCTGTAATTTAAAACATAGATTACCACAGGCCAAATTAAAGTTCTCTTTCTAAGGCACTTTCACTTGGCTACACACATGACCTGAGAATTTTCAAGAAACAGTGATTTGCCTAACGTTATAAAAAGCTATTGTATGTAAATAATAGGTTTTAATGGTGTAATAATTAAAATGTAATCAAAGCTAAATTTCAATAGTATGCCAAAAATTGTGTGTTTGAGTTAACTAATAACTTCAATAAATCATTGATATCTTATTGAGAACAAGCAAAGTGCTTCTATTTCAAAATGATTTATTCCACATATAATGCATAGAATGTTTCTATTTCATTTCCTAATTCTAATGTAATCCTTGAAGAAAATTTTAAGATTTCATTCTGTCTTCTTTGTTTTTCGTGGAAAAGGCTGATCCTTGGGGAATTGGTAATTAATTATGCCTCAGAGTTCTATGGCCTTCCTCACATCTTTTGATGACTTGCTGTTTTATCTTAATATAACTTAAACATTTTATCATTTTTTTTCACTTGTCAGTCTTAAGAGGTAGGAATAATAATAGCCGCCACTACATAGGGTAGTTCTCAAAACCACTGAAACTATAGTTCAGGAAGACTCATTGAATTTTAATTACACATCTAGCAAATGGGGGTATGAGGCCAACGAGTTAATTAGAGAAATGGCTAAAATGCATGCTTTTTGGGGAGGACAGAATTTTTATCAGTAATTTTCTTCATAGTAAAATACAGAACCTAGTGAATGCAGGAGTCCTGAGAGTATAAGTAAATAAAATAATAATTTGCAACTGAGTTGTTTCTGAGACAGCCTGAGAATCAAGAGAGAATGTAACAAGATCATTCTATACCATTAAGTCTCCTTCACTGAAAGCTCTCCTGGGCCTCAGTTTCTCCATTGGAGCAATGATCTCATTAAACTACATGAGCTTTCAATTTTATGCTAATTTTAAGTGTTCTGAGTTCTTAATGTTAAATAATCATATTAGTAAAAGAAATCAACTACTGTGCTATTATCTGATATCTAGATGATATATGAACCTATAAATATACAAAGTTATTGAAACACGTACAGAAGAACTATTAAAATCCAAGAACATAAAACAGTTGTTGATATGACTTCCTAAAAAGTCTTTATTGTTTCTGGTAAAATGACACAAAAGTTGTGAAAAATCAAATACCTCAATGAAAACAAAAATTCCTTGCTTGTCCAGTTTCCTTTTCTATGAAATGAAAGAAGAGAATTGCAACAAATTATGGTCTTTGAAACAAATTATAACTAAAGAGGATTTTTAAAATTATTTCCATAAATGTCAAGAGCAATTTAAACTTTCTAAAATTTGTTACCCTGGTGAATCAGAGTAGTTTTGCTTTATAAGAGCTTTCTTAAAGTTTGCCACAAAATTTCAAAATACATAACTACCTTTTCATCAATAGAAATAAATGTTGCTATGACATTTTTCTAGCAAATTTTAACAGGATTCAAACTACCTACTCTTTCTAATTTTAAGCATTCACATTTTTTTTTCTGGTTATGGAATAAACCAGAAACAAGGATAAAACAAACCTGTTTTTCTCAGTTATTTGATCCCACAGTGATAACAAAATTCAGTCTCTAAACTAGTACTTCCAAATACACATATCCATAATTTTCAACTGATTTCAAAAATAATTCTCAAAATAAATTGGAGATAAGCATAGGTATTTAAGGACTCCTTACTAATTGTATTGCTCCTGTGGTGCTACTGAAAGACATCACTTTCTAAGCTGATTATGTACCAAAAGCACAACGTTTGCTAGCACTGCCACCTGCTGTTGACTCTAAATCATTTTCCAGCATGTATAAACAGAAATAAAAATAAATGGAATAGCTCTGGCAAAGTGGTCAAGAAAATAAGCATCAACACAAAATTTAAAGACATTCTGTGTGTAAACCAATGACAACAGGCAAAGTTATACCTATGCTGTAATACCTCTCTTCCCATAAGAGAGGGGCTTAATAGGTGACTGAAAAGGCCCCTGAGCCATTTTAGTTATTCACATTAGATTGAGGTATATTTTTACAAGAGCATTTTCTATGTGACAAAAAAGCAGGAGATGCAGTACAAAAGAAAGTGAAGGCAATAAAGTTCTTCCAGAGGGAAGAACTGAACCATGTTCAGTGTACGTAGGGAGATAGAAGTATACATGTAGGAAGATACAAGCAAATGTGGCAAAAATTGCTGAATCCAGTTGAAGGATATATGGGAAATCACTGTTTTAGCCCTTCTACCTTTCTTAGGTTTACAAACTTTCTAAATAAAAAGATGGAGAAAAAAAGTATAATGTTCTGATATATTTAATCTGCTTTACCAGTGCAGCTAAACTTCATGGAATTTAAAAAAACATTGAAATTATATTAGACAAGCTTAATGCACAATTTAATGTTTGAGAAAAATTGAAATACTTTTTTTAAAGAATTGTGAGGATTTCTTTCTTTTTCTCCCTTATTCTAGAGAAACAGTAGCCTTGGGTCTTACGGGAGATGGCTAGTTGTGTAGTTGGAGCATTGACCTAACACTGCCTCTGGGTTAAGGAAAGAACAAAGTATATAAAAGAACATGACTATATCCAATAGCTTTTTCTTTTACAGTTTAACAGCTTCAGAACTCCCTGTTCGTTAACTTTAAAGCTTTATCAGTGTGTTTATCAGATTTCCCTATCAACAGTAAGAAAAAAAAATAACTGAAAACTTCCTTAAAACATGTTCATGAAAATAATTATTCTTTAAAAAATTCTAAAGTTTCTTATTTTAATAAGAAATTTAACCTTTGACTAATAGACGGCTTTTGGATTGTCTGTCCAATCTTCTGTCTACAAACTTCTCCTCCTACCTCCCCTAATCCATAGAGATTAAAATTCTGTGATTTAAATTACATAGTGGGCCACTTACAGCCTACCAGCTGGTGCTTCTCTCTTTTGGGAAATCAGAATTGGGATTCAGAAAGGATGGTCAAGTCTTTGATGTTTTCTAAAGTTGAGACAGGTAAACTCAGGGGCTATGGTGCTGTCACTGAGTAACAAATGAATGAAAAAGCAGGGAAAAATGACCATTTGAAAAGAGAAAAGAAGGAAACACACATATAGAAATAAGCAAAGAAGAAAATCCAGAAAGAGAGAGAGAGTAATAGTAATGCCTGACAACTTTCTAGTTCCACATGAACACTGCAGTACTTCTCCCCATAGGTTCTACAACATTCCCCTGTATCCATATAAATCCTTCTCCATTGTAATACACTAGATTGCTGTGGGATGTTATTTCTTGAAGTCAAAAATCTTGACTCCAATAATATGTTGACATTACAAAAATGCAAGGAAAATTTTGATACAAAAAAAAATTAGAATCCCAGCCAACAATTAAAAAAAGCTGAAAAATGTAGCTATTACCCATGAGATACAATTTTAGATATAAGCGCCACATGCACGTGCACGTGTGCACACACACACACGCACAAAACTGAAATATTTCTCTTAAGCAGGGTCCATGCCTAGGAATTATAATGGTGTTTGTAGTAGATTGTGATATTAGTTCAAAATATTCACTGCTTCTCATGACTTGCTTTGGTCAGTCCAAAATAAGTCCAAGTGACTTGTGGCATTGCCAAGCAGGAACCTTAATGCCACCTTGGCTTTCCTTTCCCTTGACCACACAAGAAAGAACAACAATGTAAGGCTGTGTTACAATAATGTGAGACTGTGTTACATGTCAACCTGTAATAGACATGTAAAGTGAAATCAATCTATTTTGTTGTCACTGAAATTTAGAGGTCGATTGTCACTGCAGTATAACCTGGCAAAAACTGGTGCATGTCTAAAATATTCTCATTATTAAAATGCTAATGGGTAAGAAAGTATATATTTCATTTTGAAGTCCATTTATTATTGCTAATAAGCTTATATTTTAAATAAGCTCTTTTAATTTTCAAGGTATCCTGCTGTTAATGATTTTAGGGGTCTTTACACAAATTACTTATCAAATGATATATTTATCACTTCCTCCATGTTTTTAACAATTACCAATACTGTTATCAAAAATACGTATTTCTTCTTAAAACATATTTCAGAAACATTCTAATTTTAGTATATAGACTATAGATACTAATTTTAGTACATAGACTATATATACTAATTTTAGTACATAGACTATATATACTAATTTTAGTACATAGACTATAGATACTAATTTTAGTATATAGACTATATATACTAATTTTAGTATATAGACTATAGATACTAATTTTAGTATATAGACTATAGATACTAATTTTAGTATATAGACTATAGATACTAATTTTAGTATATAGACTATAGATACTAATTTTAGTATATAGACTATAGATACTAATTTTAGTATATAGACTATAGATACTAATTTTAGTATATAGACTATACTAAGTTCTAATTTTCTAATTTTAGTATATAGATTATACTAAAAACTGAACGTTATAAAACTTATTAAAACATATCAATTGAGAAAAAGGTCTTGACAAATTTTATATGCTCCTTACTTATCATGAAAACAACCTGATGCCGAGGATTCTCAGTCCTTGTATAAACCAAGGCAATTGTTAATACTTATCCTACTTTCTTATTTTATAACACCAGTGACTTTAAGTTCTTATACAATCTAGATACTAACTCTACTTTTGTGTAAGTACCTTTTTCTTAAGATAATGTCATTTTTAATAGAGTTTTGGTAACCAGAAATAATAAATAAATATAAATTAGACATGAGGCCAATTCTATACATCCTGCCACTATGATTAACTGTGTGACCTCAGGTAAGGCATTTTACTTCTCTAAGCCAGTGAGCCTTCATCAGAAAAATGAAGATAATTAACTATACCTACTGCATAATGAAGAAACCAGATAACACAGTGTATGTTGTAATCTCTTAAATGTATTATAATTATTATTACTTACATCTGTATTAACCCTACAAGATACCTTGAGATGACCAGAATTTATATATCAAAGGTCAAAATCCAATGCTATATAATGTATTGCTATAACTCCTTATCTAAAAGAAGGGCCACATGGTCACAACAGAGGCAGCAGTGATGGTTACATACAATTTCTACAAACTTTAGTATGTAGTTTAAACTGTTGAAGTGCCAAGTCATTTTGGAGACTAGGAGACTATCACTACTTCTTTACTAACCCCACCATTACAACCACAATAAACCATATCAATGAGAGAATTTATTCATGCAATTCACTTTTTAATTCTAGGTGCTCATTGAATAAACACTATCCCATTTCTTTTTTCTTCTTTTTTTTTTTTTTTTTTTTTTTTGAGATGGACTCTCACTCTGTCACCCAGGCTGGAGTGCAGTGGCGCGATCTCCGCTCACTTCAACCTCCGCCTCCCAGGTTCAAGTGATTCTGCTGCCTCAGCCTTCCGAGTAGCTGGGATTACAGGCGCATGCCACCACACCCAGCTAACTTTTTTTTGTAACACTCTCCCATTTCAACAACAAAAATACATTAATGTCCATAACAATAAAGAGATTAGTAAATAACTCTAGTGTTGTTTAAATTACATATGGTAATATTTTTCTAAGCTTTTTGCATGCGTTTAATTAAACTTCATAACAATTCTATGAGAAAGTTATTAATTATTCTATTATTCTGATTTTAGAAACAGAAACTGAGGTTCAGATTAAGTGCCCCTAAACAACAACTTATAAGTAGCAGGGCCAGGTTTTGAACCTAGGCAAGCAGTATTGAAACTCCACTTCAACCAAATATTATTACACCTATATGGTTGAAGCAAAAAAGAATTTAGGAAAGAAATAAAACACAGTTATGCCAGGAAAACAAAAGAAAAGAAAATATTATTTCATTAGTGCACATCAAGTATATCTTTTAAGTAATTCCATTCACTTGAATTATTGAACTTTCATATCGGTAAAAATCTTGTGAAGGCATCAACTAATACAAACATTGTTCATCTAAATCCATTACTTCCATTGCTACAATTTATTTCTTTCATTGTTACTTTAACTTTGGAGAGTTCATTTTTATTTTACTTATGGGGGTGAGAAATTTTATCTGTGAGCCAGATTCTCTCCTTGATAATGAAAATGCACAGTTGGAGAAGCTAAAATCAAGAACAAATAAATACAATAACTGTAACACTATAAATAACAGCTACAGCCTCAAAAGCAGATAAGGGATACAGCACAGTACTATACAAGCATGCACCTGGAATGTATACATAAAGCATGTTTCTATCGTATCTCTTTAAGAATGAATATTTTTAAATGACAATGTATAAAACGTCCCAGGAAATGACCTATATAAATATATAACAACTCTGTGCAAATATTTAATGAAAGAAATACATTTTAGATTCAGATGTGAATGCCATTGACAATCTCTTGCAAGCTATTACTTTTATAAATATGGCATTCCATTTAAATAGAGAAATTTCAATTCATGATTTCAGGAATCATTTACTAGCTGGCAAAAAAAAATTTCCCAAATTTGAATCATATTTGAAAATGTCAAGAAAGAATCACAAGATTCAGTTTCATTTAAATAAATTTGACATATTCAAAAACTTGGAGCTTTTAAATTTAAAGAAATAAAAAACAAAGTATCCTAGCCCTAATATAAGATGAAGGTGACAAAAATCCATTACTTTCAAGAGAAAAGAGTCAACTATTTCTAAGGAAACTATTTGACTTCTTAGGAACACTAGTTTGTCTAAAATAAGCCTAGATTCTATGATTGGCCCATTATAAAAATATAGATCTCATATATTTAATTCTAATTTGTCAAATGAGAAAATTCAGATACTAAATATAAAAGAAGAGCCCTTACATCTTTATATCAAAATTTGCACAAAACACGTAATCAAAAGAATGGAAATTTGATTATATCAACACACCACAAAATAATTACCACAGTGAGTCAAATGATAAATATTAGTTCCCATAAATCCTCAAAACAACTTTCATTGGTACTTTAAACTAAAAAACTAAAACAATGATTGGCAAATGTCTACATTTGAACTTTTAAAAAGGCTTGATGAGGATCATATTTTTTTTCCAGAATATATCTGTTGCTTTTCTAACAGTATCAATAAGCCCAAAGGGGCATCTATACACATTTCCAAGTTTCAATAATAGCCAAAGTATTAAATAACTAATCCAGTATAAAGCACTATTCCAAAGTAGAGTGTTTGGCCAATATACCTCTTCAGAGAGATACTGTAATTGCTTCACTCTACTTTCAATAAACGATCTATAATGAAAGTTGCTTTTTAGGCTTAACCTAGAGCTGTGTCCTGTGGGAAAAGATTGAGTCTTTGTAAAATGTGTTACAGTTTACTAATAAGAATGCAGAAGCAGCACAACTGATGAACCAGCAAATCTGCTCTGACTTATTTGGTCTTTGCTGAATAAATTTGAATATCATCAAAATACATTATCCTTATCCATAACCTGCTTCCTGTGATTCGCTCTATCCTATGCTCGTTTCAAAAGGAACTTTAAGCTCGTCGATATTTTAGGTATTTGTGCTAGTCCTATGGCATTACATAAAACAGAAGAAAATATTTTTTTAAAAAGATAAAAATAAAGATTTTAATAGGATTAGGTTACCACATAAGTATTTAAAACCTAGAGAAAAACAGAGAACATTTACATAACAATATTTATGTTTGATACTGATATGTAATATACAGAATTTCTCACCAAAATAATGCAAAATTACCTTCCTTATATATTTACCATTGACCATCAGAGAACCATGGAGACATGGATTAAAAATCCTCCTTTTACCATGACTGGTTGTCTTATTTTGAACACATCCATTAACTCCTCCCTCTATCCGCTCCCTCCCTCCCTCCTTCCCTCTCTTTCTCCCTCCTTCCTTCCTTCCTCCCTTCCTTTCTTCGTTCCTGATTCACGCATGAATTCGTTTAAATTATGTTGAAGGTATAACACATGCTGGGCATTGTGTCTGCCTATAATGATGTAAAGATTAACAAGATAGTTGTTCCTCAAAGAAGCTCCTAATCTTTGGAGTATCAGAAAAAATAACTGTCTATACTCTAAAATATTATGAAAAAGGTTAATTTATAATGCTTTGGAAGCAGACAAGGGGATATAATTTGTTTCCCTGAGATGGTGGCACATGAACTTGGTCTGGAAAATTATGTAAAAATTACTCAACAAGAGGGTCTATGGGTGAGTGGGTGGAGTGAGGTAGGTATTTCTAACAGAAGAAATAGGAGGACTGAACATGCCACAGCCTTGGTAATTATGTAGTTGTGGCTTTAGGGTAGGAAGCAAATAGGGGAGTGACGGAGCTCTCCAAAGTTGGGTGCACACACCAAAAGGTACACAAGGCAAATACATGAGAAGAAAATACTGCAGCTTATTTTTAAAATTATTCTTACCATATCCTTTTTAAAATTCTGCTCCTGTGCATAGTATATAATGTATCTAATATTTTATGTATATACATCTACAAGACTTTATACATATACATACACACATATGTCCTCAAAAAATTTTAATTTATAGTATTGCAATTAAAGAAAAAGAAAGGACCTCATATTCTATGTTCTCCTGAAGGTGATGCATAGTAATAAAGAATTTTTAAAAATGAAGAACAATTAGATTTTAAAAGATCCACTGGTTATATTCTGGGAGGTAAATTTAAAGATGAGATCCAAGACAAATAAAGCAGTTATGAAGCTACTTCAGTAATCCTGGTAAGAACTTAAATGATGCTGATGGCACAGTGGAAATACCAAGCAGGAGGCAGAAGCTGCCTACAAGGGAACAATATTTTAAACTATAAATCATGTTAACTTACATCATTCATTACATTCTGGGCCTATACAATTCCACAAAGATAATTTATATATCCTTCCAAAAGTAGGACTACAAATCAAGTTATAATATACCATTATCCTATTTGAGGTCATTAAAACTCAATGATTTAATTATATTCTGATTTCATGACTAAGACCAATTTTTTAAAAGAAATGTAATCACTATCCTGGCTACATCACTCTAGTTGTTCTCATGTAACCAAAATTAAAATCTTGATCATAGAAAACAGGGTGGGAGACTGGGAGGGAGAGAGAGGGAAGGCAAAGGTGAGGGTGAAGGGTACCAGCTAACACAATGCTACAGCCAGTATCCAATTGTCCCATGCCATCATATTGGTGATAGAACAAAGGTAGTATGTTTCTGCTTTCTGTCTCTGTTTTACCAGTTTCAATGGGCCAGGGCCTTTTAAATAAATCTGCATCCAAATATATCACAGATTTCCTTTGCTAAGAAAAAAAAAAAACAAAAAACAAAAAACAAAGAAGCCAAGCAAAAGAGAATAGTGAGATATAACATAGGTAAATTATGCTTTATCTACTGGATCTTAAACGGTTGGATTTAGTGCAATTAGATATATTTTGAGAAACTTTCTCCATTTTGTTTCAACTCTGCAAAAGAGAAATATTTAACAATAGAATTTGACTAAGTTGTACCTTCGAGTACTATTTAC
Source organism: Nomascus leucogenys (assembly GCF_006542625.1). Lineage (NCBI taxonomy): Eukaryota > Metazoa > Chordata > Mammalia > Primates > Hylobatidae > Nomascus > Nomascus leucogenys. The sequence continues at coordinate 111,666,731 of NC_044382.1, read as the reverse complement.
CAACACTTTAAGAAGCCCTTATCCATGTTTGAAAGAATAAATGAATGAATGAATCACTGTTCAGATTTTATTCCAGACCAAAGGGCCTAGTCCTACACAAGAAGTACCACATTGATGGTCCTATTACCAGAAAAGCTGTGTGTGATTTAAATTGGAAATGTTTTCACCCATTGCAGATAACTTTTTAAGTAGAACAAAACGGAATATTTTATAAGATAACTGTAGTGGCATTTTGTATCTGGTAATAGATCCTTATCCTGGCTTTCCAAGTATTTCACAGGGCCTTCAGTGACATAGCTACCCTCTTATATTACTCTGCCTTTCCCACAATTCTGTCAGTTAGATTTATATTAGAATTTGCTAAACAGGATAGTGGCAATAAGTGGATTCTCAAGGATTTTTCAGAAGGACTTATATAAACCATTTTTAACATCAATGTTAAAAATCATCACATACTGTTTAAAATCAGTTTTTGTCTTAAAAATATACACATGCTTTTTGAAATGACTATGTTCCTCAAAAAAATAGATGAATATTCTTATTTTTCAAAACTCTAGAAATTTACTGGATTCAGATTGACAGTTCTATTTAGAGAATAAAAACAAAATGCCATCCCACAAATTCCAAAAGTGTTTATTAATCATTCTAAATTTCATTCCTCCTTTTAATGTATTCTGAAAATATCATAGCAATCAGCATTATATTATTGTTGTAATGATAGCTTAGGAAGCAACAGAAGTCCTCTCTGGGATACTGAAATCAGACAAGTTGGGAATAGCTGAGAGAGCACTGTCAGGGCACTTTGTTTAGAAATAACAGGTAAGGTGTCCTTTAATCACAGTAAAGTCATCCTTGCTTTTTAGTCCAAATTTCCAGATTTACTTCTGAACTAATCCTGTATGGAGCTCAAAATCAGAATATATTCACCTCCAGCAGTAAATTAACCACATAACATGTGGCTTTAAATATACTGCTAAATTACCTGTCCTCCATACAGAAGGAAAACTCTGATTCACAGAGCAGGTAGCAAACCTAAGGCTCTCAATCCTGGCTGAAGGAATTTATGTGCACTGCAGACATTCACTCTCTGTAGAAGGTCATCACTTCACAGCCTGGGAAATAATCCCTGCCAGCTGACTTGCAAAGTGCCTGAGGCATCGCTCCTGAGAGGTATAACTCCTCTTCTTTCAAGGCTAGAGGTCAGAGTCATGATCACAGCTCAGTCAAATTTAAAGGAAAAAGTATCTGGGGTCAAAAATATCCTAAGGAAAAAATAGAAGACTAAAACTCAAAAAATATACTGCGTTCCTCTGGGCTTCGGCATAGTGATGGAAAAACCTGTTGCAGAATATTAAATTTAGGTGTTTTTTTTCATCTGAAAGCTTCAAAATAACTAAACTAAAACTGAATACAAAATCTGAGGGATGTCATGCTGCAATCAGTTTTGAGGACATTTTTAAATGCTACAAATTTAAATGCTCATCAACCTAGACATTCTAAAAAAGCAAAAAAAAAAAAAGTTTAAGTGACTTACACGTGAAATGTGAACAGAGGCTCAATGATTAAATTACTGCACCAATTAAGTTGAGTACACAGAAAGAATGCTGCTCTTTCAAGCAATGTTAATTCTGCCTCTGATCAGACAGACTCCTCCTCACATCACGGTTGCTGCTTCATAAAACACAAGTCATATAGCAAAGGGGGAGAAATGACTGTAAATAAGAATAAACCACTGTTTGGGAATTTTTCCAAAATGCATAAACTAAATTGATGTTTGCATGGAAAATACAGTCATTTCTATATACTTCCAAGAGTAAAAATACTCTAAAAGTTGTTTTTGAAAATCATAAGACAGATGAAATTACCATTAAACTCAGCAAAAGTGGCTTGTTACCCACAAAAATCATAAATGAGTGCATTTAAAGATTAAAGGCATTTCTGGATGTACACATTGCAAAGGGTAAAGTGTTTTATTCTGGTCACCTCTGCCAACTGCTATTACATGCTGTCATTTTCAGTAAGGGGAAATGTATTTGCAAAAACAGAGTGAGCACAATAGGCCTTAAATCAGACAAGCTGTAGATTGCTGACAGCGCCGTCAGCACTTGGCCTACCAGGGCCCTTGGATATCAGGATTTTATGGTGTGCTTCTCTGACGTATCTGACACTTAGTAGACTATGCTCCCTCTTTAGCATCTGGAATATTAACCTACTTTTATCTCTAAACTTGCCCCTACTCTTTTAAGGGACCAGGTTCTATCTTGGCAAGATGGAAAGGAGAGCCTCTAACATATAGATTTTGTCCGGTCTTTGTTACTGGCCCTCCAAAACTCAGTTCAGAGGTCATCTCCTCACTGTATTCTATACTAGAAGAGACTATGCTATGGTGAGGTAGCAACCTAACCCTGAAATCTCAGTGGTTTATACCACAAAGGTTGATTTCTCACTCAAAGTCCATGGCAGATATGGCAGCTCTCTCCCAAGAGTAAATGCCAGTCCTGTCTCCTAGTGACTTTGTCTTTTTTTTGTTTGTTTCTTTTGAGACGGAGTTTCGCTCTTGTTGCCCAGGCTGGAGTGCAATGGCATGATCTCAGCTCACCACAACCTCCACCTCCTGGGTTCAAACAATTCTCCTGCCTCAGCCTCCCGAGTAGCTGGGATTACAGGCATGCACTACCACACCCGGCTAATTTTGTATTTTTGGTAGAGACGGGGTTTCTCCATGTTGGTCAGGCCGGTTGCAAACTCCCAACCTCAGTTGATCAGCCCGCCTTGGCCTCCCAAAGTGCCAGGATTACAGGAATGAGCCACTGCGCCCGGCCGACTTTGTCATTTTATCATGCACTTCCAACATTGCCAAAACAGGGTAATAAGAATCTGAAGGGCTATAAAATCCTGTCTCTTACTCCCTTACCCAAAAGACCACCACTTCTGCCCACAGTGCATTGGCTAGAACTAGTAACAAGGCCATGTCTAGCTGCAAGGAACCTAGGCCATATCGTTTTCCCAGAAGATCCAGATGGAGAGAAGAAAAAAGACATGGGTGAGTACTTCAAGTCTCCACTATACCCTTTCTGATCCTGCCCTGCAAGTCTACAGTGGGTGCCCTGAATGTGCTCCCCACTTTATCTTCACTCTATCATGGTGCATGTAATTGTTTACCACCTGCTTTACTTCATTAGACAAGAAACTCCTTGAGAGAGGCAACCAGATATGCCTAAATTCCATAAACATACAAGTAAACACAACCACACAGAAAGTCAGATATGTTCTTGCTTAATGTTATTTGAAAAGTTCTAATTACCAAGGTATTATAGCAACATCAAAAATATATTTGACTGAATAAATAAGAAAACAAACACTTGTTTAACATCAACAAATATTCACTGAATATTTCTTACATGCTGAATCAAAATCCCAGATCCTGGGAAAACAGCCATGTGAGATAAATGAGGACTTTCTCACGTAGTGGTTTACATTCTAATAAGGAAACACAATAAATAAACATTAGAAACAAGAAATTTCAAAAATAAGAATGCCAGAAATAAGAAAGTATCAGTAGGAGAAACACTGTAAACTGAGTGATCATGGGAGCCCTCTAAAAATAATGACGTTTGAGCTGACACATGGATGCAAGAAGGAGTCTGTAAGTAGCAAATCTAGGAAAAGGGTATTGCAAAAAAGAGGAAACAGCTAGCATGAAGGCACTAAGTCCAGAGCAAACTTGGTGTTTTTAAGAATGTACAATAGAGGCCAGGTTTGGTGGCTCATGCCTGTAATCCTGGCATTTTGGGATCCCAATGTTGGCGGATCACTTGAGGCCAGGAGTTCAACACCAGCCTGGTCAACATGGTGAAACCCTGTCTCTACTAAAAATATAAAAATTAGCTGGGCATGGTGCCGCACGCCTATAGTCCCAGCTACTCAGGAGGCTGAGACAAGAGAATCACTTGAACCTGGGAGGCGGAGGTTACAGTGAGCTGAGATAGTGCCACTGCACTCCAGCCTGGGAGACAGAGTGAGATTCTGCCTCAAAAAAAAAAAAAAAAAAAAAAAAGAATGCAGAATATGTATATAATGTATATAAATTAGAAACTCTTCCATCTTTAGTCACATATGAAACTATCTAATATCAAGGCCCTTACGTAGAGCTGAAGAGATCTTCACTTTTATTGAATTCACCTCTAAATATAAAGCACAGTTCTCGATATATCTCATCACTACCATCCACCAACTTTTATCAAGTGCCTTAGCTAATGAGACAAATGCAGCTATTCCTCGAGAATATTTTTTTAAAAATCAGACTCTTTATGTTTAAAGAAAGTACAAGCTATTAGAGAAAAAGGCAAAAATACATGAAGTATTAATATAAAAAATAAAAAGCAATGTGTGGCAAGAATAAGACATATCTCCAGATAGCATAAGGTTAATTACTAAGTAAAATTACCTAAACTCATATTTATATGTCGCCCATAACATCAAGATTCTACTGGTTTGGAGAAAAATGACTGGATTTTACTAAATTTGAAGAATACATTTAACATACATCTGCCTTAATAGTCTATGTGTTCCTTCGCAGGGCACCCAAAAAAGAAACCAAGTAACTTTCCAAAGCAGCTAAAACTAAATAACAAGAGGTACATGTGGTCTTAGAGGGCTAGTAATAGTGAAGGACAAGCCATTTTGTAAAATGACACTATAGGCAAGAAAAAAAAAAGTGGTTTAAAATGTGAACTCCAAATTATTCATCTAAAGGACAATCAAAATTTCATGCACTGATTTGTAACAACACTGTTCTGATAAAGACAAAAGGATGTGTGTTCTAGAATAACTGATAATAGGGATATATTTACTTAATCATTGGGTTAATGATTCTCCCCAAGCTATGCAGGAGAGGCAAATCACCACAAAATTGAGAGTATGAATTGAAAGGAGGGAAAATATCCTTGTTTTAGTTTAGGTTTTCCAAGAAGCAGATCCTGGGAAAGGGAGTCACATGACATTGGTTATCTAGGAAGAAAAAAATTGTAGAGAAGTGAAGAAATGAGGAATGGCAGGGAAACAGGGAAGGAAAGGCAGCCAATAAAGGGAGGTGGTCCCTAATCAAGTGTCCACGCTAGATAAGGAGAACTTGATCCCCTTAGGGAAAACTGGCAGCTGGTGTAGAACATGTGCCTCTGAGTAAGAGGGTGAGAAAGGCTGAGGTATTTATATATCAATTCCTGTCATGCCCCAAGAGCTATTAATTATTTGGCTTTGCTGATCTGCTGAGCTGGAGGGAAAAGTCCTTTTGTGAAAAGAAAAAAACCCTCAGGCAAAGAGATATAGATGCTGGCATTTGGAAGAAGGGCCAGCATACAATGAAGTGGTAAGAGCAAGGAGATACTAGTGGGAAACCTATAATTCTATGGACAGTAATGAAGATCCAATTAAGTGGTACTTGACCTGGGCTTTAAGAAGTGGGTAGGATTTGGAAAAAGGAAAGCATTTAAGGTAGGAAAAGTGGCATGAGCACAAGCGGTGAGGTAGGAAAGGGCAAGAGATATCCTAGGTCAGTACAGTGTATAGGCCAATTTGTCTGGATCAGAAAGGTTTTACATAGGACATTCTGGGAAAAAATATTGCTAAAAATATATGTTGGGTCCATATTAAGGAGAATATCCAAAGCTAGAGTTTTAACTTTTTCTTGTACACATTCAGGAGCATTAAGTTTCTAAATGGAAATGTAATAAAATGAAAACATTATTTTATTTCATTAACATCTATGGATATTAGACCATATTGTCCTTCGAATGTGAAATCTTACTGGAAAAGATCTGTAACTGTTCAATTTCCCTGGGAGAAAGTTACATCCAGGGAGATACTCAGTAACTCACCAGCAATGAGCACCACAAATACAAAGACTGCCATATCTAAATACCATTTCTCACTAAAAGGAACCAAGGCTCTTTGGAGAAATGGCTGACTCCAGGTCTGGAGCAAAATATTTACAAGATTAGCCTAAAACATTTTGTCATACCAGAAAGGAAGTAAGCTATCAAACACTGCAGGGGTCTGGTCCCCTCAGAAGCCCACTTGAGGGGGTTCCCACTGGTCAAGTAAGAAACAATTTGAGGATCAAAAAGTAATATTATGAAAATATTTTAAAATAATGTCTTCAATAACCTTAAATACATTTAAAATGTTAGCATCCATGTGTTCATAAATAGAGGCCTATCTCTTTTTTGTCCCTCCCGAGATGGAGTCTGGCTCTGTCGCCAGGCTGGAGTGTAGTGGTGTGATCTTGGCTCACTGCAACCTCCACCTCTTGGGTTCAAGCGATTCTCCTGCCCCAGCCTCCAGCTAATGTTTGTATTTTTAGTAGAGACAGGGTTTCACCATGTTGACCAGGATGGTCTCGATCTCTTGACCTTGTGATCCACCTGCCTCTGCCTCCCAAAGTGCTGGGTTTACAGGTGTAAGCCACCATGCCCAGCCTGGCATATCTTAGAGATAGTGCAGGTTTGGTTCCAGATCACCACGATAAAGCAAATATCACAGTCAAGTGATGCCCATAAGTTTTTTTGGTTTCCCAGTGCATATTAAAGTTATGTTGATACTATTCTGTAGTCTATTGTGTGGAATAGCATTATGTGTAAATAAAATTTACATGACAATTAAAAATACTTTATTGCTAAAAAAAAATACGAATGATCATCAGAGCCTTCATCAGGTCATGATCTTTTTGCTGATAGAGGGTCTGGCCTCAATGTTGGTGGCTGCTGACTGATCTGCTGAAGGCTGGGGTTGCTGTGGCAATTTCTTAAAATAAGACACAATAAAGTTTACCACATCATTGACTCTTCTTTTCACAAAAAATTTCTCTACAGTACGTGATACTGCTTGATAGTATTTTACCCATAGTAGAATGTCTTTCAAAATTGCAGTCCATTTTCTCAAACCTGCCACTACTTTATCAACTGAATTGATGTAATATTCCAAATCCTTTGTTATCACTTCCATAATGTTCACAGCATCTTCACCAGTAGATTCTATCTCAAGAAACCACTTTATTTGCTCATCCATAAGAAGCAACTCCTTATTCATTCAAATTTTACCATGAGAATGCAGCAATTCAGACACATCTTCAGGCTCCACTTCTAATCTGGATTACCTTGCTACTACCACCACATCTGCAGTTACTTCCTCCACTGCAGTCTTGAACCACTTAAAGTCATCCATTAGGGTTGGAATTAATGTCTTCCAAACTCCTGTTCATGTTGATAGCTTGATCTCCTCCACAAATCACAAATGTTATTTTTTTTGAGATGGAGTTTTGCTCTTGTTGCCCAGGCTGGAGCGCAATGGCGTGCTCTCGGCTCACTGCAACCTCTGCCTCCTGGGTTCAAGCGATTCTCCTGCGTTCAAGCAATTCTCCTGCCTCAGCCACCCTAGCAACTGGGATTACAGGCGCCCGCCATCACGCCTGGCTAATTTTTGTAATTTTAGTAGAGGTAGGGTTTCACCATATTGGCCAGGCTGGTCTTGAACTCCTGACCTTAGGTGATCCACTCACCTTGGCCTCCCAAAGTGCTGGGATTACAGGCGTGAGCCACCATACATGGCCCGAATTACAAATGTTCTTAATAACCTCTGGAATGGTGAATCATTTCCACAAGCTTTTCAATTTGCTTTGCCCAGATCCACCAGAGGAATCCCTATATATGACAGCCATAGTCTTACAAAATGTATTTCTTTAATAATAAGACTTGAAAGTCAAAATTACTCCTTGATTTGTGGGCTGCAGAATGTTGTGACAGCAAGTATGAAAACAACATTAATTTCCCTGTAAGTGTCCCTCAGAGCCCTTCAGTGACCAGGTACATTATCAATTAACAATAATATTTTGAAAGGAAACTTTTCTTTTTTTTTTTTTTTCTGAGACAGAGTCTCACTCTGTCACCCAAGCTGGAGTGCAGTGGTGTGATCTCTTGGCTCACTGCAACCTCCACCTCCTGGGTTTGCGCCATTCTCCTGCCTCAGCCTCCTGAGTAGCTGCAACTTCAGGTGCCCACCACCATGCCCGGCTAATTTTTTTTTTTTTTTTTTTAGTAGAGATGGGGTTTCACTGCGTTAGCCAAGATGGTCTTCATCTCTTGACCTCATGATCCGCCCGCCTCGGCCTCCCAAAGTGCTGGGATTACAGGCGTGAGCCACTGCACCCGGCCCTGAAAGGAACCTTTTCTTCTGAGCAGTAGGTGTCCACAGTAGGCTGATTAAGTAAACCACGCTGTAAACAGATGTGCTGTCATTCAGGCTTTGTTGTTCCATTTAGAGAGCACAGGCAGGGCAGACTTAGCATAATTCTTAAGGGCCCTAGGATTTTCAAAATTGTGAGTATTGGCTTCAACTTCAACTCACCAGTTGCATTAGTCCCTAATAAGTGAGTGTGCCTGTCTTTTGAAGTTTTGAAGCCAGGCATTGATTTCTCACCTCTTGATATGAATGTCCTGGGCAGCATCTTCTTCCAATAGAAGACTGTTTTTTTCTACATTCAAAATCTGCTGTTTAGTTTAGCTGCCTTCACCCATTCTCTTAACTAGATCTTCTGGACAACTTGCTGCAGCATCTCCATCACCACTTGCTCCTTCAACTTGCACTTTTATGTTATGAAGGAGGCTTTTTTCCTTAAACCTCATGAACCAACCTCTGCTAGATGCCAACTTTTCTTCTGCAGCTTCCTCACCTCCCTCGGTCTTCATACAACTGAAGAGAGTTAGGGCTTTGCTCTGGATGAAGCTTTGGCTTAAGGAGATATTATGCCTGGTTTAATCTTCCACCCAGACCACTAAAACCTTCTCCGTATCAGCAATAAAGCTGTTTCAGTTTCTTACCATGCATGTGTTCACTGGAGTAGTACTTTTAATTTCCTTCAAGAACTTTGCCTTTGCCTTCACAACTTAGCTAACTCTGGTGCAAGGGGCTTTTCTTTTGGTCTTGTCTTTTGACATGCCTTTCTTACTAAGCTTAATAATTTCCAGCTTCTGATTTAAAATATGTGAGAGATGTGTGAGTCTTCCTTTCACTTGAACACTTAGGGGCCACTGTAGGGTTATTAATTGGCCTAATTTCAATATCGTTGTGTCTCAGGGAATAGGGAGGCCTGAGGAGAGGGAGAGAGACAAGAATAGCCAGTGGATGGAGCAGTGAGAACACACACAACGTGTATTGATTATGTTTGCCAACTTATATGGGTGCAGTTTGTGGCAATCCAAAACAATTACAATAGTAACATCAAAGATTACTGATCACAGGTCACCATAACAGATATAATAATGAAAAAGTGTGAAATATTGCAAGAATTACAAAGTGTGATAGACAAAGTGAACACGTTGCTGGAAAAGTGGCACCTATAGACTTGCTTGCCACGAGGTTGTCATAAACCTTCAATTTGTAAAAAATGCACTATCTGTGAAGTATAGTAAAACAAAGTGCAATATAACAAGGCATGTTTGTATACTTAAAAACCTGAAGGATATTAGGGAACTAGCTGATTATTCTGAAGATTAGGAAATAATGGTGAAAATCGCACATTTATCCTATCTTTCCATATAAACTGTATAGATATTTAATTAGATGAAGTTCTTTATTATAAAAGAATTTGTTAGTAAATGTAGAGTGATTATCAAATTAGAATATCACTATTTGCAACTCATAACAAAATGATGGATGTAGGCAATAATCATGAATGGCTGCTAAAACCATTAGCTGAAAAGTTGATGGAAAAATTTATATTTATAATAAACTTATCATAAATTTAATATTTAAATAATATTATATTTATCATAATTATATATCAATGTCATATATTTATCATAAACATATTTGCCATATTTTTATATTTATAATATTATTTATCATACATGTTATCAGGTTGACAACATCTGAACCCAATGATCAAGTATAACATTAAAAAGAGAGAGACAACCAGAAATTGTAAGCCTCTTGAAGTAATTCAATGCAAAGTAAACTATAACACCTATAAAGTCTTTTGTGAAAAAAAATCAAACTTTAATCTGAGTGATTCTAAAAAGTTAACTACCAGTTTGCAAGAAATACAGGGGGAAAGGACACTACAGGAATAAAATCTGCAAAATTCAGAATGTGGAAAATTCTACAGAACAAATGATCATTACTCTTTAGCAAATAAACTGCCAGAAAAAAAGGGGAAGAGGAAGGAATCCACAGATTTTTAAAAATCAAATGTGATGTGGAGACTTTGTTCAGATGAATCAACTGAAAACCATATAAAATTTCTGAGGCAAGTGAGTAAATTTGATATTGAATGTTTCTTTTATGTTATTACAGAATTATTGTTAAATTTGTAATACTAGGGATATTGAAGTTGTGTTGTTTTTCAAAGCCCTTATATTTTAGATATAATTCATATTTCCAAAAAGTTTATTCTTAAATATTTGTCATCAAAACAATATGGGGTCTGGAATTTACTTCAAAACAATCCTAAGAACTGGGAGAACTATATATTAATAATTGTTGACTCTGGATCATTAATACACGAGGGTTCACTATACTAACCTAACATATGTTTGAATGCAAAGATTGGGTACTCCAAGTGAAGTAACTAATCCTTTCTGACCACCTGTCTGGTCACTGAAATCATTAAAGGCTGAAGACAACTAGTCACATAAAGAAGCATAGGGCGGCTGGGTGCAGTGGCTCGCGCCTGTAATCCCAGCACTTTGGAAGGCCAAGGCGGATGGATCACTTGAGGTCAGGAGTTCCAAACCAGCCTGGCCAACATGGCAAAAACCCGTCTGTACTAAAAATACAAAATTTAGCTGGGCCTGGTGGCGCACGCCTGTAATCCCAGCTACTCGGGAGACTGAGGCAGGAGAATCACTTGAACCCCCGGGATGCAGAGGTTGCAGTGAGCCAAGCTCGCACTACTGTACTCCAGCCTGGGTGACAGAGTGAGACCCCATCTCAAAAAAAAAAAAAAAAAAAAAAAAAAAAAGCAGCACAGGGCGTTAGAAGAAGCCGTCACGATCAATGTCAACTGGTGCATACAGCTTCACGGAGAGAAGGAGCTTCCAAGGGTAAAATCTGGGTGGGAAACAATGATCAATTGTAAGAGACCCCTGTAGCTGTTGCTGATTACCAAGGAGAGAGTTTAGTAAACGAAAAAGCCGCGGTCTGGTAGTTAGAAGACCGCCAACACCTAGTTTTGTAATCTCGGACTCATAACTTCTGTAGATTTTGGAGCATAAAAGCACAGGAACTGAAGTAAAAAATAACGACAATAATTTTGTTGTGGGTGCCCGCTCTGCACAGCTTTGGATACATTATCCTATTTACACCTCACAACCCAATGAGGTGTTGTGGGCGCTTGATACATACTTTTTAAAGGACTACTGAATAAGTTAGGCGTCAGTATATGATACCAGTTTTCCCATGGGGTGAATGATTAAGGTGTTACAGAGGCCGAATATCTCGTTTAAGAGTGACTTGGTCTAGTCAATATTCCAGGATTATTTAACAGGAAAGAATGCTTTGAGCACTCAATTGCATTGGACTGTACTGGAGACAGGGCTGGGAGTTGGGTGCGAGACGCTGGAAAATTTAAAATCGTTTCCTCAGGCCTACAGTTTTCCGATCGCCTGCAGCACGTTCTATCTATACATCACAGTCTCAGGAGAAGGATCTTCAGCCCTTCATTCAGCGCCAATCCTTTAGACCGTGATCTCTCCCGCGCCGGCTCCCAAACACCTCCACCCCTAATCTCCGCCCCTTCTCCCGTTGCGCACAACCTGTGGGCTTCAAACTACATCTCCCATAAACCCGCGGGAAGGCCCCCCTGCCACCCCCAGATCTCCACCGGAAGTCGGGAAGGCTGCATCCGGCTCCAGGAAAAGCGAGTGGGATATCCCAATCTTTCGACTGCATCCTGGTTGCCTCTACTGTGGTCACCTTTGGGTTAGTAAAAGGAGTGGGGAGTCAGTCGTCTCATTGTCCCCTCTGGGGGCGGTGACCAGTTCCCTGGGCTCTTTTGTTCTCGCGCTGCCCTGCGTGGCCCCGCCAGGTTGTGTGGCGCAGTCTCATAGTGGTTTGGTGGGCGCAGGCGCGGGAGCCAGGGATGCATTTGCAGGGGCTCCCGGGACAGGGCGGAGGCGCAGGCGGTCCTGAGGTTGGTAGAGTTTCCTGCCCAAGCTGAGATGGGGAAAAGAAAGCGCTACTTAGGGTGTGATTTCACCTCGAAAGAAGGAATCTCACAGTAGTGGCAAGAAAGTAAAATATCTCAAGGCATTTTACCATTTTCAGAGACCGTGCACGGGTGGCGCTTAATTGGTCTTGAGTGCCCAGAGAGTGGATGAAATTCGTTAATTGATGGTCAGTGACTTCAGTGACAGAGCGATATTTGAGGTCTGTCCTGTCCCATTCGGTCTGTGTGAGCATGCGGAAGTCATGGGCCCCGAGTTACATGTCAGTAAAAGTGGATGTTGGTTTGTTAAAAATTTATGTCCCTTTAAATCTAATATTCTTTTAAATGATTTCTCGGAATAGTCCTTGAGCTTCTTGGAAAACAGGGGCAGCACTTTATTCTGCCTTCAAATCTTTACCTTCTATAACCTGTCAATGAGAATTGAAAAAGTAAATCAAACAGTAGAATCGGGTGTTAGACTTTATGTGCTTCTCTGGAATGAATAATGGTACTATCTCTAGATGGCTTTTCTGCTGGGAAAGCTAGAGGGAAAAGTGTACACTTTCCACTTACTGTCTCCACAGAATAGCATATGCATAAGCATTGCCCTGGAGGTAGTGAATGACGCTGTATTTTTGAAGGACAATTTTGCAGTCACCTGGCGTGGCCTGTGAGAATGTGAGGGAGTGGCGGTGACCCCAGAACATAAGACAGTGAAATATTATTCAAACTAAATCTAGCTGAAAATACTATAATACGGGTTTTTGGAAAATAAGAGAAAGACAATTTGGAAGGGAGATCAGTACAGGAGCTGTACAGCAGTGATTCAAAATAAAGTCCTGAAAAGTTATAGCTTTTGTTATGCATAGTATTTTTAACGTATTTAGAAATTTCAATATGAAAGGAATAGCGAAGTAAATTCTAGAATAAATAAAAAATTATTCTCTCATGTTGATATAACTTCTGGTAATTTAATTTCTAAACAAATTTCCACTGTTAGGTTTCATCCAAGTGTTTCCATGACTGTGAGCAGTTTTAACCTATTTATAAGTAGCAGAAAGTCACAAATACGAAACGTGAACAGCTCCAAAATGAGACAATTAATCTTTACTCCTTGTTTTCCCTAAATTTTGTTCATACTATTCCTGCCATGCAATTCATCAGCCAGATCGCCCTTTCAGAACCCAGGAGACGGCAGCTATCAAAAACTGTGGGCTATAACCTTTCTGTCTTTTTAGCTTAAAAATCTAATTGCTTAGAATGATAGAAATGTTGTTAGAATCCCAAATCTTAATAGCATTTCATAGAAAGAAGAATTATACCTTAAAAAAATACTTTGAGAAGTTCACAGACAGTTGAATCATGAACCATTTTTACCATTCTCCGCCGCCAAAAAAAAAAGACAAAAAAAGCTCAGTTTGTGCTCTATCATCTGCAGTCCATGATTAGGCAATATTTAAGAGGTATGGGACAATTATTTCGGGTTTTTTTACCCCACTGAAACAAAAGGTGACAAAGCAGATAAAGTTAATGAGTTTTAAAAGCTGCTCTGATTCAAGGACAACAAAGTGACCAACAGAACTGTCCAATAGAACCAAAAATATATGGTCATCTGATTTGTGACAATATTTGTCTCAGTGTAGTAGGACAAAGATGGTAATTTCAAGAATAATGCGGAGTAATATGGATTATGCATTGGGTAAAAACGTATCTTGACCCCTACCTCATGCCGTGAACAAAAATAGATCCTAGATGGATTACAGAATTAATTGTGCAAGGTCAAACAATAAACTGTTTTCCTGTGAAACTTAGAAAGTCTCTGCCTTCCATCTGTTTTAATGCTTTCCCCGTCATGTCCCCACCCCATCGTGAAGTCCCCTCTGGTCTACCGTAAATACCTCCTCCTTATATGTTACCTGGTTCCCCCTCCCAAGGATATAGCCCCCTCATCTGTACTGTCAGAGCTCTTTGTTCATTATTTTCCCCTCCTCTGTACTGTCAGAGCTCTTTATTCATTATTTTCCCCTCGTCTGTACTGTCAGAGCTCTTTATTCATTATTTTGTGTAACTCCCATGGGCATATAAATTGTGTTGTATTTTATAAATCTAAACTGATAACATTTTGAAATTGAAATGTATGCTGTTTAAGGATTGCCTTTTGAATAGTATACTGCCTTGGAAACCATTGCTATTATTCTAACAATATCATTCATTGATAAAAAAGCAGTTGCAAATAAGCTTTTTCCCCTTATTTTCCTTCTTTTAAGGAAGAAATGTCTTCTGTAAAAAGAAGTCCGAAGCAAGAAATAGTTACTCAGTTTCACTGTTCAGCTGCTGAAGGAGATATTGCCAAGTTAACAGGAATACTCAGTCATTCTCCATCTCTACTCAATGCAACTTCTGAAAATGGCTGGACTGCTTTAATGTATGCAGCAAGGAATGGGCACCCAGAGATTGTCCAAATTCTGCTTGAGAAAGGGTAAACATTTTAGGCTGTACCACCTGAAAGGGTTTGTGGTTTAATTTCTTTGTTACATATTTACTTTAAAATTTTGCTTGTTTCCATATTTATATTGTTGAACTATTAAATAACTCATTGGCTAATTTATGTAAAAATGTAGCACAATTTTTCTAACTTAAAACTTTGTAACCTTTTTCACTGAGAAATTATTTCTTTATAGCAAAGCAAATTTATGAGGAGTCTAATTATAAATTTTTCTCCCAAATAGAAAATGCAGATCTCACTATGACTATCAAGGACTTCTTGTAGAATTTTGGTATCTCTTTATAGTGCATAAAGCTTAATACTGTTTTATTTTGTGAGTAATTATCCAGAAAGTGTAAGTATCCACTGTCTCTAACTTTTTGTCATTTATGATTGTTCTTTTAACCTTCCCAATAGTAAACTATGTAACAAAAGAAAAAAATCTATGTAATCATTAAAAAGAAGGACTTTAATGTGCATCTGGAAATATTTTATTGAAATAAATACAGGAGAAAGTGTTTACTTCCTATTTTACTTTTTCTCCCCAATTTTTTCTTCCATCTATAGGTGTGACAGATCAATTGTCAATAAATCAAGGCAGACTGCACTGGATATTGCTGTATTTTGGGGTTATAAGCATATAGCTAATTTACTAGCTACTGCTAAAGATGGGAAGAAGCCTTGGTTCCTAACGAATGAAGTGGAAGAATGTGAAAATTATTTTAGCAAAACACTACTGGACCGGAAAAGTGAAAAGAGAAATAATTCTGACTGGCTACTAGCTAAAGAAAGCCATCCAGCCACAGTTTTTATTCTTTTCTCAGATTTAAATCCCTTGGTTACTCTAGGTGGCAATAAAGAAAGTTTCCAACAACCAGAAGTTAGGCTTTGTCAGCTGAACTACACAGATATAAAGGATTATTTGGCCCAGCCTGAGAAGATCACCTTGATTTTTCTTGGAGTAGAACTTGAAATAAAAGACAAGCTACTTAATTATGCTGGTGAAGTCCCAAGAGAGGAGGAAGATGGATTGGTTGCCTGGTTTGCTCTAGGTATAGATCCTATTGCTGCTGAAGAATTCAAGCAAAGACATGAAAATTGTTACTTTCTTCATCCTCCTATGCCAGCCCTTCTGCAATTGAAAGAAAAAGAAGCTGGTAAGAAATGAATGCTGCTTTTCATTGGTAAAATCTGGTTTTTAGAATGGAGTTGGAGTTGTATGTATTTGCACTTGCCAGGGGCACTCTTTTTCCAGTAAGCAGTGAAATTAGACTGTCTTCATCAGAAACCTCCTAAAGTTCTCACCCTAGGGGACTACTCTCCTGGGCAGTTAGTAGTTCTAATCAGCCCAGACTGATTTCCTGAGAATTAACCCTGGTGCATGATGATCTCATTTGATTCTTCACTGAATAATTCTTGAGTTCCTGCTACACACAGAACATGATGGCAAAGATGTTGCCTGTTTTGATTTGTTTTGTATTCTGTTGATGGGGCTTTTTATGTCATGGTAAGAAATTGGGGTTTGATTCTAAAGCCATTTAAATGTAACCTAACCTGTGTTTAAAATATTTTTTTTTAAAAAAAACTGCACACTGGCTGCATCATAGAGCATAAATTGTACACATGTAAGTAAGTAAGTGTGAAAGTTGGGAGTCTTGTTAAGAGGGAATTGAGTATTACAATTGCCGAAGTAAGAGATTGCAATGGCTTGAGTTAGAATGGAGGCAGTGGAGATGGAGACAAAGGGAGAATTTGAGATATTCTTGAGGTAGAATGGATAGGGCTTGATCTGTAGGTTGAGACCCTTATAAGTGAGAGATGGTGGTAATATGGCATGAATTAAGGTACTGATAGTAAAGGAAAAGAGTGTATATGCAAGATAAATTTTGGAGAGAAAATCAGTGGTCTTTGCTATTGAATTGGATATGGGATATATAATAATGAAGGAAAAGATTAAGAATGACTGCTAGGCTAGAGACTTTAATAATTTGGTATATAGTGATACCATTTCTCAATAATATAGGATGATGGGTAGAGCAAGGAAAGCAGCACAGACTTGGATTAAAAAAAATCAAGAGTTTACTTTTGGGCATACTAAGTTTTAGAAATGGACATTACAATCAGATGTCTGAACTGGAAATACCCATATGGCAGTCATCAACACGAAGATACTTAAATCCCAAAAATCTCCTGAGATTACTTGGAGAGTTGAGAGGAAGCAAGAAAAACTCAGAATAAGACCTGAATCCCCCTAAATTTAAAGGTAAGCTGCAAGCAGGAGAGCCATCAAAGGAGTTGGAAACAGTGTGGCCATGAGGTAGGAACAGACCAAGAGGCCTCAGGGAAACCAAGACAGCAGAGTATTTCCAGGAGGGAGTAGTCAAATGTATTGAATGCTGTTATGAACTTGAGTAAGATGAAGGCAAAGTGTTTTTTTTTGTTTCGTTTTGTTTTGTTTTATTTTTTAAAGAATCTTTGTCTTTGGTAATATGAAGCTGCTGATGAACTTGACAAGAGAAACGTCAGTGGAGTGAAAGGAACAGAAACCAGATTATGGTAGATTGATGAGTTACTGGGAAGTTAGGAATAGGTCACTTGTCAGTGACCACCTTCCCTTAAGGTGATAGAGGACCTTCCAGACACTGCTTCAATATCTCCTCAAAGTCTGGTGTGGTATGTTTTATTCTCCACACCTGTGGATAAATCATCAAACTTTTTAAAGAAAATTTATTTTCTTTAGACATATATACATTATTTTAAGATCAAAAAGATCTGATAAATGAGCTAGTTGCTTGCTTTTTTCCTGTGTAGGAAAACTGAGGCTTTTTAACTCACTTGCTCTATAAGTTTACACAGTTACTTAACTTTTCTGTGACTCAGTTTACTCCTACAGAAAATGATAATAATAGTACCTATCTTCTTTAGGGTTGCTCTAAACATTAAATAATCTATATAAAATTCCTTGCATGATGCTTGGCACATTGTAAGTACTCAACAAATGTTAGCTTTTCTTATTGTGATGATTCTGAAATTATGTAAATACCCTAGTGTAAGTTACATACTATAAGGTTATGTAGCAGGCAAAAATGTAATGTTGTCTATTCATTGCAACTGTTTTATTTATTTTTCCCAGTTTAAATGATGTTAGAATTTTTATTATTATTTTGGTCATTTCAAGAATCTGTAGACCAAATAATGTATTTTAGGGAGGGTAACTTTGTCAAGCATTTAAAATACAGCATTTCTAGTCTTATTGCCTCAACTGTAATATTTCTGGCCAGATCATATTAATTTTTTTTGAACTACCAAAGTAAAACCTATAGCTAAAGTGTATATATTTTAAGATTTATCCCATTAGGCATTTTTTGGTGAACAAAGTTAACCATGAATGTAGTAAATGCAGTGTGTTTTATACTGTGTACATGCAGTCTCCCGTTGAAAACAGGTTGTGTTCCACATGGCATGGAGCATCAATGGCATAGTCACCAAGAGACTGGTGATAGCCTCCTACAGTTTCCTAGTAATATTTCCTTTAGAGTACAAATCTCACTTAAGAACTGACTTTGTGGTATATTTTTATTAAAATCACTATTGTAAAATCACTGTTTATAAACTTACTCTACACTAGAATCATGAATACCCCAAATTTTAAAATCACCTACAGTAAAAGCCTGATCTAATAAAGGATGTAAGATAGATGTTAGTACGTCTATCTTATATGAAAGTTATATTTTATTCAAACTAAAAAATCTAATTTTTGTAATCCAGAAAATTAAATCTTTTACTTTAAAAGAAAAATACACATTATAAAAATAGAAATACTAAAACCCCTGATCACACAGCTATTCTTACTGTAGCTTGAGAACATTTTACTTATATATTGATTTTAATTTCTTACAGAATTAAAATTTTTGTGCTTTTCTTTTTTTTGAAGGGGTTGTAGCTCAAGCAAGATCTGTTCTTGCCTGGCACAGTCGATACAAGTTTTGCCCAACCTGTGGAAATGCAACTAAAATTGAAGAAGGTGGCTATAAGAGAGTCTGTTTAAAAGAAGACTGTCCTAGTCTCAATGGCGTTCATAATACCTCATACCCAAGAGTTGGTAAGCCCTTTATTTTATATCTCAGCCACGTGGATCTTGGGGAATAGGATATTCTGGAAAGAGAAAATTTGTGAGGAGCTAACGAGTTTTCCTTTTTATGGAAAACATGTCTAACCATTAAGAATGTAAATGTTAAAGTGTTACATACTTTCATGATTTTTAAGTAAAAAGCATGGTACATCAATAGCCATTTCCTAACTTTGGGTTACTCACTATGAATTTGATATGTTATGATACATGATTTCAAAAGCCAACCAATTTGGCTCTACTTAGTGGAGGAAAAGCCCCAACAATTTATTGCCTGTTTGAGGCATTACCAAAGCGGTACAGTCTGGCACTAGCTTTTCATTACTGTTAATGTCTGCCTGTATTCTCTCTTCTAATTGCTGCCTTGAGTCTGCTGTAGGTTTGGAAATCTGATAACCCAGACCTTTAAAACTGTGTGAAAAAAGAATAGATAGGCTCAGCAACACCTGAGGAGGCCTCTGGGGAGAAAAATACATGGCTTAGTGACATCTGTTTTTGTTGCTCAAGAGCCTTTTACATTTAATTCCTAGTTCTTAGTCATAATATAGTGAGAAGAATTTGCTGAATTAGTAACTTCTAGAGAGATGAACTGTTATTTAAATTTTATTTAATGACTTAAATCTAATAACAGAACCACATTAGCTTTTAAAAACATTCTGTTAAGGGTTAGGATGGGAGAGGGAAATTAACTATTTACTGTGGTAAAATTTGAATTTTCCTTATTTCCATGTATTACCTACTCAAATTTTTTTCTCATTAAAAAGTAATACACCTAACATCCGTAAGTACAGAATAAATGTTGCAGTTAAGACTGGGGGAAGATGGACAAAAATGGTCTTCTTCTAGCTTACTGACACTATTCTATACAATTTCCCTGAGATATTCTATTATCAGCTACATTAGGGCAGAAAGAAGCAATCTCTTACAACCAGACAAAAGTTCTATCGCTATAGGAGATATACCTTTATATTATCCTATCAGACAGTGTTTGTACAATGAATCTAAATTCGTTTTTCCTGCCATTCATGTATCTGATCTTTTTTTTCAACAGATCCAGTAGTAATCATGCAAGTTATTCATCCAGATGGGACCAAATGTCTTTTAGGCAGGCAGAAAAGATTTCCCCCAGGCATGTTTACTTGCCTTGCTGGATTTATTGAGCCTGGTAAGCCATTTCTTAATAATTTATATTTAACTTATAATTTCAAAATATGAAGTTTAGGTAACATTTGAGAAATACTCTCTGATAAATTATAAAACTGGGTTATTTTAAGGTATTTTAAACTTGATACAATTTTAATAATATAGTTTAAACATGTAATTCTCATGTTTTATATGAGAATCATATAAATTACTTTTCCTGGTAATTTGGTCTGCTTTGTTAAAAATTCAGTATTTGCTCTTTGATATGTTGCTCTTGACCCACGTATCTAGGTTCCACCTCATTTCCTTCTGTACTAGACGCAACTGTCACCTTTTCGAAGAGGCCTTACTTGATTGCCCCAGATACATTAGTTAGCCCCCATACCCTGCATTCACAATCCCTATCATCCTGCCTGATTTTTCCCTATGGCACTCATCATCACCTAATATAGTATGTATGTATGTATATATGTACTTACTAATTTATTATCTGCTGTTTCAAGAATATAAATTTCATAAGCACAGGGAGTTTATTTTATCCACTGCTGTATCTGAAACCCTCATAGAACATGCCTATAGCACATGTAGTAGAAAGTCAGTTAATGTTTGTGGAGTGAATGCATGTATCTAATTAATAAATGTTTTATCTCAATTTCAATTTCCAATATTTGCATTGCTAGATAATAATAGTAAACATATAGTATCAGGCTGTGTTTTGGAGGAGGATCATATAATATATATAAAAGAGTATCAGGCTGTGTTTTATATATATTTTTCATATGATCTTCATACAACCTTATAAAATACACTATTTCAGTGATTTTGCAGATAGGGGCATTAAGGCATAGGGACTAAACAATTTGCTCAAGATCAAACAGCTAATAAGTGATAAGGAAGGGATTTAAGTCTGGTCATGTTGGCTTCTGAGTTCTTGCTCCAAATCACTGTGCTGTCTTTAGCGGTTCTAGATCATTGTCTTAACTGCTGGGTAGTAATCCATTCATGAATATTCCACTATTTATCCATTCTGCTGATTGGACATTTAGTTTATTTTAAAGTTCTTATTACAAACAGCACTGCAATTAATATTTTTATACTTCTTGTGCACATTTGCAAGAGTTATCTAGG
The DNA here is from genome assembly GCF_006542625.1 of Nomascus leucogenys. NCBI lineage: Eukaryota > Metazoa > Chordata > Mammalia > Primates > Hylobatidae > Nomascus > Nomascus leucogenys. The sequence goes on along the minus strand of NC_044382.1, from coordinate 111,645,647 downwards.
TTATATACATAGAGTAGCACCACCAGCTCATGTGATATGAGCATCTTAACCTTTTCTGTATATTGCCAAGTTGTCTCTGAAGTGTTTCTGCCAATTTACACTTCCTCCAGCAGAACATGAAATGCTCCATTATTCCACATCTTCACCAAGTTAGGATTTTCAGACTTTTTTGTCATTCTGAGGGGTGAATGAAATCGTATCTCGTTTTCATTTTCATTTTCTTGCCGATGGGACATCTTTTTTCAAATGTGTATTAGGCATTCAGTTTTCTCTGAATTTTATATGTTTATCTTTTACCTAGTTTTGTTTTCATTGTTTATCCTTTTTTATTCATTTTAAGAATTCTTAAATATGTAGTATATGCTAATCTTTTGTTAGTTATGGTTTTGCAAATACCTTACGCTAGTCTATAATTATATTTTTACTATGTGTGTTCTTTTGATTATTATAAGTTGTTAATTTTCGTGTAGGAAATTTATCAATCTATTTGAAATAGAAAGCTATATTTAAAATATATTTTGCTAAATACAGCAATATTTAGCAAAATATTTCTAAACTTCCAGATTTTACTTAGAAATGATTTTACTTAGAAACAACTTCCCCTGTTCTAATTCTTAATTCCAACAAATTAGAAAAATAAAGTACATTTATAGGCATCACTTATCATAGCAGAGTCAGCAGTCATCTAGAGGAAAACAATTGCTTAGATAAAGTATTAAGTTTCATCTTACGTAGTTTGTAATCTTTTAATGACCTGAAAAGAGTTACCTGCAATAATTGTTTGACAACATAATAAAAAAAAGTTTCAGAATTTTAGTGTGAAAGAGCTATATGTAAAAATCATGTAATTTGTAACTATTTTGTGGACAATATATACATAAGATATAAAGTGTTTGCATAGTGTTTAACCAATGTTAGGTATTGGATATTTTTAGGTGGTATCATTATTTTAAAAATGTAACTGACAAATTTGTACCTTAAAAATGTGAAAAGTTTATTGTTGGCATTTTGATATTCTATATGTGGTCATGTACTTTAAAAAAATTATGTTTTCTTCAATTACAGTCTAGTTTTAGGCTTCTGCTTTCTGATTATTTGAATTGGGTTTCTGTCCAAAGTGATTTCCAGATGTATGAACCATTCAGGACACAAAATGTCCAGGGCATGTTCATCAGCAACTTGTTCTTTTGCTCCATTTCATTAGGAGAGACAATAGAAGATGCTGTTAGGAGAGAAGTAGAAGAGGAAAGTGGAGTCAAAGTTGGCCATGTTCAGTATGTCGCTTGTCAACCATGGCCAATGCCTTCCTCCTTAATGATTGGTTGCTTAGCTCTGGCAGTGTCTACAGAAATTAAAGTTGACAAGAATGAAATAGAGGATGCCCGCTGGTTCACTAGAGAACAGGTAAAGTTCAATTTAATTTCCTTCTTCTATTGATTGTTCCCTGACTGTATTGGTTTGGTCACAGAGCAAGGATGCATATTTTCAGCAAGTTGAATGATGCCTTTGGCCCTCTCATTATACATGGATTACATGGTAATTAGTAATTCCATACAGGAGGAGTATGTTTCACTAATTGATCTATATTAACTTATTCTGTGAGATTTTTCTAGTAGAGATGATTCTGTACCATTTCAAATTTCAGATTCCATTCCTTCACATCAATAATAATACCTATCAGTGGGTTTAGATAAACATTAATTCATAGATGAGAAACAGGAATATTCTTAAGACATTTTATATTTTAGTTTGTAACATTAAAACAAGTAGCTCTCAAAAAACATCAGTAAGTGCTTAAAATTTTCAGAAAGTTCTTACTCATTTTAAAATGTACTTAAGGACAAGAATGACATAACTGTATAATAAACATACACTTAAAATAACTTTTTAAAATGCCATTCCTAAATAATATATTAAAAGATAAATTACTCATCTGACCTGAAATTCTGATAAATTGCCTGCATAAAATTAATTTTATTCTATGCTTAATCCTAAAAGATGGAAATTAGATTATTGCTTATTAATTTTATAAAAAAGAATCTGTTTCAAAAGTTGGCTTTGCTTAGAAATTAAGTGTGGAGCGTACATTTTGCTTTTTCATGATGTCATTTTCATAAGGGAATGTGTCTTTCTGGAACATTTTAAAAATTGAATCACTTAGTGAAGCAATTGAAAATGCTGTCCTAAATTTTGCATGTTGAGGCTGGGTGTGGTGGCTTATACCTGTAATCCCAGAACTTTGGAAGGCCAAGGCAGGAAGCTTGACTGAGCCCAGGAGTTTGAGACTAGCCTGGGCAACACAGGGAGACCCTGTCTCTACAGATAATTTTTAAAAAGTTAGCCGGGTGCACCTATGGTACCAGCTACTTGGGAGGCTGAAGCAGGAGGATCACCTGAGCCCAGGAAGTCAAAGCTGCAGTGAGCCATGATTGCACCACTGTAACTCCAGTCTGGGTGGCAGAGTGCAAGACCTTGTTTCCAAAAAAAAAAAAAACAACTTTGCGTGTAAATATGGATGTTGTCACTTTCTGCTGCTATTCACTGTAAAACTCATCACATTTTAATTGAATTATGTAAGCATGGGAATAGTATTTAAATATGACAGTTTTGAAATCCTAATGCATTCTATTATGGTGTGTTTTAGGTCCTGGATGTTCTGACCAAAGGGAAGCAGCAGGCATTCTTTGTGCCACCAAGCCGAGCTATTGCACATCAATTAATCAAACACTGGATTAGAATAAATCCCAGTCTCTAAATCTAAGAACTAAGCTTTGAGTATTATTTAATAATTTCTAATAACACTCATTCCTCAAGTGATATTAGAGATTATTCAGTACTCTTGAGAGTGTCACAACACAAAATATCATGTTGGGTTTTCGAAATATTTTCAAAATGTTCTGTCTTAATCACAAATTCATATTTTTACAAATTTTTAAAATATTGCCTCAGATTATGTTAAATCTGGGTCAGCCTTCTCTGAACTTTTTCTTTCTTGGTTTCTTTTCTTCCTTCACAGTTTTATCTCACAAAACCATTTTTCTAATAAGAGACATCATGTTGGAAAGATGTTCTAGAAATGTGCATAAATTTCAGTGCCTCTTGTATGCATTAAACTGATGACAAAGGAAGTTCCTGATTTGAGAAATGAAACAAAGTAATTTTAATGAATTTTTAGCTTGTATTAGCTTGAGTTAGCTTGCATTGATTTTTCAGTCCTTTTGTTACCTTTAAGTTGTCAATATCTGGTTTTTGTTCATCTCCCCATTGTAGTCCCACTTCCTCTTTCCTGGGGGTTCCATTGTTCTAGCAGTGGAGGTGTTACAGTGTTGCCACTCGTCTAATTTGACCAGTGTTAAGAATTTTCTAATTTAATAATTTAATAGTGATCTCAATACCACACCCTCATGGAAGGAGAAAAGCATAATATTATATCTGGGACCTCTCTTTTAGACCTAAAATTAATTAACACATCTACTTATATGTTACTTATACCTAAAGCTGTTATTAAGACAAATCAAGATTGTCTGCTTTTGCACTGAAATTAAACTTGAAAGGAATTCTCATCAAAGGTCAGATATTAAATAAGTCCCAGGCAGATTTACATATTTAATTTAAAACATTGGCTGTATTTCATTTTGTGATGAGTGATGTATCTGTTTTAGCAAAAAATTGTATAATCATTACCAATACTATTTATTATGCTCAAATATATCTTGGCTTTGACCTTATTTCAACACATTCTAAGAAGCCTTGACAAAATAAGTATATTTTAGAGCTGAATCAGTAAGATTCTAGAGAAAGCAAAACATAGTAGTTCACAATTTTGCAGCATAGAAAGTCACGTTTTGAAAGGCTATTTTGAAATTGATTTAATAGCTATTATAGTTTATGAGTATCAAAATTTGTATAATTTGGATCTTTATTAATGTATGCTAGAGCTAGAAGAGACCTTAAGGATAATATATGAAATTAGCTTTCCTTATTTTATATAAGGAAAAAGAAATTGTGAAAGGTGAATTTACCTAATTAGTGAAAGTTACATAACTAATTAATTACAAGTCTGTACTATATAATGCAGAGGACGATTCTCCCTGTAAAAAGAACTAGAAGCTATTACTAAAAATATATATAGACAAAATTAAAAGAAGGAATGATAAGAATAAATTTAATTTACCAAATATTAAAATTTTAGATACTTAACATTTATTAAACTTAAAGATAACTGTCAGATAAAACTTTATTTTACTAATGAGCAGTGATTTTCTTAGGAATTGATGAAGGCTTATTGGTATCAAGAATTTAAACCAAATTAAAACTGATACAGGACATTTAGATACATAATAAAATTTGAGCTACATAAGTATATAGAAAATAATGTACCTTGATTATTATGAAATAGAGCGTCTTGAAATTCAGTTTTACTCCAAATGTACTTTTTAACACTTACAGATTCTAAGATTATATTGTAAAATTCCAGGTTTTCATAATGTTAAAATAGGAAAGTAGGATATAAAGTATCAACAAGTGTAGTTATACATTTTGTTTTGGATATTTAATCCTTACTTGGGGAAAAATCAGCATCTAAGTAAATTATTATTTTAATAACAACTCTTAAATTGCCAACCTCTGAGAGGTGAAAAGCTATGTAAATAGAAGGAATGGCCAATTCAAAAGAATAGTAGATGTGATAGTGCCATGAATGTATTCTACTGGAAATGAATGTAATAATACATTAAATTTTTAAAATCTATTTTGTTTATTGTGTGTGTTTAACATGTTTTGACAAGTGTCTTGAAAAATGAGAAAAGCTGGATTTCAGTCGTTAACCTGTTTCGAATTGATATGTACAAGAAATGCAAAAGCCTTTTTAAAAGTGTCTGTGTTTGGGAGACTTAAAACTTTGATTTGAAACTTAAAATATAGTTTGGGGTCAAATACAAACAGACTTATATATATATACACATACATATATAAAGTCAATAATTTTTGCTCTTCAGGATTAAAGTGATATATCTAATATTTATTACTTGTCTAATACTGCTAATTGTTGGATTTTGATATTTTCACATGTTGATGGAACATGAAGAGTTAGAAGCCACATATTTTATTTAGTTGGAAAAATGAGAAATTCTTTTAAAGACCCAGTTAAGGATTTGGCTGAAGACAGAAAATAATAGAATAACAAAGGGAGAGACCGAGATGGAAGGAGGAAGAATAAGTTTGTTAATAAGCCAAATAAATTAAATCCCACATAACAACAATAGATAGTTGGTCCTGGAACTGTGTTGCTAATGTGGTTACAACAAAATATTAGGTGAAGATGTTCTATAAAACAAATCCATTAATTATTTAGAGTAAAATTTTCACAGTGCAAATTTTATTAGGGCTGAGACCCAGTTATTAGGTTCTCAGAGAGAGGGAGGGAGGGAGGGGGAGAGAGGTAGGGAGAGAGAGGGAGAGAGGGAGAGGGAGGGAGAGGGAGAGAGAGAGAGAGGTGGGTGGTGGGTATTGAGTGAAATTTGTGTATTTGTTGAGGTTAAAAGGGGCTATCTCTATTAGAAAAGAAAATATGTAGGACAAAATAAATGCAATGTGCAAAATTAGGAGTTTCTGTCTTCAAATATATAAGATCTAGGTCCTGAGGCAAAGCAAGAGTAGTTGCCAAGAGGTTGCAAAAGGCAGGGAAGTTTGATATTCTCTGCAGATCGGGGAGGGTGCTTGATAAAGTGGGGACAGATGCTTGAGAGCTTTAAGCCCACAGGAGTAGATGAGAGACAGGCTGTATTTTGGGGCAGGGGTAATAATGTTGCCAAGTACCTGCATCGTCAAAATGAGTCATTGATTAGAAGAATTACTTGTGAACATAAACTAAATACTAAAAAATATTTTTTTCCTACACTATACCCTACCATCCTTCCAGGACAATCAGGATAGAATTCAAAAGAATTTCTGAAAGAGGGAGTGAAGTTTATTATATATGACAGATTTTCAAATAATTCCATTTATTTGCCCAAAACTAGAAATGGTTAAAAGGAAGGTCATTTAAATAATAAGGATGGCATAGGGAAAACAGGTAATCAGCAGCCTGAATTCTTGTTTGAGAAAAAAATGAATTTTCAACTATAGGATGAATATTTGGGCATGTTAATTGGGCTAAGAGGCAAATTACTCATTCTATTTTTACTGAAGGAAATCCATATATATAGTCGTATTCATTGGTGGAAGTAACACTTTTAACTTTATTTCTTCAAGACTACTTGTTTTTTGTTTTTTTTCTTGCTAAGCAGTCAAAGCCATAGCACCAGACAACAAATACTCCTCCTTTTTCCAACTCCTGGTGTAGTGATAACGCTCCAGAATAGTGGGTCAGATGAGAAATTTTAAACAGATTTTAAGTTGGGGCCGGGGGAAACTTTCTCCTAATGGAAACATTTTTCTTTCTAACCAGAAGTCTGATAAGAGAGACAAACTCAGCATAAAGAATGAAAAAATGCCCTGGCTTTCCATTCCTGGCTCATGGTAACTATACCAGACAAACTCTTTGCCTCACCTGTGGAGGATTAAGAACATTCTTCTAACCACTAAACTTGTGAGGAGGTTTTATTTTTAGTAATGTGGAAGTTCCACCCAGCAGTAGAAATTGAAAATGGTACTCTTGTTTATTTTAGAACAGAGTTAAGTGGACAAGTGATCTAGTCTGAAGTTTATTTTTGTTTACTTTTTATCCTGCCCATTTCACTCTAGCCTGAAATCATCTATTGGGGCAGTGTGGTGTTCCGAACATCTCAGTAGAGTACTTTATAAATATTTACTACTACTCTCAGGTAGCAGTGAGCTGAAGTCATCTCTATCAGTGGGGGTAAAAATTATTCAAAATGCCATTTATCCAACAGCTTTACTGCTAAGAGTTATTTTGCTTTTTCATTAGGTTTACTTGTGTTTATGGAACAAATTTGAATAGTACCAAGCAGTTTGGAGAATTTGGAACTCGAACTCCAAAGAAAAGATGCTCAAGGATGTGTGCAAATTCAAACCTAAGGTGCTTTGTTGGTCCCAACCATCATCCCTGCTCTATATCATACTGAGGGCTTCCATGGGAGTGTATCCACAGGTGGGAAGCCACTTGGAACCCTGTGTGTTCTGGGGTAACAGGAGAAAATATGCATGTATCTGTGTGGACCTCAAAGTTTTCATGGCTGTAGAAATGTCTAATAATTATTATTTCCAAAAATACCATATTTTTCTACAAATTACTAGGCTTGCCATACCAATCTATTTTTTTTTAGTTCCCAGCCACTTCCTACATCCTCATGAAAAATAAACACATTTTTCATTCTATTAATAATGGTAAATTTATCATATAAATAGTTTTGTTTTATACAGTGAAAATAGTATATACATTCTCCTTGTTCAGTATATCTAACATCAGTACTAATGTAATTTTTGCAAATTTAGACTTCTGGACATTATAAAAGTTATTTTTTACCTGTTGTTTACAATATATTTCTAAGAATTACAGATCTCTATTTACAACAAGCTTTTAAGGAAGCATAACTGTTTAGCTTATTCTCATAATACTAGTAATTTTTACATATGACTTTATATATAGAAGGTTGACAGTTATTTTATCCTTAACCATAAAATGAATATTAGTATTATTATCCCCATTTTACAGTTGGCTAAGATGGGGTAACTTCTCAAAGTCATGGTGTTAATAGGAGAGCCAAAGCTTAAGCCCAAATTCTTTACCCCAGATCCTTTCCTTTCTTACCAGAGCTATCTTCAAGACGTTTCCTAATAACTCTGCATTGACAAAAGCATTTCCAGTCTCAGTTTCCTTCTTTAGTTTCCTAAATTTTGCTTATTTTTCAGGTTGAATCTTCTCTTGTTACTCTACACATTTCTGCAGGACATTCTTTGGATCCCACATTTCTGTCTCCAACTGTCCAACACACCTGCTTGGATGTCCCAGAGCCTCCCAAATACTGCATGTCTAAAATTAAATTATCTTTCCCCAAGCATCTTCCTGATTCTGTATTCCTGTATTATTATAATATTGCCTAACATGGAAGTTGGGGCACTGTTTTAATTTGTCTGCTTTATCCCTTAACCCACTCTACTCCTCAGCCAAACAGTCTCTTAAATCCTGTCTTTTTAATTTCTTAATACTTCTTGAATCTTGATATCTCCCTCTCTTTCCCTCTCCGTCTTCTCTTTCTCCCTCTGCCACCATCCTACTTAAGATCATTCATCTGGTTTCTGCATCAGCCTCCTACACTGGTCTCCCTACTTTCCAGTTTCACTCCCAATCAATTCTTCACACTGCAGCCAAGGAGATCTTGCTAAGGAACAATCTCATCTAGTCTTTGCCTTACTTAAAACCCTTCAAAATAATGCCCTTCACTGTCCTTGGACAAAGGAAAAGTCTAATTTCCTTAGCATGGCAATTTACCTCTTCCGTTTCAACTTTCATCATGTTCCTTTCCTTCAACCTCTTATTATACCATGACTTATGTTCTTGGAGAGCCATAGACAAGCCTTCTAAATTTTTGTTATGCGTTAACATTCATTAAGGACCACCTGAGTAATTATGGCTAATTCCATATGTTACTAGTATAAATAGAAATAATTTTTCATTTATTTAACCTTCTAAACTGTACTTCTAAACTATATTTTCATTTACATATCTCATGGGATTAAAAAACTTCTATATCAGGAGCTGTAACACTTATCCCAGTTTTACAAATGAGCGCACTGAATCTAAGAGAAGTCAAGTCAGTTTCCCAAGGTAAACATGGGATATGGAAACAGACTGAAATTTAAGTCTTCTGAATCAAACTCTATTATCTCTACCATACTATATGCCATACTGCTTCTGCCCCAGTCTACTACACAAAGGTAAATGAATTACCTAATATTTAGCCCAACCCATGTGAAAAGCTGAACTAGATCATCTAAGTTTTTGTTTCTGTTTGGCTTGCCTCTATTTCATCTGCACCATGTGAACGTCATAGATGTGTTTAATAAATACCACTATCAAAATTCTGAAGCCACAAAAGCACACAATGCATCATTGTTTACTAAAAGTATATTTGAATATAAACAGACTGTTAGGAATGGTTAGGACAGATAATAGACTCGTTAAAGGATGGGTGATCATGCCTGATGCTGCATAAGATTAAATATGCTAATCAGATTTTGGATTTAGAGAACCCAGATAAATCTAAAGTAGAGCAAGAAAAGGTACTCAAATCTTCAGCTTCTTGCTTTTTCGAAAATACATACTGCATTTTATCCGTGTCTCCTTCAGAACTGAGCAGTTTATGAAGGCTTTACCCAGGTGAGCTGATTATACATGCTTTTTTCTTCCTTTTTGAATGCCATATTCTCTGTTTTAATCCTTGCCATTCTAAATTAGTTCCTTGGCAAAGGATAATAGCAAAGGGAATATTATTTGAATGTTATATATGAAGACAATTTAATAATATTTCTTTCCAGTCACAAAATATCCAACAGCTGTTTGTAACTTACTTTGTTACCAAATTGACAGAATGGATACAGCCAAAGAAAATTCTAAATAATCAATGTGTTTAGGCCTCTTTTATTTATGCTAAGAAAGACATCATGTGCACATTTGAATAAGCACCATCCATATCCTAATTTGGTTATTTCAAGTAAATTGTGCATTTGGAAAGCAAGGAAAATGCAACTGACAAGCTAGGCTTCTAAACATAATTGAAATTCATTCTGAATGCAGGAAGGGTCAGTTTCATTTCAAAGCAGTAGACCTTGTTTTGAATTCCTATATTCTGCTTTGTATCCGTTGCAGCATTAGATTTGCTAATCACCAAAATGATTTTTTCATCTGTTTTAAGTTAGTAGAATTTTTTCTTCATTAATTTTATACTTAATTTTACTTAAATAAATGTTTATATTTAATTGTTTTTATATTAATTACTTAAAACATTTTGATCTGATTTCGTGAAAGAAGACATTTAGGACATTGAAATTTCTTCTGTTACAATTGCAATTACTCTGTGATTTAGAACAATTTCATAGGCAAAATATTCTGGCCAATATCTTTTTGTAAATAATACCAAATCAAACTGCAAAATAACCTATTTGCAACCTTGCTGTTACTTAATCTTTACATCTGGTTATTTTAAACAAATTGTGCATTTGGAAAGCAAGATTTTTTTTAGTGACAACTTCCTATGATTTTTATGGAAATTTATACTTGCAATGAAAGACTCCTTTCACCATTAAGAATTCAGCCAGCTCTTTTTACCTTCCCCATGCTCACTCAATTTAAATATTAGATATTTTTTAATCTCCTTTTCCTCTCATTTAATTTAATTTTAGCTCGTTTATCTAATGTCAGATTAAAATTATGTTAAATAAGTATTCCTAAATTATATGTTTGGAAAATAAATTGAAAAATAAACCTTTATTATCTATATTTAAGATGTAATTCCCTTAGTTGCTAGCAATTGACCTTTTAATTATATGTAAAATCATCTAACTTCTTAAAGAAATCTGTACTAATCATGTGATGAAATTACAATTAGGATGCTTTTAAGATAGTCTTGGTATCTTCTCTCTAGGGGAAAAAAATCATCCACTGACCAAGTTTTCAAAAAGATCTTTAAAATGACACCAGGAATTTCACTGTATTGTTTCAGATCTTCAACTCTTACTAGATGTGATGACCCTTTCGTGGTCCCGGACTATTTTTACAAAAAGTAGAACAAAAATTCTGAATGTTATCTGATTTGTGAAGATGTACACACACTACCCAAAATCCACTGATAACTTATTCTGATCCCATGAGACTGTAGAGACCTCAGTGAATTTGAAATGGAATCAGATGTTAGCACTGATTATCCGCCCAATTTAAAACCCTTCATAAAGTGATTAAATTAACCTGACAGGTTAATTCTAAGCATAATTTCTCATTCCCTCATCATTGGCCAGACTGCAATTTACATACTGTTTTATGACAGTGGGCAAAAATACAGCACAGTCAGTGGCTTAAGCTACATAAAAGGAAGGTCAGCAGGAAATAGCATAGAACATTTTAAAATAAATGCCTTTTTATTGCTTTCAAAAACATGCATTTGTTTGGATTAAGCTACAGAAATGTATTTACTTAAGTGAATAAGTAAGCATAGAAAATGTTTTAACGTGGTGATTCTAAGATCGGAGATTTCTCCTCTAAATCTTTTGATTAAAGCCTCTTCAAAGCCCTTGTATCTTGTTTGCATTAATATTCTTATCAAATTATTTTTCTGAGGTAACACAATAATTTCAGAGTAATTCAAGTTACCTTGATTTATGAACAAATAATGAGATTTGGCACTGTCCAAAATGCCCTAAATGTTGCTAACAATAATTGGCTCTTAATAATAGATAACATTGCCACTAAAATATTTTAAAGGTCATATTTACTATTTTCTTCTGAGTGACTTGAAGTAGAATTAACATACAGCCATTTCTTAGGCTACCATGAGCAAAGCACAATTTTGCTTAGGGATAAGATATATTTTGAGTGTTTATTTTAAATATTTACTTGAGATTTTTCTTAATCTTTAGAATTTAGAAGGGTGGTTATACATCAGTTTTCCTTGATTCTAGACTGGAAAGGAATGAAGATATCACAGGGGTTCTGCTTTAAGGAATCGGAAACTCTCTGGTGTCAGCAGAATTGATGAGCTCTGCCCCTGGGAAACACCAACACAACTTCACTGAAAGAGTTACAGGGATTTCATGTTTTGGAGGAATTATACATAGAGGTTTCTGTTTGAAGGTATATTCAAATACTACTTCAAACTGAGGTTTAAGGTTGAATATTTCAAAATTAGGAGGATGTCATTTAAACCCAGCAAGAGTTGACGATTCAGCAATTATTAAGTCTTTAGAGAAACAGCTCTTCTGTAACATGGTTATTGAAGTAGTGTGGCTCCACTTCAATAAGCAAAAAAAGAGACAGCATTCCTCTTAAGAAAACTCAAAGGCATTACTCATTTAATTAATAGGTGAGGAAAGTCTTGAGCAGAAAAAAAGTAGTCCCTGAGATGTATTCAATTAGCCTTTTGTGCCTATTCTTTTGCTAACTTTTACAAGGCATCTATTCATATATTTAAGTACATGTGTGTGCTTTATTTTTTCTTTCTTCATCTTAATGGACCTACACCTTCTTAGTAAACTTTTTATTATTTGAAATACATGTGTTAAAATGAACTTATCACTTCTTATTGTGGACTATAATTAGTCAAAGAGGAGTAATGTAAAATGTCACATAGGACTGAGTCAATTTTGAAAATGGGCTTTTCAAGATAGATTCTGAAACTTCCTGTGCTGATCAAGGTCAGTGTAGGGGAAAACTGTAATTACAGATTTCTCAGACCTAGCAATTCAAAAAATATATAGAGTAGCTAAGGTTCTAATTGTAACTGGATAGGGTGATTTCTCTTCATACAGTGATACTTAATTCATATATCATTCTGCATGTGGGATTAGCTAAACTTCCAGTCTAATAGTCATTCTAAAGCCAGAGAGGAAATGAAGCAAAGCAAAATACAGTTCTTCAGGGATTTCTAGTCTAATAATGTCATTATGATAGTACATAGAGTATGACTGCATCTTTAAAATCTTCTAAAGCAAGGGACGCACACCACTGCTGGAATGCACAATGGTTTGGAGTGGTGCAAGATGAGATATTTCCCTTTTATTATTTGTTTTTAATATGTGTTAGATATAACCCAGGATTTCACCTATATTATTGCCTAACATGAAGCTAAAGTAAAAGAAGAAAAAAAAAGAATAAAAAAACTATAATCAAATAACAGCACAGCTATTTTATGAATGTTGTAGAACTCGTGAAGGTAGTATGCAAATGACTGAAATTGGGAAACAATAAAGTTGTGTTCATTCATCCAACAAATATGTATTGAATACTGTGTTGCCTCCACACATATGGAATAGGAACATATCAAAATATAAGATAGACAAGGTCTTAGCCCTTGTGGATCCCACATTTTGGGTCATACCGCTAGTGGTTCCACAGAAGACTGGAATAACCTAAGGCTGTATTCACTGAGGTGTTTTATGTATGTTTGCTGAACCCAGTAATAAAGTTCCTCTGAAGCTCAGGGGGCTCAAGTCAACTGTGGAGCGGCCAGGGGTCTGGTTCAATTCCAGAATAAAGAATATGCCTTACAGATGCTGCAGCACTAAGGAAATGAGCTGATGGATCCTCCATCATAAATGAGACAAAACTAAATACCTCATTCATCCTGCCAAGCGCCCTCCTTCCAAACGCTTCCACTACGCTGTTATTCTCCATGTACTTACCAATTGTTTCAGCTCTTACGGTTATACCCAAACTATAGGAACCCTTTGCTTCTGAGAAGCTGAATGTGAACACAGGAGAGCAAGCAATCAAAAAGACAACATGATTTGTCTTCTTACTCCAACAGCCCTGGCCTGCTAATCTGACTTGCTAGATTTTTATCACAAGTTCCAGTTAGTACAAGATGAAAAAAGGATGTTGGTGAGCTAACACATAAGATTGATTTAGAACACAATTTGGGTAGAGCCTCTTCACACTGGGCTGAGAAAAAAATAAAAAGCAATCTATCACTGAATTTTCTTCCTGGAAGCTTGTTGATATAGAAAGAGAGAATCTTAAGCCAAAACAATAAAACAAAAAATCCAAGCCTTAGTGTGTGCAGTTGAGGAGATGAGAAATGAGATAGAATAAAGTGAAACAATTCATAGCAAGTTTCCTCAGGGCAGCCCTAGCCTAAAATCTTAAGGCTTTCAAAGATTTTTTGAATGAAGTTCCATTCTACCTATTCAATGGGATCTGCTTCAGCGGGATTTCTAATCAAAATCACTTGGTGTGTGTATAAGGGGGTGGGAGAGTGGGCACTCATTAAAACTGCATACACCTGGATCACCAATCAGACTCCAAATCTCTAAAGTGAGGGTCAAAATCTACATTTTTAGCAAGTTGCTCAGTGATTCTCAACCACATTCAAATTTGAGAATTCGTATGCTAAACAGTAAACTCCTTGAAATTTACATTATATTTACATTTTTACATCAAGTTCAGCTCGGAACTTTAAGCCCATAATGCAAAGTGCCAAATTCAAAGGCTATCTCTGTTGTAAGTACACTGGATTTTCCCAATTTTATCATTCCATAACAAAGTGAAAGAGGAAAGGGGCTGTCAGGAAGAGCCTCTACGTTTAACCGAGTAAAGCAATGAAAATCTTTCAAAAATCTTAAGAAAATTATTCACTTTCAGAACCTTACCATGGAGGAGAGAGAAAGTGAAGCAGCATCTCAGGACATGATTCTTGGGCAATTTGCTACATCTCTCCCACTTTTCTCCAATAAGAAATCGGGGATTTGGATAGATGATCTCACACATATCGACAGTCAAACAACAGACATTTTGGAACTGTTAAGAGATTTTCTGGTATTACTGAATGTATCACACGTTATTAGATACTAAGCTTATTTGTCTTTTCATTTACTAATATCAATTTTTTCTTTCCCAATTCTTTAAACTTTAGAAATAGTAAATTCTACACTACACGATCCTCTTTTCTATCTGCATTTCATTTCCTCAGAGACTCTGACTTAATGTTTGTAGGGTGGGGCCAGGTGCATTGGCTCATGCCTGTAAGTAATCCCAGCACTTTGGGAGGCCGTGGAGGATGGATCGCTTGAGGTCAGGAGATTGAGACCAGTCTGGCCAACATGGTGAAACCCCATCTCTACTAAAAATACAAAAATTAGCAGGGCATGGTGGCAAGCATCTGCAATACCAGCCACTCTGGAGGCTGAGGCGGGAGGATCGCTTGAACCCAGGAGAAGGAGGTTGCAGTGAGCCAAGATTAGGCCACTGCACTCCAGCCTGGGAGACAAAGCGAGACTCCATTTCAGAAAAAAAAAAAAAAAAAAAAAAAAAAATGTTTATAGGGTGAGCTTCTTGTCTCTCCAAGGATTATCTTTATCCCTTAAGTTACATTTGATCAATTGTGAGTCAAATAAAGTGATGGCATTCCAACAAAGCTTATGGTTAAAGTTATTTTAGTATTGAAGTTTTTTATACCTATTCTTCTAAACTCAAGACCTTAAGCAATTTATGCTCCAGTGATCACCAAGGGCCTCTTCTGAATATGGACTTAAATACTCCCTGTATGCCTCAACAACCTGTGCATCGTATGCTTGGGGAAAGTAAAAATGGGTTTCATCACATATGAGATTTGAATATTTCCATTAAAAATTTAAACTAATGGATTCAAACATGTATCCACACAAATGCATATAAATACAGATATAAATACATTTACTCATCAATGTTTTTCAACAGAGAGAAGGAGGTAAAAGTATAAAGAACAATTTGCAATAGGCACTGAAACAGCCTTCAATGGTCTAAACTAAGGCTTCTTACTTTCAAGACACTGGCAAACTATTCACTAAGAATTACTGATCAGGTCCCAGGTTTGTAAACAAGAAGCTGAGAGCAAGTCTGAAGTGATATATGGGCATTATTGAAACACCTGTTTTCCTGTATAACTCTTCTTATGCTCATACATATTTTTTTTAATTTAAGGACAAATATAGTTTAAATCTCATGCCATTTAAAATCAGAATTGACAGTAATGGTTAAGTTTATACACTTTAAACATACTTTTAAAAGTAAATGGAAATTTTAAATTTTCTCCAAATATTTTTACACTTGAACTTTTCAGAACCTGTTTTACATATACAAATTTCCTTAAAAATATAGTACAGACAACATAGGTCAGGCACGGTGGCTCATGCCTGTAATCCCAGCACTTTGGGAGGCCAAGGCGGGCGGATCACGAGGCCAGGAGATCGAGACCATCCTGGCTAACATGGAGAAACCCCATCTCTACCAAAAATACAAAAAATTAGCTGGGTGTGGTAGTGGGCGCCTGTAGTCCCAACTACTCGGGAGGCTGAGGCAGGAGAATGGCAAGAACCTGGGAGGCGGAGCTTGCAGTGAGCAGAGATCTCGCCATTGCACTCCAGCCTGGGCAACAGAGCAAGACTCCATCTCAAAAAATGAATAAATAAATAAATACATAGAGAGAGAGAGAGAGAGAGAGTACAGAGAGCATAGACGTAATGTTAAAATTGGGGAAATGAAGTCATAATAAGAATTCTTTCAGATTCTATAGAAAACTGAAGCCAATGGGAATTACAAAGAGTACTAGATGCTGTGCTACCCTGGAAGTTAAGCATTTAACCTTCTGAATTTATTTCATATTTAGTCTCTTTCTAGAATTTTAATAGCAATCATTATATCATTATCTACTCTTTCGTGAGTCTTTCTCTTTTTATTGGTAATAGCACATTTCCTTTGACTGTTTCAAGGAAAATGTTTCAACTTAGCAATTGAAATTTTAGGTAATTTGTAGGTAATTTGTCAGAAAAATGACACCAGTAAAATTTTATAAGAGTATCTTTCCCCCCAAAAAAACTTTATCATCCAGATAAAGTAATACTGTGTATAACAGTATTACTGTTATAACAGTAATACTGTGTAATTCTGCAGTAGAAAGATATTGTTAGTATTTCCAGTTTACATTTTTCCTCTTTCTTCTTGTAAATTATAGTAATGAGTTAAAGCCCAGTTGGAAAAAAAAGACCTGTAAAATCTGATATAAAGACATCAGATGTGATAGGATTCAGCTGATAATATAATAGCAATCATAGTAACTTTCCTGAGCTTTATTGCCAATTTTGTACAGAAAAAATAAACATTAAAAATATAAACCCAAGAAATTTGTAGTGAAATGGATTCCTTAATGTACATCCAAAGGTCAGTAGTGATATATTTTACTTGTGAATAAAATATTTTATGTATATATATAAAAATGTGAGGTGCTTAGAATTTTTCAAAGTGAAATGAGAGGCCATTAGAGAGTTTTAAGCAGGGGCTGGGATAACATGATTTAATTTACGCTTTTAAAAAATCAATCTGGCTGCTATATAATCAAAGGATATGAATATAGAAGTAAGAGAAACAGCTAGGAAGTTATTGCACTAGCCCAGATTTTAAAAAATGTATCTGGTGGCTTGGATTGAGGTGGTAATAATGGAGTAGAAAACAAATGGACATATTTGGGATAAGATGTTTAGAAACAGAGTAGGGCAAACTTGCTGATGGATTGGATGAGGAAGGCTAAAGAGAAGGGTCAAGGACAACATCTAGGTATTTGACTTAAGCTAGATTTCACATAGGTTCTTTTCTATATTCCCTAAGTGTCGGCTGGTCTGAGAAATAAAGGGACAGAGTACAAAAGAGAGAAATTTTAAAGCTGATTGTCCGGGGGAGACATCAAATGTCGGCAGGTTCCGTGGTGCCCCCTGAGCCATAAAACCAGCAGTTTTTATTAGTGATTTTCAAAAGGGAAGGGAGTGTACGAATAGGGTGTGGGTCACAGAGATCACATGCTTCACAAGGTAATAAGATATCACCAGGCAAATGGAGGCAGGGCGAGATCGCAGGGCGAGATCACAGGACCACAAGACAGGGGCGAAATTAAAATTGCTAATGAAGTTTCAGGCACGCATTGTCATTGATAACATCTTATCAGGAGACAGGGTTTGAGGGGAGACAACCGGTCTGACCAAAATTTATTAGGCGGGAATTTCCTCCTCCTAATAAGCCTGGGAGTGATATGGGAGACTGGGGCTTATTTCATCCCTACAGTTTCGACCATAGAAGACGGCCGCACCCAAGGCGGCCATTTTAGAGGCCTACCCTCAGTGATGCATTCTCTTTCTCAGGGATGTCCTTGCTGAGAAAAAGAATTCAGCGATATTTCTCCCATTTGCTTTTGAAAGAAGAGAAATATGGCTCTGTTCTGCCTGGCTCACCAGCAGTCAGAGTTTAAGGTTATCTCTCTTGTTCCCTGAACATTGCTGTTATCCTGTTCTTTTTTCAAGGTGCCCAGATTTCATATTGTTCAAACACACATGCTTTACAAACAATTTGTGCAGTTAATGCAATCATCGCAGGGTCCTGAGGCAACATACATCCTCCTCAGCTTACGAAAATGATGGGATTAAGAGATTAAAGACAGGCATAGGAAATCACAAGGGTATTGATTGGGGAAGTGATAAGTGTCCATGAAATCTTCACAATTTATGTTCAGAGATTGCAGAAAAGACAGGCGTAAGAAATTATAAAAGTATTAATTTTGGGGAACTAATAAATGTCCATGAAATGTTCACAATTTATGTTCTTCTGCCATGGCTTCAGCCGGTCCCTCCATTTGGGGTTCCTGACTTCCCACAGCCCCCCGCCCCCACTGCCATAATCCAATCACCTACCACCAGGTCTCTCCTTCAACACCTGGGGATTACAATTCAAAATGAGATTTGGGTGGGGATACAAAGCCTAACCATATCGCCAAGGCATCTATACCACATGTGTCTGCTCAAAGAAAGAGCTTACCTAATTATTGGTTTGCCACCATTAGTGAGATTGAGGAAGCACGGATGGCCTGGGTCCCAGTTTTTCACATACAGAATTGAGAGCTTTGGATGAGATAATCTTGAAAACTTCTAGACATTCTAGCACAAAAAGAACGTATGGTTTGGTCAGCTTTATTGAAGCCCTCACCTGCAACTCTGATATGATGGCAAGTCTCCCAAAGCCAGCCACTGCTCAGCTCTAATTAAGGGTATATTTTAATTGTTATGTATATATACTGTAATGGAGGTTAATAGCAAGTACCATTTCACTGGAACCATTAATAATGTTTTCAGTTGTGTTTATGCAAGCCAACTTTGTAAGTTAAATTTTGTTAGCATTTCTATCTTAGAGGTAAAGGAAATTCAGCCTCACAGATATGACACAATCTGCTGAGTGAGCAGAGAGCCACGGTACAGACCCAGATATTCTGAGTCAAAGTCCAGTGCTCTCAACTAAATGCAGTGCAGCAGGCTACATTTTTCTGTTTAAACTATGTGAAACCATTGAGAAATAATCACTAACCTAGTCATGTGCTTTTTAAAAACGTATTTATTTATTTGGCACTGTAATTGTACAAATTTATAAGGTACAATTTAATGTTTCAGTACATAGCTATGTTGTGTAATGATCCAATCAAGGTAGTTAGTGTGTCCATTACATCATGCATTTATCATTTCTTTGTGGTGAGAACATTCAGAAAGCCTCTCTTCTAGCTGTTTTGCAATATGCAATGTTTTACTGTTAACCACAGTCACCCTAGTGTGCAACAGAACACCAGAATTCACTGGTCCAATCTAATTGAGACTTTGACCCTGTTGACCAACTGCTCCCCACCTTCCTAACCCCTTCTTCTCCCCAATCTCTGATAACCACTGTTCTACTCTCTGCTTCTATTATATCAACTTTCTTTTTAAAGATTCCACATATGAATGAGATCACATGGTATTTGTCCTGTGTCTGGCTTATTTCATTTAACATGATGTCCTCCAGGTTCATCCATGTAGTCACAAATAGCAGGATTCCATCTGTTATGGCTGAATAATATTCCATTCTGTATATATACCACATTTTCTTTCTCCATTTGTTGTTAGACACGTAGGTTGATTCCATATCTTGACTTGTGATAGCTATACAATAAAACATGGGAGTGCAGATATCTCTTTGAAATACTGATTTCATTTCCTTTGGATATATACTCAGTAATGGAATTACTGGATCCTATGGTAGTGTTTTTTTTTTAATTTTTTGAGTAACCTCCATACATTTTTCTATAGTATCTATACCTAGTCAAATGCTTTTAAAGCATTTTTAAATTAGAAAATCCAATATATGTAAGACAGGGATAAAAAAATGAAAGATATTAAATTGTGCATTTGTAATCCTCTACCCAACCCAATCCCCACATTGGCCTTCTAAGAAGAGTGGATTACTGCTCACCTCATCAGCCACAGGAACGTAGTTTTGCTTATTGCAGGAGAATGTAGACAGGTTAATTGAAAGATGCCAAAAGAGTATCAATTGCTCTATATAAGAAAGGCAGCCTAGGGAAGCAGAATTTTCAGAAAATTAAGAGATTTGGAGAGGCTATGGAATAAAAAGGATTTTAAATCAACAGATATTATGATTTGGAGGAGAGAGATGAGTTATGAAGAATTTTAATAAATTTTTGCCAAAACTGGCCACAAAGCAGCCTCATTTTACATAAAACAAATAAGAGTCAAGCTTTTCGACTGAGGTGTCCAAAGACACAGCCTGGCCAAATATACCTAAAGCAAACTGCTTCCATGAGAAACTATTTCGTTTTCATCCTTACAGACAGATTAATTCTTTTAAAGTAAAGCAATTAGAATCAGGCTTAGCTCTGAGCACAGGCAGGTGCCTGCTCAAGGTGATAATTGGGAAATTAGGAGATGGCCTTCCCGCAGATGCCTTCTCCAACATCTTCTATTAGTTAAGACATAATCAACAGAGAAGATAACCCTTTCTTTCACAGTTAAGGTAAAGAATTTGGTCTTCTACAATGAATTACCAACTCTACCAATATGTTTACTCAGTCATAATATTTAAATATGGTTATATATAATGACAGTGTAATGAAGGCAAACCATCTCCCTACCCCACTTAATTTTTAGCAGGGCTACAAATTTCATAATACTGGATTTAGGCTAACTTTACAAAAAATTGGGTGTTTCTATTAATATAGGAAACAATGAAACATAAAAATAATTAAACAATATGCATCAATTTGCATCCTAAATGTCTACAAATACGAATATATGTGTATATGTTTTACATATCTATATGTTTGAACATTCATTTATATACACATGTACATATATATCTAACAATGCACTAAATAGTTGAGATGGAACTAAACAAAAAAGGTAAATGTAATTACAACAATAAAATATATTTAAAGGAAAAGCATATGGGGATACCACAGAAAGATACCCATGCTATCAAGTTGGCAAGTGAGTTGAGTTACTCAGTAATTTGATTAAACCGAAATTCTGATGGGAAAAAATTTCAAATTTATTTAATATTTTCAAAAGGCAGTGAAAAGTGAAGACCCACAACTCCCCAAAATGATGAGGAAAAGAAGGAAAGCCTGTAAAAAATGGGAAATCTTGAATACCAGGTATGTAAGTCCAATTCAATGATTTTCTAAGTACGTATAAAATGAACTGCTTAGTTTATGTACTTTCTTCTTTATCACAGGACTGTCTATAAAACTAGGAAGATAAAAACATATAAAATGATTTTGAAGCTTGGTCTATAGTTATTATTTATATTCTTCTGAATTATTAATGATATGTATTATAACTAATAAAAATCTAAATAAAAATATTTATTCAGATATGGGCTATTAGGACCCATTATTCTTAGAATCTGTTATCAATGCATTATTATGTAACTTTCTCTACTCTATATCCCTTTTTGCAGAAATTAAAATGTAGTCAATTCAAAGGGGCTATAAAATATAAAATTATAAAATTGAAAGGGGGCATAAACAGAATGGCTCTTGGCATGAAGATGTTATTTTAAGAATAAATAAAGAATAAAGTCCAGTTCTGGAAGGCAGTCCATCAGTTTATAAACTGTTATTGTGTCCACGGTCTATTGTAAATGGCCTTTAGAGAGATAGGTCTCCATGTCTTTTCTCTTATGACTTCCACATTACAGAGCTCAGATTGTGACCAGGCCCACTGGAAACTGTTTCAGTACCTGACAAGAGAAAAGACCTTCCTTCAGGCTAGAAGAGAGGCAAATGGGAATGGTTAGACTCCTCAAGTGATCTCAGTATGCTCGATGCTGTTCTTTTTCCTGAAGAGAATTTATTCTCTATATAAGTATTTATATAATTATAAGCATTTTATGTAAAATTTTATAAGTATAAATAAAATCATTTTAAGTTAAAAACATTTAAAATAAATGCACAAATAATCCATTCCAATTTTAAACTTATTTAAAATGTCCTCTTGACACCTGGTTCATCAATTTTTATGATATAAGTATTCACTTTTTGGCTATTCTTCTTCATTAACAAATAATGTCAGATGTAGTTTAAAATAGAATTTGAGATATTTTTGTCCACTGTTTTTTTACACAAGCTCTGGTGACTCATGCTCAGGTTCACAAGCTTCTCATAGGAATATATTTTAATATTATAAAACAGAGGAGTGCAGGTTGCAAGCTGGTAGTTCTTGGGCAAAAGCTGGTCCCTAAGTATATTGGCCTCCACCTATAGAGGGTCATTTTTTTAAAATTTTGAACTAATCCTTAGAAATTAAGAGATTTTACAGTATAGGAAAAAATCCAGACTCTAGTTCTCTTCTGGAAAAATAAGAGGATCCAGTAACACTAGGACACCTTTTCACGTGGCTGGAGCTGACCAGCAGAGAATATGTGTACCCAGCCTGCTTCACTTGTTTATGTTATCTGTTTAAATGTCACAGACTTTGAGTTTGTGAACCTATTCTATAAAAAGCCCAGGGCAAAGGATACTACTGGACATGTTTGAAAGTCTGTCTAAAAGCATGCTTATATTTCTTCCATTCTTTTTACCCACATCTGCATTTGTAGTACCATCTCAAATTATATTGAGCTTGACTTAGCCTGTAATATAATGCCATATTCAAATACCTGATCACAGCAAGCTGTTCTTTATCAAGAGTTGCACTTAAAATTTAGTTGCATATGTTTCTTGTGAAATTTTCATTTCATCCACTTTTGGAAGTTGCTGTTTCAGAGTAAAGCTTAATTAAATTCTTACTTCGTAAAACTACCAGTGATATTTCTACACTCTAAGAGAATTGGTTGATTTAAAGTGATATATTTATTATAAATGAACTTTTGTGAAAAACATTTTGACATACTATAAATGAATGAAAACCGATACCCAAAATACTTATAAAGGATTTGCATTGCATTTTATTCTAGAAATTGGAACATCTGTTCTCTAAATGGACACGTAAACCTTTTTAATTTTTATTTTTTTGCTTCCTCTTTAGGTGTATCTCAGCCTGCTGGCTGAGCATGCCAAGAAAATATAAAAGCTCTTGAAAAGGAAGTCAAAGGAGACACCTTGGAGCCTGTGTTTCATCAGACTGGGGCATTAGGGAAATCTAAGGAAAACGGAGATGAGGGTACGTCTGCTTCTGTGAATGAAAAGCAGAATTCTTTTTCTCTCCCTAAAGATAAGAAACAGCATCCATCCGACAGCAAAATATGTAGGAAGAAGGGAAATAATGATCCTCCTTTGGCTGTCTCTCATCAACTGGAGAAGCTCTTACCTATGATCATATTTAATGACTACGGAGAATCATTATCAGAAAACATTACATTACAGAATCTCCCAGGCACAGTAGAAGCCTTTAAGCCAGCAAAAGGCAAATTTATTACAGAAGTGAAACGTGGGGCTTTCAATGTGCAAATAGAAATCAAGAAAAACTTTTTCTGTAAACCAGGAATACAGTTCCCAACAAAAAAAGAGACATCCAAAATGTTGCCAGCGTTGCTCTATCAGACCCATTCAGAGATGCTACCCTTCTAGGAGCTGCTTTCCTAAACGTAGGAATATATTGGTGGAAGAACTAAAACCTGAGGTGCTGTCTAAACGTGAAGGAGAAATCGCCAGAACCTACAGCCCCTTGCTGAAAGTAACCATTGAAAGAAAAGAAATTAAAGTCAACTACATGAGTAAGACACAGAATATATTAATAAATATAACTCACCCTAAAAGAAAGGAAAGAAGTAACTAAATACAGAAACATTTCCTCAAATCACACCACTAAAGAACCTTTCAGGTCTCCATCACAGTCTGGTATTAGGCACCCTGAAATGTGGCAGCTTGAAAACAAGCATCAGAGTTGAGATTGTTTGTGTATCTCTTCTCCTGGCGTGTGTGCTGTCCAGAAGGAGAAGAATTTTGATACAGTGGTGATTTCTCTAACCTCAACTCTGGAGAGAAAGAAAAATAAGCCTGACACACTCTCTACAGTCTTAGACGATTGTGAGGTATAATCTGCTGTCTCTCAGCAGAAGGTCTTTAAAATTAGTCAGAACACCCCCAGAAAGAAACATTTCTCTGAGTCTAAGACTCTTCTCAAAAAAATTCTTCCTACTTCACATAATACCCAAAAGACCACAAGTTTAAGTAATGCAGATTTAAGTAAAATGCCTTTTGAGGATTCTAAGGATGTGGAAAAAGAGAGAAAAATCAACTTTGATATCCCAGGAAATATCACATCAGACTCACACATACAGCAAAGCACAGAAGGAATAAATTATTTGCCAAGTACCATTACTGACATCTTTCCAGTTCAAGATGGCAAAGACTTCACCTTTAGTTCTTCATCTTCTGTGAGTATGTAGCTCATAGAAGCAAAGGCAGCCAACATCTACTGCAAAGGAAGCAAGACTCCACCAGCAGAATGCTGGGAGAACGCAAATTCTGTATCTTTCCCTTCCAGTCAAACTTCTCTGCAGTCTTGCACCTCGTTCGGCCCACCTCACTGGGCCACCAGACATTTGGAACACAAGGAAAACCCTGAGAGTACATTTTCTTTTAATCATTGTGCTGAGTGTGTGACAGATTATGAGAAAGAGCAGATTAATGTGACTGACAGAGACTTTAACAAAGCCATTTTACGTAGTGACTCTCATGCAAAAGCACAGCTACTACTGGAAAGGAAGATTACACCGTGTCTTAATCTCAGGCCTGCTTCTGGCAGCAGCCTAGCAGCTAAGAGCCCGCTCAACAGTATTAGCCACAGCAGTGTGGAATGGAACCAGAGTCGCAAGTCATCCAGAGATAGCAGCCCAGAGCAAAACAAAAGCGCTAGTTATGACCTTCATAACTGATGAGTTAGAGCACAAATTAATTACTCAAGATGATAAAGAAACTACAGTTTTTTCTAATTGTCCCATGGGAATGAAAAACCCTAAAGAGTCACCCAGCTCTCTGGAAAATGTTGAAAAAGACAAATGCTAGATAATACCAGTGGTGAATAATGCATACCACAGAGATTTTGAAGACCTGTCAAATGAGAATCATGACAAAGTCTGTTTTCAAATGCATTTTTCAGCAAACACTGCTGAGTCCAGCTGTGCAGTGTGTGCTTCAGATAATCTGTTTCTTATTGAAAAAACACTGACCAATGATGTGGACCTACATGGTAACCAAGATAAGGAAAACCTTGGACTAACTAGTTTTAAACAGGAGCCAGCACAGTGCCAAAGGATTGCATCAACAGGGCCAAATACTGAAGAAGATGAGAACAAAAATGACTCAAAGGAAAATTATTGTTAGCAAATACACATGTTGATGCCACCTCAGAAGCAAGCTTTGAAAGGTATGGTGGGCTATACAGAATCATTAACTTTCATTATTTTTAAATATTTTAGCTTTGGAAAGTTTTAAGATGAGGGCTTTTTTTAAATTGCTTGGGATGTTTTCTTTATTGCTAAAGATATATTATATATTTTAGAGTTAGATGAACACAGGCAAGCATATATCAGTCTGTTTCTTTACATTATCACCCACTCCACCCATAAATAGTGCATCTCCAAGCCTGCAGTTTAATGTAAAAAAAATCAATTTCTCTTCAAAAGGTTGATGTATTGCCAAATCAATTTTGTATGAAATGTTAGTCTTTGCCACTCTTAAATAATCCACCATTTCTTTCCTTCTTGCAAGCTAAGCATGTTCAGGAGAATAGGAAGGAAATGAAGAATATGTTTGTAATAAAATATATTTTTAAATCTTGCTGTGGTGTTACAGAGGCATTGTATGTATGTCTTGGGAGGCCATGTGGAATAGTAATTACAACAAAGGACAAAAAACAGAAACAACCTTGCCTAATCCTCACTGAGCCACCATGGGGCCTCTGACCTCCAGCAGACCTTTGACCTCCCTTGTGCATTACTTGGACCAAATTGTTGATAGAACCCAGAAGCTCTCCAGACCTCAAGTAGGGCCAAAATGGAAGTTCTTTCCTAAGTACATAATTCTGCCTGTCTGCTTTCAATCTCAAATCAGCACTATATCATTTTTGTCACTTCACAGAAGGCCCTTGTTTTTTTAAATGAGTCCAAATTATTTTATATTTAATGTTAGCATTATTCCATATTGTAAATTAAAATACATTTTGAATGAGTAAAAACTGTCTTCTAAACTGCTGGTAATAATCCTAATAGCCTCAGAAATTATATTTGGAATGATGAAACTTAATGGAGAAGGTATATTTTCTTTGTAGTTCTGTCTCTAGATTTTTGAATGAAATTAGTAAAATTTAGAAGTAGAAATAAAATACAAAAAGCATAATCAATTACATAACTGTTAGAATAAAATGTGAAATTTGCTTTGTAGAGAGTAAATGCCCTAAAACAGTATGAAAACTCTACGGTCATCTGCTTGATATGAACACCCTAAAGCAAGGACCATCAGTCATGGGGACTGCTTCCTGGTGCCAATATCCGTCCAGAAATCAGGATCAATGACATTAATCCCAACACTGGCTTCAGTCTATAGTTATTTGGAACTGCAAGGGAACCTGCAGTAAGAACAATTGTGCCTCCGAAAGGAAACACATGCTCACCTGGATGAATATATCTCCCAAGTTGACTCTCCTTCCTCCAGAGGCATGTTCCTCCCTGTCCTGCCTCTCCCAGTGGGAAACATTTCTTAAGAAAATCAATAATTCAAGTCAGAATCTTCTCAAAGCTGATATTACACATCAGATTTTGAAACTGTCCCATTTGGAAAACAATTCCAGCTACTGGTTCCCTGTGTTACTGATTCATCAAAATGCTATTCCTACAACTCTCTCCCTGTATCCTTTTCCTTGATCACTCTTCCAGCCATATGGACTTACTTCCTAGAACCTTCCAGCCCAGATCCACATCAGGCCCTTTGCATGGACTGTCCCCACTACTTGGACCAGTCTTCCCCTATATGTCTACATGGTTCATTCTCATCTCCTTTAGATTTTTGCTCACACAGCATGTTCTCAGGAAGGTCTTCTCAGACTACTTCATTTAAAATTGCAATCTGAACCATCTTCGTTACAGCCCAGGCAAGTGCCATCCTTTTTCCATTTATACATAGCACTTTTTGCCTTCTAATCTGCTATATATTTTACTGGTTTATGTTGATTTTGTTCTGTCTTCTTTCACTAGAATATAAGTTCCAGGAGGGCATGGATTTTTCCTGTTTTGATCATTGCTATATTTATAAAATAGTACCTGTCCTGTAGTATAGGTGATCAAATATTTATTGAATGAAAAATAAATGCAGGGAAGTCACATCAGGTTACTTTGAATAGTTCACATACCAAAACAAACAATAACAACAACAACAACAAAAAAAACAACAAAATAGTTCAGCAGTTATAATATTTATACAAAAAAATTTGAATCTATAAATGTTTGCATAGATTTAACTCTCCTAGAACTATGAGTATCTTTATACTTTATTCAACATTATTGTCTTTATACTACTGATATCTCAGGCTAGAACTGGGTAATTTTTTCAGGGAGTATATTGCTTTGAGAAACTGGGACACTTTTGGACTGCTTTACCAGAAAATTATAAAATTGATATAGGCACAAACTTATGCTTACATTTTGAAAAGCAATCCTCTAACCCCTTAACATCTATGCATGTGCCTCAGATTCAGAGTCCCTGACATGAGTGTTCACTGTAATATTTGTGTAGTTCCTTCCACCACCTGTGTGCGTTTAGGAATCAACTAGATTAGAAGTCACAATGTGCACTGTCTACAGGGGCCAGGCAGGTGATGTAAATGAGTAAAGCAGGCTGTATGTGAGCAAGTCTGGAGTGTTGGTGAACTAGTGAGTGTGTCCTAAGGGAAGGAAAATGCAGGTCCAGTACAGACAGGCCTTCTGACTTTTCCAAAGAGCAGGAGACCTGGATTCTTTAATGTATGAGTCTGCAGATCATGAGATTTGGGAGACACAGTACAAAGTAAACAGTCTGTGACCTCTGAACTAGATAAACAAGAGAAGGTATGGGGGGTGTGGCAGGAAGTAACAGCCATCATGTTATAAATGAAAGATACCAGTCAAACCTTTAATAACTAAACACTGAGTTCTTCCTCTGCCAGGTGAGGGCTATACGTTGTTGGGTAAAAAAGTAGTTGCTCAAGGCTTCATTTATTCAGCTGTTAATGGTGTGAATATATCTTTAAGAGCTCTGCCAAAGAACTAGAAATTCTATATCATAAAAAAATGTATCAAGGAAACCAAAAGTAGGCTAGTCTGAGAAAATTACAATGAGAAGGATTAGATGATATTTTTACATGGCGTAGAAATAGCCATAAAGAGCCCTTTGTATGTATTATAACACAAAACTTACATACAATGTGTAAAATGTTTTATTTCTCCTAAAATAGGAGTGATTCTAAGAGTTCACATCAAGGCACAAAGTTATAGAGGACTGCAAATCTGAGAAAGTTTGTGGTCCCAGGCTCTGCACCAAGCACTGGGAATAAAAAGATGAATAAAAAATTATTTCATTTCTTGTAGCAGAATACAACTGTTGGGATAGTTTCCAGCAAACTGACTTCTGGTGAAATTAGGAGCTTTCAACACCCGTGCCCACTTCAACATTTCTCAGCACATGCACATTCCAAGATCCTGGTTTCAGCGGCAACGCTCTGCTTTTCTCCAGCAGGGCTCCTCCCACATATGCTTCTTTTCTGTGGTCTTCCCATTCACTTCCCAGGCCCTGCTCTGGCTTTCAAGGTGGTAGCTTTCCACTTTCACACTCATGTTTGGTATCTCAGACCATTTGTGCTGTTATAGCAACATACCAGAGACTGGGTAATTTATAAAGGACATAGATTTGTTTTTTACAGTTCTGGAGGCTGAGAAGTCTAAGGTCAAGGTGCCGGTATTAAGTGTCTGGTGAAGTACTAAGTGTCTTGCTGCTACCAAGATGGCTCCCTGTTGCCGCGTCCTCACATGGCATACATAGAAGGGCAAAAAGGCCTAATCTAGCCCTTTTAAAGAGTACTAAGCCAATTCATGACAGCAGAACCCTGAAGACTTAATTATCTCTAAAGGCCCCACCTTTTAATAATATCACATTGGATCTTAGGTTCCAACATATGGATTTTGGGGGACATATACATTCAAACCATAGCAGTTGGTAAAACATTTGTGCTTTTTAGTGGATTAATATATTGTTGCTACAAAGTGATAGTGTGCATTTTAACAGAGTCCCTCAAGAGATTTGAATGTCTTCATTTCAGTACAAACAAATTGCCTGACTCCTTGAAAGACCTGATAAATATCTACTGGGTATTCATGGAATAAGGGGGAGACTCACACGTGAAGGAAGATTACTGAGACATAGATTCAATGCATCACATAAAATCTTTCTATCATATTGTAGTATGCAAGGATTAGACTGACTCAATAGAGAATAAATTTGAGTCTCGGAAGTGTTCAAGCTTATACTGAATGATTACTTGGTAGAAATTTTGTAGAAATGTTTTGAGCATAGAGAGGTTGGTTGGAACAAATCACCTTATATATTCTTTGCAAACCTAAGAGTCCACAAATACCAAGCAGGACAGTGGAAGTGATACTTTGTACTTGGTGGGCATTTCAATGGTTTTCAGATCACATTTTAAAACACACTATAGAACATATACTTTCCCCTAATTTGAAAAGATCAAAAGTATATGAAAAGATCCTGGAGGAAAAGTCTTCCCACCATATCCCAGGGCCATATTATCACACATAGTTTCCTAGGTCCATAAGGTTTCTTTTACACTCCACACTTTCAAAAAACAATTGCTGTTACATGTAAAGTATTTGATATCAGAAAATTATCTTCCTCATGAATGCCTTCATAGTTAACCTACACTCTCAATCTCAAAAAAATAGCGGAACTAGAACAAGCATTGGAGAAACGGCCGGAGATCAGTTCTATATTATTTTTAAAAGTTCCATCACTCTGTAACATTCTAGTGAGCAAAAGTCATCTTGCTCATTGTGGCCGCTCCAATAACCAACACAATAGAAATTAGTATGTAGAAAGTGAACACTGAATATTATAGAATGAATGTTGTTTTCCTGTCACCCTCATAAGAGGTAGGAGTCCACTGCAAAGTAATGGAAAATGAATTAGGTAATGTAGTGATTCTTCTTTCTCCTCACTTGTTTAACCTCAACAAGTGAATTTTATTTTATTTTATTTTTTTAGAAACAGGGTCTCACTCTGTCGCACAGGCTGGAGTACACTGGTGTGATCATAGCTCACTGCAGCTTTAAACTCCTGGGCTCAAGCGATTCTCCCACCTCAGCCTCTCGAGTAGCTCAGACAACACGTGCATGCCACCACATCCAGCTAATTTTAAAATTTAGAGATGGGTGTCTTGCTATGTTGCCCAGGATGTTCTCAAACCTCTGGCTTCAAGCAATCCTCCCTCCTCAGCCTCCCAAAGTGCTGGGATTACAGGTGTGAGCCACCTCGCCAGGCCTCTGACAAGTGAATTTTAAGTTGTTACATAAATGGATCATTAATAACTATATATATATATAAAGATGCTTATTTCTTCATAGATATATCCCATTTGTTATTTAAATAGTTCTGAAAAATTTTGATATTGATAAATTAGATTTTAATTTGCAAAGATCCAATTAGAAGTACTCATTTGCTGCTGGGAATAGAATAAAAGTAAACGTCAAGGGTTGGCCTCTTTTAAAATTTATATTGCCTGCCTTTCATACAGTATCAAAAGGTAACATCAAATAAAATCTTAATTCTAACCCATTAAATTACTTTCTAGGTATTATATGTTCTCCTATTTTTTGTTGTTGTTGTTTTTACTTTTTTCAGTTACTTTTTTTTTTTTTTTTTTGAGACGGAGTGTCGCTCTGTCGCCCAGGCTGGAGTGCAGTGGCGCAACCTCGGCTAACTGCAAGCTCCGCCTCCCGGGTTCACGCCATTCTCCTGCCTCAGCCTCTCCTAGTAGCTGGGACTACAGGCGCCCGCCACCATGTCCGGCTAATTTTTTTGTATTTTTAGTAGAGACGGGGTTTCACCGTGGTCTCGATCTCCTGACCTCGTGATCCGCCCGCCTCGGCCTCCCAAAGTGCTGGGATTACAAGCGTGAGCCACCGCGCCCGGCCTTCAGTTACTTTTTTAAAAGTAGTTTGGGGTTTCTTCCTCCTAATACACAGTTTCATGATGTCATGGTTTGTGATGACAGAAAGCAGCAGTTTGGAACTATATAAAGTATTTCAAGCTGTTATTGATTCAAATATAAAATTAACAAAGCCTTCATGCATTTTGGCATTTTTTTACTTTTCTTCATTTTTAGCCAGCATATGCAGCAGAAGTATTACGAAATTTGTATACTCCTGATTAATAAAAGTCAAACCATAAGTACTTGAGTTTAATAGAAAACTCAATATCATAGATTATAATTACACATGCTATTCAGGTAATAACATTTTATTTCTTTACTGAAAGTTTAGGGGACATACTTAACAATTTACTTGCATTTCTCCACAGTAACTAATACAGTATCAAGCATACTGCTAATACCCTAGGAATACCTGTTGAATTGAATCCACTGAGGCAATGCTTAGTGATCACCCTCCCCACCTTTTTCTCCACATAAGTATATATTTTTTAAAGATACATGGCTCTTTTTGTTAAGTAATACAAGTTTGAAAGTAAACCATAAAAATGTTGAATGAAATTATCTAGTCCTAGTCTACTATAATTATATGTTTCAATGATTGGACTATATGATATTTCTATCTTGATTTATCTATCTTGACAATGTTGTCTCACTTTCATATTTAATGTGGTTTAATCTAGATTGGTATTTGGAAATAAATAGTCTCTGAAAGTTATCCCAGGAATTGGTTCCAAGAGGTGGAAGAGCTAGTGATGGTTCCCAGGAAGAAGCAATTGACCAGTGGGCCAGAAGGAGGCAGCAATACAAAGAAGGCAAAAGACCCAGTTCAGCAGCAGGGAGCTTATTTGCCAGCAATATCACAGAAGAATCCAGTGAGCAGACAGCCAGCTTCTTTTCCAAAACCATAGCAAATGCGACGACTTACTGAAATGTAACCAATCTCCCATCCCTTTATCTCCAGAACATAAACTCTTACTTGAACATGGCAATATAGTGATTATAAGCTTTTATATAAAACATATTTTTGGAATCATCAACTATTATCCACTAAGGAATTTCAACTTGGTAAATTACTTTCTTGAAAACACACAACTGCCTGCTAAGGGCTGCTTTTCTCTTGATACTAAAAAAACTAGCGAGAGGGTCCTTTATTGAATTAAATTTGTATCCTATTTCTAGAAATTTGAGCTGGTTTACAAAAATATGTATCATATAAAAGAATAAGATAAATGTGTTTAATTATAAGCAACATTTTTTCTTCTAATTTTAAAATTTCTGAAATGAGGGAGTGTTTAAATGGATGTGTTCTTGATAATGTTTCTCTTTCTATTGAGAGTCTAAATCTCAGTCCCACAGTCAGTGGCAACTGAGAGTGAAAGATAGCTTGCCAATTGGAAATCCAACTGAAGGGAAAATATGGGTTAAAGAAATAGAAGGGGGATTTGTACACTTAGCACATACTACCACTAATCTGGCTCTAAGATTCTAACAGCTGAAGTTGTTAAAAGATACTTATCCAACGAATAGACATTTGCTATTTGCATATTATTTACCAAAATAATCCAGTTGTTCAGGAAAACACAGATACTGAAACGAGAAAATTTCATTAAAGAGAGAAAAGTAAAGGATAGTATCATGATGCTGAGAAAAATGTCTTTATGAAAAGACAATAGTGATTGTCCTCGGTTGTGCCAATGACACAAGTACAATTCATGAAGGCAGTGGTATAATTTATTCACAGCGAGTTAGAAAGTTGGCACAGGTTAGGGATTGAATGTAGCAGTAAATGTGTGGACAAAGATTATAAGTAATTTAAATAATTAAACACCGTACTATATTATCACCACCACAGCCTTCTTATATTCATATGAACAGTGAAGAATCCAATTTAAATGCTCTATTTTGTCCTGATAATTTTTATTCTTGTTCCTCAATCAATGTCTTAATTTTCCAGTGGCTTCTATTTGGCAGCAAGGACCAAAGATCTGGAATCCTATATTTTTATTTTAACATATACTATCTTATAGAGTTGTTTTATTATCCCTTTACTGTTCATATGTCCTTGAAATACCTCCCTGGAGAATACACTTCTTATATTAGACTTCCAATAAAATAATCCCACTGCTAAACATTTGTTCTAATGTTCATTTTCTTCCGCTTCTATTTCCCCTTCCCCTTATCAACTGCTGCATTTATATATTCTAGATTTAGTGTATATTTTTAACAATTACTTTAATAATATTTAATATATTTCAATAAGTTTTCATCACCTTTGCTTTTTTACCAATTATTTCTAACAGGACTTATTTTATTTTCCTTTTTAACTATAGTAATCTAATATTTTTTTCAGAGATTCCGTGGGAGGTAAACTGAATTCTTGTATATCTGAAAATGGATTCATTTCTCTCTTAATACTGAATGATAGTTTGGTACAGAGTTTTAGGTTCAAATTACTGAAGAAACTGATTCATTGGCTTC
Source organism: Nomascus leucogenys (assembly GCF_006542625.1). NCBI lineage: Eukaryota > Metazoa > Chordata > Mammalia > Primates > Hylobatidae > Nomascus > Nomascus leucogenys. Next base: position 111,611,963 of record NC_044382.1, on the reverse strand, counting down.
CTGTAACCAGTGGTGTTGATCAGAAGTCTGAATCTGATCTGATTCTTTTGTCATTAATCCAATATTGTCTCTGGTATTGTTCAGGGTTTTCTCCATATCCTTGGTTTTCTAAAATTTTCTTCTACTGGGACTCTCAGTGTTTATATTTTGAATATTTTTTCCTGTTTGGCTTTTTAAGGTTATTTCTTACTTCAACTCTCATAAATTGTTAGGTTTTTTTTTCAACTATGAATTTCCTTTCTTATTTGCCTTCTGCTGGCATGTTTTTCAGATAGACATTGAAACTTTTGGATCTATCCCCCATATGCCTTAACTTTCCTTTTTTTGCATCTCTTCATCTCTTTGTGCTATATTCTGAGAAAACCTAGCGCCATCTTCCAGCTCCGCAATTCAGCAATTCATTCCTCATCTAAATCCTTTTTGCTCTTCAGCTTGTTGTTTTTTAACTTTTTTATTTCAACAACTCTATTTTTAATTTCAACAATCTCTAAGTGGCTCTTTTTTATCAAACTGTCCTTATTTTTTGTACTTCTGAGAACATTAAGCATATTATATAAAGTTTTAGTCAAATTGCTCTATCAACTGTTTCCTCAAATATGCATTTCACATTTGCTGAGTTTGTTGTCCTTCTTTGACAGTGTTGGCTTTTCCCAAATACTCTGTGATTTTCACCTGGGTGCTCATTCTTTGGTTCCTTCTCTATCCACTTGATTGCTGTCTCCAATTGAGCAACTCACATGGGCAGGCAGCAAAGCATCCACAATGGTTTTTGCTATATTCAACGGTGTGAATAAGAATCCTTCAGGCTGGAACAACTGAGTTCTGCCACAGGATAGTCCATATCCCATCTGGGTGTCTTTGGACATCAATCTCTGACTTTTTCACGCACACATTTGTTCTGGGCTAGAGGCAGGTACAATCATTATTGCTACTTGATCTATGGTGGAGCTCAAAGTGGACGATGTGTGGGCATCAAACTACCTTGCTGTTTCTGGCATAATACGCTAATTAATTACCCTCTTGTCTGCACCCGAGACTTCTCTGGCCCCTGGCTTCTCACTCTTTGGGCATGGAGCATTCTTTATGCTCCCACTATTCTGCATCAAAACATGCTCACATATATATTTTTTGCTGCGATTTCACTCCATGGTCTACAGGTTGATTCCAGATTTCAGGTATTTCCCAGTTTCTGACATAATGAGAATTACCTTCTTGTTTTCAAATACATACCTGTGGATGTTAAAACACATACCACATCACATGCAGACCCAAGCTCTATATATTTCCTCATAGTTCTCTGGACTTTGAAGTGCCTCTTTTTTATTATGCATAAAAATTTGGCTGCAACTCCTGTCTCAAAATATGTGTAATTGAACTTGTCACAGTATACGTAAAATGAGAGACATTGCAGGAATAGGTCATAGGGAATATGTGTTTTCCAGCATTTTTATGAAAATGGGAGACTGGTTTATGCTTACTCCACTATCTTGAAACCATCTCTGAGAATAGCTTCCATTTGTCCCTCTAGATTCTTCTTCCACCCTTCTCCACCTTTCTCTTTGCCCCAAGAGTCTCATTTATTTGGACTACATCAAGGGGTTAATTTACCTTCTGACATCCTGTTGGAGTTGACCAGTGGGGAGGATCAGGAGGCTCCTGGAAGGAGTGAGTAGAGTAAGGCCCTGTTATTATTGCCCTTGGTCTCTTACTATGGTGTGCCAAGGTCTGTCTGTGTCCCTAAAGCCACACTCCCATAAAGTGGCCCTCTCCATACTGCCTTCTATGGCTGTGTGTTCTAGTAAATGGTACCTGCTCCATCCTGTTATCCTTTTAGTGTTGGATGGACTAGTCTTTATCCCACTCTATCACATCTGATTTCATTAAATCCTGTCCACACTTTGTAAATAGTGATTTCTACTGCATTCTCCTCAAACTACTCATTTGAGGGTGTCATATTTTTCATGTCACAGCTCTATGATAAACCAGTGCTCTGTTCTCATATTACAGCAATGACGTTGTTGAATTCCAGGTCATCAAATATCAGCAATATAGCCCATTGATAAGACACAACTATTTATTGCTTACAGAGATAAGAGACAGAGGCAATTTACCCTCAATAGAGCTTTGATAGTATCTCAGAGGGGGAAAGGCAAAGTTGGACTTTATTAAGAATTAGAAATTTGGTTTAATGCAGATCTTTCAATGTGAGAGCTTGTTTAGAATTGGATAAAGATTATGATTTAATAGTTTAGGACTAATGGACATGGCAAGGTAAGGATTTTGAGGCTTTCAAAGAGTCTAAGAGAATAATATGTTGGTGCTTCCTATTGAGGAATTGATGTTTTGGGGTGAAGTCCTGAATAATAAAGTATTTACCTCGTCAAGGGTATCCATGAAGAATAAGACTGTGCTAACAGCTGCGGAATGATGTCGTGTTAATTTTGATGAAAAAATAATGCTGGCAGGTGGTTTTAGTCTTCAGTGTCCAAGCTACAAAAGGGTATAGAGGTATTTTTTGTCCGTGTACTATAATTTTCCCTAGTCTGGAGGTGAATAAATACCTGAAGTTTCACTTAGATGGATTCCTCAAACTGTATTTCCTAGACAGCAATATACTTGAACTGATGTTTATGTTTTACTTGACCGTCTGTTTCACAGACTTGCAGTCTTTGAAAAGTTTATTTTCATGTAAGAATACAACTCTTATGCATATAAATTCAGTATCAGTTGTCTATGATTGGCTCTTTGCTTCCAGGTCCACCAAAGAATATACTCATACAAAAGCAATAGTGAGAAATACAGAATTTACTGAAGACATCATAGGAGACACAGAGGGAGTCTCTATATTACACACCTCACAGCAAACAACTTGAAATCCCCTTCAGATATTGCTTTGCTTCAAAGGCCCCTGCACTGCCTTATAGCCAGTTAAAAAGGCCCTGTTATAGCACTGCTTCCCTCATATAATACTGATAGTCATTGGTTTTTATTTTATTTTTTGGGAGTTTTTCCTTGATCCTTAAAATTCCTCTGTATTATAAGCAGAGAAATTCAACTGCAGTTTATACCCCTAAACCTGTGCAACCAAAATGATCAAAGTGTTCAGCAATTAACCCCCAACACTACAGTAATTACCATCTACCCATCTTAAGAACTAAGGATAAGGAAACTGAGGGATGAACAATTTTGTTATAAGAAAAACAAAATGTTATATGTAATCATAAAAACTTATTACACATAGTAATAGCTTCCATATTGCCTAGAAAAATTTATGATTGATCTAAACTGCTCTAAAGTAATAAATTAGATTGGATGGAAACTTAGTTTAGTTTGATTAACTGTGGACTATCTTCATGTGTCATAGAGAATGGAATCTGCTTCTCTAGTTTTGATTTCCTTCTAGTACGGAAGGACCAGTTTCTTCTAGTTCACTGTATCCTTCAGCTACCTGGACACTTTCAGTTTAAGTCTGCTGTTTTATGGCCATATTCTTTATTACTGGTGCTCTTAGACATTCATGTCTGCTCTGCATTTCTTGAGCAAAAGAAACCAACCACAGGTGTGCTGGAGGCAGCTCCAGTGGCCCACAGAGGCCAACTATGCACAGTTTTCTAACCCTGCAATTCAGCAACAGCAGGTTAATAGCTGACATTGGCAATGGTGGGAGTGTTTATACAATGGAAACTGGCAAACACTGCAAATCAGGGAATTTTTTCCTTTTAGAAAGTCACTTAAATAATTTACTAGTACCCCAGTTGAAATAACACAGGAATCAGCTGTATAACTTATGCAAATTCTAATTTCATGCCAAAATAACACAATCATTTTAATTCAAATAATGATTGTGTTTTATTTTGGGACAATTCTGTTTTGAATGAAAACTTATACATAATAACAATTTGTTTCACCTTAGGCAAAAGAGAATTGAAATGTCTACCATTTCTATTTTTCAGTTTATCCAAGCTACAACACACTGAAGGCATGTTGTATTTCTTCAGAAACTTTTCAGTAGAGACTGCAATTCACTAAGATCTGCTGGGGCTAGCATTGTTTAATGTGTGGTTTAAATTTTATCTCATTTACAGAGTCAGGATATGCTACTAACCCATGACTTAAAACCTGACAGCTTTATCGAGCATCATTACAGCTGGTGTTTTTCACTCTGTTAATCTCACTCATCTCTGACTTCCTACATAATAACTGGAAAAGACATTAGGAATGACATATTTATGTGTGTGGACACAGTTGATCAATCCATCTAGGCTGTGGGGAATGCTGACTAAGGCACACCAGGTAAATAACTTGAAAGCTGTAAACTGAAGTCAGAAAGGCCTGCAAAATGGAGCTCTGATTTTTATAATCTCAAATGGTTCCTGTATCACAAACAGATGTGGAAAGAATTTGGGTCTAATCATGCAAGGATATTTGATAGCAATTTCCTTATTTCATTCAGCTATTTAAATTATCATGAAAATGTGTTTTCCAAATATTGCTTTGCATGGAAATAGGAAGAATGAAGAGAGAGAGAGAGAGAGAGAGAGAAACAGAGAAGGACAATAAAGAAAGGCAAAATAATTCTGGCTTCTAATTATAAGAGCTAACAATTATGATGTGCTTGCTAAATGTCAGGCACTATTCTAAGTGCTTTCAATGTATTGGCTTATTAATGCTCCCAACAACACTAAGAGATAAATACTATATCTTTATCCTCATTTTACTAAATGAGGAATCTGAGTCATGGAGAGGATAAATGACTTGTCCAAGGTCACTCAGCTGTGGTTAATGGTGGATCTGAGTTTCAAACCCATACAGCCTGAACAGAGTCTATGCACCTAAACCCAGAACACACTGCCTCCAGTTGGACCTTTAAATCTAGCCCTGGTCTCTCTTTGGTAAAGTCCAATCAGGGTTTCACTTCATTATATACCACTTTTTCATTATCCTCAAATAATACAATGGAATGAAAGAGGTATGAGAATGTCTAAAGACACCTGGAACTGGTATAAGTATTTTATCATTTTTATTCTAAAGTCAAAAAGTAATAATTAAAAGGAAGCCTAGTATTTAAATTTTTCAAGGACAGAAAAAACATAATTTCCGTAATAATAAGCATGTTTAAGAGCTCATTTTGTCTTAAACTGTCATTTATTAAAAGGTTCATCTGGCAAACCAAATTTTGGTGACAAAGGTATTGTGACAAAGATATATTTGGATTTGCTTTCTACTTGGCTCAAAGTTCCACAGGGACAGTTATTGAGAAATCTAGCAGCTCTAAGCTTGCAGCAGGTGTGTGGCTTGCTGCTCCACTGGATTTTAACACAAATTTTATGTCTCAGTTTATGTAAGAATATGTTGATTAGCTCTGTCTTGGTAACTGAATGAACAGAGAACTGCTCATCCACATAATCAAATCTGTTCGTAAATAAGTGAGATGTATTAACAGTCTCATGCACGCTGATAAAAACAAAGATCACTATAATTTAAAGACCCACCCTCAGACCTTTACATGATAGGAAGATGATCATACATCCACCATGGAGAACTATTGCTCATGGAAAAAATATGTAGATAAATCAGTAGGCCCAGAAAGCTGTGTAAGTTATATTCATAAAATATTTATGAATATTTTAATATAAAATATAGCTGAAATTTTTAAGGCCAAGGATATAGGACATAAATCAAACAAACAAAGATACTTTAATACTTTAAAATCCTTTAGGGCTTCTGTAACTTTAGCAAATGCTATTGTAACACAAAGCTTTGATTTAGCCTTAAAGCTCAGAAAGATAGGTTAATAAATTACTATAATTTTGGGGGTTTATTCCCCCTACCCTTCAAAGTCAAATGTCATACTCAGACTTACTCAACAAATGAAAGCAAAAAATTCTTAAGGAGTTTTGAAATATGACATGTGGAAGAAGGTATCCTATATCCTGGTTTGAAGTATTCCATTACAACGTTTTTATAATTTTTATTCCAATAAATAATATGTCCCATAAAATAATCATATAACTTACATTCCAACTTTATCATTGCATAATATTCCCATATGTCATCCCTCATTATTTTCATACACTCACAAACTTGTTTACTCCATCAGCATAGTCTATCTTGCCAGTACCTGCTTCCCTGTGCCTGGCCACTTGTCTAGACCATATTTATCCACCTGTCTCCCACCCCATAGAAAGATTATCTACTTCTCAAGGTCCAGTCTTATTATATTCTTCTTTCCCACAGCCATAATCACTCTACTTCCTGTGAATTTTCTTACCTCATTTTGAGTCCCTTGTCTTACTCGTCAGTCTATCCCAACTGTGCCTATAATTTCGGCTTACTCATGAGACAAGAATTATTTGAAATCAATTCAATAAGTGAGTAATGAAGATATCTGAAATTGCTTTAGCTTTCAGATGAGCAGTGCAATCTCATTTGGTGTACAAAATAAAAAATACAAGAGCTAACATTACAGATATCTGGGGTTTGGAAAAAATGATATTTGGACTTTGTTCTTGACTGTCTGCAAGAGATTGTGTTCTTGGATGCTTTGTCAATATACCACCCTTGACCATTTTGACACAAGTTAAACAAAGGTTTGAGTTAGGAACCTATTGTTGCATTCATCTGTGTGTTGGGACAATGACTAACACTTACTTCTCTTCAGTCCAGTGCCAGGAAAGCAGAGGTGGAAAGGTAGAGGCAAAAAAACAGAACCACTAGGAATGATTCTCCCGAGAAAATCAGTGAAAGCAAGAAAACCATTTCTTCCATGAGCTTTATATAGTTGACCTACAGCAGACAGGGTGAGGGGAAGAAGGAAATGTCTTTATCTAGAATTTGTTTGGAAAAAAAGCACTGGAGCAACTGTGGTGTAAGAGAAGCAATGGAAATAGACGAGAATAAGGACAGAATATTTTGTTGTTCTTTAAAAAGCGTTGCTGTGGTTTTCAAAGCCCACCCTCTTCATGGTATTTGAGAAATGCAAGTAAGTGATGTATGCTTTTCTTGAAAGTATATTTTGGTTATTCAATAGTGCTTCTTTATTCTGCCCTCTTGAAAGACTGAAAGGCTTGGGGCATGACTTTATTTGGGTTTTAACCTCCGCAACAGAGCCGCAAAGAAATGCTGAGAAAGTAATATAGAAATTCAGTCTCATTTTCATTTCTGCCACAGCCTTCCACACTATCCAAAACACTCTTGAATACACAGAAAACCCTAAGTGCCATGAAAGAAACTGTTAAATAGAGCTGTACATGCCTCCTTGTGTGCTTTACTCTACATATAAGGCCACAGTGAGTGTTTTAGGAATGAATGTTTTGCATTATCTTCTTTGGGGCACAGAGAAAAAATAGTGATTTTTTTTTGATAATCCTTTGTCATGTACTTGGAACTTTGAAAGGGACTCTAATGCTAATTTTTTATGTGATTTCATCTTGACCCTTAAATACTAATGTATGGGTCTTGCCAATTATTTTTTCTGTATTTTTTCTTCACAAAAGGAAATAGTGCTTCCTCTAATGCACAGGCTACCACACCTTAGGCCCTGAAGCGATACCTGTCTTGATTTACAATATTTTGACATTATATAAGTTCTTTCCAGGAGAACTATCTTGCAAAGTTAGTGACTTATTTTTGAAGAGAACACTCTTCATTAATTCAGACTTCACCCCTGCATGTATTCAGCTACTTTTCCACATTAACCATCAGTGCGTGGACCTTCTTACCAGAATGTAATTGATGTTATTAACTTTTCTGCTTGCTCCTCAGTCACCTCAGAAGAGGGCCATTCTGTGGACCTTGGCTTTCGAACTCATATTGAGGAAAAAGGATTCTACACAGAGAATTTTCATTCAGCAGCCTGGGTTTTCTGAGGGGATGATGTGAATCCTGAGGATGGTCCCAGATGTCTTAGTAAAAAACCTCACCCAGTAGCTGGTAAGGACTCTACAATTATGGTAAAATGAATATGTCTTAGAGAACATGTAGCCAGCCTCCAGCCTCTTTGAAGTCAGCGAACGTAAACACCAGATGGAGTGTTTGGGGAGCTGAAATACGTACAGTCCCATATGACTATACGTGTACCATGTGTTTCTTAACATCATGAAAGAATCTGAAGCTATTAAAATAAAAGCTTTATTAATAGCTCATTCAAGCATAGAAGAATAATTCCAAAGTTGGAATAAAGATTAATGTAGACAGAGTCAAGAGTCTGGGTTCATCCTGTGAATAAAAAATACTTATCAATTTGAAAAAATGCACCAGACAGTATAAAGAAGTAACAAATTACCACTTAGTATTCCAATTCTACAGTGCAACTATTTTATTGTTTCTGCATTGTCTTGTTATTACAATTAGGTCCAGTCCTGGTTTCTAAACATATATGAAATATTCCTTTGGTATTATAATGTATTTATTTTGATGTACTATATATGATTTTACAGCTTTTTTACGTTTAATATATTTAATAACTATACCTTTAATAAGTATTTGTTATGCATTTTTACAGACTTCATTGATATTCTAATAATTCCATGATGTTCTTATACGATGAATTTAGTGAACTAAAAATTAATAGCTATACATAGTTCCCTAAGGCAATAAGGTTTATGATTAAAAAGCAAACTTATGCTTCAATTACAAGCTTCAGCATGTGAAATTATTATTTCAGCCCAACCTTTACTACAAAATTTGAACTTTTGTGAACTTCTGTTTTATTGGTGTAAATTGCCTTCATAAATAGTAAACAACTTATTTATTTTATTTTTTAAATAATATATATTTTATTGCAGTAGCTTTTGTGGTACAAGTCATTTTTGGTTACACGAATGAATCGTGTAGCGCTGAAATCTGAGATTGCACATCCATCACCCGAGTAGTGTACACTGTACCCAATATGTAGCTTTTTATCCCTCGATCCTTTCCCAACCTCCTGCTTCTGAGTCTCTAAAGTCCATTATGCCACTAGGTCTCTCTTTGGGTACCCATAGTCTAGCTCCCACTTACAGGTGAGAATATGCAGTGACATAAATAATAAATAATTTACCTCAAGAAAGTGTGGATTCAGATTGAAAAGCATACTTTAAATTATACAATCATGAATTTAACAAACACTATGCCTAATATGTTCCCGGCACTAAGGGGAGTTGCTAAAGATGTTTGAGAATACGACAGGCTCTATGAAGAGGTACATAATACGTTCAGTACAAACATCAATATGTGCTTAGTTTCATCTTAACCTCACTTGTACTGCTAAGATGTAATCATTGTTATATGTAATATCATTTAACTGTAGAGTAAAATATAACCCTAGTTTTTTCTTATAAATATGAAATTCAACAGTGGAGGATTTTATCGAGGAAAAGTTGTAAATCTGAATGAGTTTTCTACACATACAAAAGAGAATACAAGGTTTGTATTTTGGACATTTAGAATACTTAGGTATAGTCACATAATAATATGAATGAATTAACCTTAGCCATTCATTGAAAAATAAGCATGGGATTTTGAATCTAAAACTTAAAGTATTCAGCAAAAAAAACAAAAAAATGAGCACTGGCTAAAGGCTTATAGCATTTTTTAGCCATAAAATATTTCTAAATTAAGGTATGTACATTGTGCTTTTTTAGACATAATGCTATCACACACTTAATAGACTACATAGGTGTAAACCTAACTTTTATATGTAGTGGGAAACCAAATAATTTATGGATATGAGAGTAGATTCTTAATGGAATCACAGGGCGCGCAACAGAGGAACTCTGAAGCTGACAACAAAGGAAAATGAAATGCGACCCTGGATAACAATGAGGCCAGATAAGGCATTGGGGCATAAGGGCAAAGTAGGAAGGCTTCTAATCCTCCTGAGGTCGTACTCCCCCCTCCATCTGCCCCATGCTGTCCCAGCCTTCAGGTACACAGGGCTCTCACAGTCACTCAACAGGCATTTTTAGGATATCTACTCTGTTGCCTCTGGGATACTGCATGAGGATGAAATGATGGGTAAGACACAGTTTCTGACTGGGAACTCACAGTCCAGATCAGGAGATAGACAAACAAATAACTGACTATAATGTAATTCAGAAACACCCTGGTGGCCCTGGGTTCTCTCTGTCATAACCTTGTTAGGTCTCCCCTATGGCACCATGGTGGGTGTGGATATCTTTATCTTATATTTCTACCAACCTCACTGTTCTGGGTCCAATTTTTTCAAAGCACTGATCTCAGATTATTCTTCTGCATATGGATATCCAGTATTTCCAGCACCATTTACTGAAGATACTATCCTTTCTACAATGTATGTTTTTGGCACCTTTGTCAAAAATGAGTTCACTGTAAATGTACTGATTTATCTCTGGGTTCTCTATTCTGTTCCACTGATCTGTGTGTCTGTTTCTGTGCCAGTACCATGCCATTTGGGGAACTATAGTGCTCTAGTATAATTTAAAATCAGGTAATGTGATTCCTTCAGTTTTGTTCTTTTTGCTTAGGATAGCTTTGGCTATTCTGGGTCTTTTGCGGTTCTATGTAAATTTTAGATTTTTTTTTTCTATTTCTATGAAGAATGCCATTGGTATTTTGATAGGGATTGCATTAAATCTGTAGATTGCTTTGAGAAGTATGGGCATTTTAACAATATGGATTCTTCCAATCCATGAATGTAAAGTATCTTTTCATTTTTGTGTGTCCTCCTCGATTTCTTTCATCAGTATTTTATAGTTTTGATTGTAGAGATCTTTCACTTCTTTGGTTATTTTCTATATATCTTATTGTATTTGTAGCTATTGAAAATTGGATTACTTTCTAGATTTCATTTTTTCAGATTGTTTGCTGTTGGCGTTTAGAAATGCTACTGATTTCTGTATGTTGATTTTGTATCCTGCAACTTTACTGAATTTGTTCATCAGTTCTAATAGTTTTCTGGTTGAGTTTTTTGGTTTTTCCAAATATAAGATCATATCTTCTGCAAAGAAGGGTAATTTGGATGCCCTTTATTTCTTTCTCTTCTCTGATTTCTCTAGCTAGGACTTCCAGTACTATGTTAAATAACATTGGTGAAAGTGGGCATCCTTGTCATGTTCCTGATCTTACAGGAAAAGCTTTCAGGTTTTCCCTTCAGTATGATATCAGCTATGTGTCTGCCATGTATGGCTTTTATCATGTTGATATATGCTCTATACCCGGTGTTTTGAGGATTTTTATCTTGAAGGATGTTGAATTTTATCAAATGCTTTTTCAGCATCAATTGAAATGATCATATGTTTTTTGTCCTTCATTCTGTTGATATGATGTATTACATTGATTGATTTTTATATGTTGAACCATCCTTGCGTTCCTAGGATAAATCCCACTTGGTCATGATGAATGATCTTTTTAACGTGTTGTTGAATTTGGTTTGCTAGTACTTTGTTGAGGATTTTTGCATCAATGTTCACCAGTGATATTGGCCTATAGTTTTCTTTTTTGATGTGTTTTTGTCTGGTTTTGGTATCAGGGTAATACTGGCCTTATAGAATGAGTTTGGAAGTATTCCCCCCTCTTCTATTTTTTGGAATAGTTTGAGTAGGATTGGTCCATGTAATTTATACAATAGAACTCGAAACTTGATATTATCACTTCCATTTGACAGATGAATATATTAAGCCACTAAGTAATTAAACTAGCCTATGGTTATATAGCTATAATCATGGGAATAGCAGGATTCAGATCTCAGAATTGTTATCTCTATAACTAGTTATTTTGCTATGATTTATATCAGTTCGGATTTTCTGTTGCAACAGAAAATCTGACTCACAGTGTGTTAAGCAATGGAGGCGATGGATTGACTCACAAAAGTTGAAGGCTTGGAAATAGCACAGGTGTTTTTTTTTGTTTTGGTGGCTCAAACTTTTCATCAAAAGCATAATTTCTTTCACCTCCTTCCTTGGTGTTGCAAGCTTTCCATTTGGATTTAAAACAATCTCAGCAGTTTCATCCTTCACATCACAAATCACAGAGTCAGAAAGAGAGTGGAGACAGGCTTCAAACCTCAAATGTCGTCATTTTGCCATGTCCCTTGGGGACCACTGTGAGCTATTTCGCTTAGGCTAAATGCAAGGGGAATGGAATTGTCCTGATTGAGTTACCAGAAAACCAGGGCCCACCCTGGACCTGAGGGTGGAGTGATGTACTAACTTCCATGACTTAGTACATAATGGATAAGAAAAGAGGGTATTGGGAGAAGACCTCTGAGCGCTCAGACTCAAGCCATACTGACACAGTAACACTCTGCACCAAATGAGTAATGAACAACACTCACACGAACAACTCACCACCTAGTGTCCACAAATGAAGTGTTTTGCCTCTTCTTGGTATAACAGTACTTGAAGGCTAATCACTCTCTTTAAAAATCCTGTCATTCCTATCAAAGAATTGCCTTTGAATTTTTTATGACTTGATTCTGACCTAGTTTATTCTCAACTGTTAAGAAAAATATTAAATACAATAAATAGCATATGAGCTCTTCTTAGCTACACAGCTGAACTAACATTGTCTCAAATATTTAACTGTTTATGGAATGAGCAGGGTTCAGCTGGTGTATTACATAAAACAACTTATTCTCAAATCTCTCCGTTTAACTTGCCATGCTAATCCATTCCTCCCGCTCTGTGTGAGTTCTGGGATGAATCCTGATTTTTGTAGTCTGTCTTAGACAATAAAGGCATCACCCTTTGTTTTGTCATTAGAAGTCCAGTCCAGTCTAATAATCATAGAACTACAGGTCAGTCTAGTATAATAATCAAAATTTCTGAATTCTTATCCAATGTAAAGCTTCTTTTCTTCCCCAGCTTGAGCCTGCCTCAGACTTGCAAGCATGTATTATCTTCTTGACTATTTCCTATCTCTATTTTCTATTTATCAGAAATCCCACCTGTACACCTTCAAATGTACTTGAATTTGTACTTGTGTCCCCCTGTCTCCTTCTCCTATTGAAAGCCAATCCTTACTCATGTGTTGTTGATCCCTTTTGCTCTTACCTTCTCATGACTTACAAAAATATTGGGAAATTAGAAACAGATAGAAACTTCTTTAAAGTAGCAAAGGGAGTTACTTTTTAATTTCTGTCATCTGAAAAATAGACATCCAGATGAAAATAGATGCACAAGAGATTGGAGGAAATCACTGTGCCCAGCAAAGGGAACAGAGTGTGAGTGGGCAGAACAACCTTCGGACCCCAATGCATGTCATTTTGGTACCTGCAAAAGAGGACGAGAAAGGAAACAGGGTTGGGTTAGAGCCTTGAACTGCAGTGTGGCCCTGAGAAATTCTCAGACAGACCAATAGAGGGTCCCAGAACAGAGGGTCCTTTAGAGACTGGTCAGCAAAAGCCTGACTCTAACAGCCCCTCCAAAGTCAGTCACTGGCTGGAAGCAGCCCAGGAAGAACATGGCCTCAGTGTGAGGTGAGATGGATAAGGGTAGCAGTTGAAGGCTTTGAGTCAATTTCAGCCTTCACAGCAGGATGGTGGATCATAGAGCTGGATGGTGGATATCTAAGATTGCCACAAAACGTATAGAATAGAAAGCCCTGAGGGTAGGGAGGTGAGGGGGAAGCAAATTGATAGGAATAATTCTAATTAAAATGTGAAGAATACTACTTTGAAAATGAAACAATATAGAAATAAATTTTAAAATAAAATACCTAAATTAACAGCAGGAAAAAATACATTCATTGTTCTTAAATCTTAATATTTAAAGATGTAAATTCTTCACATTTCAATCTGTATTCTAGGAGAGTAGTTGTTTTGTTTAAGCTTTGGGGTTTTTCATTTTTTTTTAAATTATCAACTTGATTCTAAAATATTTATAGGAAAGCAAAGGGCCAAGTTACTAAGCTGATAATTATTTTATCCAGATAAACAGCCTTTTACTCTCTAATTAGATAATAAAATGCAAGTGCATGGGTATATTTTTACTTTGATGTGAATGAATTTCAATTAAAGTTTTATCAGTTAATCAAATATATAGATGATTATTTAGCAAATAATTTCTTAAATGGTTAGGGCAGTCAGTGAAACTTCCCAAATGTTGATGAAATTTAGGAGTAGAAGTGTAGACCACAAATGGGGAAGGAGGGCTGAAGAGAAACTTGGTAATAGGACTCAGATGACAGAAGATAAAGATTGCAAATTTTGTCCAAGGCCAACCTTAGTTGGCCCCTTAATACCTTTTGAATGAACAAGAACAAAAAACAATTGTGTGTGATATTATTTATCTTTAAAGACACAAAGACAGGCAAATTTTTAAAATCATAATATGGCTTCTGAATTTTTAAAAGCAATCTGGCTTTAACAAAATAAATGTTTATTCATGGAGACTTTATTAATGTATGTTTCACACTTCCCCACTCCCTTCTTCTCTTCCTGTTTCTTTCTCTCTCTCCTTTCCCATTTCCCTAATATTTACCTCTTCTCTCCTTTCCTTTCTCAACTTCTGACTTCACAAGATCAGTCTTAAAGAAATGAGGAAATTTAGAAGGAATATAAATAATGATTACCCTTTAAAAGTCATACTGGTCTGACTTAATAAGTTCACTGGATTTTTTCAAAATATCCAAAATCTTGACACACCTTTTTGTGCCTGTCTTTCTAGATAAAATAAATGCAGTTTAATAAAATGTTATGACTTATTTAATTGCTGATACCTTTGCAACTGTTCAACTGATATGGTTAACTGTATCTCATATATTCAATGTGAAACAAATAAAAATATTTGCATTGCAGATGACTTCATATTTAGGAGGCCCTGAGGCTTTGTAATAGGAAAAGCTGAGGCAACTTTACTATAGAAGAAATGATACAATACATAGTTAACCTAGGATTTTATTCAACATAGAAAATGCTGCCCTGGCAGGGATTCATGTGGCTGCTGAGTCTACTTCTCTTTTTAAAAAATGTATTCCTCTGTGCTGAAGAGCACCCTCTGAAATCCATTGTCTAGTCACATCTACTAAACGAGGGGTTGAGGGACTTTAAAATTACACATATTTTCAGCACTTCTGAGAATCTTATTCACACCACAAAACATTGTTCTGGATGCACTAGAGAGGCTTAATTACACACTGAAGATAAAAAGATAAAGCAAAGAGACCTGTAGGTGGGATGGAAATGATTATCTATAAGTATACAGAAACTGAGCTTGCTAGTAGCTTGCATAACGAATTGCCCACACCCGATGGCATTTGCATGAACATTTTCTATGAAAGCCTAAATGCTTCTGAGATCTGTTGGCATAAACAAAAGAAACAGATGTTCCAACTTTGATACTAAGTAAACTTGAAAAGAAAACTATACATTTAGAGAAGAGCAAACCGTAGAGGAAATTATGGATAGACCCATCTTTCTGAAAGCTCTAGAATTTAAAATGCTGCTGTTATAATACGATTTTTAAAATAAAAAATACAAGCCCCCTTTGAAATTATAAGGTTTTCAGATTCGGTATTATATGTAAATATGCCTAATAGGATGAAATAACTCAGCATTTAGCTCTTTATAATAAATACAGAACTGTTTAGTAAAGTATCCTATTGGAGGGAGGTGTAAATTTAGAAAATCAGTCTCATTTTCCCACCACCTCATATTATACCTTCCTGTGCAATGTAAGCTGAATACTTCCATCTGCTCCCAGACCAGAATCAAATAGGGCAAATATGTGTGTAGTATATTGCAGGGTCACCTTAAAATATCTCCCTCTTTGAAGAAGACCTAATGCCCCAAACTCCCACCATGATTAATACATAAGGGGAAAATTTGTAAGTTATACTATGAAATAAAAGAATATAGTCTGCACCCTTTATAATTAAAGGTAAAAACAATAAAATGAACTATTCAAAAGGGTTATACCCTAGAAATAAGTCCTCTACAAACAAGAATCATTTTTGTCCTCCTAGCTGAATAATACAAAGTAACACAAATTTTAAAATGAGCAACGGATTTGAATAGACATTTCTCCAAAGGTATACAAATAGCCAATAAGCACATGATAAAACATTCAACATCAGTAGTCATCAGGGAAATTCAAACCAAAGCTACGATGAGATACCACGTCATACACTAGACCACTTCATACTTTTTTAAAGTCAGATAATAACAAATACTGGCAAGAATGTAGAGAAATCCAAAATACTCATACAATGCTAGTGGGAATGTAAAATTGTGTAGCCTCTTTGGAAAACAGTTTGGCAGTTTCTCAAGAAGTTACACGTAGGGTTACCTTTGAATCTAACAATTCCACTCCTAGGTATATACTGAAGACAAATGAAAACATATGTCCACAGAAAAATTTATACGTAAATTTCCATAGCAGTTTTATTTTTAAAAAACGTAAAGTATAAATAACCCAAGTGCCCATCAACTGATGAATGAATGAACAAAATGTGCTGTGTCCTTATATGGAATATTCACCAATTAAAAGGAATATGGTGCAGGTTATGACATAGCTGAATCTTGAAAACATTATGCTAAGTGAATAGAGCCAAACACAAAAGACCACATATTATATGATTCAGTTTATATGAAACATCCACAATGGACAAGTCAATAGAGACAGAAAGCAGATTAGTGGTTGTCTGGGGCTGAGGGGTTAGGAAGAATAGAGAATGACTGCTATTGGTTATGGAGTTTCTTTCTAGAGTGACAAAAAATTATTTTAAAATAGATGGTGTGGATGTTTGCACAACTCCCTGAATATACTAAAAACTATTCAATTGCACACTTTAAGTGGATGAAGTATATGGTATGTGCATTATATCTCAATAAAGGTTTTTTTTTTTAAATTACTTTCATATTGATAGATTCCTTAAGTGAAAGATTGTTGTTTGAAAACACATTTTACTTAGGAGAGACAATTTGTTGTTAGATACATACCTTTAATTATAGTAGTTTATCTACTAGAAAGGCAATCTAGTCAATCATTTAACATATATTCATCAGGACAAATGGCTCATACATTTTCCTTCCACTTCCATAATCCTTCTTGAAGTTCTTTAGTTATCATTTACTCTCCTACCTCAGATTTAATCACCTTTCCTCAGTCCTCATTCTTCTTGACTTCTTGAATGAACTAGTATTAAAAATGCTATGCTATGGTTACTTTTATGGCATTGCTATAGAAATGTTGACTCTTCCTTATATCTTGAAATGCTTCTCGTGCCTTCTGTTGATTTTATACTCTTGCATCTATGCTCTGTAAGGTCCGTCTGCTCCTTCTTTGTGTTGCTTTTTGTCTCCTCTTTTCCCCTCTCTCCCTAAAGATAATTATTCTTCAAGATTTTTTCTTCAATGCTCTACATTTCTCTTTTC
Source organism: Nomascus leucogenys (assembly GCF_006542625.1). NCBI lineage: Eukaryota > Metazoa > Chordata > Mammalia > Primates > Hylobatidae > Nomascus > Nomascus leucogenys. Next base: position 111,594,631 of record NC_044382.1, on the reverse strand, counting down.
ACATTTGACCCTTTGTTCATGAATCTTGAATCTATTTCTATTTTTTTTTTTTGATACCAGGTCTCACTTCTGTCATCCAGGCTGGAGTTCAGTGGTACAATCATGGCTCACTGCAGCCTCAACCACTCTGGGCTAACATGATCCTCCCACCTCAGCCTCCCAAGTAGCTAAGACTACAGGCACATGCCACCATACCGGGTTTTTGTATTTTTTGTAGAGGCTGGATTTCACCATGTTGCCCACACTGGTCTCAAACTCCTGGGCTTCAGTTATCTGCCAGCCTCGGCCTCCCAAAGTGCTAGGATTAAGGCAGGAGGATCCCTTGAGTCCAGGAGTTTGAGACCAGCCTGGGCAACATAGTGAAACCTCATCTCTAAAAACACTATGGAGGAACATATTCAAATGATCAACCGTGCCATGAGACTTTAGTTCATTATGAGGATTATATTATGAATGAAAATATCATTCATGGTATTTATTACTTTTTATCTACCTTCCTACATTGATGGGCCATTGCTTATCCAAGCAGAGAAGACTCCTACTATGGATAGATTTAGACAAACTATAGTCATTACTGTAAATATTCTAAGTCATTATCTGTTGAATCATACTTTGAAAATAAAATTCCTTAATAAGGCTTATGACATTCTAAATACTAAAAGCCTGATATTACTGCATAGTATTCTTCAAGTCCATGAATAGTACACATATACCCAGCACTGAGTCCTAAGAAAGAGCAAATGGGTTTAAACTGAAGCAAAAAATAAAAATAGATTTACACTGCAGCAGGAAGAATTTTGGTTGAAGATATGGGAGACCTTATTAAAAATGAGTTAACCTTGAAATGGTTTATTATATCCTTTTTAGGCCTTAAGAATATTAGGTATTTTGCAGTAAGTGCAGGTGCTAGAAAACTATGGGATAAAATAACCTCTGGAAAGGTCCTTCCCATCTTCCAAAGCCTAAGTCCTTAAGCTTAGGCTATTTTTGGTTTCCTTTCTGAGCCATCTCAGAAAGGAGCCTATACAATGAAAGTAAAAGCAGCTCTTGATTTCTGTTTTCCCCTCACTACTCCAGGATCTGTTTTTGCCACAACTTCATAAGTATTTCAATTACTTGTTCTCTCAACAATCCTGCAGAGAAGCTCTGCCCCCACCCCCCTTTTTATAGATGGAGATATTGAGGTTAAATGATTTTCTCAGGGTTACAAAGAAACCTAGCAGCAATGAGGGAATGAGAACTAGCAGTTCAACCTTCTGCCGGATGAATAGATTGAGTTTCTGAGCAGCTTTGCTATTATATTGCAAAGAGGCCACGCAGCAGCCTGGCTGAATGTGTGAGGAAACCGCGTCCTGGAAATGAAAGGGAGGCTGCAAGGAGAGCATTTTCCTTCTTATTAATGACATCGGCAATTGTCTAAAGTTGGAAAGAAAGGCCCTTCAGAGAAAGAGCCTTTTAAAAAGAGGACAAATAGCAGGGTACTCCATTTGGGACCCTCCCTCAATAAGACTGTTGTTGTCTGTCTACTCACAGACAGTGCCGCCAAGGAAGCCGGGCTCCAGATTGGAGATGCGGTACTGGCTGTCAATGGCACTGAGGTCACCAGTGTCGAGCTTGCAGAAGCTGTGAACCTTGCAATGAAAGGTAGGTGGGCCAGTTACAGAATCCAGAGTTCATCTGTAGGAGCAGAAAGCTGCCATACAGAGTTCCAATGTGGGAGGGGACACCTACAGGTGTAAGTGCACTTCTCTCCCAAAGCGCCTTTTAATGCCTTGTCATCAGCATGAGTTTTCATAGAAATTAAATCACATTTCCCTCCCATTTTCCTTCCGTATTGATGCCTAGCCACTAAACTGAAGCCAGAAAATGGCAGTAAGTAAAACATACCCTATTATTATCAAAACATTTACTTAAACTCCTTATACATGCACAGAAAAATTCTCATTACAAGAATTCATTTACTATTACCGTCCTTTCGTCCCACCTTCCTTCCTTCCTCCCTCCCTTCGTCTTCCCTTTCTTTCCATCAGTTTTTAGAGTTAACAGCCTCAGGATTTTAATGTAAAAAAGAGAGAGAGAGAAAGAAATGAAGAAATCACAGATCTAAAGCTTCTACAGATTTTCCGAGGCCCTTAAAGCAATTGTGTTGCAGATGGAATCACCACAAGAACAGTGAGGATACATGCCCCATACCCTTGCATCCTCTCACATTTCACTTTGTGGAAAGGTAACACCATCTTCCTCTCTGCAAAACAACTTACTTTTTTGGCACTGTGTTACAAACCCTGTCTCCCTGCAGACCTAAAAATATCCAGCTGGTAAATGCTGTGTTCCCTCATGGAGTTATTTGGTGTGGTTTCCTGTTCCGGGCTTCCTGAAGGCTGCATGAGAACTTCAGTGCCTCTGAAGGTTATTAGCAGGCAATGAGATATTAAAAATGTGTGCATTTGGGATAGGTCACATGTGCTAATCAGTAAGTGTAACTGGCTGAGCAGTAAGTATCATTTGCCCTTTTCTCATGATGAAATCATGCTTGATGATTAGCAACATTGAGACTTCTCTAGTGTAGACGAGCAGCACAAAAAAAACCAAAAAAAAAAACAAACAAAACAAACAAAACAAAACAAAACCACTAACAAATGCTGTGTCTTCATAAGTGATTCTGAAACTTGTTGTAGGATTTGGCTTGGTGTTTTGCTGCTCCGTGGGACTTGGACTAGCTGCACCGGGAATCCAAGGTCATTGTCAGTTAGCACGTGCAACAGCTATTTATATGTCTTGCACAAATATTTATCCTGTGTGGAGTACAGATGAGAAATGGAGATAATATAATGATTATGCTAATGAGTTGATAGTATTCCATACAATAAGGAAATCTTACCCATCTGGATTTAGCTGTTCCTAGGTTCTTCCTCACAGATAATTACATTTCTAATTTTCTGTGTTAAATAAAACCTACTTTCAGAAATATTGCTACTTTTAGTACTTCTTTTATTTTTCCCAAGAGGCCTAATGTTCTTTATAGCACTAAACCATTCAGCCTCACTACATCAGCTAATGGAAACAAATAGAAATCATCTCTAAAACTTGAATGGAGAGATTTCTGATTTCTGACAAGATAAGGAACTAACACTGATACTGAGAGAAAAGCTATATTCAACAGCCATTCCTGGAAGTTACTTGGGCGGATGGACTTATCTGCTGATATAATCTGGGCTCAACCACTCCTTGGTTGCCACCTTCACTTTTCTCCCCAGAGGAAACCTTAATTCTGTGTCTGTTCCGATTCTCCTCAAACCGAACATCAGAGATACATCAAAAACATAAAAGTGAATTACAGATCTGAGATGCTAAAAGTAAAGGCAAGATCATTTGGTACGGGTGCATATTAGAAACAGTGAGGATTACAGCCAGTAGCAGATGAGAGCTGAACACTTCATGTAAGGAACAGGCTGAGGAACTGCTTCTTAATGTTTTTTCTATTCCATATGGACCTAGGTGACCAGTTCTTCACCACATCACCTGAAAGCCAGAGAAACAGCAGCACCTATAATGGAGTCAATGGGATAGTATCAGGATGGTCCATCATTCCTTACCCAGATATAATCTCCTGCACATCCTAGGACTAAGTAATTATAGCACAGCTTTTTGTTGAGGAAGAGTAGAGTTTATGGCGAAGGAAAAGGGAGAGTGCCTGAGATTCAGGGTCATCTTGTAAGGAAGCAAATGAGGCAAACATAGTGATTGAGCCAATATAGCAACCCAAGAGGCTTACTGCCCTGAGGAGTAACCTGTCTCTACCACCACACTCACCAGGAGGGATGTCAGCTATGTTCTGGACTTTAAACTTTCTCCCAGTACATACTTGCAGCCAAAGTACTTAATAATCCCAGAGAAGTAAGAGTTATCTAGTAAAAATAACAAGACATCTGAGAAACATAACTGCAGTAAGAGAAAGATAATATATGGAACAATCTATAACAACCAAACCAAAATAAATTAATAGATCAGAGAGAACAAGCATTTAAAATAAGATCAATAAATATCATAAAAGTGGTGAAAAATGACATTTGTAGGATATTTAATATAAAGCAGAAAAAGCAGACATAAGGGAAAACCAATGTTCAGCACCAGGTATAAAGAAGGTAATTGTTGAAATAAAAATGCAGTAGGTGAGGTGAATAACAGAAAAAATACACTAGAAAAATTTTAAGGATCCAAAATATTTAATGTAAGAACTTTCATAGAAAGCATCAGGCGAGTTTTTTAAAAAAGAAAATATATAGGAAGAGTTAAGAAATACATAGGATACAATTAGAAAAGCCAATATGATAATATTTCAATCAAGAGTGCCTAAAGGAAAAAAGTAAATAAGTACATGGAAGGAGAAATGTTTTTGAAGAAAAAAATTAGACTTTTCTAGAATTAAAGAAAGAAGAGAGAACTCAGGAAACACTTATAGATCGCCACATAGATAGGAATAAAACCCTCATGTTGGCATATTGTAGTGAAATTTAAGAACATCAAAGATAAAGAAATTTTTTTTTTTAAGTTTCAAGACAGAAAACCACTGAAATCTGATTGATATCAGACTTTTTAACAGCACTGGATAATGGTATACAATGCAATAATATTTTCAAAATGTTAAAGAAAATTAGCATTATAACTCAAATGTAATATCCAGCTAAACTATTACTTAAATGTAAGTGCACAGTAAAGACATATGTGAGCATTTAGCTTTATAAAAGATTGTCTGAAATACTCTTAAATGAAACACTGTAGCAAAGAGAAATACAAATCCAAAATGATTTTATAGTAATCATGGGAAATAAAGGTGATGAAATAACTTAGTAAAGTTTCCTATTGTCTATATCAACCGCTCTCCAGTGCAAACAGTTTTATCTAACTCATAACTTACCAATCTCATAAAGTGGTAATACAACCAAATAAAAATTAAGCATTAGTAGGAAATAATATCAGCAAGATCCCAGAGTAGGAAGACCCTTTTCCCCCTTACAAACATATGAATTTATTAACAATTTATAGACAAATCCTCTTTGTAAGAAATCGAGAAACTTACTGAAAGGCTCCACATCCCAGGCAAACACTAAGCTAGACTCACCGAAGCCAGGAGGGAGATTTGAGACACATTCTTGACAGAATCCTTACACCGAGCCCAGCACTGTATAATCAAGAAGGGAACCCCTGAGCTACAACCTTTTCTAAGGGCAGGGAGCGAGTGTAATTTGTACATCTAGCACCCCAACTTTTCCAAGGGACCTCAGCAGGGACTAGATTCTGTTTTGCTGGCTGTGGAGCTCTGATACAGAACACAGACAGCAGCTTGGGCTGTTAAGCACCATAGATCCTTCCCGTTGCTCAGCATAGAGCAAGGACAAAAAATTCCCAGCACTCTGCTACCCTTGGGGAGGGAGAAGTTTGATCTGTGTATCCATTTCACTGCCTTCTCCAGGGATGTCCAAAAAAGTGTCTTGGTAATGTTGGAGCTCTGGCAAGTTCAACATATTCATATCAGAAAGAAAGAAGTTAAATTATCCCTGTTTGCAGACAACACAATATTATAAATAGAAAACCCTAAAGATGCCAAAAACAAACTGTTAGAACTAATAATTGAATTCAGTATAATGGCAGGATAGGAAATCAACAAACAAAATTCAATTGTGTTTCTATACACTAACAGCAAACTAGTTGAAAAGGAAATTAGGAAAACAATCCCCTTTACAATAGTAACCAAAAAATTAAAATACTTAGGCATAAACCTAACTAAGAAGTGAGAGATTTGTATACTAAAAACTAGAAAACAGTGATGAAAGAAATTAAGACACAAACAATTGAAAGATATCCTATGTTTATAGATTGGAAAAAATCATACTATTTAAATATTCATACTACCCAAAGCAAGCTATAGATTCAATGTCATCCCTATCAAAACCTCAATAGGATTTTATAAAGAAATAAAAATTTTTAAATTTACATGGAACCACAAAAAGCCACAAATAGCCAAATCAATCTTGAGAAAGAACAGCAAATATGGAGGCATCACATTTCCCAATTTCAAAATATATTACAAAACTATAGTATTCAAAGCAGTATGATAGTGGCATACAGACGGACAGATCCATGGAACAGAATAGACAGCCCAGAAATAAATCTATGCATATATGGCCAACTGATCTTTGACAAGGGTGCCAAGAATACACAATGGGGTGAAGACAGTCTCTTCAACAGATGGTGCTGAGAAAACTGGATAGCCACAAGCAAAACAATGAAATTGGATCCTTATCTTACATTCTACACAAAAATCAGCTCAAAATGGGTTAAGAACTTAAATATAAGACCTGAAACCTTACAATTCCTAGAAGAAAGCATAGGAGAAATGTTTCTTGATATTGGTCTTGGCAATGATGTTTTGGATATGACACCGCAACAAAACCAAAAGTAAACTAGAGGGAATACATCAAACTAAAAAAACTTCTGATGAGGGGGTTAATCTCCAAAATACAGAAGAAACTCATACAAATTAATAGCAAAAGCATACTAACAGCCTGATTCAAAAATAGGCTAGGGAATTTCTCCCAAGAAGACATACAAATGGCCAATAGGTATACGAAAAACTACTCAATGTTACTAGTTATCATGGAAATGCAAATCAAAACCTGAATGAGACATCACAACACACCTACCAGAATGGCTACTATCAAAAAAACAATAGACAACAAATGTTGGTGAGGATGTGGGGAAATTGGAACATTTGCACACTGATGGTGGGAATGCAAAATGTTGTAGCCACTGTGGAAAACAGCATAAAAAGTCCTCAAAAAATTAAAAAGAAAACTACCGTATGATGCAGGAATCTCACTTCTAGGTATTTATGCAAAGGAAATAAAATCACTGTCTCAAAGAGATATCTGCATTCCCATGTTTACTGTGGTGCTATTTATAATAGCCAAGATGTGGAAACCACAGTGTCCATCAACATAGATTAAAAAAATATGCATACATATAAATGAATACTATGCAGCCCTAAAAAGAAGTAAATTCTGCAATATGTGACAGCATGGATGAAACTTGAGGACATCATGCTAAGTGAAATAAGCCAATCACAAAAGAACAAATACTGCATAATTCCACTCATGTATGGCATTTCAAACAGTCAAAATCATAGAGGCAAAAAACAGAAAGGTGCTTGCCAGGTACAGGGGTAAAGTGGGACAGGGGTGTTGCTAACTAACCAGTAAGAAATTTTAGTTATGTAAATGAATATGTTGTAGAGATCCATTCTACAACACTGTACCTGTAGTCAACAATAGTGTATTGTACAGTTAGACATTTGTTAACAGGGTAGATATGTTAAATGTTCCTACTACAATAAAATAAAACTTTTAAAAAAGTACCAGTATATAAAACTTAAAAAAAGCATTAATAAGTTTGAACTTGGAGAGAATAACTAGATTCTACATCCCACAAAGCATATTTTTTTTCTGAGTACAATGGAACATTCATAAAAGATGACAACATATCAGGCCATGAATGAAACCCCAATAAATACCAAAGACTCAACATCATACAGATTATATTCTTTATCAATAATGCAATTAAATTAAAATTAAATAATAAAAGAATAACTTTCTTTAAAGTTACATGGCTTAAATTTTTGTTAATGCTTCTGAGAATTATTATACCATTTAAAACAGGGTAACAATGAAAACAATACATGTTAAATTTATAGTATTTAGAGGGAGTTTATACTTAAAATATCTTTATCAAAAGCAAGAAAAATTAAAATTCAGTGAATGAAGTTTCAACTCAATAAGTTAGGGGAAAAAAAGCCATAGAATAAACAAAAAGAAATCAAAAAGAAATGAAAAATAAGTACAGGATAAAATTACTGAAATCGGTAATTAAAAGAAAAATACAGCATACTAATGAAATTAACAGCTGGTTCTTTCAAAAGATTCACAACACAGACAAATCTCTGGCATCACTGATAAATAGGAAAAAGAGAAAAAGAAGTAAATAGACAAAATAGAGAATAACAAAGTAAAAGGGAAAAACATACATGGTTTTTCAAAGAATAAAATACTACTTTGAACAACTGTAGAATAATAAACTTTAAAGCTAGATAAATAAAAACATTCTCTAGAAGCATTTAGAGTGCTTAAATTAGTGCAAGAATAGGCAATCTGCAGGCTCTCATAACTAAACACATTGATAGAATAAACAAAGACACCACTTCATCTCTTTCCCATTTCCATCCCCACCCCATCTCCCATTCAAAAGCCCAGGACACTAGTCTCCTCATTTTTATAGAAGAGACCTATCTGACTTTCAAACAACAAATAATCTCTACTCTATATGGTTTTTCCAGAAAACAGTGAATGACTATTCAGCTCACTTTATGAGACTACTGTAACCTTGATTCCAGAACCAGATAAACACATTATGAAAAATAAAATAATATATCCGTTCTATTTATGTATAGATATAAAAATTCTAACGAAAATGGTAAATACCTAAACCAAACTTTTTATTAAAAATACGTATAGTATATCATAATCAACTAAAGTTTATACCCATATAGTTTAATCACAAAAAAATTTTAATGTAATTCTTCACGTTAGTATGAAGAAAAAAATCACGATTGTCTCGATAGTGCAAAATAATTATTTAATAACGTGCAGTACGTGTGTGTCTGTGTGTGTTTGTATTTAAATCCCCTAAATAGTAGAAACAACAGTTTCCTTTCATAACCTGATAAAGACTATCTACTAAAAACCTAATCATAAATAAAAGTACATAAACACGAACAAAAATATTTAATGGAGAAACTTGTTTTGAGATTCAGAAGAACAATGCTGATTATAACAAACTCTGTTTGTCCTAACATCAAAAGTTCTGACCAATTCAACTTAATCCAGGTACATAAAAGATGACCTAAATAACTGGAAATGTATATTTATGGGTGAAAAAAATCTGTAAAGATTTTAATTCTCACAAAATTAATCTAAAAATTCAATTGAATTCCAATAACATTTTATAAATTTTTGAGTAATTTGTCACACTTACCCACAAACGTGTAGAAAATAAATGTCTTCAAATAGCTATGTCATTTGTGAATACACCAAGCAATGACAAAGGAACTTTTCATACCAGATGTTAAGGTATATTATGAAACCATAATTTAAAAAAGTATGGCAGTCTCACAGGAACAGATGATAGGCCAGTGGAATAGAATGGACTTGAAATGTCAGAAACATACTCAAATGTTTACTAAAATGACATATGATAAAGTAGCACCATAATACAGTGGGGACTTCTTATAGAAAATAAGTTGAATTCATACCTTCATACATTGTACCTTCCATTTTATACCATATACAAAGGTGGATTCAACTATATTAAAGACCTCAATTTTAAAGTTAAAACATAGTGTCAGTAAAATAAATTGTTGAAGAATAACTTTGTTAGTCATCAGAGAAATGCATATTAGCAACAAGATAATATTTTAGATCCACTAGATTAGGAAAGAAAATATATTAGAAAATCAGATAACAGCCAGCTTTGGCAAGGATATACAGATATAAGTACATAAGAACACTCATACACTCTTGTTGGGTTATAGGCATTTCAGAGAACAATCTGGCAGCATCTAGTGAAGCACTTATAAATCATGTCCTAGCAGTTGCATTTTGGGGCAGATAAGCCCAAAGAAACCATTGAGTGGCCACATATAAGGGCATTCATTGCAGTGTTCTATGTGGTCGAGAGGAATCAGAAGCAATCTAGGTGCCCATCTCTAAGGGAATAGATAAGTAAGCCATAATAGAGGCATACTCTGAACTTCTGTGCCTCATTTTGAAACAATATACAAAATATGCACTTAGCTGGCAGCACGGATAGATTTTTAAAACAAGATTTTGAATTGAAAAAGAGACAGAGAAGGTGGGTGGTGGGAAGGAAGGAGGCAGGAAGAGAGGGAGGGAGGGAGAATGAAGGAGGGGGGAGGGAAGGAAAGAGGGAGGGAAGGAGGGAAGGAAGGAAGGAGGGAGGGAGGGAGGGAGGGAAGGAAGAAAAGAAGGAAGGAGGGAGGGAGGGTGGGAAGAAAGGAGGGAGGGAGGGCGGGAAGGAAGGAAGGAGGGAGGGAGGGAGGGCGGGAAGGAAGGAAGGAGGGACGGAGGGAGGGCGGGAAGGAAGGAAGGAGGGAGAGAGGGAAGGAAGGAGGGAGGGAAGGAAGGAGGAGGGAAGGAAGGAGGGAGGGAGGAAAGGAGGGAGGGAGGAAAGGAGGGAGGGAAGGAAGGAAGGAGGGAGGAAAGGAGGGAGGAAAGGAGGCAGGAAAGGAGGGAGGAAAGGAGGGAGGGAGGAGGGAGGGAGGAAGGGAGGGAGGAAGGGAGGGAGGGAAGGAGGAAGGTCGGTCTTAGCATGATACCATGCACATAAAAGTAAAAGATACACAAAATAGTGTGCCATATTCCTACATCAAATACATTTTGTGAGTGCCTATTATGGGAAACAAAACATGTGAGGAGAAAATAGAGTAAAACAAAGCAAAAAGGGAGACTTGTACTCTAAAGACTATCCCGTGCCAAGCCCCAGTGTTATGATTCACTCAACGATCTGCACCTGAGTCCAAAGCAACAAATGAATGCCTCCAGGGATGGGCACTCACCCTACATGATTTTAGCTTTCTCCATCTTCTAAAATTTATAGGCAGTAATGGTGAAAAAAAGGAAAAACATCACAGGATTACTGAGAAGCACTGGGCCTCCGAGAAGAATATACATGACTATGAAACTAAGGAGGAAGAGAAAAGGAAGAAATAATAGGAATAATTAAAATTTTATGTAGTGCTTTCTTTACATATTTAATTTTGTTAACAATTCTATAAATGGTCAGAGTATTTTCTGGAAAATACAGAATTTGAAACAAACTTTTGAGGGTTCTCTTTGGGAAGGAAAGCTATCAACTTGTCTGAAGAAAGCAATAATCAAGACACAATGAATAGAATCTTTTGTTAAATTCATGTGTCATATGGAGGTCTTGGAATACATATTTATGAAGTGTCTATTAAGAGCTCATTTAGAAATCTAAAGATTTCTACCTGCCTCTCATTTCTGTTTGCATAAACGTCCTGAAAGTCTAACTGATATCTTTTTGACCACTATATATTTTTGTACAGACTCATTCCCATGTATTTAAAACTTCGGTAAAATCCTATCCTACTACTGGTTGCTACTTTACTGATTTAGATTTATGAACAGCAAATCACTTTTCCCAGAACACTGAATCCTAAATCCAGCTGTATGTCAGACTCGCCTGGAAACTCTTTTACATGCAGAATTCCTGGTGGTGACTGCACATTTGTAATTTTAATCAACTCTCCCTGGCGATTCTTTCACACCCAACCCAGCATCAGTGCACAGCTCCACATCTTAGAGGCATGGCCAAAAGATTACAGCCTTAAGATTAGAAATCTGTTTTGTTAGCCTGTGAGGCAAGTGTTATCTCCCTAGCCTCACATTAAAAAGGGGATTTACTAGATGTGTTAAAGTCTAATTTTATAATTAAAAATACTATTCAAAAATACCAGTCACACATACCTGTACAAATTACCTTTATTCTGCAGATGGGAAAAGCTAAACTGGAGACTTAAAAAAGCACTTGGTGTCACATTGTGAGTGACGCATGCATTCTCCATGTGAATTTTTATTTTAATTAGGTCTCTTTTAGTTTCTGGTTTTGGCTTTTTTTTTTCTTTTCTTTTCTGAGTTGGAGTCTCGCTCTGTTGCCCAGGCTGGAGTGCAGTGGTGCGATCTTGGCTCACTGCAACCTCCGCCTCCCGGGTTCAAGAGATTCTCCTGCCTCAGCCTCCCAAGTAGCTGGGATTATAGGCACCCACCACCATACCTGGCTAAATTTTTGTATATTTAGTAGAGACGGGGTTTCACCATATTGGCCAGGCTGGTCTCGAACACCTGACCTCAAATGATCCAGGTGTTGGCTTTTATAAGGGCTGGTTATTTGCAGAATCAAATGGAGGATGTAATCACCAATAAGAGAGTAATGGTAAACAGTGAGGTTTAATCAACCTGGAAGTTCTTTGCTTCCATAGGGCTTCCTTGTTTCACTAAGTGCAGGCTTTACTAAAACCAAATACAGAAGCACCTCTGGAGTGCAGGTCCTCAGCTACTGAGCACAGTGCAAACCCTCAGGAAAGTACACATCTTGCACATTTCTCACCTGCACCTGCGACGGTGGTGGAGTTTGCCTGACAGCAGAGGTGCGACTGTGACACAGTTTAAGATTGGTGACATAATAAGAAGACTATGATCCAAGGAGAAAGTGTGAATTAGAAAAAGAAATCATTTTTCTCTTTCCTGCAGCTGTAAATAATCTCACCCACAATTCTTTACTTTCAAAACTCTAGACCAAAGTGCTAGGGAAGAAGAGTTTGCTGTATAGCTTTTATTTTTTAAGGATGCCATCACCAAATAACTGGATTCTCTAAAAATGTGGGTTTTCAAACTCTTTCATCTCATGAAACTAATAGTTCTCTTGACTCCTTCACCTCAGGCTGTAGACATTTACCTACCCACATACTCCGACGCTCCCCCCAAAAGCAAGCAAGATTTGGGGATATCCAGAAGAGAAAGGCAATGGTTATATGTTTCTTTTCTGCAAAGTGGGGAGATACGTAGAGAAAAAAGTGCAGGTTGGGGAAAACCTAGTAATTCTTTTGCTGAAAAATACTGCAACTGAAAATGAAAGCAGATGGGAAACTAAATCACAGTTAAGGCAAAGAAGAAATATGGTTGGTGGCAAAGACTGTGCTAATGAGCAGAGGCTGTCAGAAACAGGGAAGCCTAGGGACTTGGGACTGAAACAGCGGTCTGACATCACCTGAGAACTTGTTACAACATAGACTCTCAGGCCTTATGCCAGGCCTACAGAATGAGGATATGCAGTTCAACAGACCCATCAACTAACTGGCATCTACATTTAGTTTGAGAAACAGTAAACTAAGGCACTTCCATATGTTAGGGTCCCAGTAAGCTAATAAATAGTAACAAAACCAGGAGGTTTTAAATGTTTGTACTTGACAGTTTGGTTAACACACAGAAATTACAATGACTGTACAAATAACCTCATTTGAAAATAATATCAGAAGTCTAAAGTCTCAAATCAAAATTCTCTGTGAATGTCAGGCCCACGTGCTCTGGGCCCCCGATAGGACCTGTTTATGAGTATAAAACCACTATTCACGACAGCTGTTTAGAAGCCAGCAAGTCCCCATGCATCAGGATCATGTCCTAACTCTGAATGTGAAAAACTTTCCTCTAATATGATGACACCATGCTTCAGCAGGGCCATCTGTATTCCTGCCCCAGAGAGAATTTTTTGTGGTGCACCATGATGTTTATGGCTGGGCTGAAACACAAGCTTAGCCTGATCAGTATCAGAGAAACCCATAGGCAGTCTGTGTAAGCAAAAGGAAAATGACCTCAAGGGGCAGCCCACTGCAGCAGTACATAAATAAATTGGCAGATGTGTCAACTATGCATATTAGTCCAGAAGTGCAGTTCTTTGGGGACTGAAGTCCAAAGACAAAGACATTTGTGGGTTGCCGGTCAACCTGGAGCATTTCTTCTCATTTTTCTGCATGTGTTTTTGACAGGAGCTTAAGGGCAGTTCAATAAATTAAAATGTATTTACATGGCAATGAAGAATTATCTTGACACGCAGAGAGTTATTTAATTACGAAGGTGCTTTGTGTGCTGCTAAAGTTAAGACTGTGTCAGCCTTTCTGGGACAAATCTTTATTTTCAGGGCCATGTGGCTCAGCCAGGAATGATCCCCTGGGTTGGAGCTTGTCATTTATAGAAGAGGAGTCTCCTTGCTGACCCCCATTTCCATAGACAGCTCTAAACAGATCGGTAATCTCAATGTCAGACATCACGATGAAGTCAGCGCTGCCAAGGCCAACTGTCTTCCTTCAGGGATATGGCCTTCCTCTCAGAGGAATTGTAAATGAAGTCATATCCCATTTGCAGTCTTCAAAGCATGTCAGGGTTGCTATCTGTCTGACTGACATTCAGAGAATTTTCTAGAAGCATCAAGAAGTAGGTGTACAATAAAAGCCTGTGTCCACATTGCAGCATCAAAGCATAGTGGGTAAACAGTGACCTCATATTAACAGGGATAGGGACAATTTTCCCCCAGGCTATATCATGCCAATCCTTTGGGAAAGGGGTGCCACTAGTGTCCAGACACCAAATAAGGCATTCTATAAAATACAAGACAGGAATCAGGAAGCTCAGGGTTTAACCCTTGGCACTATCTTGAATAGGCAAGAAAAAGGGGGAGAAAAGGAAAAAGAAACATTTGTAGCTTGCCCTGCCTAGAACTTCTGTCTATTTGCAAGTTCAAAGGTTTGTCATTGATTTTTATCAGAGACAATATTGGCAATAGTTATAAGCAGTGACTTAGATCTTGCCTTTAGCTAACCTAAGTCAAAAGTAAGGTGGAAAGGTAGCTAAGCATCACTCATCCTCCTCCTTAGGAAGTAAATCAAAGTCTGTTTAAAGATTTAGCTTGATTATTATAAACAGTGAAAATGAATAGACTTCAGGAACTCATAACCAGAACAAACATGGCTGGGTGGTTGAATGGAAAGAGGTCTGCACTAGAAGGCAGGGAACCTGGGTCCCAGACTTCATTCATCACCTTATGGGCTACGGGTCCTCAGTGAAGTCACTTTACCTCTTCAGTTTTCATTTTCCTCAAACATGAGTGTTTGAATTACTGAGGAACTCTTTGGTTCATTCCAACTGTAGGATTCTATTTCATTCCATTTATAAAAAACTGTAACTTTTTTCTCATCCATTCTTACTAAATAGTAACAGTCTTTCCAGTTGATTGTAAGATTTTCAGCCACTGAACTATTCCAAATGCATGCCTCTAGGTACAGACATCTTGACCCTGGTGGTAGGATCTGATATCAGCTGGTGCCCCAGTACCCCTTGCCCACCTGCCACGGCTACCTACATAAGAGGACTCACTCTGGGATCGTGAAGGGTTGGAGAAAGAGGTGGTTTGTGCTGAAGCATGATGGATGCCTCTACTATTACAAACATAAAAAGGTAAACTGAGGGGAGGGCTGAGGGCTGACAGAGTAAGAACAAGAAATCTCAGAAAGTTCTGGTCACATAGACCATTCCATGACCAAACTATTGTCTTGTAAGGTAGCATATTCTAGGATTTTGAAAGCAGTGTTCTCTCGTGTGACTTCTCAGGACCTTTTTCTTCTTTAGAAGCTCAGAGAATTGTAATCTATTTTCTCTGCTGCTGCATAAATCGAGGCTGGCACGTACGTTTCTATCTTGTTTATTCTTACTTTCAGATCCTCTGTGAAAACTTCCTTATCAAAGCCAAAATCTAAGAAATGAACTGCATATCTAGTACCCTGGAGAAATCAAAGCGGGGCACAATCAGTACCTGGGCACTGTTGTCCAAGCGACAGGGCTTGGATGTCATTACAGCTTCTGAAGCAGAGTACCAGAGAAGCAGCCTGAAATACCTTTTTTCATTTCCCAGATTTCATTAAAGCAGTGATTTCTAACTACAGGTAAAGGTTGGAATCTCCTAGAGAGCTTTCTCGAGATACGCAGACTCAGTTCTCCTCCTAGATGTTTCTAATTCAGCAAGTCTAGGGTGGGGCTGGGGCCTGAGTAGTTGGAGAAAGCGCTTCAGGTGATTCTAATGTGCAGTTCAAACTATCAAACTGCAAGCCACATCTTGTCAGCACAAGTATTTTCTCAGCTCTATGCAACACAGTGTCTTATTTTTTATTTATTTATTTATTTATTTATTTATTTATTTATTTATTTATTTGAGATGGAGTCTTGCTCTGTCGCTCAGGCTGGAGTGCAACGGCGTGATATTGACTCACTGCAACCTCCACCTCCCAGGTTCAAGCAATTCTTCTGCCTCAGCCTCCCAAGTAGCTGGGACTACAGGCACCTGCTATCACACCCAGCTAATTTTTATATTTTTAGTAGAGATGGGGTTTCACCATGTTGGCCAGGCTGGTCTTGAACTCCTGACCTCAGGTGATCTGCCTGCCTTGGCCTCCCAAAGTGCTGGGATTACTTAGATGCAAACATTATAAAAAACAGAGCTTTCACATAGAAATCTCAGTTTCTAATTTCTCTTGAAAAATTCCCTAGCAACAGTTTATGGGAGCTGAGTAGACTTCCTCCTCCAGGACCTCCTCTTCTCTCCTCTAACAACTCTGGGTCATATTTGTGACCCACCTCTAATGAGTGTTCACAGCAGTTTTGTACCTCATTCATGATACAATCTTCTTTTTTTGCCTTTATTTTGCATTGCCCTAGTTTCTTAATTTTAAGCTGCAGATATAACAAAGATGTAAATACATAAATACACACACACACACATATATACATACACATATATATATACACACACACGTATATAAATAACCTTAATTCCTTTCTGGCACAAAGGAAGGAATACATCAATAAAGAAATCGATACTTCTTTAAAATGAGGAATAATTTTGCATATTATTCCTCATTATTGTGAAATTATTGTGAAAACTTTCTACTTCTACATTATGAGTTACTTGTGACATAGACCGTGAAGTGTTCTGCCTTTCATGGCACTGTGAGCCATACAGCTACTTTGAAAAACTTTGTCTCCCTCCAGTGCAGGAGAATAGGATTCTCTCTAATCAGGATGAGAAAGGATGGTCTGTCCTTGGTCTCTGTGTTCGGAGTATTAAAGTGAACAGAACAGAAGTTTTCCACCTAGGTAGGCTTTCAGAAGCCTCCTGAAGAGTTTTCCAAAGTACACATGCAAGCTGTTTGCTTCTCCCTTACTTGCTGAATCTCCAACAGTGGGGTCCTGGAAATTATAGGATCTTTTTCAAACTTTTAAAGTAATGCTAATTTGTAACTTGGGTGAGTACCATAACCAAGTTTATTCCCATTTATAGTCAAAAGATAAAAATAAAAATAACTAACGTAATCTTGCCAATTGTTCTTCTTGGAATGGATTTTTCTTTATTCTGAGATTACATCCTTCCTAACTTGTGGTGATAGTTTGTGTTTCCTCTTGTGAAATGGTGATAATAGTAGATGCTGGCCAGGGCTTGGTGGCTCACATCTATAATCCCAGCACTGTGGGAGGCTGAGGCAGGTGGATCACTTGAGGCCAGGAGTTTGAGACCAGCCTGGCCAACATGGTGAAGCCCCTTCTCTACTAAAAATACAAAGATTAGCCAGGTACGGTGGCACATGCCTGCAATCCCAGGTACTTGGGAGGCTGAGGCACAAGAATTGGTTGAACCTGGGAGGTGAAGGTTGCAGTTAGCCAAGATCATGCCACTGCACTTAGCCTGGGTGGCAGAGCCAGACTGTCTCAAAAAAATAAATAAATAAAGCCCTTCCATATATCTAGATATATCTAGATATATATGGCAACTTTATGTCAAGCACCCCATATTTTAAGATGCCTGGTTCTTGAAACTCAGAAGGGTTTCTGGAGCAGTGTTTTAGGTCTGGGTTTGCCAGGTGGCAGTCACAGGACTGGTGCTTTCTGCAGATGTTATGCTTGGCTAACACAGTGTTTTTATACATTTTTTAATTAAATGCACTCAGGTGAAGCATGTGCTCGTCAGTTTGCCATAATCCCTACTACTCCTCATTTCCTTACACTGAGCCCAGTCATTTAACTTACCCACCAGGCCCTGCAGGGATTTAAGTGGATGAATCCTGGGGTAGAATTCATGTGAAAAATTAGAACTGTAGTGGTATTAGTAATTGGAGTTAAAATATGTGGTTTTTAGCTTCTAGTCTTTTTTGGAAAAGAGATGTGGATCTTATGATTTGAATACAGCTAAGAAAAAAACTATTGTAACTACAGTTGAGACCATCATTACCACAATAGGGTTTTTGCTGTTGTGGTGGTGGTGGTGGTGGTGATTTTTATTTTATTTTTTTGAGACAGAGTCCTTCTCTGTCACCCAGACTGGAGTACAGTGGCATGATCTCAGCTCACTGCAACCTCCACATCCCAGGTTCAAGCAATTCTACTGTCTCAGCCTCCCGAGTAGCTAGGACTACAGACGCACGCCACCATGCCCGGCTAATTTTTGTATTTTTAGTAGAGATGGGATTTCACCATATTGGTCAGGCTGGTCTCGAACTCCTGACCTTAGGTGATCCATCCATCTCGGCCTCCCAAAGTGTTGGGATTACAGGCATGAGCCACCATGCCTAGCCCTTTATTTTCATTTAAAGTCCCCATTATGACCCAGAAACGCACGAGGTTTTAATGTGGAGATGGGAGAATATAAATAATACAGCTTTATTTTGTTTATAAAGAGCCAAAATCAGACACCCTTTGGGGCTACAGGTTTCAGAATACATTATGTCTGATCACCAGAATAGATAGCAATGACTGAGAGTAGTTAATTGTGCATAAGAAGATAACAGAATAAATGAGCAGAAAATGAACTCAACCATACAGTATTCAGTCATGCAACAAATATTTATTGAGTACTTTTTAAAAGCCAGGCATTATGTTAAGCGCTGGGAAGACAACAAAACAGACACAGTGCCTGCCCTGTTTGTGCTTATAATTCCATGGAAGAGAGTGATATTAAGAAACAGATTCACAAAATATGCAGTTGTGATTAGTACTATAAGTAAAATTAAAGGGAGGGAAAAGAGAATTGTAGCAATCTAGATCCACTCAAGAACTAGAATCACTCAGTGCTTTAAACAGGCAGAGTTTCATAAAAAGAGTTATTAAACTATAATAAAAGAATAACCATAAAATATAAAAGAAACTGTATATGGTACCAAGGGAGCATGCCCAAAGAAGGACAGACCTAGGAGGGAGATACTTCTCAGAGGGTGGGAATTCAGATCTCATGGGAGAGCTGTCCTTGAATCCACTGGATGGCAGGGCAGCAGATTTTACAGGCCAGGGTTAGTCTGCAGTCACAGGGCAAACAAGAAGCAATCCCTTAGGGCACAGATGGGTCAGGCAAACCTCAGCTGGTGGCTGGTGCATGGGTTTGCAATGAGAATGAGGATGTCCATGTAGCAAGAGGCCTGGAAGATGAGGTGTTCCTGTTAGAAAGGCCCTGTTGGGAGGTGGTAGTATAGGAAGGACTGCAAGAAAAAAACATAGGAGAGACAGGAGATGAGCAGAGAGAATCACTCCACCTGCACTGGCAGGCAGGACACCTGGAGTACAGAATGCCTATACTGAAAGGGTCACAGAAAGATGATTACCAGACCATGTGAGAGGCGCAAGGTCTCAGAGAGACAGTGCATTCTGGGTGCATTGCTGGGACAAAGCACCCCTTAATGTCCACACATCCACCCTGCAGCAGATGGAAAGAGCAGGAGCACCCCTCCCACTTGGAATGTTCCTCTAGCCTCCTCTGCTAAGAAATCTTAGCATCATGCTTTCTATAAAGAACTATATAGAATAATTATGCCTGTTATTGCAGAATATATATCGATGGGTGAATTTGGAGCTAAGAAGCAGTAAGTTGACAAGTGGCAGAAAAACAAAATGGAGGGTCTGGTATAAATTAGGAGGAGGAAGAGACATAATGAATCCCTTTTTAACGATATAACAGGCTTGAGGGGAGGGTTGAGGAGAAGTTAGCCAGACAGAAAATTGGGATGAGAACTCCCCAGGCAGAAGAAACAACATGTGTGAAATTCCTCAGCTGGAAAAAGCATGGTATGTTTGAGGAACTCAGAAAAAGTCAATGTGGTTAAAGCCAGAGTGAAGGGGGATGCCAGAGAAGGAAGATTATGCTAAAGAGGTAGGTGGGAGGCCAACTACGCAGAGCCTTGAGGCAATAACAGGGACATTTGGGTGTTCTTCTTTCTATGATCAAAAGCCACCAAAATGGTTTAGCAAGGGAATTTTCAAAAGATCATTCCATTATGTAAAGAATCAACTGAAGTGGGACAAGAGTGGAATGGAACTACTACTTAGAAAGCCAGTACCAGTATGGGCAAGAGGTGATAGCAGTCGGGTCCCAGGTAAGAGTAATAAACAAAGTAGATAGATGTCCAGATATACTTAAGAGCTAGAATCAATAGGATTTGGTGATGGATTAAATGTGGCAGCATGTCTTAGTTTGTTCAGGCTGCTATAACAAAACACCGTTAACTAGATGGTCTATAAACAACAGAAATTTATTTCTCACAGTTCTGAAGGCTGAGAAGTCCAACATCAAGGCACTGTCAGATCCAGTATCTGGCGAGAGCCCACTTCCTGGTTTCTAGATGGCTGTCTTTTCACTGTGTCTTTACATGGTGGAAAGGTCAAGGGAGTATCTGGAATTTCTTTTTATAAAGGCCATAAACTCATTTATGAGGGCTTCACCCACATGACTTAAGCACCAAAGGCCTCACCTCCAAATGTACTCCCTTTGGCAATTAGGTTTCAACAAATGAAATTGGGGGAGGTTGGGGCGGGAACAAACTTTCCATTTATAGCAAAGAGAAAGGGTAAATAAGAAGGAAGTTTCTTGCAAAAGTAATTGGTTGGATAATGTATTATTTACTGAAATAGGAGGTTACAAGGGTGTAGAGTGAGAGGTAAGATCCACAGTTCAGTTTGAACTATTGTAATACTGTGATTGACAATGTGATTGATATTCTTATGTGGGTACCTGGCTATTCTATATTATAAACCCTATATGCAGTATATGTTACAGGATGGTATGTAGAGAGTATACAGAGTGTTCAAAGCTACGGAAATTGATAAAATTGCTAAGGGAGAGAATATAAAGTGAGATTAAAGGAGAGTCCTTAACTCAAGTCCTAAGGGTACACAGAAAAGGAGATAAAAAAGGTGATTGAAGGAGTGGCCAGAGGATATAAGCAAAACTCCAAAAACTGTGTCATAGAGCCAAGGGCAAAAAACAAAACAAAAAAATAAAAGGTTTCAAGCAGGAGGGTGATTAATGTTTCCCAGTGCTATGGAGAGACCATATTATGACAAGGATTGGAAAGCATCCAATGGGTTTTGTGTCATGGAAGTCATTGATAACTTTGTCAAGAGCAGCCTTAGTTATCGATAGTGAGTTCAGAAACAGCCAATATCATTAATGTCAATTGAAAGTTGCAAACGGCATTTGAGGATTCGTCTTTTGAAAAGCTTGGCTGTGAGAGAGACTAGAGAAATAGGGAAACTGAATAACATTTAGTCCATTTACAGTGAATGTAATTAATGATATAATAGAGTTTAAATGTTATTATTTTTGCTTTCAATTTGTCCCTTCTGTTCTAAAATAGTTTTATTACTTTATGTATCTTGGTAGTTATTAATTTTTTCTATAATTTTAATTGCTATTCAAAAGATTACCACATCCACTGTGACTTCTTATAGTATAAATTAGTACTTATTTTATGGATATTAAAGCATCTAATTAACCATGTCCTAAGTAATGTATTTGTGTTATGTATTTGAATTCTGTACAGTTTGCAAATCCTATATTAGAATTCCTGTACACAATCAACATTCTTTTATATGTACCCACATATTTACCTTCTATTGATATTCACCTGTTACCACATATTCAGAATTTAAACCTGAGATTATATTCCTTCTTCCAGTAGAACACTATTTAGTCAGAGGTCTACTGGTGATTAGTTTTCAGTTATCCTTGCACATATCTTTATACCTCCTTAATGCTTTCAGAATTGTTGTATTGGATATAGAAGTCTAGATTTTGTAGTTGTTTTCATTCAGAACTTTGAATGTGTCTTTCCAATTTTTTTGGGGGGGGTGGGGGGCTCTCATTGTAATAATAAGATCATTAGCTAACTTCTCAATAGAACAATGAAAGCCAAAATAACACTATTTTTGTCTCTCTGTGCTTTATTCTGCATATATTCTTCTGACATACTTCCAACTCTAGAGTTTAATAGCAGATTAACTTCACAGTCATTAATTTCAATAATTATATTTTCATTTATAGTTTCCATTTGATTTTTTTATAGTTTTCTGTTTATGCTGAAATTTTCAAATGATTTTATTTCCTTGAACGTATTAATAATAGCCATGTTAAAGTCCATGTCTAATGGTTTCTTTATCTGGATCCCCCGTAGGTCTGTTTCTATCATCTGCCATTTCTGCAATTTTGTTTCTGTTGGGAAAATAATAATATTCATAATCCAAGGTCATTTTAATGTAATCAGTGCTAAAATGATTGTAAGTCAACCTTCAGTCCCTGTGAGAGTTAGTCTTTTTCCCATTTGCCCTAATTTCCAGTATTATTCTTCAAGGTTTTAACTCAGTCTTATACATCAGGACCACCTCTCTGACGAGGTCTTGACTCCATGAATCTGTTGAAAGCTCTGCTCAGCTTCTCAGCCTTTTTAGATGGAAATGACTCCAATGTTGGGCTCATCTTTTGCTGGACTTTAGCCCCAGTGGTCTTCACTCTCTTACTAGTTCTGATATATTCGAAGAGACACATACTTAAATTTTTTAATTTTTTTCAGCAATAGAGTTGATACTCTAAATAGTCTGCCATTACCAAAAGGAGAACTCCAATGACAGCTGAAAAGGAAGGTAGTATGAGGGAAGAGTTGTTTTTGTCATAGTTTTTAAGATGTGAAGTACCAATTTAAATGTGAATGCCTGATGGAGGTAGTATCAAGTAGAGAGAAAATTTGAAGATACAAAAAAATTGATAAATAATGGAATAAATGATGGAAACATGTACTGTGTAGGCCATCTGTCCCCAAAATCACATATATCTAGCCCATAGGTTCCAGCAAAAGAATTTATATAAGACTGAATGTTCAGCCAGGTTAAAAACAAAAGGACGTATTCCCTCTACATTGTAGCGGAACAAGCCAGTTTGTGTTCTGTTCTATGAATCTGTATATATGCAAGAACCCAAATGTGGGAGTGTGGGGGGGACTAGGAGGCACTTCACACACTGGGCTTTACACATGCTCAAAGAAAAACACAGTGTTATGTTTGAAATACTTGTCTCTATTTCAGAAATTCTGATCATCGCAGCATATTTACTCTGCTATGCTGGGTGAGGAGTCCAGGGGATGGATGGCATGGCACACAATAATGAGAGGAGACTTTATTTTGAACAAAGAATAAAATTTGGAGCATGAAATAAGATTAAATATTTTATTCATGTATCCTATGTTGTAGCTAAGGCCTACCCTATTTTGTAGCTAAGGCCTGTTAATCTTTATTTCCTTTTATCAAAGAAAAATGAGCGATATTTCCTTCCAAAATTGCCAAGAGGCTAACAATTCACTCTTAAAAGCTGTAAAGCTCTAAAAGTAAATGGAGATAGGGTGGAGAAGTGGAATAGAGTGTGAGCTTTGAAGGTCAGTTTGGCTCTGCAACCCAAAACCTTAGAATAATCATTTTATGCTACGACTTTTAGTTAACTAAAAATTACCAGAAAAATGGGTAACTCTTGGGACTTACCCTGGAATTAAACCAAGAGGCAGAAGAGAAACAGGCCCAAAGAATAGGTTTGAATGGATGGTGAAAGGAAACAATATTGTTTATTTCTGATGGCACCTTATGGTCCCATTGTAACCCAAACGGCCCCATGCCTGTTAAATATTCAGGTGACTATATGGTAGATATAGAATGTTGGAGCTCTGGGGAGAAACCTGGAAAGAGATTCAGCTATGTTAATCATTTGCATTTAGAGATGGTATTATATGCCATGAGGTCACCTAGGAAGAATGTCGATTACAAGAGAAAAGAGCTGAAGACAAAGCCCTTGGGTAGAGGACAGAGCCCGTCAGAAGTCTGGCGCGGGGGGACGATCCCGCAATAAAGCCTGAGCAGGAACTGGGCAAGAGGAAAACAAGGGAGTCTTTTGTTCCCGGAGCCCAAAGAGGAATGTGTTTCAAGACGATGGAAGTGGTCAGTAGAGTCAAATGCTGCTTTGAAGTACTTTCTGCTAGACAAAAGCATCTTAGTGGGAGAGTGGACCTGTCTTGCTGTGGGCTTGCCTTGTCTGGACTTGACTTGTCTATATCTTTGATCTCACTTTTTCTCAACCTAAAAACATGTTTGTCTCTGCCATCCTGGGGAAGAGGGTGGTGGGGGGAGCTACCTTGAATGCACATTTCTCCTAACTTTCCACGTTTCTCCTCCCCGTCTAATGCAAAATCTTTGAAAAAGCCACCGAATGCTATCATTGTCCACTATCTTTTCTAACCTGCAACAATCAAGTGTCTGCTGAAGTTGTATAAGTTGTTGTTGAAATTACAAGCATGGCCAGATTATCCAGGAAGAATGTGTGGGATAAAAAAAGCAATGAGCCACCAATATTTAATAGAAAATTGTGTTTATATAATACCTGATAAGGCTTTTATGAGGATTAAATTAGGTAATGTATGTAAACCAGTGATTACAGGGCCTGGGACATAGTTTCAGATACTATATTCCATCCCCTTGACACGTTTTTACCCCGTTCCCAGTAAACTGCCTGTGGTTGTGTAGCCAAGTAGTACAGATTCAAACTCAGGTCTGCTTGGCTAAAAAGATGATGTTCTTTCTTTCCACTACATTGAGTTTCCTTCCTAATGCTTGTGTCGCTAGTTTTGTGCCTGACTGCAAACCACCTGCTCCTGGAGACCACACCCCAGGTTCAGCTCCTAGGTTTATACCTTGGGTTTTGACCTCTCCCTGACAATCTGATTCTACTCTAGATCTCACCTGTTCTCATATCCTAACTGTGTCAGACCCTAGAGAAAGGTGTAAGACTACAGAGAGGCAAACACGTGAACTATTAAGTAGGATTTGTGAGCATCGTTTGCGGAGATCACAGGAGTAAAGCAGAGAAATGCCCAATTAATAGAAGAATGCTTGCAGCATTTAGAAAGAAGAGAACAAGTCAATATATGTAGGTGGTTAATTAATATAATTGAGATCTTAGGGTCATCTCCAAGTTCCCATACCTCATTGGAATCTTATTTGTAATTTAAGAGATGCCCAGTAGATGGAGCAGCTTACTCATGCATGATTATTTTCAGAGCCCGTGGATAGTTTGAATCATAAAATTCCTGTTAATGCTGGAAGAGACACAAAAAATAATTTAAACCCTCTCTTCCAAAATAGAAAAACGAGGAATAAAAATTATGCAATTTACAACAGATTTACAGCCCTTAAGCCAGGTAGCTGATGTTCATCTGAAATCCTCCTGCTGATACTGTTCACCAGCTTCTGACTTTGGATAAATTCCCCTAAGAAAGGAATGGCACTAAGCAGCTAGTTCTGGGTTAGGAGGGTGTTAGGGTGTTAGGGTATGTGGGGGGAATGTTGTCTGTTATAGGATGACCACATTTCTTAGGATAATACTTTGTTGGAGCTATCTGCCCAGTATTAAGAAGTCCCCCCACCACCCCCCAAAAAAAGCACATTTTAGAATGGGAGGAAATCCACCCCTTTGCTTCTCTGACTTTCTCTCATCACCTTCTGCTTTCCTCCCTAAAAGCAAATCCCACTTGCCAAGGGTATGTTCAGGTTGTTAATTAGAAGGCTAGTATCCAAAAACAGCTCCCTTTCCAGGCTGCCCAGTACCTGAAATTCCCAGGGATAAAAGCAAAGCCATCATGCCATGTCTGCTTTTAAAATATATTCCTGGGAGAAATCCATATCCATTTACTTACTTACTAAATGCTTATTGAGAACTTATTATATAAGTTTTGCAGGAATAGAGCTGCAAAAATGGTAGACAAGGCCGACAGTTCTCATCAAGTTATGGTTTACTATGGGAAAAGACAGAAAAGAAAGAAGACAATTTTAGATACCGGTAAATATTTGGATTTGAGAGTGGCTGAAAGGGTGGGATGAGGTTGGGAGGCTATTTTCAAGGTATAGTCAGGGAAGTCTGTCTCAGAAGATATGATGTAAGGTAAAACAAAGATCTGGGAGAATGAAACAGCTAAAACAAAGGACCTGAAGAGGGAGCATTAAACTGTTTTCAATCATTATATTCCTACCAAGCATTAGATAGTTTATCAGGCTGCTTCTTAAGTGCTGCTACCTGATATAAAGAAAAAATACCAAAGGAAATAAAGCTCAAGTGAGGAACGGGAGAGGGGTCTTTCTGCACCACATCAGATATGTCCCCTTTCCCTAGGGTGAAGGGGCAATTG
Source organism: Nomascus leucogenys (assembly GCF_006542625.1). Taxonomy (NCBI): domain Eukaryota; kingdom Metazoa; phylum Chordata; class Mammalia; order Primates; family Hylobatidae; genus Nomascus; species Nomascus leucogenys. The sequence continues at coordinate 111,568,401 of NC_044382.1, read as the reverse complement.
AGTGCAGCAGCGTGGCACTGGTAGGTCGGGGAGTGCTGGAAGGGGAGGCGGACATCGCAAGACACAGACTAAGGACAAACTGAGGATGCCAAATGCAAACTGTAGGTACATAAAAGTAGTACTTGAAAGAGCACTTAAAATCACCAGCCTATTCCTACCTCTCTATCTCAGTGTTTCTCAAATTGAACTACCTAGGCAGTTGTCGGATACTCCAGGCATCACATCGGGTCTACCAAATTGGTATTTATGCAATGGGGCTCAGGAATGTGGATTTTAATAAACACACAGATCACGAATGTTATGCACACTCAAGTTGAGAACTGATGCTCTGTATGTTCATATTTGTATCAGTGCATCAGCTCTTCAACATGGCTCTCTTTCTCCTTGCACAGGGTCAATTGTTCAAAGTAGAAAGAGGCTAAAACACCTCTGAGAGTAAAGAGAAGATTAGTGCATCATAAAAAACCTGCAAAATACTAGAGAGTTTTTAATGAGATCTTTAATATTGCTTTTTATAAAAAAAAAAGACATAGGTCTTTGGTAATTTGTGATTTTTAATCTGTAATATATAAAGGAGCATGTTTCCTTCTAAATTTGAATTTAAAAAGAATATTGGCCATCCTTCAAAAATACAATATTGTTTTTCCTATGGATGTTGTAATTTTGTGGGCAGTAATTTGTTCTCTCTAAATCTCAAGAACATTGAGCCCTCACCTCATCCTCTTGTTGGGACACAATGCAGAAGCAGTTCTGTTGGTGAAATTGTGGGTTGGGAGGATGCCATTTCAACTTCTGCAGCAAATAATGATGACATGGCAAATGCATTTGGAGCGATGAAGAAAATCTGTATGTTCTTCATATCCACTGGTATCTTTGTATTCAATTTAGAAAACTGTGCCCAGAACAGTAAGAGTAAATCTAGACTCTTTACCTACCTTCCATCCTTAATAAGGTATTGGGTTTTTAAATAACCCTTCCACTAACCCAACTCCAATAACCAAACAGAACAGCAGGATTATCTAGCTGCCTGATATATTATAGTCAGATAAATGCTTGATTATTTATATTTTATGCTCAAAAATTTGAAAAGAAAGCATACGATCTCTTTCTTCCACAGATTTTTCCAGTAGGCCATAATGCCTAACATTAGCAACAGCAGCAGCAGTTATAGCAGCAGATCCTTTGGAAAAGGTGTTCCAGAAACCTGACAACATTTGCACAAAGACTGTTAAACCACTATTCACACTTCTTTAAGTGTTTTAACCAAAATGTCAGAGGCTTCATTAGGGTGGAAACTATTTTATGGTTCCCTAGTACATTATTTTTTTTCTTGGATTTACCTTATTTGAGTAAATTATCTGCTAAAGCAGCAAAGGGAGAATAAGTCAATGAAAATTTGTCTCTTTGTTCTTCACAAGGAATTCTTGGGGTATGATTCCAAGAATGGACAACTAAGACAAATTATTCATGAAGTACATATGTCATTTGCATTTTTCCCTTTGGGATAAGGTTGTCATCATTGTTTACATAAAAAGGTATTTCCTAGCAGAGCTGCCCTTTTACCTCAGAACTAAGATAATGTTTCCATTTAAACTGAGTCATCCTTGTCCTAAATATTGCATAATGGCACAGACTGCTATCTCCTGTTTCCTTGGGCCAAACACAATGACAAGGCAAGGTAGGCTATGGTCATTGAATCTCTTTGTAATCACTGCCATTTTGTGTGGTGGTCAGATGCATTTGTTATATCATGGGAATTATAATACTGAATAAATTGCATAAAATTCTACCCAAGAAATCTTAAAAAGCTTGCAAATGGAATGCCTTATCTAGCTATGAAAAATGTGTTCTGAAAGCACAGAAGGAACATTTGCAACTTGAAACTTTTCATCAGAAATTGAGAGAGCTCAAGGTCAGTTTAATATTAATTCTCCCCAGTTCTTTAATCTAACAGATATCAAGTTGCATTTGAATCTAGCAAAGAGATATGAATATAGGTCAGTTTAGCCTTCAAAGGACAAATTTCTTGAGAAATATTCCGTATCCATCTATTTACTCTTGAGCATCATTAGGTTATTTTAAGGTGAAAATGACCAAAACTTGCCTTTTGCATAGAAAGGGAAATTCATTTCTGGTAAGCTGAAATTGCTTTTGAATAATTTATAGAGAACAGAGAATTCATCAGATCTGATATCATCAGCAGCCTTGAGATTGCATTGTTCTGTAATGGGTACTATGGGAACTGGAAAGCTGGAATTGGTTAGCATGAGAATTTCTATCCAGAATCTCACGTAAGTTAAAGGCAGGCAACATTTGAGAAAGGGAAAGTCTGAGTTTATATGGGAAGGAACGTTTTTAAAAAATACTCTCACTGTAAAGGATATTCTGTAGACCTCCCACCTGTCTACTGATATTCTTTTTCTTTGTATGATTTCATTTATTTTATTTTATTGCATTTTAAGTTCCGGGATACATATGCAGAACATGCAGGTTTGTTACATGGATGTATGTGAGGGGAGGGGAGGGAACTTAGAGGACGAGTCAATAGGTGCAGCAAACCACCATGGCATATGTAGGACTGCTGATATTCATACCACCATGGTGGAATCGGCTGGCACCAATATGCAGGGCCCCTTTCTTATAGCATCACCACCTTCTCCTCCTTTTCATCGTTGAGAAGATATCGAGAATAAAAACAAAATAAAGAAATAAAGCCAAATAAAATAAAAACATATCCAAATAAAGTGATACAAGAGTTCCAATTCATTACTGGCTAACTCTCTATTCTTCTACATGGTAGGACTCCTTCCAGTCTTTCACACATGCTGCTGAAACATGCTACCTTGAATTCCATCTTAAATTCACCAATTTCTAATCTTGAGATTTCCCCAGGATCCCATGTTTAACCTTCTCATTCATTTAAAATGTTCTTATTGACCATCTTTTATATGTAAGGGATACAGCTAATCATTCTAGAAACCAAGTTGAATGAAACAAAATTTCTGCTCTCATAATGGGTGGCTGTTGAACTTAAACTTTTAACATGGGTAGGATTTCTGCACATGTAGTGTGGGGAACAGAATTCCAGATGGAAGCAAAAGCCTGACGAAAAGGCTACACAGGAGGGTGTTCGGATCCAATTAGGGAGCCATAAGTGGGCCAATTTGATTGCATCATGGGATATATGGAGAAGACTAATGGAGACTTAGACTAGAAAGATAGAACAAAGCCAAATAATAAAGAACTCTACATTCAGACTTAAGAGTTGTACTTTATTTGGGGGCCAATGAAGACGCATTGAGTGGTTTTTGAACACAGAAGCATAACTGAAACATAAATAAAGCTATTCTTTAGGACTGCATGGTGGTGCTGGGAGCTTGGGTTATAAGATCAGTCAGGAGGCATTGTATTAATTCATACAAGAGATAAGAGGCTTTGGGTGATGGTGCTAAGAATTAAGGAAAGAAAATTTATCTCAGAAATATCTTAGTTGTGAATCTCCTAATCTAAACATCTTCCTGCTGTCCTGTGCTCCTTTTACCAGTCTTGAATCCTCATACCACTGTAGACACCCTCCTTTACGGTTTTTCACCAAACACTTCACCCTGTAGATATGGAGGTTCTTAACCTGGGGTCCAAATACCCCTTAGGGTACAGTATTAAAAGGTTTCTTTCAGTTGGATGGGGAGAAATATTATCTCTTTATCACTAATATTCAACTGAAACCTAAAATTTTCTTTAATTATAAAATAGGCAGCAAACCACCATAAAATTGGCTGTTCTGCCAAATGTTTAATAACAGAAATTGCAGATATTTTATATTACAGTTATTCATATACTGAACAACATAGTTTATATTCATCACTATTGCAAAATTAAGGTAGTGCCCAGTCCCATTACTCAATCCTATTGTTTAATATGCTACTAAAGAAGCAGATGTGGCTGGGCACGGTGGCTCACACCTATAATCCCAGCACTTTGGGAGGCTGAGGCAGGCGGATCACAAGGTCAGGAGATCAAGACCAGCCTGGCCAATACGGTGAAATCCGCCTCTACTAAAAAAAAAAAATACAAAAATTAGCCGGGAGTGGCGGCAGGTGCCTGTAGTCCCAGCTACTTGGGAGGCTGAGGCAGGAGAATCACTTGAACCTGGGAGGTGGAGGTTGTAGTGAGCCGAGATTGCACCACTGCACTCCAGCCTAGGTGACAGAGCGAGACTCCACCTCAAAAAAGAAAAAAGGCAGATGCTACCATATCACAAATTTTCCCTTAATGTTTGGTAATGGTATTGTAATATAATTGGTTTGCTTTATAATTCTGAAATCTCTAGACTACCAACCACCAAGAAGCCTTGTAGAAGTCCAGGTCATCATTTGAGACAGTGGCTGAGCTCATAATGTTCTGATCATCTCCAAGTCTAGGTCTATGCCAGGAGAGATAATACCCCCATCACGCACTCCTTCTGAAGACAGCCTTGCCTTTGTCCATCACTTGAAGACCCAGGAAGAAAAAGTATCCCCTCACTTGCCACCGCTTGCTGGTTTCACTTTTTCCATTTTTTTTTTTTAAAGAAAAAACAAAAACTTCTATTGTATGAACCCTCTTGGAAACACCTTCAGAATATCATTGCTTCTGTAATTAAGCACAATCTCAATATTCATTTTGTTCTAAATTTTTTCCTGGGGAGTTCCATGACAAATAAAATGCGTACTCTTCCTGGATCTAAGTCCATTTGTTGTTGCTGTATACTAGAAGCCAATAACTTTCAAAGGTGAATGCCAACTCTCCATCAATTCACTTCCTTACAGGTGGGAGGAGGAGGTAAAAGAGGAATTTCCTGATAAGAACTAATGCTGTGTGTGGCACCTTGACCATCCAGTAATGTGGGGAGAGATACATGAAAGAAATGATTGACTAAAGAATGGAAATGTAGTATTTCATGGAACAGGGAGTGCACCAAGCATGAACTCTGCCTAGAGGTAACCCTAACTGCTCCACTGTTGAGAATATTGACACATGTGCATAAAAGGATAACCTGTGTTACATAACTTTTCAAAGGGCACAGACTTAGGCCATACACCGAAAATGAAAGCACAATAAATATTCTCTTTGTTGACAGTGTGAAGAAAACTAGAAAAATTTTGTTTTCATGAAGGTTCCTTCCGCTTTACTTCATTTCCTATGACTAAGAGATGGCTTTGGTGGTTAAGAAAAAATACTATGCAACTATGAGTACTGCAGAACTTTGCAGAGATTTCAATGTGGTTTTGTTTTTTTAGGTCTTTTTTTTTTTCTTTTAACATAGACATCAAATGACTAATGAACAAATAATTAGCTAAGAAAATGTACACAAAATTTTCTACCAGTATTCTTTCACATTATTGGAAGCAGATACATCAGTGAGGTTTTGAGGTGTTATTTCTGAAAATCTGTAACTTCACATTTTCAGTAATAACCAAGAAAATAGAAGGTGAAGTTTGATCATTAAGATTACAGCCAGATGCAAGGATATTTAGTATCACAAAAGGTAGGCTTAGATTTCAAATTACTTTCATAATTTGAAAAAGTAGTTGTGTCAGGGGACAAATATATACTAAGGGAAGAGGAGCCAAATGGATATTCGTGTATGACCAAAAATGTCAAAGGGTTACAGTGGGCCAAAAGAATCCAGGAAGCGAAAGTGAAATGGGATATGAGAAAATGCTCACTCTCTGGCAACCATGAACTCAGTTTCAATAGCAATAGTATCAGAGGGGCTTTGGGGTGAGAGGTGTTGGGTCAGGATCAGGAGGGGAGAGGGAGGCTTATGGTGCCCTGTGCCCAGGGAGATGGAGCATAACTGTCATAGAATAGGTCACAATGCATACAGTGTTAGGAAACTAATGACAGAGTAAAAAGGAAAGAAAAGAAAAGGAACTTGACTTATTACATTTGGAAAAGAGAAAATAGAATTAGGGTGTGCAGATCAATAATCTTCCATGATGATATTCAAAGAGTCCACAGCAAAAAGAAAAATAAAAATAATTAAGGACATTGTATTAAGTTGTTTATAAGCATATTATTTTCAATTCAATCATTTATTTTTTCTTTTGCAATTACATCCTTCCTAATTTTCTGGGATCAAATTGTCTTTTCTTTTTTAAATACAAATAATAAATGGTAGTAATTTTCTAAACATTCATTTTTTGGAAAATTTTTTTAAAAGAATCGAAGGGTGTATCCCATCTCCCCAATTTATTTTAAGAGTGGGGAGTCCAGTCCAGTGATCCCTGAGGTTGTTTATTACATATATATCTTTCAGAAAATCTTTAGCGTGCATCCCCAATATATGGCACTTTATAAATTACATTCATATGCTAGTCATACTGATATTGCTAAATTTACACAAAAATATAAATTTTAAAAGATGAAATAAAGCATTTAAAACTTTATTAGAAGTTCAAAAAACCCTTCATATTGTCTCTCATTCTAAAAATATTGTAATTGAAACCAACTGATTAAACATCTCATTACTTTTTACATCTTTAACATTTTGCCAGGCAGGAATTCAAAGGCTTGGTTCAGAATTTAGTTTATTTTCCTACATACTTTTAATAGCTATCATAACTAAACAGTTTCCAAAGATGCAGGCATCCACATGGAATTGCTTTATTGGCTACACTTCCTAAATCATGGTACTCATTTTGTGATACCATCCACCAATTAAACACATTTTTGTCGTTTAAATTTGGCTAGCAAATTTCCATCTTCTCTGATGTCCATTCATTCAAGCAAACTAACCAAGCAGTGGTGCGTTTTACTATTTCTGAGAAATGGATTCAGAATATGTTATTTGAAAGATTTGAGAATTTCAAGCTCCTTAAGTGTGTAGATATACGTTTTTATAGGTGAAACCCACTATTTATGCCAACTAAATTATTAATGATCGAAATATCCCCCAAATACTTTTTTTTTTATAACATGAATTTCTTTCAAAAGCAGTTCCTTTCTCGTCCATTATTAAAATGTGACCTTTACCTGGAAGGGGCATATCAAGTCTCCTTATTTTTTCAGCTGTCTGCTCTGTAGCACACTATGGATAGCTACTTGTTATCACAGAAAAAGGTCAGCAAACTTGGTGGGCGAGGTTTGATTGTTTATTATTATTATTATTAAAACAATGTGTGTGTGATTCATCTTTAAATGTGTCATTCCTGTAACATAACCATCAGAACTCTGTGTTGTGCAAAACATTTTTGTGATCACTGTCCCATATCAGTAGAAAGTATTGTACGAATTTTAAAAACATAAGGTAATATAATTTCTTAATCCACTTAACAAGGCACTAACATTGCAATAATGGTGAAAGTGAACATGTGGCTGTACAGACAATACCTTCATATTGTGGGACTCACACTCTTTCAGCAGATGGAGGCCTCAGGTACAGGTACCTAACTTGTGACTCTCTGAAATACAAACTACATGACAATGCCAGGGGCATGCTATATATGAAATACTCATAAAGCTTAATTTATTATTATATTTGAGACAAAGATCTAAAAATAGAAGTTCTATAATTGCCTCCTTATATCTCAGTCTCTGAGGTGTGCATACCATAGATAGCAAGGTTTTAATCAATTTAGATAATGTGATTTTTATTTCTAATTGATTGTCAAAGGCCAATAGTTTAAATGGCAGTGTTTACTCAATAGCGTTTTCACTTGTTTTTATGAACTATTATGTAGACTGTGTATACAAATTCTTTAATTTTTCAAAGAATAAATTAAAAATAAAACAACATAAAGTCTAGAAAATAACTGACATAAAATAAGGATTTTTTTTAAAACTTGTTAAAAAAATTTATGAAAAAATCTTCCTCTAGAGATCTTTTTCTAAAGTATTAAGCTGCCTGAGATGAAAGGAAATCCATATTACAACATGGGATTGGAGCCAGAATTTCCTGCTGATTCATAGAATACACAGCCCTTGGTATTGTGTATCTTGAGTTTTCACAAGAAGAACTTAGGCATAGCTTTTTCTGGTTCACAAAGAAGGCCTAAATGGCATTCTCCCAAGAATTTAAAAAAAAAAAAAGGATCCATTTGATTGCTGTTAATATCACTGTTATCAAAATGTTATCATTACTCAAAAGCTCGATTGAATTTAGATAAAAAAGTAAAATTTAAGGATTACTAAGATAAGTAGCCTGAAACAAACATCTAAGGACTAAAATAATGAAAACACTAGCCTTTAACATTTAGGATAGTAATTGATTTTTATGAAGCTGATAGTATAAAATTAGGGGACTATAACAAAGAGCTATAAAAGTAGCCCTTTTGTAGTATATGTAAATGAAATTGGTATAATAGGACCACATAAAATTACTAAGAAATAACAAGGTGTCAAAAAATTTAAACAGTATTTTCATGTGTTCAAGGGTACGTGCTCCTACAGTGTGTGCACTTGGTATCATGTAACCTGTATTCAGAGTCCACTCTACTATTTGCTGGCCCTGTAAATCTAAGAAGTTACTTAACACAAGCCCTAGCATATTCCGTTAAGTGGGAGCTGGAATGCTTGATTCACCAGGGCATTTGAGAATGAATAAGAGGTCCTAGCCCAATTACCAGCAGTCACACGATTAACGTTGGCTTCTTTGAAAAAAAATAGTGGATTCTATAACTGGAAACTCCTGCCAATTTGACCCAATTATGATTCTTATAGCCAAGTCTGGATGCAGAAACCAATGACATGTAAAGCAGAGAGAGATGCTTTATGCTGACCTCCGTAAGATCCTCATGCTATCTTTTTCAATGCATAGATATTGGGTGGATGCCAAATATTTGCAAGGTATCATGGCCGGCATTGGAAATGCTGTTGGTAAACAGAACAAAATGATGCCTGCTCTCATCGGGTTTATATTTTAATGAGAGATATAATAAACACATAGATAATCCACTAGAGAGTATGATATGTGCTATGAAGTTCTAGCATGTAAGTGGCCAAGTTAAGGGTTCCTTCAGACAGAGGTTGAAGCAATGAGGGTGATGAGCCTAGGCAATGGGGCAGCCTCTAGAGCTGGGAAGGGTAAGGAAATAGATTGTCTCCTAGAGCCTCCAAAAGGAATGCACCCCTGTCACCACCTTGGTTTTAGTCCAGTGAAACTACTTCCAGACTTCTGACCTCCAGAACTATGTTGTTTTAAGCCACTAAATTGGTGGCAAATTTAATACAGCAATGATAGGAAAGAGATAGAATGCCTTTGGCTGTCGAGCAGAGAATGGCTTGGAGGAGGACCAAGGGTGGAACTGGGAGGCCAGTAGAGATGCAGTCATAGCAATCCAGACACAGGTGGCCTGTCCAATCATAGCATAGACCCAAAATAAGGAGACATACCAGAGATGAATTTTGGAGGTAGGGCTGATCAGATTTGCCAGATTTCCTTTGCTGCTAAACTATTCTTTGTTTTGGCGGGAGCTGGAACCCCTAGGTACTATTTGGCACACTGGAGCTATCAGTCTTAAAAAGAAAGTGCTACTTTACTAGGTGACTGATGTGACAAATAAATAATTTACTCACTAGCCAGAAACATCCAGCCAATGGAAAAACCCAGCTCAGATTCCCAACTGAACTAGTCTAAAGGCAGACTGCTCTGTACTGCCATAGAGTGGAGAAGCAAGGCCAAAGATGGCAGTAAGCACAAACGTGGATGTCTTTGAAAGGAAAAAATGTGCTTGGGAGGTAATTCCAGGCTACACAGAATTTCCTCTTTCCAAGAAATAAGAATGATTTTCTTCATAGTGGAAGAAAGAAGAAAAGTAATAGCTTTCTCACCCGGCACTATTTGTCAGACTGCTCTGAACACTATTGCCCCCCTCTTTCACGCCCCTTGCAGGTTAGGGGGCATGATTACAATTCCAGGCATTCCTATATGCAAGATTTCAGGCTCTGGCCTCTGCCCATGTTCCTGTCACTGCAGCCCAAAGCTGTCCAAAATATCAGTTGGAAGACTAAAGAGAAACAAGGCCAGGAGGAGGAGGGAAAGTTCATAAAAGCCCAGCAATGCAGCCCCTATCACATAATGGGTATTTCTTTCCTGGAGAGAAGACTACACACATCAGCCATCCGGGACCTTTCCTGCAAGGATGCCGTAAAATCACTTGCTCCACCCATTCTTCACCACCCTGTGTCACACATGTTTCTCTGTCAGCACCTGCGGCCCACCTGGGCTTCCTGTGGAGGTATCTGACCCCAGCAGACATGTTTTAGCATCTGCGGCATGACTCTCATTTCTGCCAGTTTGCACAGTTGTGTTTTTCTGTGTGTGCCACATGCTGCCTTTCCCTCTCAAGGAGCCCTCTCTGAACCCACTAACTCCCCACAAGAATGAAACCATGGTGATCTCATCACTGAGGCTTCCCATCACAAAAGTTCTGTGTGGTTAAGGGAAAAGAGGAGCCAACCATGTTTTCAGCACAGTAGGGATGCCCATGGGAAGCCATGAAACTCAGAGTCGACCAGTGAGATGCTCTTCTCTAGGGTAAGGGAAGAGGGAGTCGTGCAAATAAGTTTCAGAACATTCATTTCCCCTCTCTCTGTTCTCCAAATCTCCTGGCCTTGTGCATAGTTGCTGTCTTCTCCAGTGCCTGTGTGGTCTTTTGTGACTCCAAGCTCTATCAAAACATTGAAGAAGCTACATCTCAACCCAGCTGAGCTGGTCAGTAAGTCTCATGTTCTCCTTGCCCAGAATAACCAGAACAGATCACTGCTCTATTTTTTTTTAATGTACACCATTTTGATTTAATGACCTCATTTCTGCCTGAAATGCCACTCCCACATTAATGCCTCATTTTACCTTCTTCATACCTCCTAGATACCCAAAATGATTTGTAGGTGTGTATCTCCATTTTATTAATATATATGATGAAAAACAAATTACTTTGCTAAAAGAATAACAGATACTCAATGCTTATGAAGAAGGTGCCTTTTCTCTCTGATCTCCCCTGTAAGAACTAAACCTCATCCCTGGTCTCTATTTTGGGAAATTTTTCATCTTACAGGCCACAAAGGCAACCAATTTCTTGAACAGAATGGCACTGTGATGAGCACAGAGGTCATGCTGAATACTGCATGCCGTTAGTTAATTACACACTTTTCCAAGGCCGTCCTTGGTACAGATGCAGTGAATGCTAATGGCATGTGCTTTTCGTTCCAGCAATTAGTTTTGATCTCTGTGGCTTAATGCTGTGTTCAGTTGTTCTGAAAGAGAAAAAAAAATGCTCTTCCTCAGCACCATTTATTTTCATATATTCATTCAGGAAGACTTATTGAAGCCTACCTAGTTCTCTCCTAGGCATTGTGAGGAATGAAAATGAATCATTCTCCCCACTCAAGAAGTTAACAGTATCTAAGAGGAGAGAGAACATGTAAGCAAAATATGACATACACTATGATCCTGTGTTTGGAGGAGGGAAAAGGCCTTTCCTTTATTCAATAGATATATGCTAGGCACCATTTGAAGTACACAGGAGACAGAAGTGAAGAAGGCAAAAAGGGGCCCTGTTCTGATAGGGAGAGATCGTCATTATGCCAGTAAAAGATTAAATATATAAAGTTTATTTTAGAAATCATAAATACAATTAATAGAACAGGAATGGATGGGATGGAGTTTAGCTTAGAGCAGCTATTCTGATAGACCTCTTTGAAGAGGCAACCTTCTCTCTGATGACGACTGTAGCCAGTCAAGTCCTAGAGGAAGAGCAATATAGGCAGAGAAAACCAGTGTGAATGCTGTGAGGTGGGCACAGTCTGGGAACTTCAGGAGAGAAGTGACAGTTTCTCCTCAAAGAATGAGTAAAAATGGCATTTAGGAAAAATAAAATGGCCTGAGCAAAAGCACAGAACTGGGAAAGCAGGAACTGTATTTAGTTGGAAGCAAGCATGGATTTGAATCAAGGTCTGGTGAAACTTGAAATTCAGAAAATAAGATGAGGGTAGATTATTCATGGAGAGTCCCTGAGAGCCAGGCTCTGGCCATGGACCGCGTTCTGTAAGTGAAGAGCACTGCAGGTTTAGAGCCGTCCATGATTTAATAAGAATGTGTTTTAGGAGGATTTTTCTGGCATTAGTGGGAATTATTTTAGACTTTGACAAACAGGTATTCCTCTGTGCTTCTATTGAGGCTTCCTATTTCCTGATAAATAGTAATCTTTATGCCTAAGATTCTTGCAAGAGGCTGGGCTATAAAATAGCCTTAAGTAGGGCTGACAATGAAATGTGTGGCGTCCAGTGCAAAATGAAACTGTTCACTGCTTGTTAAAAATGCAGTTTGAAAGCTTTTCCCTTTCTTCTGCCCACCATCTCTGTCTTGATTTGTTATGGTGTTTTGTATGTGTTATTTAATGTTGTACTTCCTAGAGCACAAGGAAGTTTGTTGGGCTAGTGCAGACCATCACAAGTACTTGGTGCATTGTCCCCACCCAAACCCTCCTGCACCCAAACCCAGCACCCTTTCAGTGGCAGAGGGCAGTGCTGGTCATTGGGCGGAAGCCAAGTAGCATGAGGCCAAGACCCTGTCCCAGGAAGAAAGGGATGTAACGGGGAGGTAGATGAATGGAGGCTTCATCACGCTTCACTTACAAAACATAAATTCAAGGATACAATCACTAAAAATTTCAAGATGCTGATTGCATCCTTCTACTTGCAGGAACTTGATGACACTAGTAGCACACTCATGACACCTGCCCTGGTTTTAGGCCAGAGGAGAAGGTAACTGCATTTCAATATAGATTTTTCCTGGGCACTTAAACTTAGTTAGCTACTAATACATTTAAACAACACATGTGCTACTATAGCTATTTAAGATGTTACCATTGGGGGGAACTGAGTGAAGGGTGCATGATACCTCTCCGTATTATTTTTTTTTGAATCTCCTGTGAATCTACAGTTATTTCAAAATGAAACGTTATGTACAAAAAACCCTCATGCATGTCATTTTGGGGAAGGAAAAAAGGCAGGAAGAAAGAGAAAGGGGGGGAGGAGGAGGCACAGAGGGAAGAAAGCAAGAAAGAAATTTGTGAGCAAGGTTAAGAAGATAAAATTAAAACCACTTAGTGATACTCAGCTGGACATCACAAGTGTATCATGCAACCTCAGCTGGAAATGCAAACCGTGTTCATGAGCTAGGAAGGGATGAAAGCAGAGTGGTCAGGCTCACATTCCAAAGATGAAAAATGAACTAGCTTCTTTCTGACCACACTTCCCTTTTACCCTGTCCAAGTCCATCAAATGGTCATTTACTGATTGCTCACTATGCACAAGGAATGCACTGTCCTGTGCTCTGTGTGGTCACAATACAAAAAAATTGCATTTTATGGAAGAAGTGCATTCCCAAGTACTGATGGAATTCAAGGCTAAACTTGATGAAGGATGGTAGGTACTTTAGTTTTTAATTTTTTTTGTGGGTATATAGGTGTATATATGTATGGGGTACACGAGATATTTTGAAACAGGCATGAAATGTGTAATAATCACATGTAAAATGGGGTATCCATCTCCTCAAGCATTTATCTTTTGTATTACAAGCAATCCAATTACACTCTTTTAGTTATTTTTAAATGTACAATTAAATTATTATTAACCAGACTCACCCTGTTGTGCTATCAAATACTAGGTCTTATTCATTCTATTTTTTTATACACATTAACCATCCCCGCCACACTTCCCACCCTACTTCCCACTATCCTTCCCTGCCTCTGGTAACTATCCTTCTACTCTCTGTGTGCATGAGTTTAATTATTTTGATTTTTAGATCCTACAAAAAAGTGAGAACATGTGGTGTTTGTCTTTTTGTGCCTGGCTTATTTCACTTAATGTAATGACCTCCAGTTCCATCCATGTTGTTGCAAATGACAGGATCACATTCTTTTTTATGGCTGAATAGTACTCCATTGCATGTAAGTACCACATTTGCTTTATGCATTCATCTGTTGATGGACACTTAGGTTGCTTCTAAATCTTAACTATTGTGAACAGTGCTGCAACAAACATGGGAGTCCATGTATCTCTTTGATATACTGATGTCCTTTCTTTTGGACATATTTCCAGCAGTGGGATTGCTGGATCATATGATAGCCCTATTCTTAGTTTTTCTGAGGAACCTCCAAACCATTCTCCATAGTGGTTGTACTATTATAATTTACATTTCCACCAACAGTGCATGAGGGTTCACTTTTCTCCACAGCCTCAGCCATGTACTTTAATTACCAGCTAAATAAGTAATATCTGTGGAAATAGAGTAAACAAAATTCTCTTGGCCCATGTGTTTTAAAATTCTTGTTGATTTAATTTAATTTGGGGGTATTCACCTTATTTCGGATTTTGTGCCTGATGTTTATATAATACCATGCCAAATTTGCATAATTCAAATTGACATTAGAGGTGACCATACAGATCCTAAAGCGACATTATTGGGATTATATAAACTAATATATACGAAGCAGCTAGCACAATCCTTGGAACAAAACAGGCAGAAAATTAAAAGTTGCTATTCTTATTGCCATTATATTCAATAATATTTCCAAAAATCACAGACTTTAATCCCAAGGAACAATGTCTCTGAGCTACAAAGCCAGGGAATGATCTATTTTTAAAAATCCTATGAGTAGAATAAAAGTAGAATTTATAGAGTTAAAACATTTTATAAGAAAATACCACTTAGCTTTGAGGTTCTACATGTTTTTTCCACTGAAGGGAAAAAAATTAATACCAAGTCAATTATTCTGCTTCTGTGTAAATGTGGAATAGAATAACAAATTAAACCTACACATCATTTCAAAGCACTGGTCTAGCCAGTGACTAGAATAACTCTTCCACATCTTCATGCGATCTGAAGTTAGGCCTCCTTTTGGTTCTCTCCATCCTCAGTGTATCTGTCCTGAATAGCACATCCTGCAGAGCCAGTCTACTTTAGTAAAGAGCCTTGAGGATTGAAAGAAGGCAAAAGCCACCAGAGAAGTGCCCCTCACCCAATTGTAGGGAGAGGGAGAGATTACTAAAAACAGAAGTAGAAGACTTCTCTCTGTACAGGTTACATTATGGCTAGCTATGAAGAAACAAAGCAAGACACCAGAAACATAATTCCAGAAGAAACCTTTATGCCGGATATCAGAATCACGGGCTCCTTCGCAGCTGTCCACCTTGGCCAGCGTGTGTTTAACTAAGCCGTTCCCCTGGATCCAGCACTGTTCTAGCTACTTTTCAAGGAAACACATGTAATCCTTTTGAGATGAAACTTGTTTCTACCTGGGACCATAAGACCTACATGAGATAATCTATCTAAGAAGAGATTAGAGATTAGAAATGAGTATTACAGATGAGTCCAGGCCCTACCCCTGCTCTGGCTACCTGAGTGGACCTGGGCAATTCAAGGAGCTTCTCGAAGCCTTTTCCCTCCACTATATAAGATAGAGATAATAACATCTCTGACCTCTGGAATTAATGTGAGTGTGGCATTTAGTAAATCCAGGCTTTCTGAAATAAGTCTCATTTCATGGAGACAATCTATGTTGTGGTTAGGAAAGCCTCAGTTCACATCCTGGATTTTCCAACTATTAGGTGCATTTCCTTGGTCAAATTACTTAACTTCACTGGCTTCCATTTCCTCATTTGGAGAATGTAAGTGACGTAGCCCTCATAGTGGATTTTTTTTATAACCTTGCCAAAATCAGCAAGACAAACCCTTATGGACATGAAGAATCAGAGCCAAAGAGTGCTCATTTTCCCTCAAGACAAAGCTAAACAGCATTCAGAAATCACCTAAACTATTTTTAGCACTATGCGGGTAAAAATTTCCTTTTGTCAAATGTCTGAGCCATCCACATTTCTTGATTTTAAAGATAAAGACGTTTACTAGAAACTCCCAGTCACTGCTTTGGGTATGACACAGCACCTACTGCAGAGAGGGAGAGGTGTTCTGACTCCTTTTATGACCTCCCTGGGCTTCCACAGTAGATCATAAGATAGTTTCTCTCAGTTAAGGTAGGCTCAGTGGGAAGGCTTCTGTCTGTTATTTACTAGAAATACTAAACCACTTGACAACTATAATTTTCAGATGCCCAGAGAGATTTTGCACATATTACATGTTCTTTCCCCCTGCTCATATGCCTGTTGGTCACCTTCCGAAAAGGGAGTACCCTGATCTTTTGGTGTCTTACCTAAGAATAACAGACCATACTCCCAATTTGCTAATCTCATTTGGCTCCTCAGAAATATAAAAAAATCTTTAATTACATGATGACTATTAGGGAAGCACACAGGCCCAAACATAGAGTATCTGATGAACAATCTCCCTGAAGAGATGACTAAATCATTAAAGTTGCTGAGAGTAGATTTTGTGTTCTCACCATGAAAACAAGTATGTGAGGTAATGCATGTATGAATTAGCTTGATCTAGCCATTCAACAATATATGTATATTTCAAAACATCATGTTGTACATATTATATACAACTTTTATTTGTCTATTAAATTGTAAAAACCCACCTGATTAAAAAATGGGCAAAGGAATTGAGTAAACATTTATTCAAAGATGTATAAATTGCCAATAAGCAAATGAAAAAATGCTAAACATCATTCATCATTAGGGAAATGCAAATCAAAACCACAGTGAGCTATCACTTCACAACCATGAGAATGGCTATTATCAAAAATAGGAAATAGCAAGTGTCGGCAAGGAGGGGAAGAAACTGGAGCCCTCATGCACTGCTAGTGTGAATGTTAAATGGTACAATCACTATGGAATAAAGTATGGCCATTCTTCAAAAACTTTAACATAGAATTACCATATGATCCAGCAACTCTACTTGGTATATACCCCCCAAAAATGAAAGCAGGGACTCAGACAGATATTTATATACACATGCTCATAAGAGCATTATTCACAATAGCAAAAATGTGGAAGCAATCCAAGTGTCTATTGACAGATGAGTAGGTAAACAAATTATGGAACACAGTGGAATATTATTCAGTCTTAAAAAGGAAGGAAATTCTGCTATAACATGGATGAAGCTTGAAGACATTATGCTAAGTGAATAAAGCCAGTAACAAAAGTACAAATATTTTATGGTTTCACTTATATGAGGTACCCAGAATAGTCAAATTCATAGATGCAGAAAGTAGGATGGTGGTCTCCTGGGACTAGGGGCAGAGGGGAATAGGGAGTTATTATTTATAGGTACAGTTTCAGTTGGGAAGATGTAAAAAGTTCTAGTGATAAATGATGGTGATGGCTGCATTTTAAAATAGTAAAAATAGTAATTTTAATGTTGTGCATATTTTACCACATTTTTAAAATTTAAAATTAAAAGAAGTTTTCATATTTACTGTCTCTAATGGTTGCTCTGAGTAAGCTTGCCATCTCAAACATTTCCATGAATGATAGCCATGATCTAGTAAAAAGAGGTTTTCAGGCTGACCTTGAGTTCAATTCTGGCTCTGCCAAGGACTTTCTACTCGCATGCCCACAGATAAGACACTCACGCCTCAGTTTTCTCATATATAAAATGTGGAGACTAATTTATCTTATAAAATCATGAGAATTAAGATAACATTAAAAATGTCTGGAAAGTAATTGACACTAAGGAAACAGAAACTATCATCAGCATCATCATTCATCATGTTTCCCACCCAAAAGTCCTCTTGGGGGGAAAAAGTGCATAGCACAGTGCCTGGTACATAAGAATTTAATCTCAATGAATACTGAAAGAAAGAACCACACAAGGTATTATATAATTGTGCACTGAATTGTGTGACACAGGCATGCTTTATAGGAATAGAGAGATTGTTGTTGACTACAAGAGGCAAAAAGACTTCAGGAAGGAAGAGGAGTTTGGGCTGCACCTTGAAGGATAGTTAGGATGTGGATGGAAGGAGGAGTGATGGGAGGGCATGAGTGGTGAGGGAAACTTGGGCATAGGCCAAGGAGAAGTGAGTGTGGGATTGTGGAATGTTCTGGGAAACTGATAATTGTTACTCAAATTCAATAGTTAAGGTGGAGCCAGATTATAAAGGACATTGAGAATCAACAGAAGAGCCTTGATTGGATATTTTTAATGAATTCATTAGTTTGTCAGTGTGGGTCCACTCAGGAGATAGAAATAACACAGGGTTCTCCCAGAGAAAACAGAGTCAATAGTGTGTGTGTGTGTGTGTATATGTGTGTGTATGTGTGTGTGTGTCTGTGTCTGAGTCTGAGTCTGTATACAGTTGACCTGGGGGTTGGAGGTGCCAACCTGCCTTCACAGTCGAAAACCCGAATATAAATTCTGACTCCCCAAAAACTTAACTACAAGTTGACCCTTGAACAACTTGGGTGTGAACTGTGTGGGTCCATTTCTACCTGGATTTTTCTTTTGCTATTGTTGTAAGCTCAAGTGTTGCAAGTATGTGATTATTGGCAAGGTTTCTATCAACAGGAGGCTATTAGTAGTTAAGTTTTGGGGGAATCAAAAGTTACATGTAGACTTTTGACTGTGCAGGGGATCGATGACCCCTAAGCCCAGTGTTGTTCAAGGGTCAACTTGTACTAA
The DNA here is from genome assembly GCF_006542625.1 of Nomascus leucogenys. Lineage (NCBI taxonomy): Eukaryota > Metazoa > Chordata > Mammalia > Primates > Hylobatidae > Nomascus > Nomascus leucogenys. The sequence goes on along the minus strand of NC_044382.1, from coordinate 111,549,836 downwards.
TAACCTACCATAAACCAAAAGCCTTACTGATAAGTATGTTCACGACACTTGAGCTTGCCGCAGTAGCAACAACACTAGCATATAAGTGAACCTGTGCAATTCAAACCTGTGATGTTCAAGGGTCATCTGTATATATACACACACATACATAAATAAATATATATACAGAGAGGGAGAGGGAAAGATTAAGGGAATTCCTGGAGGCATAATTCTGTCTTCCTCTGGAAGACCTCAGTCTTTTTCTCTTAAGTACCTCAGCTGATTGAATGAGCTGATTGAATGACCCTTCCAAATTATGGAGGGTAATCTGGTTTATTCATAATCTATCGACTTAAGTGTTAATCACATCTAAAAATACCTTCACAGCATACAGTTACAAGAAATAAATTCTAATGTGTGCTAGCAAAACAAGGTGACTATACTTAGCAACAATATTTTGTACATTTCAAAATAACTAGAAGATCTGAAATGATACCAACACATAGAAATGATACCAACACATAGAAATGATAAATATGCAAGGTAATTCATACCCCAAATACTCTACCTTGATTATTATACATTCTATGCAGGTAACAAACACTCACATATACCTCATAAATATGTAAAATATTATGTATCAATAAAAGGAAAAAATAACCAAATACTTACTTCACACAAATTCCTGGGTTTGTTAACCCAGGAAGTGAAGAAAATCCTAATAAACCATAATCTCTCCTTTCGGGGGTAGGGGGTGGGAACAAACCCTTCACAGCAACACCTAGAATGATGTTTGACCAAATATCTGTGCACCACAGTATAGCCGAGTTAACATATGCAGACTAATGTAAACAGAGGAAGGAAGTTTAATATAAAGAACTATTAACCGATGATAGGAGAATAATCATAAAAAGAGAACTCTAAAAGGTGTCTTTAAAAAGAGAGAGTACGCAAGGAAGGACAGATTTGTAAGTGAGGGTTCAGACCTCATTATAAAAGTTTAGTTACAGCCCACTAGGTGATGAATGTTGCTAGTGAAGGAAAAATATTTGAAGGGCTCAGATCTATTTTTACAAATCAAGCAACAAAGGAAGGAAGCTGAGAATTGGCAACCGGAACCATGGACAGTGCAGTGGAAGTAGACTTCGGGTGGGCACTATCAGACTGTTTAGATTAAATTGCTAAGAGTCTGACATTGAAGAAACTCAGCTAGGAGCTTGCCGTGTTGACACAGGCATGATGTTAAGGCTGTGCACCAAAGTGGTATCAGTAGAATTAAAAAGAAGGGTAATATTTCAAAGGAAAAACAATTTTTCTTCCAGTTTATTACCTCAATTTTAAAAATCAAAAAAGTAGAGGGATCTATAAACAGATGAATATACCCAAAGGATTATAAATCATGCTGCTATAAAGACACATGCACACGTTATGTTTATTGTGGCACTATTCACAATAGCAAACACTTGGAACCAACCCAAATGTCCAACAACAACAGACTGGATTAAGAAAATGTGGCACATATACACCATGGAATACTATGCAGCCATAAAAAATGATGAGTTCATGTTCTTTGTAGAGACATGGATGAAACTGGAAACCATCATTCTCAGCAAACTATTGCAAGGACAAAAAACCAAACACCGCATGTTCTCACTCATAGGTGGGAATTGAACAATGAGAACACATGGACACAGGAAGGGGAACATCACACTCCGGGGACTGTTGTGGGGTGGGGGGGAGGGGGGAGGGATAGCATTAGGAGATATACCTAATGCTAAATGATGAGTTAATGGGTGCAGCACACCAACATGGCACATGTATACATATGTAACAAACCTGCACATTCTGCACATGTACCCTAAAACTTGAAGTATAATAATAATAGAATAAAAAAAAAACAGATGAGAGAAAGAGAACCACTCTTCCTGTACTCAGAAGCAATGAGTAAGCCATCATGTGGATAGATAAACATCTGGGTCCACTGAGAACCAGAACACTTCCTCTCAGGAAAACCAGGTCACTCCTTTCATAATGAGGGGCAGAATGGGCAAGGAAAGGGCCACAAGTAATAATGGACACATTGGATTTAGAAAAATCCAGGGGTCTAAGAGCATCCAAGGAAAGAGGACTGAGGAATTTTGTCAAGAATGAGAGAGAACTAAATGTAGGAAATCAATCTAAGACTTAAGGCCAGGTAGAACCTGAGTGCCTTGTACAGTGTCTGGCAAGAAGGTACAGACATATTTAGGAAGCTCTGATGAAAGGAAAGAAGAGACGGTTTAGAGCCCAGGGTGCTATTTCAGGTGTGGGAGGGGCAGAGTTTGGTCAAGGCCCAAAGGCAGCCTCTCAGAATGTGATCACAGAGGAAGGAAGACTCAGTCTGCAGGAAAGTCAGCTTTTATCTGTGGGTTATGGGAGATTCTAAGTCCAAGTTTAACCAGAGACAAGTACTAAATCCCCAAATCTCTGAGTATAGTGTAGGATTAAGCATTAAATGGGCTCTGCCACCTGAATTACAGAAATTCAGGCACAGGAGCCAACCAATCAGAGCATCGTAACTCCTTTCCACATAGAAAAGTGATGAGCAGCCTAGTTCCCCTCTCTGCCCTCTCTGTCCATCCCACCCCAACCTTAGCCCTGGCCCTGCCTCCAGCCCAGCCGCCCTCCCAATAATGACCATCACTGGTTCTGGAGGATCTTTTCTTTCATAGCTTTTTTTTATTCTTAGGGATATTGTAGTGATGCTTCATTTGTGCTTAAACTGAAAGTGGACCCCGGATGTGGGAAAGAAAAAACCTTCCTTGAATAGTCATTATGGGCCAAACACTATGTAAGTAATTTCATCTCATCCTCACAGAGGAAAGTGCTATTTCCTCCATTATAAATGAAGTCACTGAAATTCAGAGAGAAAGCCCTAACACTCTTCATATAGTTTAATTCTTGGAGAAAAAAATGCAGATGTAGAAATTTACTTTTAATAAATTTGCCCTTGGCACCCCTATTAAAGCTTCTTTGTTAACTTCTCTAGGTTCTCACTCTTCACTTTCATCAAATTTCTATATAATAATGGAAGCTAGTATTTATACATCCTGCATGACATGCCAGGCAGTGTTCTGAACACCTTATGCGTATATTAACTTAATCCTTATAACAACTCTTCTTTACGAATAAGGAAACTGAGGCACAGAGAGTCACAAGCCTAAGGTCACAAAGATGACCTAATAACAGTACAGTGAGAATTCCAACCCAGATCATCTAGCTGTTGAGTCTACCTACAAATGAACAACATGATGAGTTCTGGGGACGGAGGAGGGGGGACAAACATCTAATTGCAGAGCTTAAGATGCAGAATGTCTTGATTTTAAGGTTCACTTGGTAACTTTCTGACAACTTCTAACAAGGTCATTACTGTTATTCGGTTTTATTATTTCATAGTCTTTCTGTTGTGATGAAAGTATTGGGTGGTAGTTATTAAGCGATCATTTAGGAGCCAAGGAAAAAGGTGACAATTGAGCCATGTGACTGAGGCCAGAAATGTCTCTTCAAAGCTATACAGCCTAGGCAACTCAGACTCCAATACCATCAGCATCCTTCCCCCTTGGCTAACTTTCCAGCAGGAAGCCTGTCTGGGCACAGTGTAATATGCTGGTCTGATACCCATGAACTCCTTCAGCCCCAAGAGCTGCCTGTGTTTCCTGGAACCTAGAGTCTCCCTGGTGCCAGGAAATGACACGGTGCAGCCAGCATGAATTTATCACTGTTAAAAAATGATTCCTCATTCCAGACAAACTTAAAAGAAATGCACAAAATTCTGAGTTTGCAGCCAGGCATCCTTATAAAAGCAAAGAAAGAGCTATGACCATATTTAAAGATGACGTGTCTTATTCAGGTGCTTCTATTTAAAGAGTCACTGAAAGTTTGGGAGCAATAAGATTGTCTCAATTTCCTGATAAAAGCAATATGAGAAATGTCAAATTCTCAAAGCTTATGCAAGGAACCCAGTACCACCCATGAACAAGGGTCTGACTTGCATGTTCATTTTACTTTCTGTTCATTGTCCTTTGTCCATTGTTTCTTCCCTACCTGGAGGGAAAAAGGGAAAGCATGCATAAATAAACAAATACAAATATACATACCTATGGAAATGCATGCATACATAAATACTCTTGAGTGGTATAGTGAGGGGCTTACAATCCCTAGGACTCCGAGACTTCTATTTATTCACAGGACAAAGAACAAAGATCACTCCAGTGAAAGCTCTCTTGTATCTTTCCTTCCCTGATCCTATCAGCTATGACATGGACAGAGGCCATCATTCTCATAGCTATTGAGGAGTGATGGTTTCCAGTCACTGACAGGCAGGGGGTGCTTCCAAACTGCCACCTAGAGATAAAGCTCTCAGCATCATTAATAAGCCTCTGAGGGATAGCCATTCCTCAATTTTGCTTCAAACTCCCAGCTTTAAATATAGCTCTCTAGATGTGTATTTCATGCACCTTTTCATGTGGTGTTTTGCTTTAGGACATGCTTTCTTTCCCTCTAAATTTTATCCTGGCTGTTTTCCCCACTGAGAATTAGTTCTTTCTCATGGCTAAAGATGCCTTTTCTCTCCTCTTTAGTATATGGATTTTCATAGCTGTGCCTCCAGATAAAATGAAACATATTGGTAGAGGGTCCCAGACTTTTCCCTTTTCTTAAACAGGAAGGCCTACCAACAACAATAAAAACTTCCTAGCAGGTTCAAAACAAAACTTTAACCATAGCCAATAATTTTAAAACATTTGTAGGTAATTTTATTTTAGCAGAGAACCCAAGTTACAGAGAGTCACAAATGCCCTTATCTGTATTTTTCTTTATATAAATAATTTAAAAGTGTATTCACTCTGGGTTGAGTTTTTCTCATTATTATTGTTTACTATTTTCCTTTTTCTGAGCTGTGTGACCTTTGGGATGATTTCTGTAAAAGTATTATTTTCATAACAAACAATGTCAACATTATCCAAGGCCGTCTGGCACAAACAACCCAGGTTCCTTTATTCTCAGTCTATTGCTGCTGGACATCACTAAACAATTCCTTGGTAAATCCTTTCAGCATCTCTGTTATTTTAATCAATCCTGCAAACAGCCGGATCTACAAATTGGCTCAGGAATAGAAAAATGGAGCTGGAGATTTTCTGTGCCTTAGAAAGGATAATTTAAAGTTGTAGAGAAACCAGAGTCTTAAAAATCTTCACTGTTTCCAGTAACAACATAAGAGAGACTTTTTGGCAGAACTAGAGGGAAGGAATCAATCAGAAGCAATTTAAGAATTATTGCGAAACTGAGGGATTGGGCTTGTTTAAGGGAGGAGTTAAAAACCCCAAGGACATGGCAGTAAGATAGAAGGATTCTAATTGTCCTTTATCCTCAGAAAACATTTGAGTGGGGAATATGGCACCATAGTCCAAGCAGCATTAGCATTAGACTAAATGGGGAATCTTTTCCAACACCTGTATATCCATAGGAGTGGAGGTTAGAGGTGCTTGGGAGAGGGAAACAGAGAGAACAGTAAGATGGGTAAGCACAGCTGTAAGAGCACCCACACGTGCTACACAGGATCTGTCTCCATGGGTTTATTGCAGCTGCTGCCAGGGCCATAGCAGGATCATAAGCAGAGGCAGCAGCTGAGATTGGTAAAAATGGAATCTGGGCCATGATGTAGACCACGTAGGAGATCATAGGCCTCGTTTTTAAATTCAGTCCATTCAGTAATTATTCATTCTTCTCACATAGTTTCAACTTTAGCAGAAGGGAAAGATCCTCATAAGTGACTCATAAGGGAAAGATCCTCATACTATTTTTGGTATGTCTGTGCCATATGAAAGAACTCCTTTGCATTCCCTACAGCAAAGGATGTGGGAGGACACTGGTAGTCCCAGAGTAACCTAACAGCATTGCTACTGGGAGAGCAACATATTATGTCATCTTATCTGTATAATGGATCCACAGGAAAGCAGGCCCAGTGAGTATTTGCTTTTAGTAAATAAGTATACCTGCCACTTACCAACAGAATAAAATCTCCAGGCCTTGTTTGTTATCTCATTTCTTTTTATCGTTTAAGATGCTTCTGGGAAAATAACATATAATTAGCCACTCTGCGCAGGCATACAATGTCTATAGCCTTATTAAAGCAAATGAAAATATATTATTCTGGTTTCTAATGTCATATTATTGGCTATATACAGTTATTATAAGATGTGCTATCATCTGGATATTTATTTAAACAGATCAAAGTTCTAGATCTCTGTCACTATTCCAGGAAAGTTGATGATGTCTGGAAATACTCTGTCTACTGAAATGTTGAATATCACAGCCTTCAAATGCTGACTTTAAAATCCAGCAGTTCTCCAAATTCCAGTGGCCCAAGAAGCCAGATATTCAACAGAAACAGTGTGGGAAGACAGAGCTAGGAGACCAGGGCATAAGTTCTGTCTCTGTGTTTCTGTCCATTAAAACTTCGACCATCTCATCAAATCTGTTTCTTCCTCTAGAAAATAGATATATTAGCTTCTGCTTCATAGAGTAGTTGTGAAAAATAAAAAAGAGCCCATGAAAATACCACACTACTATGAGATACTATTTTTAGTTGAATAGTATTCTTCTGTCCACCTACCTGTACTTGTGACTTGCAAGGAATTTTTGCATATGTGTCTATGTACAGGCATACATACATATATGTGTATTTTGAGGGAAAGAGTTCATAGCTTTCATCAGCATCTTAAAGGAGTTTATTACCTAAAATTGGTTAAGAACCTTTAAGTTAAGACACATCTCTTTGTGACACACATATGCAGAGATGTCTACAATATGTATGTAATCTAAGATATATAATCTAAGACACTTAGATTCAAAGGAACATATTTATTATTCAACAAGTATTTATTTAGTGCCCAATTATTGGTATAACACTAATAAGAAACCCCAAAACGGTATTTTTTTTGCCAACTTGTACCCTTTTCATATATCATTTGATTGTCCAGAAAATTATTTCTCATAGAATAAATATTTTAAGACATTTCACCAAAGTAGAGATATGTCATTAGTGAAGACATATCAGTGGTTAATAAGCACATTACATGGTACTCCACATCATGAGTGTTTTGAAAAATGCAAAAAAAAACCATAATGAGATAACTCCCACTAGGATGTCTACTATCAAAAAGACAAACATTACCAAGTTTGTCTTGTTAATGAAGGTGTGGAGAATCTGAAAAACTCACATACTGCCCATGGGGCTTTAAAATGGCATAGTCAATTTGGTAAATGGTTGGTCAGTTTTTTATAAAGTTAAAAGTTAAATTTACCATTTGACCCAACAATTTCACCAAAGTAATCTGCCAAAGAGAAATAAAAGCATATGTCCACACTGAGACCTGTACACAAATGTTCATGAGACATTATTCAAGATAGCTCAAACTGGAAAGTAAATGCCCATCAGTTTGCGAATGGACAAACAAAATGTGGCATTTGTATGATAGAATATAACTCGCAATAAAAAGTAATGAAGTACTGATAAGTGATACAACATGGATAAAACTTGAAAGCATTATAACAAGTAAAGGAAGCCAGTCACTAAAGACCACATATTGTATGATTCCACTTACATCAAATGTCCAGAAATGGCAAATATGTAATGACAGAAAACGTATTTTTGGTTGCCTGTGATTGGGGGTGTGAGGCAGTAGCAACTGACTTACAAACAGACTCAACGGAAATTTGGGGGTTATTGGAAAAGTTCTGAAACTAGTTTATGATAATAATTTCCTAATTCTATAAATTTATTAAAATGTCATTGAATTATACATGTAAAATGAGTGACTTTGCGGTAAGTTAAGTCTCAGTGCAGATGTTCTTAGGACATGAAAAACAGACAGGATGTTTTGACATACTCTTGTAAAATAAGTACAAATAAAATATTTACCTGTAAAATGATTTAGTTTTCACACATAGTATGATATTTTAAACTACCGTCCTTTAAAGAAAAATACTTTTTATTCTCTCCATGTGGCAGTTTCTTAATCTGTAGATGGAGATAAGAGTAACTACCTCATGAGCATTAGTGAAGAAAAATCAATTAATAGATGTAAAGAATTTGGAAGAGGGCCTGATATACAGTAAGCATGAAATATATGTTTATTATAGGTACTAACTAGAGATGTATGTCACTACCAACCACTTATATTTTGTGATATTGATTTCTTTTGATTTTTTTTTCTGGTGGGAAAAAATGGACATTAATAATGAATAATACTCTCCAAAGTTGGCATAAAGGCTGAGGCAGGCGGATCACGAGGTCAGGAATTCGAGACCAGCCTGGCCAGTGTCGTGAAATGCCGTCTCTACTAAAAATACAAAAATTAGCCAGGCATGGTGGCATGCACCTGTAGTCCCAGCTACTCAGGAGGCTGAGACAGAAGAATTATGAACCCAGGAGGTGGAGTTTGCAGTGAGCCAAGATCACGCCAATGCACTCCAGCACGGGTGACAGAGCAAGACTCGGTTTCAAAAAAAAAAAAAAAAATTCACATGAATAGACTATTTAAAAGGGATGTAGGAAAATATCATAGCTAGAAAATTTGGAGTTTCATGGAACATAATCTACAAAAAAAAATCTTATTGGTTTTATTTTCATTTCAGAACCAAAAAACAGTCAATCAAAACCATCATTTTAGTCCTCCTTTCCTTTCTCTTTTTCTCCCTTATCTGCTTACAGTGCACATATTGAACATCTTTCTTATCAATTACAGGATGAAAGAAAATGGCTACCTCTAGAAGTAATAAAATTAGAAGGTGCAGAAGTTAGCATTGATAGCAGCTTGGGAAAACCATTTATGTTTAACTGTGCGCCTCAGTCTGGAAATAGGACTTTTTGCCTCTGTGCAACCTCAAACCAAGAAATGAAAAGGTAATTCACTCATCTTTTATCTCACATAGTTTCACTTTGAATGAGGGAAATGGTTCTTCCACAGCAAACTTACAGATTCTTAAGACTGGAAGCAGAAAAGGAAACAACAGATTCACAGCATGAGGCATGAGTCAATAAATGTCTTTTTTTTTCTTTTTTTTTTTTAGGCAGGAAAGGTTTGATTCTTCATTTTCCCTCCAGATTTTTTCTAACAATTTCCAAAGAACGTAAGGATCATACGCTAACTCACCTTAGATCTCCATTTTTTCTTGAGAAATGTAATTATTACTGCAGATCTCATCTAGCATCTCCAAAACTTGCCAAGTGTATATATTTTAAGCTAATTGGATGAATAAATTGCTGTAGGTATAAAAATAATTTATCAGGATTACAACTTAAAGATAGTTTGAAAAGCAAAATATTCATAATAACGTAGTTTTGCAGAGGAATGAAACTAGCTGATATCTTAACATACAACCCAAATAGAGGAGGAAGATTGTGCTTACAATCTAAGAGGGTAGCCTATGAGCTCTGATCATTTAGCCACCATGATCATTACTCAGTCCCTGAGGGAATGGAGATCATAGGTCAATCCAATGAGTAGACTGAAAACTATTGAAAGTAATGCTAGAGTGAGGGATGAGATAGAGTGGCGGACGAAAAGTAAGTGACAAAAAGGCCACAGGTCAACAATGTTTAGTATCAATGACACATTTCCTGAAGAATATTTGGGCCCAGCTCCAATCTTAAAGGTAGTCCCAGGTCTGAAACGTATTAGGCAAACAATACACCATCTCTATTTGTGCAACACTGTATATTCAAAAGCATGGCACTCTAAAAGACAAATAAGAAAACATGATAACAACTTGATTGTGCTTCAATTAATGCACAAAATATTTATTAGCTATCTAATATGTCCAAAGACACTGTTTTAAGATCTCTAAAGATTATTAGTATGGTGAAGAGCCAATCCTTGCCTTCAAAAAATCCCTCTTAACTAAGAAGATAGGGCATTTATTTCAATATACTGAATCCAAAATAAAAATTGAGAAGTGCAATAGGAAAAGACAAAGTGGCATAAGAATTGAGAGTAGGAAGAGAGGGTTTCTAGATGGGGGTATGAAAGAGTTGTTTATGAAGGGTATGGCATAAGATTGGATAAGCATATAACAAAGAAGTAGAACATAGGATGGCAAAGGGAATAAATCGAGCTTTGGGGAGAGTAGCAGGCAGTATAGTTTGATTGGAAGTTAGGGGATTAAAAGAAAATTGAAAAAGATTGGCAAGATAGGGTGGGCTGAATAGGCTGGTGCCTAGCTAAGGAGGCAAAACTAAGAAAATTCAGTCCTCAGGGAGGGGCATTAATGGTATGCTAAAGGAGGCCTCTATGTCCAAGGAACACTTAGGGAAAGACTCAGGACAATGATTATTTACCAGTCTTTCCGTATTTTAATAGCCAGTACCTTACAGTTAATATACCAATTGTTATTAACCTTGTTGGTGTTAATAAATTCACACATCTTTGTAAAGACTGACTACATTTATTCTCAGGCATTAAGTAAACTATATTAAAGGAGAAGGATAAGAATATTTCAAATATGCCAAATGGAAGTGTGATTTTGCCACCTAGTAACACCAATTTTGCAAATGTGTCTCCCTTCAACTATAAACTTAGAGCAATGAAATATATCTGAGCCTCAAGACTGTTCTGCCTCAACAATGAGTTCAGTAGAAACAACAAGCTCCTCCAAGTGACACTTATCCAGTTCCCCAAGGACAACTCCTCTCACTTTACTGTCTTTCAGGTGGCTTGTGGCAATGGACAAAGTGGCCCATCTTGTCCGCCAGGTAAAATTTCCTTGATATTTATCTCTTCTTTCATTTTGCATTTCTTCTCAGAGGGGGAAAGGAACATGTTAGATGTCATGCAGTCTACCCTAGGACGTCTCAGATGTGTTCTAAAAGCTGGGAAAGAGGATCTTAAGTCAACAAGGATTTTTGCTCTGTTCCTATGGGGGAGCTTGCATTCCTGCTGCTCTTTTCATTTTCAGGAGTTTGTATGCCATCCTTCTCAGTAAGACTCAGTGGGGAGTCACAAACGGGGGTGGAATTTCTGTTTCACGTGAAGAACTCCAGTAGTTGCCCATGATGACAAACCACTGCTGCTGTTTTCTTTTTACTCTCCAAATATAAGATCTCAGGGATATCTCAGGATGGTGCTATTGATTGAGCAGCTTACTAGAAAATGAGTGTGTTATAATTCAGAAATACAGTGCTTTATGTTTACATCCTTGTTCTGTAGACATATTAGGCCAATTTCCACGATTCCTGCCCGTTCATGATTCCAAGCTTTGCAGCAATATGGTTTTTAATTTAAATTTCACCTACAAACTGATAGATAACTTTATAACATCAACAGGTGAGTCATCACCTCAACGTCTAAGGCATTTGATATTTCTCTTTCTGGACTTGTTCTACAAACTGTTGGGGGAAAAATTGCTTTAATACCAATTGTTTCATTTTTATGATATAGATATGATTTCTAATGAGATTATAGATTTCCTTTAAATATGCTCATTTCCTCACAAAATGGTATACAAGCAAAGTAATTATCAATTATCTTTTCTACATATTTTGGCTCTTGTGCCTTTGGGAAAATTTGGATTGTTTGAGCTTAAATGTACTGCCAGGTACCCTGTAACTGTCCTTTCAGAACAATAACAAGCATCATCATTGACAAACAACAGGACTTGTGTTTCATTTTACCTGGAACACAACGTTGAGCACACTCATTCATCTCTCCAATGTGTCATCCTAATGAGCCTCAATATTTTTAAGAGGCATTTAATCTGCTAATGCACTCAGAGTCTGAAGCAAAGTGGAAAAAATGAACACCCAAACTCCCAGCAGGCTCCCATTTTGCAGCAAAGAACACAGCAAACTCTGCCTTCTGAAATCATTTGCCCTGCCATGTTAAAACTAAAGAGCAAAAATGAAACCAAACAAAGAGGAACTGGCAAGTACAGACAGGGCATTCTGATAAAGAGATAAAGCACAGTGCTCCCAGCCTCAGGTCACAGTTCCGAGTTCCCTCCCAGTTCCCAGGCCTGTGGAGGAAGGGCTGCCCTCCAGGGAAGAGAATTTTGATTTATCTTTGGCCTTCCATGTCACTGACCATGAAAGCCTAAGACCTGAGCTGGCCTGGGGCATTTAACTAGTTCCATTGCACAAAGGAGAGTTACAGGTAAGGAAAAGCATGAACCAAGGATTGCTATTCATCACAGTGGACATACCAGGAACAGGGCTAGGAAGACAGTCCCAATGGTGAGTGAGGTAACATCTTCCCAGACATGTTACCTAACTTATCAGGCTCAGCGCTTATAGACAGGGGCATTAAAAACAGTCATTGCTAAGGTGTTTGTTTCCATTTCCTTTCTATACATGATTCCCTGTTCTTTGACTGATAAACTTTTGATGTCCTCAGAATAAAATAGAAGCCAAAAAGAAGGGATGTCTATGAACATGAGAAGGAAGAAGAGAAGTTCCCTATAGACAATGGATAAGTTTAGGTTTTCTGGCTAGTTGCTCGAGTATTCAGGTTGTCTTAGCAAGAACCATGTAGGGCAGTGGCTTCCCCAGTGTCAGACAGACTTGGTCTGGGAGTTGAAGACTTTTGGCACAGGATGACCACTCAGCTGACCCTTTTATGTTACACCTGCAGAGCCATGTCTGGGAAGATGTTACTCTGCACAAAAGTAGCCTCCCACCTCTGGCTATCAAGAACCCAGGGTGTCTGGGTCTTCTGCACCAGCTGGATATAAACAAAGACATGTGGGTCCCGCACTATTGCATCTTGAAAGGACGGTTGCTTATATTTCTATGCTAACAATCACTCTACCCAAGCCTCAGGTATAGACTCAAATTTCACTTGAAATAATAGTAATTACAATAATAATAGTAGCAACATATTAGTTTTATTGATCTTCTACCTGGCCCTGTGCCATGTGCTTTACCTAAATTCTTCCATCAGTCCTCCAGAGAAGAGGTATTATTACTGTTCCCATTTTACAAATTAGAATGGGAAAGTGGCTGCAAAGTGTACATAGCTTGACAAGATCACATGTAGTAAGCAATGAAGGTGGGATCTGAAGACAGCCAGGCTAACTCCAGTGTACCCTTCACCCCACATTGTATTGCCTGGAAAAGTGAAAAGTAAATTCCTTTACTCTTTTTGTCATTGATGCATTCAGAGTCAATACCAATAGTTTTCTTAGATAGTGACTTCACTCTTTTCTCATAATGTCTAAGTCATTGTTATTGGGTAATTTATAGAGAGGAGAGGTTTATTTAGCTCACAGTTCTGCAGGCTATACAAGAAGCATGGTGCCAGCATTTGTTTCTGGTCAGGGCCTCAGACTGCTTCCACTCATGGTGGAAAGGGAAAGCAAGTCAGCATGTGCGAAGATCACATGGCAAGAGAGAAAGTGAGAGAACAGGGAGGTGCTAGGCTCTTTTAACAACCAACTCTTGCAGGAACTAACAGAGCAAAACTTACTCATTAACATGAAAACAGCAACAAGCCATTCATGAGGGATCTGTTCACATGACCCAAGCACTTCTCATTAGGCCCTTTCTCCAACACTGGGGATCTTTCCAGTTTGGAGGGGTCAAATATCCAACCATAGCATTCCACCCCTGACCTCCCAAAATTCATGTTCTTCTCATATTGCAAAATACAATCATCCCTTGCCACCCCCATGACCCAAATACCTCCCATTAGCCCCCCTCCTCCAACATTGGGATCAAATTTCAACATGAGGTTTAAAGTGGTCAAATATTCAAATTATAGCACATAGTATTCCTAGTTTGGACAAGTGAGTAACAACAACAACAAAAAAACACATATTAACTATTTTCTTTGGGCAAATTGCTTAACTTCCTAAAACTTAGTTTCCTCATTAATAAAATGGGAATAACAGCTATCTATTAATATTCCACAAAACTGTTGTGAAGATCAAATGAGTCATTGTTATTAAAGTGACTTAAGAAAGCTCTGTACATAAAAAGTTTTCTTACATATATTATTAGACATATTTTATGTTTTACTGTGTTTTATTGTGTATTATACATACTTATTAAATTATATATAATAATTTAAAGTTATATGTACAAATGATCATACAAATAATTTAATAAAATAATTGCACCTGATTTCCGCAAAATAAATTATTTAACTTTCTTATAATTTTTGACAAAATATATTATTGGTGTTCTATTTGCAGTTAAATTTTTCCCATATGAATAATCTTTAAATAATTAGCAGTAATTGGCAATTGTGAACATCCTGGAATCTCAGTCATTTAATTTCTTCTTTTAGGATTAATGCTTATGTTTAGATAGGTAGACATGCCAAATTGGAAGGAGGCGTCCAGTGACCATTTTGACCTTGGAAGTGTACAAGAGGTACAAAGTGAGCATCATACCATGGCCCGTTTTTCATCACTCAAGATGAACAATGAAATGAGTTTTCTCCACCCTCCCTTCCATTTTAAAACATGACACTAACATCATTCAACTATGAAGAGATAGTCTTTCTAAGCCCTTACAAAACAGGCTGTTTCTATTCAACCCCAAATTCATGGCTTTAAACAGCTGATAGCAGAATGGGAATTAAGGTAAACAAAACAATTAAACCTCCAAAGTAGTCACTGACTGGGACTTTCAGTATAAAATATCACTATAAACATCTGAACTCCTTTAATTACCAAATCAATTAAGCTAATTTTCAAGGGACTGTTTTCATAGACAGAACGAAAATGCTTGGGATTGAATCCACAGATTACTCCAAATTCAGAACTGTTAGCAAAGTGCTTTTAAACCCCTGGGGCCCAGAAACTGCCACTGATTACAAGAGGTTAAAAATAGTAATGACAGCCACTAGGTGGCTTTTCTCATCCCAAAAGGTCAGAGGCCCTACTTGAACAGAAAAGTCCTGATTAAAGAGCTGCAAAAACTGTTCTATTAAATAGCTTAAATATAATAACAGCAAAAGCAGCAGCTGTCATTTAGTGAGAGCAGCTCTTGTACTAGGCACTCTGTTGAGTGCTTTTACTTATTATTTCATTTAATTTCTACAACAACCCTATAAGGTAGGTTATTATCCCACCTACAGGTTTAGAAACTGATGCTTAGCAAGGTTAAATAATTTGCCTAAGTTCTCCTGATAGTGAAGACAGAATTTGAACCCAGGTAGCCTAACTTATCAATAAAAAGAAAAAAATTGATGAAGAAAATGAAATTCCTTTTTATATTCAGCTCTTATCATTGCATAACTCTTTCTAGAGACGTCTATCATTCTTTGTTGCCTCCAGAGCACTCCAGGGCCTTATATTTTGTCCAGAAACTCCTGTTTCTGGCCTTATCTTCCACTGTTTCTGCTAAAGTACCCTACATTCCACCCAAACAGGGCTACATTCTATTTCTTTACCACACCCCACCTTGCTAATATTTTTCTGATCCGATGATTTGATTTGTGCTAGTTCCCCCCCCTGAACTATCTCCTACCTACTGATCACCCAATATAAATTGTCCAGATTCCAGCTGTCCTTCAAACATCTGTTCAATTGCTGTCCATCTCTACTATTAAAGCAATCTCAGATGGTCCTAGATAAATAAACCTTCTCCCTTTTCTGAACTTACCTGTCATTTGACAATTATCATCCTTTACCTTGTATTTTATTTTCTGATGGTTATCTTTTCTAAGGTATTATATGTTCCAAAAATGACACTTTATTATGTGTACTTAATGAAAGAATATTCAAATTAACTTAACTGACCATGATTGCTATGAATTGTGAGTAATTTGTCATCCCCTCGTTTAATAATGGAGATTAGGAAATTGAAAAGCCAGTTCAAAGGCAAAACTAGAACTCATTTCACCACATGCCTGGCCTTTCTTCCATATGACACTCTTTCAAGATGTAAACAGTTATCTAATTTCTTTAAGCACCATCCAGAGCTCTAAGGTTATGGTCATGCCACCCACCACCACTACTGGCACTCACCCACCCAGGTGTGGGAATCAATACACAGCATCCGCAGACTTGAAGACAGATGCACCATCCAAAGGACTAAGAATTGGCATGCTGCCTGCTTCCAGAGCTCATGCATGCCACCTGCAGTCCTGAAAATATATCCTACCCCATTACAACTGCCAGCACTAGCATATACCATCCAGGGGCCAAAGCACTGTCCCACTTGGTGTTCCCATTCCCAGCAAAGCTGTTCCACAGCTTCTATGAACAACCTCAGCCTAAGTCACTGAGGAGTTCACAGACACCAAGGATACTATCAGGGCTGAAGAAATTGTACAAAGACTATGCTATTGGACCCACTCAGAATCAAAGCCAAAGCATCTTACCCAATCAACATAATACGTAGACCTACAGAAAAAAGTATTTCCTTATGACAGCCAATCCATAGAATTGGAAAGTGTTATACCAGACACACAAAAAACATGCAAAAGTAGGGAAACATGACATCTCCAAAGAAACATAATAATTCTCCACAAATAGATCACAAAGAAAAAGAAGTCTGTGAAATGCATGAAAAATAATGTAAAACAATGATCTTAAGGAAACTCAGTGAAACACATGAGAACACACATAAACAAAACAAAGTAGTCAGAAAAACAATTCAGGATATGAATGAGAATTCAATAAAGACACAGATATAAAAAAGAACCAAACAAATTCTAGAACAAAAGAATTTGATGAATAAAATAAAAAATACAATTGAGTGCTTCAACAATAGATAGATCAAGCAGAAGAAATAGTTTCTGAACTTCAAAACAGGCCATTTGAAATAACCCAGTCAGACAAAGAATAAAAAAGAATTAAAAAGATTGCAGAAAGCCTACGTTTGACTTGGGGGATACCAAAAATTGAACAAATTTTTAAAATTTGGAAGTTCCAAAGAAGAAGAAATGAACAAAGGCAGACAAAAACCTATTTAGTTAAACAACAGCTGAAAACTTTTTAGGTCTACATCAAGAGATATAGAAATTCAGGTGAGGGGAAGCTTAAAGATTCCAAAATAAATTCAATCCAAAAAAGTCTTATGCATGGCATGTAATAGTGAAAGTGTCCAAAGTAAAAGACAAAGAGTGACTTCTAAAGCCAGCAAGAGAAAAAACATCAAGTCACATATGAAGGAATGCCTATCAGATTAACAGCAGTTTTCTCAGTAGAAAACCTTACAGGCCAGGAGAGAATGGGATGATATATTCAATGTGCTGAAAGAAAGAAAACTGCTAGCCAACAATACTATACTCGGCAAAGCTATTCTTCAGAAATGAAAAAGAAATAACATCTTTCCTAGATAAACAAAAGGTAAGAGAATTCATCACCACTTGACTGACCCTATGTGAAATGCTCAAGCTGTTAAGCATTAGGGAGCCCTAATCTGGAAGTGAAAGAATAGCTATCATAAAAAGATACAAAAGTATAGAAGTCACTAGTAGAGCAGATAACAAATAAGAGAAAGATATCAAATTGTATCAATTTTTAAGACCACAAAATCATCAAGGTAAACCATAAAAGAGAGATAAAAGAACAAAAGATATTCTAAAATAAAAAAACATCCAACTATATGCTCCTTTCAAGAAATTCACTTCACCTGTAAAGACATATAAAGTAAAAGTAAAGGGATGAAAAAAACATTCCACACAAATAGAAACCAAAAGCATGCAGGAATAGCTCTATTTATATCAGATAAAATTGACTTTAAGGAAAGAAAATGTGAAAAGAGACAAGGAAGCTCATTATATACTGATAAAGGGGTCAATTCAGCAAGGGGATATGGCAAATAGAAATATACACCACCCAACACTGAGCACACAGAATATAAAGTAAATATTATAAGAGCTAAAGAAAGAAATAGACTCCAATACAATAATAGTTGAAAAATTCAACATCCCACTTTAAGCATTGAACAGAACATCTAGGCAGAAAACAAGGAAACATTAGACTTAATCTGCATTTTAAACCAAATGGACTAAACAGATATTTAGAGAACATTTCATCCAACAGCTACAGCACATTCTTCTCATCAGAACATGAAATATTCTTTAAAATAAAGCATTCTTTAAAATAAAGCATATGTTAGGCCACAAAACAAATCCAACAAATTTTAAGAAATTAAAATCAAATCAAATATCTTCTCAGAACACAACAGATACCAATACCAAATTAATACTAAAAATTTAATACCAAAAAGAACTTTCAAAGCTGCACAAATTCATGGAAATTACATAACATGCTCTGGAGCAACTATTAACTCTTTATTAAGCAGGAAGTCAAAAAGCGTCTTAAATGAAAATGGGAACATAACATACCAAAATCTAGAGGACACAGCAAAAGCACTGCTAAGAGTAGAGTTTATCAACAAACACCTGCATCGAAATGTGGAACAAATACACAATTATGCACCTCAAAAACAAGAAAAGCAAGAATAAACCAAACCCTAAACCAGAAAGAAATAGTGCTCTGGGCTGAGCAAGTTGCCTCGTTTTTCTGCTCCGTCCTTGCCTTAGGTGTTTCATTTCACTTCTCTGTTGACTTCCACTGTTTCTTCTTGGGTTATCTATTTGAAGTATAATTATCTACTATTTTGGTTCCTCTTTGTAGAGAAGGTGAGTACCAGATGCCTGTAGTTGACATGTTGAAGACCTTCCCTCTTATTTTCAGCTCCTCTCTTGAAAATACATTATTTTGTGGTTAATAAAAATATTTAATCCAAACTCATCCATTCTTTCCCAGTCCTACTTCTTGAATATTTCTATCTCCATAGGTCCTCAATTTCTAGCCCAAATTATCTCAAATACAGATTAAAAAAAAACATTTCCTTTACTAAAATTCCAACAGAAAATTTATATCTAGGCCATGTTCTAAAATAGAAGCCTGTGATTTTTGTTTTTACCTGATTCTACTCTTGAATAAAAAATACCATTTGCCTGAGGATGTACCTTGTTCCAGAAGGTGAACTTTACCACCACCCCCTCCCCACTCCCACTCTGACTGCTACTGGTCCAGATGGAAGCTCTCCCAAGGCTGATCAGCTGCTAACCCTTCTTCAGGGTTAAGGTGTCTGTGCAAGAGCTCTTCTGAAGCCCTTTACCATTCTTTTGATTTGAATAAATTGAGGTTTATATCATTTTTCTAAGTGTTTTGATCAACCTTCCTGTACATTCTTGAGTTACAAACTGAGGCTCATGGAGGCATATTCAAAACTCCTGTGGGAAATTCTCAAAATAAATATGCCCTCTCCATCCTCCACTAAGAATCACTCCCTGATAAGCCACATTTTCTTAGAGGGCTGGATCATCCTGCTTAGGCAGGATGAGAGTGGGAAAGTTAGCATGTATTGAATGTTTCCTATGTGTCAAGGATTAGGATAAGCACTTTAGGTTTGTTATCTAAGTCTAATCTAAACAAAACATCCACTGTTATTATATTATCACAGGTGAGAAACTAAGGCTTACAGAAGTTACCTAACATGCTGATGGTAACCCAGCAATTAAATGATTAGAGACAAAATGTAAACAAATGATGCCTAAATCCTGTGCCCAAACTCTTACCCACAATGTTACATATAGTACCCCCTGGCAGATATTTGTCTTCTTAAAGTAGCACTTGGTCAGTAATACTGTTTGTCTGATCTCTGCAGCCTGGACATCAGCACACTCACTGCAATAGACAGGGTCTACTCAGTCCAGCTGGTTGTCATAACAACCACAGGAGTCATGAGGACAGCCGAAGAATTTGTTGAGAATGGCTGAACCCATGCTATGCCATGAACACTACAGGCACTAAAATACTCAGTTTAACTTATCATATTGATATACAAGGAATACTAATCATTGTTATATTCACAAAGATTATGCCATTCTAATGCTAATTTTCCATTCTTCTAGCTGATGCTAAGTAACTAATGACCTTTATGCTGGTCTGATCTATAATTCCTTCTTTACTTATATTACCCAATCTCTGCTTAACTCTCGTACATTCCACTTTGGCCTGGTTCTTTGATCTCCTGCCCTACAGAGGTCATAATCTTGAAGCAGGCCTTAATTACCACTTATATCAATTTTTATCAAACTACAGGTTTTGACCCCCACTAATAAGTCCAGCAATGAACATAGTACATTGTGGCCAGTATTTTAATGACAACAGAATAGAGTTTGAATCGAAAACGTCATGGTACACTATGATGTTTCAGAAAGCTTTTGCTCTAATATGAAAATATGTCAAGGTCTGTACATATTAAATTTTTGGATCACAGCCAAAAAATTTGAAAAAATAATCACAAACACTTAGTCTCTGCATATGTATTTGTTCAAGTGGTCAGTTTTATGTTCAAAATCTTAGAAACAGTATTTAGATGGTTACTTCCTTTTAATTATATTTGTAATGTGTCTGCTACTAGTTGCTTTGTTCTTGAGATCCTGGCTTCTGTGGTCATTGCTACATAGAGACCTGGATCCTTGCCTGCAGTATCTGAGATGCTTTACTGTTTTATTTTTATTTTATTTTGTATTTTAGTCTATTTCCTTATATTCTTCATTAGAGCTCTGGGAGATCTTATATGACAGTTACTATTTTTGGAGGTATCTGTAGTATTGTTGGCATGACTTATGTCTTGTAACAGTCACCTGAGATGCTGAGAGAATACTGAGGACAGCAAAGTAAGGCAGGGAAAAGATAAAAGTAATATAAGGGGAAAAAGCAAGACGTAAGAAGCAACACAGCAGGTTTCCTGTAAAAACCATATTAGACACTAACCCCACATTTTACTTTCAGCTAGATAAATATACCTCTGATGTGTAATGAGGGAGTTGGAGAAATAGCCTCGTCAGTTCCCTAGAGGATTTCCTTACTGTCAAGGAGAGGGTTAGTACTTTAACAGCATGCATTGCTGGCTCACCTGTGCCTGCTAATGAAAAAGCCACAGGATGAGTATGCCAGAAGCCCTTAGTCTTCTATTTAAGCCTGAAGCCCCTTTTCATTCACTATACACTTGATGAGGTTTTTTTTTTCCTTTTCCCTCTCTCCAGAATAAAACTAGAAGTAACCAATTGTGACTGTTGACTATCGTTCTTGAATAAATCACATCGAGGTCTGTGTGCCTGTCTCAGAAAGATATATTTTACATTATTACAACAAATGGAACATGTAATACTTGCACAGTTCTTGTAAGAAATCTCTATCCAAATTAGCTTGCTAATTACTGCTGCTATCCATAACAGAGAGAGATCAGCTCAATGAGGTCACCTCAAATGAGGTAATGGAGCTATAATTGGATATCTTTACTGCCAATCATTTCTTCCCTAGAACTGCTTAGAAAAATGGTCAGAAAATCCTTGTAGCAAACACTTCTTGGACAAACCTATCTGTTCTTAAAAAGGATAATGATAGATGAGGGTATTTATACCTCCCCAGACACATGAGAAAAAAATCTCAGAAGTAGGAAGAAGCCACAAACTAGTGCAGTGACATTCAATGTTGTGTGCTATAGTTTGGAGTAGAAAATTAAGATGGCAAAATCAGCCAGGTATGATAAAGTGTGCCTGTAGTCCCAACTACTCAGGAGGCTGAGGTGGGAGGATCACATGAGCCCAAGAGTCTGACTCCAACCTGAGCAACATAGTGAGATCCTGTATCTAAAAAATAATAAATAAAAAAGCTTTAAATGATATCAAAATAACCTTCCGATACATCTTTAGGTATCCTATAGTCCTAAAATATCTAGCCTATTGCTTATTCCACTTCTAGTATATACTAAAAGGAAAACATACATCTACACAAAGATGTGTACACAAAAATTCACGACAATATTATTCATAATAGCCAAAAAAGGAGAAAACTAAAATGTCCATCATTAATGAATAAATAAAATGTGGCATATTCATACAATGGAGTATCATTTGGCAATAAAAAGGAATGAAGTTACTGATATATAATACAACATAAATGAACTTTGAAAATATCATAGTAAGTGAAAGAAGCCAGCCACAAAAGACCGCATATTACATGATTTCATTTATATTAAGTGCCTCAGCTGCACCCCAGAGCTCCTGCCCCACCATGGGAAGGGGCAGGTCTCCCGCTTGTCCCTGGCTCCTGCCTTCTTCCTGGAGCAGGAGGCCCAGGTCTGCAGCCACCAATGCGGAGGCTGCAGCTGCACCCAGGAAGGCAGATCCTGCCTGTTCCCGGGTTC
The DNA here is from genome assembly GCF_006542625.1 of Nomascus leucogenys. Lineage (NCBI taxonomy): Eukaryota > Metazoa > Chordata > Mammalia > Primates > Hylobatidae > Nomascus > Nomascus leucogenys. The sequence goes on along the minus strand of NC_044382.1, from coordinate 111,527,638 downwards.
CCCAAGAGCACAGGGAGGCTCCATTCACAGCTGAGGTTGGGCGGCTACAGCCCCGCCCAGGAGGGTGGGGCTCCTGCTTACAGGAGGCCTGGGTCTGCAGCTGCAGCTTGGGTGGCTGCAGCCGCACAGGGAGCTCCTGTTCCAACTCATAAGGGGCAGGGCTCCCACTGGCTCCATGAAGCGTGCAGCCCCTGCCGTGCTTCCTTGCTGCAGCCGGCATGAGGGCAGCAGACACTTCCATCGGTGGGTATGGAGTTTCTTTTTGAAGTGATGAAAATGTTCTAAAATTAGATTATGGTCATGGTTTCACAATTCCATAAATAAACTAAAATCATTGAGTTGTACACTCTAAATGGATGAATTTTATGGTATGTAAATTATATCTCAATAAAGCAATTATATAGATATAAATACAAATATAGATACAGATATAGACAGATACAGACATCTAGCTCAAACAAATCACTCCCTGTTTTGGTAAACACCATATTACTGGAGCCTACTAAAGTTTTTTTTTAAAATCTGTCATTTCTAAAATGAATGCTTTTTCTGAAGTTAGTTCTAAAATGGACTTTTTAAAAATGAAAATAGTAAAGAAATTGAATATTGCATCTAATACCCACCCCTGCCAATAAAGCAAGCAATTTTTTCTAATTTTTAAAGTCGAAAAGCCATTCATTCTGTTTAAAAAGAAAAACTGCTGTCTTCCTGACAGTGTACTTTGCTACCAAGTGTAAGTAAAAGGAAAACAAAAGCCAGCCATATTCAAAGGGGCTACATTTTCCCTGCATAGTCTATTAATGTATTAGCATAGAATAGTTATCAGGTAAAGTGGTAAAAATCCAAATGGTATTTTCATATTTTGTCTGTTAGTAGTGCACTGAAGTGGCTCTTGGGAGGATGTGGGGGATGAGAATAGGACTGAGCAAGAGGGCTTTAAACATCTAATCATCGCCATTACTCATATTGTCTAGAGCCTGTGCATGAGATTCAAGCTGGCCTCAGAGCATGAAGACACTATGAAAAGCAAACAAGGGTTTTGACATTTTCAGAATCTTCTCCTAGATTGAGATCTGTCTCCTGACCCCCAAATAATGGAAACAAGATTCAGGCCAAGCAATTTATAACCACTAACATGGATTCAAAGGATCACGAGGGAGAACTTATCTTTTAAAGCCAGTCATTTCTTTTCATTGTTAATTCAGTTGGCTCTCTCATATCACTCTATGGGTTCATGTTTTAAATGTGCTTTGCATATGCACAAATAAGGTGAGAATCGTGTATGTTGCAGAAATGGCCGGAAATCTTTATAATTCTTCATGGATTATAAAGGATGCTTTAGTGGTTCTGCCCAAGCAAATACTATTTAATTTTCCTTTTAATGTGATATTGCAGGTGTCACTCTTTGATACAGAAAATTGTATTTCAAAATGTGTCCTTCAGGTAAAGAAGCTAGTTTGGGCACACAGTAACCCAAAGCTAAATACTGAAGGTGAAGTAAGAAGATTGCAAAAATGGAAACCAGGAAATCTAAATTCCATTACCAGTCTCGCCATTAATCATTAGCACGTGACCTTAAATTACATATTCTTTTGGAGTCTGAGATTCTTCATCTGTAAAATAAGACAGCTAGACTAGCATTTCCCTCAGACACAAAATTTTCTTGACATCTTTTCAGACATCTTTTCTCCTTCTTAGTCTTTCCCTCTTCTCTTTTTTTTTCCTTTTTAGGTGGTCTATATCTGCAAGGATATAGGGTGAGTGAACAGACCCTTAGTTCCAAACAATTAGTAATTGAACTCTAGCCTCCATCCGAAGAGTTCAAGATTTTCTATTTCTGTGCGGAAAATGAAACAGAAAACCAACGGTAAGTCAAGATCTTTGTATTTCTTCTCCTTTACCAGTCCTGAGAAGGCCTTCTTAGCAAACTCTCATCCTTACTTTCCAACTCCAACTTCACATCTTCAGTTCAATTCTCCCTCTTCCTTTGCAGTCTTCATAGCTAATACTCTCCAGGATTTTTGTCAATGCATCCTTAGATAACTCTTCTAGAAGTGTTTTTTTTTTTTCAAATGGAAAAATAGTCCACAATTCTTCCCAAGGCACTGGCTGACTCAGGCTTCAACATAAAAAATCCACTATCACCATAATCTGTAAATATTATAATTTATTAATTCACAGATTTGCTGTTTCACCTCTTTTCACACAATTCTTACTAAAATGTCTATCTGAATTTGGTCAGTTATTTGGTTTTGTTATAAGCCATTGAAGGACATAGGACTTACCTGTCTGTCTAATTCATGATATGTTCAGTATCAAGCTTGTCATGCACAAATGGGCACTTAGTTCATAATGATACTGAAAAAAACAAGGGGGCAGTGAAGTTCACAGAGACAAAGCCATGAGGCCAAGCAAGTGTTCTCTGGTACCTAGAGGATCTCCATCCCTCAAGTCTCCCTGACCTAACTCCAATCTCCAAGACATCCAGCGTCCTCCATCTCCCATCCGTACCTGCAACTGCTTCATGACCATCCCTCACCCCATCCAGTAAAAAGGATCTAATAAAGAAATTCACAGTAATTTGTTAAAACACATGACATGGTAAAACTTCCAGAGATATTTGTGAGAACCAGATACTAACCCAAAGAAATAACACTCTAAAAGTGGAATTTCAGGAATTTCCATCAGGTGATCATTTGGGGGATGGAGAAAAGATCTCTCTGGGCCTTCTCCCATTGCATAACCTTGCCTGTTCCACTCATTTCTAAAGATGAGCTAGAGCAGGAGGATCTTGAGAATAGAACTGCTAGATATGTTGCCAGGATCTTCTTTCCAGAGCTTGTGCTACACAATATGGGTGACAGATTAAGATAGTTCCCTTGAGGGTGAGGCTCCATCCAGCTAGCAGATCAGAGAAAAGGTCAATGAAACACAGTTAACTTCCATCTGATAAAATCCACTGGGTTCTCTAAGAGATGAGGTTGAATATTTGGATCTCACTGCCAAATCCATAGGGGATTTTATAAGAAACAATAGAGTCATTACAGAAATATTTCTAAGCATAAAAGCAGAGTGTCACATAGTACATAAAACTCTGGTTCCACAAAGTAGCCCACTTACACCTAAAGTAAATTTAAAAAATGACACAAATCATATATCCTCTCAGAGAAACAAAGCACATTAACCAGGAAATCTGAGACAGACTTCTGGAAAGAATACCGGTAAACTGTTTTGGTGTTTGTGTGTGTTTTTGATAAGATCTATTAACATCCCTTAGAGTAAATGTTATATGGACATGTTTCATAAAACATCATCCCATGTTTGCTGAAGTGTCAAGAGTTTAACAAAGAACTATTTTGCCTTTATGGCAATATTTGTTTACTATGTGTTTGATCAATTAAGCTTTAAAGTTAAATAGAAACAATAAAATACTAATAACAATTTTTAAAACCCTATAGCTCAATCACTATTTACAAACATTATACCCTCTTCTGATCCTTTTATATTAGCATATTTCATTACTACCACAGCATATTCTACATTTGGTATTTTATATTTTTATTAAATCTAACAATCTAAGGAACATGGTTTATCCTATTAATTTCAAACTAAATAACCAAGAGAAACAATTAGAAAATAAATAAAAAGATTTTGTAATATTTCTTCTCCCCAGAGTCCAACAAATAGTGTAATGACCGGTCCTGTGTCTATTTTTTTCTGCAGCTGGATTACAGGTCTGAAAGCATCTATTGAAAAAATGGCTTCCTTTGCATTAGGCTATTCAAGACTTGATGAATTGACCTCTAGAAAAAAACAAAATGCGAAAGAGACCCTAACTCTTAAAAGGATCCACAAAATCATCACCAACTTGCAGAAACAAACAAAATGTCTATCATTATATAACTTTTCAAATGAATGTTCCTCCAATGTGCTAAAACTGTGGGATGAGATTATAATTTTGTTTTTGAACCAAAGCACTGCACCAATATCGAATGTGACATTGAGGTCTACAACTTATATCAACATCACTAATACCCTCATATTTTCCCCCTCAGGCTGCATATGTTAGCAGTAAAATATTGTATGCACTGTACTCTCTCTTTTGAGAGCATAAGTACAGTAAAGCTTATCTAATTTTATCTTTTACATTCCTTGCTAAATGTTCCACTTTGTGCTTAGGCTCTTTGCTTCCTAGAATGCCTTTAGGCCATGATGCAGGAAGCTGATATTTGGGAAAATTAAGATCATGAAAATAAAGTGGCTTAAAAGATAAATAAATAATTCATCCAAACAAGGTCGTCTTTCCGCCACCACCCCCCCGCCCCTTTTTTGAGATGGAGTATCACTGTGTCACCCAGGTTGGAGTTCAGTGGCACAATCTTGGCTCACTGCAAGCTCCACCTCCCAGGTTCATGCGATTCTCCTGCCTCAGCCTCCCGAGTAGCTGGGACTACAGGCACCCACCACCACGCCTGGCTAATTTTTTGTATTTTTAGTAGAGATGGGATTTCACCATGTTAGCCAGGATGGTCTTGATCTCCTGACCTCGTGATCCACCCGCCTAGGCCTCCCAAAGTGCTGGGATTGCAGGCGTGAGCCACGGTGCCTGGCCGTTCCTCTCTCAAGCCATTTTACAATCAACTGGCCCAAGTTTCTCCCAAGACTTCCCAGATGAAAGAAAATAATAGCTATTGCTAGAAACAATAAAATAAAGAATTAGGCTGAATTTAGAGAAGAAAACTCAAAGACATGGGTCTTACATACTACCTGAATTTCTATCACAGTGCAAACTAAAAATAAAAGAATACTACTCTTCTCTTGATCCTGAAAGTAAAATACAGAGAAATTCAAAAGAAACCCTAACCATTGGTTTCATTTCTCAGTGGAACAATCTCTATGTGTATCCAAAATGTTGTGAGGTACTCAGAAGTCCCATGGCCTAACTAATGAAATATGAATCACAGATTTCAAGAAGTTCAGCTGTAAGATTCAAGTGCTCTGGAGAAACTCACAAAACTGAAACCTCGTCTTTTTATAAAATAATAGTACTGTGTTTCAAACCTCACAAGGACCTCATAGCTCAACCCCTCTTCTTTGCAGAAGAGGCTCAAGGAGGTAATTTGTCTATTGAAGATGAAATAGGTTGTTAATGGCAGAACCAAAACTGAATTCAGGTCTTCATCGCTCCATCCAGTGTTTTCATACTCATTCTACTCCTCATTGCACCCAAAACAATGTGGTATGGTTTCACAGAGATCATGAAACCACTCACTACCCAAAGTTGTCAAATACTTTCAGTCTTTAGGTAAGAACTGACACATCTCGATTCTAGCAATAAATCTTGTTTGTATTTCTACAATCTCATGGAAGGACTTCATGTTAATTCATATTATATACTTTTCCAGAGTCTTAAATGTACAAAAGATATAGAAATGCATGTTATTTTCCCTATACTTTGTACCTCTGCCCCACTAAAAAGACTGAAGTCCTCAAAAAGATGGCGACAGCTTGCAGCTGTTGTTCACCACAACTCAGATAAAAGGAGGCTTGTGAGTGTGTAAGGATGTGCTACTCAGTTCATGTATTAAGAGAAGCTGCTGAAATGAACTCATGCCAAAAAAGGCATGCTGTCATGCTCTGACCAACTTAATATCATAATCAGAAAATATTCAATTAACAATAACAGATAGCCCTCCGTTCTGAAAATGGTCCCTTTGTTCTCCCAGTATTTGCCATGATAATAATGAGGTCTTTCAGCAGAGGCAGCATCAGTAACATTCATGTCAGAAACCTGGGGCTCACACATCCGCTCCCCAGCAGTGCGCTCTGCCTTTCTGGGCCCTGGCCATGGAATGCACAAACTGTGCCGTTACCAGGCAGCCAGTTAGTGGCCACAGCTAACTGTAACATTAGCAGAGCTTTCGCTTGAAGGAGAAAAACAAAGCAACTACCTCAGAAAATGTGAATACAGTTTTCTCTGAATCAAGCATCCATATAAATCACTTGAAATTGAAAGGTATCGGTCAGGTGCAATGGCTCACATCCGTAATCCCAGCACACTTTGGGAGGCCGAGGCGGGCAGATCACGAGGTCAGGAGTTTGAGACCAGCCTGTTCAAAATAGTGAAATCCCATCTCTACTAAAAAATACAAAAATTAGCCAGGCATTGTTGTGTGTGCCTGGAGTCCCAGCTATTTGGGAGGCTGAGGCAGGAGAATTGCTTGAACCCAGGAGGCGGAGGTTGGAGTGAGCCAAGATCGTACCACTGCACTCCAGCCTAGGTGACAGAGTGAGACTCTGTCTCAAAAAAAAAAAAAAAAAAAAAAAAAAAGTGAAAGGCATCAACCTTCAAAGTTCAGAGAGTCACTCCCCCAAAACTACTGTTTCTGTTCCTGGATGGTTCTAGAGATCAAAACAGTCTCGGACATTATGCAAAAATTTTGTTAGTGAGCATTTTTATGTTGAGGATTCTTAGCTTTTATATGATTCTCAAAGAGATATGTGGCCCCAAAATAACTTTTTAGTTCTAATTTAAGAACATTTCCCAAAATCCACAAGTTTCCCATCTCCTACAGATACAATAGGAAGGTAGAAGTGCAAGACCAGTCTTCTACATAGGCAGCATCTGACTGCACTTTTAGGGCTAGCCTTTTGTCAAATCAAGGAGATCTCCTGATGAGCCCAATAATCAGTTAGCCAATAACTGTTCATTGAACACCTACTGTGGGCCACAGTTACTGGCTGCTACCAGCCTACTACCATTAAGGAGAGCCAGGAAAAAAAATCCAATCATACACTCAGTAGCCAGAGCATCCAAGTTCAGATTTTAGCTCTGCCACTTCCTGTCTGTGACCTTGGGCAGGGTACTTTAACTTTCCTTGCTTTAGTTTCCTCATCAATTGGTGAGGGTAATTATAGTACCTGCCTCATACGCTTATACGAATTAAATGAATGGTGTATGAAAAGCTCCGAGAGAGTGTGTGGCCCCACTGAACTCCATTTTCAATATCATTAGCAAGGATTTGTCAGTCCATATACAGACCTCACATCACTGTGTACAGCTTTGGAAGGAATACATCTCATCTCTTTCACCTCACTGTCTGCTGGTAGAAAGGATGGAAGAGAGATCCATCAGGGTTTCTGTCTTAAGAGGACCTAATAGAGAGGGCCAAGTGTAGTTTCAGACTTTCTGGGTCAAATGCCACATAATCTTGCCATTTAGAATCCACTGCCTATGGTTGTCAAAATTCTGCTAGCCCAACTCCTTGGTAAACTTGGGAGATTTTCCATCAGTATTCCTAGAAGCCCTATCCTAAATCCAAAATGTTCTCAGAAGGTCCCTGCAGGGCCTAAGTAGTACTGGCGTAACTCTAATTCTTGTTCTGCCTCATCTATTGACTTAACGTGCAGATTAGAAGGAAAATCCCTCGATTGTTTGGTGTTTGGGTTTCTCAGTAGAATTATGTTCTATGAGGATAAATGAATAAATATCAAACAACACAATTATTTCTTTACTTAAGAAGGGAACACTAAAAGTAATCCATCTATTTTGTTTTTTGTCTCATCTACTCAGCCTGAGAGAATCTTCTCAATGACTCCTTGTCTCCAAATCACCTCCCAACTTATTCCTGGGTTTGGAACAATTTTTATCCCCTCAATTTTTGAGGGAAAAAAAAAACTCACTTTCTCCATAGAGATTTAGCTAACATAGTAGAATTGTTTTCCATCCAAGTTTGCCCAACAACCATGTGAAACTCATTTCAGCAACATGTCAAGCAATTTTTTAAAGTAATCATTCATTATAACAATAAACTTACATCTTATATATGCCATTTTATGTACATATATTTGGGTGAATATCCTTTCATGTGTCTCCAAATCTGTCTTTTAAAAATGGAATCCATTCTTAAGAGAAATTTTATTTCAGTGACTCTTCACAGGATATTAGCCTAAAGCAGAGGAATACTCAGGATACACAAAGTTTTAAACATACTGGTTTAAAATATGCTAGTGGGTTATTTGATCAACCTTTTGAAGCAGACTAGGAAGGATCTTGGCATTTGTAATTATTGGTTTAATATCTTCAGGGAGGTAGGAATGTGTCCATCCTGCTTACTCTATGCCCTGAAGCTAGCACGATGTACAACATACACTAAGCTTTAAATATTTATCTAGTAAAAACATAAACAAATGAATTCCAGTTATAGTTACTGATATGATCACAGATGGAATTTGAATCTGCTAACTTTGAGTTTATATTCTAATTGTAATAGGACTTTAAGGATGAAAAATTACAGAAAGCTTTTAGGGAGAACTTGAGCCTAAATATATTATAATTATGAAGAAATGGTGGCATACACATCAGGGGCAGGCTGAGCAGTGACTGGAGCATGAGAAGAAACTCACAATATCTTCTCTCTCTGCTCTATTACTCTTTGTGCATCTGCTTCATTCTTTCTCCCTGCAAGTTGACTTTAGTTGATACAGAGCATGAGTACATGAATCATGAGTCTTAACCCATTTATGCCGGAAGTTGCAAATTTTTGTGTGAAAAATCAGACCTTAACAATGACCTTGAGCAAGATATAAATAACTCCCACAAGCTTAGCATTCCAATAATGGAACACTAGGCATAAATGGGTTAAATCCCAGTGACGGTCACAACCTCTTATCAGCATCCACACATGAAGGCTGCTTAACATGCATATTCATAAAACCTATGGCCAGAGAATGGGGTAACAAAACCTTTGTAGCAACCATATCTAGGATCAACATGTTAGGGTCAGTTACTCTGCATAAGACCAGTAACAACAGCAAGGGCCTACCCAGTAACACTTATAGGAGAACCAATCTCAAAAACGGAGATTCTCCTTTACCAAACATGAGAAATAGAAGACTTCATAGTTCCAAGGGACTTTCTCCCTCATGGAAGTAGATGCTGTCAATCCACTCTTTCCTAATTCTTACAAGTTGAGTTTCTTGGCTTGGATGGTGAGACCCAGATTGATACCTATGCAGCTGCTCTTCAAGTTGAATACTATCATTTGCCATCAAAGAATCTTGAGTGATTAGGGTGACCATATAATTTTGCTTCTAAATCAGAACGCTTTGAGAGAAGACACTATTAATAATTATACTGGGACAACAGATGTAAGCAGAGAATGTCCCAGGCAAAGTGGGACATATGTCACTTTATGAATAATTCACAAACTGGTATTCTCTGTTTCCTCATCCACATGGAGTAACTTGATTTTAGTTGATAGCTTCGAGTTTGTACGTTCTCAGGTCCAGGTCCTTGTGAGACAATAAATTTCTCTCTTTCAATCCCAATTCCAACAAACCGAAAGACCAATTACTTGTGACCAAGGAGATGAGGTCATATTATATACACATATATAAATAAACCCTAGGAGCTCTGCAGCCCTAACACCATGTGTGTTTGTTTTTTGGAGTATAGTGTGGGGAAGGAAGGGTTGCATTTCCAAAAAAAAAATAAGTTTTTAGGAAGCCAGCTGTTGGGATTTTATCCTGCTTACATAGGTTTATATACATAGGTGTAGAGAATACCTAGCAGCCAAAGAATTCCCATCAAAGTAACTATACAGTTTAATGAGCTAGCTTGCCACAATTCTATGGATGATTGAAGAAGACACAAGGTTCATATGTCAGAGACAAAGAATTTTATTACTCATAGCAAAAGCAGTCACTACCCACCACTACTAAGCTGTAGCCCATAACACTGTTTCCAGCTCTGACACCAACTGGCTGTATTATCTGCAACGAGTCATTTCGCTTTTCAGATATTTAGTCCTCACCTTTATTTTTGCACTAGGTAGACACGGCCCAAAATAGATTTCAAAACTATTTTAAGCAACAGTTCTTGAGAAACTATTATTTTTACTGGGCTCATAAGAGTAGAATCAATTACCCCATATATTTAAAAGGTTACTATGTTACACAATAAACTACAATTTAGTTTGAGATTATAAAGAAGGTATCTGTAATTAAAAGTTATCTGTAATTAAAGTTATAAATAGAAAACAAGATAAAGTGGACATTGTTCAAATAACACTGGATTCAAAACTTGACCTTTTGTAGAGTCCCGTTACTGTGTTGATTCAGCAGAAAAGCAATGAAGCGTTACATTGTGAATGTGAGTTTGAAACAGGAACCCTCTTGGGTAAATGCCAGTGAACCACACCAAATCCTTTATTTTTTTAAAATCGCCCTCTCAGATTTTTCCAACTGATTATACATATTTGTCCTTTATGCTTCATCAGTTTCTCAACTAGTAGACATAAATAAAATGTTTTGCTCAGTGAATTCATTCAATTGTAGTCACTGTAATTATGACTTTATCTTTAAATGATCCATGTTATATTTTTCTATGCTGTAAAATAATTTAGGATGTATTTGTTGGGAATTTTACTCTAGCTTTTGCAGCAAGGTGAGGTAATGTCACCCAATAGTTTTGCTCTACTTTCACATGGACTTTTTGTTCTAGCTTCTCTCACCTTTCTCTGGAATGTTAATTGCATGTGAAATCTAATAGTAATTGGACCAATATACTTACATACAGCCCTAGTTTTTTCAACATTTATTGTGATTTATAGGTTTCCACAAAAATATACTGATATTGTTTTCAGCGATTTTTTTTCCTTATTCTCATGAGAACATCTTGATTTTTTTAGAGGAATTTGTGTGCATGTATGTATTTAAAAAAAAACTTTCTTAGGCATTTTCAAGCCCTGAGATAATACATTTTAAAATTCCATGACAGTTTTAATTGGACAAAAACCCCTTGAAATGCACTAGCAATAATGGAGGTCCCCCTTCTACTACAGTCCTGAAAAGATAAGTATCATTAACAATTGGAAGTTCCTCTTTTCCCTGACAGCATCCATTTTTCTGTTCACAACTGTGGCATTTTACTTCAGGAACTGCTTATACTTGGTAGCAAATAAAGGAGTGGCTTAGAATTATGTGTGCGTCAGTTCAGCTAAAGAAGATATAGGTGCTAATCAATGGATTGCTAGAGTGGTAACATTTCTGGTTTTTCCCTGAGAATAAACGAACATGTCATGACAAATAAGATTATTGTTCCATCATATCCTGCTTCAAACTCAGAATGCTTCAGAAACCAAATAAAATAAATGTAGCCACCTGATAAAACTATGCAGGATTTATTTTTTTCTCATGCACATTGGTGAAAACAGCAATAGGTCATAATACAATTGATAAATACTAAATTTACCAAAGAAAAAGTTAGGACCACAGCATTAATATTTTTAGCCAAATGATAAAATTGATTTTTAAAATGTATTCAAACCTTTAGCCTCATGGATGATTTACTGATTCATTCATCCTCAACATGTGCCAGGTGCTGGAGAACAGCTGCCTTGTAAACAAGGTCTCTGCCCTCATAGAGGAGCTGACCAAGAGGATCTCTCCCTATTTGGGGGAGTCTAGGAATAAACTAATGATACAGTAAATAAATTAATTAAATAAGTACAAAAAGTGATGAACACAAGGAGGAAAATAACCACTTTATTCTGAGAGAGAAAAATAATGTTAGTCATATAGGATAGGCAGGGAAGTTCTATTAAATTAAGACCCAGAAGAGGAGAAGAAGCCTCTTTGGGAATAGCTGGATTTCTGTGGCAGCAAGAAAAACAAATGAACAATTCAGTAAAGAGGTTGAAGATGCAAAGGAGTTTACAGGAGCTCCAGGGCACCAAGGGCAAAGGAGATTGAGCCAGATCAACAAATATACTGAGCCCAGTATGAAGATGAGGTAATTATGGATACCTGAGAAGGATGGGCTTCATATCATCACTGAGGTGAACTGGGAAGAAAGTCATGGTTGAATTAATTGTTATAGACTCATAAAGTAATCATTGTTCTGGCACTGAAGTCAAGCATTTTGCTAAGAGATAGGATAATTCCTAAATAAACTGACTAGGTATTAAAGCATCACTACTCAAATTTGCATCGTTATTTTCAACTAATTATAACAGCCTAAAAATGAATATGGTAAATTTGCATGACATATTCTTGACACTACCAAAGCCCTACAACTATTTGTTGTGTCAACATTCCGTGAGAGAGAGAAGAAAAGGGTGCTAAATGATCTGATTCTCTACCACTCCTTGGACTACAGTCATGGAATAGTTGAACTACAGTTATGGAATAGTTTTAAGATAGTAAAGTGCTTTATGCTAAATCTTTTTTTTTTTAACTCTGCAATTATTTGGCTCAGTTGATTTTTGCCAGTGGTAACGGGTCTTTTAATAGGTTAAACATCTTCATGATCATTAGTTTTGCCCTCTTCTAAAGCCTTAACTTGTACCCCTAAAACTCTGCTGGTTTTTCTCAAAAAAAAAAAAATCATGTTTTGGTGCCTTTTTAAAAAATTATCTGCCAATACAAGAATAACACAAAGCATAAGTCCCAAAATTATAAGTCAATGGTGTCATATGCAAAGAACATTCAATACTCTTTTCATACAGTAAAACTCTTGGTTTGTACTAAAACAAGAATTTAAAAAGTAAATGACTCACTGAGATCATAAAAGAAATGATAAGAAGAAAAACAAATACCTAGCCCTGACTGTAAAGAGCTTTATCTTAAAACTGCCTTAAAATTACCTTAAAAATAAATCCTGTGAAATGATTACCAACATGACCCAGAAAGAAACTGCCTGTCCATTTACAGGTGAATGTGATAGAACAAGGAAAATGTTCAAAGTAACCAACTCATTTGAAGTTTTCATCCTCTTTTTCAAAAGGAGTGAAATGGGTGATTATTTTTACTCTCATTTTCAAGATAAATAAACTGGTTTGTTGCAACCTGAAAGATCTTGTTGTCTGGAGGTTACCCAAGAAAAATGGAATTTGAGACAACAGCTCCTGTATAGCATAGAAAGTGAGCTGACTGGCAAAGATTTACTTTGAGAAGGCAGTACCATGGCAAGGAACTTCAGTGAAAGTAGAAAATAGAGAATAGAAACAATGGGGACCCAGAGAAAAGTATTAGGTTCCCTTCTAGTCTCTCCTGAAAAATAGAAGTCAGTTCATTGACACAGAACCCGTAGGTTGAACCTTGGCAGACTGAGAGCTCTGTCATAAGATGGTGAGTTCCTGATATGTTTAAAGAAAATGTATTCCCAAAGGCATAATAACCAGGTCACCAGGGTAAGAATTATGCCACAGGAATGGCTGTATCCCCTCATATAAGGTATTCAAATATTAATTTTCCTAAAACCTAAAGACCAGTGACCATTGTATTCAGAGCTTCCCATAATGACACTGATAAGTAAGAGCAAGAAAACACTAGAAATTTTGGGTAGAATAGATTCTCCTGGCCCCAAATGGCAAGCATGTTGTGCTTGCATAGGACCTTAGTGATGGAAGATAAGACAGGTTAAGACAACACAGTTGGGGAATGTGACAAATAGTGAATGTCTAGTTCTAGTGAACACTGACCTTCTGTTCCACAAAAGAGGAGCAAAAGATCATGAAGAACTATTTTATCTAGGAAGAAAGAAAATTCAGGCCCACCATACCAAGGTTCTGAAAGTTTCACCATTTTACCACCATAGAGCAATGGAAAAGAAGTACTTTCTACTTTGTAGTTACTGCATCAAAATCCAGCCCAACTAAGGATGTCTTTGAAAGAAATAAGGTTCCCAGCGTAGCTGGTACAAAGAAGTGGAGGCTAGATCATATAGGTCATAAATTTATCCTTAACTAGAACATTTCAGCCATGCATGGTTAAAAGGCCGAAAACACTTAGGGCAGAATAAAGGCATGGTGGTGCCACCAGCTTCCTGCCACATTTCCACATCACCAAAAGAAGTGATGTTAATAGATTCATTCCCCTTTCACAGATCTCTGCATTACAGGGAAATAAGACAATGAATACCTAAACATATGTGACCATCACATTCTGAACCAAAGTCAGCAGTTATCTCTCTAGTTATAGCAGCACTGTCCAATAAGATAGGCTCTAGACACATGTGGCTATCAGGCACTTGAAATGTGGTTTGTGAAGTGTTGCTAGTGTAAAATATACACTAGATTTAGAAGACTTAGTGCCACAAAAATGTGAATTTCAGTAATAATTTTTATTGGGTACATGTTAAAATGTTAAGATACTGAATGTATTGGATTAAATATATTAAAAATAAGCTTACTTGTTCCTTTTTAGTTTTTTAATGTAGCTACTAGAAAATTTTAATTTTCATACATGGATCACAGCATATTTCTACTGGAAAGTGCTGAGCTATAGCTTCCATACACTACTGAGAAAAAACAAATAGCAATAGAAACATGAGTTTTCTTCTCCAAGTAGTCTTGGCTGGAGATTGAGTGCCTCACAGTCTTTGTATCACTAAGAAGCTGAGAGATGGAAGGCTACAATTTCCAGGTGACTGAGAAATTCGGAAATCTGGGACTCTATAAAAACTAAACTGAAAATCAATGAAACATACTATTCATGTTAGAAACTACCAGAACTCTTAAGAAAACAAGAAAAAGTGGGCTCATACAATTGTTGAAACACATCTCATTCAGATAGGCATACTTAAAGCAATCAGTGTGAGGGCTGTGTGAGCTCAGATGCTTAAAATAAAGTGATTCGTACTCCAGGATGCATTTGCAAATTTGCTGTAGGCATACGTCAACATAAAGCAATCGCAAAAGTGAAGTTCACTCTGTGACATACTGAGGATTAGCCTGTTATATATCTATTCCAAAGTCCTTTTTGTATTGCTTCCCATACCACAGAGCTACACTAAAGAAGTTATTTCCCAGAATTCCTAGCAGCTTGGGTTCCCGATATGATTTTTCTGTCAATCAGATACACAAATACAAGGCTTGAATTTGGAACTAAGTGGGAAGGTAGCAGAGCAGGAGCATTCCTGTGGAAAGATTGATTCTCAAGCTGATAGGTAGAAAGCAGCTTGAACTGGACAGGCAGCTCTCTGATGGTGGCCAGAGCTGCAGCTCCTTGGCAGCCCAGTTTTGCCGTGAAGATTTGGGAGTTGTTGCTAGAAGCTCAGACTAATATCTGTCTCCTCAGCTACAAAAGGTACATAAAAAAATGGTGTCTATCTCATAAACTTGTGGTAAGGATTAAACTGGTACATTAAAAGGCTTGGCACAACGACTGGCACCTAGGAATCAGGTGTTAGCTGTTATTAGAATTTTAATATTGGCTACTAGGATTTGAATCCAGAGTTAATCATTGAGGAGGTTTGCATAGCAAGTAAGATTTTGGTCAGTGATAAAACTAAGTTTTCTTCTTATGAAGACCCAAGAAAAGTCCCTTAATCTGGAGTCACATGTTGAAAAGAAATTGAAGAGGTATCTTCCATAAATTTGACAGATGGTAACTATAGCAGGTAAGAGTAAGAGAATATGGAATAGAGGAACTTCCCACACAGCAATATTCCAGGAAGCTAATTGCCTGAGATTGTTCAGGAAAATGTATGCAGATGGAGGAGCCATAAATAGAATCATCTCATTAAAAATAACACAAAGCAAAACAAACAAAAACTTCTTTTGCTGCTGAGTTCTCATATTAATGAAAAAGTTAATTGATGGTTGGACAAAGTTATTTTCTAGGACTTTGTTGTTGCTACCTTCATTTCCCGAGGACACCACTAATTAATTCTTTAAATGTCCATTGAGCATCCTATGTGCCTGGCACTAGGCTGGCACTGGGGATAAAATATCAGAAAGCAAATCAGTGGCTTATAGTTTTAATGATGAGAATTTAGCGGAGCTGAAATGAGAAAGAAAGACTGATTCGAAAAAATGTCAACCTTGGGGAGACATTTTTCAGGGTGGGTAGGAGGCAATGAAATATTCCCCATAAATTTTTATTCCTTAATTTTGCACTTTAGCCTTCTTAGATACTTCCCTTCACCCTAGAGAGGATCAATAATCAATCTAGAAGCAATGCTATGAGCTGGTCGGCAAAAACCAGGGAGGCAACTATAATTTTTTAAAACAATCTCAAATTTACATAAAAGTTACAAGTCCTATAAAAAGAAATTTATTTCTGGATAATTTAAGTTGCCGGGATGACACTCATCACACTTAAATACATTAATATGTATTTCCAAAAACAAGAATGCCTTACTATACAATCACAATGCAACCATCAAAATTTAGAAGTTAACATTGATATATTACCACCAACTAATCCTCAGATCCCATTCGCCAGTTGTCCCATTAATGTCCTTTACAGGATGCACCTCAGAACCACACATTGCATTTAGTTGTTGTCTCTTTAGTCTTCTGTCTGGAACAGTTCCTTGACTTTCATTAACTGGGAACTTTTGAGGCTTACAGGTCAGTTATTGCATCACAATATCCTCAGTTTGGGTTATTCTGATTTTACTGATAATTAGATTAAAAATATCACAGATGTGGGGCTGTATTCTTCTCTTTGCTTCCTATCAGGTGGTATATGCTCTCTATTATTTATTACTTACGTACACTTCAATCACTTGATTAAGGTAAAGTCTGCCAGGCTTCTCCATGCAAAGTTATTCTTTATTCCCCTGTGACTAATAGTTTGTGCAGAGGTACTTTTGAACTATGTAAATAGTTCAAATTTTCAATTTGTTATGTATATCAATATGGATTAGTGGTTTCTGGTTTTATTCAATAGATCATAATCTATCTTTATCATTACTTCTTTTGATGCTCAAATTATCTCAGATTTGGTCAGTGGGAGTTCCTTTAAACTGTCTTCTGTGTCTATTTGATATGGCCATATCATTCCTTGAGAACTTCTTTACTTTCTGGCATAAAAACATGTTCCAGACTCACTGTACTTTCCCTCTCCAGTCCTGGAATCGGCCATTTCTCAAAAAAAAAAAAACAAAAAAAAAACCCTGATTCCTTTTGGTTGAAACTAAGGGTACTGTCAGCCGTCAGACACTTCAGGGAGTGCCCCAGCTACAGATAGCCACCTTGCTCAAGGTTACACACTACCCTGTGCAGCGCAATTAAGGCAGGTGTAAAAGTATGGCCCTGAATATACCTCCTGTAAAACCCAAAATACAGTGGAAGCCAAGACCTAGTCACTAGTTGTATTCATTGGTTTTGGGGTGTTGCTCCTCCCAGGCCTTCTCAGCAGGCAGAGCTATTGAATGTGTGCCTGTGTGTGTACATGAACATTTATATTTCTGTATATATCAGTGGTAGGCTTTAAATGTCTCCCTAAAGGTTATTCACATTCTAATCTCTGGAACCTGTGAATACCACCTTATGTTTTGTTTTGCTTTTAAAGAAGAAGAGGAATAGCCTTGCAGATGTAGTGAAGGCTTTTGGGATGGAGAAATTATCCTGGACTATCCAGGCTGGCCCAATATCATCACAAGGGACCTTATGAGAAACAGGCAGGAGCACCAGCATCAGAAAAGGAGATATGACAAGAAAAATAGAAGAATGATGCAGGGCCCCAAGCCAAGGACTGCCGTCAGCCTCTAGAAAATGAAAAAATCGTGGAAATTGATCCTTCCCCAGAGCTTCCAGAAGGAACAAAGCCCTGATGACAACTTGATTTTTAGCTCAGTGAAACTAACTTTTAACTTCTGGCCTCTAGAGCTGTGAAAATATTAATTTCTATTGTTTTAGTCAAGTTTGTGGTAATTTGTTACAGCAGCCCTAGGAAACTAATTCAACATCTTTTACCACATGGAAACCTTCCTTACCCAACCCAGACTCTAATATCCCACATCAGACAATGATCCTTCCTTCCCAACCCAATGTGAAGCCCCCCTCACCCACTGGGTTCCAACATCCTGAGGTACAAAGCCCTCTAGAGAACAACCTTCTCTCCCTGCGGAGACTCAGTTTTCATGCAGGGCCATGCTCTGTATGGATGCTCTTCTCACCCCATCTAGGTTCCAACTCCCCCTCCACACACAGCTGTGAACCGCCCTTCTCTGCAGACATCTTTTTCCCCCTTCTTTTGCCCCAATAACACATTTCATTCCACCCTTCCATGGGCACATCTTTCTCCCACTGTTTACAACCAAGTAACCATCTTCTCTTCCCACCATAGAAAGCCGGACGTTTATTATTATCTGAGAAACTGAACCAGGGAGTCTCCAGACTTGCACATCTGGAGAACTGAGGGAAGGTCTTCATGCTCATAAATGGGAGTTCCTCATTCCACTGTTTTCAAAAATGGTTGGCAATCAGGCTTGTACTTACGGAGGTAGGTGATTAGGGGAATCTTCCCAGGGGCAAGTGAATGGTCTCACAGATCTGCAGATATCTGGAAGCACTCTTTCACCAAAAAGCCTAGTCAAAAAGTACCTCCCAGGCACATAGGTTCTAATTGGCACCTTAGTGCATAATACTTGAATGATTGGACAGCAAAGTACCAGATATTTAGGAAAACTTCCAAAATGAAAGGTTTAAACACAAAAAACAGAAAGACAAAACTCAGAAAAACTAGAGGCAATACAGGAAGGAACAATTCAAATATATTTAAACTTATTATTAGATTAAAAATAGGATTCTATAAAATATAAACAAAAGACTCATGAGTAAAAACGGAATGAATTAAATTTTAAAATCCAGTAGAAGAATTGAAAGACAAAATGAGGATTTCTTCTACAAAGTAGAACAAAAAGAAAAAGGAAATATAAGAGAAAATATGATGAAAAAGGAGAGTAATTCCAGACTACATGATATTCAACTAATACAAATTACAAAAAGAAAAAAAATAAGGAAAATCAAAGATACAATACAAATGTTAGCAGAGATGACAAATGATATAGATCTCTAAATTGACCCTCATAGTGTCCAACACAATGAAATAAAAGACAAAAAAAAAAAAGGAAAAAAAGATCTGCACCATGACGCAACATGATGAACTTTTTGAACACAAGAGATAATTAAAGAACACTTGGCTGGGCGTGGCAGCTCACCACTGTAATCCCAGCTCTTTGAGAGGCCAAAGTCGGCAGATCACTACAGGTCAGGAGTTTGAGACCAGCCTGGCCAACATGGCAAAACCCCATCTCTACTAAAAATACAAAAAATTAGCTGGGCCGGGTAGCGGGTGACTGTAACCCCAGCTACTCAGGAGGCTGAGGCAGGAGAATCACTTAAACCCAGGAGGCGGAGGTTGCAGTGAGCTGAGATCGCCCCACTGTACTCCAGCCTGGGCGACAGAGAGAGACTCCATCTCAAAAAGGAAGAAAAAGAACAGAACCCTAAAAGCTTCCAGTAAGAAAAGCTAGGCTATATACAAAAAGAGAATAAGAATTAGAATAACATTGGATCTCTTTATAATCTAGAATTCTATATCCAGTCAATGTTATTCTGTCCTGTAAGGACAGAATAACAATGTTTTCAGACTGAAAGAACTCAAAATTGTATTTCCCGTGAAGTCTTTTTATATCAGTCAGGACAGGCCAGGTTACAAACTATGCCAAATGCTTATTGTTGCACAAATTTCTCTCTCACATGCTCAGAATTTGTGTGAATCCAGGAGACGCCCCAGGGCAAATGTCTCCCATGGCAATCTGGCAATCTAGGCTTGTTTTTGATCTGTGACCTTCTCAACACAAGGCTTCCTTCATGGGGAAAGAAATTGCTCGGGCCTATAACAGGCACAGGTCTCTTCTACTCAGGGCCCATTAGCTGGAACTGGTCAATGACCCTACGTGACTGCAAGGAGTCAGTGAATTGTCACCCTCCATTTTTCTAGGGCAAGAGGAAAACTGATTAGGGAGGGGCACTGGAAGAGTCTACCACATTTAGCTTAGGTAACCACTGTGGACTGGACTCGATCAAGCAAAACAAGGAAGTTAACCAAGAAAAAGTAAAACATGAGATCCAGAAACAAGGATTCCACATCACTGAGTCTAAAAAAACATTCTGCCCATATTAAAGCAGTAGAACTGAGGGCTCCCAGTAAGAGGTCGGGAGAAAAAAAAAAGGAATTTATAGACTGTCTGAAATGTATAAAGATTAAGGAAAAAAAAGTTCATTTCCAGTTGTAATGAAAAATAGAACAAGTACTTAGAAAACAACGCAAATAAAAATGTGGTAGTTAGCAAAAAATGGAAGTTGTATAAGAAAGAAATTATAGTTATATCCAAATGAAAGTTGTATAAGAAATTATAATTATATTCAGCACTTGTCTTAGCAATAACAATTTATGTAGTCATAATAATGCAAACATCGACTGTTACTTAAAACAAAATTGTTATATAACTATAATGGAGTAGGAATGAAAAAGAGTTAAATACTCATTGGCCAATATCAAGACTTTAATATTTAATGTCATAAATTGGTAAATCGGGGAATTAAAGATAGTATGTATATTGTGCAATCCCTCCTATTACCCCACCATCTCTTTTCTGAAGGTATTGTCTCCCCACAGGCTGAACCACCATCCTTACCTCCACCATTTTGTCAAGTTCCCCAAATGGCTGGAGTTATGATGAAGTCCACCTGTATGGCCCACACCCCCCACATGCGAAGCACATTCATACTGGGTCACCTTTCCACTCCTGGACTTCAGTGGAATGCCACATCACAGGGAGTGGGGTAGGTCTTCCCCAGTGACCACCAGGGGCCAGATGACATGATACCCACGTATGAAAGAGTGAATGTCCCATGGAGTGAACTCTGACTCAAGGGAAAAAGGAGACAGGAGGAAGCCAAACAGATCAATTATCCTTCCTTTTTCCCATCCCCACAGTATTTTGGGACAGGGTTCCTCCTCACAGGCCATGTGGAGAAGTTCACATGCGGAGGTGATGTGATGGCTAATCTCCAGTGGTGACACATTACATGGCATTGCTTTGTGCTTTTGTTGCTGACTTCCCTTTTTCCTCACCTTCACCTTCCTGGGCTTATGCCACACAAGGATCAAAACACTGATTCTTGACTTTATCTGTTTTTGGAGGATCTAGGCTAAGACAGATAATTTTAAAATATAAAGATATATACTCAAAGAAATAGCTGCCCCTGGTGAGTGAAACTGAAGTATAGGGAAGGTGAGGTAGATTATTACTTTCCATTGTAAGCCTGATTTTAAAAATTATTGCCATATATTACTTTCATAAAATAAAAATTTAAAAGCTAATATATTGTAACTACCATTATATGCATTTTAGATTGCTCACATACCTTTCAATAAGTTTTCCCCACAGATTGGAGGAATAAGCTAACAATTATTTTAGTATCATAATAATGTTGTGACATAAACCTCTGCATTCATACACATTTTATAGATTTTTCAGGAATAAAAAACCCTTTTATGAAAAGTGAAGGAAGATGTCACCTTCAGATCAATACCTCTTTGTATCCTGCTTAAAGTGCGATATTCTTGAAATGGCAGCAATTGCTTCCTAACAGAATAGCAATAAGCCAATCTATAGACTCATCTTAATGAATAATAGAGGAAAGAGAAGCAGCTAAAAAAAAACCATTTTATTTTTATATTGAATGCCTTTTGAAAAATGGAACTGAGGGTGGAATTAATGATTTAATTAAACCACTTAATGTTTTATTAAAGTCAATATGGCCTAGAGTTCCTGCGCAATCATCAATTTATCAATAAAACTTCATATTTGTTTTTGCCAAAGAATTTATATTTATTGTTAGACATGCCTGTATTACAGAGATCTAATTGTTTTCAGAAAATTATATATGCCCTTGTATTCCAAAACCCTTCCATTAGAGGAGCACAAATTTCTACTAAAAAAAAAAAAGTCAAGTCAGGCTCTGAAACCATGATTTATTCAGCTTGGTTACTACTCTCCACAAGGAGTTCTATTTCTGCTCTATTCAGCAGAATATCTGCTCAGCTTTTACAGTGAAGGAGGGGCTCAAGGTCACCAATGCAAAACCCACCTGAGGTGGATGCCTCCTGCAGGACGCACTGAAGCACCAAAGGTAATTTTCTCACCAAAACCTGTTAGTTCCTTCCCTTTCTTTGGAGTATGTCTTTTCTTATCCCTAACTCCCCCAGTTCTACATCCAATATCAATTTATTTATTAGTCACTGAAATTAAATGGCCAGTTAAAGTGCAAAGTGGATAAGGAGAGGCCTCCAAGATAATTTACAAATGCTAACCTGTCTATTTTCATTTGAAGCTTTAAGATTAGATGAAAAAGGTTCCAGAAGAAATAGGAAGAACATGGAAATGCAAAACCAAAGAAAGAAATGTGATCCAACATGTGTGTTCCCTGCCACACCAACTTTCTACTTATATGGCCTCACTTACATAGCTTCATTTATAAGACCCAGGATAGCATGAGATTACAGACCAATCAGTTATGAGAGAGATAGATTCATGCCCACACCAGTCCTATTAATATCTTTTGCTTTGGTCTGTGTATTGCTAGAGGGGAACTTTCCAGACAAAAGCTGTCTTTTAACCAGAAAGGAGTATCTGTGCCTGTAATGCTGAAGTCTGTGTTCACAGATCAAAGCCTCTCTTAGTGGATCACGTTCCCACCCTCTCTTAGAGTCACTGTCTTCTCTGGACCCTCTTTTAAAGCAAAACACAGACACACAGGAGAATGTTTTAGTCAAATTTATGATACACATGCTTCACGTCTACCCAATGTTACAGGTTCATTTTCTCACACTTTAGCCTAATGAATTTTTATGACACTTATATGGTTCAAATTAATTTTTTTAAATCCACAAGTTTCAAATGATTTGTTTTCCTACCAGATACTGACCAACTGGGTTGACTTACTTTATACTGCAGTTGGTGTGCCTGGAGGTATATGTATATGCTTTTAACTGTCCCAGATGGCTGTCTTTGCCTATATCCCCCCACTCAGTCTTCTCCTACACCATTTGTCCCTTTATGTGTTTTTTGTTTTTTAATTCTCTGCCCAGTGTTTCCAAACCTTATTCTTGCCCTGATTGCTGAAATATGGGTTGGGTTTCTTTTTTTCAAGCATGATTTTCTTCTAAGGAATGGCTGATAGAGAAATAGAAGATTAGTAGTGCCATCTCAGGGTTTTAATACTGGCATTTTAATACACTGAACTTTAATATATATTATATATAGACAGAATATATACACATACACACACAAACAAATATAGTTTCAGTTAATGATCTTTTTCCCTAGAACGCAGACACATATAATTTTAAATAAAACTGCATTAGAAATTCATGCATGCATTCTTTTAAGGAAGGAAGGGAGAAGGAAAGGGAAGGAAGGAATTGAAATTTTCTTGAACAACCACCAACCTCGTTTCTCATTTCTCCTCTTTATTTTCTGTCCCACAGGCAACTCCCCCACACCAGGCAAACAGTAGCACAATATACATAATTTTCTTTCAAAATTTTTATACTTATATGTACCCAGAAATAGCACACTGTACATATCCTTCTGCCACTTGCTTTTTTATTCAACAATAAGTTTTGAGCTGTGTCCCTAGTGATTTATATAGATCTGGGGCACTGTCATTCATATTTTTGTCAAAAATGCCCTCACGTCTTTGGCCCCATGACTTGCTAAGGGAATAGCGCTACTTGCTAAGTATATAGGGACAAGTTCACTACTCTATCCAACAGTAAGTCCCCTCAGTAATATATTCACCATCATTAATTAATAGAAGTGCAATTTTACAATAAATTCAAGATTTAAAGCCAAAATGAAAAGCTTTTAGAAAATTAAAATAATTTTATACTTTAAAGAAGCATTTTTCCAGCTGACTAAATTAAGGCACTATGAAAGTTCAATCTAAAAATACTCCTTGGCTTTGAATCTGTTGCCTTTTCTTGTGTTTAGAAATTAGATACATTCTTTTTCCCCAAAAAAGCTCTTGCCAAAGTGTATTTTCCTCTGAAAGAGTTAAATAAATGTCAATAGGCAGGCTAGCTCCCTTGATAATATTTCCTTCACTCAGATTATCTATTTTGGGTGAAGTTTTACATACAGAGATGCTCTCACTCTTCTTGACACATTTCCAGAAAATATGCAAATAAGGCTCATCTTCTTCTAAAGCCTTTTACTCCACTGATGTGCAATAGCTAACACTCCTCCCCACTGCCCTAACGCCTCACTGTCTCTTTTTTTAATCCTTTCAGAAAAGGAAAGTTGCTTTTAAGAAGTTATTTCCTTTCATCCCTCATCCTTGTCCTACCACTGTGCTTCAGGAATTGTTTTCCTACTATCGACCTAGTTTTCTATTTGTTTTGCTTCTTTAAATGCTCCTTCTGGACCCACTGTACTACCTAGAATTTTAATGAAAACTTCCAGGAAAGGCATCTGTGTGCTCAAAGATGACAGCGTACGTGTATCAGAAGGATGGTGGATCTCTTGATACCCACCTCGGCCCCAGGTTCAGGTCCCTGCCTTACACCCAGCCTTTGCTGATCAATTATTCTCCTCTGCTACTGTTTGAGACTTCTCACCTGACACATCCAACACTGTCTCCTCCTTCTTTCTTCCCACTGGCCCAAATTCAGTCTCAGCCATGAAACAAAGTATTTCTATCCATAAATGCAGGTAAGTTTACTGCATGGTGTCATTTTAGGAACCATAAAACCTAACCTGGCTACCCCATTGGAAAGTAATGCTGCTTTTCTCTATCAGCAGAATAAAAATCGGCATTTATTGATGAGAAATAAAGAAGCACAGTGAATGAAAAAGCAAATTCATCAACTATTGAAAATTATACCATTTCCATACAATTAGACACTCTGGTTGGTCCATTTCCCTCAAATGTTTTCTGCCCCTTTTCCGTCTGTTTTCTACTTCAGAATACTTTTCTCTAACCCTTCTACAACATTAACTTGAGTGACCTGAAGGTTAAAGCCTGCAGGTATTAAAAGAAGAATTGCCAGTCATGCAAGCTGCCAAAAGCCAGCTCATCCAGATACTCTGGAGAATTTGGCACTGGAAACAAAGCAACATGACCTTTCTGTTTTGGGACATCACTCATTCTACCTACTTTTCCCAGTTCTGCCAGGAATTCATTGATGAAAGCCGATGACATCTGAGATAATACCTGGTCAGACTCACCTTAAGCCCATGGAGGATTTATCTTTGTTTCTACCAACTGTACAATAAGATTTTAAAAAAGCATTCTTTTTTTTTACACTGTATCATGATTTTTATTAAGTTCTACTTTTTTTTAAAACTTTATTATTATTATGCTTTAGGTTTTAGGGTACATGTGCACAATGTGCAGGTTTGTTACATATGTATCCATGTGCCATGTTGGTGTGCCGTACCTATTAACTCATCATTTAGCATTAGGTATATCTCCTAATGCTATCCCTCCCCCCTCCCCCCACCCCACAACAGTCCCCAGAGTGTGATGTTCCCCTTCCTGTGTCCATGTGTTCTCATTGTTCAATTCCCACCTATGAGTGAGAACATGCGGTGTTTGGTTTTTCGTCCTTGCGATAGTTTGCTGAGAACGATGGTTTCCAGTTTTATCCATGTCCCTACAAAGTACATGAACTCATCATTTTTTATGGCTGCATAGTATTCCATGGTGTATATATACCACATTTTCTTAATCCAGTCTATCGTTGTTGGACATTTGGGTTGGTTCCAAGTCTTTGCTATTGTGAATAGTGCCGCAATAAACATATGTGTGCATGTGTCTTTATAGCAGCATGATTTCTAACCCTTTGGGTTTATACCCAGTAATGGGATGGCTGGGTCAAATGGTAAAATAGCACATTCTTAATTGTCTGTATTTATGTATATTCTCCGGAAAAACTGTTATGTAAGCAGATTTTCTTTAAACATGCATCCAAAGGAAATTCCCAAGTCGATCAGTTCATACTGAGAGAATACAAACTTATTTAATATCAACCTAAGTAAAATCCACTGGAGAAGATAAGTGTGTCGCTTAGAATTACAGATTGTATTCTCTAGTAAAAGTTACATAAATTAGGCCTTAAAAAGTTACTTTGGATCATGTGTACTTTTATTACTCTCTATCTGGATAGATAATTGGATGTTATTGATCATCCCTCATTTTCTAGAATGAGCGTTCTTAGTGTCAAGAATAAAAATGGATGTATGTACATCAAGTCTTTTTCCATGTAATGCTGTCTCTGTGTCAAGGAGAGTAAATTGTGGTAAATCTCTGATGTCTGGATAGCCTAACACTAGGATGAGAACACTGAACTTGCTCAACACTAAACTTGTCATCTTTCAAACACAATATCTCATGTAACCCACTCCCAATCCCAACCACTGGAAATCTGCCAGCAAGTCTGGGTAGGTATTTTAGGATGTTTTTATTGAAGGCCACATCCTTCTTCTTCTTACTGTCATTGCTCCCATCTAGACCCTCACGGTTTCAGTTTCTATTAGATTAGCAGCCTCTCACAGTCCATTCTCTGCCTGACTGCTGATAAATCTTCCATTTAAAATGCCATGTGTGTCATGTCACGTTCTTCTGAAGCCTCTGCTCTCCAGCAGTGGTAGGCAGCAAAGGGCTCCCAAATATGTCCGTGCCAGATATTGTGACATGTCATATCATAGGACAAATACATTTTGCATGTATAATTAAAACTACAGATTTTTAAATGGGGAGATTATCCTGGATTATCCTGGTAGATCCAGTTGGATCACATGAGCCATTGTTAACAGAGAACTTTCTCCAGCTGGAAGCAGAAGAAATACAGCAGAAGAGAAAGTCAGAGAGATTCAAAACATGAGAAGGGCTCAACTCACCGTTGCTAGTTCAATGATGGAAGGCAAGGTGACAAGGAATACATCTCTCCTTTCACCACTGTCAATCCTGCATGACGGCCTCAAGGCTCTCCCTATCTACCCCTGCTCCCCTCAGAGGACCTGAAGGAGCTCAAAGAGGGTACCAGGTGACAGCCAGCAAGAAAACAAACCTCAGCCTTATGACTGCAAAGAACTGAATCTTGCCAACAATCCAAAAGATTTTAGAAGTGGATTCTCCCTTAAGGCCTCCAGCTAAGAGCCCATCCCCGCCAACACCTTGATTTCAATCTTATGGGACCCAGAGGACTCAGACTTCGGAGCTACAGAGCTGTGAGGTACACCTGTGTGCTGTTTTAAGCAGATATGTGTATGGTAATTTGTTATGACAACAATATAAAACGATTGCACCAATGAATCCACCCAAACTCTCCTTCTACTATTCAAGACCCGTCATAATCTAGGTCTACTCAACTAATCCCACCTAGTTTCCCTCTGCTTACCAACAGAGGCTTTCTATTTCTTCCAGGCCAGGTTTTGCTTTGTACACAGGGCTTACATTCTTTGAAAAAGAAAAAAAGTGAGTAATGACTAAACAGTATAAATTGCAAAGTGTGTGGTAGACACAGACAGGTGCTGTCCAGATCCTTCTTCAAGGAAGGACTTGCTGCCCAGCTGCAGGGAATGTGGTCAGCAGACAGCTCCAGCTGTCATCTCTTTCAGGATCCACTCCAGCTGCAAAGAGCCACCTTTCTCAAGGTCGTACTTTTCTCAAGGAAGTCTGTACCTGGTAACTGAGTGGGGAAGAGATGTAGAGACTCAGCCATTTTAGCTCACCGGAAGACACTCTGACAGGCAGTATTTGCTCCAGAGCTCCCCAAAGGGTTGACAAAAGCTATAGGAGGCCCACATTGCAGTTTGACTTCTTCCTCTGCCCAATCCTGCTTCCCACTTTCTTTCATAGGTTAATCCTAATAAACTCCATCTCAGCATCTGCTTCTGGAGAACTCACTAAGTGATAAAGTAATAAGTACTAACAGGAAAATAAGGCAGGTTAAAGAGAGAGTGTCTGGAATATCAACCCAGAGGAGATACAATACGAAAAATTCCACATGCTGCAAAGACTCAGAAAAGCCATATTAAAAAAAAGAAAAGACAAACTACTTTTAAAAGTATGGCTAAGACTGTAAAAAAAATAAGAGATATCCCTAAACTGGAAAAACAAAGGTGAAATTGAAAACGAAAATAGTAACAGTGCAAGCTGACATGGAACAAGATAAGGGTAGTTGGACCTGGATATAGGACTTAATAGCTAGGGGCTTTGGGTTTAATACACACAGAGGGACAGCAGAAAAGAGGATAGGCCCATATGAAGTGGAACTTGAATCTGAGACTCTGCATAAACCCGAAATCCTAAAAGAGCTGCATCCTCAGTGGAAGAAAGATTGGAAAAATTTAAGCCATCTGCCAATGAAACTACAGGGAAGCTTGGTTCTGTCATGGGTAGGAAAAATAAATATCCCATATGCTCAAGATTGTACTACACATGAGTTTTGAGTTCCAGTTGAGTGGTATAATAATTTATAAGCTAAGAATTAAGGAAAGTATATTCTGAGCCAAAAGTATCTCTAGAGAATCAGGCAGCAGCAAATAAATCTTCCCTGTATTGCCTTAGAAAAAAATATCAGTGGAATATAAGTTCACAAAGTTATGACATGTTAGAAAACTTTCCAAGATGAGTGAGAGGTATACAAATTATAAAATAAACAATTAAAATGGTTAAAAAAGAGCATAGAAAATATAAGAAGAGATTAAGAGACTGAAAAAGAGTATTATACAGATTTGAAAAACAAATATAACCTCTAAAACTGAAAAATGTAATCATTGAAAGTAAAAATTTGATGGTTAGGTTAAACAGAACTGAGGAAAGAATTAGCTTGAATATGGGTCTGAGATATTTTTCTAAGGCTGTGGAAGCCATGGAGGTGTGCCACTCACATATCCTTTCAAGATAATTTGTTGAGAAGAAAATATTTGACTGACAGCCCCAGCTACTGAATCTTTGGACTTCCTTCCTTTACTCTGAGGTCTAATCTCAGGGGTACCAGAGCCAGATCATTCTTGTCCAATAGGAAATTCTTCTGCTGGGTAACGTTTGCTCAGAACTCCTCATTATCCTAACCAAAACCTTCTCAGAACTGCATTGAAGTCCAAGGTTCTTCC
Organism: Nomascus leucogenys; assembly: GCF_006542625.1. NCBI lineage: Eukaryota > Metazoa > Chordata > Mammalia > Primates > Hylobatidae > Nomascus > Nomascus leucogenys. The sequence goes on along the minus strand of NC_044382.1, from coordinate 111,498,708 downwards.
TGCTCAATTTCCTTCCATCTCTTCTTTCACCACTGTCAATCCTGCATGGTGGCCTCAAGGCTCACCCTATCTACTCCTGCTCCCCCTTTATTTCCTCTAATAAATCTCTTGCATATCTAATCATGTCACGGTTTCTGCTTCTTAGAGAAACCAAACACACAAAAATAGAACTGACACAACCAAGCAACATAAGCATTGAATATGAGATGTAGTAATCAACATTAGGACATCTAATAGCCCTTTTATTGATGATGCCAAAAAGTTTGCCAGAGAGTTTGATTACATTTATATTTTCCTAAGAATGCGTGTTAAAATTTTAAGGAAAAGTCCTTAAAGATTATAATAAAGTGTATAATTAGAAACCCAGAAGAAAAGGATAAAGAAAGTTTTGTAATTTAATGGAAGCATAAAAGAAGACAAACTAAAACAAGAAGAAGATCAGACAATGAAATTAAAAAGCACAATTTCGGATGGCAGAGAAATCCAAGTAAAGTAGTAACCAGAATAAAACTGTAATTTAAACTGAGGCTATTTACATAGCTTATTAGAAATCCACCTCTATATGGTAACAAGGAAAACACTCAACCCTAAGGTCCCCACCAAGAATAGAAACTAAAATGATGTAGAAAGTTATTCTAAGAAAATACTTCCTAGAAGTGGGATTACATTTTTGGCTGGGTATGGTGGCTCATGCCTGTAATCCTAGCACTCTGGGAGGCCAAGGTAGGCAGACCACATGAGGTCAGGAATTCCAGACCAGCTTGACCAACATGGTGAATCCCCGTCTCTACTAAAAACATAAAAATTAGCTGGGCATGGTGACATGTACCTGTAGTCCCAGCTACCTGGAAGACTGAGGTGGGAGAATAAATCGCTTGAACTTGTGAGACGTAGGTTGCAGTGAGCCGAGATCATGGCACCATTGCACTCCAGTCTTAGCAACAGGACCAGACCCTATCTTTAAAAAAAAATGGGGTTACATTTTTAATATTAGGAAAAAAAGCTTTAAGATTGTTTAAAAGTATTACATGGAAAAGGAGGAGCATTTGAAAATGATAAAAAGAATTCACTGTAAAAGCTGAACCTGTAAGCACCTAGCGAGACAGCTTGAAAATACATAAACAAAAACATGAGAAAAAAATGTTCAAGAGAAATAAAATAATCATAATGAGAGAATTTTATACAACTCTCTCAGAATTGAGAAATCAAATGAATAAAAAATTTGAGGACAGAAGATTTAAATATCACAATAGATTTATATAATATCCAGTACTATTAGAGAACATCTATTCTTTCTAACTAGACGTGGAAAATTTACAAAAACTAATCAAATAAAACACAACTCAGCAAAGCTTAAACACCAAACACTGACATAATACAGACCTCATTCTCTGAGCAAAATACAATTAAATTAGAAATCAGCAAAAAATAACCCCCAAATTCCATGCATTTGAAAATCTTAAAAGTTTTAAATATGTTGTTCAAATATTAAAGCACAATGAAAATTTGAAAAAAAAAATTGGAGTTGAATGGCAACTTTTAATATACTATATATCAGAATTAGATACAGCTGATGTCATACTTCAGAAGAATTCACAATCTTAAATTCACATATAGAGGGGATAGAGGGATTGAAAATAATGAGTTAAGCATTCAACTCAAGAAGTCAGTATAAAATTTAAAAAGTAAACCCAAATGAAGTAAAAGTATATAACAGAGAAAAGAGACTAAATGGGTGGTATGAAGTGGGTATTTTAGACACGATGGTGAGAAATAGCTTCTCTAAGGAGATGACATTTGGACAGAAACTTGCAAGAAGGAAAAATTTAAGATATTGATAACATATCTTTGATAATCAATTATATGCACATTTTGCTTTCTGCTGTACCACAGAAGGGGACAGAAAATTTTCTTGCCAGCCTGCCGTTCATAGCAGGTGCATATATAGAGTGGAAAAATTATCTCTTGGCTCATGCATCTCCAATCTCTTGCCTCATGCATCCTCCCTAAGGGATAAAGTCATAGATGCTGTAAGTGTTAGGAGAATAGATCCCTCAAGGAAAGGATGATGACAGAGTGTGTGAAGGGATTTCATTGTCCTGAAAACTGGAGAAGCCTTCAGTTCTGTCACCCAGTTCACAGTGAGAATAAGCATCTGCATCTTGTGTCCCAGTCCATACAACACTGCATAAGAGGAGAGGAGGGTCATCCTGGCCTCCTCACAGCAAGTAGGACTGCCCTCACAGGTGCAACACCACAGGCCACTAAGAGGCTTGTGCTCCCAGCTCAAAGGTAGCTTTTACTTATCACCTTTGCCTTTCATACCCATTGATCATCCCATCCAGGTTAGGCTGATTACTCACATTCTCCCAACAGATGATCCTCCCCCTACTCCTCACAGTCACATCATTGTCACCAGTGCAGGTCATCCACCATCACCCAGGCTTTTATGCCCCACAGCGCTCTAGCTCCACTAATGGGCTCCAACATTTCACACCTGCCAGCCTTCAGAAAATCCACCCATGCACTCCCTATCACATCACTCTACTTCTGTATTAATAGATAGCCATTTATCAATCTGATCATTTTGTTTATATAGTTTTATGACTCTTCCCTGCCTCTACCATGGGAATATAATCTCCATGAGAGCAGGGATGTTCTCAATCTTGTTAATTACCATATGTTCAGGTCTCAGCAGTGCCTAGCAGGTTGTGGGAACTTAATAAATATTTTTGAATAGTTGAATTGAGTAATGAATGAATTTCTCCCGATATGCCCAGGAAATCTTCTCTCCATATGAAGGTAAGAAGAAAGATCATTAGCACGAATGTCCATTCTGTAGTACGATCCTGCCATTTTAGAGTGTGTAAGTGACTGTAGAGATACTGTTGTACAGCTCCCTCATATCCGTCTTTCCCTGTCACATGAGAATCATGTGCCTGCTATGCTGGCCCCATGCCCAGATTCAAAGGATTACATATTACATCGATTTTAGCTGGGGCAAGATGCCAGCCAAGGACCATTTGGGAAGAATTTCCCACAGTAGGCAGAAAGTGACACCTCAGATGCAAGCTTAAGCTGCTCTCAGCAGCAAGTGATGCTAAACAGTCTCCATTTGTGACTGCACTGTGGGAGAGTACACCTGGGCATTCTGGAACATGACATCAGCAGCCAAAACAGCTTTTTATTTAAACTCCAACTCAGGCAAACCTAGGAAATCCACTCACGCAGCAAGAAACTTCTTGGACCTTGTTAGTAGCTGACAGTTTGCAGCCCCTAATTACTCCATGCCTCCTTGAAGGGTTCTCTCTGGCATTTGCTTACTTCAAAGTTGCCAAAAAGTTTAACAATCAGCAATGCTCAGGTCACTTTATTCACAGAGGTGAGCTTTTGGTTTTTCAGCAAAGGTGTATGTAGAGCCAAAAAAATAAAATGGTAATCGAGAAAAAATGGCCATAGAATGGAAATGTTATCTTAACCAACAATTACCCAGCCAAATATTCAAACTATGGCAAAAAAACTAATTCTAATACTTAATGAGTAATTTGGCAGAAATTGCTAAAGGCTGAATTTTAATAGGTAAAGCTATCGGAGTTCCAACCAACCCAGCTAACTTTTATTGAACAGCATAAGACCAGTCATAAGAGGCTTAATGGTAATACCTGACCTAGCTTTTCCATCACCTTACATTTTGCTTCTTCCAGAAAAAAGAACCTTCTCTGACTCTTCCAAGACCAAAATGTCCCTGATATTTTTTTAATGGAAATTGACTCTTGCTACTTTTTATGAACTCATTTGTTTCCTCAATAACATATAAGCTCCTTAAATATGAGGATCATGCCTTGCTTTTCCATTATGTTCCTAGGGCTTAGCACATTTCCTGGAATAGAATGGGTGCTAAATAAGTGCATTTGGTTGAATGGATGGATGGACAAAAGGAGTAGTAAATGAACCAGAGTAAGCAAGATAGCAGCAAGAGGAAAAACCAAACTGTTTTCCCTCTACTCACACACCACTTAACAAAACCCTTCTGACATCAGATGTGTGGAAGTATTTCCACGTACACCAACTAAGCAATTCTTCAGCAGACACCAAAGGTTGTCCTCTAATCAATCCGATTATGACACTACCCACTTAGAGATAGCATCAGATCCCACAGGTTATGGCCTCAGTCCTACAAGGCTGCCTCCACTTCAGATGCCAGTCACAAGTCCCAGGTTGTGACCTATGATGGGCTATAAACCCAGGATTCCCATAACCCTTTCCTGGATTAGATTAATTTGCTAGAATGGCTCAGAGAACTCAGGGAAATACTTTATTCATACTTAGTTTATTAATAAATAATATAATAAAAACCCAGGTGAACAGCCAGATGAGGAGATACATAGGGCAAGATCTTGAAGGATCCTGAGTGTGGAAGCTTCTGTCCCCACTCAGTGAGGTGCAGCACCTTCCTGGCACTCAGAAGTGTTCACTAACCTGGAAGCTCTCTGAATACCATAGTTCAGGAACCTTTATAGCAGTTTAGTCACATAGGCATGATGGGTTATCAACCATTTCCAGCCCTTCTCTCCTCTCCAGAGAATAGGGATGGGGCTGAAATCTCCAAGCTTATAGTAATGGCTTTGCCTTTCTCGTGAGAAGCTTCCATCTAGGAGCACACCAAGAGTCTCTCCATTAGAGCAAAAGATGCTCCTATAACTCAGGAAATTGTGAGCTCTGTGTCAGTAACCAGGGCAGAGATTAAATATTAGAACAAAAGATTCTTCTAGCGCCCTTACTGCTTAGGAAATTCTAAGGGTTTTAGGACCTCTGTACCAGGAACTGGGGGCAGAGACCAAGAGATATTTCCTATTATTTCATTGGCAGACACCTCAAGTACCTTGTATCACAAACCACCTCTGATTTTAGGACAGCTGTGGTGTATAATATATGAAAGCTTAGATGAAACCATCTCTCCTCACCCTGCCTCAAACATAATCTGTATTTTTCTGCTTAGGGCCTCTCTGATACTGCAGGAGCCTATTTTGTCTGTTTGGGTATAGTCCACAAGTGCAGGGGAGTTACCTTCTCAGAGAAATCCTCAGCCAAGGAGGGGCAAGGGCTAGTGGATGGACGCCCCAGCTTCCTGCCTGTCTTCCAGGCAGACAAGTCTCAGGAGCATTCTGAGCATGTCTCATCAAGCCCAGCAGAACTGAGCCCCTACTGTCTACAGCAATGCCCTTGATACCACAGCCTTAGGCTGGCTTTCACTCTTCTCATTCCTGCATGCTACTTCCTGGGATTATCTCCCAATAAACTGCCTGCACCCAAGTCCTTGTCTCAGGCTTTACTTTCTCGGAAACCCAATGTGTCATAATATGAGACTCTCAAGTTGAGAAGAATGTCTAAGGACCTAAATGATGTAAGACATGACAGGCTCAGGAAACGTACATGAGAACATATTGTATCACATATTCCACCACTGAATAAAATAACAAAGGGGCAAGCACTGAACATAGTGTTAGATCATAGCAAATGCTAAAGCATTCCCTCTTTTTTGGTTAATTTCAATCCTCCCTGCATTGCTTCCTCTAGAGGCTGTGTGGGGACCCAATCAAAGACATTGGCCTCTAAGCTACTCCCACCAACTTCATTCTTTTCAAAGTTCCCACATCAATAATTCTTTATTGGCACTAAGGCACCTTCATAAAAATCCAATTGTTTTCCTAAGAAGGAGCCATTGTTTTCCTGCCACCCAAAAAAGAAACTGAAGAGGCAGACAGAAGAAAGGCCAGAGTTTGGATAGAGTTCATAATTGCATAAATCAGTGTTCTCCAGGGAGACAGAATCCATAGAATATAGGTATACAGATAGATATAGATACCTGAGAGGGGATTTATTAGGGGAATTGGCTGACATGATTCTGGTGGCTGAGAAGTCCCACAACAGGCCATCTGCAAGGTGGAGAACCTCAGGATGCAGGTACTGTGGCTCAGTCCAGGTCAGAAAGGCTCAGAACCAAGGAAGCTAGTGGTGAAACTCTCAGCACAAGGCTGAAGGCTTGAGAGTCGAGGTAGGAGGCAGGACACCACACTGATTCAAGTCCCAGAGTCCAAAGACCAAAGAAACTGGAGTTCTGATGTCCAAGCGCAGGAGAAGAGCGTCCCAGCTCCAGGATAGAGAGAGGAAATTGCTTTTCCTCTGCCCTTTTTGTCCTGTCTTGGCTTCCAGCTGATTGAATGGTGCCCACCCCCCCCCCCCCCCAATAAAGGCAGATCTTCCCCACTCAGTCCACTGACTCACAAATACATCTCCTCTGGAAATACCCTCACAGACACACTCAGAAATAATGCTTTACCATCTCTCTAGACATGCATTAATCCAGTCAAGTTGACACTAAAATTAACCATCTCAATAGCAGAAAGTGCCTCTTAGACAGGGCAGATGTGGGACCACTACAGAACAGAGGATGGAAACTATTTACTTCATTCTTTCACCCAAGAACAGCCTTACTACTGAATACACAGGCCTATGTTCTGAAGCTACAATACTGTCTGGGCTGGGGAAATGCTCCTTATTGACAACATTAGGCTTATCAGGAAAGCTTTTCCATGTGTCAGATCTCAGCTTCTCCTGCCCCACCACACACACACCTCCTTAAGCTGGAGAAGTTAATGAAGTTCACTCAATTCATAGGACTCTGGGAAAGCAACTGAGTGCATTGTGAAGTATCAATCCAGCCAAGAGAGCTACCAATCCACATATAGTGTCCCATACCATTTTCCAGTGAAGTTTCAGCTGTGTATACATTAAACCACTTTAGTCATACAGCTAATCAATTAGTTGTAGTTACTCTATTCATCCTACGTCCAAAAGGAATTTAAATTAGCCATAACGTAAGAGGCCTCAATATTATTTAATCAAGGATAAAAGCACAGGAAACACATGATAGAAAGACCCAGGCTAAGACCTTCAATAATTGAACAAAAGACTTAAGCTGTGAGTTTCCTGGTAGCCAAGGCAAAAAAGAGAAATGATGGATTAGATAACCTTCATTATCAAAATTTGAAATGCTTAATCTAGAATGAAAAACAGTTTTGTGTTCTGAACCACACAACAAGATTTTGTCTTCACATGTTTACATTTCCTATAAAGGTGTCCTTCATGTAGCCTTTTTATATCAACCTTCAAAAAGGCTTAGAGCATAAGTTTAATTATTGTTCCAAAGAGACATTCCAAAGTGATATTGAAGACAATTTAAAGAAAAATTATACTATTTTTGTTTTTTAAATGAAAATAGGTATAATCCCATGTTAATAAAATGTACAGATCATCCTTTTCTCAGAATAGAACCTAATCAGAATATGTAATGCTTACACTACTTTTAAAAAAAACATTCCAGCATAAATTCCCTTTGTGAATGACTCCTCCCCACACGATGAGAAATTGATGAAATTATCAATAATTATACTACCAATAACTAAACTCCTTGACAATAGAGGTGGGTATCTAAACCAAACTAGACTAATGAGGCTTAAGCTCCTACAATTTTTTTTTTTTTTTTTTTTTTGAGACGGAGTCTCGCCCTTTCACCCAGGCTGGAGTGCAGTGGCGCGATCTCGGCTCACTGCAGGCTCCGCTCCCCGGGGTTCACGCCATTCTCCCACCTCAGCCTCCCGCGTAGCTGGGACTACAGGCGCCTGCCACCTCGCCCAGCTAATTTTTTGTATTTTTAGTAGAGACGGGGTTTCACCGTGTTAGCCAGGATGGTCTCGATCTCCTGACCTCGTGATCCGCCCGCCTCGGCCTCCCAAAGTGCTGGGATTACAGGCGTGAGCCACCGCGCCCGGCAGCTCCTACAATTTGAATTTTAAGCAGAAACACACAGAGCTGAAGGAAATTGTGGCTGAATCCTTTGGAGAGCCGTACTAGACCCACAGAGACAGCTCCCATGCTCCTCCTGCCATCATTCTAGAAGCTTCCCTGTGTCTACACATCCCAGTGCCTAAGTGTTCACCCTTTCCAGCTCCATGAGTCACCTATATAGGATCCAGTTTTTAAATTCGCCCTTTTATTGGCTTCAGTTGCTGAGTCAGTTTTCCTTTTTTATAAATAAAAATTGTTAACTGATAAAATTCTATTACTAGAAATCATGTTCCCATTCCAGTAAAAGTGTGGGAAACTTCCCTAGAGTAATACCCCTGGTATTTCTCCACTCTCTCACTCAATCCTCCTGATGGAGTAAACGATCGGCCTGGTGATTCTGGGAGAAGGAACTGACATGCCCAATTCAGAGCTTCTGGGTCCCTCTCTCCTTCAGAGCCAGACAATCTGCAGTAAGCACTGCTGAAGAGAGACCTAGGTTTGTCTTAGCTCTACCAGTGTTTTTAATCCCTTCAATTTAGTGTTACCAAGCACATGTGGCTTCCATGTGAGTTTTGTGTTCCTCTCCACTTTGTATCTGCATAATAAATCTGAGTCTTTTCACATGTCTCCTGTGACCCGCTGCCTCTTTCTCCTCTCCCCTCCTCTCTATGTGTACGTGTGTGGGGTGCATGGGCATGTGGCACGTCTCACATGGTGTGCTGTGTGTGTGTTCTAACTTAGATGGGAGGGAATAGTGTTATTTATTAGGCACATCAAACCCCAAATAGAAAGCAGTGGCCATTTTTAATATGTGGAAAAATTTGGGAAATGAACTGAAAACTTCAGAAATGAATAATGATGGACTGGGAAATATACATAATATGTTCACATACTGATTCTAAATTCAGTGTTTAGGGATCTAGGCAGAAAAAATATGACAAGTGAGAGATAAGCTTCAACTGCAAGTTAATTTTACTTGTTTTGTGACTGTGAGAATGTCATGGTCACAACATCTCTCATTTTCTCTTCTGTTCTTGCTTATCAAAAGGAAGAGTGGTTATAAGAACTCAGACTTGATAGACAGTGTTCTCAGAATTGTAACTACGACTGTTAAAAGAACAAACACTGAGTTATTATGTTGGTCGTTGTAAGATCTGTGAATGGGTTTTGATAAATTCTAGATTGTGTATCTTCTGTGTAAATGTCCCAGAAGGGTTCTTATTCTAAAAACAAGACTCTTTTTTTTTTTCAGTTATTAGATTTTAATTTTTTTTTTTATTATACTTTAGGTTTTAGGGTACATGTGCACAATGTGCAGGTTTGTTACGTATGTATCCATGTGCCATGTTGATTTCCTGCACCCATTAATATATCATGTTCAAATTTATTGCATTTTGGTATGTGTTTCTTGTCATCTTAATGTATTTTCACACCAGCCATGTGTAAGCATTTTTATTTCTTAGTATCATTGCTAGCACATGGTATAACAGCACTTTTTGTATTTCTCATATTATTTTTGAGACAGTATATATTTAAGTTTACTGGCCATTTCTGTTTTCTCTTTTGTGAAATGACTACCAATCTTCCTAGATTAAAATCCTGACTCTCAACTGAAAAAAAAAAAAAAAAAAAAAAAACAAGACTCTTAGTGAGTAACTATATTTACATAGTGATCAAAAGAAGTAGTGATCAATAAAATTTGCAATGGCTGATGTTTGGTGTAAAAAACGCAAATTTTACTCTAGTCTTGGTATTTAGATCTTCCACTTTTACAGACAGTACTGATTAATATTATTGACTAAATGAATAAAATAATAAATGATGTAACAAGTGCTGTAGTATAGTCTGTGCTGTCAATATTCTTTTGCCTTTGCAAAAATTAGTTCCTTGATTTACAAAGTTAAATGTAGTTGCCAGGGTAGTCACATATGTACAAGTCTTATAAATTTGAGCCTGCAAAGTTAGTATAGATACTGCAATTTCTCCAGATTTTTTTTAGTGATTAATCATTTTAGCGATTTCATTGAAAAATATGAGATATCTTAGGGTTTTGGGTAGAATGTGTAACAAATGAAAGATTTGGGGACAGAGTGATCTCAAGTCAAATCACTAAGTGCTTTGAGACCTTGGTTTGATGAATTCTAAAGTGTGTATCTTCTGTGCAAGATGCAAGATCTAACTTACTCCTGATGTACATTACTGTCCCTTTAAAATACCAACATAAAATATGAAAAAAAATGGTAAGTGGCCTTTTAGAAAATATAAAAAAACTATAATCCTACTGTCTCTTCAACATAGAATTAGAGAACCCTTGGCTTATCCAAGCATCCAGACTTAAAGTGAGCAAACATCACAGATCCTGCAAACATATTGTGTCTTAGGAAAAAAAAAAAATCACAGCACGTGTATAACTCCAATATCACATTTGCAATTCTCAACTACTTTTCTCAAACACCTTGTTTCTGTGAAAAGAAAAATCATTCCAAGTCAAGGAATTAGTGGTGAGTGAAATTGGCAACATTTGAATTCTTTACATGTCTATTCTTCACACTATATTTTAAACAAATTCTACTTAAAACAGAAATTCTAAATTTATCTGGGACAGAATTTCTCTACAGTGGTGGCAAAAACAAATTGCAGCCCCACTACTGGCTCATCAATGTACTCAAAGCCCCCAGTAAGCATACCAGTTAAGTAATAACATTGGACTTGCTATGCAAATGCAGCTTTAATACAAGTGCCATATTTTCATATGCCCAGGCTAGCATCAAAGTCATCCCTAATAAGCAAGAAAACTGCATAAAAACAGTGGGCCTGCCATGCAAACATAACATTAAAACCAACTCTAGCTCCTTCAATCAGATTGTTCTTCTAAGCCTGTTTTTATAGACACTCTGGGTCTACTACCATTTATCATTTAATTCTCTAAATTTTCTAAATAACCATATATAAGTAAATATAAATAAGTTTGGTCACCATAATCATAATGTAACAATAATATAAGAATCATAAAAATAACCATACTTGGCCAATGATATATTTTGTGGTATTATTTTTAGTGCTTTATTTTCTATTTGAACCTTTCAGAAGAGTCACTTTAATTTAAATTTTTTTTTGTATATGAGACAGGGTCTCACTCCATCACCCAGGCTGGAGTACAGTGCCATGCATGATCATGGCTCACTGCAGCTTTGACTTCCAGGACTCAGATGATTCTCCCACCTCAGCCTCCTGAGTAGCTGGGACTATGGGTGTGTGCCACCACATCCAGCTAATTTTTGTATATTTAGTAGAGATGGGATTTCTGCCCTGTTGCCCAGGCTAGTCTTGAACTCCTGGGCTTACTTAAGTGATCCACCTGCCTCAGGCTCCCAAAGTACTGGGATTACAGGTAATTAAAATAGAAAAATTATATTGTCGAAATAACAATTTAATAGCAACAGACTTGATGTAGGATTCAAACCAATTTTGTCAAGTGGACTTTCCAGTCAGTTAAATATACATTCTGATCTATTCCAAGATGCATATTTTTGCAACTTCAGCATTGGTTTTTCTACTTCAGCAAAGACATAAAAAATATACTGAAGATTTTCATCTATGTTGGATGCTTTGCAAATCCCCAACACCCACTGAGAATTAAACTTTGCTTCTCTATTCCCATTTACTAATGAGGAGCTCAAGGTTCAGAGTTGTTTAATAGCTTGTTTGAGATCAAAGTGACAAAGGCAGGACACAGAGAAACCTGAAAATCATGTAACAGTTGCTGCTGCAGACAAGCAAGTGTCAATGAATGATTTTGTTAAATCTCTCTCTCTCACACACACACCGCTCATTGGAATTGGTGAATCGTAAGATTTTGTGATAAGCAGGTAGTATGCCTTGTTAGAAAGTGCTCTAGTAGTGGACTAGAAAACTTCCTTTGAAACCAGACGTTATTAAAACTAATAAGAAATAAGATCATTGTCCAAATGTAGAGATGCAGGATCAAGGGGTAGACAAGAGATGCAGAACTTAAACAACTATAACTTCTGGTAGAATGTGGTAGTGCCTTTGGCTAAATAGAAGTCAATGTGTAGACAACAGGAAGTGGGAGTTAAGGAGCCATGTCTTGCCAGATGGTTGTTTAGTCCATGCCTGCCCACGAGTTTAACACAGTCATTAGGGAAGAAAAGAAATGAAAATAACCTTTCTCTATATTCTTAGTAATGTACATTTAGCACAACTCATAATACAGAGGCTGAAGTGATGTATGGGTTTGACAAACAAAAATAAGCTTAGTTACCTAGATAATTGTTTCAAAGAATACCTTCTCCAAGAGTCAAACTTCATTCATAATCAAGGGCAACAACTGTGCTCCGTGGTCGCCTCTTTTCAAGGTTAAAGAACGTGAAGGGTGCTGTGAGCACTATTTGTAAACAAGAGTCAGGAACTCTTTCCAGGTCACATACTTTCTTGTCCAAAGTCAGTGCCAAAAGAGAGCGAAGGAACTGCCGCCACAGGAAAGTGATGCTTATGTCCTGTTTCTGCTTGCTTCGTCAGTCTCCCCACTTGAGAGAAATTAATTACACTATCTAGAAAAATGAAAGTACGTAAGTGGGAGGCCTGAGGACAAGATTAAATGAAACAAAGGCTTCTTAGGGAGCTTGGAGGGGATGAAGGGTGGTTAAACTGCAAAATTCTCATTCCTCAAGGCTGAAACATTAACAACAAAAAGGAACACATACACACACACACACACACACACACACACACACACATTGATACTAAGAGCACTGCAATCCTACAGCTGCTGCAACCAAGCGGCATCTTAGAGGTTAATATTTCTCAGCCTCTTCAGCCTGCCCATCTCTTTTCACCCAGGAGTTTAATTTTAGCTCTGTATTAATTACACATTACAATAACACATAGATATGGGCATACACATATGCTGTAATGATGTCATCACTATGGTGGACGCACTGCGGAACTTATTCAGGCCACCTCAGACGCTGTGGGATACAATATTGTTTATTGTCTAGTACCTCAGACTCGATTTACACTAGAGATGGCTGCCCGGAGCCAAGCTGCCTTCAAAGTAGAAACTCCGCCAAGGCCTTCCAGAGGGAAGAGATTAGAGATTTCTGTGTCAGATGCCATGTGGTGATAAAATAAAAATGTATATGTGGTGACAAATATTAGAATTTTCCCACACTACATTGTAGGCAAGAGTGGCTTGACATGCTTGGAGAATCATGTATGTAGCAATGTCTTACAAAGGCAATCTGTTTGAGAAACACGGTTTTTAGGCTACACAGGAAATGGATGTTGAAGGCTTTTCCTGTCGTCGCTGCAGTTTTGATGATTGCAAGATGGGCTGGGGAACAAAGGCTCGGCAGAAATATCTCTGCACTTCCCTCAAGCCCAGCTGCTTGCCCTTGACATCTTGAAACTGGCACTTCAATGAGCTCTCAGCCTCTGAAAGCAATGCATGAAATGTAAGACCAGAAGCATCTATTTATTAAGCTCGGTCACTAAATTAATCTTTGCCTCTGGCCAGCTATGAAGTGGAGTTAATGAGGATGAAGCAGAGGCTGAGCTGTGACATATTTAGCCACAGGCTGCACCTCAAGGCCTCATTCCCTGGCAAAAAAAAAATCAGGACAGCTCCCTCCTGCCATCAAAAGGGCATGAAGCAGACCTACGGGCAGAGAATTCAGGCAACTCTTACTCACCCCACCCCCACCTTTTTATCTATTACTGAAAGCCTGGCAGTGTGATTGCTCCAACACAAAGCTTGCCTCCCAGGACTACAGCCTTTTCACAGCAGTTGCACTTCTTCATTTGTAAGTTGATCGCATATTTATTGAGTTCCTCCCAGTGTCTGAGCACTGTGCCATGCACTGAAAATACAGCAGTAAACAAAGCAAAGTTCCTTTTCTCAGAGAACTTACGGTGCATTGGGGTTAAACAGGCAAGGACCCAAGCAAATACACGTGTAGTTTCAGGCCATGAAAAATGTCACGGTAGCAGCTGTGGCATGGTTTAATAACAACCCCAGACAGGTGGTCAGGGAAAGCTTCTCTGAGGAAGTGTCACTTCAGCTGAGCCCTGCCAAGCCTCAGCACCGAAAATACTCCCCAAAGAACATGAAAGAGGAGAAATGTCCAGAGAGTTCGATAAATCCCTGCTTTAATAAATGCTCTTGTGTCTTATCTCCCCAATATCTTAAGGTGAGGTATTTATTATTGAGGACACAGCTGTGGAATGGATTCAACTTGTTTGGGCACCAAAACCCCAGAAAGGCCACATGATACAATGCGAAGACAGAGAGATCCAAATTCCCAGCACCCCAATGGCTGTGTCACATTGAGTGTATTATTTAACTTCTATAAGACTCAGTTTTCTCACTGAGAAAAAGTAGGTTGATGTAGATATGCAGTTGCAGAACATATGAAAAAAAAAAAAAAGAAAATTACCTGGCATGATTCTGGGCTCACAGTAAATACTCAAGGAGTGTTAATGAAAGCCATAACAACTGTGGGTGTGCACCAGGTATGAAATTATTTGCAGACTTCTAAAAATTTAACTAAAATTTAACTCTCCCAGTGAAATAGAAGCTATTGTTATCATCATCTTAAAGATGAGGAAACAGAAGCTGAGAGGCCCTAAGTAAATTGCTCCATTGGTAAAGTTGGTAAAAGAGTTGGTACTCAACCCAGATTTGGCTCCAAAGCCAAGCAATTAACTCACTCCACTAGCACAACATGCGTATGCGGGGAGTTCCTGAATCCAAGCCAATTCCCACCACCTCAGGATAAATTAGAAGCCATGTACCTTAATATTCCATTGCCATCTTACATTCCTTACAGAGGATCACAAAGGAAAAGAAGTGCCATTCCATTTTGACCTTTTCTTTCTGTTTTATTTTCTCTCAACTAAAATGGCACAATCTGAAAGATCTTTTGCTTAACTCTATTTATTAAAAAATAGACTGGAGTGAGCATAGCTTGGGTGGGATTCCTATTACTCTGTGCAGTAAGTGGTTTATCACACACAAACACACTGTGACAGATTAGTTCCGGTGATAGAAATGGCCCGCGAGCAGCATACCGCTTTGTCACTTATCGCCAAAGAAAAGCTGTCTCCATAAAGATGATGTCTCCAAAGTGATGATGCACTTTGTCTGACAAATAAGCAAAGTGCAAAATGCAAAATAGTATAAGCTCAAAAAGACTGTCCATTAAAAAAAAGAAAACTTCCATTATTATATATTCTATTTATAGGGAATTAGAATTTATAAGGAACATTACATATGTTTATATGTAAATTAGTTACAGATAAACAAAAGGGAAGATAAATCAATAATTATTTTAATAATAGCTGTGACATCTATATTCTAGGAGAGTTGCAGGAATAGGAAAAAAAAAATAAGTACATGAAGAAGCATTTTGAGAATTATGGCTGGGTACAGTGGCTCATGCCTGTAATCCCAGAACTTTGGGAGGCCAGGGAGGACAGATTATTTGAGTTCAAGACCAGCCTAGGCAACATACAGAGACACCCATCTCTACAAAAGTTTTTTAAAAATTAGCCAGGTGCCATCGGGTATGCCTGTGGTCCCTGCTACTCAGGAGGCCGAAATGGGAGGACTGCTTCAGCTCAGGAGGTCAAAGATGCAGTAAGCCATGACCACACACTGCACTCCACCTTGGGTGACAGAGGGAGACCCCGTCTCAATAAATAAGAAAATTATTTTTCATTCATTTATACCACAAAAATTTATTATGTGCATATTACATGCCTGGCACTATTCTAGGCACTGGGGATGCAGCAACAAACAAAACAAATAAAAATATGTAACATCAAAACAGCAAATACCTTACCATCATGAAACTGGACACCCTTTTAATGCAAATATTGAATATGATACAAATATTAGTCATTTTTGTTTTCTTAGTTTTGGGATTTCACTCCTATTTAAATGACACTACGCTCCTTTAATTAGTTACTTGGCCTTACCCATTTACCAGTTTCCTAAGAGTTCATTTTGATAAGAGAAGGGGGACATAAAAAGGAATATGTAAGGTGAAGGCACTAGGAGTCTGTTCCAGGTAAGGTTGTGGAGTAGGAAGAGGAAGGAGGAAAGTGGTGTCTCTCACAAGTTTGTCTACCAAAACAGTGGCATCACAAAAGAAATTTCACTATTAATACAGTCTAAGTAAACCACCTGCTACTGCTTTCAAAAAAAATCACTCAACACATTTCAAAGTCAGATAGAAACAATGTGTCTGGTCTGAATTACTATTCCTTCCATTAGCATGGATAATCAAGAGTTTACTGTGTGTGTTCAATCAAAGCTAGCCTCAAGCCAGTCCTAAAATATAGCAATTACATGGTTTTCTCCCACTCCTGCCTTGCACAATGGATCCTGAAGGAGAAGAAAGCTTCAAACAGGCTGAAGCATAATTCTTAGTGCGTGGGTAAATCTGAAAAAGGACAGCATTTTAAAATAGGTAGGAGAAAGGAGCAGGGGTGTGTCCTACCCTAAAACATCAAGAATAGTCCCTTTTTAGAGGAAAGAAGATGAGGCCAGAGTGACAAAATGAGATCTAATTGGTCACTCTTTACTTCTAAAAGAAGATCCCAGGGTATTGAGACCATAGGCCAATCCAAAACAGTACTTAGCCGAAGCAGCCTACTGAAAGCTACTTAGTAATAAAAAGAGAAATGAGATAGAGAGAAAAAGAGAGAGAGAGAAAGACAGACAGAAAGAGAGGGGGCGATTGTCAGATCTCTGTGAGAAGGAATGGCACCATTATGCTTGCATTTTCAGAAGTGGCCCTCCTCTTATCCTAGTTTCAAAAGAAGCCCCCTCTATTCACCTTCTCATTAAAAACAGCCTCTCTAGAAAAAAATGCTGAGACCACACAAAGCAGGACATTCATCACTAGGGCAACCCGTGTACTCAATGAAAGCTGGAGAGCACAAAGGGCTCGCTTAAGGCTTTGCAGGGAAGCTGGTTCTCTCTGCCTCTCAAACCATATTTCAGATTTAATGATAGACTCAGGTGTGAAACAAGTTCTATTTTTTGTTTGTTTCTACTAGGGGTACTTACGAAGAATGAAATCATCCTTTTAACTTTACTTTTTAAAGCAAGTAACTTCTTGGATGGCATTAAGCACCAATTTTTTATTTACTAAGACATCACCAGTTACATCCCAACCCATTTTATGCCATCCCATTTGTAACATCTAAATTCAATGTGGGCAATTATCTCCCAGGATGGCCTAGATATTAAATCTGCAAGGACAAGTCACATATACCTCTTCCCAGCTTTGCCCCTACCTGCCTTTTCCTCCCCACTGCCTTTCACCCATCCTCCCTGTTAAAGACTTCCCCAAACCCAGCCCCCTGCCCACACACACACAGAAACACACACACATTGCCTTAGGGCCAGCAGCAGCCTACCTAGCAATAGTACAAATATAATGTGTGAAATGACACCAGCATCTGGCTACAGCACTATTCACACATATAATGAAATTTGCTGCAAGTCATTGTCTTATGTAGTCTTTTTAAGGGCTTTGATAGATTAAAATTCTAAAATACAAATCTCCATTCAATAGAGGCAAGGGGCAGACAGTCTTGCAGCAAAGCCATCACACACTCACTTTCAGGTCGTGTGCATCCCTGATCAGCCCTGCTTTCCTCCTGGGCATACTTACAGATCTCTTCCTTTTCCTAGAGATGGAATAAAATCACTACATTTGGCCAGAATAATAATATTGTACCTCAGCTTTATTTTAATTTGCTGTTGACAAAGCTTTTTTCTCAGTCACTTCTCAGAGAAATAACATCTCCTGAGAAATCATCTTTAGCATATTAGAATCTCAAGCAGAAGTTCCATTGTGGACACCTGGGGCAATTTTCTCAGATATAGGACAGACTTCAGCTGGAGTGTGAAATTGGATCTTTTTTCTTTTTTGAGTATTCCTAAGAATGGAGTGAATTGGTTTTGTACTTTTGTTTCATAAACTATTCTTTCATTTTGTTTTAAATATACTCAAAGCACCTAAAGGAGAATCTTAGAAGAAACTCAGTTGAAATACCAGCTAACTCTCACATTTACCAAAATAATTAGAGAGGACAGAAAAATGACCCTGTAGAATTAATAATAACCAAAAAAAAAAGTATCAAGTTCTGAGTCAGGTTCCAGGGAGTTCAAGGTTAGTAACACATAAATTCTGCTCTTGTGATGTTTTCTCTTCAGTGAAAATAAATAGGACAGAGTATCCATGTTGAAAATGTTCAGCATTTCAGAATAGGTAATGCTTTGTGAGTATCCACCTAAACAAGGGTTTTTTGAGGTCAATTTTCATGAGTTTAAAGGGGTCCTGAGATCAAAATGTTTGAAAACCACTGTTTTAGCAGATTGAGAAGAAAGTAAACAGAGAGATAAGGTAAGGTGCTGAAGATGAGGAGATGCTGGGAGCAGGGGAAGAGTAGGAGATTGGAGAAATGTGGGGAATATTTAAGTTAGTTCCTAAGGGGAATGTGGGGGATATGACAACTGAGAACAGGCAGAACTGCTAGGTAGCATCAAGAGTCCTGCTAACTCAAGTTGAAGACCATCAATTTTAGTGAACCAAATCACTGGATTAAACATTTTATTAACTTTATTATGAAATATAATATACATATTAAAATGTATGTACATATATATTTATGATTAATAGGCATAAAACAACCCCTTTAAAAAGGAGGCAAAGGACATGAACAAACACTTTTCAAAAGAAGACATATATGCAGCCAGTGTGAAAAAATTCTCAACATCACTAATCATCAGAGAAATGCAAATCAAAACCACAATGAGATACCATCTCACACCAGTCAAAACAACTATTACTTAAAAGTCAAAAAATAACATGCTGGTGAGGCTATGGAGAAAAGGGAATGCTTATACACTGCTGTTGGGAGTGTAAATTAGTTCAGCCACTGTGGAAAGTATTTTGGAGATTTCTCAAAGAACTTAAAACAGAACTACCATTTGACTCAGAAATCCTGTTACTGAGTATATACACAAAGTAATATAGATCATTCTACCATAAAAACACATACAGGCTTATGTTCATCACAGCATTATTCACAATAGCAAAGACATGGAATCAACCTAAATGTCCATTAACAGTAGACTGAAGAAAAATGTGATACATATATACCATAGAATACTATGCAACCATAAAAAAGAATGAGATCATGTTCTTTGCAGCAACATGGATGGAGCTGGAGGCCTTTATCCTAAGGAAACTAACACAGAAACAGAAAACCAAACACCACATGTTCTTACTTGTAAGTGGGAGCTAAACATTGAGTACACGTAAACACAAAGAAGGGAAAAACAGACACTGGGGCCTACTTGAGGATGGAGGCTGGGAGGAGGGCAAGGATCGAAAAACTACCTATTGGGTGCTATGCGTATTACCAGTGTGACAAAATAATATGTACGCCAAACACCCACAACATGCAATTTATCTATAAAACGAACCTGTGCATGTACCCCTGAAACCAAAAGTTATAACTATTTAACTATAAATATGTATATTTTAAAGTTTATCAATACATTTACACTCGTGCCAGATAATGAAGGACCATAGAATGCTTTCACTGAGTTTTCTCATTTAACATGTAATTATTAGTCATGTATTTTTATACTATGCTTTAACTCTACATTATTATCTACAGTAAGTATATTTACCGTGTATTTATTACTTTCTTTATTCTTCATTTCTTCTTTCATTTTAGGTTTTTCATTTGGGCTCACCCTTTCCTAGTGTGAATTTCCTTTAGTGATGGTATGCTAGGGGTAATGTGCCCTATTTTTATTTGTCTAAAAATGATCTTATTTCATCTTTATCTTTTACAGATTTTTCTCTGGCTATAGAACTTTAACTTGGCAGGGATTTTTTTCCCCCAAATATTTGGTAATATCATTCCAATGACTTCTGGTTTTCATTGCTGATGGTGGAAGTCAGCAATCGGGCTAAATATTGCTCCTTTGAAAGTACTGACATAATTCTCTAGCCACTTTGAAATGATTCTCTTTGGTGTTGTGAGGTTTTATTGTAAAATAGCCAGGTATGACATTCATATTTAATCTACTTGGTTTTTGAATCTGATTGATTTTTGAATAATTGGGTTAGTTTATTTCAGTTGTGTAAAATTCTCAGTCATTTCCTCAAAAATTGCGTTTGTCCTCATTTTCCCTCTCCTTATACCTTCTTCCATGAATTTTAACCTCTCCTTTTGTACCTTTCTCCTTTATATCTCCCCATTATTTATTCTATGTATTCTCTTTTCTTTTCATCTATATCTCCATTCACTTTCCCTCTAGTTGTAGATCCAGACATTGGATTTAATTTGGGTTACCTTTTTTTTCATGTCTAGAAATATTACTAGGCTCTTTTTTATGTCTAGTAGGTCAAGTTTTATAGTTTTTGTGTTTGCTACTTATTTCTTCAAATAGAGTAAGCATAGATGTTTACAATTTATGCCCAATTATTTCAATATGTTAAGTCTTTGTAGACCAATTTTTTCTGTTAGTCCTAATGTTTTCTACTTATGATTTTCTATTGCCGTATATACTTGCTTTTATTTTTGACAATATAATTTTCATTTGTCCAGAAAAATATTTGTGGGGGTTCCCTGAGGTCTAGAATATAGTTACCTTCCTCCTAAGAGAATGTGAATTTACTTCTGTGTGGAAACCAAGGGCAATGCCAGGTTACAACCACCCTAAAACAAATTCATGGCTTGAGATTTCCCCGGACCACCCAAAATATACGAACTCAGTCTGCAAATCTGCACAAAATTTAGCCTGTGTCCAAAACTTTCAAAGAGTAATTTTTCCCTTCCTTTATTTCTTCTCCAGTGTGTAGTTCCAAAGCAACCTTTCCAGCAGTTTCTTTCTGATTCCCCTTTTCCTTGACAGCCTAGCCCTTTGAGGTTATGGCTTAATATGGGGTCAGTCTTGAGTGCAGCAAAGCAGCTGTAGCCAGACTGCCTCTCTCTAGATTACTCCTCTCTGGGCAGGGCATCTCTGAAAGAAAGGCAGCAGCCCCAGTCTGGGGATTATACATAAAACT
This sequence comes from Nomascus leucogenys, assembly GCF_006542625.1. NCBI lineage: Eukaryota > Metazoa > Chordata > Mammalia > Primates > Hylobatidae > Nomascus > Nomascus leucogenys. Next base: position 111,477,739 of record NC_044382.1, on the reverse strand, counting down.
CCCATCTGCCTGGGACAGAGCACCTGGGGGAAAGGGATGGCTGTGGGTGCAGCTTCAGCAGACTTAAATATTCCTGACTGCCAGCTCTGAAGAGAGCAGTAGATTTCCCAGAACAGTGCTCAGCCTCTGCTAAGGGACAGACTGCCTCCTCAAGTGGGTCCCTGACTCCCGTGCCTCCTGACTGGGAGACATCTCCCAGCAGGGGTTGACAGACACCTCATACAGGCAGGTGCGCCCCTGAGACAAAGCTTCCAGAGGAAGGAGCAGGAAGCAATCTTTGCTGTTCTGCAGCATCTGCTGGTGATACCTAGACAAACAGAGTCTGGAGTGGACCTCCAGCAAACTCCAGCAGACCTGCAGAAGAGGGCCCTGACTGTTAGAAGGAAAACTAACAAACAGAAAGCAATAACATCAACATCAACAAAAAAGGATGCCTAGGCAAAAACCCCATTCAAAGGTCATCAGCATCAAAGAACAAAGGTAGACAAATCCATGAAGATGAGGAAAAACCAGCACAAAAATGCTGAAAATTTCAAAAACCAGAATGCCTCTTCTCCTTCAAAGGATCGCAATTCCTCACCAGCAAGGGAACAAAACTGGATGGAGAATGAGTTTGACAGAAGTAGGCTTCAGAAGGTGGGTAATAACAAACTCCTCTGAGCTAAAGGAGCATGTTCCAACCCAATGCAAGGAAGCTAAGAACCTGGATAAAAGGTTACAGGAACTGCTAACTAGAAGAACCAGTTTAGAGAAGAACATAAATGACCTGATGGAGCTGAAAAACACAGCACAAGAACTTTGTGAAGCATACACGAGTATCAATAGCTGAATCGATCAAGCAGAAGAAAGGATATCAGAGACTGAAGATCAACTTAATGAAATAAAGCATCAAGACAAGATTAGGAAAAAAGAATGAAAAGGAACCAACAAAGCCTCCAAGAAATATGGGACTATGTGAAAAGACCAAACCTATGATTGATTGGTATACATGAAAGTGACAGGGAGAATGGAACCAAGTTGGAAAACACACTTAAGGATATTATCCAGGAGAACTTCCCCAATGTAGCAAGGCGGCCAACATTCAAATTCATGAAATACAGAGAACACTACTAAGATACTCCTTGAGAAGAGCAACCCCAAGACACATAATTGTCAGACTCACAAAGGTTGAAATGAAGGAAAAATTGTTAAGGGCAGCCAGAGAGAAAGGTCAGGTTACCCGCAAAGGGATGCCCACCAAACTAACAGCAGATGTCTCTGCAGAAACTCTACAAGCCAGAAAAGAGTGGGTACCAATATTCAACTTTCTCAAAGAAAAGAATTTTCAACCCAGAATTTCATATCCAGCCAAACTAAGCTTCATAAGTGAAAGAGAAATAAAATCTTTTACAGACAAGCAAATGCTGAAAGATTCTGTCAACATCAGGCCTGCCTTGCAAGAGCTCCTGAAGGAAGCACTAAATATGAAAGGGAAAAACTGATACCAGCCACTGAAAAAAACATACCAAAATATAAAGGCCAATGACACTATGAAGAAACTCTATCAACTGATGTGCAAGATAACCAGCTAGCATCATAATGACAGGATCAAATGTACATATAACAATATTAACCTTAAATGTAAATGGGCTAAATGCCCCAATTAAAAGACACAGACTGGCACATGAGATAAAGAGTCAAGACGCATCAGCATGCTGTATTCAGGAGACCCATCTCATATGCAAAGACACACATAGGAGGAATATTTATCAAGCAAATGGAAAGCAAAAAAAAAAAAAAAAAAAGCAGGGGTTGCAATCCTAGTCTGATAAAACAGACTTTAAACCAACAAAGATCAAAAAAGACAAAGAAGGGCATTACATAATGGTAAAGGAATCAATGCAACAAGAAGACCTAACTATCTTAAATATGCATGCACCCAATACAGGAGCACCCAGATTCATAAAGCAAGTTCTTAGAGACCTACAGAGAGACTTAGGCTCCCACAAAACAATAATGGGAGACTTTAACACCCCACTGTCAATATTAATCAGATCAATGAGACAGAAAATTAGCAAGGATATTCAGGACTTGAACTCAGCTCTGGACCAAGCAGACCTAACAGACATCTACAGAACTCTCCACCCCAAAAATCAACAGAACATACATTCTTCTCAGCACCACATAGCACTTACTCTAAAGTCGACAACATAATTGGAAGTGAAACACTCCTCAGCAAATGCAAAAGAATGGAAATAATAACACACAGTCTCTCAGACCACAGTGCAATCATTTAGAACTCAGAATTAAGAAACTCACTCAAAACTGCACAACTACATGGAAACTGAATAACCTACTCCTGAATGACTACTGGGTAAACAACAAAATTAAGGCAGAAATAAAATTCTTTGAAACCAATGAGAACAAAGACACAGTGTACCAGAATCTCCGGGACACAGCTAAAGCAGTGTTTAGAGGGAAATTTATAGCATTAAATGCCCACATCAGAAAGCGGGAAAGATCTAAAATTGACACCCTAACATCATAATTAAAAGAACTAGAGAAGTAAGAGCAAACAAATTCAAAAGTTAGCGGAAGACAAGAAATAACTAAGATCAGAGCAGAACTGAAGGAGACAAACACTAAAACCCTTCAAAAAACAAAACAAAAAAATCCATGAATCCAAGAGCTGGTTTTTTGAAAAGTTGAACAAAATAGACCACTAGCCAGACTAATAAAGAAGGAAAGACAGAAGAATCAAATAGACACAATAAAAAATGGTAAAGGGAGCCAGGTGTGGTCACTCAGTCCTGTAACCCCAGCACTTTGGGAGGCCTAGGTGGGCAGATCACGAGGTCAGGAGTTCAAGACCAGCCCGACCAATATGGTGAAACCCCATCTCTATTAAAAATACAAAAATTAGCCAGGCATGGTAGTGCACGCCTGTAATCCCAGCTACTTAGGAGACTGAGGCAGGAGAATTGCTTGAACCTGGGAGGCAGAGGTTGCACTGAGCTGAGATTGCGACACTGCACTCCAGCCTGGGCAACAGAGCAATACTCCATCTCAAAATAAATAAATAAATAAAAAGATAAAGAGGATATCACTACGGATCCCACAGAAATACAAACTACCATCAGAGAATACTATAAACACCTCTATGCAAATAAACTAGAAAATCTAGAAGACATAGATAAATTCCTGGACACATACACCCTCTCAAGACCAAACCAGGAAGAAGTTGAATCCCATGAATAGACCAATATCACCTTCTGAAATTGAGGCAGTAATAAATAGCTAGCCTACCAACCAAAAAAAGCCCAGGACCAGACTGATTCACAGCCGACTTCTAGCAGAGGTACAAAGAGGAGCTGGTACCATTCCTTCTGAAACTATTTCAAACTATAGAAAAAGAGGGAATCCTCCCTAACTCATTTTACGAGGCCACCATCATCCCGATACCAAAACCTGGCAGAGACACAACAAAACAAAACAAAACAAAAATAATACAAAAAAGGAAAATCTCAGGCCAATATCCCTGATGAACATCAATCTAAAAATCCTCAATAAAATACTGGCAAACCAAATCCAGCAGCACATCAAAAACTTATCCACCATGGTCAAGTTGGCTTCATCCTTGCCATTCAAGGCTGGTTCAACATACACAAATCAATAAACATAATCCATCACATAAACAGAACCAAGGACAAAAACCACATGATTATCTCAATAGATGCAGAAAGGGCCTTTGATAAAATTCAACAGCCCTTCATGCTAAAAACACTCAATAAACTCAGTATTGATCGGACGTATCTCAAAATAATGAGAGCTACTTATGACAGACCCACAGCCAATATCATACTGAATGGGAAAAAGCTGGAAGCATTCCCTTTGAAAACCAGCACAAGACAAGGATGCCGTCTCTCACCACTCCTATTCAACATAGTATTGGAAGTTCTGGCCAAGGCAATCAGAAAAGAGAAAGAAATAAAGGGTATTCAAATGGGAAAAGTGGAAGTCAAATTGTCTGTTTGCAGATGACATGATTGTTTATTTAGAAAACCCCATAATCTCAGCCCAAAATCTCCTTAAGATGATAAGCAACTTCAGCAAAGTCTCAGGATACAAAATCAATGTGCAAAAATCACAAGCATTCCTATACACCAATAATAGACAAACAGTCAAATCATGAGTGAACTCCCATTCACAATTGCTACAAAGAGAATAAAATAACTAGGTATACAACTTACAAGAGATGTGAAGGACCTCTTCAAGGAGAACTACAAACCACTGCTCAAGGAAATAAGAGAGGACACAGACAAGTGGAAAAACCTTCCAAGCTCATGGATAGGAAGAATCAATACCATGAAAATGGCCATACTGCCAAAAGTAATTTATAGATTCAGTGCTATTCCCATCAAATTACCATTGACTTTCTTCACAGAATTGAAAAAAAAACTACTTTAAATTTCATATGGAACCAAAAAAGAGCCTGTATAGCCAGGACAATCCTAAGCAAAACGAACAAAGCTGGAGGGATCACGCTACCCGACTTCAGACTATACTACAAGGCTACTGTAACCAAAATAGCATGGTACTGGTACCAAAACAGAGATATAGACCAAAGGAACAGAATAGAGGCCTCAGAAATAACACCACATATCTACAACCATCTGATCTGTGACAAATCTGACAAAAACAAGCAATGGGGAAAGGATTCCCTATTTAATAAATGATGCTGGGAAAACTGGCTAGCCATATGCAGAAAACTGAAACTGGATCCCTTCCTTACACCTTATACAAAAGTTAACTCAAGATGTATTAATTATTTAAACGTAAGACCTAAAACCATAAAAACCCTAGAAGAAAACCTAGGCAATGCCATTCAGGACGTAGGTATGCGCAAAGACTTCATGACTAAAACACAAAAAGCAATTGCAACAAAAGCCAAAATTGAAAATGGGATCTAATTAAAGTAAAAAAACTTCTGCACAGCAAAAGACACTATCATCAGAGTGAACAGGCAACCTTCAGAATGGGAGGAATTTTTGGAATCTGTCCATCTGACAAAAGGCTAATATCCAGAATCTACAAGGAAGTTAAACAAATTTACAAGAAAAAATAAAACCAACCCCATCACAAAGCAGGTGAAGAAAATGAATAGACACTTCCCAAAAGAAGACATTTATGTGGCCAACAAACATGAAAAAAAGCCCATCATCACTGATCATTAGAGAAATGCAAATGAAAACCACAATGAGCTATGAACTCATGCCAGTTAGAATGGTGATCATTAAAAAGTCAGGAAACAACAGATGCTGGAGAGAATGTGGAGAAATAGGAATGCTTTTACACTGTTAGTGGGAGTGCAAATTAGATCAACCATAGTGGAAGACAGTGTGGCTATTCCTCAAGGATCTAGAACCAGAAACACCTTTGACTCTGCAATCTTATTGCTGGCTATATACCCAAAGGATTACAAATCATTCTACTGTAAAGACACATGCACAAGTATGTTTACTGCAGGACTACTTACAATAGCAAAGACTTGGAACCAACCCAAATGTCCATCAATAATAGACTGGATAAAGAAAATGTGGCACATATACACCATGGAATACTATGCAGCCATAAAAAATAATGAGTTCATGTCCTTTGCAGGGACATGGTTGAAGCTGGAAACCATCATTCTCAGCAAACTAACACAGGAACAGAAAACCAAACACTGCATGTTGTCACTCATAAGTGGGAGTTGAATAATGAGAACACATGGACACAGGGAGGGGAACATCACACACTGAAGCTTGTCAGGGGTTAGGGGGCAACGAGAAGGAGAGCATTAGGAGGAATACCCAATACAGATGACGAGTTGATGGATACAGCAAACCACCATGGCACATGTATACCTATGTAACAAACCTGCACGTTCTGCACATGTATCCCAGAACTTAAAGTATCATATATATATATTAAATATATGTATTTTTTAAAATTAAAAAATATATATATTTTTAAAATAAAAATATATATTTTTTAAAATAAAAAAATATATATTTTCTAAAATAAAAAAATATATATTTTCTAAAATAAAAAATATATATTTTTTATAATAAAAAATAAAAAATAAAATATAATAAAATATATATAATATTTTTATAATAATAAAAAATAATAAAAAATAAGAAAAAAAAAAAAATATAATAAAAAATAAAAAATATATATTTTTTAAAATAAAAAATATATATTTTTTTAAAATAAAAAAATATATTTTTTTTTAAAATAAAAAATATATATTTTTTAAAATAAAAAATATATATTTTTTAAAATAAAAAATATATATTTTTTTAAAATAAAAAAATATATATTTTTTTAAAATAAAAAAATATATATTTTTTAAGAATTGTGTAAAGGTCTCTTGGCAGTGATGGGAAGTGTGGCCAGTCAGCCTGGGTATGTGTGCTTCTCAAACCACATTCAACCTGTGCATAGTAGTAGGCAGGGAGTTGGGTTGAACTTAAGTGGGGTTTTACCAGGTAAGTATGACAAAGGGATGAAGCAAGGGAGTCGAGTTAATAACCCATTTGATGGGCTTCTGATGTAGAAAAATTAATGCAACTATTTCTAAGCATTTTGTAAATTCTGTTCCCAAGAAAATTGTTTTACCAATCAGAATAGATTAAGTTGCACTCCCTTAGAAGTAGATCTAGCCCATGACTAGCTTCATTATTGATATAAAGAACATATGTATGTCTATGTGTGTGTGTGTGTGTGTGTGTGTGTGGAATAGGGTTAGTCGCTTATTAAACTTTTCTACTTGAGTTGGCTCCGGACATTAAATTATGATCCCTTACCCAATGAGGCTACCAAAACCAAAGTGCAATTTTTACCACGTTATAAAATGCGTCTGGGCCACATGGCTTCAGTGCTCAGCTTACTTTTTTGAGTTATCTTTCCCGTAAATTTTGGTTTGGTAATTCCTTAATATATTTCTAATTCCTCAATGTTTCAAAAGAGATATTTTTATATTATATTCAGCATTTCTTGTCATTTTCAGCAGGAAGAATGTGTCCAAATAATCTAGTCAACCATTAGCAAAGTGGAAATCATGATATTTCTTCAGGAACTCTCTCATCAGCACAGATATGGAAGTAGAAAAAAAAACAGGCATTTTGTTTCATCGAGGACTGAGGTTTTGCCAGTTAGAATAGTAGAAAGAGGATGTGGCAAGTCAGCTTAGGGTATTAGTACAGCAGTGTTTGAAGTCCTGAATTATAAAACATGAGAAGGATAAGAAGAGAATAAAAGTATGAGAAATGTTTGAAACATTGAAAATAGAGGGTAAAGAGAATGGAGGTCTCAGTGAGGTCAAAGGATTGGTATATCAGCAACAGCTTAGTAAGTAACCTAAATGGACAGGAAGTTGTGGTCAAAAGGAAGAAAATCTAGTTTTTTGATTTTCAAGATGGAGAAGTTTTTTATGTCTATGGAGCTATACAATGGCTGACAAGGTTATTTTGAAGATGAAAAAGCCAGAAATCTGAGATTTTGAAGTCACCCAAGATGAGGTCAGAACTAAAAGTAGAACAAAAGACCATGGCAGACCCAGAGCCCTTAGAGACTGAATGGGAATGATTATTCCAAGGGTAGATTTCAGGGACAAGATAACAGAGAAGGTATACCAATGTCATCTGCCTCAAGACAGGAGGAATTTGCATGAAGGGGCAAGAATAATCATCTAGAATAGCTTTAAGGGATAAGGTGATGCAGATTTTACATCCAATTTTGAGGAATGTTGGAAGTAGGACAATTGTGACAAGGTATACTTGAAAAACAACCAAATAAGATTTCTAGATATGAAATGATTCTTGGCTTTCATCATGTCACTGTGGATCCCAGGGAGACTATAAGATTCACTTTTCTTCCTTCAATAAGCAAGAAGTAAAAAGTAAGAAGAGATTCCAGAAAGTTATAGGCAATTTAACATCAAAGCATTAGTTTTATTAATAATCCAGGCAAATTTTCAATAACCTCTAACACTGAAGGATCTCTGATATAAATGGTATGGCAAACATGATTTAGAACAATCTCTAGCTGTATGGTACACTATGTACCCTGAACACCACATAAAAATGCTCAAAGAATTTCCACAGAAAATACCCAAGGAACCTGAGTTCACCACTAGAAACAATACAAAGCTCACAAGTACACTAGTACCTTGTGATTCAATGAGGATAAAACAGCAGAATCAAACCTACAATAGCTTCATATACTAGAATTAGTTGCATAGAATTTAAAGTAAATATGCTTAATATGTTTAAGGAAACAAAAGAGGAGATATGAAAATACAAATAAGATGACTAGGCAGATCTGAAAAAAAGCTAAATAGGACTTCTAGATCTGGAAAAAAGGAAGGAAATGGCCAGGCACGGTGGCTTACGCCTGTAATCCCAGCACTTTGGGAGGCCTAGGCAGGCGGATCACTAGGTCAGGAGATCGAGACCATCCTGGTTAACACAGTGAAACCCCGTCTCTACTAAAAATACAAAAAATTAGCCGGGTGTGGTGGCAGGTGCCTGTAGTCCCGGCTACTCAGGAGGCTGAGGCAGGAGAATTGCTTGAACCTGGGAGGCAGAGGTTACTGTGAGTGAGCCGAGATCACGCCACTGCCCTCCAGCCTGGGCAACAGAGCAATACTCTGTCAAAAAAAAAAAAAAAAAAAAAAAAGGAGGAAAATGACAAAGATAAGAGATGAAATAAATGAAATCGAGACTAGAAAAGCCACAGAAAAGATCATCAACACTAAACATTGGTTTCTGGAAAACAAAATTGACAAACCTTTAGTTAGACTAAGAAAAAAAAAGAGGAAAGACCCAAATAAAATCAGAAATAAAAAAGGCAACTGACACCACAGAAATACACAGAGTCTAAAGAGACTACTATGAACAATTGTACACAAATTGGATAACCTAGAAGAAATGAATAAAGCCCTAGAAACTTACAATCTACCAAGATTGAATCATGAAGAAATAGAAAATCTTAACAAATTGATAATAAGTAAGGAAATTGAATCAGAAAACAGATCTGTAGAAATACCCAGGATGCAGCACAGAGATCCTATGGGATGAAAAATAGAGTTAAGAAAAATGGAGACTAGAATGAGAGATTCTAAGAAATTCAACCAGAGTTTCAAAAGCATAGAAGATACGGGGAGAGACAATATTCAAAGAGTTTATGGCCAATAATTGATGAAAGAACAACAAATCTCAAGCAGGAAAAATAAAAAGAAATTCACATCTAAATTTATTTGAGCAACATTACAGAACACCAAAGACCAACAGAAGATCTTAGCAACAGATTACTTGCAATGAACTATAGAAGGGATCACGAAACTTTTTCCCATACAGGACCAAATCGTAAATATTTTATGTTTTGCAGGTCTTAAGGTTCGCTTTTGCAGCTATTCAACTCTGCCGTTTTCATGCAGAAGAATCCATAGACAATATGTAGATAAATAACCATGTTTGTGTTCTGATAAAACTTTATTTACAAAAACAAGTAGGAAGAGAGATTTTTTTTGCTCGAGTCATAGTTTGCCAACCCATGAACTACAAAATAACCCCAACTTTTCAACAGCAACAAAGGCAGCCAAAGAAAAAGGTTTAGTCCTGAAGTCAAGTAGGTGTCTTCTACTACCTCCCCAAATTCCTCATTGCCTACTCAACCTGAGCAACCCAGTGTAGCCTGAGAAACCAGCATTGAGAGGCACTGCTAGTCTATCTATCTCAATGAACCTTGAACTGCAAGGCAAGCCTACTGATAAATGCAGCCTGACTACAGGTCTCGCCAATCAGAAAATTGCTCTCTACTTCTTCCACAATATCCTCTATTAAAGTTGCTCAATATAACCAATGTAAACAAAATATTTAACCAAGGAGCTCACTGGAGGCATCTAGAATCTGTTTTTAATCTCCCCAGCCCTCACATTACCCCCCATCCCCCAGTCAAACAGGGAAAGGTCCATGTACATATCAACATAGGCTCATCATTTTTACAATGATTACCAATATTTCATCCAAGGAGCTAAATAAAAGATCAGCTTACGGAAGGATTATGGCCACAGACTTCTGTGAATACACCAAAACAATAATGCCAGGAAGATGAATATACCTCTAGGAATGCAATTGTGGATACTGTCTAAGATGATCAGGTGAGAAAAAAGGGTGTTTCTGGGTATTTCTTTTCGTCTTTTCATGTTAGTGCTCAAAACAGGGCCAATAGACAGTAACAAGGACTGCAAGCAAAACTGAGTCAGGCTCCAGAGGCAAAACAAAAGGCAACGTTGCAAACACCAACACACCCTGACAAGCATGTTCAGGCAGGGTTCCCAGAAGTTTAGGTTAGCATTAATCATTGTTCCTAATTGCTGTCAGTTAACTCTCCCAAGCCCTCTCCAGGCCAAGCCATCATCCCATGAAACATGTTGTCTTCCCTTATAATGCATTTTCTGTCTTGCCAGTAACAGAATCTGTGGCTTTGGTGTTCTTTTACAGAAACACTGATCAAATTACTCTAAGACCTTTTTGTGTGCTCTGGGTTACTGGGCAGAATTCCAGAAACAAATGCTTACATTATCCTCAAATAGAATACCTTACTTTCCAAGTCTTCTCCGAAGTAGCTGTTTCTCAGTCATTTGAAGCTTGGCTATTGATAAAGGGACACACACTTGACATCCCAGCCTCTGGCCGCTAGGTGACACAGGCCATTATGTAATGTCATAACCTCTAAAATAATTCCAATAAAGGTCCATTATTGCTACAGCATCCAATACTCTACGGTAGAAATGTAAACAGGCCAATTTTCTTTTAATCTAGTCCCTTCATATTCCAGGCTTCTTTCCTAACCTTAAAAGTCTATTTGTGATTTTCATTCCATTTGTTTAAGAAACTGATACCTAGTCTATTATTTAAGTGCTCAGAAAAAAAAAAAAAACATTTTTTTTTCCTAGTATGTTTCAGTGTTTTGCAACACTTTGGAAGTTCTAATTGCATCTAGAAAAGCTATCACTTAGAATAGGAATAAGAATAAAAGATAATTATGTAATTCATTCTAACTTTACAGTTGGGAAAATTGAGGTATATCATTTAAATGATTTGTCAGAAACCGACAATGTCAGAATTGAGTGCAGTATTCATTCTAGTGATTTTCTCACTATACCATATATATCTTAACATTTGAACTGTTTTATTTGCTATATGACCCCAGAATTTCTATAACTTTTTATTTTCCTACAAACACTACCGATTACATGCTTTGCCTGTATCTTTACAGAAAATACATAGGATTAACAGAGGCTGACAATGAATATTTATCATGCCAATTTGACTTTCATTTGACCTTGAAGTGCCATTGTTACTTAATGTGAAGATATCAAGATGATAGCACCGCAGATGCTGCCAAATGAAAATTTTGCTGCAATGAGCTTTTTATGAAATATCGAGGCTAAGCAGAGAACCAGTTCCTCTGACTAAAATAATCTCAGTCACTCCCTTCCCTAAATCACAGTGTGGAGGCTGCTGGCACTCTGGGCTTTCCATTGCCAGCAATGACACCCTGAATGTGCTTAGCTAGGAAACATCCAAGATCAAGAGATGGTCCTTTTTACTGCAGATTGTGAGTATTCATTTCCATAGGTTTGCATTCAAAACAAAGGTTTTGTTTATGTGGGTATTTTAAAATATCATGGTTTTCAACACCCTTATTTGTATGAAGGTAAAAAATACCTCACTCTGAACAGGAAAGGAAATGGTGTACATTCCATCTAAGCAGCATGTCACTCACATCTTCGAAGTGCACTGCATTCTCTCTCCTCTGTTGCAGGCCTACTCAGCCCCCATCCTCCCCTCAGGTGGAAAACCTAACATCCCACACTGTCCCTGAACAGGAAAAGAGTTTATTATTCAGTTGACACCTTTGACTTTCCACTCAGTGAGGTCAACCTAGCTTACGTTTAGAGAAAGAAAAGGAAATCATAATGAGAGATGCTGTAAGTGGGACAACTAGGATGTGCTGTGCATAAGGAATGCAACAGTACAGACGACCCGAGGTGTTTTCAGCTTTCATTGTGTCACCTGGCTGAGGCACTCTGTATCACATGATATTTACTGAGCCGCTGGGAGAGACTGAGATCACATTTACTGTTCTGCTGAGAAACTCCAAGGGCAGGCAGCTTTCTGCAGGGACAGGTTTAGGAGACAAGAGGCATGCTGCATTCCTCCATGGATACAGAAAGCCAAAGGCTTCTCCATTCAGTAGCATGAAGCAGTGGCTGAGGTGGAAAGAGAAATATGGTCCAGTCATAGTTCAAGAAAACTCCCTGACAATGCCATGGTAACCTTTCACTCTACTGACTGCAATGGCCCCACTGTTCTGTTCCTGGCACGATGCTCAGTGCTGGCCAGGATTCATTTCTCCCTATTCAGCTCAAGTTGTAGTCACATAATAGAACGCACAGTGACAAGATTTCCTGAGGCTTTCAGGTGCATTCAGCCTGGCAGGCTATGGGTTGCTACCTTTCTAGGTCCAATGGTTAAATGAAGGCACCTATTGCTTCCAGACTCTAGTCGGAAACCAAACAGATGCTATATAGTATTAGTCATTTGGGAGGCAATTAAAGATCATTTCATGGGCCAAGCACAGTGGCTCACACCTGTAATCCCAGCACTTTGGGAGGCCAAGGCAGGTGGATCATCTGAAGTCAGGAGTTCAAGACCAGCCTGACCAACATGGTGAAACCCCATCTCTACTAAAAAACATACAAAAATTACCCAGGCGTGGTGGTGGGCACCTGTAATCCCAGCTACTAAGGAGGCTGAGGCAGGAGAATCGCTTGAACCTGGGAGGTGGAGGTTACAGTGAGCCAAGATTGTGCCACTGCACTTTAGCCTGGGCAACAAGAGTGAAACTCTATCTCAAAATATATATATATATATACACATATATATATGTATATATATATGTGTATATATATCATTTCATTCATTTATTCAACCAAATATTTTAGAGTACCAACTACGTCCCAGGCATTATGCCTAGCTCTGCCTGATACAAATATAAATAAAACATAGCCTGGAGGAACTCACAGGTAAGTAAGGAAGGGAGAGAAGTATGCATATAACACAATATGGTGAGTGCACGATTAGAGATGAGTACAGGGTCTTGAGAGACAGAATGAAATGGCTAAAAATACTTCAAGGAAGTAATGCCTGGGAAAGAAAAGGGGGTGATAAATGGAAGAGCATTTCAAGCAAAAGGAAAAATATAAGCAAAGGTAAAATCATGAAGTAAAATGCTGTGTGTGTTTGTGGCTTGCTAGTGCTGAAACATAAAATGTGTGTGCATCACAGTAATGGCAACCAGACAGCAGGGAGCCAGGTAGAGGCCAGGTCAAGGAAGGCTCTATGACCTCTGCTAAGGAGCTTTATTCTACAAACACGGGAGCGCAATTGAAAGCTCTAAGCAAGAGAGAGACACAATCAATTTCCACTCTGGCAACAGTATGGAAGAGTGGGCTCATGGGACCAGACTAAAGGGAGGGAAAACGGAAGTATATTTCAAAAGCAAGGGTAAATAATGATGAGGGCCTGTTTCTGCGCCCTCAGATAGCTGATCATCAAGTCTGGAAACCCCAGCATCTCCATTTGTGCATAGTGCGCAATCAACGTTTAACCCACTGTAATGAATCCACCGCGTAGTATTGCAAAATGTGCCAGACCTAACCTTGGAATGTCCCCCTAAAGCAGATGGAAGCTAGAAGAGAAAAAGCTCAGAAGTTCCATCCACACCCCCACCCTCTGCCCATTGCCTCCCCAGTTGCCTAAGTGTGCTTCCTGAAAACACTTCCTGAATGCCCAGACCAACCCACATCTGACTATGCTCTGGAACCAGCTTGCTTCTCTGGCCTTGGGTGGCTCTGCCACGCTATGTCCATTGCTCATTTTTCCTGCCTCTTCCCACTTCTGAGGCCTTACCTGTTGTCTGTTTTATGGTTACTGTCATTTCTGCCCACTTTCTAAGTAAACCTGCAGAGTTGGCCTCCTGCGCACCAGCTCAGCATTGTAGCTGCTCAGATTCAATGTAATATCATGCTTGATGGGGTAAACAATAAATTGTAGGTCCATTCCCAAAGGTATCCACTGTTTCCTTCTTTCTAGTAAGATAACATCCAGGCATTTCAGCCTCACAAGGAGGGTGTCTTCCACTGGTAAGCCTTGACAGGCAAGTCCAAACAGGCTCCTTTTAGCCCTTCCAAGAGAAAGACTCAGCCTTTCTTCACACCTGAGAGGTATTGTCACTCAAAATTTTCAAGCAGCAAAACTGACATGGTCCACAATTAACCCCCATCCTGCCAAGCGGAGCCTGTGCCAATGCTGTCAGTTCCTGAACTGGACATTGCTGAGGAGAAGGTCTTCCTGGATTGGAGACTCTCCCTTCCTAAGTCACAGCCACTGTCACACTGCCAGCACCTCTGCTTTCCACTGCTGATGATAAAACCTCTTTCCTTTTCTGCTTTTATTAGAAAAGCAAAGAGAAAACAGTTGCCTGGGCACACTCTTATACATTTTCAGCTCTCTTCTCACTTCTCAGCTTTCAAGACGAAAAAAAATAAATAAATAAATAAACAAAACAGAGATCTACACATTACCACCTTCCCATTCCCTACTATGAAACCTCGGCATTGCCTTCTGGATACCAGCATGAGGGGGTGGTATCTGAGGCAGGCAGCCTGTGCTTCTCCCCTTCTCTCACAGTGTCACATGACATTAGAACTGCTGCTTATTTTTCTGCTTCCCCTTAAGACTATAAATTCTCTGAAGAGACTGTGAATGTTTCCCCAATGTCCTCAGTTCTATCAGAGTATCTGAGAGTCTGTGGTTATTCCATTTATGTTGGCTGAATAAATAAATAGTCCCTGTTTCCAACTGCATGAGCAAATGGCCATTCAGTTAAGGCATGCCCCAGGCATTCTGAGGGCTGTACCTCTGAGATATCCATGACCCACAGGCTGCACCTGTCCTGCACCTGAGAACACCCAGGCTTCGAAGCAAATATTTATCCTTTCAGGGGAGTTGTGATCCTAGGCTGGTGTCCTTGAATAATAGATGTTTAAAAAAATTATCAAAGAACAGAAAATTCTGCACAACTACTGAAAAACGAGAATAAAGAAACATGCATATTCTGTAAAAAGAAGTCAACACACATTTGAGAAGTAGCATCCATGCTGACTTCAAGTGACAAGGACTGAGTTGATGTTGGACAAAACTGTAAAAGGCAGTCTACTCTTATCCCTCTCTCTTCCCTACTGGCATCATCCCTACAGGTAGTAATCAAAATTAAAACCACAGTTCCTGCCAAGGGCTCATGACATGGGAAAACATTCATAGCAATATGTAACTTTTTGGGAGGTCAGAACTGTCAGGTCATGTTGCATGTGGCATGAGACCAAGCATCTGGATCTGGGACTAGAGATATTGTTCTAGATGTGTACAGTCAGATCCCATGGTGTCCAAAGTGCACAATTAATTTTAGGAATGATTTAGACAACAACTGGCATTGATTAAAATCTACTGTAGAGGACACAGACTTCTGGCATAGCAGAGTGAGGAGCTCTGCTGATCTGCTCCCCAGTAATACTGGAGAAAATTATTTTTAGGAAAACAACCACTTAAAGTCTTAGAATGTTTTCCTAGGCGCAAACAGCGAATGAAAACAAATATACGTATATACGTGTATATATATATACACGTATATACGTATACATATATACGTATATACGTGTATATACGTATATACGTGTATATATATATACATATGTATACGTATATACGTGTATATATATACATATGTATACGTATATACGTGTATATATATATATACATATATACGTATATATACTAATTTTTTATAATTTTCTTGCTATATAGCAAGAAATCTATAAAAAGTTAGTAAGAAAAATGAGAATCTGTGGAACACAAGCCAAGACCATTCCCTCCCTCCCTGCTCCCAGTTCAGTGAGGCAGAGACTCCACTCCAGGCTGCTACAGCCACAAAACCAGAGTTCCCTCTGCCACCACCCCTGCTCCTACCTAGTCAGAGGGTTTTCTTCCCAGGAAGAGCAGGACTTCAGTATTTCTCATCCTACCCCAGCTACCTGTTGCCATGGCTAAGTCCCAGGTGAGAGCAGTTGAGCAATGAGGCTCCCTTCTGCAAAGTCCCCACTTGTGGAATGAGCACAACAGACTAAGAATACTGGGACCGTGATTGCCATCCCCTGGCTTTTGAGGCAGTGGCTCCACTTCAGAAGAGGCAAGCTGAGAGGACCTCAGATCTCTATCTCTCTCCTTTTCTGAGTACTAAGCTCCTGGAGCAGGGTTGTCACACAAAGGAAAGCTTGCTGTTTTTCCCACCCCCAGCTTTACAGCCTTGATTTAGAGATTTTGCTTGGGGGAGAAGCAGGCTTTAAAGCAGATAGTTTTGAATAGCTTCCCCAAAGGAATTAGTTTTATTTGCAATAGAGCATGGAGAAGTTCAAGTTTAAGTGCTCTCTCAAGAACAGTGAAGGTTATGGTGAAAGGCAATTTGGAGATTTGTGGACCTAACAAAGATACAGCCTAGACTGTAGGTCGGCTAGTTTACAGGAGGGAACCAGGGGGATAGGATAACAGAGAGGAGCTCTTCTGGGGTCAGAATAAATATCAGGCATGGACTTCAGAAAATATTCCATCAAAAGAGCCACAGTTTGATTGGATTAGTTTGTGGAGCAATTTAAATTCCAGAGTATTGTTGGATAACAATAGAGAAACCAGCAGGCAATTAGTGTAGCTTAAGTCCTAAATGAGTTCAGAGAAAGAGACTTTCTTGAGAGCCCTAATACTGTTATCTCAGGGTGACTATAGGCAGACCCAAAAGTACACTTCCTTGGGGCACAACATCAGATACTTAACACTATAGGTAGAAAATACACTTTCCTAAAAGAATCAGCCAGTGGCAAAAAAATTTAAAAAAGAAGCAAGTAACAAGAACAAACTTCAAGGTGGGAGGAAACAGGCCAGAGTTGGTATATTATCTAAAATGCCCAGTTTTCAAAAAAAAATTGTAAAACATGCAAAGAAACAAGTATAACCCATACACAAAAAATAGCAGGCAACAGAGGTTGACTTAACAGAAAAAGACCCCAAAATAGCCATTATAAACATATAAATGTGTTCACAGAACTAAAGGAAGGCATCATGAACAAAGTAAAGAAAATTTACATCAAAGCAACTATCAATAAAGATAACTTATTTTAAAAACACACATGAGAATTCTGGAATTGAAAAACACAATAATTGAAATAAAAAATTACTAGAAGGACTCAAAAATATATGTTACCTGGCAGAAGAAAGATTGAACTTGAAGACAGATAAATATGCAAATCAAAGAACAGAGAGAAAAAAACAATGAAGAAAAATGAACAAAGACTCCAAGAAATTAGGACACCATCAAGAGCACGAATACATGCATAAGTGGGATAACCAGAAGGAGAGGGGAGAGAAAAGGGAGCAGAAAACATATTCAAAGAAACAATAGCTACAAACTTCCCAAATTTATTGAAAGCAAAAACCTGCGCATCAGGAAGCTCTAAGTAGAATACAAGCAAAGATATTTACAAACAGACATATGATAGTAAAAGTACTGAAAGTCAAAGACAAGGAGAAAATCTTGAAAGCGAGAAGAGAAAAATGACTGCTTTTTATAAGAGACCCCAATAAAATTAACAGTGATTTCTCAGAAGAAACAATAGAGGCCAGGAGGTAATGGGACAACATATTCATGCTCAAGAAAGGGAAACTTTCAACCAAAAACCCTCCTATGGCCAGCAAAACTATTTTTTTAAAACTGAAGGTGAAATACTGTATTAGTCTGTTTACATATTGCTGTAAAGAACTGCCTGAGACAGGATACTTTATAAAGGAAAGATGTTTAATTCACTCACAGTTCAGCATGGCTGAGGAGGTCTCAGGAAACTTGCAATCATGGCAGAAGGCGAAGGAAAAGCAGGCACCTTCACAAGGCAGCAGGAAGAACTTCCAAGCAAACGGGGAAGAGCCCTCTCGTAAAACCATCAGAACTCTGAGAACTCACTCACTATCACGAGAACAACCTGGGGGAAACCACCCACATGATTCAATTACCTCCACCTGGTCTCTTTCTTGATGGATGGGAATTATAGGGATTACAATTCAAGATGAGATTTCGGTGGGGACACAAAACCTAACCATATCATATACTTTCCCAGACAAACCAAAACTGAGAGAATTTGTTGCTAACATGCCCCCTTTATAAGAAATACCAAAGGAAGCTCTTTAGACTGAAAGCGTGTAATCTCAGGCAGTAATTAAAATCCATACACAAAAAAACAAAGAGAACTAGTAAAGGTAGTTACATAATTATGAAAAGCAATGTAAGTGCATATCTTTCTCCTTATATATAATAACTGATTTTAAAAAGCATTGTATAAAATAATGCACATATAATTGTAAGGTACATGGATGTGCTTTGTTCAAGGAATAGGCCAATCACATCCAGGCCAGAGTGATTCAGTGAGTTTAGGGCGCAGGCGCATACGCCACTTGTTATATAATCTGTTTGTGTAAGTTCATACTTGGCTCTGAGCCACTATTGTCTGTAAAAGGTATAACTGCCCTGCTGACACTGTGCATGGGGAACATGGCTCGGCTCAGCTCAGCTCTTGGGTATGGCTCGACTTGGTTCTTGCACTCTTGCCCAGAGAAAGAGACATAGTACCAGAGCTGTCCATCTTGCAGATGGACAGAGGGGAGCCAGGGCACAGCACGGCTGGACAAGGCTCATGCTCGTGCTCAGAGAAAGAGTTAAGCTGCTGACCCTGAAGGCAAGGGAGAGTTGGCCTTGCTCAGGCTGGTCATGCAGCTGTGTGTGGGAGCAGCTGGAGCCACTGAGTCAGTTGCTGAGAGGAGCCGCACAGCTGGAGCAGATAGCCGAGATAAAGGCAGACAGTGTGAGAGAGCTAGTGTGAGAGAGCTGCTAATGAGAGAGCTGCTGAGTAAAACTACATTTCACCTGCCTACGCTCCTCCATCCCTAGTGTTCTTTCAGCTATCACCCATCCACCCACTCTCCTCGGACCTCAGCATGGCCCCGAACCTGACCCTTAGTGTGACCCTGGTGTAGTCATGGCCCTGGACCTGATAATAATATAATGCTATATTATGTTCTATGACATGGAAATAAAATATATATATATTTATTGGCCGGACGTAGTGGCTCATGCCTGTAATCCCAGCACTTTGGGAGGTCGAGGTGGGTGGATCACCTGAGGTCAGGAGTTCAAGACCAGCCTGGTCAACATGGCAAAACCTCGTCTCTATTAAAAATAGAAAAATTAGCTGGGCATGGTGGCGGGCACCTGCAATCCCAGCTACTCAGGAGGCTGAAACAGGAGAATCGTTTGAACCCGGGAGGCAGAGGTTGCAGTGAGCAAGGCCTGCTGTGACTCAGGCCTAGATAATCAGGGCTTCACATTATCTTAGCCATAGCGATTGGTTCAGAGATGGGTAATCAGGATGAAAAGAGATAATGATACTTTTTCTGAGACACTAGAGAGAGACAGAAATACTGTTTTTCTGTTAGATTTTACCTGAAAAGACAGGTCTGGAGCTGCTGCCTTGCCACCATGTGAAGCCTAAAACCAAAGCCAATTTTATGGTAAGCCAGGAATTAGAAAATTAGCAGATCATGTTATCATTTGAGCCCTGGATCAAACATACCTGAAACTTGTGTTGCTCTGTGAACCAATTAAAGTTTCCTTTCATTTGAATCACTTACAGTTTTCAAATGTTTTATTATGACATGTTAGCAACCATGTGAATAGATAAAGCAGAACAAGATATATGAAATATTATGAGAATGGGCATTTCTGGAGGCAAAGTCTGTACACAGAGTCATGAAGGGACACATTCAACATGCTAATGTGGCAGATGCTCCTGAGAGGCACTGGACCAAGATTGTCAAGACCTGAGTGTGACCATATGAGTGCAAAGGCAGAAGTCCAGGTGTGAGGATTCAGCCAAATCTAGTGTGCAGAAGAGTTGTGAAGGTAAATAAGAAGGCAGGATCCTGGAATCTATAAGGGCCCTGAGGAGTAGCCTAGAAGGGGCCTGAGACCCAGATTGGATTGATAGCAAGGTAACTCACAGATCAGCTTACACATCTGCCCTCTTTGTCTTGGCTCATTGCTTACTCTCTGACTCCATGTCCTACCACTCCCTCTCTGCTGACTACACTATAGACATAGTAGACTCCATGCTTGTCTTCAAATACATCAACCGTGCTCCCACCTTCAGACTCCTGTACTTATCTCCTATAAGTACAGGAAATATATCTTATATGGGGCAAGAGCCTTCCAAGCATAGCAAATACATGGTATAAGTGATATGATGTAAATGGCTGCTTCCCTCATTTCCTTCAGGCCTCTGCTCAAATGTCCCATATATTAGAAAGGTCTTACTGGACTATTCTATATAATTAGCAAGTCCCCACCACTACCCTGGCTCATCCTAAACTCCTTTCCTGCTTTATATTTCTCTACTGCGCTTCTGGCTATCTAACATACTATGTATGTACTTGTTTGTTAATTGTCTCTCCTCAATAGAAGGTAAGCTCTGTGAGGGCACAGGCTTGGGGTTTTTTGGTACTATAGTCATGGTACTTAGAATAGTCTAAACCACAGTATGTGCTCAATAAAATATTGTTGAATAAATGAATGAACCAGAGTTCAGCAACCAGAATTGGGCCACTGAATCCTAAGTTTGTGTGAATATTCCTATTATGATCACCACTTAAGCAACAGCTTATGGTGAAAGTCAATGCTTTCTTCCTTAAGGGTCCCACACTTTGCTCCTGCCCACCCACCCCATTTCCACTCAATAGGCATTGCTTTCAGCTGTCACTGAACCCCTGCTAAAATAAAGTTGTTAATTCGTAGGTTTAAGGTATAATTCAGTTTAGATATCTCTGCATCTTTATTTGTATTCAGTAAGGATTTGCTAAGTGCCTAGTATATATATATTAGATGATTGTGCTAATAGCTGTCTTAGTTACCAGTATTAGAATACTGTAGATGCTTCCTGATGAAATTTACAATCTCATTTACAATGTCAAAGAAGTACTGTTGGAGATTTTAAAGCCTTCAAAAGTCAAAGAAATGCAATTATGGGAAAATGAGAGGTGGTGAAAGTTATCCCCACATCTACTGGTACACTAGATCTGGCTTAGCTCATAAAAGCCAATTAAACACAACCATAAAAATTAAGTTATTTAAACTTCAATCAATCAAGGTTAGACGTAGTGACACTATGTAAAACTCATCATTTCCTTAAGATTTGATTACATTATACTATTATTTATGCTTTCAGGGTTGTTTATATCTATTATTATGATGGGAATACCCTATAATGGTGGGCTACTGAGCATCTCTTCCTGACTCCACAGTTACACTGGAGGCATAAAAAAGGATGAGTTCATGTCCTTTGCAGGGACATAGATGAAGCTGGAAACCATCATTCTCAGCAAACTATCACAAGATCAGAAAACCAAACACTACATGTTCTCACTCATAAGTGGGAGTTGAACAATGAGAACACATGGACACATGGAGGGGAGCACCACACACCGGGGCCTGTTGCGGGAGTGGGGGGCTAGGGGAGAGATAACATTAGGAGAAATACCTAATGTAGGTGACGGGTTGATGGGTGTAGCAAACCACCAGGGCACATGTATACCTATGTAACAAAACTACACGTTCTGCACATGTAACCCAGAACTTAACGTATTTATAAATAAAAAAATAAAAATAAAAATAAGATTCTTCTGGCCTAGTTCATTATAGATGCTTCTTTTTTAACATCCTAGATGTGCACTTTGAGGTCCACATCAGTTGAGCAATCTAGGGTCATTATTCTATATACTTTGGGAGATACTCCAAGAAATAAGACTTTGTAGGAATTAATCCTTCCTTATTGTCTACATTACTTATCTGGCCTCTGTGACTCACTGGGAAGACATTCTATGAGTTCAAACAACTGGTTAGTAATAATTATTAATTGACCAATATTTAAGTCCAACAGATTGACTAGCTTGAGCCTGCACAGCTGGCCTCATGAACGCTCCCAAAGGAAGTTTCTGTGTTGGATTTTCCAAAAATTTAAGGCATTTTTCTGGAAAGAACCATGTATCTGTAGTTTATTTTCTCCACCATTTCAACAAAGCCTATGTCTGCTAGACTTCTGGGCAACAAGAATACAATATCTTTCCATGCACCTGTGTCTGTCCAGTGTGATTCAGGGATGAACATGGCTCTGGAATGTCTCTTCATCTGTGTCTCCATGATGACAATCAGCTGAAGGTAAGACATTAAGTTAATCAGCTGATTGTTTTATTTAAACAACCTGAGTGATTTGGGCAGCTTTTCTTCCGTCTTGCCTCGCTGATTGTTTGGAGACTGTTTCAGTAAAGACTTCACGAAATGCAAAATTAAGAATTACAGATGTGATTAGCTTTAATATGATTATGAAAGTCTAGCTAAAATTGAACTAAACATTACAAACAGTATTTGAATAAACATAACACCAAAATAATTACTATAGAAAGTGTAGAAAAAAGGAGAAAAACCATATTGATGAGACTATTTTGTGTCTAGTCTTCCATGTAACATCTTTTAAAATTATCTAACTGTGCTCACTTCTCATGGGTGGCTGTTTGACTGTTAAGGTGGTAGTCCAGTAAAAGGGCTACCAACTTTACCTGCCCACTCTAGGCACCACAATCTTATCTGCATTCACAGACACCCAATTATTCATTGAGGAAAAAATAAACTTCACTGAGAAAACTCTTTCTATTGACTATATCTAATGATGGTGATGATAATGAAAATTATTATGTCGGTTAATTTTATGTGCCACCTTAACTGGGCCATAAGTTACCCAGATATTTGGTCAGATGTTACTCTGGATGTTTCTGAGACCGTGGGATGAGATTAACATTTAAATCAGAAGATTGATTAAAGCAGATTGGCCTCCAAAATGTAGGTAGGCCTCGTTCAATCAGATGAAGGCCTGAACGGAATAAAAGGCTGGCCCTCCCACAGGAAAATCCTCCTACCAGGTTGCACTTAAACTAAAATATCATCTCTTCCTGATTCTATAGCAGCTTCTGGCTTTCAGACTCAAAACTACAAATTTTGGACTTTCTAGCTTCCATAATTGTGTGAGCCAATTCCATAGATAGATAGATAGATCCTATTAATTCTGTTTATCTCAAGAACCCTGACTAATGTGATAGCTATCCTATATTGAGTACTTATTGTGTGCCCACTACTGTGTTATAATCATTACTTCTATTATCTCACTTAATACAACAACCTATGAGTTGTATTTCACTCACTATACCCATTTTATACATGATGAAACTGATTCAAAACAGGTAAATTACATTATCAAGTTTGTTGAACTAAGTATAGAGCCAGAGCCTGAAAGCAAACACGTTGCTCCCAATGTTTTATTTTTATATATTTATTATTATCTTTTTTATTGTGGCAGAAATTAGTAATCCTCATCAAAGATCCATATGCTCCTCTACATTTCCAAGCCTTCTTTGTAGTTAAATTGAGCCATGTGAATAGTGCTGCCCAGTGAAATGTGAGCAGATGTGACATGTGACCTTATGGACCAAGGCAATTAAGAGCTGGAGTGCCTCCATTATTTCTCCTCTCCTGCCTGCTCAACCCTGGAGGACACCTCTTCCATCTGGAATAGGAAAAGCTGAAAGAAGCCCAGGTTTCAGAGTCATGCCTTGGATGAGAGCCACACAGCAAAGTCATTTGAGCCACATCAGACTGTAATTATGAAATAAACTTTTATTGGGCCAACCCACTGATATTTTAGGGTTGTTAGTTAGCATGGCATATGGTATACTTATTAAACTTTGTACAAACATGAAATAATGTTTCGGTGATAAGCAATTGAAATGTACAGATAAATCTGTGAACATAATGTAGCATAGCATGGCTTTGGAAGCAGGCTACATAATTCAAATACAAATTCCGCTAGGATTAGAACTTGGCCAAGTGACTGACCTTAGAGGAGTTACCTAGCCACTCTGTGCTTCTCATGTGCAAAACAGAGATTATTAATAATAGAGCAAGTGGTTGTGATGGTCAAAGGAGTAAATATGTCTAAGGCTATGATGATATATATTAAGCATGTAAAATATGAACTATGTAGATTCAAAATAATTATCATTTGTCAATATAAAACAAATGTTTTTATTAGTCACTAAAGTTCATTAAACAAACAATGAACATGTTTAATGAAACTATACAGCCAACACAAAATTAGATTCTGGGAATACAAAGATGAATGAAACATGGTTCTATTTTCAGGGAGTTCACAACCCGTTATTCAGCCATGTTAATGTGATTAAAATTTAATAAGCACCATAAAGAACCATTTTCTGAGGTTTCATAACTATGTATTGTTCATGAAACGTATTTCATTTCTGGTGCCTTCCGGACTGCTATTTGAAAACTTTTGGCATGAGTAACCTAGCCAACATTACTGATGTGGAAGAAAGGACATCAGTCTCCCAGTTCACTCCCTAGCTTCTGTTTGTCCTCTCTCCAAGCCATCCCCTAGGCTGCCTCAGAGATCTGATTAAGTCATTGTACTACTTGAAAATCTTTGTTATATCTCTATTGCCTATAGAATAAAGTATTGTATAGGCTCACCTGCATGCCCCAAACTACCTGCAGCTAGCATCTTCTTATGTAGAAAAAGAATGGGTGAGATGAGGTAGAAAGAGAACTGGGGTGGAAACACTGAATACAGTCCTGCTTCTTAATGTCTTTGTAACCTTGGGGGGGATCTTCTCTGAGTCTCAGATTCCCCATTTATGAAATGAAATGTGTCTGCTCTTTGTATCTAACACAGGTTACTGTGAGAGTCAAATGACAGCATAAATGTGTAAGTGATTTATCATTTATAAAGTATTAAGCACTGTATAAAGGTAAGGCAATGCTTCTCAAACTTTAGTATAGGGAAAATTTCTCCTGGGGAAGTTGCTAAACACATATTCACCCAGTTGCCTTCCTCAGAGAGACTCTTTATTCACTATGTCCAGGATAGAGACAGGTGATTTGACTTTATTAACAAACACCCCAAGTAGTTCAGATGTAGGCTATCTGTGGGCCACACTTTGAAAACTGCTGATGTAAAGCATCACAAATTCCAAAAGGAAGAGTCCTAACGTAAATGTCTCGACCCAAGAAAGATATATTTTATCAGTATCTACCCTTCTATTTTTATTGTCATTCTAAAAATGGAAATTGTTGTCAGACTACTAGCAAACTGGAAATAGACATATTTATTGAGAGGCTCAGAAACATTTGCTGAGAGGCCCAGAAAATTTCACAGGCTTTCATCTTCTCATTTTAGACCTTGGAAAAAAGTAAAAATACATAGCTTTACTCCAAATTTAATGATAAGGAGACTGAGGCTCAGATGTTGTAGAAACAAGTTTCAAATCTCTGGTGCCATCTGGAATGGAATTTGAGAACTTTTAAAGTCTGAGTATAAACCCCTCTATTTTCCATTCCTTATGATTGCCTTCCAGACAGAGCTAGAGTTGGCCAGAAGCCAAACTCTGTGAAAGCTTCGTGGGGTGTAAAGGTGGCTGTTATCAGTCCTGATGAGCTTTGACTCACAAATCAATATTTTCCCATTACCAGCTCTGTCTCCACACATTTTTGTATCTGAAACATTGAAAATATCACCTCTGTTGCAGCGATACCTCCTCTATATTGACCACACATGACCCAAGGCAGCTCACGTGTAGTGGAATGATGGCTGCAGCTGGCCCTAAGAGAGCTATCCCAGTAGGAAATTAAGAGGAAACTGATGGTGATAATATTCAGTCACCTCCTTTAGAAGAAATTCCAAATAAAGCTCCATTCTATCTCAACAGTGAGAAATGTAAATAAGGAACTAAGTGAGTGTGTGTGTGTGTGTGTGTGTGTGCGTGCGAGTGCGCGCATACTTCAAAGCATTTACTAAAAGCCGTTTGGCAAAGACAAAATTAAGCAATCTAAAAATCTTACCTTTTGTCACCCAACTAGCTTGCTCATTGTTCTTGGTTTTTATTTGTTTTGAACTACTAATAAAGGAAATGACACAAGGTGATATGATTTTCTGACCAAAAACACAGATGTTTTAACAAAAAGATAGCAAAAACTTACATCTCAAGACTAGCTTATCTTAATATTGCAATTAATAGCTGTCATAAATCACTCTAAAACTCAGAGGTGCATGATATAGAAAAAATAATTTTATATATAAAAATCATAAGGGCAAGATATTTTAAGTCCCAATAAACCTTTATTTAAGCCAAGCATTCATACTTTTATTTACTCTTTGGTGCCTGCTTGGAGCCAATCAATTAGTATGCATTAATAGAAAAACTTTCAGGAAATGAGGCAAAGGAAATGAAAGTAATGAATGAATGAAAAGGAAATACAGAAAATACATTAAATATAGGAAAAAAAATCTGTATACCATGCTATAGCCCACTATCCACAGATTTAAAAAAAAACAAACAAACACAAAGCTACAACAGATGTGCAGAAGAAACAGAAATTTTTACTTGCGCTAATCTGAGCTGACAGCTGCTATTAGGGCTGACTCCGTAATACTTCTGTCATCACTTCTAAAAATCAGCTTTTCAAAAGTAGAAAGGGGAATATGCAAATATGAGAGGGAAACTTTAGGGATATAAAGTTGGCTGCTATTGGTCCTGATTTCATCACCTTTTAAACTTTCAATCAATATTTTTCCATTATTGAGGGGCTGCCTCCAGACATTTTTGTATGGAAGCTTTGAAAATATCACTTCTATTGTGGTTATTTCTCTTCACTATATTGACCACATTTTTGAAGGAACTCATGGAATTTTGAAATTCTTGTGGTGCAGGTAACTTCAAATGAATATATTTCGACATGTAAAAGGTCTGTTGACTCGAACAAAGGGAAATATAATGAGAAAATAAATAACACAGGCACTACAGTGAGAGATAGTCCCGACTTAAATAACACTCTCATCACTTTGTGACTTTGGACAAATTATGTAATATATTTGATCCTCTATTTCCTTCTTTGCAAAATGGGGATAACTATAGCATCTACCAACATCAAGAGTTAAAGACTATACATATATGTGTGTGTATATATGTAGATATGGATATATAATGTACATGTTTGTGTCTGCATGTATATACGTATCTGAATGGCTTAGAATGGTACCTAGCATATCATACACATTCTTTAAGTGTTAGATACTGTTGTTACTGTTATTTATTATTAATATTATTACAAAGCTACCATACAACTTAGCCTACGGAACAGACTGGGGCACTGATTAATTCAAAATCTGTGTCTATGGAAAACTTATGAGAAAAGCCCAACTAAGAACATTTCATTTTTTTGCACTGAGGGTTGTTTTGAGGAAGTTTAATGTACTGAATGGACTGACTGTTTGGTGTTGAGTACACACATGGGAAATATGACCATGACTCATCTTGAAGCTGTTCAAAGTCAGTTCCAGCCACAAATCAAAGGACATCAAAAATTTTCACAATTTCTATTTGTGCCAATCAGGGGGATTTGTTTGGGTTAATTACTTTAATGACACATTTTAATTTGTGCTCATCTAGTATTTAAGCATAAGAGAGGATTCTTTGCTCTATTTTTTGGTGAAGGTTCTTCAGAGGCTGAGGCTAACAGGTGTGGTTTTTCAAAAACCAGAAAGATTGTGTTTTTAGCTATTTTTCTAGAAACCAAATAGCCATTTCTTTTTATCATGAGTAATGTAATTTCATTTTTGTTTTTACTAATGAAAATAGACATAGGAAGTAAGCATAGTGACAGGAGTGCTATTCATTCTTTCCTCAAAAAAAAAAAAAAAAAAAAAACCCTCAACTCTAACATGCCCTTTTCTAGGTCTAACTCTTGTCCTTTATCATTTGTTAAACATTGATTTTTTTCAGCATTTAATGGAATGAAAATTAAGAAGGTCAGGTTGTATTTTAAAAAAAAATCTCCACTTTCAGCTCTTTATTTTGATAAAATATGTTTTCAGACTTCAACATTAGCAATTATGTCAGCTCTAGCCTGGGAAGAAATACTGTTTTTCATTACCTCCATATAAGTCCACAAGGGAAGGACTAAGTATAAGCTTTTATAGAGACTACCAATTGTGTGAATTCTTGTATAGCTTTTTACATTTTTTAGAAACTCAGTGGTAAATTTTCCAGATAAATATTTTGAAGCAGGAAAGCCATATCTTTAAATCGAGCGTAGATAGTATTGAGGTTAAAATTTTAACAGTGACTCTTCATTTGCCTTGTCATTTTAGGTATCTCAACAATGCATTAATTTTAATTCATTAACAAAAAAGCAACTGAAATGCACAGGATAATAATAAGGGAACTGATAGCATTCTTCCTGCCAGATAAACATGCCTCACAGAAGGCTTAACTGTCACATACCTACAGTTTCAGCTGTTTGAGAGAGTTTTGATAATAGTATGAATGTCAAAATTCAGCTGCCAACACTAAGCTGTCAGCTTTCAAAATGCTCTATAGAGTGTTTGTCCCTTAGGACATAAATTCCAAGAAGAAACTGAGCTGCCCTACAACTTGACAGCTTATCCTAGTTCCAGGAGAGCCTTGGATCTGTGCAAATCTAGGAAATGTAACTGCAGCTCTGAGATGAGGAGATGTGATTGGAGCAAAACCTCTTAGAAAATAACACAGAGGCCATTTGGGTGCTAGATATTCAAATGGCCTTTGAGGCCTCTGGATAATGAAGCTAACTTGAGCTACTCTAGTTGGATCACATCTGGGCAGCAAGCACTTACTGCTTCTGCCAAGATTCTCAAGGTGGAAAATGACATCCAGGGACCAGCTCCTTCCTCCACTGGTGACCCTGGTAAGTAGAAGCAATTTCCCCGATTATGACTGCAATTTCTCATCAAGCATTACATAACCCATATCATTTCATCTTCCTAAAATAAATTATTCATGTCATTTGGGAATTCATCTGCGAGCTGCAGGTCAAATACCACATTTGCTGCTAAATTACTGTTAACATTTTTTTTCTGATTTATTAGCTGTTTACACAGAATATTGCTTGGATATAACACGTTTTCCTCAGTGTACTTTTTCAAAAAAAAAAAGCACATCTGTATTTTCTTTTGAATCCCCAAGGTCAAGTTAAGGATTATCAGTTGCCCTAAAAAAGTCTCATCCTCAAAAAATCACATCATATACAAAAAATTCTTCAACTGGTATGATCCCACCAAAGTCTCAACTACATGAAATGGCTATTCTATGAAGACAGCGTCCATAGTGTGATGGACAGTAGTCTGACTATGACATTTGTATCCCAGTTCCTCTACTTCCTAGCTGCATGACAAGAGGTACATTATTTTCTTCTCTTGGCCTAACTGGTTTCATCTCTAACATAAACATATTGTTAGCACCAATCTTGTGGACTATTGTAAAAAGTAAATTAATACACATAGAGTATTCAGGCCAGTGCTAAACATCCAGTAAATGCCTGCTAAATATTAACTTATTTTTTACATTTCTAAAATAATTGTTGCATTATCTTGATTTGATCTTTTGGAAATTCATTATTGTTTGAAAAATGATCAATAAAGAAAGTGAGCCAGCCAACTGTGCAATTAATTACATTACTCCTATAATGTGTCTCGTTAATCTAACCATGGAATGCAGCCAGTCAAGAGTTGGTAAACTAGATGTCCATGCATGTGCCTAGGAAAGGGAGAAGTTGGTAACTTGCTAGGGGAAGAAAAATATTTGAAAAGCATTTATGCAAACCGCTGAGTCCCAGGTCCTACCTACCCAGGTACATATCCTCTGAGGGCCTGACTCAACCATCCTATCTCAAGTAGCTCCTGTCATTTTTGTTATGTCACCTTATTTTCTTCAAAACATGCATAAGTATCTAAGATTATCACTTTTAAAATTGCATTTGTTTAGTCCTTTATTTGCTGACTCCCTCAGATATTTTTCATACATTTCTATTTCTACCTCTCTTTCCCATTCACCAAATTCACAGCAAAACATTCCTAGTGCCAATTTGTTTCTCACCACTTTGCAAAAAAGCAGCAATGCACGCAGCATACCTTTGCAGTGTTCTCCTGCTTCCCACGTGAAGCATCAATGTGAACATGCATGTGACATCAGAAGATATAGGCTCTTATCACAGGAACAAGAACTGTTACAGTTGTCAAACATCATTGTCAAACTCCACCCTTATGAGCTCACCATTGTATAAATTGAAGGATAGTTGTAAAAATGGTAATTTCAGTTTTTGGCTCTTCAGGTGTTGAGAAATGAAAATGTACAGTCTAAAATAAAACTATTTTATGATATCCAATTGGGACATTTATCCTTAATAAATTAATTAATAAAAGTTAAAGGCAAAAGAGTAAATACTGGCTTGTTAAACATAAGAATCTCTAAGCATACTGGTCCCAATTTAAGAAATCTAGCGATGCCTCTGTGTCATGGGTGCCTTGTATTTTCCATCTGCCACAGACTGGCTTCTTCTTTCTTACACTAGAGGACAGGATGACAGTAAGCATAAAAAATAATCTTTGCCCTTAGATTAAGATGCAATTATTCCATGACAACTGTGACAACCAAAGTGAGGTCTAGTTTGTTGGTTCACACAGAGCATTCTCATTTTGAGCATAGATGCATTCAGGCAGTTCTTTGCATTGAAATTACTGAGAGCTTTTATTTGCAAGAGACCAAATCTAGAAAATATTTCTATAAGTATCACTTTCCACTTGGGATCAGCAAACATCCCTTGGTGGTGTTAAGGTGGCAGATGAAAGATCCCAAATGGGTTTACTCACATGTCCGGTGCCTTAACAAGGATGGCTGAAAAGGCACTGTTAACCAAATCACCTACAAATAGCCTCTCCAGCATGGCAGTCTCAGGGTAGTAGACTTCTTACATAACAGCTCAGGGGTCCTATAGACTATTCCAAGAGATAGAAAGTGGAAGTTACCAATATCCAGGACAGCCTCACTTCTGCCATACTCTTTTGGTCAAAGCACACAGAAAGCCCTCCCAGATTCAAAAAAGGGGGACATTGATATTATACTCCCACCTCTCAATGGGAAGAGTGTCAAAGAATTTGAGGGTGTCTTTACTTTCCTATATAATCATTTCCATAGTTTAAAAAACAACTAGACAATACCCATTAGTGAATCAGTGAAATATGCTTCTTTTGGCATACATAGTTACATAACTTTACTTACTTACTTACTTACTTATTTAAAGACAGGGTCTCACTCTAATTCTGCTGCCCAGGCTGGGGTGCAGTGGCGTGATCACAGTTCACTGTAGCCTTGACCTCCCCAAGCTCAGGTGATCCTCTCGTCTCAGCCTCCCAAGTAGCTGGGACTACAGTTGCACAGCACCACTCCTGGCTAATTTTAAAATATTTTTTGTAGAGACAGGGTTTTGCCATGTTGCCCAGGTTGGTCTCAAACTCCTGAGCTCAAGCAATCTGCCTGCCTCAGTCCCCCAAAGTGCTAGGATTACAGGTATGAGTTACTGCACCTGGCCCATAATTTTATTAATAAAAATATGCCTATGATAAAATATGTGCATTTTTTGAAACAAAATTGAATGGGAAAAATGATGATATTAGAGAACTTATTTTTCAGTCAATAAACAGAAACTAAAATTTTTAAAAAGAGTGGTTTTGTGATTGTTATAGACTAGTATTCCCAGATCACATCATTTCTTACATACTCCTCTTCAAATGATCATCCTTTAAAAGTCAGTGTGCCCAAAATTTGTAACTGGTAATCTTCTCCTTCCTTTTTATAAACACCCCCTGAATGATCTCATATATTCTCAAGGTTTTAGCTATTTTCCATGTGCTGAAGACTCTAAAACATTTATTTCCAGCCCAGCTATTTCCCTATTCGGCAGACCCACATATCCAAATGATAATCGAATCTCTGAGTGTTCCACTGGCCCTTCAAAGTCAAAAAGTCCAAAGATTCATTCGTCATCAGTCTCCTAAGATCTGCCCCTCCACCTTATTCATCAATATTGTGGATAATCCAGTTGTACAATCAGCCACCCAAGCAGAAAAACTGAAGTCATCCTTGACTCCTTTCTTTTCCTCACCCCACACATACAATCAGTTCTCAGAGCACGAATCCTCTTCATTCTTAGTATCTTTTGAGTCTATTCCTTTATGCGTAGATATAGACATAGAGATATATAGATAGACATATGTAGATATTCTTATTTCTAGTGCTTGAGTTCTGGCTCTCACACTATATCATCTAAGTTATTTTCACTACTTCTTACTAGATGTCCTTTCTCCTGCCTTTGCACTGGTCCTAATTCATCCTCCACATGTGTCACGAAAGTGTTCATTCTAAAAGGGAACTCATATCAAACTTCTTTCTTGTTTAGAATCCTTTAATGGTGTTACATGGAACTACACCCAGTTTTAGGTAAAGTCCAAATTTCCTAACATGGCATTCAGGTCACTTTCTTTATTCTCTTGAATAATTCCTACTCCTTACTTCAAAACACACTT
Organism: Nomascus leucogenys; assembly: GCF_006542625.1. Classification (NCBI taxonomy): domain Eukaryota; kingdom Metazoa; phylum Chordata; class Mammalia; order Primates; family Hylobatidae; genus Nomascus; species Nomascus leucogenys. The sequence goes on along the minus strand of NC_044382.1, from coordinate 111,444,978 downwards.
TGGATGTCACTTCACTCAGAATGCTTTCTGACCCACTTCATAATCTGACTTCCCAACTCCCTCCAGTTTTTATCCTATGTTACACAGTTCCTACCTTTACTACAGTACTTTCACACTTTTATAAGCATGCATTTATTTGTCTCTCATGCAGGAAACTGTGCACTCCCAGAGAAAAGCTAGAAGATTTTATTTAATATCCTGGGCACATAGTTTCCATTTGACATATGTTTTCTAAATGAATGAATGAATGTGGTTTATCGTATTAATAAAATTTCTATTGGGACTCTCAACTAAGTTTTAAGAAAGAATAACAATGTATCTCTATTTCAGTGCCCTGAAATAGGAACCTGGAACCAAAGGAAACATTTCCCAATGGAAACTATGTCCACACAAAGTAGGAGACCCACTAGTTTGAAGAGCAGTCCTTGAAGGTCCTGTTCATTTGCTGACTCTTAAAGAAAACCTGTCCAGAAGATGACTGAATGACAGTAATTTAAAGAGTCATTACCTGCGCACAGCACTGGAAACATTTCTGGCTGGTGAGGAGGGACATAAGGATGCTCTTAAAAGAAAGACACTGAGTTGGCAGCAAATGACTAACCACATGTGAAGGCAATTAACTCTTGGGACCATGACTCTAATATTCAGTGTAATAATCAAGTTCAGAATCAAATGGCATATTTTATAAACTTAATAGTATTAGAGGACAAAAAAATAGTTTTAACACACAAACCACCTGTAATTATTGGAATATATTTAACTCCCTAAAATAAGTACATTCTTTGACAACATAATGGACATAAATCTCAGTCCAAAATTCTAGCTATATTTTTTTTAAAGTCTATTGTCTATAGTGGCTTCAAACTTAAGGTACCATTTCACTGAGATTGTGGAAAACTTTAATATTAGCTCTCTTGGGGTTCCCTGCTTTCTTTAATAGGGTTCTGTTAAAGTTCTAGGATGTTCTATTAAGCTAAGGTATAGTGAGAAAGGGTAGGGTATCCTCTTTTTAGTCATCATTCATACAGGTTGTCTTTGAGGTATATCCTCCTTTTCTTTTTACTTTTAAGTTCAGGGGTACTAGTGCAAGTTTGTTACATAGGCAAACATGTCACGGGGGTTTATTGTACAGATTATTTCATCACCCAGGTATTAAGCCTTGTACCCATTAGTTATTTTTCCTGATCCTCTTCCTCCTCCCACCCTCCACCCTCCAAAAGACCCCAGTGTGTGTCATTCCATTCTATGTGACACATGCACATGTATGTTCATTGCATCGCTATTCACAAAAACAAAGACATGGAACCAATCTAAATGTCCATCAATGATAGGCTGGATAAAGAAAATCTGGCACATATACACCATAGAATACTATGCAGCCATAACAAAGAATGACATTATGTCCTTTGCAGGGACATGGATGGAGCTGGAGGCCATTATCCTTAGCAAACTAACACAGGAACAGAAAGCCAAATACCACATGTCCTCACTTATAAGTAGGAGCTGAATGATGAGAACACATACACAAGTGTTTTCAACAAGTCTTTTCAGGCCAGTTGTCTTTGCTGCTTCTTTTAAAGGGCTGACTCTGATTCTCTCTGCTCAGACTCAACAGAAATCTTTATTCCCAGAGGATACCAAAAGTAAAACATGGGTGTTTTTTCACTGTCAGTAACTGGACCCTTCTCTCTTCTCCTCAGACTGAATGCATCTCTTTATCAGCTGTGAACACACACTAGCCCTTTTATCTAAACACATTAATCTTCTGCCTGAACTGAGGTTTTTTAATAGGAGAAATGATTTTAAAATGGATATTTCATGAATAGATCATTTTTTCTGGTCATTTTCCACCTATGAGAAATGAAGCTATTTATCGTTGTTTAAGTAGTCAAGTCCAGATTACCAGGACTCTAGATCCCTTTGAAATAATTCTATAACAATTGGCACATGCCTACAGCAGCCAGACTGATAGGATAGTGAGTGGAGTCTACTGACTGGAGAATGTGGGATCTGTCTAAAGTGGTTGCTGTGCCCCACTCTAGAGCCGTGGGCAGAGCATCCAAATTTCAAGAGATGCTAAAAGTACAGATTTTTGTGTGAAAACTCTTGAATTTTTCAGTTGCAGCTCAATTGTTGTAAAACACAATGTTCATACACAATGCAAGCTAAAGAAAAGTTAGATAGATGAGTTACCAATTTGTATAATCTAGATATAGTTTATCAGTTGGTCAAAGAACCAGCCTTACTGTACCAAACACTACACAGGAAAGATTTCTTTCAATCAGGGATCCTATGAAAATGTTCTATATCTCTTTTTCCATTGTATAATCAAACTCAAATTTATACTGCTAAAAGGGCAGGTTATGAGATTTCCTCTATATTATTATTAGGAAATTTGGTATCTCTTGCTCTTTTGACATTACAGACACAAGCGAAGGGATAAAGATAAGGAATCTATTGTTTTGGGCTTCTCCTCCCCTTTCCTATTATTGACAGCTTCTGAACCCCTTCACAACACCACAGGCTAAACTCAGTTCCTACTCAGAAAACAGAGCCCCCTTCCCTCAAACCCTTTCAGTAAGTGTTAGTAACTTCTATGATCCACAAAATAATTTAGAATTCGAGTACAAACTTGCACCATTTACACAAGGACATTATGACCGTCACTTCTTTTCCCATAAGCCACGGGTTCATGCATATAAAATGTTCTTTTTAGTTATAGTTACACAAACTACTTAAAGCACTGTTTGCCATTTTATTTCACTGAGTGTAATTTTCATAAGTTTACTTTTTTGCATAGAACAGCAACTCCTTGTTTGTGGTTTCTTCATTGGCTAAATACTGAAGAGGAACTCTCCAAAACTCAACATGAAACCTTATTAGTATTTGCTAACTTATTAACACATCATTTAATTTAGTCATCTATCTCATTAAGGCATAAAAATGGTTCCAAGGACTATCAGGATTTTGCTCATGTTAGATTAGTTATCTGTTGCTGTATAACAAACCACTTAAACATAGTGTCTTGAAACAATGATTTAGTATTTCTCACAATTCTGTGGCTTGGCTGTGCAGTGACTTCTAGTTTTGCCTCGAGTCTCTTCTACGACTGCATTGAGAGAGAGGGGCTGCCAGAATGGTGGATTCACCATAGCCTTATTGACATGCTGGGAGTGGGTGCTGGCCACCAGTGGGGGTACCCCAGTTCTCCTCCACATGGCCTCTCATCCTACAATAGGCTAGAATGACCTCCCTCAATGTTGGCCTCAGTGTAGACAATAAAGGCAGAAGCTGCACAACCACTTAAGGCTCAAGTCCCAGAATTCGCAAAATGTCACTTCTGCCTTGTTCTGTTAGTCAAAGGAAGTCACAAGGCTAGCTCCAGTACTGTACCTTCTCTTATATAGATACTCATAAGCTAGTTATCTGCTGGTCCAGGTTCAAAAGGGTGGACTGAAGAAACAGACCCCACCCCCTTCTGAATAGGAGGAGTATATACATCAGAATAACATGAATTTGCAGCAGCCACATTTTGCAATCCTCTCTACATGTGGACTCACTCATAAAATTTTTGCAAACGTTGTTCTATTCATATAGAAAAGTAAAGACTCTAAAAATCCTCTGTAAAACTTCCGAAGAAGCACTTAGCCAAGGATATCAGTTACCTCCTATATGCCACTATATGTCCTCTCAGTCTTACTTTTCTGTTGTTCTAGCTGCAGCTACTGCATTGAACTTTGAATGACTCCAACCTACCTCACACAGGCATGGTTTCCCTAGGGTATGTGAAGTCCCAGGCAAATATTTTAACAGGGTCCCTGACTATACAAACAATATGAGTCACCTGAAATCAGCATGTCAGCACCATTCTGGAGACATAATCTCACACCACCCCACAAAAGAAATACTGCTCTGAGAATCCACCCCACATCTTCCCTGTTCCCCAAGGCATCAGATAAACTATGTCACATCTCTCGGGCCCACCTCTGTTGTGGGCAGTTGCACACAAGCACAGACTCATGCTGATATCTCAATCTCCCTGCTTTTCAAGGTAGGCGCCTTCTCCAAAATCCCAGATGTCCATGTAAGCATGTGAATGCATATTTAAGCACTTCCCAGAAAGGGAAGAGACTTAGAGCCCCTATAGGCAACTCTCAATAAGTGGGGGACAGGAGATAGTGGATTAATGCTCCAGCTTCCCATCCTATGAATGTACAATTCTGAGAAGAATTCTGTACTGGAATGAAGCCCCTATTGCTTACCGTAGGAACCTCAATAATGCACTCTTACATTGTATTTTTCTCTTTCACTCTTCCTCCCAACTCCCTTACTCCTGCTTCCTGGATCACAATTTTCATAAACTATCTGCATCTGCACCAAACCCTTATTCATGCCCTGCTTCCAGGGAAACCAAAACTAAGACACCATGAGACTTTTTTTTTAACCAACATTTGTGCAACCCAGAAATGTAGGGGAAGGGAGATAAACCATGGAGTGAAATTTTGATGAATGGAAGACTGAGACATCAGATAGTCTTAAGTCCCACCTCCACCCCACAGACTATTCTGAAAAATGATTGTTTATATAATCTTTTCAAAGGCTTCTTGAAATTCAACAGTCAATTGAACTCAATACCAGGAAGTGGCCAGTTTCATAACACAATTTTGGCTCTCCTTTCCTTATCTCACTCCCTTTTTTTCTGCTTCTTGCTTGCTGGAATTGAACTTCCTGCTAAAATAATAGCACATAAGGCTCTAACTCAGACTTTCCTTCTTGAGGAACCCAGGCTAAGACACCACACAGCACAGAATTCGATTTGCTAAATAACCAGTGGGAAGACATGAGGCATAATGGTTATCAAGAGTTTAGACAGACTTCTGTTTCCCTAGCAAGTAAAGAGCTTAGAAGTCACAACTCCATCATAACAAGTAAAAAGCTGAGCATACTGAAAAATGAACAACTCTTGTTAGATCTCTCAGAGAGTTGAGGTCACAGGGCAAACCACTGCCCCCAAAATTGGAAAGACAGACAATCGAGTATAGAGAATCGTGACTTACTAGAGCAGGAACCTCCATGACAAACTGTAATTGACAAATTATCAGAGGCTCAGGGCAGACAACTCTGAGAGTTAAAAATTCCAGGGGGAATCAGCCATAGGGGCCCTCCACATTTTTGTGAGTTTTACCTCCAGGAGCTTGAGCAGGTTCTCACAGTAGGTATTGGAGGAAAATCCCTTGCTTCTGGCTGGGGGTGGGGAAAACGAACCTTCTTAAAACACACCAGAGCATTCCGTTCTTAATGAGGCCTCCCTCAGGTGAAACTACTTTACCAGAGCCTAACTTATCTAGAGGAAGGGAAATACCCGAACCTAGCCCCCTTTAGCCATCCTGTCCCACTTACTGGGGGAAAAATAACAGACAAGTACAGGTAAAATTTAGGGACACAGATTCATCTAAAGACTGAAACTAATCGCAGGATATAGAATGCTTCCCCTACCTCCATACCTTAGCACCATACTATTGAAGGCCTATTTACCACAGTTCTTTTTTCTCATGACATTATGTCCACCTTTCAACAAAAAATTACAAGATATACTAAAAGGCAAAAAACACTGTTTGAAGTGACTGAATAAGCATTCAAGTCAGATATGGCAGAAATGTTGCAATTATCATATCCGGAATTTAAGAAAAGTATGATTAATATGCTAAGGGCATATTAATGGAAAAAACAGACAACATGCAAGAACAGATGGATAATGGAAGCAGAGAGATGGAAATTCTAAGAAAGAATAAAAAGGAAAGGTTAGTGATGGAAAACACTATAATAAAAATAAAGAATCTTTGATGAGCTCATTGGTAGACTATAAAAGGCTGGGGAAAGAATCTCTGAGCTTAAGAATATGGCAATAGAAACTTCCAAAACCGAAAAACAAAGAGAAAAAAGACTGAAAAAACTCAAAACAGAATATCTAAGAACGGTGGAAAAACTACAAAAGGTATGATATACCCATAACTGGAATACCAGAAGAAGAAGAAAAAGAAAAAGGAACAGAAGCAATATTTGAGGCAGTAATGACTCAGAATGTTGCCAAATTAATATAAGACACCAAACCATAGATTCAGGAAGCAAAGAGAATACCAAGCAGGACAAATGCAAAAAACAAAAACAAAACTACACTTAAGCATATATCTTAGTTTAACTTGCTATAATAAAATGCCACAAACTGGGTAGCCTAAAGAACAAACATTTATTTTATAGTTCTGGTTGTTGAAAGTCAGATAAGGGTGACTGCATGATCAGATTCCAGCGAAGGCCCTCTCCAGATTGCAGACTGCCATCTTCTCATTATATCCTCACATAGCAGAAGAAAGCTAGCTGCTAGCTAGTTCTCTGGCCTCTTTTTATGAGGATACCAATATTATTTGTCAGCATTCAAACCTTATGATCAAATTACCCCCAACCTTCCCACATCCAAATACCTAATATATTGAGATAAGAGTTTCAGAATATGAATTTTGGGGGGACACATTCAGTCTATTATGGCATATTATATTGAAGTTTTAAAAAATAAAGACCAAATCTTGAAAGAAACCAGAGACAAAAAAAAAATCACCTTACATATAGAATAGCAAAGATGAGAGTTACATCAGACTTCTCTTCACACACCATGCAAGCAAGAAGAGAGCAGAGTCAAATATTTGGAATATTGAGAGAAAAAAAACACCAACCTGGAATTCTGTACTAATTGACTGGATATAATCTACCTCTATAGACTACTTCATCCAACAAGTGAAGAATACAACATTCTTCTCAAGCTCACATGGAACATTCACCAAGATAGACCACATTCTAGACCATAAAACACAATTAAAAGAAAAGAATTTAATATTTAATTTAATTAATGTAAAAGAATAGAAATTATATAATGTATGGTCTCAGATCATCATAGAGTTAAATTAGAAATCAATAACAGGAAGATACATGGAAAATCTCAAAATACTAAGAAACAACACACTTCTAAAAAATACGTGGACCAAAAAGGAAATTTTAAAATATTTTAAACTAAATGAGAACACAACTTATCAAAATTTGTGTGATGCAGTGAAAGAAGTGCAAAGAAGTAAATATATAGCATGTAATGTATATATTAGAAAATAAGAAAGATCCAAAAATCAGTAACCTGTTTCCACCTTATGAAACTAAAAAAAGAAGAACAAGCTAAATCTGAAGTAAGCAAAAAAAGAAATAATAAAAATTAGAGCAGAAATTGATGGAATGTAAAACAAGACATTAATAATAAAAATCAACAAAACCAAAAGCTGTTTTTTTAAAGATTAATAAAATTAATAATCTCTAGCTAGGCTAACTAAGAAAAAAAAAGAGAAGACACAAATTGCTAATATCAGACATGAAAGAGGATACATCACTGAAGACTCCAAAGGACATTAACAGGACAATTAAGGAAGAGTATGAACAACTCTATGCCCACAAATTTGACAACCTAGATGAAATGAACCAGTTTCTAAAAGATACAATACATCCACATTCACACAAGAAGAAATCAACAATTTGAATAGACCTATATTTTTAAAGAAATTGAATTAATAATTATTAATAACCTCCCAAAACAGAAAGCATGAGGCTCATAAGACTTCACCAGTAAATTCTACCAAACATTTATGGAAGAAAGTATACCAGTTCTCTACCACCTCTTCCAGAAAATAGAAGCAAAGAGAATACTTTCTAATTCATCCCATAAGGCAGACATTCCCCTAATACTGAAATCAGACAAAGACACTACAAGAAAAGGAAACTAAAGACAAATATCTCTCATAGATGCAAAAATCCTCAGCAAAATATTAGCAAATTGAATTCAACAATGTATGAAAAGAATTATACATCATGACCAAGTGAGATTTAACCCAGGCATGCAAGGCAACACTCAATAATCAATTAATATAATACATCATATCAACAGGCTAAAGAAGAAAAATCACATGATCATATCAATAGGTGCAGAAAAATGTTTGGTAAATCTAATACCCAGTCATGACAAACCCTCTCAGCACACTAAAAAGGCAGGGGAATCTCCTCAACTTGGTAAAGAACATTACCAAAAAAAACCCTACAGCTAACATCACTTAATGGTGAGAGACTCTTAAGCTTTCCTGGTAAGATCAGAACAAGGCAAGGATGTCCCTTTCACCTTATTTTCAAAATCATACTGGAAGTTCTAACTAACGCAAAAGAAGTAAAGGAAATAAAAGGTATACAGATTAGGAAGAAAGAAATAAAATCGTCTTTGTTCACAGATGACTTCATCATCTATAGAAAAAATTCAAAAGAACAACAAAAATCCTTCTGAAACTAAAAAGCAAGTATAGCAAGTTTGCAGAACACAAGATTAACATACAAAAGTCAATCACTTTTCTATATACACTAACAAGGAACAAGTGAAATTTGAAATTTACAACACATTATCATTTGCATTAACTCTCCCCCAAATTTAAATATTTAGATCTAAATTTAACAGAATATGTACAAGGTCTATGTGAGAAAAACTACAAAACTCTGATGAAAGAAATCAAATAACTAAAAAAGTAGAAATATCCCATGTTTATAAACAGGAAAATTCAATATTAACAAGATGTCAGTTCTTCCCAAATTGATATATAGATTCGATGCAATTCTAATCAAAATCCCTGCAAGTTATATTGTGGATATCAATAAATTGATTCTAAAGTTTTTTCCAGAGGCAAAAGACCCAGAGTAGCCAATATAATATTGAAGGAGGAGAACACAGTTGGAAGTCTGAGACTACCCGACCTCCAGGCTTACTATAAAGCTACAGTAATCAAGACAGTGTTGTATTCGTGAAAGAATAAAACACATGGATTAATGAAACAGAATAGAGAGCCCAGAAATAGATCTGAATAAATATAGTCAAAGAACCTTTGACAAAGGAGCAAAGACAAAACAATGGAGCAAAGATAGTCTTTTCAACAAGTGGTTGAAAACTGGACATCCAAATATGAAAAAATGAATCTAGACATAGACCTTATACCCTTCAAAGAAATTAACTCAAAATAAATAATAGACATAAGTGTAAAACACAAAACTATAAAACTCCTGGAAGATAACATAGGACAAAATCTAGATGACCTTCGATATGGCAATAACGTTTTAGATACAACACCAGAGGCATAATCTATGAAGAAAGAATTAATAAGTTGCATTTCATTAAATTTTAAAAGTTCTGCTCTGCAAAATACAATGTCAAGAGAATAAGAAGATAAGTCTCAGACTGGGAGAAGATATTTGCAAAAGACACATCTGATAAAGGAATCTTATCTAAAATATATAAAAATCTCTTAAAACTCAACAATAAGAAAATGAACAACGTGGTTAAAAAATAGGCCAAAGACCTGAATAGATGCCACAGAAGATATACAAATGACTAATAAACATACGAAAAGATGTTCAACATCATGTCATTAGGGAATCACAAATTAAAACAAGATACCACTACACACATCTAAGAACAGCCAAAATCTAAAACACTGACAACACCAAATGCTCACAGGATGTGGAGCAACAGGAACTCTCATTCATTGCTGATGGCAATGCAAAATAGAACAGTTTAGTGGTTTGTTATAGAACTAAATATAACTCTGACCATATGATCCAGCAATCTCACCTCTTGGTATATCCAGAAAACATAAAAATGTATGTCCACACAAATCTTGCACATGGGTGTTTATAGCAGCTTTGTTCATAATTATCAAGACTTGGATGCATCCAAGATGTCCTTCAGTAGGTAAGTGAATAAATGAACTGTAGTATGTCAAGGCAATGAAATAGTATTTAACACTAGATAGAAATAAGTTATCAAGCCATGAAAACACATGGCAAAAACTTAAATGCATATTACTAACTGGAGGAAACTATCTTAAAAGGCTACATAGTGTATGAGTCAAACTACATGACAATCTGGAAGAATTCAGGCACACAGACCAATCCTAGCTGCATCATTTAACTAGCTGTGTGCCTTTGGTCAAGTGACCTAAGCTCTCTTTTCCTTAAGTTACTCATCTGTGAAATAGTACTAAACCTCATGGAGTTATTCTGAGAATTAAAATAATAAGAATAATAATGCATATAAAGAGTTCAGCACAGTATCAGACAGAAAATAAGCATTTGCCAAATATCTCATTTATAAGAAACATACTGCAGTACACTTTTAAAGATATAAAGAAAATAAATATAATCAATGCTCTTCAGGAGTTCATAATCTAGGAGAGACCATGAAACTATAGTGATACTAGTTCATAATAAATTTTGTCATAATGAGAAATGTGATTCAATCAGGAGTTAAGAGACTTAAAGGGGAATTCCACTGCAATCTATTGTAAAAATAAAAACCTCCAGACACCATGACAAGTATGAAGACTGTCTCAGATATGTTGCTCCCATATAGTTCTCTGCACAGCTCAAATCCTGGTATTAGTCAGCATTCTAGCGTTGATGAATATCACAAACAGGAAGCCACTAAATGCTTTGTCAGGGCTATATTTGGTGCTAGTTTAGCCCTTACTTAGAGAATCCTATTTTGTATTGATCTTCTTACCTCAGGCATGATATAGCTACCCTTGGGAAAGTGAAAATATACTGAGCTATGTGAGCTAAGCTTAGCTCCGAGATTTATGTCTGTGAGATATAAAACGCTAAATACGCAAGGAAGGTCAAGAATATATTTTCATCAAAAAGGCATAGAGACTTGTAGTCACTGCTATACAAACACTTCCTAGCAACCCTACTGAAAAATATGACCACAAAAAAACACACAATGTATTAGAGGTGTTATCATAATTTTAAAATATTGACACACTTGACCCAAAACCCACAGAAACCTCCTACAAGCTTCACTGGACATAGCGGAATTCAGTACAAGGGAGAATACTAGGATTAAGATTTTCCCTTCATCACAAACCAACTACCATACTTAACGCTTTTAACAATAACAAAATATTTTTGGCGTGACTCTAGCGTGATTTACAATAAGGTTCTGATTAATTACATGGAATAATTTCAAGCATCACACAGCAGAAACATATTAAATGTAGAATTTTACCAAATGCAATGAGTAAAACAGTTAAAGAGTCAATATGAAGACTCCTAAAGAAATACAATTTAATGCAATGTCAAATCAGATCTTTTGAACCAAACCAGAGATTCTGATTTAATAAAAATTAACACGGTTTTTAAAAAAATTAAAAATATCATGATACTTTCTGGCAATTTAATTATACTGTCATTTAAAAAAAGAAAGTGCAGAATAGTGAAAATTATCTCCCATCATAATTCAAATAAATGCAATTTTTAATACAAAATTGCCTAGCTGGCAAGTTTCCAATTTCTGTTTTTACAAAACATCTATTTGCACAGAATATCTGGGGTCCCAAAACATTATTTAAAGAGAAAACGTCAAGCATTGTTTCACTGGTTTTTAAAATTTAAAATCAAGGTCTGGACAAGCATAGGAGAAACATATGTGGTTACAGAAAGGAATGTAAATGCTAAACTTGACAATGTAAAAGCAAAAGTATAGCTGATAGGCAGATGTAGAAGCAGGAAAGGAAAAATGAGAAAAGAGTAGGGGTCCTACTTTTACACAGATGTACTCATTTTACAAAAAAAGGAATCAAGAAATTCTGTCAATACAATGGAGTTTTTGCCAGGCGCGGTGGCTCACGCCTGTAATCCTAGCACTTTGGGAGGCCGTGGTGGGTGCATCACCTGAGGTCAGGAGTTTGAGAACAGCCTGACTAATATGGTGAAACCCTATCTCTACTAAAAATACAAAAATTAGCCGGACGTGGTGGCATGCAACTGTAGTCCCAGCTACTTGGGAGGCTGAGACAAGAGAATTGCTTGAACCCGGGAGGCGGAGGTTGCAGTGAGCCAAAATTGCACCACTGCACTCCAGCCTGGGTGACAGAGTAAGACTCCATCTCAAAAAACAAACAAACAACAACAACAAAAATAGAATTTTATATTATTTAAAGTTACAAAGATTTAGAAAAACTAAATATACGTATCTAACTTAGGCATGGAAGATAGAGATGTAAGAGTAAGGTAAATGAGTTAAAAGTCTTGACTTTCTTAATAGGAAGTCTATGGGTATAATCTATTGATTTATGGAGAAGTACAGGAATAAGTACATTATCTAAATTTATCAAGGTAGTTTTCAAAGACAATTTTAAAGTAACAGCTAAAAGATGTCTTTGGAAAACATAATTGGGAATGGAGAAGAGTGGGTAAGAAATTTTTCATCTCATCTGTATTATTTGATTACCATATTCATATGTTACTCTCAAATACAGAATTTATAACAAAATATTACTATGTATCTATATTGGCACTACTATTAATAAATATTTAGAGAAAAATACTTAGATGTAATAATAGGTAACTTCAAAAGAAAACACAGAATATTTTTATCATAAATCAAACACAATAATAAAAATATCTTTATTCTGAAAAGCTCAGTATTTTCCAGCTCATTAACATTTCACCAGTGAAGTAGGTCCATTATAGAAAATATTATTCTTATTTAACAGCTGACAACTCACTGAACAGTGTAATAGGCAGAGGAACAAACAAAACTACACTTCCAGGCATTGCCAGGGGTATCTGTGTGACACTGGGAAAGCCATATCATTTAATCTATTGAGGCCTTAGTTTCCTCTTCCACTAAATGAGAGAGTTAGGCAAAAAGGCCTTGAAGCCTGCTTCAGACTTGGTATTACATGATCTTCAACAAAGAACTTCATTTGATATAACTAGAATCAAAGATTTCAAAAATTTGAAAAGATCTTAGGAGTTAGCCAGTCTGACCCTCTCATTCTGCAGAAAGGCAAGTGGGGTCTCCTGAAACTTTTAGAGCCACAAGAGCTAAAGGTGGTAGAATCAGAACTAGAGACCGAATCCACAGATGCTCATAAGCATGTCTTGCCTTAGTCTGTTTGGGCTGCCATAACAAAATACCATTAGACTGTGTAACTTAAGGAACAGAAATTTATTTTCTTACAGTTCTGGAGGCTAAGAGTCCAAGATCTGTGTTTCAGCATGGTCAGGTTCTGGTGAGGGCTCCCTTTCTGGCTTGTAGTCAGCAGCCTTCTCACGGTGTGCTCACTTGGCTTTTTTTCTGTATGTGCTCAAGGAGAGAAAGATCTTCTTATAAGGCCACCAACCTTATCAGATTAGGTCCATACCCTTATTATCTCATTTAACATCAATTATTATACTTCCTGAAAGCCAGATCTCCAAATGCTGTCACAATGGGGGTCAGGGCTTGAACATATGAATTTTGTTGGCGACACAATTCAGCTCATGGCATCTTCTTTTGTAAAATGCATGACAAATTTTTCACATCTCTCCTCCCTGACAACATAACACAAGTCTTGTTCCTATATATCAACATTTCAATTTGAAGGAAATAATACACTGGATAAAGGAAAAGAAAAAAAATTCAAAGCTTGACATTGTTTCTCATTTCTCAGTGAAGGCTTATATAAGAGACTAGCTTCATAAAGATTTGCATGTGATACATTTTGCACTTTCTCCACATCAAAGTGCAAATTCAAAGACATAAATGTTACAGTGCTAAGTTGTCTATTGATAACCTTTCATACACATTTATCATCAACTGCTCTAACAGGTCTGCTTGTGTAGTCTTCTCTCAGCAAAATTTCCAAGAGTAAAAACTACAAACTCATGCCCATGAAAGCTAATAGATTTCTAGAAAGAAAATATTTTGTTCTTAGTTGGACACTTCCTTTGCAGTCCACTTCCACAAGACGGTATCCTATCTCTTTCTTTCAAACTGACCGAAGCAAACAATGCATTCAACAACTGGAAAAGTAAGAATGGAATTTTCAGTTTGGGGTTAAGAAAAAGAACTTGTTTGCTAAAGGCAAAAAGCATATGGAGCAACTGAAATTTGGAAATAAGGAGCTTAGTATAGGAAACTGAGTCTTGAAGGAAACCGCTACTTAATTACAACATGTCTGTAAGTGGGAAGAGACACACAAACCCCACAAAGTTGCTGACAGTATAACTGTTTAATAAAAAGAAAACATGAAAACACATAAGACAGAAGGGTGCACAATACAGATCAAGTAGAACATACTTTAGAAGAGGTTTTAGAGACAAAGGGCCAAAAGGGGGCACTTCATCCTCACAGGCCATGTGAGGGGAGATAGTGAAATTATTCCATAAAACCTCTCCTCAGCCTCCCCCACCTCTACCACCTACCTTGACGAGACAGTCAGCTCCTCTGTGGCTCCCAGAGCACCCAGAGTCAATAGCTTTATTGCAACCCTTACATATTGTCTTTCAGTGTTTCTCAAAGTGTAGTTCTCATATCTTTTGCATCAACTTACCACCGTTCTCTGGCACCTCCTCAACTCCCCCACATCTAAGGATGGGCTAAAGAATCTAGCCTTCCAGTTGATTAGTGTCTTTGCTATATTTTGAGAATTGCTGCTATATATTTGCTGTTATCTTGTCTCTTGCCAAACTATGAGTGTGTTTGATGACAGGTACTATAATTTATTCACCTCTTTATCACCAGTGACAAGCTCAGGTTGGTCCTCAATAAATATGTGTTGACTAAGACCCTGGGGAGCACCATTACATAAACAGAAGACAGAGAAGTGAAGCCATTCAGTCTGAATGACTTAGTTGAATCTAAAGAATGAGATTAAATTAAAAATGCCATTTTCGAAGTTGAGAGGAAATGTTAGAAATAATATGGGAATTTGATTCTGAATTGACTCAATACTTCACAAATTGTTTCTGAAAACAGTTGCTTATCTTACGCTGAGGGAAACAGAGTGAGGTCTAGTTTAGCTTCCAAGGACACTGCACTGTCACTTGAGTGCAGTGACTCAGGAAAAATGCAGTGATAGGATTTTTTTGATGCCAGCGAGGAGCAGTGGGTGACATGAACATTGAAGAAGACAAGAAATTGCTTACCTGTAGGATCTCTACAAGCTGGGGATTGTAAAAAGAGACTTGCTGCTGAAATTGAGGTTGAGATCAATTCAGAATGAGAAACATGGTATCAAAATGAAGCATCTTAGAGCTGCACACAGAAAGACCCATACCAGAGGCTAACCATAGGTTGATTCCTAACCTGAACCACATTTGAAATAGTAGAGATCAGGATTGGAGGCAATTTTTCCAATCCTGAAAGCAGAACACTGAGACGACAGTTGGACAGTGGGAAACAAAAAGGTCAATAATGCGATCTTGATTTAAAGCTGTGACATCTTGCCTTTCACTTGAGTAGACAGGAGCTAGGGGGTAGGGTTAGACTTGGCAACTTCTGTCTTGCCATAAGGGAACATTCAGCCTTCTGGAAGCAGAATGCACAACCTTCCCAAGGAGACAAGCTGTAAAATGTAATATACATACTAGGTCATGCCCAGCTTTGGTGGTCATACTGGTGTGGGGATCAATGTGACTGTGATGCTAATATCAAAAATTATAAAATGGGCAGTATTTCAAATTGGATTTCCAGTAATAACATGTTTAAACACATTTGTTGTTGTCGTTGTTGTTTATTTCTTGTAACTTGTACAGGTGGAAAATTTCTTTACAAAATAAAAGGTATCAGCCCCAGGTACATTCTGCCTATGATGAGGCTTAAACCCAGAGCAGAAGGCAGCTGAGAGCTCACAAGCTTCTCAGAATGGAAAAGGCTAGGTAGACATCTTCTATATTTAGGTAACTGAGAGCTCTTGGAAAACACTACCCAACTTGTACCTTCTGATGGCCAGCATTTCCTTCCATGTTCTATTCTGCTCCTGCTCACAATTCCATATATTATTCTCTTCATAAGTCCCTTACCCCACCACTCTACCTATCACTTTTGCCTGGTGACCTCATAATGTACCTTACGGGACAAATAAGATGCCAGTAACTGGGCTTCTTCACCTTCCTGCCCATCCTCTTTCCCTACCCAGAAAAGGAACTTAGTTATACCCATTCTCATCTTCTTTCCCTCATCTCAGTGGAAGGAGCAGGAAGGTCTCCCTAAACCCATCCAACCCCAGACCCTCCACCTGGCCTCAGAGTCCCTTCCCTTCACAGCCATTCCAGTTATTACCCCTTCTCCTCTGTTTATTTAATCTATTTCCAAAGAGCTTGTCCCTCAGACATACTTGAGTCCTTCTGATCATAACAAAAAAGCTGCTTAACCTGTCATAGCCATACTTCTTTAAAGAATAATCTATAGTTGCTGTATCCACATCTTAACGTCCTATTTGCATGTAAACTCCTCATTACACTATAATTCACCTCTTCACCAAAACTGTTCTCACCATGATTTCTGATTACTTATAACCACCAAACCCAGTAGTAACTACTTAGCCTTAACCTCACTTGAACTCTGGGGAGCACCTGACACTACGAATCACTCCCCTACTCCCTCCTTCTGATTGGCTCATTCCTCTCAGATCCATGATCTCTCTCTCTCTCTCTCTCTGTTTCTCTCTCCCTATCTGCCTACCTATCTGGACATATCTTCCTAGTCTCAAAGTGAGGTTCCACTTCTCTGTGTTTTTTGAAATGTTCCTCAGAGTCCTAACTGTGTTGCCTTTTCTTACACTCTGCCCCCCTCTCTCAGGGTCTCATCTACATCACCATCTGGATATATTCCAATGACTCACTGGTATATTTTAATGACTCCCAATCTCCAGCACAGAACCTTCTCTTGAGTTCCAAAACCATATGTCCAACTGTCTGCAACACTTCAGGCTCAGCATGTAAAACCTAAAATAATCCTTTCTGCCTCCCCCCGCCCATTCCCTATCTACTCTTTTTTCCTGGATTGTCTCCTTTGTTTAAGGACACAATCATTGCCCTGCTCACACACAAAAAATCAGGCAATCTTTGTTTGTTTGTCTGATCCTCAGATATAATTAGCACCCTCTCCCCATTCCCCACACATAGTACCCAAAGTCAACTACACCAGTTTCTAAGTGAAATAACACAATCTGGAGTAAGCAATAGGGCATATCTTTTATTTGTTGATGTTTACAGCAATATATGGTTTTTCTTGTCATTTACCTGCAAATATACTAGCTAATTTGGAGAAGAAAAAAATATGGCTCACAAATCCAACAGATTGAAGTAAAATACCCATTAGTTTATCAATATGACCACAGTATGGAAATGCTATATATTATTTAAGCAGTGCATGTGATGAGGTTTTCATGTTATTCAAATTATAACTGTTTTGCACAATAAGGCATATTATAACTCCTCTACACTGCATAAAGAACAATAGGAGCAACATTTTACCTCATATTTTATTCTGAAAATTATCAGTCTTATAGAAAAATTGAAAGAATTATACAGTGAATACCCATAAACCCACCACCTAGATTCTACAACTATCATTTGTGCTGTGCTTGCTTTATCACATATCAATCCATCTAGCCTTCTATTAATCCATCTTATTTCAAAGTAGTTTGTAGTCATCAGTTCACTTCACCTCAACACTGAGCATAGCTATTACTAACTACGGTTATTTGGGTGAAGGGAATTTACATAGAGTGAAATGCACAAATCTTCAGTGTAGCATTTAAAACGCTACTTCTTCTTGACCCTTTCTTCTCCCTCCTCACTCCTCTCATATCTAATCACCCCTGTATTGCTCAACTCCCTCTCCGCTCCTTCAGCCCCAAAGCTCTGGTTCAGACTTTTGTCACTTCTCTCCTGAATTACTGGAAAGTCATCCAGCCTTTTCATTTTAATTCGTTTCAACAGCACTGTCAAAGTGATATTTCTAAACCATAATCTGATGGAATTTCTTGTTTACATTTTTTCTAAGGTTCTTCTTCAAACATTTTGGGGAAGGTTTAGGACACAGTTCAATCTTTTGAACACGGCATACAAGATTGGACCCTGACTATTTGTCAGGCCTCATTTCTTGCCACTTCCCCCATTTTCCTATCCTCTGCCCAGTTCTTTCTCATACAAATACTACTTACCAAAGATACGAAATTATTTGCAGTATTTTATGCCCCCTCTCCAGATGCTTTGCATTTTTTTTTTTAGATGTTGTTCCTTCTGTCTGCAATGCCCTGCTCTCCTTTCTTTATCTAGCTATTCCTTACGCACTCTTCCTTCAGACATCACGTCTGGTGAGCCCTGCATGTCTGCTCTCTACTGCAACTCCAGAATTGGCTGGATATCCTTTCCTGGATTTCCTAAACATCATGTGCAGACATCTTTCTCAGAATTGTTGCCCAGTATTTGGTTGTCACTTATCCCAACTGGTCTGCAGCTCCTTGAGGGCAGAGAGCAAAGCCTGCTTCTCATTCCTCTGTCTAGTCTCAGATACACCAATGCTTGATAAATGTTCATAGAGAGAAATTGAACAGGAGGAAGGCAGGGATATTTACTAGATGTTTGAGAATCTTCGATATTAAGGTGAGTGGTAGAATGCAGTTAATTTAAGAAAACCTTTAATATAAATTTAAAACCAAATGAACCATTTTAGCCTACATAGGCACTTGCCTGTGGCTTCAGAAAAACCACAGGTAAGAAAAAGATCACAAGCCACTTTTTTTCTTTTTAAAAAGAATTATGGTAAAATGCACATAGCATAAAATTTACCACCTGAAGCATTTTAAGTGTACAGTTCAACAGTGTTAAGTATATTCACATTGTTGTACCTAAGTCACTTCTAATTGTATAAACTAGTGTTATGTCTTTTTTTTAATAAAAAGAACACGTAGAGGCATTAGGAAAGCTCTAATTTAAAGAGGCCATATTCTTGCCTAAATTATATAACAGCTATGCAGGGGCTACCCTAAGGATGTACCACTAATTACCTGGCCACAGCTTCTAGAGCTGAAGGCAGAGCTATCAAATCATAGTAACAGGAGGGTGCTTTCTTCCAAAGGAAGTGTTAACCCCATGGGCTTTACACCTGACAGAGACAGCCAGTCTACTTTAGGTCTGGCCCTGATTATCCAATTGACTTTTTATACCAAGTGACTGTAGGGCATTTAATTTAGAGGAGCAATAGAGATCTAAACTATACCTTTAATTAAACAGAACATCCCACATCTTCCCCATTAAAATGAATATTCATCTAGCCCTAAGTTTTTCTGCACTAGACTATTTTGCGCTTCTCCACAGAAGATGAGTAAAGAAAGAGATAAGAAATTTGAAATATACTGATGGTATCTGAATTCAAGTAGTTGATAGATTTATTGCACCAATTCTAACATGCATTTAGAAGTACAGACCAGGTCAATACCCACCTAGAAACCAGAAATGTATTACCCAACAATACAAAGTTTGTGCCACATGAAAGACTTGGGAAAAGAAGTAAAAATGAATCAATTTTTGCTATTTATTGAAAGCTAATTGTGGACCAGTACTGTATTGTTAAAATTAGCATATTTGGCTTCCATATTTCAGGAGTATTTCAGAAGTAAAACTTTCAAACTATAGAAAATCTGATCAGAAGCAATATAAACCGGGAAATAAAAATGATCGCATTTGCTTCTTCAAAACTTGGGAAGAGTGTAAACTGGTGGGAAAATCTACGATTGACTACAAAGACAATCTAGAAACGAAGAAACAAAAAGACCTGGGATGATTATTCAGAATTGAATGATTCCCAAGATTAATTGATTGCTTGATTTGGTCAGGGATGTATTTTGATTGCAATAAACAGAAACTTTCAATGTATCTTAAGTGAATAGTTGTATTTACTAGAAAGATATATGGATATTTCATGTAACCCAAGGGCAGAAAATATACCTGGACTGCACCAGAGATTGAAGCAAGGAATTGGGAATTAGGGGCGGTGGTTAACTTATCACTATCTTAGGAGTGAAGAGGCTCCCTTTTCTACTTCTCTTGATTTGTCTGTTTTATTCAAATCCTTCTCTGCAGATGAGCTTTCTCTGTCTTGGGGTACACATGGCCTACATATGACAACTGTCACCCCAACCCTGTTTTTCTATCCCCTCACACTTCACAGGGATGAACTAGAGCCTCTGAGACCTAAATCCAAACTCTTAAGTGAAAAAACTCACTCAGAAAGCTTAAGTCAAGAATCTACTCACAGCCGTTTGATGCCTAGAAATTTTCCAGAAGACCCTACTTCCTAGGACTCCAAATATAATACCACATGTTGATGCTCTACTCATTGGATTGCAAAAATGCTGCAGCACTTACACCATTTTGATTCAGCCAGTAACCAAGTGAGATACAGACATGTGAAATGAGAACACTGAGTCAAATTCTTTTAAAAATACTGAACTGACAACTAAAGATTGTATATATTCAAATTATACAAGGTGATGATTTGATATACATATACATTATGTAATAATTGTCACAATCTAATTAATTAACACATTCATCACCACTCATGCTATACCTTAGATTCCCAGAATTTGTTCATCTTGTAACTGAAAGTTGGGCCATGTGATCAACATCTTCCTATTTCCTCCATCCCTAGCCCCTGGTCATGACTGTTCTATTCTGTTTCTATGAGTTTGATGTTTTTAGATTTCACATACAGGTGACATCATCCTGTATCTGTGTTTCTGTGACTGAGTTGTTTCACTTAACAATGTCTTCCAGGTTCATTCATGTTGTCAAAAATGGTAGATTTTCTTCTTTTTTATGGCCAAATAATATTCATGTGTGTGCACTACATTTTTTTAATTCATTCCTCTGTTGACACTTGGATTGTTTTCATATCGTGGCTATTGTGAATAAGGCTGCAGTGAACATGGGGGTGCAGATATCTCTTAGAGACACTGATTTCATGTCCTTTGGTTGTATACCCAGCAGTGGAATTGCTGGGCTATACGGTAGTTCTGTTTTTAATTTTTTTGAGGAACCTCCATACAGTCTTCTATAATGGCTGTACAAATTTACATTCCCAACAACAATGTACGAATGTTCCCTTTCTCCCAGACATTTGCCAACACTTGCCTCTTGTCCGTTTGATAACAGCCCTCCCTAACAGGTGTAATTTGATATCTCATTGCTGTTTTAATATGCATTTCTCTGCTGATTGGTGATGTTGACCACCTTTTCATATAACTGTTGGCCATCTGTGTGTCTTCTTTGGAGTAATCTCTATTCAAGCACTTTGCTTGCTTTTTCAGTTAGGTTTTTTTTTTCTTGCTATGTAGTTGTATAAGTCAGTATCAAATTCTTAAGTTACCAGATTTATTTTGTTGGTTTTCTTCCCACCCAACAAAAAGAACATAAACTTTTTTTTAAAGTGAAGAGCTTCAAGCACTTCCTTAGGATATTCAGTTTCTAGTGTGCTTTTTTTTTATTATTGTTGTTGTCCAAAATAGGTAAACTCATCCTGACCAGAAAAAAACAGTTTGTGAAGTTATTCTCATCACCAATGTGGGAGCCTCTATCTGGAAGGCTAAGCAGTTATTGACTTCTAAGACTGTGGCAACACATAGATGGAGAGCATAAACCACCACTTCTTTCCACAGATGCTTT
Organism: Nomascus leucogenys; assembly: GCF_006542625.1. NCBI lineage: Eukaryota > Metazoa > Chordata > Mammalia > Primates > Hylobatidae > Nomascus > Nomascus leucogenys. The sequence continues at coordinate 111,423,411 of NC_044382.1, read as the reverse complement.
GTCTTACAGAATAGGCTCTGTGCTTGATAACAAATGCTGGAATGCACTGAAGTACCAATTACTAACTATTTAAGGACAATGCCATCTCCAGAATGGAATATGCCTTGCACTGATGAAACAAGTTGATTCTGTTGCAGGAGTTGAGTATTTCCACACTCTATCAAGCCTTTATAATCTGCATTAATCACAAGTTTCTTTCAGGATTCTTGTCTAGGGATAGGCGTAAACCATTAATTAAGTCACTGTCTATGTAATGCTGGAGTTGTTCCCTCCTTTTTTATAATACATACTTGTCTACTGGTCTGAATGAGGAGAATGGGTGCAGATGCCCAAGCTGCCTGCCTCTGAAGAACCCAGGCTGTGAAGTGTTGCCTCATTACAAGCTGAATTGTGTCCCTCCTCCAAATTCATATGTTGAAGCCCTAACCCCCCAGTACCTCACAACGTGACTATATTTGGAGACAGAACCTTTAAAGAGGTTATTAAGATAAACCATTAGAGTAGAGCCTAATCCAGTCTGACTGGTGTCCTGAGAAGAGGACATTTGGACACACAAAGGGACTCCAGGGATGCATGAATACAAGAAAAGACCATGTGAGGACACAGTGAGAAGGTGGCCATCTGCCAGCCAAAGAGAGATGTCTCAGGAGAAAACAAACCTGCCGACCCCTTGATCTTAGACTTTTAGCCTCCAGAACCATGAGAAAGTAAATTTCTGTCACTGTAAGCTACCCAGTTTGTGGTATTTTATTATGACAGCCCTAGGAAACAAAAACGTGCTTCTACAAGGAGTTTTAATATTAGAAGCTTCCCTAATTCTTTTATTCAAGATGACCCCTTCACAAGTTTAACCATATGTGACCCCAACTTAGTCTGTTTATTATGCTAGATATAGAAAGAAACCATATGAGAAATTTTATCTTAAAAATCAGATGTTCCTGCAACACAGGGCCCTCACTGCCTCATGGTAACTGACAAGGGTGACGGGCAGCTGCCTCCTTTACGTAATAGATACACTCTCCAATTTCACACAGTCTCTCATATTGCCTATTGTCATATGCCTAATTGCTCCACTTATTTATAATACCTGTCTGATCCCTGTAAGCATTTTAAATCAAGAGCCCCTGAGAAGTTCTGCTCAGAACCAGGCTGCTGAAGTCACAGTGCTTCTATCACTGGTGCAGAGACATTGATCAAGCATCCTGGGCAGACTTGGCAGCAGCAGGCCCATTAAAAACATTTATTCTAAAGCCAGCTGACATTGATTTTTTTTTGGATACACCTTCTGAGGACAAAACAGAGTCACAGAATCAAGGAAGCAATAATTCTTCTCTGGCCATTGCAATTATTGAAGTAGAGTCACCTTGTATATACAACAGATAATAAGTAGTGAAGATACTCTCCCCTTTTCCATTTGATTCTTTTAAAAATTATGTGAGCTAAGGAAGGGAGGCTATTATGTGTCCAAAAGGGGTTATTAGGGCTTAGTATGAATCAAGTCTTTTTAGTCAAAGAGTTGAAAAGATTAATTTTGTTCCAGATAAAGTTGGTGGAATGGCTGTCTTTTGCTGGTTTGTGATACCACCCAGGACAATAGTCCTCAGCTAATTTATAGAAGTTGCAAATAATCAGAGAGGCACCACTAGAGATATTCTTGCTAGCCTTGGGAACCCAGACAACTCTGATGGTAAAAGAGAACCCCATTTGGAAAAAGCCAAGATCATGCTAGGGTTGTCAGAGTTGCACAGAGTTCCATAGAGAGGATGTCTCTCTTGTTCTCTGTCTCTCCTTAATCCTCTTTTCCTCTCCCTGACATTTTTTCTCATTCTCACTCCATTCTCATCATTCACTTTCTCCTCCTAAAGAAGGTTGAAAAGATTTTCAACTAGGAGGATCTCTCCTAGTTGAAAGGGCAGCTTCTTTTCAAGAAGGCTCAGTTCAAGGGCAGCTGCTTTTAGAGAAGGTTCAGGACTTCATCAAGGACTACTATAAAATCTCACTAGAACAAACACTGGCCAGCAATAAAGACTATAAAGCAAATAGCCAGTATCTCAGCATTGATCTGTGCTTCCCCATAAACTAAGGATGCTAAAGATTCATTTGTTCAAATAGCCAGATATTAATTCAGTGGCCTACCTAGCAGAAGTTAAACCCACACTCCCTATCAACCACACACACACACACATACACACCACCAAGTATACACACCATCAGCTACCACACACACGACCAGCCACCATTCACACACACATATTCACCACCAACAACCACACACATCACCAACCACCACACATACACAAACACCCCACCAACTGCTATTCACAAACATACATACTTAGTCCTGGAAGCTACAGAAAGATACCACAGACTGGGTGGCTTAAACAATAAAAATGTAGTTCTGAAGGCTGATAAGTCCAAGGTGAGGGTACCAGCAGATCCAGTGTCTGGTGAGGACGCTCTTCCTGTTTTGCAGACAGCCCAGAGTGAGAGCTCTAGTCTCCTTCTCTCCTTTTAAGGACACTAATGCCATCATAATGGCCCTACCCTCATGACTTTATCTAAATCTAATTACCTCCCAAAGGCCCCACCACCTAATACTATTCATCGGGGTTAGAGTTTCAACACAGGAGTCTTGGGGTGATGCAAACATGCAGTTCAAACATATACCAACAACAAACAGCATGCACATACAACACCAACCAGACACACACACACACACGGACACACACACACACGCACACACACACACACACCATTTCAGAATAGGCACATTACAAAAGACCTTTACAAAAATGCAGCCCTCATAAATTAGTTGAAAGGAATGTGAACAGAAAAACAAGTCTCATCAACAAATCATCTTTATTTTCTGTCCTTCTCCTTATTTCAGAATCCCTGTCTCTGATTTACAATGAACCCTGATTTTACATTTATTTTTGATGGGGAATGTCTAGTATATTTCCCATACATGTCTAGTATATTTCTTTTCCTGTTTATATGGCTTGGTGTCATCTGAGTATAAACTAGTTTGGAGAAAACAGTCCGCTGCAGTACTCTTTCCTACTGTGTTCTCAAGAGGCAAAGTCATAGCTGCGTTGTATATAAGTACCAGACCACATTCTCTAATCTTCTCTGCCTTCCTGCCCAAAGGCAATGAAAACCTCATTGCTAATGGAATAATTTAGTGTAAGATAATCAGGCAGATTTGGAAGGGTAGGGATTGCATATTGTGGGGCTTGACGGGGGTGTTTATTTTTTCCAAAATAAAATTTGGACACTGAATCCTCACTTAATTTGGAAAGGGATTATTCAAATGCAGTCAATTTATGATTATGCTAAGCCTAACATGGTAGCAGATCATCTTGAGCCCTTCTTTTCCCTTCTGCCTACGCTTTCTGTTTCACTGCTCATTATCTTCATCAGTATGTAGAGAGAAAGGTCATGGTGATATATAAGTCAATCCCTTTTGTTTTATTTTTGTATCTCTGCAAAGGAGCTGGAAGGAGAATAAGCTGAAACATATATGAGACCTAGGGATCACCTAGGAATTTTAATTAGCTCTGTGCTTTTTGCTTCTCCCCCAATTTGTACAGTTAATTTAGAGTTGGTCATATAAACCTTTGCATGAGATAAATGTGGCTTTATTTCTTTTTCCTTGGCTCAATACTAGAAATACTCAAACAAGCAACTTGAAAGTGAATAATAAAAGCCACTCCAAAGAGCTTGTTAACCCAAACTATGATCTGCACAGCATTCTTTTACCAAATTCTAGGTCACCCATAATGAAGTTCTCAAAGCTCAATATCTCTTGGCATATAAGTGAATTGCATTTGAATTGCCTGGATGACTCTGTAATGCAATAGTTGCACAAAGAACTTGTTATATCTGACCACTAACAAATTCTGTTTGACATAACGAAAATTACCTAAATTTTATGAACTTCAGTAAATGTATCTACAGTAGATTCATCCCCTAACTTCATAGTGACAGGATTGTGAGTTGTACATGTGGGCTTTTCCAACTGTTCAAGAAGAGTTTTAACACTGCATTCTTTGAGAGAGATTCATGATTAATCAATTATTAATGCAATTAGTATATACTGCACATTGTATAAATTGTAAATGGATAGTAAGAAAGTATTAATTGAGGATACTTTGCACTTATGTAGATAGACATTGCTTTGTTAGGTGCATAATAAACTGGGCTATATTGCATAGAATGTATTGACTACCAATTAACTTCTACGATATTTATTCCATTGTTCAAATATAAAGCATTGAAACTAATCACTACAAAATTTCCTGAGACTGTGTTGTTTTAATCAATATTTGCCTTCTCTATATTGCAATACTTTGGAAATCCTTTCAAGCTTGACCAAGCCGATTGACTCTAATTAACCTACATTTTTAAAAAACCAAAAATGTTATCATTTTCCTAATATTGTAAGGCCACTATGTTGTGAGTAATTGTTGTTGTTTGTAGTGTAATGATTCCACACTAATTAGCATGGCAAAAACCGCCATTTTTTTCTATTATTAGGAATCATTAGAAGTCAAAATGCATAATGGTTGGGAGGTTCAGGTATATATGTAAGGGAACTTGCTATCCCATACTTTTTCTAAGAATATGTTCCAATTCTGATAATTCTAGCTAAGAATTGGGTCAAGGCAGTTTGACAGCTTTAAATTAATAGATTTACTTTGTGCACTGGGTAGATGTCTGAAGTTAGATTTTTAATTATTCACAATTATGATTTAATGTGTATTAACAGCCACTGGTTGGAGTCATCAAAAGTTAACATTAGTGAATGAGCAAGCAGTTTTGGACAAATAAAAAGCAGACATTCATGTTTTGCATATAGAATACCACTGGTAATAACTCATTAATGAGAACAAATAATAATAATAACTAACATTATTTGAACCCTTTATAAGTCCTTGATGCTATTCTAAGTGCTTTATATAGATTATCTCATTGAATCCTCCAACAATTCTTCACAAACCCATGTTGTGAAATTGAAATGTACAGAGGTTGAGTGACTTGTTCAAGGTCATACAGTTAGTCATTAAAAGAGCAGAGAATGGATCTAAACTGAAGCATTCTCACTCCAGATCTCCTGGTTTAAACTAGTATGTTCTACAACCTGTAAACTGAATTATAAATCACATCTCTACACAGCCATGAATCTGCTCAAAAAAGCAACGTCCTATGATGCCACTAAACCTTTTTCTTTTCCTCCACTCTTCAACGTGCAAAAATCGCAGGGGATATGCAACCTTCTTTTGAATTCCTAATCTTATCACAGCTAGAGTCAAATTCTTTACCTACTAATATTAATTAGAAGACAACAGCATACACAAGAGTGTATAAGTCCTTATGATACAGCTTTTCCTTTAAAGAGAATAAGGAATCTACTAAATGACTATTTGTTAGCCATCCAGTATGTGTTCTTTGTATTGGTGTATGCACAGATATATGTGGAAGAAAGTCAAGAGGAAGTTATTATCTTAGATACAGCACATTACCCAGAGGCCAGGGACCAAAAGGTTTCTGAGTCTGTACACTCATCTACAAAGGCTCAGAAAGATTTGCCTCTTGGTGTCAATGATATAGTCCTTCAACAAATGAGTATTGAATGATACCACATATTAGGCCTGGCTGGAGTCAGGGATACACAGAGGTTTACAACCCAATATGGGATTAGAAACATTGAAACAAATTCTGACATTTCCATTCATAAGTGCTAAACAGGTATTTACAAAGTGTTTTTGGAAATGCAGAGGAAGGAGAAATTGTCTACTGTGGAGGAAGAGGGACTCTGGAAGTCAATTGGGGGGGCTTCATTTGATTAGGGTAAGAAGAGGTACTGGGGCACACAGTTGTCATTTCAAGCAAAAGAAACAACACAAGCTGGGCACAGTGGCTCACACCTGTAATCCCAGTGCTTTGGGAGGCTGAGATGGGTGTATCACTTGAGGTCAGGAGTTCGAGACCAGCCTGGCCAATATGGTGATACCCCATTTCTACTAAAACTACAAAAATTAGCTGGGCATGGTGGCGGGCACCTGTAATCCCAGCTACTCGTGAGGCTGAAGCAGGAGAATCACTTGAATCTGGGAGGCAGAGGTTGCAGTGAGCCGAGATCACATCACTGCACTCCAGCCTGGGTGACAAAGCAAGACTCTGTCTCGAAAGAAAGAAAAGAAACAGTACAAACAACACCTCAGAGATGTATCCATGCATACCATATTCAAGAAACATCTAACTCTTTTCCATGAGCCTAGAACATTGCATGGATGATAGAGAATGGCAGGGATCAGACTGAAAAAAAGATTGGGCAAGATGGTAAGATCTTGCCATCTAAGGATTTTAACTCTTAAAATCCTTCCTTCAGAGATTTGTCTTTGTCCTGAAGCAGCATCTAACCTGATACACAATAAAATATGTGGGCAGGTTCTTGATTTGAGAATTCACTTTGGCCACAGTGAAGATAATGAAATGGAGTAGAAATAAACCGGAAGCAAGTGAGGCCAGTCAGGAAGCTACTAAAACAGCAAGGATGAGAGACAAAGAGAAGGCAATGGCAGGAAATGGAATGGAATGGATGGAGTGCAGAAATAGTTAAGAGGTAAGATCACTGGCCTTGAATGCAAGTGGTTCAGAGGCAGAGCATTCAGACAGAAATGACAGAAGTTTTCCACTGGGTGGATCAAGGTGCACAGGAAAGAAGTCCCTTGTAGAAGCCAAAAGCACATTGGGAGTTGAAGTTAACTGATGCTGACTCAGTCATGAAAACAAAAATGAAGATAGTGTCAAGAAGTTTATAGTATTATTTTCTTTTCCTCTGGATGTTTCATGTCACCCTACCCTCATCTCAGACATTCCTCTGCATACCCTAGTCTATTCATCATCTTAAGCCCACCACTCAATATTTTTCAAAGAAATGTGAAGGATCTGTAACCCACTTCTCCCTCAAAACCACTAAGCTATTCTTTGCCATTGATAAGGCTTGTATGTTTGTCTCCTCCAAATCTCATTTTGAAATGTGATTCCCAATGTTAGAGATGAAGCCTGGTGGGAGGAATTTGGATCATGGGGGCAGATTCCTCATGAATGGTTTAGTATCATCCCTTGGTGATTAAGTGATAAGTGAGTTCTCACTCAGTTAGTTCACATGAGATCTGGTTGTTTAACTCTGGGACCTCATGACCCCTTGCTCTCTTGCTCCCATTCTTGCCATGTAACATGCCCGGTCCCACTTTGCCCTTCACCATGATTGTGAGCTTCTTGAGGCCCTCACCAGAGCTCAGCAGATATTAGTGCCAGGCTTGTACAGTGAGCCAAGTAAGTCTCTTTTCTTCATAACCGTGAGCCAATTAAGTTTCCTTTCTTTATAAATTACCCAGTCTCAGGTTTTCCTTTATAGCAATGCAAACACAGCCTAATAAAGCCATTAATTTTAAACTGACTGAAATGTCATTTTTTCCATAAATCCATTCAAAATTGATTATTGGAAAGCTATGTCTCAGCTTCTTCATCCAGAATATTTGAGTTCAATAACGACTCTTCCCAAATTCTAATCAATTAGTATCCACCTACATATATACTCTTCAATTGCATATATTCTCAATCTTATGTTTGTTATAAATTTTCTATCTAACCTCTCTATTAGATTTGCATATTGTCCAACACCATTCAGAAGTATCTTCTCTTCAATAGCCACTAAACCATATTACTATATTGTGGGGGTGAGGAATCTTCACATTTTTGTCAGTATAAAGAACCCCTCCTAATAAAAAATTGTTAACACCTTTGATCAAGAAGCGCACAGACTGATGAGTTGAATTTTTGAATATTTTAAGATACACTTTATTATTTCTTGGATATTGTCTAGCTATGTCACAATATTGATTTTGTTTGCCAGTGTGAAAGTGCTAACACCCACATTCACACACACGTTTTCTTCACACTAGATAGCTCAATTTCAGTGTACATCAGTTTGCTTTACACAGAGTAGCAAACTGAATGACAATTTGATAGTTTCTTAATAACACCAAACACCATTGATAGGCTTTTAATTCCTTTGCTACTCAGCTAAATGCTTTATTGTTACTTAATAAGAAAAATTATGTAGACAAAAGCACCCTTTTTTTTTTTTTTTTTTTTTGAGACGGAGTCTTGCACTATCACCCAGGCTGGAGTGGTGCAGTGATGCAATCTTGGCTCGCTGCAACCTCTGCCTCCAGGGTTCAAGCAATTCTCCTCCCTCAGCCTCCCCAGTAGCTGGAACTACAGGTGCAGAGCACCACACCTGGCTAATTTTTGTGTTTTTAGTAGAGATGGGTTTCACCATGTTGGCCAGGCTGGTCTTGAGCTCCTGACCTTGTGATCCACCTGCCTTGGCCTCTCAAAGTGCTAGGATTATAGACATGAGCCACCGCACCTGGCCAAAAGCACTTCTTGTTCTAAAATTTGTTTGCTCTACCCCTCAAAAGTCTTAAGTAAGAAGCATACACTTCCTGGTATGAAATATAATTTGGGAAGTGTTACCTGTTTCTTTCTAATGCAACAAATATAGCTTATAATCTTGAAGGTAAAAAAACAGATGACACATGAAAAGCTGACTAGTAAGACAAGATGTCCTATAAACAAGAGAAAATGTGAATAGTGGAGACAGCAAGTGGAATCAGAGAAGATGGCATCAGTACAGATATGTTGCAAAAGTTAGGAAAACATCTCAAAATGGCTAAACAGGTGAAGGGAATGATTCACATGACTCAAAGGCTCAGAGGCTGATCAAGCTTCAGGCAATATCATTTGTTATCACATCAAGACTAGATGCAATTCTCTGCAATGCTCTCAGTTCTTCATTCTACCTATCAGTCCACAGAATGACTCCCCCATGTAAACAAAAATGAGGCTGGGCACGGTGGCTCACGCCTGTAATCCCAGCACTTTGGGAGGCCAAGGAGGGTGGATCACGAGGTCAGGAGATCGAGACCATCCTGGCTAACACGGTGAAACCTTGTCTCTACTAAAAGCACACACAAAAAAAATTAGCCAGGCATGGTGGCGGGCGCCTGTAGTTGCAGGTACTCAGGAGGCTGAGGCAGGAGAATGGCGTGAACCCAGGAGGCGGAGCTTGCAGGGAGCCAAGATCGGGCCACTGCACTCCAGCCTGGGCGACAGAGCGAGACTCCGTCTCAAAAAAAAAAAAAAAAAAAAAATGGCTGCAGTAGTTCGAGAATAGGCCCTTACACATTAGAGAAGAGCATCTGTGTCCTTCCCAGCGTCCCTGGGAAAAGTCCTAAATTCATTCCGATTGGACCAGCTCAGGCCACCTGGGAACACGTTACTACATCTGGGAAAATGGACTTCCCTAATTGAATTAGATCAAACCTGATGTATAACCCCTGGAGCTATCCATGGTGTTACCTTTTCATATCTACATGGTTCCCAAATGGAAATCAAGGCTACTGTGGGTGCCAAAGGGAGAAATTGGCAGGCAACAAATAGATAACTACTGTAACTTGTTTTATTCTTGGTTTTTCTCTTCTATACATGTGAGAATTTTCACTGTACAATTAATTATATTAAGCTAAATTTATTTATCATCTCTGGTCTTATATACAATGTTTAAATCCCAGGGTTTAAAATATATGAAAGTCATTGATAACTAAATGATGGTGACAAATCAGTCAAAAACTTCTGTCTACATGTAATGGTGTTCAGTGTTTCAAAGTCAAATAAAACTGAGTTTATTCTCAGTTCTGCCACCACATAACCCTAGACAAGCTGCAGCCCACTGTACCCCTCAGCTTCCTCATCTGTAAACTGGATATAATATAACCTTAGAGTATTGCTGCAGACATTTGTGGTAACAAAGGGAAGTACTCCAAGAAGCTATTGTCGTTGTTGATATTCTCATTATTACCATCGACATCATCATCCCAACCCTGAACAGAGGAATTAGTCACAGGTGGATAGACCTTTAAGTTAAGAAGCCTGCCTTAGAAATAAAATAATCAGTGGAAGCCTGCAGTAGAATATCACCTTTCAGCCTGTTCGGTATAGGATTAAGTTTCTGTCCTTTAAATGCCTCTGAAAGTGATCTCATAGTTTGACCATTAATTAGCTGTGCAATCTAAGGCAAGTTAGTTAACCTTTCTAAAATTAGTTTTCTCATCTGAGAATAGAGATACCTAAAATATTTATTTCACAGCATTAACTGAATTAATATATAGGATACATCCCATAAAAGATAGCAAGTGTTTTTACCATTATCATTATAATCGTTACAAAGATGTTCCCACTAGATAATCAGGGGAACGCTGATCTCCAAACTGAAAGTGATACCTGATACTGTTTGTTGTTTTTGTTAAGGTTTTGTTTATCTTTTTTTTTTTTTTTTTGCATTCTCCTTGAGACATGGTTTAGAAAGAAGAATTAGGAAATTTACCTATGAGTTTCAGGACACCGAAAATTACAAGATGATGCTTTTTCACTCCTCAGTACGTATCTTTGTGCCTCAACATGAATGAGCTTGCTCTAGAGTGTCTCTTATGCTGATTAAGCAAAGGGTACAATAAAGAGCCAGTTTTGTCAGGAAAGAATGAAGGCAAAGACATCTTGTTCTTTCTCTACAATGAAATGAAGAGTTCCATTTAAAAGGCAAATCCTTCATTTCAATGTTTGGACGGTAAAATATTTAGCAAATAATTCTAAGTTTAATTTAAAGAAACTGAAAAGTTCCACAAAATAATATGTTCTTGAACATTTATTTTATTTAGATGTTAAATTTTCATTCACTATTAGCCACTGCCTCTAAATTTTTAGTTCTAAGATAGTTGATATAAAAGTGAATGTATTTATGGTTCAAAGGACACTATCATGAAAATGGAAAAATACACAGAATGGGAGAAAATATTTGCAGATTATGTCTGATAAGGTACTAGTATCCATAACATAGGGAGAACTTACACAATTCAACATTAAAAAAACAAATAACCCAACTTCAAAACGGGCAAGGAACCTAAATAGACATTTGTATTAGTCTGTTCTCATGCTGCTAATAAGGACATACCCAAGACTGGGTAATTTATAAAGGAAAGAGGTTTAATTGACTCACAGTTCCACATGGCTTGGGGAGGCCTCACAATCACAGTGGAAGGCAAAGGGGAAGCAAGACATGTCTTACATGGTGGCAGACGAGAGAATGAGAATGAGAGTCAGGCAATAGGGGTTCACTACCACAAGAACAGTATGGGGGAGCCACCCCCCATGATTCAATTATCTCCCACTGGGTCCCTCCCACAACACATAGGAATTATGGGAGCTACAATTCAAGATGAGACTTGGGTGGGGACAGAGACAAACCATATCAACATTTCTTGAAAGAAAACAGGCAAATAAGCCAGACATGTTGGCTTATGCCTGTAATCCCAGCACTTTGGGGGGCCAAGGTGGGCAGATCACCTGAGATCAGGAGTTCGAAACCAGCCAGACCAACATACTGAAACCCCGTCTCTACTAAAATACAAAAATTAGCCAGGTGTGGTGGCAGGTGCCTGTAGTCTCAGCTACTTGGGAGGCTGAGGCAGGAGAATTCCTTGAACCTGGGAGGCGGAGGTTGCAGTGAGCCAAGATTGCGCCACTGAACTCCAGCCTGGGTGACAGAGCAAGACCCCATCTCAAAAAAAAAAGAAAGAAAAGAAAAGAAAATAGGCAAATAGACAATAAGCACAGGAAAGATGCTCAACGTCATTAGTCATTAGGGAAATGCCACAATGAGATAACATTTCCCACCTAGTAGTTGGCTAAAATAAAAAAGACAGACAAAATCAAGTGTTGTCCAGGATATGTAGAAACTGGAACCTTCTTACGTTACTATAAGAAATTAAGAAGGTAAAAGGGTGCAACCACTTTAGAAAGCAGTTTGGAAGTCTGTCAAAAAGTTAAGCATAGAATTACCATATGACCTAGCAATTCCACTCTTAGATATATACCCAAGAGAACTGAAAACACATGTCTACACAAACACTTGTATAGAGATGTTCACAGCAGCATTATTCATAACTGTCAACAAGTGGAAGCAACCCATAAAAAAATGTTGGATATACATAGAATGGAATATTATTCAGCCATTAAAAGGAAAAAGTATTGATACATGCCATAGCATAGATGAACTTTGAAAACATTATGCTAAGTGGAAGAAGCCAGGCACAAAAGGCCATACATGGTATGATTCCATTTATATGAAATGTCCAGAATAGGCAAATCCATACAGACAGAAAGATTAGTGGTTGCCAGACTCTGGGGATAGAGAGAAAGTGTAAGTGATTGCTAATGTGTATGGGGTTTCCTTTTAGATGAAAATATCTGGAATCAGATTTTGGTAATGGTGGCATAACCTTATTAATGTACTAAAAGCCACTGAATTGTATGCTTTAAGAGAATGTATTTTATGGTATGTGAAATTTTTAAGTCAATTTAAAAATTCAGGTTCTATAGTATTCTTCACTTAACTTAAATGAGGTAAACACTCACGTAACTCTTTGGATGGCCTATTCTTTACTGAAACACTTTTATTAAATAATTGTTAAAGTAATATTGGAATTTAGCAATATCATTTTGCACATTTGTACATCAACCCTGCCCTTCTGATATACTGCCCTTTCCATTTTGAATAACTACAGTTTTAATAGGGGCCTTTTAGAATCAATGCTTTAACCATCCATAAAACTCTAATGATTGGAATTTTCCATTGTTGTAAGAGATGATTTTCATCAGGTGAAGCCTTTTGTCATCTTGATAGGCGACCATTGTAACTGTGACTGAAGCTCTGCTGGTTCCTATAGTTGCTTAACATGCTTTCCACAATTCTTTAAGGCCCTTTGCTGTCATCTAGTGCATGCACTCTGGAAAATGTTGGTGGAATCAGCACCTTGGGGAGGGAGGTAGGCAAAGTTCAATGAGCACTGGTGATGGTTTCTCCATACAATTGCATGTCTGACTATCCCCACTCCTGCTACCCTAAATAAATCTCTAAAGTTTTTTCCTGCTCTATTATTTAAACAATACAACTCTTAAAAATGTATATTAAATGTGCCTGGCTCTTAAAAAGTTTTAAAATATAATTCACTTCAGGGCTTATGACAACTCTGCATATGCTAAGGTGAGGTGTGAACCTCAAAGGAGGAATATATTATGCAACATTAATAGAAGACCTAGTAACATTTGTTACAACCGTCTGGGAAATGTTGCTTTAAGGCTATGCCATTAATTGGGAATTCCACCAGACCAAAAACACAAGAGTCAAGAGGGCATTCAAGTTTGCTCTGAATATGAGAGCTGATATTAGCAAGTCCCACAATATTTTATATTTTATTATGAAATATTTATGTTCTCTGTTTAACAGATTGTACCTCCTAACCAGAATGGGGATGAGGGAAGAAGCTACAATATTAAGTAAGTCACTCTCTCTAAGCCTCAGTTTCTTGGTCTGAAAATACATTTGCTGAACTAGATGATCTCTAAGTCCCTACTAAAAGAAGATTATGTTTGGATCTATGACCCTAATATTAATATATCACAAACATGCTATAACTTGAGGATGCTAAGAAATCTCCTCCATTTGACTGTTATCCTCAAAAATATTTTGAAAACAATAATGTACCTTTTTTTTCTAAATATGCTGACAAGAACAGAACATGTCGCCTTTTCTCCCAGAAGTGGCCATGGTAAACCAGTCTGGAAGAATAGCTTCTTGTTCCTGAACCAGTAAAACTTCCAGGCTGAAAGTAGGTTCCTGGAGACATTGGTTCTGGGAAATGGGATATAAAATCTCAAATGAATTTCAAAACTCAGAAAATGTTTATATTTAGTTTAGTTTCACCTAAACTTTTTAATCTACCCAAGACTTTTATTTGCTATACATTCATTTTTCTCTAGATTTCCATTCATTTAGCAGTTCAGAATATTGGCTAAAATGACAGTAAAATGAGGATGTCTTTTTTTAACCTACTTTCTGATGAGAAAAGTGACATACATATTATAGAGACATTGGAAAATATAGAATAGTATAGAAAAGACCTTCTTACCACCTAACTACTACAGCTTTTATTATCCTTAAAAATATTCCTTTAGAACTTATGATAGCATTGAATTTCATCTCCTCTGACTTTCATAGGAAATTTAAGTAATAGATTGTTTCTTCTCTTTCTTATTTTTCAAATTTCTCTCTGTCTCTCTCACACACACACACATAAGTGCGCGCACACACACACACACACACTCTTAATCCATCCTTCCCAATGACTGTCAATTAAAACAATAATAATAATAACTTCCTTTTACCCCCACATCACCATTTAGATATCATCCTTACTCGCTGCTCCCCTTACCTCCCACTAACATGTTACCAAATAGCTCCTGTTAAAGTTATCAAAGGCTTTCAGTACGTAAACCCAAAAAATATTTTCAGTTGTCACTTTACATGACTTACCAGCACCTTTGACATGGTTGACCTTTCTCTGCTGGTTTGCGTGGTAACCCCTTAACCAGTTTTCTTACTACTTCTCTACTTTCTGTGTCCTTCCCCTCCATCAAAGTCATTAAATAGAGGATTTTCTAAGGGGCTTTTTAATGTCATCTTATCTTCTCATTCTATCCTCTGCTCTTAGGAATTTTATCCAATAAGATATCAGTTATCAATCAGAGCCAATGACCCCCAAATTTACCTATCCAGTCCATTCATTCATTCATTCTACAAATATGTATTGGACACTCAAAATGCGCCAGGCACTAGGGATAAAATAGTGAATAGACTCTGACTTTTCTGAGTTTGAGAACCATATATCCAACTGACTTCTATTATCCCCACTTGAATATCTTAAAGGTAACTCATATTAACAAGTCCTAAGCCAAACACATTACCTCCCTTCTCAAGCCTGATCCTCTCCCCCATCCCTATATCAATGATTGGCACCATCTTCCAACCAGCTGCTCAAGTTAAATCTAGAAGTCATCTTCAGTTTCCCCTGCTCCTTTACACTTGTGTATAATCCATCATCAAGTCAATTTCATTGTTACCTCCTAAGTACATCTTTAATTCTTTCACTCAACTCTCCATCCCCAACTTCATCACCTTAATCCAAGGTAACATCATCACTCACCTGTCCTACTGCTAAAACCCCCAGCTGGGTTCCCTGATTCTGCTTCTCTTCCTCCCAAATTCTTTTCCATGTTGCAGAAGAATGAAACTTTAAAAACAAAGTCTTATATCACTCTCCCCAAGTCCTCTTCCCACATCACCACACTAGGCTTCCTTTCAATTCTTTAAACATACCATGCTCCATCCTAGTATGGGGGATTTACAATACTATTCCTGTCCCCCAGGCATCAGCTTAAATCTCTTACCCAGACATCAGGTTTTAGTTCATTCATCAGTTCCTCAGTGAACTAAACCCCATATTATGCTAGATTCCCTATTGTATTCTCTCATAGTCACCTTCCGTCTTAGCACTTATCATGGGTACAATTTTACATTTATTCGTGTGATTTTTTATTAATATATATCTTCCCCCCAAATTGGTAGCATGATGATGACAGAGGCCATTTAATTTTTGTTCCACATTGAATGTGCAGGTCTAGTATTGTGTCTATTGCATGTTAGATTCTCAATAAAGACTTGCTGAAAGAATGAATGAAAGAATGGACAGAGAAGAAAACAAAACACCCAAAATTCCATTGCCCCAAAATATGCAGTTATATTTTGATGTATTTCCTTCCAATAATTTTAATGCAAATATATTTTGATATTTTTAAAATTTGAATAGATACTGTACATGTAATTTTTATGATAATCTTTACATCAAACCCTGAGAATTTTCTGGTGTTAACTATTCCTCAAAAAATTCATTTTAATAGCTACATAATATTCTAACTTATGAGTCTAGACTAATTCATTTAAGTCCCCTCCTATTATTAAATATTTAAGATTTTTCCAAATATTTGATCTTATAAATAATGTTACAGTGACCATTTTGTACATTTTGTGCATCCAAATTTATGACTACTTACAAGAGACAAATTCCTAAAATAGGATAAATCCTAGGGTTAAAATGTATATATTTTTAAAGCTAAGGAATATGTGTATACTAAGAGCAGTGAATGATGCTGTAGCATTTTATACATGTCTAGGTTAAAACAAATTACTCAGATTTAGATTGCAAGGGAGGGATAAACTAATTGGTTTATCGCCTGAATGTACTAACATTTTAAAACTATATTTTTGTATATAGATTACTGCAGGGAAAAGTTGACAAAATATTTTGCAGGATGGACTTATTTCTCAGCACTTTATCTTAATTTCCCAAAAAGAAACTCTCTCAAGAAAATCTCTTCCCAGTTTGGGAGGTTTTTTGTTTTGTTTTGTTTTGTTTTGTTTTCGTTTTTGTTTCCTGCTTTAGAAGTTAGGCAACACTATGGAAAATTCAATAGGGACCTTGTTCAATAGGAATATGTTCCAAGATGAGCATAAACACATCCTAAAGTCAATGATAATTATATATGCTTAAAAGTTGTTCCAAATAATTCTTTGAATAAGTTAATTGAGGTTCTGTGTCCTGGGATAAGGTATGAGATCAATTAAAGCATTAGGGGCAAGGGCTTCAGGAAGATGAAATTATCTGGCATGCTGTACATTTCCTTGCTGCTTTCACCAATTATAGGATTTCCCTCTGGGAGATTTCCACACAAGGGTCTCAATTAGAATAATCTGTTAACAAAAACAGTCTTCCAGACAACTGTTTTTTGCAAGAATATTACCTTCAAAACAACTGCAGCAATACTTTCAACACATGTTTATATTTCTGATGTTCAACAGAGATGTCAGAATCATCCATTTTTCATTCCGAGAACTGAATTCACAATCTACTAGGTAAGCGCACATCAAGCTAGGAAAAGAAATCTATGCACAGCATGACCTACTTTTGATGTACTGAGTTTTTTTCTCAGAAAGAATTAAAAGCTATCATTAAAAAGCCAGACAGAACTGCATTAATACAATGGAGGTAAAAGCATATTTCAGCATAGTAAGAATTAGTTGTCTTTTTCATGAGGCTCTACAACCAGTAATTTTTAGCAATATTTTGATGTTATATATATGGATATAAATGCACTTAATTCTGAGAATGTATTTAAATTCAACATTATATACTCAGTTGCTTGTTTTGGTATGTAGTTCTTTTTGTAAAGGAAAGAACCACCTTTAGCAAGGTAGACTAAATTTTGATCCTATAACTATTATATTTTTGTCATGCCATTATCATGTTTTCTGTTTGGGCATACTCAGAAATACACTTGCCTCTATAGTAGAATTTCATTTTTATTACCTAATTATTCCTCTTTTGTTATAAAATGCATTAGAAGTTCATTTCCTCTAACATACACAACAACTTTATGATATACATGCATGTATACACATTTTACAGATGAGAATTTCGAGGTTCACAAGTATTAAATAACCTCAATAACTAGAAAAGGGTGGAGGCAGAATTTAAACCAAGTTCTTCTGGCTCTACATCTCTGCCCTTTCCACTTCATCAAGGTGACAGATGATACAACTGTGCTACAAGTAGTTGTGAGCATCAGAGATAATATCATTTTTGTCTTTTTGTTGGCATTCAGTGAAGACATCTACTTACTGTCATTGTCATTGCTTTTTATAGTGTTATCTAGCTATGAGCAATCTTTTGCTAGACAAATACCTTATTTAACAAGTCTCTTGCAATCAAAGCATACTCTTTTCCCCACCTGTGTGCATCATTTAGACATGGGACTTAGGGTAGATAATTCAATTGAAAGAGTAAAACCATCTTCACAATATATCCCTTTGACTGAACTTCCTCCTGTCTCTTGCCCTATATAATCTACTGAAGTTCAGGCTTTTTAATCTGAATGCTAAATATCATTCCTTATTTCCTTCTCCAAATACACAAGTTGAAGACTGTAATACAGTAGAAGGAACAGAGGCTTTTGAATCAGACAGGTCTGCATTTGACTCTCAATACTACCACTTCACAGTTAAACAACCATGGGCAAGTTATGTGACTACTCTGAGAAGAAGATTTTCTATCTGTAAATGGAATAATAATGCTGATCTCATAAGGTTGTGTAGAGTAGAAATAATGTATGCACATAGTAGGTACCCAATAAATAATTGCTCTCCTTGTTATTATCATCTTTTTAAATTACATTTCAGTCAAATCAGACCACATGCCCCTCTACCCCCAGATAGTATCTGTGTCTTGCCACACCATCAGCCCATAATTATTCTCTTCCCATCCCACTGTCATCTGATCCATTCTTCAACCTTAGCTCAAAAGTCACTGCCAACAAGCTTTCACAGATCCTACTAACCAAAAGGAACCTCTCCCTTATCTGAACTGCTGTAGCACTTGGAACTTGTTTATTTAACCCACTGTACCCTGTATCATAAAATGTTTATTTCTGTCTGTGTCATCAAACTGTAACAACATCAAGGACATCTTATTCATCTCTGCTTTCGCCACAGCACCTAGCTCAGTACTTAGCACTCGATAAATGAAGAAATCAATAAATAGATAAATAAAGTATTTACGGAATCTGAATTCTCTTTTTAATATTCTCAAATTCTCTTAATTTAAAATGTGCAGGAGTTCCCAAGTTAACAGTTTTAGAAATATGACCCATTTCTAAAGTGACTAAGCCACATATGCCACTCCTCGACCCTTCCTCAGAGAACATCCTTACCAGGATGGATATGAATAAACTAGAATTTTCAAAAAGACCCTTAGGAGGACAGAGAGGCACTGCAGAAATGTGGCTGGAAACAAAAAGAATAGGAAGATTGGTGATGCGGTAAGCTCAAAAGAAGTAATGTGGAAAATCAAATTTTTAAAAATGCTTCTAATGAGAATGAATATCTTTTGGTCAAGAAAACTTCCCAATGTATTTTTGAGAACTCAATTTGATATCATTAGTAACCCTCAAGTTTAAAAAGAAGTAAGCTTGGTGAAAATAAGAAAATTAGGCAACACAGACAAGGGTAGTTCACAAATTATTACCCTGTTGCTGAACACAGCCAACGATGGGCAGGCCAATCACTGCTGGAAGGCTCTGGTCAAGGGACAAAGTACTGAAACGCAGTAGGTGCTCTGCTCACCAAGCTGTGCCCAACTGGCCTGGGGCTGCCTGTCCCAAGAGGAAGGAGACATTTTTAGAGAGGCCATCAACCTGAAGGGATGTAATGGAAGACCTGAAAGGTCGTTCCAGATTATCTCCTATGGTCAACTACAGACTGTCCATAAACCTTTTTGGAGTTCTGATGAAAGGCTACATCTTATTTTCCCAGCAGGTATGCATCCCTTAAAACTGCCTGCTCATACACTGAAACTGTAATGCTAAAAGGTTCAAAAATATTCAATGTGGCAAGACCTCACCTGTGCTTTCACTCTATACAAATTATCTTAGGGCAAGAAATAACTCCTTCAAGTATAGATAGTACTTTGTTGAATCTTTGAAGATAAGTTGCTTTCAATCTATTGTTTTATTTGAAAAAAACAGAGTCTTAAGTGGGAATACCACTATTTATGCAAAAGACATCAGATAAAAACTTGTCACATGTGCTCCAGAGAGAGAAACCTTCTCTCCCACTACTGTTCTCACTTCTAAAAAGGCACTCTCAAGTATGTCTCTTTAAAAGCTTTAGAAAGTAGGAGGAAGAAAGAAGGAAGACAATGTCACTCCATGTGACAGCAGCAGCATACAATGAAAACTCCTCTGCCACTCACTTAAGTGTATTTCATTCTACTGAGACAAATTCTGAATCTGTACAATCTTGACTTCAAGCTATTAATAAAACTGTAATTATGGGATTGCATCCTGGCTTGTTTGTAGCCTCCCTCCTACACAAGCCGTAGAAACAGCAGTGTCAAGGAGTCTTAAGTAGTAAGATCACTGTGTGGGACAGTGGGAGGACAGAGGGGAAGGGTGCTGAACAGAGGTTGGGGGAAGGTGTCTTCATTCTGTGGCTTCACTGAACCCCAGATGGGTAATGGGAGAAGCATCCCTTCCCCTAGAAGCTGGAACAATGACAATGAAGAGACAATTATACAAGTGGGAATGCTGGACAAAATTAGGCCAGGAGGGGCACCATGCAGTTCTCTCTGCTTGGAGGGCTCCTCCCTGCCCCTCCCTTTAGGAGAATTCTTTCTGCCTTGAAGGATCAGTTCAGTAAATATTCCTCCAAGAATCCTTTCGTAATCCACCTTTTTCTATCTGTCTCCTTTCTTCTTTTCCTTCTCCACCAGTAGGTGCTCAGAATTCATCTTGACTTCCTCTGTGATGTCAACGGATATTGCAGTTACTCTTCATTATCAGTGCTGATGCTCCTGACTTACTATGTGTCTGATAAAACCATTGCAAGGCCGGGCGCCGTGGCTCATGCCTGTAATTCCAGCACTCTGGGAGGCCAAGACAGGCAGATTGCTGGAGTCTAGGAGTTCAAGACCAACCTGGGCAACATAGTAAAACCCCATCTCTACTAAAAATACAAAAATTAGCCAGGCATGGTGGCGCACACCTGTAGTCCCAGCTACTCTGGAGGCTGAGGTGGGAGAATCACTTGAGCCCAGGAAGTCAAGGCTACATTGAGCTCAGATGGTGCCACTGCACTCCAGCCTGGGCAACCAGGAAAAAAAAAAAAAAAAAAAGACATTGCAGTTGAAAATATTGTAAGTAGAATATGCATTTAATACACCTAACCTCGCAAACATCATAGCTTAGCCTAGCATACCTTACTCAGAACATTTACATTAGCCTACAGCTGGGCAGAATCATCAGGCAGTACAGTACACTGTGGAGTACTGGTTGGTCACCCTCATGGTCATATGGTTGACAGGGAGCTGTGGCTCTCTACCACTGTCCAGCATCACTAGAGAGTATCTTACCACATATGACTAGCCCTGGAAAAGATCAAAATTCATAATTCAAAGTATGGTTTCTACTGAATGTGTATTGCCTCTGCAACTTCATAAAATTGACAAATCAGAAGTTGAACCATTGTAAGCAGAAGACTGTTTGAATTTAAGTGTCTTTGTTTATTGTTGTTTGTCTCCCACATAGACCAAGACAATATGAGGTTGAAGACCAACCTCCTTCATCCCTATGCAGCACCAGTACTAGGCACAGTGCCTCATTCAGAGCGTAGAGCAAGTCTTCACACATACTCTTCCATCTCCCTCAAACACTTCCTATATCTCCATTCACCTAACTTCCATTAACCTAGTTTACTCCTACTTGTTATGCTGGAAACAGCAGTCTCCCTACTCTGTTCGCGAGGCACTCCTATAGTGACATTTATCACCTTTTGTCCCACTCTGACTCACTCCTCTGTCCTAGGACAAGGAGTATCTTATTTGATTGAAGTGTTTGCGAGAAAGTGTAAGCATGCCCAGTCCAGCTCTTATCTCACTCCTATTATCTCAATACGAGTCATACTTTGGATTATAACAAACATATCATTTCCTTGGACACTCTTCCCTGACCATAGAAATAGAAACTTGGCTGGGTCCTCCCATACATTATATAGGTTTTTATTTTTCCTTCATGGCACTTATTTGATAACATATTTGTTTGTAAAATTGCCTTCTTAAGATTGTTATCATAGAACATTTCAAATATATACAGAGGTCGATAATAGAGTATAAATCCCCCACATATCCATCAACCAGCTTTATCAGTTGGCAACCTGTGCCCAATTTGATTTCATCTCTACCCCACCCTACCCCTACAAACCCAAACAACTTTGAAAAAAAAAAAATCCCAGACATCACATTCTTTTATATGTAAATATTCAAGCATATATTTTTAATAGATAATCACTAACCTCTTTTAGTTTTTTACTTAACCCATTTGTGACACTTTTTTATTTTAGTGATTATTTCTACACACACTCACTTCTTCCCTGAGATTACAAACTATGTGTCAGAGAATGCTATAGTTTGAAGGTGTCCCACAAAATTCATGTGTTAGTAACTTAATCCCCAATGCAACAGTGTTGGGAGGTGAAGCCTAATTGGAGGTGTTTAGGTCATGAGGGCTCCACCCTCATGAATGAATTAAAGCCACTATGAAAAGGGGTTGTGTGAGTGAATTCTTTCTTCTGCTTTTCTGCCGTACGAGGACATAACATTTCTTCTCTCTGGAAGATGCAGCAATGAGGCACCATCTTGGAACCAGAGACCAAACCTGCTGGTGCCTTGATCTTGGACTTCCCAGCCTCCAGAACTGTGAAAGAATAAATGTCTGTCTTTATGAATTACCCAGTCTTAGAATACTGTTAGAGCAGTGCAAAAGAGACTAAGACAGAGACATTGCCTGTTTTGTTCTGATTGCATATAGGCACATATTAGGTGCTCAATAAGTCAGATGAAAAGGGAAATTAAAGGCAATACAGAAAACCATTTGCAACTTGGGGGCCAGCTGGCTTCCATTCCCCTTCTTTTGATAATAATACTGAGAATTTTCCTCAACTTTCCCTGTGATTCAAGAATGGCAGCCTGCATCCCTGGCTCCAGGAGTATGGCACATGGCTCAGGTTTGATAAATCAGAGCAGGGCAACATCCTAGCCAACATAATTGGCTCAATAATGGACACATGATTCAATCAAAAAACAATGCAATACAGGGAGACTTGCTGGGCAGATAAGAAGGAGGCAAGCACTTTCTCCAATTAGATGTGAACCTGGAAAAGGAGAGGCTAATGTCACCGTAAGGGCAGAGTGTATTTAAAAATGAACCTGACATAGAGAAAGCAGAACAAACAGATGGAGAAAGAAATCAGGCCCTGCAGAAGGTACTTGAGTACCTGAGTCAAACCTTGCTGGAGTCAAACCTACCCGTGGATTTTTAGTTATATTGCTCAACAAAAACCCTGTTGGCTTAAATGAGTTTGAATTACATTTTCCAAGATTTTCAATGGAAAGTTTCCTGTATGACTACAGGGGAGGCTGGGGAAGCATAATTAGAAACTCCAACGCCACTTGAATGATAAATGAAATATATTATTTCTCGGTCTAATACTTAATCTAATACTTAATATATCTTGAGTTTTCATGGCAGATCAAGCCTCTAAGCCTCAGATTCCTCATTTATAAACTAAGAGCAATAAGTGGTCTCTAAATCTCCCTTGACCAGGAAATTACATGTTTAGTATAGAAAGCCAGAGTGATGGATCTGGACATCCTTGCTGGAAATAGCACCTGCTTACTAGCCTATCTTCGTTTTTGTTTTAATTAATTTTAAAAGCATTTTGTATCTTTCAGAAAGAAAATAACTTCCAAAATGAGAAAGACTCCTGCTCAGTATTCCTCTGTTGCACAGTAGATACTCTGTAGGAAAAATAAGTCTTTCCTCATTCACTGTGGCCCAAGGTTGTAATATCAGCATTACGAAAACACATTCAGATATTAGGCATGATCAACAGGGAGCCAGAGATAAGCATTTTTAAATTTTCTCCAGCAGAAACTTTGCCCTTTCCAAGAATAAGCTCACTCTAACTGCCACGGAAATCACTTGTTTCCTCTTAAATACACATATGTCTTTATTTCACGCTCCTCATTTTGAAGGAGCATAACAATGTTCACCTGGTTGACAGACAAATCTCAGAATAATACATAAAGAAAACAAAATTCAGCTATATTTAGTTGTCTCTTGGCTTTAAAATCTGACATGATTCTTAAATTCTGTTAGGTAAAAATATATTTATGGAAAGGCAACTGAGAATTTACTGTTATTGAAGATGGTCAGAATAAACTGGGGTGGGAAAAGAAAATGGCTTCAAGAAACATGGGGATAAGTCCTTTGATGATTGTCCTCCCATTTTCTACCTACCCTCCCACCATGTCAGAAAGGAATGCACCTAGACAAATAATCTACTTCCCTTTTCTATTTCTTCCACAAGAAGATGCATGGGCTGGAAATATTGGTCATCGGAAAGACACCTCCTCCGGTCTCACTGAATCTGTTTTATCTAAATTTTTAGTTGTAAAGATTCATACAATATATATATAAGTGGCAATTTGAAAATATAGCTATCAAAATCTTTAAAGTAGGCACACCCTTTGTGGTAGACAGCACACCCAAGATTTCTCCAAATGATCCTTGCCTCTTGGTATTCATCCCTTCTTACTGTTCTCTCCCACAGTGAATTATGTACCTGTGACTGCATTAGTGTCCCATTGCTGCTATAACAAATTATCACAAACTTAGTGGCTTAAAACAACACAAATTTATCCACTTAGAGTTCTGGGGTCATACATTCAAAATGGGTCACTCTGGGCTATAATCAAGGTGTCAACAGGAGTGTGCTTTCTCTGGATTGTCTAAGAAATAATCTGTTTTTCTTCCCTATTCCAATTTTTAGATGCTGTTTGCATTCCTGGCCTGGCTGCCTCCTCCAGCAAGCAGTCACTCTGTTATCAGTTCTGTAGCCACATCTTCATCTCTGACTCAAATTCCTCTGCTCCATCGTTTACGTATAAGCACCTCTGTGATGACATCGGACCCACCAGGATAATGGAGGATAATCTCTCCACCTCAAAATTCTAATGTAATCATACCTGCAAATTCCCTTTTGCCATATAAGATAATGAATTCACAAGTTCCATGTTTTAGGACATAGGCATCTTTAAGGGGTCATTATTTTACCTACCACAGTGACCGATAGAATGTGGCAGAAGAAACAATGTGTGATTTCCTTTGCATTGCAACTTCTGTTTTGCTTTCTGGAATGTTTTGTTCTGGGGAAGTTAGCTGCCAAGTTTGAGGACGCTCAGGCAGCCCTGTGGAGAGCCCATACAGGGAAAAACAAAGACTTCTTTGCCACGGACAACACCAACTTGCCAGTCATGTACATGAGACTCCATGGAGTGGGTCCTCCAGTCTTGGTCAGATCTTCTGATGAACACAGCTCCAGCCAGCATCTGACAGCAACCTCATGAAAGACCCTGCCTAGACACTCCTGAACTCCGACACAACAAGAAAGGATTATTTTTGTTTTAGTCCACTAAATTTTGAAATTATTTACTATGTAGCATTACAACTAATATACTCTTTTACCCAGCTATTCCAGTGCAAAGAACAGAGTCAGTTGCATGTAGAAAGAATCCTGAGGAAAGAATCAGTTATATTGCACAAATCAATTACCATAAGCACCAAAAACTCTGAATAGAGAAGCTCATCGTAGTTGTTTATTTAGCGAAACATTAAAAGCAACCTAAATATTTAGCTATGAAAGATTGTTTAAATACAGTAAGACACATCAATATAATGGATAATCACGTATCACTAAAAATCATGGCAGGGTGCGGTGGCTCATGCCTATAATCCCAGTGCTTTGGGAGGCTGAGGCAGGAGAATTGCTTGAGCCTAGGAGTTCAAGGACAGTCTGTAGTCCTAGCTATTTGGGAAGCTGAGGCTGGAGGATTATTGGAGCCCAGCACTTCAAGGCTGCAGTGAGCTATGATGCTGTCACTGCACTCCAGCCTGGGTGACAGAGTGAGGCCCTGTCTCTTAAAAAACAAAAAACAATAATGTTGTAGAACAGTGGGTTTTCAAACTTTTTCTGGGTAGAAACTTTTGTTAAATAAAAAGTTTATAGAAACCAGTATAAATAAAAGCATTCTTTCAGATGGATGCTCTGGTTGAAATACGTTTAGCTTCCCAGAGCCAAGCCCTGGCAATGTTGTACTCCAGGACACCTAGGATTCTGAGAGCACCGTTTGAAAGACAGTGTTAACAGAATCTTTAATGACACCTGAATCAAAATACCAACTGAAAAAGCAGGTTATTGAGAGCACAAGATCCCATTTTTGTAATACATTCGTCTACTTTGCCAGCTTCACCTTCGCCGCTCTGCCCTTGATATCTATGCTCTGGCTTTCTGGTTTTTTTCAGGTCTCAGCTCAAATGACATTTCCTAAGTAAAAACTGACTTGCCCACCCCTTCTCTTCCCCCAGCCCCACCACACGAACCCAGATTGGATCAGATCCTCCTGTTTGATGACCTCACACTCTGTAGTTTCCCCCCCACCACTTAACACCATCATTATTTCATTAATGCCTTTTTCTCACATGAGACTGCCAAAATCCAATAGATGGTGTGTGCGTGTGTGTGTGTGTGTGTGTGTGTGTGTGTGTGGTGGTGGTTCTAACAGACTAATACAAAGTTATAGACAGAGTAGCTTAAACAACAGAAATGCTCTGGAGGTTAGAAGTCCAAGATCAAGATGTCATCATGTTTAGCTTCTTCTAAAGCCTCTCTTCTTGGCTTCTTGCTAAGGTTCTCAGTCTGCTTATGTTTGTGTCTTAATCTCCTCTTCATTTAAGGACACCATTCATATTGTATTAGGGCTGTTATGGACTGAATGTTTGTGTCTCCTCCGAATTCATGTTGAAGCTCCAATGCCCAATGTCATAGTATTTAGAGGTTGGGCCTTTGGGAGGCGATTAGGTTTATACAGGTCATGAGGTTAGGGCCCTCAAGATGGGATTAGTGTCTTTACAAGAAGAGATCAGAGCTTTCTCTCTTTCCACTATGTGAGGACACAGCAAGAAGGCGGCCATTTGCGGGCTAGAATGAGGGCCCTTACCAGGAAACGAGTTTGCTAGCACCTTGATCTTGGACCTTCCAGCTTCAAAAAATGTGAGAAATAACAGTGCATTGTTTAAGCCACCCAGTTAACATCATCTTGTAGCACCAGAAAGTGAAGAAGTACTAAAACAATGACAGCAACAAAAAAAATGGGGCTACAGCAAAGGAGCACTGAATCTACCCTGAACGAGCTCCCAATTGCCAAAGGTGGAACAATTTGAGCAACAAAATAAAGCAGTATTGGATTATAACCCAAAGTATAAAATAAATATAAGAGAATCAATACTGATGTAACTAAATTATTGCAAAAATAAACTGAGTAGAAGAGACAAATCTTCCTTACAGAAGAATTCTCAATGTGTATGTAGATATACCTCTCCATTTAGGAAGTGCAGCTTAATTTCCACCACCCCCTGTTTAGTATTGGCTAGATATAAGAGACTGCTTTTCAAATAATAGAGTAGAAAAAAGGAAAATAGTAACTTTGCAGTAGAAGCCTGGCAGACACCACCTTAACCAAGTGATGAAGACTAACATAACCAGTGATGGCATGTGGATATCATCCATCCCTGATATGATGTGACAAGAAGGGCACTTTGCCTCAGTGGTTGTCTTTACAAAAACCCATAATCCCAGTCTAATCAAACCACCAAAAGAATCCCAGTCTAATCAAACCACCAAAACCAAAAGAATCAAACCACCCCAGATTTGGGACATTCTATTGGGTACCTGGCCAATATTTTTCAAGACTGTTAAAGTCTTAGAAAAGGGAAAAAAAAAAAAAAAAAAAAGGAAAGACTGAGGAACTGTCACAGACCAGAGAACATTAGTGAGAGAGGATAATTAAATGCAATGTGGTACTCTATATTCGATCCTGGAACAGAAAGAGGACATTAATGGAAATCTGGTGAAATTCAAATAAAGTCTGGAGTTTAGTTAAAAAAAGAAAAAATGTCCATCAAGAATAGAAACTTTATTCCCATGTGTAACTCAAAAAAATTTTTAAACTCACAATTCCCTAGAAGCAAGTAATTTATCTGCTCAATATACCAATGGGAAAAGGGGGTAATAACCTCACCAAATCCACAGGCAGTCCCTATTACAATCCAAAGTAACTTGTTGGAAAATTCAACTCTTATGCTATGCGCATTAGAATCCTCCTGATAGTTCTTGTGTAAGATACAATTTAAAAAAATGCATTCCTTGCCATTCTCCCTTACACATGCCACAACCAGAACACCAGTATAGTCTGAAGCTGTATTATATTAAGAAACTATATTATTTACTTAAAAAAAAAACTTAAAGCTTCAAGTTGAATTAACTGAGATCTAAAACCATTCAGCTAATATACTCAACATTAGTATAGCTTTAATCCCTCTAAAGGACATAGTCAAGAAGTACAAAATTTCTAAGACAAAAATGAGTAAATGATTTTTTTAAAAAAGAAAAAGTCACATATAATCTTGCACAATTCTATCAAGAGAGGTCTTTTGTAAATTTACACTAATAAGCAGGCCAATATTCTTTCATTTCCATGGTACTATAAAAAGCATCCAGATTTAGAAACTTTTACAGGAATCTTTCAGGGAGGGAGATACTAAAAAAAAAAAAAAAAGTTTGTATATTGTCTTTTGCTCAGACAATCCTTTATGTTGTCCAAGCTGCTGTTCCCATTTTCTGGGCCTTTCCTTTCGTAATTCCTTAAATCTATCTTTCTCCTCCTTGTAAGATCTCAGAGCATAATTAGAGGGCGTATGTGGCTCCACCTTTTATGGAAATAGCTATATTCCTTATTTGCATGTGTTTGGACCCATTGCCAGCTGTCCATAAAAGCAGGAGGGTGACCATATCTCCTTGTTATCCAGACAGATTTTGTTCAAAGCCAAAGATTAGGAACAGTGCAAATGGTAGAAAATAGCTTTTTTTCTCTGAAAAAATACAAGAGCAGTTTAAAGTGAATGGAAATTAGTGGATCAGTGAACTGGAAGGAAACATTATAGCCTCTGAAATAGCATTGCTCCCACCCAACTTTGCATAACAATATTCAATTTGCTAGTATGCAGCACAACTTCCAGTAGGCTTCCCAGTCCAAATCAGTAGAGTTCCCCTCTCTGCAGTTAGATTTGTGGGAATGAAATGCACCATGCAACCAAACATAGTTAAACCTTCCAGAGAGGACTTAAAAAAAAATCCTAGCAATTATTTCTGCCATTGACAGGTGTAAAATGTCTTCCAACAAGAAAGTGAAAAACCGCAAATGTGCTTTTGAAATATGCATCGCAAGTTGCATATAAACAAGATATACTAGGAGTCTATTTGCTTCAATTTTATAAAGCAGATATCTGCTGTCCTAAGCAAATAGTTCAAGTTGTTTCCAAAATACTGAGGCAAAAAGCAGTAGAGGTACCATTTACACACTCATTAGTTAGAGAGGAAATGCATCTGCTTTGGAAATTGCTGTTCACTAAAAAGCAAGTTTCCCTAGCAACGGCTACATCGCACAACTCTTAGACCACTTCCAAGCTATGAAAAAAATTATAGGGAGTTATATAAAAAGATTTTTATCAAATATTTTTTATTTTTGTCATGGGAACATTTCCTTTAAAGCTGAGATATGCCTAGGGAAATTGAAACTTGCCTCACACATCCCACTTCTACTTCTGAAAATTGGATGTATCTAAAATTACTCCTCCTTTGGTAAAGGCAAATCAATGCCTAAGAGATAAAAAGCCATTCATTGTATATCATCAGATGACAAAGGGAGAGGAAAAGAGAGAGAAAAAGAGACAGAGATGCTATGTAAAAACAAAGAAATAAATGGGGAAGGGATACCCACCTCTGGCAGCATCTCAGTATAGGATATGATTGGCTTGGTCACCCCTGACTCCAAACTTTTCTTTGTGGCTTTTCTTACTTCCTTCTTTAACTGAAGAATTGTTACAAACGAAAGAATTCCCAACTGGATAATAACAGAGTCAATAGGTAGAGACCCTAAATCCCATAATTCTGCTTACAGTTAGTTAATCTCACTCTCCACACCTCTTAGCTGCGAGGGGTAACATCAAGGGAGGAGGTGGGCATTTCTCTTGCCATTCCTCTGTCTGAAGGCTCTCATTATTCTGACAGGCATTTAAAATTCTCTCAAAGTTCATCCAAATCCATTGGGGAATACCTTTATTGTCCCAGAAAATAAAAAAGCTCTAAAATATGTATTTCGGTCATGAGTATTAAAATATGCCTAAAAATAAGGGGGAACATCTGAACTTGCTGGCATTTCTGGATTGTTCTGACATGTATGTGTTGTTTTAACTGAAATACTGCTTGAGAACAGAGCATATTTTTTCTTAGTGAATGGTTACTTGGGAATACCATATTTGCACTTATTTCATTGCTGATTTCTGTCTTAATCCCATAAATAAGAGCTTGTTCGAGATGTCTCTTAATTGTACCAGGTATCATTCAATACAGCTTATCTCTTCCTGAAGGATCATTTTCAGTCCAGGACCTCAAGCAGCGGGCATGAGAGAGCCAAGACAGTAGGAACAGTCTTCAGCCTACCATTTTTATGGTATTATGGAATGAAAAAGAAAAAGAAAAAGAAGCAAAGCAACAAATATATAGATTTAAATTCAAATACACCATTTTGAAAAAACCAAGATGATATTAGCAGAGGAAGAGGGAACTAAGACATTCCCAGGTCTTGTTCTGTGCATTGTACCTATATTCTCTCTTTGGTCCTCACATCAACCACCTAAGGAATTATTACAAGCCTTTTTCAAATGAGGGTTTTGAAACTCAGAGAAGTAGTGGTTTAGTTAGCATCACATAGGAGTGGTGCAGTAAAGTCTGTCTGATATCAAAGCTGTGTGCTTTCTGTGTATCTCTCTGTCCCTTCAATGGCAGGGGTTGTAGTAGTTAGCTGTTCATTTTTTCAACTGGACTTTCCCTTGGCAGAACTCACAAACTGTTGAGTCTTTGTTCTCTTTAGCCAAGTTAGTTTTTTAAAGATGTAAATTAATTGCCAATTTTAAAGCCAGAAGTTTTCATATAAAATCCTAACTTCGGGATTCTCCTTAAAAATAAAAACATAAAAGGATCTGATGGCAGCAGAAATCCCTCACGGTATTTGTCAACCAGAGCCAAGGGAGGAATGTCCTCTTCCTTCAGGGTTGCTAGTGCCCAGGTCACCCCAGCCTGTCACACACATTAACTGCCTGGCTCCCATAGGCATGTGAGCTTGCATCCCTGTATAAACAGTATCAAATGAAGCTACCTAGTTTTCACTGGACATTGTCTACAAGCAGGGCCAGTGCCTTACAACTTGGAAATGGGCACAGTGGGTATGGCTAGGAGCCAGGAACAGAAGGAAGGACAGAAGAGCAAAACTGAACCTGGGGGGCTGTTTATATTTGCTCATCATCTAACCAAGAAAGATAATGAATGGGCTAAGATGTTTGAAAATTAACCATAAAACACTTAAAAACCCATCTTCCACTGAATAATGATCTTCTACGCATTTCAGCTAAGGAGATAGTAAGAGCAAAGGCCCAAGAGTCCAAAAACACAAATTCACATCTTCACTCAGTAATTAGCTTACCTTGCCCTCTGTACGCATCACTAAGCCGTGGTGGGCTTCCAGTCCCATATCTATAAATGGAAAGAACTGGGATATCATACAGTCAGGAGGAGCTGTGCCAGTAATATAAATAAAGGCAGACAGTGATGGGGGCTGGGTCTAACCAGAGGACACCAGGGGGCAGCTGCTCCACTCCAGACCATTGTCACCTGGGAGAATCTGGACTTTGTGTTGCCAGATTGCCCCAGTTTCACAGTAGCCAGAAATATGTACGAGTCTGTGTTTTATATTTTAATTTGAAATATCTGACATTTTAAACCATTCAAAACTAATTCAAAATTTTAAAATCACCACTTGTGCCAACCCTGGGCAGGTGAAACAAAATGTCTCTGACTGGACTGGCCCCCAGGTTCCCAGTTTTCTACCTCAGTCCTAAACTCTAGCAGTAGGATTCTGTGATTTTAAGTACTGAGTTATCATCTTTGGGAAGAAGAGAGGGGTGTAGGTGGGTATGTTTTCAGTGGGAAGGCTCAAGAAGATGAAATGTGTGGCATTCGCTAAGTGGCCCATCTTGCCATCCTCCTTTGAATCTTGCATTTCATGATCACGAAGCAAGAGATGTGGGCAGATGCACTGTTTGAGCATCACTTACAGAGACTGAGTGAGGAGACGTTGCTGGAAAGGAGAAAAAGAAGCAGAAGGTGGAAATTACTCTTGAAAGAAGTATGCGAATGCCACAAGGAAGGGAGGAAGAACATTTTAAAAACAGGTACTATGTGCTAAGTGCTTTATATATCTCATTTAATCGCTAAATCTTTTAAGTTTAGTGCTGGCATTCCCCATCATTACAACAACAATTTACCATGCATTTTTTATGTACCAGCCACAGTGCAAAGTAATTTAGCTCATGCTTTATCTTACCAGTGCTGTAACAGGAAATTTTATGGCCAATACACAGATGAGAAAATTAAGACTTTGATAGCAATTCAGGAATTCGGCCCCAAATCTATAGCTAATTGATTAGCAGAAGGATTTCATGGGAAGTCTCTGCTTACACAGCATTTGCTCTTCACTGTTTTCTACTTCTCTAAGAAGTCAGGGGACTGACTCAAGGTCGCATTGCCAGGAAGCAGAGTCCAGATTCCATTGCAATGTTGAGTGCTCACAAGTCTGATTACCTTTTCTGCTGTCTCCTCCCTGGTAGCCCCATGCCAGACACAAGTCCCCAGGGTGCAATGTGCTTGAAAACTGTTCCCTCAAATTCTTTATTGAATTCACAACCCCTATCCTTTTTTTCTACTTTCTGGAACGCAGTGTACACAGTGTACATACCCCTGGCTCCCCTAGAGTGAAAACAACACCAGGCTAAGGTAATTAGACAACATTTAATAATCACTGTTTCTCTTTCTCTAATAAGACAAGAATAACACAGTACTTAATTAAAAAAAAGAAACAAATATAGAGAATCTGAAAAAGAATGCAAGTACATTAAACATAGTTTCTATTCAGCTTGCCATTTGCTTCTCATGTGAAAAAAATATATAGACACTATTTTCAAAAACAAACAAATCCAAAAACAAATAAATAATAGAAACTGTTTTGGGGTAGGTAGTGCCTACACCAGCACTGCCACTGATGAGTACATTCCACCTTCTAGGCACTGTCCTAAGCACTTTGTATGTGTTTTTTCATTTCATTCTCACAACAACTGAACTTTTCAGATGTGGACACTGAGATACAAAAATACTAAGGAATATGCCTAAAGTGACACAGTTCGTAAGTGGCACAGCCAGCATTCAAGCCCAGGCATGTGCTCCCAACAGGGCAGTAACAGCCTCTAGAAATTGGCAAGGGACAGAAAGCATCGCCTAATTTGACCAAGTACATCATATGCAGGATTTGAAGATTTCTCTTTTTTTTTTCAGTTCTTTCCCATTCTTCAAAAGCACATGATACTGTACTCTTAGTGTTTAAACTATTCCAGTAGAATCTCTTTAATATGTATTAATTCTTACAGATCAGTAGGGCCTATTAAATACAGTGAATTATTTGATAGATTATCAAACAGATACTGAAAATCATAGACTCTTTGGACATTAGGGTACTTGGAATTGCATATTTAACAAAGTAAGTGTTAACAAACCAAGATATGTATTTATATGAGGCACAGGCACACAATATCTGCTTAATAAATGTCTGTTGAATGAATAAATGCTGGGTCTCTTTAAATTCAATTTATTCATTCAACAAATATTTATTATTCAGTGCCAACTATGTGCCTGGCACTGTTCTAGGTCAACACCACAGTGAGTAGAACAAACATTCCTGCTCTCATGGAGTTTACATTCCGATAAAAGAAACAGGAAATAAACACAGTAAGCAAGATACGTAATACATTAGGTAGTCACAGAAACTAAGAAAAAACAAAGAAAGTTTATAGGGAAAGTTGGGGGTGGTTTGCAATGTTAGATAAGGTGGCAAAATAGGACACCCTTGACATGCTTTTAAAATGGTGACTTTGGCAAACATTTGTAAACATCACTATTAAACATTCAAAATTTTAGTTCTTCTATGTGTACAGGAATATATATTCAGTTAACCATTGTTGGGTATTTTTAATACCCAACAATGTGTGATTTTTCTGAACTCTACCAGAATAAGTTGTAGAAAATCACAACGCATGATAGAAAAATAGGATACATCTCACAAATCACTAAAGACAGCTCTTGATCACTATTGTTTTGCTTTTCTATATCACTGTCTGACAAATGGGCTACCATTTCAAAACTGGATATATCTTCAAATGAAATCTAAATAAATAAGTGAAATTCTATCTGAAGCCTCCTTAAAAATAATATACTCTTGCAGATTCCTGTTGTCCTTGCTTGACCCCTATGCAGCCTGAGTAGCATTTGAGGTGGAGACCGCATGACATGGTCTGTCACTCACACACTCCTCAGAGTCAGCAAAGCAAATCATGATGCAAAGCACTATGGCCACCAAGAAGATAAATTAGTTTTGATTTGTTTTCTCTCTAAAATGTGAAGACTCACTAATGAAACCGTTTAGGAATAACTTCACACTATGAAGGCCTTGAAAGTAGACAGTATGGAATTGAGGTTAAAATTCAGTTTATCACCACACAACTATCTGTGGCTTATACTATATAAATGAGAAAAAACCCTAATCACCTTCCCAAGATTCACCAAACTTACCAGTGCTAAGTACTATGAAATTGCATACTGGGCTCAGCAAAAACGTTTAAAGGTTCTTTTTCTAAATTTTTGTTATTTTATTTCTCCACAAACTTTTATCAAGCTTTCAGTCCATGACTTTGTCTTCATTTGTTCATTGCTTCCTACAACGTGCATCCATTTTAAAAATAAATACATATTTGGAATTGTTTTGCTTTTCTAAAACCTCCTAAGCATGGGCCAATGTTTACCCCCTTTGTCACATATTTCAGTTATTTATCTGAAAGACACAATATATTCATTTTCACACACAATATACGGCTGCATTCTGATAACTGAAAATGTCCAACTTACACATTTAAAAGTATATCCCAGGCCGGGCGCGGTGGCTCATACTTGTAATTCCAGCACTTTGGGAGGCCGAGACGGCGGATCACGAGGTCAGGAGATCCAGACCACCCTGGCTAACACGGTGAAACCCCGTCTCTACTAAAAATACAAAAAATTAGCCGGGCGTGGTGGCGGGCGCCTGTAGTGCCAGCTACTAGGAGAGGCTGAGGCAGGAGAATGGCGGGAACTCGGGAGGCGGAGCTTACAGTGAGCCGAGATCGCGCCACTGCACTCCAGCCTGAGCGACAGAGTGAGACTCCGTCTCAAAAAAATAAAAAATAAAAATAAAAATATATCCCAAACTTACTTATCTGACCACTAAAGCCTTCTAAATCCATTTAAATAAAGATCACATATTTACTATCTGTAACGTTCTTAATTGTAATCAGGCACAAATGCATTACAAGTGAAACCACTTAAGTATTCGGCCCTCACTTCTTCAGTGCTATCCAAGATCCTTCAGGCCAGCCTAACAGCTAAATGTCACAGTTCCATGCCAAATACATCAAGGACTTTCCTGGCCCCAATGTGCCTTTTTCAGAATGAGCAATATTTCAGCATCATCAGAATTAACCATCCACTAAATTCAATTTAATAAGGCTGCATCTTCCTCAGTGTTTCACCTTCATGCACAATTTATTATAATTTCATATGAAAAGCTACATGCTCAGAGTATATATTCGCTATCATAGTCTTCAAAAGAAAGTCCTTCCCTGGAGCAGTTTTAGACTCTGGATAGCAATTGTAGTTGGGTGTCTTCTCAGAGCATCTGACAGCGTTCACACTGAGGAAGAGATTAAAAACAAAATGTCAGGGTTTACCGGTTGTGAGAAATCTCCAAATTCTCCTTCAGGCCTTTGGCAATGAGATGAGAAGCCTCAAATAAAGACTCCCAGGACCTTTCTGAATGCAGTCACTGTCCCTGGTTCTCCAGAGCTCCCCACACAAACTGACGGAGGCAGGGAAGACAGCCACTTCCCTGTGTAATTTCAAGGTTGGACTGGACATGCACCTAGCCTGCATGTATATCTTTTCTTCACTTTTTTTTTTATAACTTTCTTCTGGTTTACAAGAAAAATATGATACTACAGTTGTATCTGCTTTTTCACATAAAAAGTGAACAAGAAAGAAGTAAACTGTAAGTGGAAACTCTCAGATAAAACCTAATATAGGTATTAGATATAGTAACAAGGATGTTAGGCTGCTCCTCTACATCATTTTCTTGGCCTATGATTAAAATGGTGCATCTCAGGTTATTTTAAATTCAGGATAAAAGCTAGCCTGAGACTTCATAGGCTGGTCTTAGTTAGATGGAGATGGTACAGATACAAAACTCCCACGTTTAAAAAACACAAGAGCCTTAGGGATGGAGGCAGGGAACTGAATCATCTCCATGCTGGTCTAATTCATTAGGTCCCTCACTTGTCACAAACTAAATATGCTGGCTGTGTGCTCATCTTATAAAAAGGCTTATGTGTTTCACTGGAAAAGCAGAAATCAACTACAGGAGTGTTACTTTTCAACAGTAAGTGTGCAAACAGGTATGTACAGTGGGCCAAGGCAGTGCCCCATCCAGCCAGGTTCCCATAAGTGTTGCTGTGATGTTACGGTACCCTCCCTAGTCTCACACATTGAACAATAACTCGAATACATCACAAGATCACTTGTCAATCCTCCTTGGTTAAATGGGTCTTTATTTTTAGAGAACAATGGGGATTATAGGAAACTGGAGGCCTTCCATCACAAAACTATAAATAGTTGTTGTTAAATGCAGCCCTATGTTTCTGGTTTTCAATTTTAAAATGAAGTGGATATTTGAGAGGGGTTATTCATTTGTTGGACAGTTTATGATGCCCCAGTGATGTCATCTTATCTAGGTGATTAAGGACTTATTTAGTTTTCCAATCAGACAAATCGCTAGCTCTCAACAGGAATTTTAATCAGAAGGATTGCTAGCTGTGCTGAGATTGTCCCCAGTGAACAGAATATGACTGACCTTTCCTCCACAGGAAATTTAAATTTGTATCATTTGGCTGGTTAGGAGTTCTGCCATTTCCCGGTGGATCGAGATTAGAGATGAACTTTCAGGTTCAGTCATACATTAAAAACACAAACACATAAGCTGTGAAAAACTAGAAGCAGAATGATGTCTTCCCCTGATGCAAAGGTCACTGCTGTTTTCTCTCATTCATTCCAGCTGACCATAGGTTCCTATGCTTACTGCCCCCATTTACCAAGCTGAAATTGGAAAACAGTCACGCTTTTGGGTCCTCAGCATGGTCACTGCATTAATATTATCTACTATATTTAACTTCTCTCTCTCATTTGTATGTCAAAGGAAAAATGATTTCCCTTGTGACAGAATAGACCTTCAATGACTTTTTTTTAAATGTGTAAATGAGGTTATATTTATCAGAATAGTTCTGGTTTAATCTAGAAAGTTCCTGGCTTGTCTCACGAATGAAAAGGAAAAAAGTCCTCAGTAAATATTTCTTAGAGAAACCTGATGTTCAAAAAATAAGCAATTTCAGGGCACAAACTCATACAACTCTTATATCAGGTATTAATTAAGTAGATTAGGGAATCACACAGAAAACAGATCCCTTACCCCAATACAGTCAATTAAAAAAAAAACTTAGAAAATAACAGGAGAGTTAGTTACCATGATCTCTAATATTAAATTCACAATTGCTTTTATATTTCCAAAACTGGATTTATAAATTGATGTAATTATAAAACACAGCATCTATTTAATGACCCACACCACGTCCATTTAATGACTTGGGACTGAGAGGGGAGAAGATGGAAGGTCTTAGCCTAGAATCATACCAAAACATGAAGCAGATTTAACAACTAAAAGACTCAAAATTGAAACTTTATTATACCTTATTTAAAAGGTAATGCCTGAAACCAAGGTAAGGCTACATTTTCACCTCAATACTTAATCGCTAACTTACTTTTCAATTTAATTTATTTAGCTGAACTACATCTGATTCCAAAAGGATATGCACTTAATTATCACTACATATCAAGAAACATTAAACAATACTGTAAAAGTCTAACTGGTTGTAACTAACCTATATGTTTAGACCTGGAAGCAATTTAGAAATGCTTTTTAACATTTATGTATATAAATTATGTAATTTTATTAATTTCACAATCTGAGTAAAGGATGCTTTGTAGTTTAGCCATGGAAGGACAGGGTGTTTTTGTTTGTTATCAAAGAAATTTAAATTAGTGGGCTAAAGGTTGTTCTACCTTGATAGGTAGGTTTGATTATGCATTATTTTTATAAATTGCCTTCACCATTAAAATGAAGTACAAATATGAAAGACAGAAAACTTACTTCAAAATTCAGCTAGAAGCAAATGCACAATGAATAGACCCTCTTCTTGGAAACTCAATTTAGATTTGACATCAGCCACATCACTTCTATTGCACAATATTAAATATAAAAGATATCCTGAAATAACTTGTTCTTTAAAGCAGGAAAGAAATGCCCCAAATTGTTTATAAACTGAGTTTTCATGGTCAATGACGTGCCATGGCATTCTTTTAATGATAAAAAAATGAAAATTCAATTAAAATGAATGATGCAAATATCCTTTATTACTTGTCAAAGGTAAATGGACATCTGTTCCTTTATCCTAAGTAAGCTGGAAAAACAAAAAAGTATTCCACCAGACACTGTGCTAAGCAGTTACATGTAAACCTAGCCCACATTCTCAATGATCAAAAAAAACAAAAACAAACTAACAAACAAAAAACAACTGGGTCTCAAAGACAGTAGCTCAAGGTGATACAGCTAAAAATGTCAGCACCAGGGTTTAAGCCCAGAATTCAAACCCAGGTTTGGTCTGATTTCAAGGCGCATGTTCTTTCAGTTGCATATTCTGCTTGGTTTCAGATTGTCCTGGCTCCTTCTAGTCATGGAGTTTTCAATGTGATAACCAACCTTTGCAGTGCTGAATAGCAGAAATGCATGCAGAACAAAGATAATTGCTTCCCTAAATTCATATTGCTCTTTCTTGGGTGGTTTTCTTTCACAGCCCTACTCCGGGAATTCTGGGAAGGACTCTCTGGTTTCTCTCGGAGTAATTATAGGACGTGCCCAAGCTAAAAGTGCATGCAAAGAGATTTTAAAGTCATTCAGCATAATTGTTCTAATCAACAAAATCCAACTACAACACAATCAAACTTTCGAAAAGAAAAGATTGTGTGGGAGATAAACAAATTAAAGCATAAGGTCAGGCTTTTATAAGGTGCTCCAGATCCTATCACCTTGCTCTAATTTCTTGCATATTTCAGCAGTCACTTTTTTGTGTGACTTCACAGAAATAACAAGACATTAAAAAAATCCTGAGATGGTTACAAAAGCACTTTTAACACACACTGTGCATCCACGTTGAGCCCACAGTGCTGAGAACATTGAGATAAACTTGGAAGTCTGCAATTGAAAAGCTATTTTTAAATCTAAACCAGGTGATAATTTTCTTTAAAAAAAAAAAAGGAGGAGGTGAGTGTTACTGAACCAACTCATATTTTTTTCTCAGTTTCCATATTGTTTGCATTGTTCCTTTCATTTCTGACACTACCAGTTTCATAAGGGTTTGAACAAATCTAGAACAATTATCTCCAAACCCTCTCACATAGGTTAATTGTGCGGAGATCTTTTGTCCACATACTTTAAAAATATTAAGTGAAATTATTTATTTGTAAAGATTCTTTATCTCTTTTTAGAACAATAATTTCAGTTTCTTCCTTGAATCATACATTAATAATAGTACATAACTAGTATCAAATTGTCAAACTGATGATAAAGCTATCGTGACAACCCAACTCCATAATACCTTTGGTTATATTTACCCAAAATAAAAAGCATGCAATACTTAACTCAAGGAAAACAGATACCCTTCTGACCATTTACTCTCATCTTTAACAGCCATCTACTACCTAATATGGTTTAGTGCCCAAAGCGTTCTATGCATACCATAGGTTCTTAAGATATTATTTGAATAAAACTAAGTACTTTTAATATAGGAAATGGTCAAAGGAAAAATATATATACTCTATAATAGTAATTGATTTCAAAACAAAGCACTGATAGAATCAGTATGATGCATGGCACCTATTATCAGCAGGCCTTAAGAGGGGAAAAACAAGACTTCCCAGGTATGCTAATACAAAGACTGTGAATGGGCAGCTATTTATTATACAGCCCACATAAAGAAACTTGTTAGTACAAGTTTTTGATGGAGCCACCAACTGCATCCAAGGTTGTTATAAACTGTGATTGCATAGCCAAATTGTATGAATGGAATGCTGCTTTGAAAAGCCTTTAGGTACAAAATGTTTTGTGAAAACTTCTGTAATTCCAAAAAGATCCAATCACACGCTCACAAAGCCCTCCTCTGCCCCAATTTTCCATTGCCACCACCGTTTTTATTAAAACTAACAGCTACAGAGGTGTAGTGAATGTAGATTTAACAGACAGGCTATTTGGCTTTTTTTAATTTGCAACCAAATAAATATTGATTGTGTGTGTGTGTGTGTATGTGTGTGATTTCTCCATCTTTTAGATACATCATGACACCTTAAAGGGAAGAATTAATCTCATTTTGAGGCTTTGCCACAAAACGAAGAATTCTACAGTTGTGCATAAAAAAGACAAATTTGTTTTTACTTCAGAAGCAATGAAAAAGTAAGCGGCACCAGTCACAAGAGATTTTTGGAAAAAAATATCAAAAGATAGTTAATATATTTCTTTATGAAAAACAGCGACAAGCTGAATTCCCAGCAGTCTTTGTCTAAGTCGGTTTACACAGTGCCTAGACAACAAATAGGGGCATTGCTGACAACTCAAGAAACCTTCAGCAGAAATAATTGAAACTATTCCCCCTGGGTTCTCTATTTACCCTAGGCAAAAACAAAAAAATACACACTAGAAACCAGATCAGGCATTGAGACGACAGCAAAACAAGTCTAATGGGGAGATGTAAACACATAGCTTATGATACGTAGACTAAAAAGGAAATATTTTCTTCTTTATAAGGAGAGTAAAGAAATAATGAAAATGGATCCCTTTTCATATTATGTAAAAGTAATGTGTAATTGTGCCTTGTAGCAAGTTGGCTGTAGTTAACTATAGCAAAGTTAACTACAGCAAATAATTATTTCTGGGGTACTACCTAGTTTGATGAGAGTCAGCTGGTACTAAAGATGAGGAGCACAATGTATGGGTTACCGGAAAATAGCTCCCTGGACCACATCTAACCCAGTGCCTTAAATGCTGTGATCCAGCAGGCTGGGCCAAGAGGGTTGGGTCAACTTTGTCTCTTAGAAGTTGTGGCAGCCATCAGGGAACAGACAGGAGGAGTAAAAAAAAAGGCGAGGGAGAAGGGAAGGAGGAAGCCACTTTCTAGACATACTTTCTTTTGTCATTCATGTTATTTATGCTTTGGTTGCCAAAATTTCTGACAACAAAGTGTATCAGAACACAGTCTTTGGTTTTACTGCCCCCTTGCCCTGGTATAGTATGCAAAGTATAGTGTAGCATAGTATAGCATAGTATAGTATAGCATAGCATAGCATAGCATAGCATAGCATAGCATAGCATAGCATAGCATAGCATATGTATAGAAACTATATGAACCTTTTACCTGTCAGTGCAAGAGAATCAACCTCTGGAGACATATTATGTATGGGTGTCATGGGCCAAAGAATAAGATTAGGAATTCTGCTAATCCTCTAAAAACAGGGTGCTTGAATAATCAAAGAAATGTGGATAAGTAGAAAGCTCTGCCGAGTAAAGAGGTATCACATTCTAAAAAGACATGACTAAAAACCATTGCCAAGGACACGACCTCACTCCAGGCACAAATAATGGATTCTGCAGATGGGATATTCAGTAAATGTATCACTGCATGGTTCAAGAAGTCCCCAACCAGAAATATAATGAGTGCCCAAGAAAAGGTTCACAGATGCAAACCTCAGACACCTATTGAGACAGGTGGGTTCTGTTCTAGTATCTTTTATTTCCCAACATACCAAGTCCTCAGATTTGGAACCAAAAAGCGAATCCAAACAATTAAAGAACCACTGCACAGGATAGAAAATTACTAGCAAAGATATGTAGAATAAGAATCAAAATAAAACTGTCCATAAATATCTAAAAATGGTCACTTTTAAAATCTTGCTAAATCTCAAACCTATGTTCAAACATTAAATAAGATAAAATTCCAAGAAGGTAAATTGGACTCAACGAGAAGGACTTTCATGTTATAATGGATTATTGCCAAGGTAGGAGATCTCTTGAGCCTAGGAGTCTGAGGTTACAGTGAGCTATGATCACACCATTGCACTCTAGCCTGGGTGACACAGCAAGACCCTGTCTCTAATTTAAACATAAAATATAACTTAAAATGAATTGTCATAAGTGTTATGTTTACGTTATAAATGGCCATTTAGGCCAGTGGTTGTGAAGCCTTTATGAGATTTTTTTTTTGTTTAAAACATTGAATTAATATCTCCAATATATGTTATTTATGTATTTTATGTATTTACTACTATACTAGCAAACTACATAATGTATACATCAAATAAAAATTTTAA
Organism: Nomascus leucogenys; assembly: GCF_006542625.1. Lineage (NCBI taxonomy): Eukaryota > Metazoa > Chordata > Mammalia > Primates > Hylobatidae > Nomascus > Nomascus leucogenys. Next base: position 111,380,948 of record NC_044382.1, on the reverse strand, counting down.
AAGGATAAAATAATTTTATAAGCACATCTAATATTTTCTTTCCACACCCAATTGGATCATCTCTACGCCACCTGGGATGTCAACACACACTCAGAAAACACAATTTTAGTTCATTAATTAGGTATGAGGGACAACATATATTCACACATCATACACGTATACACATTTCATTTTATCTTTAAAATGCTTAAATTTAAATGTAGTGCTTTTATTTTACTACCTAGAATTTTTCAAAGCATTTATGAGAATAAAAACATGGCAAATTAAGGGTTTCAGATTCTGTTTTTATTACTACAAATGGTTGCTCTTTATTCAGCAACTATTATGTCACAGATATTTTATATTACATATATTATACCTAATTCTCATAAGAACTGGGAAGTAGAAATTATTTTTCCCATTTTATGGACAAATAAAATTAAGGCTCATGTTGATCAGCTGTATCTTGCAAAAAAAAAAAAAAAAAAAAAAAAGTGGTGGAGCCAGAGTGGATGAGACTTTATCTTTAAGAGCACAAAATCTAAGCTAGGCACAGTGACATGTGCCAGTAGTCCCAGCTATCTGGGAGGCTGAGGTGGGAGGATCTCTTGAGCCCAGGAGTTCAAGGCCAGCCGAGGCAACACACCGAGATTCTATCTCTAAATAAATACATAAAACCACAATCAAAATGGTCACAACTATCAGACATTTTATATGAAGGTTCTAGCATTTTAATATTTATAAGTACCTTTATTTATAGCTGGCCCCTTAAAGAGAGAAAAATTGAGCTGCTGGATTCTAAAAATTACTTTTAGATTAAAAAAATAAAAACAGCCCCCAGGTATTTCCACTTGCTGCTTTCTTTCCTCTACCCCCACAGCAAAATTATCTTTTTACGTCTTCAAAAGAGGCCTGTAGAGAATTCTGGAGGTAATGACAGTGGTTAGACACACTCAGCCCAGGGTAAGAGAAACCTTAGAGCCTCAAGAGCACTGTTTCGCAGAACAACATCCTCTAATCTTAAAACGGAACTTGGGGAGTTTGGGAGCTTGCAGAGCAGGGCATTCTACTCCACACTGGGAAAGAACACAGGCAGTGGAGAAAAAGAAAACTGGATTCCCTCCCCTCTTCTCACCAGGCTAATTTTGCAGTGGAGCACCTCTGACTTTCTCTCAGGGCCTACAGTTTCCAGCTATGTCCCCAGATAGGGCCCAAAACTGGCTACCTGGTCCAAAAGCTTGTCTTCCAAAGACAGAAAAAACTATTATCTGTGCAAATTCTGGACCATCAGAGACCCACGAAAGATGAGGGGCTATTTGAGGCTGGGAAGTCACTTGAAGGTGAAAAGGTTGTTGGATTAACAGAAATGCTGACTGCAAAATTTTATTTGGCAGTTCAAATACCATGATTGGAAATTTCACCACTGCTAAGTTCTTCAGATAACAAGGGTCAAGCTGTATTTCCTGTTTTGGAGATTTTTAGAAATATAAGCGACAGACAGACTTCTGTCCAGGTTGTTTGGATAGTAGGCAAAGTAGAATGGAGTTGTGTATTCCGATACAGGCATTCTTTTCTGCCTGGTAGGCCCCCACCCCTCCTACCCACCTTGCAAACTCCTCTTCATTTTCCAGGCTCAAGCATAGTTCCCTGGTGAAGCCTTACCCACACATGAGGTGAAATTAGCAACTTTCTCCTCTCCTCAAAAGTCGTAAAGTTGTTAAGTCTATGTTTATTGAGAAACACTTATTTAAAAATGTAACTATTTACTCTTGACTATGGGTTTTGGATGTTACTCCCGCACTATTCCCATGACTTATGCCTGAGGCTGGCACATAAAAATATATCACAATAAATATTTGGTGGATGAGTAAATAAAAGTTGAATCCATGGATTTTAAGGAGCATCAGTCCCCACAGATAAACTGCTGTAGTTTAGTCTTGGTGGTTCTTGAAAACGAGGACTTGTTTGTATACATTTTTATATAAAATCCAGCATAGCCCTCTGAACATTCCATTTATAACTTTCTAATGTCACTTCATCTAGTTGTCAATAAACAAAGAAAACTTATCTCGTTACTAATTGGGTATATCTAGCATAACACAAATGAGGTATCTCATATCTTTTCTATTCATAAATTAGGAACCACTATAATCTGTAGCATTTCCTATGGTCTCTGCAGAAAGTCATGCTTTCAATGTTTATTCTCTGGTATCTATCCTGGTCAAAAGTTTCCTCTAAAAAAATCAAGGAAAGGCCAGGCGTGGTGGCTCATGCCTGTAATCCCAACACTTTGGGAGGCCGAGGCGGGCGGATCACAGGGTCAGAAGATCGAGACCATCCTGGCTAACACGGTGAAACTGCGTCTCTACTAAAAATACAAAAAAATTAGCCAGGCATGGTGGCAGGTGCCTGTAGTTCCAGCTACTCAGGAGGCTGAGACAGGAGAATGGCGTGAACCCGGGAGGCGGAGCTTGCGGTGAGCCGAGATCGTGCCACTGTACTCCAGCCTGGGCGACAGAGCAAGAATCCGTCTCAAAAAAAAAAAAAAAAAAAAAAATTAAGGAAAGATTTAAAGAAAATTGAAGAAAAAACACAATCTCCATCTCTTTCACTTTGAGAGCCTGTCCCAGAAAACATTTAAGAAATGTACTTCTAGGGAGTGGGGAGAAGGTGACCAGGCAATGTTATACCAAATGCAATATAATAGGTCATTTTCTCCTAATAAAAAAAGTCAATTCATACTGTTTAATGAATATCTTTTTGAACCAACTAGATTACCTTATATTGCCTACCCCTAAACAGTATTTCAATCCTATAAATATCCTGATCCCTTAAAAATGTTTCCACGTAACTGCATTAAAATCTTAGATGAGCATGACACTAAAAATATATGCAAAAACTAAGAAAAGAAAAAAAAGCCCAAATCGTATTTTTAAAAATGCCCAATTGAAAATAAAATGCATAAATCCACCAGCTAATTCAGGGTTCTATTTGATCATTTCAAAAGATAATCTATATTAAGAAACTTTTTGAGCAAAATACTTTCCACATTATTTTCTTATACAAATTGTATCAAAAATATACATTTTTAAATGTGCTTCTGACCCTAATTAAGTAAATCTCTCTCTGTCACTCTCACCCCACCTTGCCCCAGAAAAAAAGGGAAGGGTAATGCAAAGGGAAAAAATATCACTAAAGTATCCATTTATTTATTCATTCTCTCACAGCTCTCGCTGTTAGGTAACATGGGCACAGTAAGATGGCGCCGGTTCCCGGTTCTCCACCCCACGAGCCCGCCAAGAGAAGGCCAATCAGGGAAGAACACCTCCTGCCTTTTACTCAAACCCCACCCCTAAGCCAATCACCGATGCCCACGTAGCCCCACTGAGTATAAAAACCCAGCACCTGAGCAGCTCGCCCCTTCTTCCTTCCTTCTCCTCCTCCGTGTGGTGTCACCTTGGTGCCTCAAGTAAAATCTCTTGACCGCGACCAGCGTGTCTTTGGTTTGAGCCCAGTCGGGTCCGACTCGAGTCCGTCCGACTCTTTCACTCGCCTTCCCTGCCTGCTAGCTCCAAGGCTTCAGTTCTTTAACACTACTTCTCCACCTTAACTTTCTCTTCTAGTTCTCTTCAGTTCATCTCAGCAGCCTACTGAGGAGACGGGGAGTTAACAGCTGAACATCACTAGCATTCCCTGATGCTCCTCAGATTCAATTATTTTGTTAAGATGCTGATTTTCCAGTATTTGTCATCTCCCCAGGCTTTTCAAGAAATATATCTTTACATTTCAACTTTTATACAGATCAGCAATGTAAGTTAACACATCCAATCAGCCAGCCAGGCAGACAGAAAAATAAACAAGATTGTTCTTTCTTAAGAATTCAGCTCCATGGGATTTAAGCTCCCCTCTCTTAAATTGTTACTTAGTCTACAAAATATGTGCTTGGGGTGCCTCTTATGCTATCTTTCTGCTTTCCCAATAATAAGCACGTTCTTGAAGGTAAAAACTCTTAAGCCCTTCTGTTCCCAAAGTCCCGGCGTGTGCTCAGTAGATGCCTTATGGGTCACAGTGTGGGACCACTCTCATCTGTTCCCTGGTTAGAGGACAGGATCCAGTATGGTCTACAGATTAGTCTACTCCAAAAGTTTCAGACTATTTTTTAAATTTACCTTGTAACCCACTGCAAGGGGTGTGGGGATGTGATAGGCAAAACTCTTATGTAATGCTGATCAGTTCAGTAGCAGCTGCCTAAAGTGCTAAGAAAGATAATGCATCCACATCTGGACTCTAGGGGGACTGTGCTCTGATAGATCAGTGATGTCTGCCACATGCATAAGCGAGGAGCACAGTGGTCAGCATGCTCAGTATTTGCCATCCCAGCTCCAACCCCTTAGCCAAAACCTGACTTTAAGTTCAAAAACTTCTTACTGTGTAAGTTCCTTTCCCTAACTGAGGCTTTAGGCCAGAGACAAAAGATAATTCAAAGTCTTCCAAATATGTATTTAATGTGTAATCCTTTTACATAAAAGTTTGGTGAAGAATAGTTTTCCTGGCCAATCAGGCTAAAGGTCACTATCATGAACCCAGCGTTCCCTCCTCTTTCCACCGGATCACCATTAGAATCCTTTCTTGAGAACATTCAGAAGGAACTTTGAAAGTGCAGGTGGCTTTTTCACAAAAGCAAAAGCATCAAAGCTCTTCTCTCCAGAAGCGACTCCAGCCAGGATCACTTAAGGATTCCACCAACTACAGCTACTCTCTTCCAATCTAATAGATGCTGAGTTCCCTTTTCTCCTTCTGTGCTTTCCCATACATCTGTACATCAAGCACAACCCCACGGTCAGGGGTGACAACATTCAGACTTGGTTTCAGGCTTTCTCTCTGAAACCACTTAATAAAACGTTGCACAGCCGGGCACGGTGGCTCACGCCTGTAATCCCAGCACTTTAGGAGGCTGAGGCAGGCGGATCACCTGGGGTAAGGAGTTTCAGACCAGCCTGGCCAACATGGCAAAACCCCGTCTCTACTAAAAATACAAAAATTAGCCAGGTGTGGTAGCGGGTGCCTGTAATCCCAGCTACTTGGGAGGCTGAGGGAGGAGAATCACTTGAACCCAGGAGGTGAAGGCTGCAGTGAGCCAAGATCGTGCCACTGCACTCCAGCCTGGGCGACAGAGCAAGACTCTGTCTCAAAAAAAAAAAAAGGAAGGAAGGAAGGAAGGAAGGAAGGAAGGAAGGAAGAAGAAGAAGAAGAGAAGAAGAAGAAGAAGAAGAAGAAGAAGAAGAAGAAAGAAGAAGAAGAAGAAGAAGAAGGAGGAGGAGGAGGAGGAGGAGGAGGAGGAGGAGGAAGAAGAAGAGGAAGAAGAAGAGGAAGAAGAGGAAGAGGAAGAAGAAAAGAAGAAGAAGAAGAAGAAGAAGAAGAAGAAGAAGAAGAAGAAGAAGAAGAAGAAGAAGAAGAAGAAGAAGAAGAAGAAGAAAAAATCTTGCACACAGTCATTTCACAATGGCAAGAATACAAATTCAACATCTCTCCAGGCTAGAGTAAAGAAAGAAGTGTCCTTGGGGGCTCAGCAAACTCAAAATAACAAATCAAGCTCATTCTTCTTTTCATTTGTTTCCAGTCTTCTCAGGCAGAAAAATCCTTAACTTTTTTCCAATGTAAAATATCAAAGAAGTCCATTTCATAATTCTTATCTAAAGACGTATATTACAAAGTGAAGTGCATCAAGTGCTGACAGCCTCTACTTCTAGCTTCATAATCACATTTATTATATTTCCAAGGCAATCTTCCTCATCAATTTCCATTTCTCTAATCAAATTACATTGTTTAAAAAGGCAATCTTACTTTATACTTGCTGTCCTCTCTGCATTACAGTAATGTACATCCTTGCTGTCTTTCAACCCCAACTCTTCTAGAGCATTTACGCCATTTATAAACTGTGACAGTCTCTCCTCCTCTGTTCTCTGAATGAGAACCACTTAGACCAGGGTCACTTAAAAGTTCCTTTAAAAAAGTTCAATGATTATAATAGAATAAAAGCCTTTCTGTGATAAATACATGCTAGAATAAAAAACTAAGAAAAAATAGGTTGCTTAAGATTTGAAGAAATATTTTCCTTAGTGAAATACTTATTTGCCTCTAAAACTTAACTCAGAGTCCTCGAAAAGCTTCTCAAACTTCAAATATTGAAATCACTTAAATAAAGTATCCCAGGGAAGGAAAAAGACACAGTGATCACAGATGGGCATTATAGGGCATAAGAAGCAATGGACAGGACATGATGGCTCTGGAACAGTAGCCCAGCTGGGCTGGAGTCCAGAAGATCTGGGGGTTCTGAACTGGTTTTTACATGTTAAATCCATCCCCACAGAGCCGCTTCTTCCATGACTACTGACTATGGGAGCCCTGCATCCAGAGGTGTAAAATGCAACCAAATGGAAGTCAGAAGAGCAAAAGAAGCTCACCTCAGATTGAGGCAAGGAATGAAATTTTATTGCAACTTTATGCATCATCTGAGCTTCAAACAAATGGTACTTTTGCAAAAGAAGAAAAAAATTAAAGTTATAGAGTGCTGCAATGTTTAGGGGCAAGAACAGCAAGATAATATCATCAGGTATATTCTGGCCAAGTGTGCCCTATTTAGTATGGAATATTAAATTGAATAAAAAATGAAAAACTTAAAAAATAGAAACCATGTCAAAAGGGATTGTTTTTCAACCAAAAGAGATCCAGCCTATCCTTTTTTTTTTAAAATTGGTTCTTACCTACCATAGGCTACAATTCCATGGGGTGCAGAGAAAGTAAGACTGAACTAATAAAGGGGTTTTGCAAACACATTGTGAAAATTACTGACCGAGAGTTTTTAAACTTTCTTTCTAGAAAACCAAATTTAAAATTATATATCTTCACTAATCAAAAAAGAGTAAGTATGCCATATCTCGTACTATTAACCCCTCTATTTTTGCCACAGAGTTTCACCTGTCTTTCAGTAAAAAACAAAACAAAACAAAAAAGCTACAAATTTTTATTTAGCTATTATTAAGAAACTTAGGCACATGGACAGAACAAGTCTCACAAGTAACCAGTTGTGTTTCCTAATAGAGTGAATACATATCATTGCCATGAATACATCTTTTATCATAAAATGCCAATGAGCATCAAAAGTAAATGGTTCGATCGTTGTTGTCACTGTTTTGTTTAAGAAAAATAGGGCCTTAAAATAAGTGCTTCAGTGGAATTCTTCAACAGTAAGTAGCCTGTTGATGGTGGACCTAGTTTAAAGCACCACACAACAATGTGTGTTTACATCACCCCTTTATTTCATAGTTAGAAATAATACAGTTCCACAGGGTAAATTGTCAATAAATAATGGTGTTTAATCATTAAACGTAAAAATCCCACTCTTTGGCATCTGACAGGATTCTATTTCTTGTCAAACTAATGACTGTATAGATATAACTAATCTTAGTGATCATTCGTCAATACAATATGTTACAAAGGTGCAATTTACTTTAAAATATACAACAGCTAAACATTTCCAGCCCAACGAGAAATCTGATCAACTCAGTAAGATATGGGCCAACTTCCCCAAGGCTCTTTCACATAGTTTACCTTAATGAAAGTATAATAAACGTTGATTAAGAGTTCCTAGGGTTTTCTAATACTTACTTTGCTCTAAATAGAGTTTGCCATTCATTCTGGCTAAAGAAAAATCACAATTGCACCAGGAATGACCCACTCATTAATTAAAAGGTGTTCTTATTTTATAAGCGAGATTGCTAACACCTAAGAAACTCACAGACCCCAAAATAAAAAGCAGTTCTATGCTGCCAGAAATCCCAATTCAGTAATAAATTGCACCTTTAAGAGTCAAAAATGGGGGAAAAAAGAAATAGAACGTTTACAAAAGGTAAGTTACATACATTTTTTTTTTCAAAATATATTCAAGAGTAGTTGAGCTGTATTTGTTACTAAAGCCAGGGCATTATTTCTTTAGCAACAAATTAAACCAGTGCAATTGACATAAATTGTTAAGTAATCCAGGATTAACCCATTAAAACAGTAGAAGCACGTTAGGCTCCTACACTAATCCTAGAAACTCGAATTTCAGTGAGTGCTTGTGTTGCACAGAACTAAAACTGGAATGACCTGATGCCATGCTGAATGGTATCACTTCATACTTAGTTTAATCATTCGATAGTACAAATCATGAGTTCCTCTATTAAACTTTTATTCACTTACAGAAAATTCAGATGCAAACAGTATTATGCCTATAATCCACAATTAAAAGAATCCTTTCAATTTAAAGTTCCAGGTGAATTTTAAGTTAGAAAATAAGCATAAGGAGTTTTTTCAACTTAAGAAAACGTCACATTGGAAACTTTCTGGAAAAGCTTCCCCCACCCACCCATTGTAAAATAAATACTTTGTATCCCAAATTTAATTTTATTAAGACACACTTTAATAACGCTATAAAGAAATATTTTACAGCCATAGAGATCAATAACTTTCCATGCGGAAATAAAAAATTCATTGCTCAATAATATTATTGAGGCAAGTGAAGAAAGATTACTCTCTTGTCAATCTGAAATGTTAATTTTTTCAGTGCAAAACCAGTTATAAAATATTTAAACTCAATATTTAAAAATAAAAAGTGGTCCAATTCAGCAATGTTCAAGTTCTAAATTTCATAAAACAAACCATTACATACATTTTATAGTAAAATACAGAGATCCAAGAAGTACTTGAGTACTTAAGATATAAATTTCTAATGAATCATGTCAAGTCAGCAACAACCAAGCAGATAACATTCCCAATTTGAGTGTCAGAATCATAAAGATGAAATTACTGTACCAAAGCCTTTTTTCCTAGCTAAAAAGCTATACAAACTAACAGTCAACATTGTTTCCTTTGCAGTTGCGTGCTCTAGAATGATATCCCCCTCCCCCCCAAGTACCTGTGATTTCATTCCTGTATTCAAATTTGATCCAAACAATTTTTATGTTCCAGGAACACTTAGCTGATATAACCATCTATAGTGTGAAGAGTCATGTACAGAGTACAGCAGTGGGTTTTTTCTAGCCAAGCGTAGGCTGACCTAAACTGGTTTAAGCTCTCTCCAAGTCATTCATGTATTATTTCTAGCAAACACACGGTCCCCTCGGAGGGTTAGGTGTTGAAGCTGGTACTGTAGCACTTCTGTGTCAGCTGGCTCCTTGATCATTTTATCTAGATTGAGGTAGTCCAGAGATTTGGAGTGAGCCCTCTTACCTTTAAGAAGACAAAGAGGCAGAGGCCCATGGAGGGCCTTATAAGGTTCATAAGGTAAAGATTTAGTGCACTTGTCTCCTGAGCTGGGCATCCGCCTTCGCCTCCTGCCGTTGACAGCTGGAATCTCGTATGGCTGGTAGTACCTACTTCTGGTTTTATACAAACGAGAGGAACGGGCAAGTCCTGCATCTAGCTGTTTGGAGCGTAAGGATGGCATGGCTTCTGCCTTGCTCTCTTCACCTCCTGTGCACTTCTGAGCTAACTTCAGGAGTTCCTCGCCAGTTGTGAAGCCAACCAAATAGTTAGAGTCCATGTGTAGGATCTGGTAGCCTGACACGGTCCTCCGCATCGGGGAGCAGGGTGTGCTGGAGCAGCGGGGCTTCTCTGCCTCTGCCTTTCCCGGGGAGTTGGCCTCAGCCCCCGGGAAGGGCAGGGTGGTCAGGGTACTTCTAGACTCTCCATTAATATCGACTTCCATTTTAAGCACCAGCCTGCACAATCCTAAAAGTAAACAGACTTAGATTAGAAGAATATAATGCACAGAGACTTGGGCCAGGCCAGGTCCTTTTAGAAGGCTCAGGGAGCATGAAGTAACGCTTGCCTGAAAGACAGTCAATGTACCACTGACATGTATCTATGTCTACTAAACGTTTCAGAGCGGGCATGAAATGACAATACCTCTCTGCCTTTAATAACTGAAAGGCAAGTTAAATTAAAGTCTGATGTACTACCAAAAAGTTCAGATGGGGAAGTAAACAGAAAACAACAACAACAACACTTCTCTAAATTCCGCATTCTATTCAATCACATAAAGTTTATTTCTTAATGCAATATTAAGCGAGTCAAATACAGATCTCAGCATTAAGCAAATGAAAGCAATCATACATAGTTCCATAAGAACACACAAAATATTTCTGGCTTGAAAGTTAAATTTTTCCATTATTTAATTTAAAGTAAGTGCTTAGCTCTTGACACCTGCAATTCTTTTCAATTTGTCTTTAAGGAACATATAATAAAGTTGATTGAGCTGACGAATTTCTGCCAAGGAATCCAATTTAGACCTAAAAAACTATTCTTAGAGTATGAGGAGTCTTAGGGGAAGGTTCCCCCAAACCTTGTAAATGTTCTTCCTTCCATATCCCCAATGAATTAAAGAATATCATTTTGTAGTTTAAAAGTTAATCCTAAATTCAATATATCACATAATTTTTAATACTAAAAATGTATAAAACATCAGATGTCATTTTAATTGACTACTTAATCATAAAATACCACAGGCTTGACATTCTGTTTTTCAATACCCAAGACGCTGTACTTTTCAATAGTTTCATAAATGGCAGAATAATTCACAATGAATATTAATATTAGTTCCTTACGATTATTACATTACATAGTTTGGAAAGCTCCATTGACAAGAAATAGAACAAATGGCGGCTAGGTTCCTGAAAGCTACAGATAGATCAAATTTGGGAAACTAAAATACTAAGGGAAATAGTGACAGTTTCATTTCTGAGAAACTATTTGTACTTGCTTTTTATTGGAAGTAGATAACACGGTTTTAAGTATCTCAGATTGCTAATCAAAATGACATCAACTGATTTTAAGATGAAAAATTTACTTAAAAATTAAATAACTCTTATGAATCTTTTCACTAGACAAATAGCCACTTCCTATTGAAGTATTTCTTAAAGTTTGGGTATTCATTTAAAATCCAAGCAATTAGAAAGTTGTTTTTTTTTTTAAGAAAAAGCACTTTATTCCACCACATACATGTTCTAATATCCTTCATTAGAAGATTGTGAAGTTACCAGATACCATGCTGTCCTTCCTATGATCCCCACTGAAAACAAACATTTATTACAATATTTGAGATAAAGCAAATGCCAAAAGATCTATATAGTATTACTCACTATTTATTTTCAACCTTAGACTATTTCCCATTTTTATTTCACCAAAATACTCTAGTCCCTGAACCCTTTTAGATTTAATCAGCTTTATTATATTTTTAATGTAAATATTTTTATTTATATTATTTATATAAAATAAATTATATTTGAGGAATCTATGTCTCTGTTGATAGTACTGGAATATCAGGTGACTACCACCTACTCTGATATGCATATAAGACTTCTTAGCTAATAAACTTTAGAGAGCCATATGAAGCCTCAACAAATTTTTATGCTAAACAAACGAATATTTACTCGGAGTCGAATGACAAATTTATCCTTCCTATCTCACTAATTTTGTAACCCAGAAAGAATGCAAGAGAACATAGCCAAGGCCTCCAACCTACGTAAACTGACTGGCAGCTACAGGTAGTAGCTGTTTCTCTGATATTTCATCCTGAAAAGGAGAGGAGGGTCAGTGAGGCAAAAAAAATAACCAGGGCCATGGAGGAAAGGGCACACACACACACCAAGACTGGGCACCACACTCAAGGAGAGTCACCAAGGCAGTGACACTCAAGCAGTCTGTCTGCTCTGAGACTCTGGTCTAGGTCTCTTTCAAATCTGGCACTCCATGACAACTCATGGAGTCCCACCATGCAGCTTACTGCATTCTCATTTAGTATATTACAAATTTCTTTAAATCTATGACTTCAGACCCCACACATTCCAAATTGGGTAATAATTCATACAGAAACAAGGCTAAAATTCATCTTTTTTGTCTACGAGGGAAAAAATGTGCTAAGTAAGTTAATAATGCACAAAGTTACAGTAAAGAGGAGTGGGCACAGGCTTCTGAGGGCAACAGAATCATCAAAAGTTTGTCCCCATACTAAGCCAATCCTGCTGCATCAAGGTAAACTGTCAGAAATTCTGAGAATCCTTGGGGGTTGAAGATAAAGCCTAGAAGGACACAACGGTTTAGAGAAATAGGCAGAAATAATATATTAGCTAGAAAATACCTGGAAGTACCTGCAAAATTAGAAAGGTAAAGACTTGTGTAAAGGTCAAAATCTGATTTGATATGAAACAGACACTATTGTTAGACGAGTAACTCATCAGTTAAGTTTCCAACAGCCAATAACACCATAAAAAAAAAAAACAATTGGCTTGGGAAGAGAACTATCCAAACAGGATCTTCACACATCAACCTGGTAGACAATGATTTAACCTAGGTTGTTAAGTAGAAGATACAGATGTGGTTTAAGAGCTCTGGAAATTTCAACCAGGCAGTCTGGTGTATGAAATCTACCATATTTTACTGAGGTAGACAAAACATTCACTATGGAAAAGAGAATCTAACCAGAAAGTTGAAGGAATAAGCATTTCCAACATCCTCCAACACAAATACTCAACGGAGCAACTAAAGCCAATGCAAAACAGGTCAGTATTCTAGGGAACATTCCTGCGGGAGAGTCTCAAGGCGCCGGAACATGAAAAGGCTGACTTTAAATATAACATATATAGCTGCTATCTGCTGAACTTCTGATGAGCAATTCTCAGAGCTGGAAAACTGTTTGCACTTTTTGGCTATCAAACATCAGTATTTTTGCTCCAAACTACAAATAGTGTATTCTCAAAACTAACAGCTCATTGGGTGGTTCACTGGTCTCTGCAATATACTGCCACATGTACAAGAACAACTTCAGGTCTCAATATTCACATAGGAACATGAACGCTGGAAACAAGACTCTCACCAACGGCTTCTGTTTTTCTAAAGGATTCGTTTTACTTATATATTGCCTTTCTAAACGCATCTACTATGCTGCACCAAGAAAGCTAGGTAGAGGCTGGGTTTCAGAAAAGACAGCCCTCATTGTCAAATATTTCATTTGTAGTTGGGCTGAATGCTGGAATAAGCAGCATACCTCCCATTCTTCTGTGTGACAGAAAACAAAACTTCTTATGCTACTACATTCCTGAGAATTTCTTGACTAGATTTAAATATTGAAGCAAGATTCTGAGAACAGTTACAGAATCAACTTGCTCAGGTTATTTTTACAATGGGCAGAAGCTCTTTAGACACTGTCCGATCTGCAGAGGAAGTCTAGGTACCTCCTAACTCCAGAATTCTGGAAAAGAAAAAAAAGACACTAAAGACAGTAAAAACTGAACAGTCTCAAAGTCAACCTATCTTGATATACAGATGTCCAACATTTTCCACAGCAAAATTTCTTACTGAAAGACATTCATCAGGAAACTCAGCTATGGTGACTATAACTAGAGATGGCCTGTGTTTAGCAGTATATTCTTCAGGTTTTACCATGGAAAAAAACTGCTTACAGGCTTGTTATTTTTAATAAGCCTATACATGACTCAGCATTTTGTTTCACATTGTCAAATAAACCTGGTATCCAAAAAGCTTGCTGCCAAGATAAACAATTACAAAGCACTCTCATAAATTACTACTACAGGTACCATGCAACAGGCGCCACACTTCCCACTACATCAATAACGTGTGAGTCAAGAAACAGGTCTAATGCCAACTGCTTCATTCCAGAGCACTAAAACCCAGAGATCAAAGATACCTTTCTTGCTTCCATTAATGCCTTTCATATATAATTTAAAGCAAAAATAGACTGTAAATAGAAAATAGAAAAAGTATTAATGTTATAATTACAGAAGCAGCAAAATGTCTGTGGAGAGAAGAAGCTAAAACAGAAAATGAAACAAGAATAGAAAAGTCAACTTGTAATTGAACAATGCTTTTGAAATTGAGCTTCTTAAAAAGTACCAGGAACAATACAATTTTTCAAATGACACCTAAGGTCTTCAATATCTAATTCCCTCACAGTCCAACCAGTAACAATGGCACCAATGTATTTATAAAACATGAAAGATTTGGCAACGTTTATAGATGCTTCTATATTGCTGAAATTTATGTGGCTCCAACTAGATGATATCAGACAAAGGTAACACTAATTCTTAAAAAAATGTACACAGTACACATTTTTAAAGCATTGGGTACAGAATGAAATTGTAAATTTTGGCTAAAGCTAAAGCAAATAGGTCCAAATCACAACATATGTATAGGAGAACCTGGTGCACCAGGATAAGCACGTTCAAAAGCCTGTAACCCTTATAGAATCTGCATAGGTCTGAATACTCTCTAAGAGGCCAAACCTAAATTTGGGGCATAAATACTAATACTTTGAAAATATAACCTAAATGCCCTTGGCTCCTTATACCAGCTTTGAAAACAGGTGGTAAGTCTGAGAAATGCTATAGAAAGAATTCTTTTTGAGAAACACCGTATCCTAATACCTGTATTTCATCTAAGAAACTCAAAAAATTAATTGCTTCATTAGCTTTCCCATATATAGAGTTCATTTATACATCAGTAGCATGCCTGTTAAAAAAAATTCCAACTCCCCGAACCTTTAGCTGATATGTCAAAGGCATGAAATTCTATTGTTAAACTAATTCTACCAAGTTTAATATTGCTCTTTTTTGCTGTCTTCTCTTAAAACACCTTTATTTTTCTCTATTACAGACTGAATTAGTTTATCAAACATATTTTTCTTGATAGGAGGGATGCGGTAAAGGTAGGGTACAATGTAATTCTCATGGAGAGAAAGAAAAGCAAAGGTTCCAAAAAGCTGAGAATGTGACTTAACACCAAGATACATCCAGATATTGCCCACAGTCAGCTCCTATGCTATAGAGTGTCTGAGTCAGTGACACACTCCTAGAAACAAAAATTATTTCACTAGGCTCTAAGCCTGGGGCACCATCCTACTTGCTAATTTCTTTAACCATACACAGAGATATCTCAAAGAGGTCTTAGAGTCCATGAACATTTTTTATAACCACCTTTCCCTTCCAGATACTTTCTTTTTCTTACCCCACTAACGTGCTCAAGTGATTGCTTTTCCTTGTTATTGTTTTTGAAACCGATAAAAGCAATACATGCAAACTGAAAGCTATCCAGTCCAAATAATTCATATTGATGTACTATAAATGGCAAAATCATTCTTCATCCCCTACAAATGCCGGACATATCTTGAGGAAACCCCTATTAATATTTTGGTATATCCTTCCTTTTTCCGAGTATTTACAAATGTGAGAGTGAGTGATTACTTCTTTCTACAATGAAAACATGCAAGAGTACACACAGACACACATGAATATTTCTGCAGGAAATTCCAGAAGTAAAAATGCTGAGTCAAAGAACATGTACTTCTTAGATTTTTATAGCAACCACCACAAAACCTTATTAATAATGTTTCTGGGTTTTATATGGATATTACTTTATATAACTAAAAATTAATGTAAACACTTTTAAAGAGTATCATCTATACACTCACCAGAAGAGTGCCTGTTTCTCCTCTTATTGCTTAGAAATAGGAATTATCAAAAGAAGAAAGGAAGATGACATGCTTCCTTTTGTTTGATGTGTTTGATTTTTCCAAAAAGAAAAAGATATATGAAAGGGACGTGACTGCCATTCTTTGACCTCCAATCTCCTGATATTATTCTCACTTAAAACACTTAGACACCTCTTTAAAGAAATTTACAAACTAAATGTAAACTTTCCTTCAAAAAAGGGAAGATAACATTTCATTCACTTATATATATTAGAAAAATATATACAGTGTACATTTCAAAAGCATCAGGTACAGCATTCAATACCCCAATACCAGTATTCTGGCTGGGACTAAAGCAAACAGGTCCAAACCATAACACATGTGAGTGGAACCCCGTGCACCAGGAAGAACAGTCAAGAGAGAAGACCTGTATAAAATCTGCACAGCTTTGAACACTCTTCAAGAGGCCAAGCTTCCTGTCTATTTGGCACAAAGAGCAACATTTTGAAAATATGATCTAGATGCCTTAGCTCCTTAGACCAGCTCTGAAAATAGCTAATAAATTTCAAAACTGCTATACAAAGAATTCTTTTTGAAATTGCATTCTGAGAATTTTTTAAAATAAGATTATAAAAAAATTCACTCCCAGTAATCAAAACACTGCTCCATATGCTTTCACTGTTTTTTTTAGCAACATACAGCAATACCATATAAGAGAAAACAGATATCAACATAACCATTTTAAATATGCAGAATAAAAATGTCATCATGTTAAGAAAATCCTTTTCAAGGAGTACTTGAATCAAACCATTTCTTATAGAGCCATTTTTGGGGAAATAGGGTCTCCTAAGCATGGCTAATACCAGTCTAGTGATATCTATGATATCTAGAGTCACCTATTTTTGTTTTTTGTTTGTTTGTTTGTTTAGACACAGGGTCTTGCTGTGTCACCCATGCTGGAGGGCAGTAGGGCAATGATAGTTCACTGCAGCCTCAAACTCCTGGGCTCAAGTGATCCTCCCACCTCAGCCTCCCAAGTAGCTGGGACATAGGTGTGCATCACCACATCTGGTTAATTATTTATTTTATACTTTTAGAGATGAGGTCTCACTATGTTGTCCAGGCTGGTCTCAAGCAATCCTCCCTCCTTAATGTCCCAAGTAGCTAGAATTACAGGTGCGAGCCACCGCCCCTGGCTAGAGTGATATAGTTTTAATGCCAGAATCATCTCGGACATAACCTACCTGGAACATCTACCTCAAAATATAGAGAAGACACTGAAACCACCAAGACAGGGTCCTGCCCAGAGCCATATAGGTAGTTAATGCCCATAATTACAACCCAGGCCCCCTGGCTCCAAGTCCATGTTGTGCTTCTAGCATGTGGTTCCCAAACTTGTCTACACCAGAATCATGCAAGGAGCTACAAAAACAGCTGATGTCTGTTTTCCATCCCAGATTTGTGATTTAACTGATCTGGGGTGTAGCCTGGATTCTGCAATTTGTAAAAGATTCCCAGGTGATTCTACTATGCATATAGGCTTGGGAACTTGTCAGATAGAACTTATCAGATAGAAGAGTTTCACTCTTGTAAGTCCCTGCTTTGTTTTTAATCAATAATTACTGTATAGTCATGTTGGTGAACATAATTTTTGGTTGCTTATAATTGCTAACAACCTACCCCTAGGCCTTCTAATTTACTGTTCCTAATCCTCTGTGGGCTGGAAATATCTGCTAACCAAATGTGTTAAAACTGCATATAAAATAAAAATAAATCTGTGCTGAATGAGAGAATCGGGCTCCTTTATCTGCACACACTTTGGCATAGTTATTTTAGCTACTTAGAAGCCTTTGTCAGGTGCAGCTACTTTAGAGAACAGTCTGGCATTTACTTATAAAATTGAACAAATGCTCATTCAACAACCCAGCCACCACATTCATAGATATCTAACCCAAGAAAAATGAAAATACATGTCCATACAAACACCTGAATGTGAGTATTTATGACAGCTTCATTCACAAACACCGAAACTGGAAACAATCCAAATATCCATCAACAGGGAAAGAGATGAACAAACTGCAGTCCATCCCTACAATGGAAGCCACTCAGCAATGAAGTGGAACAATCTGGGAAAACACTAAGTGAAAGAAGCAGATGTTACACCTATATACTACATGTTTCCACTTACGTGGCATTCTGGAAAAGGCAAAACTATTGGCCAGAATCAATCATTAATTGCCAAGGGCTAGGGTGGGGAGAGGGGATAACTACAAAGGGGAAAAAGGGAATTTTGGGGGGTGATGAAAATATTCTATTTGTTGACTGTAGTGGTCATTACATAACTGGATACATTTGTCAAAATGCATCAAACTGTACACTTTAAAAGGATGGATTTTACTAAGTTATAATAAACCTGACATTAAAAATAAATGAACTCTTTGTCACATATTTCCACGTTTCAGATGGTCCTCCAAATTTTAAATTTTTTTGTACCATATAATTTCGGAGTCAAAAGGAATCTTAACAGTTGCCCAGTGTATGTTTGAACACCTGCAGTGACAGGTAACTCACTATCTCCCAAGATGACTCATTTCACCTTGTGCAGCTCTGCTAGAATGTTGATTTATTTACACATATATCTGTATGTACATGCATATATACAGTCAACCCTCTGTCTCTATGGGTTCTGCATCCATGG
Source organism: Nomascus leucogenys (assembly GCF_006542625.1). Classification (NCBI taxonomy): domain Eukaryota; kingdom Metazoa; phylum Chordata; class Mammalia; order Primates; family Hylobatidae; genus Nomascus; species Nomascus leucogenys. The sequence goes on along the minus strand of NC_044382.1, from coordinate 111,362,748 downwards.
ATTCAACCAACCACAGAGAGAAAATAGTTGAAAAAGCAAAAAATTACATCTATACTGAAAATGTATAGACTGTTTTCTTGTCATTATTCCCTAAATAATACAGTACAGCCACTATTTATGTAACATTTACATTGTAATAGGTATTATAAGTAATCTACAGATTATTTAAAGTATACAAGAGGATGTGCATAGGTTATAGGCAAATACTATGCCATTTTTGTATCAGGGACTTACACATCATCAGATTTTGGTACCTGGGGGAAGTCCTGGAACCAATCCCCCAAGGATGCCAAGGGACAACTGTATAAATACAAGTATATACAGAGATAGATGGATAGACATAGATACACACACATATATCACTGTAGTTTCTACCCATTGCTCTAGTTTTGTGCTTTATTTCTATTAGCTGAGTCAGGGACCAGGCCACATTATTTTTTATTCAATATCCTCCCAAAGTACTTTGTACTACGGTTTTCAAACTTCTTACTCTTTTCCTCAAAACTGAAAATTTTAGTAATGTTTCCATTTTTCCAATGTTCAAAAATGCATTTTCATAAATGTAATAGGTTTTATCCACTTAATGAGATTAAAGTATTTGTTTTCCCCTACCATTTCTTTGAATCATTCTGCTACTGACTAGAAATTTAGAAATCACTTATTATGAAACTCTGCTTTCTCTAAGGATTATGACCTCTCTACATAATTCAAAGCAAGGATGTACAAAGATAACACCCAAGCAGAATGACACACCAAAGCATGAAGTCGCACTAATACAGTCTTGAGAATGCTAAGGAGCTACCATAGATCATTATGAATTTCTTTTTTCCCTTCAAAGACTTCGAGACACATGGACAACTATGTCAGCAAAGATACACAGATGACACACTGAAAAAAGACAACTAAAGGAAGAAAACAGCATTGCATATTTTTAACAGTTTAAATTCAGGGTGTGATAAAAAGAATGTCACATTTTCAGTGAACTGCTATATGACTAAGTGAAAATAATGCTCCTTTCAGACACCTGTTAGCTCATTCTTTATGTATGACAATATATATCCAGAATTTTTTGCAAATTATTTCGGCAATGTTTGGAGATTAATGTTTTCACTAAAATTTGCCCCAAATTGGAGCAATTACCTCTAACTACTATACTTTGAAATATTATTTCATAAGATCTTTATGTTAAAGAAATTTAAAGGAAGGAAAACTTAGTCAAACATTTCAAATAAAATAATGTTTGCATATTGCAATAATTTCATTTATCACCATTAAAAATTTGTAATTATAGTATACATATTTGCAGTAATACACCAACATTTCACATTCACTTGATTAACTGACATTTCACATTCACTTGTTTATGTAGTCTTTTAAAAACACATTATGGTATTGTGTTCATACAACTGTTAACAAACAGAAAAAGCAAAATATAACTTACCAGACTAAATCCCAGAAGATGTCACTATACAATTTCCAATGAGTCCCAAGGGAACACAGACATAATAATTTTTCTGTTCTACTCCAGGTACTAAACATGAAATACAAAAATAAACCTTTAAGTTAACAAGTAACACAACTTATAACGTGTTATCAATTCTAACTGCAAAAGAGAATGAAACTAGCAGGAGGTAGTAACATCAAGTATAGGTTATATAGGATCCAATAATTAATTAATTCAATTAATGTGGAGTTTGTTCACCTAAATGCATCCTCAAACATTTTATCATGTGTATTTCTCCGCATTCCGCTACTTAAATTCTACCTAGAGACTAGGAGTAGCTAACTGGGCTAAATAAAGAGACAAGAAAAATTAAGGTAATAAGTATTGGTTTCACCATCCTAGTCCTATTCATGTGTTCAACTGATTCACAGTACTCTATGGAAAAAAAATAATGTTTAGGCTAGGATCAAAAACACAGGCCATAGTTCCTAGCTCTGGCCTTGCTAAGAACTCTGCCTCTTGACCCTGCATAAATATCAATCTCTAAAATGTGGACCATAATAACCCCCCTTCCTCCCTAATACAGTTGTTAGATGGATCAAATGAAATGAGGTAGGTGAATGCTTTACATGCTGCAAAGCTCTTTACAACTTGTGATGCTATTACTATGCAATTAATTTTTGGTATCGACTCATTTTAGCCATAAAGCAGCAACAGTGTAAATCTTTCATAAGACTGATGTGAGGCAAATGATTAGAAGTCTCTTGGATAACACAACAAAAAAAGAGAGTGACTGAAAAAGTACTTTTTTATAATTACCACCTTACTTAAGGTTTCTAGCGTCTCCTCTGTGCCTTCCCTCTCTTACCTGGGAAGTTAATGTGTAAGAGAATCTATCTTTATCTCCTACTTCCCTAGTTAGTAGGGTTAATTTGCTGAGAGGAGGAAAACCCTCCAAAGTCCTTTTCCACCTGTAAAAGTTTCTTTGGTTGTTGGTTTTCTGTTGGGTTAAACAACAGAAGCAGCTGGAGGGGTGTCAAATGAAGCGAGTAGATTCATTTTACCTATACAGGTGCACAGAGTCTGAGAAGTGGCAACAGTACAATACCTTATCAAACAAAAGACAAACTACAAGAGAAAAGGCAAGGAGTTTGTAACTTTATTACTTTTCTTACCAGTACAGGAGAGTTTTATCCAAAGGAAATAGTTAATTACTGAGTTTAATATGTGCTTCTTTAGCTTGAGAAACTGGAAGGAGCTAATGCACCAAGAACTGTCATTCCAAGAAACTAGCATGTTTGCCAGCCTTTGCAACTTCTTCAGATGTAGATAACAGAAACACTCCCTTTCATGTCTTTTGCCACCAACTATTCTCAAATTGGGGAACCAAAAAATCTTGAAAAGTAAGCCTTGATTCTACCCCACCAATGAAGCCTCTAGTTTTAACACACAGTAAACTGTAACAAAAATTGTTACCTATAGACATAATGTTTATTTAATATAATTATCCCAAAGAATTTCCCCAATACTAATAACATTCATCTGCATTTCTTATTTAATGGATTTTTAATGGGAAAGAGTTTTAAAAACTAACATTTCTTTAGCATCTTCCTTATGTCAAAAGCGATATACAATTTATATCATTTAATCTTAACTAATCCATGAAGAAAATATTACTATCCCATTTTTAAAGTACTCTTTAGTAGTATTGCTATTTTAAAGTACTCTTTTAAGTGATACTACATGAGAGTCACAGCAGGAATTGGAACCCCAATTGGTCTGACTCCAAAGTTCATTTACTTTACACTCTGGCCTCTGCTCAATGATAAGACCACATGTATAGTCTTTTACACAATAATCATTATCCTGCAAAATGTATATCGAGTAATTTCTATAAGTGAAATTCTATTTTAAGTGTATGGGGAGGCACTTTATCTAAAAGCTTTATTGCCTCATTTGTGAAATGGTTGGGGAAACTACTTAGCTGCAAGGTTATTTCCAACTTGAAAAATATTAGGATTTGGTGGCACATCGTGGAAAGTCTTATACAAAATCCTTCTGAATCATGGACTCCTTCTCCTATGACCTTCTATTTTCTAAAATCATAAATTATGCGACAGAAAAAAAAGGTATCAACCAATACTGTCTGGTTATATGGTTGGATATCAAATACAGTTATGTATTTCCGCTTTGTTTCTCAAGACCACATCTATCACAAAGTGGGATAGATTTCATTTATACTTTTAGAAATGTCAGTTGAAAAACAAGCAGGAGGAACATTAGATATATCTTAATGTCTTAATCCTAAAGCATAGTTTTGACAGTCTTAAATCTCATTCAAACTTTCATATAATTTGCCTCGTGTATTTGATGACAATATTCTTCTTTTCAAGCTTTTAAATGCATTAGAAAAATTTTTACACTTTCAAAGAGTTTCTTTTTCAACACCAAAAGAAAGAAATCAACTAAAACTTTAGTCTGGATCTGAAAGCAGAGGAGCCTTAAAGACATTATCCAACTCTGGCACTGGAGCTGATGTGTAAATCTAGGAAATGGTTGGTAATTTCATAGTAAACAAAGAGTAGTAACTGATTATTCCTATTATGCCAGTGCCAAGCCAAAAATAGAATATAAACACAATGTCCAAGAGAGCAACACAAGAAAAACCAAGGTGCAGGAGCTCCATTACATTCTCACTTTTTCTAATTTTGATTCTGCTTACTGCTTTGTGGGAGGAGGCGGAAGAGCAGGAGGAGCAGGAGGAGGACGAGGAGGAGGAGGAGGTATATGGTGAAAAAGAGGGAAAAATAAATAAAAAGAACAAGACCAGAAACTAACTAGTATGAGATTATACCTTTTCTTTAAGACATAACCCATAAAGAAATCTACTACAAAATTACACTAAGGGTTCTACCCCCATCTCCCACTTATAACAATTAAAAGATTGTAATATAAAAATTCCCAAAACATGTACCTTTCAAATAACACACATTTTTAGAATACTTTAAAAATCTATAATTCTCTAACGCTTGCAACTGATTTTGGCCAATGTCTGAACACTGAAGGCTTGGAAAGATATCAACAGATTTCCTCTCCAAAACAGTCAGCAAGAGTAAAAGGAGTCCATTTGAAATTCTTAGAAGATAGACTAAATGCTGCATAAAAACAAAGACCGAAGTAAATAGAGCAAAGGCTACAGGATATAATAAATGCTTCCAGTTATAAGAAGCTGAAACAGAATGCAGTGGGACATTATCCCATAAGCAATAAAAATAGGAAAAACTAAGCATTGGCCAAGAGCTGCCCACAGACTTCTGGATAAGAAAGTCATGGGTGACTAAGCAAAAGACACCCAACATTTCACTGCAAGTGGAGCTTCTACAAATAGAAAAGTTTGCAAACATTAACTACCAAATGTATCGAATTTCTCAGGTGATAGTTATTATCACAGGTAAATAAGAATGCCTTTCAAAAGAAGAGTGACTATATATCTCAATTCATAGTCAATACCCTGGCATAATTATTGAAAGCAAACCCCTTTAACTCTCAAAAGTGTCTCAGTTTGGCTGTTTTAATTGTTATCCTACTCAAAAGTAACATGGAAAGGCAATGACTTTTTTAAAAAGGGAAACACCCTTCTGCTTGAACAGTGAATTCCCATACAGGTCTGAGTTCTTTGGGTGTACCCACTTAGGTATTCACTTATTCAGTCATTCAACAATGTTTCCTGAGTCTTATTACATATCCCCACACTGTGCAGGCACTGGTGCACATATAAAGAGATGGCCTGAGACTGCGTCAGAGGGGAGGGCAGACATGGAAATAAATCCTTCTAATAACAGTAAACCTGAATGGCACTAGGAACCCAGAAAAGGGAGTGGCTTTCCCAAAAATATACAAAGCTCCATTTGGAAACGTTTATGTCCACACAAAATCCGTAGACACACAAAAAAGTGGCAAATCTCAAGCTTCGGCATAGATCACTAACAAAACAGCAGTAAGAAAACATTTAACAACATCGATCACAAATCGTAAGATTATAAATATGAGGACCAGCACATAGCCCTTTCAAATACTGGTAAACAAAAATCTCATTCATCATTAAAGTTTATATTACGAAAAGACAAATTTTAGGCAAAGAAATTGGTACAGTAGAAGCTGTGAGTTCTAATTCTAGCTACCAAAACATTTATTTTCATTTTTTTCATGGCCCTAACCTGAAGCCCACCCACCAAAACATTTTTAAGAGTGAAAGAAAGAAAGAAGAAAGAAAGAAAAAATTTTCAGAGTGGCTATTTAAGAAGAGACCAATAATGGAAAAGCACTTGGAAAACAAACAGCAATTTTTAAAAATTCCTTTCAAAATAGTGAAAATATTTTGTAACCACTAGTCTCAAAGACCGCTAAAAACAAGCAAAAGATGAACCAAAACATCTCTGGAGGAATATTAACTGAACACTAAGCAGAAATAAAATGGTTTAACTGTCAAAGTACAACACAACAATGAAAACAAAATGTTTAGCTGCACCTAGATGCTCATCTTAGAGGTTTCTTTCAAATATTCTTACTTTACCATTTGCAACTTGCAAAAACTAAGTCATCAATACTCTAGGGTGTGACTTTTCTGAAACCATCCTTGACCTTACAAACAAACGATTAACCTTGCCAACTTCGTAAGATAACCCATAATTCGTTCAGTAAGACAGAAATGTGTTTCTCTTTCTAGTATCAGTTCTTTTAATAGCAATCCACCCCCTTAAAGTGTAGCACTCATTATCTTTCCATTTCTGCTAGTAAAAATTAAACCTAGGTTGCTAATATCTTCTTATCACGTGGTGTCATCCTTCTACTTTTAGAAAAATATTCAGTTTCAAGGCAAATATGACCGACAGTAAGTGGAACTAAAGGTCAACATGCCGCCTTTACAAGAAATTTGTCTCTTAGGAAGCATCATCAAAATGGGACAGGTGTACACGGTGGAATTGGGTAACCTTTGGGAAAGCTTAAAACCAGGTACTCATTTTGATAGGCTGGTGACAAAATCCAAAAGGAGCTGATCCCCCACCTCACCCCCAGCTACAAATCAGCAAAGAAATTTTAAATCCTGTACATAAAGCTTTATTACTCTCACCATATTAAATACTTTTGAGCTAATTTTATAACAGCTCTCTAAAATACACAGAAATATACAAAGAGCAAATTCATTGACTGTTATATAATATCAACAAATATATCTTATACACTGAAATAGTTACTAACACTTTCATTTGCAATTAAACTAAAATGTTAGCAAAAGCATATTCTTATACATCAATTGTTATCAATTAACAGGTCTCTGTATTCATTAACTCTTATATTCCACCCTATTCATTTTAAGTTCATAATGCATTCACAGTTACATAATTAAAACACTGAGGATTCTGTGACACATTCATTTAACTTAATAGTGTAATCATAAATCGCGGCCAAAAGCTTCTGCCGTAATAACCAATATTATATTTTGAAATGACTGGGAAAATAAACTTTGGAAAGGCTCATTTCTATCTCTCTAGTGTCAATCCTGCATTACAGGATTTGAGAAAATAAAACAACAACCCTAAATTGTAGGTTGGCTCTTCGGAAAAAAAAAGGAAAATGAGTCTAGTAACATCAGAAATGTGCAAGAATTGTTCTTTCAGCTAGGAGCGGCAAGCACACTCTAAAATGCCTCCATTCTTCTTCCTGCTCAAATAAAAAGTTCCCAGCTCCAGCTTTACCTGTGCACCACAGACACACACACACACACACGGAAATCTTCGTTCCACCCAAATCACTAACCCACCAGGTTGAAAACTGAGGTGGAAGGAGAGGCAGGGAGTTCCTAAGCGTGTGGAACACTAGCAAGGGGAAAAGGACGGGGCCATCATTCCCTTCGCGTTCCCATCTCCTTCCTGGCGGAGACCTGCAGATTCCACCACTAGAGTTTGGCAGCTTCACAATGGGGCCGCGTTGCTGCAGGTCTGACTGCCACCCGCCTCGAAACCCCTCTCCTCCGCTTCCCACCTGCCCCAAAGTCCACCCGCGACAGGTGGGGCGAGGGCGGCAATGCCCGACGACATCTGCCCCTTAAGCTTCTGGCTCGGACCGGGCCCCAATCCACACGCGCGCACACGGCCACAGTCGGCCAGTCCACCCCCACTGCACCGGCAGACACTCGGAGGGCGCGGGCGGCCTCGCAGCCGGGTTGCAACCCGGACGAGGAGGGTCGGCGAGATCAGGCCACCGGGGCTCGCCCTGAGGTGCTATCTGACCCGGGCAGTCGCACCCTGAGCGCGGCCGGGCACGCAGCCAAAGGTGCAGCCGGCCGGGGAAAGCTACTTCTCAATGGGGCCTCCAGGCCCGCTGCCCCGCGGTGCGGGAACAGTGGCCAAGGGAGGGAGCGAGCGTGCGCGCCAACGCGCCCCGACTTCCGCACCGCGGCACCGCGGGAGAGGCGCTCCGGGTCGCCGAGTCCCCGCACCTCCCCAGCGAGCGCACGACGCGCGCACACGGGGGCGCACGCCCCCGCACACTCACACGCGCTGCACACTCACGGCGTCTCCGGCCCCACCCCTGTGCCAGGGAACCGCAAGCTCCCCGCACCCCGCGCGGGCCCCACCCAGTTTACCAGACTCCAGTCCCCTTCGGGTGCCTGGGAACCGGTCCACCGAGGCCAAGGGACGCTGGGGCAGCCCCGCCGCCCATCGCAGAAGCTGGTCCGGCCGAGTTTCCCCAGCACCGCGGGCATCGTGCGCCCGGCCCAGACACGAGGCGGAGAGGAAGGGGCGGCGCCGCGATTGGGGCTGGCACTGGGGATCGGAGACTGGGGCAAACCCACTCCCCCAAGCCCCCCATAACCACCACCTTTTCTGCAGCACAAAAGGTTACAGACGGAGCCGTCGTCCCCGTGCAACCTACCGATGGCCCAGGGCTCCGCTGCCTCCGCCGTGCCCGGGGCTGCGGAGCCGAAGACAGGAGCGGGAGAGGCGCAGGACTGCGGCGCCGAGATCCGGGCAGAGGCCGCCAGCCGAGCCAGCCGGGTACCCTCTCCTCTCCCACCGCGCTCGGCGCCAGCTACCGCCCTGCGTAGTCCCCGCCCCCTCCTCCTCCTCCGCCTCCTCCTCCGCCCGCCTTCCCGCCTCCTCCCTCTGGCTGCAGAGGCGCAGCCCGTCAGCGCTGAGCCCGCCTCCTGCGCCCAGCTCTCAGACACCCGGAGGAAGGGCGGGCCGGCTGGCTGGAGAAAGGCGCTAAGAGGCCAGAAGAAGTTGGCGGGGGTGGGCGGGGTTGTTGACTGGTGGTGGGGAGGAGGAGTCGCAACACCCGCTCTTTAGTCTAAACCCAGCACTCCAACTAAAGAGCTCCAACTTGCGGACCTGGGAACACTCCGGCTTTCTCAGTTAAGTGGTGTGCTGATATTTGTCACTTGTGAGTCTCTGCTTAAAGGGCTCAGCACTGAGCAAAAGTACAGAAAACTAGAAGGCCATGAAATTAAAAATTACAGGGTCTACGAAAACTCGTAATATCCAGTGAAGGTGGCGGGGCGGGGCGGGGGGGACTTCAAATTCAGATTCTGATTGGATTAACTATTTTTTAATTTGCACAAATGTTGATCTTGTCTATTATTGTAATAAATTATTTTCTTTGATGAAGATTTGCTTCGCTCAATTCATGTACATTTCTGCCGAACTGGTTAAGCTCAGCAATAAGAATATTTACTGGCATGCACATCCAAATTTACATCTCTCAATAACCATTTATGAGGAAGTAACCAATTATGATCCACATTTTAAAGATGCAGAAAGTTTAGGTCATATGCCTATTAAGTGGCTAGGGCTGAATGTGTACGCAGTCAGTGAACCCCAAAATTGTTTATAAGTGTTATAAATTTCGGTACCAGTGTCAAATCAAGAGAGTTTGTTATTTTTTAAAAGACAAAATGCTTTATCTTAACATAAAAGACATAAATCTGGAGTAGATTAATACAAGTTTAAACAAGTCTTGATTCACACTTGTTCCAGAATCTACATATTTTCCTGATAATATAAAGGCAAAAAAGATATAAACACCTCTAGTTCAACACAACGACTCCCGGAGGCTCTTCAGCTATAAGACATTTTATGCTACTGCTTATGTGCCCTAAAATAAGTACAGGAAGGTAGAGGGAAGAGTAAGTTTTAAGGAATGTTCCCTAAACAATTTTAGAAAACATCAGTTACTTTTTTTTTCCCAGCATAGATTTGTATGTAATTTCAAAAATATAGAAGCTAGCACAACATAATATGAATAAATAAATGAAGAAAGTTTTTTTGCATCACTACATTAGGAGAATACACTGAAAATTATTTCCGATTATAATCTGTTTGACACAATAGTGTATTGTCCTGATGATCATTCTCATAAAACCACCTCCAAAACATTGTATATTTTATATTGAGACTTAATTTCATTTCTTCCTGTCTGAAATCTTATAACTTTTTCAGAAGAATGTTTTGTACTTGCCCTTTGCTCTGAGAGTTTGGCAGTGTGCTTTGGCCAAAAGCAATAAAGTTCCCCTCTTAGTTTATTAGGCCCAAGGCTAGCTCTCTTGAGGGCATTGTCTCCAAATTGCCTCCCTCCCTGGGTGGTGCTCTATACTCCCATCCTAACCCTGACTCTTCACCCAATCAGAACTTAAGTCAGTTCTTGAGTGTCACAAAGAACACCTAATAAACCAATTCACCAGGCAGTAATGGTTGATAATAGCTTTATGTGTGGCCCCATCAAGGATATGTTTATGCCACCTAGAGATGCTGACTGGGTACTGTCTTCACTCGGATTGGATGTGGGTTGCAAGTGCCGTGGCTGAGGGGCATATAAGGGGTGCAAGTTAATGCAGAATCCCTTCCCAGAGCTTTTTAGTGTTTTATGAAGATCTCTTCAATCTATAAAGAAAAATGGCATTCATATAAAGGGTTAGGCCCAAATGTAGAATAGACCCTGAGCCCTGAAAGGCCTTCTGAATCTGGGGACCCAGAAGCTCCATCTCACATGCTCCTTGTGTAAGTTATGTCTTTGCCTCAAGGCATTCTTTCCAGAAAATCCCTTTAAAATGACTTTAAAATGTCAGCTGTCTGGGAAATATTATACTACGTTGATGTAAATGATGTCAGCTAGCAAACAACCAGCTTGAGAGAACAGAATAGGTGAATTTGATAGCAACATAATGATGTAAAACAGAATCTACAAAGCCAGGTGTGCAAGAAATACCACATTGGCTTCTTTTCTGTAAACTCATTTGTTTCAGGCAGGGTCTAACCAGGAAAACAGAAACCATTTTGAATATCCACAGAAGTAACTGAATGCAAGGAATTGGAAACGTAAGTGATAGAAAAAGTCAGAAGCTAATCAGGAGATGGCACAGTAATACAGAAACTAGCAACTGCAGCCTCTAGCTGGAGAAATAAGAGAAGAGGCAGGGTTATTGGAGTCCAGGGCCCAGGCAGCATGGCCAGCCTGGTGAGAGCTGTGGCCATAGAGGAGAAACAACCACTGCCAAAGAAGCAATCTAGGGAGGGAGAAGGGGGAAATGTACTATACATTCTCCTCTCCTGCCCTCCAATCTCCTTCCAGTGCCTTGCATTGGCCAAGTCTGATACACCTGCCATGGGAGCCAGGGAAACAGCCTACGGGGATCAGCCCTTTGAGACACTGAGGAGATTAGGAGAAGAACATAGAACGTGAATCTGCATATGATTTTATTTCTCTTTAAAGGCTTTACTCTTTTGTAAAGTTCTTCCTTCCCTCCCTTGAGCAGGGTCAAAGTTCCAAGAGCATATGCCAGGCCAGACCATGAGTGGATGATGATGGCAGGGAGTGGAGGGGAGGTCCTTCAGATTGCAGTCATCTGTCCATAGAGGTTTCCTTTGTTCCTTCCCGGAGCTGCCATCTATGGTTCCATGATACAGTGCACGACCCGCCTATAGACGGGACAGCCCTGCCCTATACACTGGTTCCCTCCCTTTGGCTCCAGCACCACACCTCAGGCCAGAGGAATTTCCTAGATCCGGGACCACCCTGCTAAGCCTCACACATCCTCAGTCATTTATGTTTAGGTATTATGGTGGTCCAAGTTCAGGGCTCAAATCCCACTGCCTTGGGACATACTGACTTCTAGCCTCTTCTTTCCAGATACAAGGGAATAACTTCTTAAGGAAAATCCTTCCTCTTCATTTTTTTTCCCCAGACACTCTGCCATTGCCAGCAAACTCTATTCTGTCTCTGGGGCTTAGGCTGTTTTCAGTAAGAGCCAGAATGAAAAACTGAGCTGCAGGCAACTGCTTTCTACCCTGCCACATCTCTCCCCAAGGCAACAAGGGGGTAAATACAAGTTGGAAAAAAAATCATAAATTAGTGTCTCAAAATATTATCCAGCCATAGAAGTAAGAGACAGTACTGTGGACCAAGCTGAGGAGGAGAAAGGGGTAAGGAGCTTACTTTGGAATATGCTGAATTTGGTGACTCTGTGGCACACTCTCATGGAGGTGTCAAGCAGAAGGCCAGATATGTGGAGTGGGTGCTCAGGAGGGAAATGCAGGCTGCCCTTCAGCTCTTACTAGACCACTTCTAACTCCACACTCGCGTTCTGCTTATTCATTATTTAAGCCTGTACGTTATTGTTTCCTGTGGAGCATTCTTCTCCATCCCTCCCTCTCAGTCTGACTAATTCTTTGCCGTTCCTCAGATTTCAGTGTAGATATCACCACCTCTAAGAAGGTTTTCTGATTCCTACTGATATTTCTCATTCCCCTAGCCTAATACCACACAGTGCTGAAATATACTATCTCCCCCTTTAGACTATACATTCCCTGAGGTCTTGGACTATGTCTAACCCCCAAAGAAAGCCCAGAGACTGACATATAACAGGTGCTCAGTAAATATTTAGCCTATTTTTACTGTGAGGAGTGGGAGAAGAACCTGTAGGTAAGGTCTGCTGAAGCCAGCTTGTATCTTGTATCTGGCTCAGAAGTACTGATTGCTAAATTTTCAGGAACTTTGCAAACTGGTTGTTAAATCATCAGTAGCTTGAAATCAGCTATGGTAGGAGTATTTACACCATAGAAATTGGCAAATTCTATAAACAGGGCTTCCCATTCCTCTCTAATCTCCCCACCCCCCAGAAAGCCAGTTTACCAGCATACCATTTGATAATCTTCAAAGGGCCCCTCCTGTGTGCGGACGAGGAAAGCAGGTCAGAGAATTAAAATCTGTGCTTTTAGAAATACTCTTTCATAGAAAGAAAATGTAATTAAGTTCCATAATTTGCATAGAAAAGCCTATTTAACTCAATTATATCAATAAAAAAGAAGATAGAAAATAGAAGAAACAAAAATATAACAGCATTATAAACAACAGAGAAATCACTTCTCGGTTCCAGCTTGCTGTGGGACCTCCGGTTGGTCACTAAATTATAAGCTTCTTAAAAAACTTGAGTTGTGTTTATACATATATCCTCTACAATACCTAGACTGGCACAGAACAGGTACTCATAAACTACCACTTGAATTTGGGCAAATTAAAGTTTACTTCTGTTGGCCTCAGCCCCTTCATTCATAAATTAAGAGGTGAGAGAAATGGTTTTCAAGAGGGCCCAAGTAGCACCCCCTTTCCTGCCCCATTCCAAACAAATTGAGAAATAAAAGGCATAAAGGTGGTGCCAATTGTTTCTGTAACATTGGAAGACATAGTTTAATGTACAATTACAGTGGTTCTATTTTTTAAATCCCGTAATTAGACTGATATACCTACCCAATAAGAGGCAGTATCAGGCCAGGCAGGCCTCCCCACATCAAAGCCTGCAGAGGTAAGACTTAGGTTTTAAGGAACAGAGAACACCTGCTCCCATGCAGGCACTTTATTGCCAAGAAGGTAATGAAAACAGCTAGGTTGAGCATGCCCAGTTTAATTCTCCAACGAGATACTCTCCTCCTGCCTTGGGAAGAATATAGTGGAAAGGAGATAGATTAGGAATGTAATTACCAGTGATACTTTCTCCATTAAGACTGAAATATCAGGAGTGAGGAGGAAGTCCTCCCCCTAACAATAGATAGCATTAGATAGTCTTCAAGGTCCCTTCCAATTCTTATTTTTTAAGACATACTATGTGCCACACCTGTGTTAGAGTCTGGGAACCCATAGATGAGAAGATACAATCCTGTACTCAAGGACTTTAAGATTAAGTGAATAGGCAGACAAGTCATTATGCAATTACAGCATGATGTCATAATATTTCATGATTCTCTGAAGACAATTCTATGGGAAATTGATGTCTAAGATGTCAAACAATTGATGCACAAACTTAATCAAGGTATACCAAGACCTCTGGCTTCTTCCCAGAAAGCTGCTAAATATCAACAAAGACATGGCTAGAGATCTTGATTCTTGCCTTTTTTGATGTTCCTATGAAAGAACTGAGAGAGATTTATTCAGCAGGCAGTGTTTCCAATGAGGTAAGAAAATTACATTTGTATATCAGACTTGGCCTATGATTTCTTTCTTGGGAAAAGTTAAAAAAAAAGTGAGTACCCCTCACCCTCAAACTTACCTTCTGCAATGCATACACACACACACACACACGCACACACACATACCATCCTATACAGACATTAGCCAACTCAGGTCTACAAAAGCTGGGCAGGCACTAAAGACTGGGCACCAACCCTTGTCCATGAGCCAAACCAATTCGGGATTCTAGAACCATTTAGAGAATCGAAGAATTTTTCCTTCAGGCAGAAGCCTAAAACAGTTAACATCAGGATATTCCTTGTCATAGCATGAGATGGGAACAGAGACCAGGCTTTATCTGTAGGAGTCCTGTAACTTCCATTTTATTGCCATAAAATAGAAACAGAATATGGTAATTTCAGTGGATCTCAAAAAAGCCCCCTGTATTGCTAACTTGCTATACTGCATATAGCTGTGTGTAATATTCTGTAAATTTTTATTGAAATCATTGCAACAAAATAATATATGCAAGGTTATTCATTACATTATTATAAGAGAAACAACTTAAAATTCATTAATTGGAAACTGATTAAAGAAATAATGATACAACTACTTAATATTATGCAAATATTTTAAAATGAAGAGGCTTTTTATAAACGAATACAAAGTGATCTCTAAAACATAATAGTAAATAAAAGAAAGACGTAGAGGAAAGCGTTTTGTATGCTATAATTGTACAAAAAGTGTGATGAAAAGAGTTCAATATGTCGAAATTAAATGGGGAGACTTCTCCTCCTGGAAAGGAGTAGATATACTTTTCCCTAATCCTCCTGCAAAGTACAACCAAGAGTTGAGAAAATTGAGTTTATAATTTTAAAACTTCCAGAAAAGCAATTTCTGGGCCTAGATGGTTTCATTGAAGAATTCTACCATACATTTAAAAAGGAATTAACACCAATTCTGCACAATCTCTTCCAGAAAATAGAAGATGCATGAACACTTCCCAGGTCATTTTATGAAGCTAGTCTTATTCTGATACCAAAACCAGAAAAAGAGAAAAATCTAAAGAGCAATATTTCTTGTGAGTGTAGAGGCAAAACACCTCACAAAATATTAGCAAACAGAATTCAGCAATAAACAAAAAAGAAATATACACTGTGACCAGGTGAAGTTTATTTCAGGAATCCAAGGGTGGGTCAATATTCAAAAATCATTCATTGTTACCCACCATAGTTGCAGACTAAAGGAGAAAAACTACATGATCTTACAATTTACAGAAAAGCATTTAACAAAATTCAACACCCATTCATGATTTTTTAAAAACTCATAGAAAAATGAGAATAAAGAGGAAGTTCCTCAATTTCATAAAGAGTATCAACAAAAATCTTCAGCAGACATTATATTTAATGGCGAAAGAGCGTTTTCCCCCTGAGATTCTGGGAAAAAACAAAGTTGTTTGTTCTCACCACTCTTATTCAGCATAGTGTTGGAAATTCTAGCCAGTACAGTAAACAATAAAGCAAGAAAATGAAATACAAGGCATACAGATTGGAATGGAAGAATAAAACTGCTGCTACTTGCAGATGATACAATTGTCTATATGAAAATCCCAAGGAATCTAAAAAAAAAAAAAAACGTAAAAATACCTAAAACTAAAGTGAGTTCTGCAAAGTTACAAGAGACAAGGTAAACATACAACAATCTAATTATGATAAAAGTGATTATCATTTATAATCACTCAAAAAAAGATAAATAGGCTGGGCACTGTGGCTCATGCCTGTAATCCCAACAGTTTGGGAGGCCAAGGTGGGAGGATTGCCTGAGCTCAAAGAGTTTGAGGGCAACTAAAAATAAAAAAAATTATCTGAGCATGGTGGTGTGCACCTATAGTCTCAGCTACTTAGGATGCTAAGGCAGGAAGATTCCTTGAGCCAGAGAAATGAAGGCTGCCGTGAGCTATGATCACACCACTGCACTGTAGGCTGGGCAACAGAGTGAAACTTTGTCTCAAAATAAATAAGTAAATACAAACTTAGGTGTAAATCTAATCAAAGATGTACAAGATTTGTGTGCTGAAAACTACAAAACCTGGATTAAAGAAATAAAAGAAGATCTAAATCTAAATAAATTGAGAGATATGTCATGTTCATGGATTGGAGACTCATTTAGTAAAAACATCAGTTCCATAATTTATATAGAAAGGCACAATTCCTAAAATGGCTAAAATAACCTTGGTAAAGGAAAATAAAGTGAGAGGAGTCAGTCTACCCTATTTCAAGACTTACATACCTATCATAACTAGGTATTAATAGAGGAATAGACATATAGATCAAGGAAAAAGAATAGAGAACACAGACTCATGCAAATATGACAGATTGCTTTTTGACACAGGTGCAGAAGCAATTCAATGGAGGAAAGACAGACTTTGCAACAAATAGTGCTAGAACAACTAGAAATCTATAGGCAAATAAATATTGAAACTTAACCTAAGTTTTACACCTTATAACAAAAATTAACTCAAAATGAACCAAGAACTTAAATATAAAATATAAAACCATAAAACTTTTAGGGAAAAAATAGAAAACCTTGGGATCTAGGGCTAGACAAACAGTTCTTAAACATAACACAAAAAGCATGACTCATAAAAGGAAAAATTGATAAATTGGACTTCATAAAAAATAAAAATCATTTGCTTTATTAAAGACCCTATTAAGAGAATAAAAAGACAAGCTAAGCTAAGGGCAAGGCATGGTATCTCACGCCTTTAATCCAAGTGCTTTGGGAGGCTGAGGCAGGAGGTTCACATGAGACCAGGAGTTCAATACCAGCCTGGGCAACATTGCAAGACTCCATTTCTACAAAAAAATAAAAGAAAAATTAACCGGACATGGTGGGATATGCCTGTAGTCCTAGCTACTGATGAGGCTGAGGTGGGAGGACTGTTTGACTCCAGCAGTTCAAGGCTGAAGCGAGTGATAATTTTGCCGCTACATTCCAGCTGGGAAACAGAGTGAGATCAGGTCTCTTAAAAAAAAAAAAAAAAGACAATCTGACTGAGAGAAAACATTTGCAGAACTCATATTAAACAAAGTAGTAGTATCTAGAATTTATAATTAATGGCTTCAAATTCAAGTTATAAAAGCAAACAATACAATTTGAAAATGAGGCAAAGATACAAGGAGATTTCATCAGAGAATATAGATCAACAGCAAGTAAGCATATGAAAAGATGTTCAAGATCATCAGCCATTAAAGAAATAAAAAGTAAAACCACAATATCACTATACAACTATCATAATGGCTAAAATAATAAAAATAATGACAACACCAAATGCTGATGAGGATGTGGAGAAACTGAATCACACATTGCTAGTAAGAATATAAAATTGTTCAGCCACTCTGGAAGATACTTTAGACAAACAATCTGGAAAAAAATTAATATGCAACCACATACAACCCAGCAATTACACTCTTGATCATTTTTCCCAGGGAAAGAAAAACTTAAATTCACCCAACAACCTGTACACAAATGCTTAGAACATTTAGCTTTATTCATAATATACAAGAATTGGAAAAAAAAAAAAACAGATGTCCTTCAACAAGTGAATGGCTAAACTATGGTGCATACACACCATGGAATACTGCTCAGCAATTTAAGAAAAAAAACTATACATGTAACAACCTGGATGAATTTCCAGTGAATTACAGTGAGAGAAAAAACCCCAATCTCACAAGGCTACAAACTGTATGATTTCATTATAACATTATTTCATTATAACATTATAGCATCACTGAAATGACAAAATTATAGAAATGCAGAATAGATTAGTTTTTGCCAGGGTTTAAGAAGGGAGTAGGGGTGGAAAGGAAGCGGATGTGGCTATAATAGGGCAACATGTGGGATTCTTGTGATT
Source organism: Nomascus leucogenys (assembly GCF_006542625.1). Taxonomy (NCBI): domain Eukaryota; kingdom Metazoa; phylum Chordata; class Mammalia; order Primates; family Hylobatidae; genus Nomascus; species Nomascus leucogenys. The sequence goes on along the minus strand of NC_044382.1, from coordinate 111,344,893 downwards.
CCATAAATATTCTGTGTCTTGGCTGTATCAATGTTAATATCCTGGTTGTGATATTGTACTATGGTTTTGATATTGTACCATAATATTAATACAGTATCATATAGTACTATACTATAAGTTACCATTGGGGAAAGCTGGGTAAAGGGTATATAGATTCCCTCTATTATTTCCTGTAACTGTATGTGAATGTACAATTATCTCAAAATAAAATGTTTTTTAAAACTGAAGAAGGATAAAAGCAACACATATGCATATTTAGAACATATCTCTAGAAGCATAACCAAAAAGTGGACAATATAATTTTTTGTTATTTTTTTTAATCAAACTGGAAGTGACAGAGGCTGTTGGAAAGGATTTGGGGGTTTAACATGTCTCCACAAAATCTAGGAAGGAGGTGATGTGGTACAATAGGAAATAGGCACAGATGGCCATTGACTTTTAAAAAATATTTTTCTTCCATCTTTTGTTTTAGATTCAGAGGGTACATGTGCAGATTTGTTAAATGGGTAAATTGCGTGTTACTGGGGTTTGGTGTACAAATGATTCTGTCACCCAGGTAGTAAGCATAATACCTAATAGGTAGGTTTTCAATCCTTACCTTTCTCCCACTCTCCACCTTCAAATAGCCTCTGGATCTATTGTCCCATTCTTTGTGTCCATGTGTACTCAATGTTTACTCACTTCTAAGTGAAAACAAGGTATTTGATTTTCTGTTCCTGTATTAATTTACTTAGGATGATGGCCTCCAACTGCATCCATGTTGCTACAAAGGACATGATTTCATTGTTTTTTATGGCTGTGTAGTATTCCATGGTGCATATGTACCATGTTTTCTTTATCCAGTCTACCATTAATGGGCATCTAGGTTGATTCCATGTCTTTGCTATTGCCAAAAGTGTTATGATGAACATACATATGCATGTGACTTTATGGCAGAATGATTTATATTCCTTTTTATGTACACCCAGTAATGGGATTGCTGCACCAAATGGTAGTTCTGTTTTAAGTTATTTGAAAAATCTCCAAACTGTTTCTGCAGTGGCTAAAATAATTTACATTCCCACCAGCAGTGTGTAAGCATTCTCTTTTCTTCCCAACCTTGACAGCATCTCTTATTTTTCAAATTTTTAACAATAGCCATTCTGACTGGTATAAGATGACATAGAAGAATCAATATTGTTAAAATGGTCATACTGCCCAAAACAATTTACAAATTCAATGCTGTTCCTATCAAACTACCAATGTTATTTTTCACAGAATTAGAGAAGACTATTCTAAAATTTATGTGGAATCAAAATGAGCCCAAATAGCCAAAGCAATCCTGAGCAAAAAGAACAAAGCCAGAGGCATCACACAACCCAACTTCAAACTATACTATAAGGCTACAGTAACCAAAACAGCATGGTAGTGGTACAGAAACAAACACATAGACCAATGGAAACAGGTTAGAGATCCCAGAAATAAAGCCACACACCTACAGTCACCTGATCAGCAACAAAATCAACAATAAGAAGCAATGGTGAAAGGACTCCTTATTCAATAAATAGTGCTGGGATCATTGGCTAGCCATATGCAGAAGATTGAAACTGGACTCCTTCCTTTCACCAGATACAAAAATCCATGCAAGATGGATTAAATAGTTAAACATAAAACCTAAAACTACAAAAACCCTAGAAGAAAATCTAGGAAATACCATTCTGGACATAGGCCTTGGTAAAGATTTCATGATGAAGACTCCAAAAGCAATTTGCAACAAAAACAAAAATTGACACATGGGACTTGCCTAAACTAAAGAGCTTCTGCACAGCCAAAGAAACTTTCAACAGAGTAAACAGACATCCTACAGAATGGGAGAAAATATATGCAAACTGTGCATCCAACAAATACATAATATCCAGAATCTAAAAGGAGACCTAATAAATTAACAAGCAAAAAACCAACCCCATTAAAAAGTGGGCAAAAGAGACATGAACAGACACTTTTCAAAAGAAGACATATGCATGGCTAACAAGCACATGAAAAAATGCTCAATATCACTCATCATTAGAGAAATGCAAATCAAAACAACAATAAGAAGTGGAAAATATTAGTTATCTTTAGGGAGAAACAGCTGATGGCCTGGGGACAGGGTTGGGAGGTCAACTTTTTATTATACATTTTTTTGTATGTTTTGAATTTTGATTATGTAAAATAAATGCCCATTTTAAAAAATTAAAATTTTAAATGTCAATGAAAAATTCTCAACCAAAGCTTGAGACTTTCCAGTTGCTAACAGTCTTGATTAATCTGTTAACTTTCTAGTCAGAAATTATATGAAGTTTTTTACCTTTCTAATAATTAAGCTACTACAGTATTGCAAATTGTTATTCTTCCCAAGCACTTAGCCAAAACCTTTATCTTTTTAAATTATGAAGACTCGTTTCTATACTCATTCTTTTCCTGAAAAAAGGAAGTTAACAGAAAAAAAAGCTTTGTTCCTATTGCCGTAAAAGATTTGCACGTTTATGGGTCAGTTGAAGCAGCCTTGACATCCTACCATGTCACTCAATTACTTTACAAGATACAATGTGATAAAAATCTCAGGTGATAGCATGGACTTTGAAAGCATACAATCTAGGATTTCTAGCCACAGGACATTGTTCAAATTATCTAACCTATCTAACACCATTTCCTTGTCTATAAAACTAATATTCATTTTTCCAGATCGCCTTCAGTATTAATATAACCTATAAACCTGAAATGTGGGAGAGGCTTAAGGAGAGCTAAAATTATAGAAAGCAAAAGCCCTAGTTCTAAAAAACAGAGACCCACCAAAACAACTAATAGTGTGAAGGCTTTATGGACACATATATCAGAAAACAAAGGCACCTGTGAGGTAAGCTAGGGGGAACAGACATGGTTCTATACGCAATGTAAAGTGTGCTCCATCTTTCCATATTATATTGCAGTTAAGAAATAGTTTATGTTCCTTAACATGAATTTAGACTAGAGAAACAAACATATTTAGGGTACAGTTTAAAAGGGTTTTCCCCTCTCTGCTGTAATGAATTTTCTTTAATAACTCCGAATTCTTCAGGGAAAACTTTCACCCACACAGCAGTGTTGACTGCTGGTGCTCTGAGGGAATTATGGCACATAGTAATAAAAGATGTATAGAATTTCTACATCAACAATGTGAAGTCCAGCCCAGCACCCTAGTATGGAGGACAGATAGAGTTCCATAAGGTAGAAGCCCATACCGGAACTGGGGGCAGTGGAGGGGATGCCATGTGGAAAATTGGTTGCCAAACTGAGGCTTCAGAAATGAATGTGAAATAAATCTTCTCCACAAATCTTGTAGAGAGAATAGAGCCTGTGAAGTTGGAGGAGGTTGCCACACGGATTATACTCAGTAGACACACAAAGCATCTCAACTTACTACAGGAAAACCACCTTTAATGAAAGCAACCACAGTTCCCACATTCACCTCTCCCCTTCTTTTCTTGGGGGCTTTCATTAATTGCAAGTAAACTTTCAAAGTCAGAGAATTATCAGCCGTGTAGCCACCTAACCAAATAAGACAACAAATAAATGTGAACTCATTTTAACAAGTGAATGCCTATTAAATCAGTAGATCAACACTGGCAAAACACTGTATCTACAGTGCTCCCACTTTAATTGAGGATGGCACCAACAGAGCCCCAGTTCCTCAAGACATCAAGTGAGTGTACATCAAACCAAACTTATGAACGTATAAGTGACATTTCCTTAATATTTCATGTTTCCATATTGCTTCAACAGCCACATGTTAGATGTGTTTCTGAAATAATGTTGGTAAAGAAGAACTATTTAAAATAAATATTTTACCATAAGTTTCCAGTTGCTATTTAAAACTCCCCACAATAACATATAATAACATTCACGTCTCCAAGTATTCTGCCTTTGTCAATGCATAATTTACATGCACTAAGTTCAAACTATAATTTAGTTGAAAGGACAAACCCAGAACTTTCACATATGCATTTAAGTAACAGGACACATAATGTACGCTACAAGGTGATTATCATATCTTAGACTTCTTCCAGTTCTGAGACACCTTTATATTTAAGCGATCATCCTACCTAAGCTTTCAACAGAATTCAAGACTAGAAAACTCACAGGGACATAATGGTATGGATCCTGATGTTCACTAATCTCAATCTCACTGCAGTTACTTACGAATAAGATAGTGTTATCACCTTCTTCTGTTACACGTGACAAAGCCTTGGAAATGTTAAGAGGTATGTAATTAGGAAAGATAAACTAGTGTTCAAAATCACCTTGCAGTTTCTTTTCTCTCTCATCCTAGGCTACAGTTTATGATTGTCTAAATAAAAGGATTCACCCATGCATTCCCTGGAAAAATTTACTACCCAAGTTCACGCAAGACAAATTTGGAGTAGAAAATCCATTTAATTACTTCTCTTCGGAAATATTGCTTCCTGGCAGAGAAACTAATGTGATATTAGAAGGCTGCTTATTCAGAATTTGTGTAAGAACTACACATACCACGTTGGGTTTGAGCAAATTATCAGGGTCTCTTTGTTGGCCCACTGGAGCCCTTTTTCCTGGGAAATGCTGAAGACAAGAGTCCTAAACTGTTCCCAAGCCCAGGTTTTCTCTCCTCCAAGTTACTCTTTCTGTTCTTTGAACATCTAAACATTTACTCAAAAAAGACTCCTTATTGTCTTACAGAGAGAGACTCTGTATTAACCTCTTTTAACACCTGACAGCTTCTAGCCTTTTAAGGAAGTGATACTTCCACCCATAACAATTTAGCAAGTTTAATCTATTATACAAGTTATCATGTTAACTACCATTAGCAAACAGTAGGACAACTGTGACCTCCTTAAAAGGCATTGTGATTTTTGTACTATCACCTTACTGATTATTCTTGAAATGTAAGCCCATCTTTAATACTTAACATCCACAACACCCACAAGTTATAAACCTGCTTTTTGGTTCATGTGTTCTTCAGTAACAGTAAGTAAAAAAGTGTCTTTAGAGACACTCTACATATTTTTTAACCCTTTTGTCATCAACAGGAAAACGAAAACCGTTGTTTCTCAGTGGTAAATCATCATAGACAGAAAGAGTTGGTTCTTGAAATCACACTGTGTGTGCTTTAGGTTGGTCCTTAACTCAAACCTGGTGTCTATTTGCGTGTGTGTGTGTGTGTGTGTGTGTGTGTGTGTTGGGGGGTGGGTGAGAGAGAGAGAGAAAGGGAGGGAGAGACAGAGACAGAGAGAGACAGAGAGAACAAAACAGAAAGACAGACATAGAGAAACAGAGAGAGATAAAGAGAGAAGAGATAGTGCTACATTCCTGGAGTGTAAGCATCTTTTTTCCTTTAACCCAGCATAGCTTTATCATATCTCTTTTGTCACAGTTTTTGTTCTTGCCTTTCCATTGCTGCAAATCCTGGACTGGCAAATCCTGGACTGCCTTTCCATTGCTGCAAATCCTGGACTTTGTTCCTACAACCTGGTCAGATACAGTCAATAGCTTTGTGGTCAGATTCTTTGCTCCCTGAAATCTCCTAACCCTCAAGATATTTGGCACAGGCCTGATAAGCATTGAATCACTGCTCAGCAATCCTCCAGGTCTTGTGAAAAGCAAAGGTCTGGGACCATACTTTTTTTTCCTTTCTTTCATCCACAATATTATTCTGTGCTAGTACACAGTAAAGTGCTCAATAACTGTTGAGAGAAGGAAAGAAGGAGGGAAAGAAGGAAAGCGAGCACATTTGGCAAGTGACTTGACAAAAAACAAAAAAATTGGGTACTTACATTTTAAGACATGGTACAAGAAAGTTGATAGAAAGAAAATTCTGTTACTTAGGCAATCCGATCCAAAACTTTGTTGTTTTGTGTATTTGTGTGTGTGTGTGTGTGTGTGTGTGTGTGTGAGAGAGAGAGAGAGAGAGCCCTCAAATGGGATAAAATGTTAAGAGTAGGTGAATTTGGGTAAAGGTTAAGGAGTGTTTGTTCTTTATACTATTTTTATTTTTGCAATATATGTTTAAAATTCTTTCTGTAAAAATTAATCGCAAAAGTTATTGCAAATGTTAATTCACCTTTAAATTATATGTTTAAAAATATCTTTAAAATATGTATAATAGATATATAATAAATATATTATATATAATAAATAATATATAATTTAATATATTTTAAAATATATAATATATAATTTAACATGTATATGTATTACATATTAAATATATATTAATGTATATTATATATTTAATATACTATACATATATTCATATATTCTTTTAATTTATTAAAAAACAAATATATTAAAACACATAGATATTTAAATATATAAATATATATTGTATATTTATATTTTTCAATATATATTTATATATATTTATAGAAGGACACTTTTTATATGTAAAAGTTTTATATATATATCTTTAAAGATACATTTATATCTTTATAACCTTACAAATAAATATATCTTTAAAAATATATGTTTACATATTCTTCATACAGATATACATAGTTAATAATAGTTTAAACCCCAAATGATATTACCAGAGATTAAGGAGTGGAGGAGGACAAGTATGAGGAAATAAAAACATTCTCATCTGTTAAGGTAGACTGAGTCAAAAGTCAGTTTCAATCTTGACTTCCATAATTAGAAACCTCTGTTCAAGAGTAAGTACAAACAAGAACTGAAAACCATACAAATCAATGCAGAAGATAAAAACAAAAGAAGCCTATTCTTTATATTGAAAGAGTAAAAACTGGCACTGAAACATAATAAAAACCTAAAACAAGATGGCAGACATCAGAACAAACATTATAGTTACACAAAGATTTTTACAGACGTCGAGATTTTAAGAAAATGTTCATAATATAACATTAAGTAAAATGTGTAAGATGTGAAATATATTCAAAATGACCTCAATTATGTTAAACACACACACATATATTCAACATAGAAAAAAAGACTATAAGTAAATAATCAGCGTAGTTGTTTCTGGCTAGTGGGATTTTACATAATTTTTACTTGCTTAGTTATAATTTTATGTTTTTGAAAATTATCTGTAGTGTGCACACATTACTTTTATACCAAAATATGAGTTATATTTTTAAAAAGAAAAATATAGCCTTTTCCATTCCTTTCTATTTCTGGAGCTAAATCTGATTAAATGGTGTGTGAAATGACATCAAGACCTTCTGCCTAACATTTTTCATGAAATATGTAAGTCTGCCCCTCAGGCAACATTGTTGAGGTAACATGTTTTATCACTTAAGTTGTTTTACCTGGAACACTATCCTCCACATCGATTTTAGTTTCATCTTGGGTATATAAAAGGTTATATCAAGAAGCTAAAGGTTTAAACATTAATGTCAGTTACTTTTGATTAAGGTGAAGAATTGTCTCCCATTTCAGAGGACACAGAAGAGGGGGAGTTTTTTCTTTATATTTGCAGTTGAAATTTGCACTACTTAATGATATCAGCAGTGCAAACTTCTTATCACTCTCAGCAGTGTCTTGTGTTCCACTTGATGGATTTGAAAAGGCAGCATACAGTGTGGGCACTGGAGTCAGGTGACCTGGGCTGGCATCCTGGCCTGTGAGTTAGTAAGTGTATTCATGCCTCAGTTCTCTTATCTGTGAAATGGGGGTGACAATAATAGTACCTACCCTATAGGGTTATTTTGAGGATTTAATGAATCAATATTTGTAATGTTCTCTGAACAATGCCTGCCACACAGTGAGTGATGTAGAAATCTTAATAAATAAAATCCACTATTACTAAATTACAGACTAAGGCACTTCTTCAGTCTTTTGTCCCCTATAGTAACAAGAAATAGTTCTGAGTCTTGCCTTACTCAAAATTGTGAAACACTGCATTTCTCCATTGGGCTCCCACTCCCTTTTGGCCTTCCCATCTTTTGGGTACAGTGATTTTCAGTCCTTTCTTGATTCTTCATAACTTCCTCAGAAGTTACGTCTCCTCATGAATGCTGCTCTCTTGCAGCTCTGCTCTCTACTTCCGAAGACTGTGGCTGGTGATGATTTCCACACTAACTTACTTACTGTTGTTCCATTGAACAGGGCCTTTCTGGAGACAAGACCTTCATCTGTCTTTTCCAGAATTTTGCTAAACAGAACACTAGTCAGAGGGATATTCACAAGTGCTGAAAGAAAAAGTATTCCGACCTCCTATAAAGTTAGTAAATACACTGGGTTTAGCAAAATTAACCATTGCAATTTCAAAGACTCCATAATATGCTAATATATATATCCAAGTGGGGAGGACAAAGTGTACAGCATTTTCCAAATAAAAGTCAAACTAGCCTTTTATTTCCTCTGTATATTACTATTAATACCTGGAAGAATTGGCAGAACATCACATTGAAAAATGCTGCCTTTACTGATAGGAGTGGCATTCTACAGTGAAAACACCCTATGCCTATGGTCTTGTGGAAAAGAAATGTTTCTGAAGGCATGATTCAAATTACTCCATTTCACTTTCATGGCCAGAGCTGGTTTACCACCATAATCCCAGAAGTAATCCAATCTCCCTCATGCTGCCACAGACATCATGCATATACTCATTCTACAAATACCTATTGAGGGCTTGCTAGTACCAGGAGCTGTTCTGAACAAGCACCCCTTACTTTTTTCCTTAATTGAAACAATGTATTCTTACCTGTTGTTCTTTCTGCTCACAGGACTGTGTGCTGAGGATAGGAAAAACTGAATCAGTCATTCAAGAAAGAGATTTTCCCCTCCCTTTGGGCCCTAAAGGGCTGAGCCAGCCCCGAGGTGTGGATGGAAGAGTATGTGAGTTCTGTTTGGTCCACTCTTCCCAGTACACTATTTTGGCATGTACACCTTCATTCAGTCCTCAGTAGGAGGGCTGTATGACTCAGAGCCAAGCAAGTTACAAGGGCTGATTAGAAGGAAAATTATGAAAACAGAAAATACTTACCATGTTAAGTATATTATATATGCTAAATCTGTTTTCACTCTACTTGAAAAAGACTAAGTATTTTCCTGTCTCTGGACCAGACCCAAGCAAGTTACACGGGCTGATTAGAAAAACAATGATGAAAACAGAAAATATTTACCATGTTAAGTACTTTATTCATGTTAAATATATTTTCACTCTACTTGGAGAAGGCTAGGTATTTTCCTGTCTCCAGATGAGAACTTAAGCAGGTCCCATAACAGTTTTTATAACTTCAGTAATAACATAAATTGTCTAATCCTCTCTAGGTACAAGAATATCCTTGTTTTAGTAATTAAAATGTTTGGTGCAGTGTAACAGTTAACGTTCCAAACTCACTTCAGAGTGAGCATTCCTTCCCTGCCCCAGTATGGCCTGCTTTGGACTGAAAGTTGGCAGTGAAAAAGCTGGGACTGGTCGGGCAGATTTCTTCCCTCTTGCTCTCCGTGAGTCTTACTTCAGAGTTGGAGTTGGGGTAAGGGTGGGAGGAGAAGTAAAGAACAGGAAAGTTCTACCCTTCCGGCAGAGATCTATCCTCTGGGACCACCCTGGGGTGATGTCTCCATGCTTATTGTTTCTCTGGTGGACTCCTCAAAGACACTGCTGCTGGGGCCCTTGGACTGTGAGGCTGGCAATGCCTCACCCCAACCAGAAACCACTGTTCTTTCTGCATGCCCTGTGCATCTATCTGATGGCCCATCCCCTTTATGGGTATCACATTGTCCTTTCAGATAGGGATTCTTAACACCCTTGGAGTTTATTTCCGGTCTGTGAGAAACACTTGTGCTTTTTTGCCGGTTAGCCATACAAGTGTACCTTACTTCCAGTGCAGCTATTTTCTCTTGGCCCTGTGCCCTCAGGCTTAAGCAGCCATAACCTCTCACAGTTTTTATGTGCTTCATTGCTAGGGGTCTCATGTCAACAACTCCCAATGACTCTCTTGAAGATCCCTTTCTCATTTAGTTGAGAAAATATATTACCCACCCTGCACTATGGTGATTATGCACAGTCCTCCAACAACTTTCTCTCAATAAGTTGTCTGTTAAAAGAATCCATTCATTCACCTGTCCATATTCTTTTATATGCTTGAGGTATGTATTGAGCTAAAGTTTGCAGTTGTTGACCATCCCCTTTGCAAGTACTGCATCAATGGTCTATCTAACACATAGCTACAAAATGTAGAGATATTCTGAATCTGTTATTTCATTCTGGGCCTTTGGGGATTCAGTGAAAATTGATGTAGAGATTTTCACTTTAACATCCTGGTACACAATCTGTCTCTGCTTTTAAATGATAGAGGTTCTTTGGTTAATCACTAGATTCTAGTCAGTAGAATATAAGCTTCATGAAGGCAAGGATTTCTGTCCTTTTTCTAAGATGCTATCTCCCCAGCTCCTTGAACAAATGTGATGTATAGAAGGAATTCAACAAAATTTTGTTAAATTCATGTAGTATTTTACATATAAGAAAATTTAAGCTTATAAAAGATAAACTTTTCAAAGATTATTCAGATAGTAAACTATAGAGCCAAGATTTGAATAGTGACAGAAAGTAACTAATAGTGACAGTAAGTAATAAATCCGATGTTTTATTTAAGCTTTTATTTTGTGCATATTTATGTGACCTGGTATTTGCATAGAGATTTTAAATTCATCTTATTTTCATAGAAATCTTCTGGAATTTGGTTGTCCTGTATTTCAGACAGTCATGCTAGCGCATCTACTGGACTACATAGCTATCTAACCTTGGGTGGCCACACTGTCATCTGGTGTTAGATATATGAATTGCAAGTTCATTGTCATCGTATTACAGGCTGTTAAGGAAATAATCATAATTTTCTAAACTTTACATTCATCAACTCATTTAATCCTCATAACAACCCTATAAAATAGGTTATCTGCCCATTTTATGGATTAATTTACAGAACCACAACGTGATTCCAGGCTATCCAGCTCCTAAACTTACTTTCAACTCTTATATTCTACTATTTCTCTAATGTAGGAGCATCCAAGATTTTTAGATTCAGGAATCCACTTCTGAGTTAGCCAAATACATTTTTATTAGATAACAGTGGTGTGCAAGAGATTTGACTAAAACATGAATCAAGTACAAATAGACAGAAAAGTTATTCATGGTTATTTTCCTTTGTTCTTAATTCTTAATAATGCTCTACTTATTGGACACAGATTCAGGGAAAGTAAACTTTAAAAGCACAGAATGAAATATTGAATTTTTATATTAGTTTTCTAGAGCTGCCAAAACAAAATACCAGACTGGGTGGCTTGAACACAGAAATTTATTTTATCAGAGTTCTGGAAGCTGCAGGTCCAACTTCAAGGTGTTAGTATGTTCGGTTTCTCCTCAGGCTTTTCTCTCTGCCTTGCAGATGGCCACCTTCCCACTGTACCCTTAGACGGCTATCACCCCTTGGTTTTTGTGTGGTCTATGTCCTAATCTCTTCTCGTAAGGACATCAGTCATATGGGTGAGGGTCTACCCATATGACCTTGTTTTACTTTATCTCTTTAAAGGCCCTATCTCTAAGTACAGTCTCATTTTGAGGTACTAGGAGTTAGGACTTCAACATGTGAATCTGTGGGGAACACAATTCAGCCCACAACAAATTTTATTCTAAGGGACTATCATCAACCAGATCACTCTATTTCAATAATGTCTAAGGACCTCTGCTTTCTTACTCTTTGCTATGGTTTCAATGCTTTTGTTCCCTCTAAAACTCATTTGTTGAAAACTTAGTTTCCAATGCAATAGTGTTGGAAGGTGAGACCTAATAGGAAGTGTTTAGGTCATGGGATCTCCACCCTCATGAATGAATTAATACCACTATAAAAAGGGCTTCTTCGAATAGGTTCTCTTTCTCTTGCTTTTCTGCCAAAAATGAAGTTCCTCCTTTCTGGAGGATGCAACATTCAATGCACTATATTGGAAGCAGAAGGACCAAGTCTTAACCCCCTGACACCTACATCTGAACTTCCCAACCTCCAGAACTGTGAGATAATAAATTTCTGTTCATAATAAATTACCTGTTATTGTGTTATAGTGGCACAAAACAGATTAAGATGCTCTTCTACAACCTGCTTATTTGATTTTATGGGGTTATAAGTAAGTTCATTAGCCATCTAGCTAATGCTGGAAGGAGGGTCGTATGGTTTGGCTCCGTGTCCCCACTCAAATCTCACCTTGAATTGTAATCCCCATAATCCCCACATGTCAAGGGCAGGACCAGGTGGAGGTAATTGGATCATGGGGGTGGTTTCCCCATGCTGTTCTTGTGATAGTGAGTTCTTACAAGATCTGATGGATTTATAAGTGTCTGGCATTTCCCCTGCGTGCACTCACTCCAGACTGCCACCCTGTGAAGAAGGTGCCTGCTTCTCCTTTACCTTCTGCCATGATTGTAAGTTTCCTGAGGCCTCCCCAGCAATGCAGAACTGTGAGTCAATTAAACCTCTTCCCTTTATAAATTACCTAGTCTCGGGTATTTCTTCATAGCAGTGTGAGAATGGACTAATACAGAGGTGAAACTGAAAACTATTATACTATTTACTCACATAATTTTCTTCTTCATTTCTTAGTATTTTACTGCTAATCCAAGTGAGAAAAATTATCAGGTATTTCACCAACTATAATGAAGCCTACTTTTTCATATTTATCATCACTAATTCAACAAGCAATATGCAAGAATTCACATGTGATACTGTTGTAAAATAATTAGCCAGCTGGAAGCATCTACTTTTTTATGTTTAATTTCCATTTCTTTTTGGTTTCAAATTTTTACTTGTGATTATTGGGGTACATGTACAGGTTTGTTACAAGGGTATATAGCATGATGCTGAGGTTTGGGATTTTACTGATCCCATCACCCAGATAGTGAACATAGTACCCAACAGAAAAATTTTCAGCCCTTACCCACCTCACTACCTCCCCTCTTTTGGAGTCACTAGTGTCTATTCTTCCCATGTTTAGGTCTGTATGTACTTGATGTTTAGCTCCCACTTATGAGAACATGCAAGTTTTGGTTTTCTGTTTCTGTTAATTTGCTTAGGATAATGGCCTCCAGCTGCATCTATGTTGCTGCGAAGAACATGATTTCATTCTTTTTGTGGCTGTGTAGTATTCCATGGTGTACATGTACTACATTTTCTTTAAGCTACTGTTGATGGGCACCGACATGGTGATTCCATGTTTTTGCTATTGTGAATAGTGTTGTGATAAACATATGAATGCAGGTGGGGTTTTTTTTTAGAACAATTTATTTCCTTTGGGTATTAATCCTGTTAATGGGATCGCTGGGTTTAATGGTAGTTCTATTTTTTGTTCTGTGAGAAAATTCCAAATTTCTCTCCTTGGAGGCTGAACTAATTTACATTCTAACCAACAGTACATAAGTGTTCCCTCTTCTCCACAGTCTTGCCAACATCTGTCATTTTTTGACTTTTTAATAATTGTCTTCTTTTGAGAAGTGTCTGTTCATGTACTTTGCTTCTTTTTAAATGGGGTTTGTTTTTCACTGGATTATTTAAGTTCCTTATAGATTCTAAATATTAGACCTATGTCAGATGCATCGTTTGCAAATCTTTTCTCCCATTCCATTTATATTTATATTTAAACAGAGCAAACGGGTCTTAAATATTCTCCCAATTCATATGTTGTCTGTTTGCTCTGTGTGTGTGTGTGTATAAGTTTTTAATACCTATATTTATAAGTATATATATTTATATATAAACAAAACAAACAGGTCTTACATTTAAATCTTTAATCCATCGTGAGTTAGTTTTTACACACAGTAAAATGTAAGGGTCCAGTTTCATTCTTCTGCATGTGGCTAGCCAGCTAGCCCAGCAAAATTTATTGAGTAGGGAGTCTTTTCCCTTATTGCTTATTTTTTTTCAACTTTGTCCAAGATCAGTTGGTTGTAGGTGTGTGGCTTTATTTCTGGAGTTTCTATTCTGTTCCACTGGTCTATGTGTCTATTTTTGTACCAGTACCATGCTGTTTTGGTTGATGTAGCCTTGTAGTATAGTTTGAAGTTGAGTAATGTGATGCCCCTGGCTTTATTGTTTTTGCCTAAGTTTGGTTTGCCTATTCAGGCTCTTTTTTGGTTCCATATAAATTTAAGAATACTTTTTTCTAATTCTGCAAAAAATGACATTGGTAATTTGATAGGAATAGTATTGAATCTATAGATTGCTTTGAGCAGTATGAACATTTTAATGATATCGATTCTTCCAATCCGTGAGCATGGAATGTTTTTCCATCTGTTTGTGTCATCTGTGATTTCTTTCAGCAGTGTTTTGTAGTTCTTCTTGTAAAGATCTTTCACCTCCTTGGTTAGATGTAATCGTGGGTATTTATTCTTTTGTGGCCATTGTAAATGAGGTTCTGGTCTTGATTTGGCTCTCAGCTTGAATGTTATTGGTGCATAGAAATGCTACTGATTTTGTATGTTAATTTTGTATCCTGAAACTTTACTGAAGTCGTATATCAGGTCTAGGGGCCTTTTGGCAGAGTCTTTAGGGTTTTCTAGGTATGGCATCATATTGTCAGTTAAGATCAATAATTTCACTTCCTCTTTTCCTATTTGGATGACTTTTTCTCTTGCCTGATTTCTTTGACTTGGACTTCCAGTAATATGTTTAATAGGAGTGGTGAGAGTGAACATCTTTGTGTTGTTTTAGTTCTTAGAGGAGATGCCTCCGGCTTTTGCCTGTGCAGTGTGATGTTGGCTGTGTGTTTGTCACAGATGGCTCTTGTTATTTTGAGGTATGTTCCTTCAATGCCTAGTATTTTAAGGGTTTTCATAATGAAGGGATGTTAAATTTTATTGAATGCTTTTTTGTATCTATTGAGGTGATCATATAGTTTTTGTTTTAATATTCTGTTTATGTGTTGACTCACACTTATTGATTTGTGTATATTGGACCAACCCTACATCCCAGGAATAAAGCCTACTTGATTGTGGTGAATTAACTTTTTGATATGCTGCTAGATTCAGTTTGCTCATGTTTTGTTAAGGATTTTTGCATCTAAGTTCATGAGACAAATTGGTATGTAGTTTTCGTTTTGCATTGTGTCCTTTGCCAGATTTTGGCATCAGGATGATACTGGTTTCATGGAATGAGTCAGAGAGAAATCTCTCCTCCCCAATTTTTCAGAATAGTTTTAGTAGGATTGGTACTAGCTCTTCTTTATACATATGGTAAAAATTGATTAGGAATCCATCTGGAGTTCTAGAACTTTTTGGTTGGTATATTTTTTATTACTGATTCAATTTTGGAACTCATTATTGATCTGTCTAGGGTTTCGATTTCATCCTGATTCAATCTTGGATATGTGTTTCTAAGAATTTATCCATTTCCTTTAGATTTTCTAGTTTGTGCACATAGATGTGTCCATAATAGCCTCTGAGGATCTTTTGTATTTCTGTAGGATCAGTTGTCATATCACCTTAGTTATTTCTGATTGTGCTTATTTGGATCTCTCTGTTTTTCTTTGTTAATCTAGCTACGAGTCTATCAACCTTATTTATCCTTTCAAAGGGCAAACTTTTCATTTTCTTGATCCTTTGTATGTTTCTTTGAAGGACTCAATTTCATTTAGTTCTGCTCTGATTTTAGTTATTTCTTCTACTGGCTTTGGGATTCGTTTCTACTTGATTTTCCAGTTCCTATAGGTACAATGTGAGATTGTTAATTTGAGATCTTTCTATCTTCTTGATACAGGTTTTTAGTGCTATACACTTTCCTCTTAACACTGCTTTTGCTATATCTCAGGTTTTCGTATGTTGTATGTCTATTTTCATTTGTTTCAAAAAATGTTTATGTATGCTTTATTTTTATATTTACCCAAAAGTCATTCAGGAGTAAGTTGTTTAGTTTCCATGTTTTGAGAGTTTCTCTTGGTGTTGATTTTCATTTTTACTATGCTGTAGTCTGAAATGCTTGGTATGATTTCAATCTTTTTTGAATTTACTGATACTTGCTTTGTGACAAAGCATGTGGTCAATCTTAGAGTATTTTCTATGTGCACATGAGAAAAAAGTATATTCTGTTGTTGGCGGGTGGAGTATTCTGTAGATGTCTTTTACGTTGTTAGTCAACTGTTGAATTTAAGTTCAGAATTTGTTAGTTTTCTGCCTTGATGATCTGTCCAACGTTGTCAGTGCGGTGTTGAAGTCCCCCACTATTATTATGTGGCCGTTTACATCTTTTCCTAGGTCTAGAAATAATAGTTATAGAAATCTGAGTGCTCCAGTCTTGGGTGTGTATAGGATAAATCTTCTTGTTGAATTGAACCCTTCTTCATTATGTAATGCCCTAGTCCTTTTTCTACTGTTGTTGGTTTAAAAAGTCTGTTTTATCTGATACATGATTAGTGACCCCTAATCTTTTTTTCCATCTGCATAACAGATCTTTTGCCGCCCCTTTACTTTGAGCCTAGGTGTGTTATAACATATACTATGGTGATATGTGTCTTTTGAAAACAGCAGAATGATGGGTCTGCTTTTTTTGTTTGTTTTTGTTTTGTTTTGTTTTTTAAAATAGAGACAGGGTCTTGCTATGTTGCCCTTGCTGATTTCAATCTCCTGAGCTCAGTCAATCCTCCTGCCTTGGCCTCCCAAAGTCCTGGGATTACAGGCATGAGCCACTGTGTCTGGCTGAGTCTTGTTTTTTTAATCCAATTTGCCACTCTATTTCTTTTCAGTGGAGCATTTAGGCTGTTTACATTCAAGGTTAATACTGATATGTGGGGATTTGTTCCTGTGATAGTGTTGTTAGCTAATTGCTTTGTAGTATCAATTGTGTAGCTGCTTTATAGGATCCATGGGCTATGTGCTTATGCATGCTTTTGTGGTAGTGTATTGTTCTTTTGTTTTCATGTTTAGTGCTCCCTTAAGCATCTCTTGTAGGGCTGGTCTGGTGGTGGTGAATTCCCTTAGCAATTGCTTGTCTGGAAAAGAGTTTATTTCTCCTTCACTTATGAAGCTTAGTTTGGTGGGATATGAAATTCTTGCCTGGCATTTATTTTCATTAAGAATGCTAAAAACGGGCCCCCAATCTCTTCAGCCTTGTAAGGTTTCTGCTGAGAAGTCCCCTGTTAGTCTGATGGGTTTACTATCATAGCCTGATATAGTCCTTTTCTCTAGCTGACTTTGAGACTTTTTCTTTTGCATTGACCTTGGATAGTCTGATGACTATGTACCTTGGAGACAGTCATTTTGTACAGTAGTTCATGGAGTTCTCTGCATTTCCTGTATCTGCATCTTGACCTGTCTAGCAAGACTGGGGACATTTTCATGAATTATATCCTCAACTGTGTTTTCTAGGTTGCTTACTTTCTCTTCTTCACTCACAGGAATCCCAACAAGTCATAGATTTTACCACTTTACATAATCCCATATTTCTTGAAGGCTTTGTTTTAAATTCTGTTTTCTTTATTTTTGTCTGAGTTGATTTGAAAGAGCAGTCTTTGAGCTCTGGAATTCTTCTGCTTGGTCTAGTCTGTTGTTAAGGCTTCAAACTGTATTTTGAAAAATCATGTAGTAAATTTTTCAATTACAGAAGTTCTGTTTGGTTATTTCTTAATACAGGTGTGTTATCTTCCAAATCCAGCATCATTTTTCTGTTTTCCTTGTGTTGAATTTCAACTTTCTCTTATATCTCTTTTAGTTTGTCATCAGTATTCTGAATTATTTATCTGTCATTTCAGACATTTAATGTTAGGATCCATTGCTAGGGAGCTAGTGTGATCTTTGAAGGTGATGAAACACTGGCTTTTTATACTTCTGGAGTTCTTATGCTGGTTCCTTTTCATCTGAGGGAGCTGACACTTCTTTTTCTGAATTGTCTGTAATTTAGATGGAGCTTTTTGATATTTTATTCCTTTTTTTGCCTTGAGGTTATGACTGTGGTGGATGTTGTGTATGATCTGTTAAAACTTCAGACAAATTAAATTTAGCAGCGTTTAACTGAGCAAGAAAAAACAAACAAACAAACAAACAAAAACCGATTCACAAATTCGGCAGCCTCCAGAAACACAGCAGATTCAGTGAGACTCCAGGGATACCTCATGGGCAGAACAAATTTATAGACAAGAAAAGGAAAGTGACATACAGAAATTGGACGTGAGTTACAGAAATAGCTGGACTGATTGGCGTTTGCCTTATTTGAACACAGTTTAAACACTTGGCAGTGTATGAGTGGTTGAAGTATGGCTGCTGGGATTGGCCAAGACTCAGCTATTGTTACAGGTGCATACTGCTAAGTTAGGTTGTCAATCTTGTCTACCTATTAAGTTAGATTACAGTTCATCCACAAGGAGTAAACTACAGAAGTATGGAGTCCTTCTCCGGCTATATTAACTTTGTTTTAACAGATCGATTAGCTTTGTTTCTGGATGCCGTTATGGGACCAGGGCTCTATAGAGTTCCTTGGTTGCAGATAGCTTCATATGGTCGGTTTCTCAGACTTGCTTGGTGTAGCAGTGTATTCTTATTTGGTGTAATTCAGGCTGCAGTCCAGTAGATGGTGCTTAAGAGTAAGAGATGAGCTGGCAGGAGGCTCTTACTCTGCTTATGCAAGCCTTCAGCGGGGTGGAGGCAAAAGAAAAGCCCAAGTGCCCTCCTCACCTCTTCCCCATGCCACTTGTCTTCAGCGGAGGTGGAGCCCCTGGAAAAGCCTGAGAGGCACTTCTTTCACCCTACACTCCCTGGGTCCCAGCAGGAAGAGGCGCTGCTATGTCCACGAAAGTACACTGGGGAGGCTGTCTGGAAGTGAGAGATGACCCGCATCTCCAAGTCTGTTCCCAGGCTTTGGTGCTGTGCCCTTTGGTGGCTGTCACAGCACTCATAGTTCCTTTGACCCCAAAGGGACTTTGGCGGCCTGCACTCCCTCTTCCCTTAGTGGCAGTTCACACGGAGGGTTAGATCTCCAGGTGAGTGGGGTCCACCTCCCTCCTACTCCTTGCAGCTGGTGAAGCACTCTCCCTCAACTGACCAAGGAAGCAGTCTGAGGCACCCATCAATGACCCATACAGACCTGCTTCAGGTCGCAAAGCTGCAAGTCATGCTACTCAGGAGAAACGCAGTAGGCTTCTGCAATTCTCTTCCCATTCCAGTCTTGGGATGGGAGAGAGCCTAGTTTCAGCACCTACTGCTAGGGCACTCTCCAAACTCACTGCCCATTTCCGGCTGTGGGGACGTTTCCCTCGCTCCAAAGCAAATGCTCCAATCTCTGGCCCAAGACTAAAATGGCTGCCGTGGCTACCACTGCCAGGTTACCAAACAATGACTGACTTTGTATGAGCCCAGATTCAAAAAAGTGTCCTCGGCAGGGGCGATGGCTCACGCCTGTAATCCCAGCACTTTGGGAGGCCAAGGCAGGTGGATCACTTAAGCTTAGGAGTTTGAGACCAGCCTGGCCAAAATGGTGAAACCCCATCTCTACTAAAAATGCAATAATTAGCTGGGCATGGTGGCGGACGCCTGTAATCCCAGCTACTGGGGAAGCTGAGGCGAGAGAATCGCTTGAACCCGGGAAGCGGAGGTTGCAGTGAGCTGAGATCGCGCCATTGCACTCCAGCTGGACAACAAGAGCAAAACTCCGTCTCAAACAAAACAAAACAAAACAAGTGTCTTCCTCTCAGTCCCAGGTCTGGAAAAATGCCTGCAGCTTTTCCCAGTGTCTTTCCCTCTCGGTATCTCAGCCTCTCCCCAAGCTAGCTCCCGGGTTTGGCAGAAAAAGGGTGCTCTCCCTTGGCCTGGGCTGCACAGATCACTAGCGGAAAGGCGAAACGCAGGGGGAGACTGGCTATTCCTCTCACATACTAGGGCTTCACACATTATCAGCAGAACGCCGACGTGGGGGCTGCTTGCCCACCTTCTCCACAGGGTCTGGGGTATCCTTTGCTATTCCAGTGAACTGCTGCTTCCCTTCCTCAATTAAAGCTCACAGAGTTGATCTTTATGCACTATTTTGCTAATTCCAAGAGGAGGAAGCACGCTGAAAGCCTCCAATCTGCCATCTGGGGCGCTCATGCTCCGCCAGCCATGTTGGGTACCTCCACCTCCTCCACGCAGGCCGCAGGCCAGTGTGGCTTCCTCCTGGCACGTAGGTCCCCCACCCCTGTGACTTGGACCCAACCAAGGGACAACTCCAGCTCAGGGACTGCAGGGCTGGGAGGGGGCTGCACGCAGTCTGTGCAGGAGCCTGAGGGCCAGAGGAGGCAAAAGAGGAAAGTGTGTCACAGACTGGGAGGGGCAGGGGAGAGACATTTGCCTTATTATGTTATAGTTATTTCTCCTAAAATTAGTATTTCTGTATTTGAAAGGTTTCAAATAGAACAACTCACCTTTACAACATCAGGAAACATGATTACTACATATCATTAATCTAATGTCAAAGCACATTTAAAAATATGAGTAGGGCAAACATTCTTAGATCAATTTTTAATGCTATACCAATTATTTTCATAATAGTTTATATCTTTAAAATTAAAATACCTTGCAATTTACATGGCCATTTCTCAGTTTCTTCTAATCTTCAAAACATAATCTGAAGTATTCTTGTTCTCATTTTACAGCTGAGGAAATTGAGGCTCAGAAGGGTGTTTGCAACGTGTCCAGGCACATATTTAATAAGTAGCAGAGCCCAGATTGGAACCATGTCTGATTCTACTGCAGAGTCAACCTATTTTAAAGGCTTTTCTAATGTTCATGCTAATATCACTTTCTAAATCAACTTTCTTTCCCAAGAGATACCTTCATGCAAAAAGGATTTCATGGTCAAATAAGTTGTTGGTGGAGGGAAATGTTGCCCATTAAATTTGCCATTAAAAGAATCACAGACATCATTTTTCAAGGCTGCGAGGATTCCTGCATTAATGAAGCCTTTCAACTTAGTTAAATCTAGGCTTATTCCTTGATTCCATCCATCACTCAACTTCTTTTTCCCCAGTAATTGCTACTAACACCAAGAGGACCTACATTAATAACTTTCTAAAAGAACAGCTTATTATCAACCATTCAAAAGGCCTGGGTGCTACCAACACTACCTGTGGGCAAGCAGTATTTCAGGTGTGAGTTTAGCAAAAATTAGAGCCAGAAAGTAGTCTTGAAATAACAGAAAATGTATGCCTTTGTTCTTTAGTTCTAAGTTAAAGGACATGGTATACTATAAATGCCATAAAAGTAAGAACCATTTCTAAACTTTTATCTGAGACATATAGTGCAAACCACTATCAAAAATATGTGTTAGATACACATTTATTTCTCAAGTCAGTTAAACCATAAACAATGGTTTATAAGAAAACTGAACAAGTTAAGTCTACTTTTCCTCTCACTAAGCAGCACAGCACTGGGGTATTCTGCTGTAGAAAGATCATTTGAGAAACCTGTTTTATGATTAAGGGACTTCTCAACATCATCACTCAATCACTTGGCCAATATCCCATATAGAGGCATATTTTCTTAAAGGGCCAGATGCAAACCAATGATATACTAGAGAGTATTTAAATATATTTGAAAATAAATTATCTTGCAAATGGAGAGAGGAATAATTATTTTCTATGGTAATTTTCTGACAAATCAATTCTCTTTCTGTTTTCTCCCCCTTTTCTATTCATTTATTCACCTATTTTTATTGATCCAAATTCTTTATTTCAGAACTATATAGTAAAGGAATATCAAGAGCTGAGCACAATGGGTAGAAATGGATAAGGGTCATTTACATCTTCTTTAGTGCAACAAAAGCACTAGGACATTTGGACAACCTCAAATATAATCCCTCATATAGATGCATATTAATTTGGCAGATTCTGCTCCCCTCCTCCCCACCAGAACGGAACAGAAAAAAATCCAAGAATCTCTATTACAGCACATTTCAGTCAAGTCTTTTAGATAAGTATTTCATATTGGTAGTAGATTGTATTCTTGGCTCCATGAATCTTCTTTGAGTAACTGCTTGTGATAAAAAGACAAAAACAATTTTGAACAATTCAGTTTGCCTCTAAACATTTAGTTCTTGCTTGCATGAGTGCCTAAATGTACATGTCCACCCGCCCAGCACCACAACTCCCCCACACACATTTGCCAAATTATTTCTCTTTCCAAAAACTGAATTCCTTTGGTAAGAAAATTTGAAAACCCAGAAGCCAGACAGAAAGTCTGAAAACAACTAAACTACTTGTAAACTACTAAATTATAGTGAACTTGGATTTAATCCTACAGTTTACACTCTACTCTCATCCCTAAACCTTGAAATTTCACCTTGCTGTAACTGACGTAACTTTGTACCTCAGAAAGAGACACCTAGCCTATTGTAAACTGCCACCCTTGAGTTGATTTCATAGTGGCAATTTTTACTGATGGTCAACTTGTATTGTTGGAGCAAATAAATGCTAACAGCAGCTAACGCTGAAATTTCATAAATGGCCTTTCACTTTCTTCCTTGAATTAGCCTAAGTGGTATCCTTTCACCTGTTCCACAGTATTGAAGAAATAATAGTATTTTACTTTTGTGATGTGCTTTGCAATTTGCCAAGCACTCTCTCATATATTATCTTATTGTTGCTTATCACACACACACACACACACACACACACATAAACACACACACACACACACCTGGAAAAGCATGAAAAGCAGATGCTATTCCCAGTTTTACCAATGAGGCAACTAAGGTTAAAGGAGGGTAAGCGGGCCGGGCGCAGTGGCTCACGCCTGTAATCCCAGCACTTTGGGAGGCTGAGGCGGGCGGATCACGAGGTCAGGAGATTGAAACCATCCTGCCATCCTGGCTAACATGGTGAAACCCCATCTCTACTAAAAAAATACAAAAAAAAAAAAAAAAAAATTAGCCGGGAGTGGTGGTGGTGCCTGTAGTCTCAGCTACTCAAGAGGCTGAGGCAGGAGAATGGCGTCAACCCGGGAGGAGGAGCTTGCAGTGAGCCGAGATCGCACCACTGCGCCACTGCACTCCAGCCTGGGCGACAGAGCGAGACTCTGTCTCAAAAAAAAAAAAAAAAAAAAAAAAAAGGAGGGTAAGCAATTTGCCCAGGGTTATGTACCAGTAGAGAAAAGGGATAAGACAGAGAAGACACCCAGATTCTCATTCAGTTCTCTTCCCATTACCACACTACAGTAAAAGGGTTAACTGGCTAGCCATATGCAGAAAACTGAAACTGGACCCCTTCCTTACACCTTATACAAAAATTAACTCATGATGGATTAAAGATTTAAATGTAAGACCTAAAACCATAAAAACCCTAGAAGAAAACTGAGGCAATACCATACAGGACATAGGGATGGGCAAAGACTTCATGACTAAAACACCAAAAGCAATTGCAACAAAAGCCAAAATTGACTAATGGGATCTAATTAAACTAAAGAGCTTCTGCACAGCAAAAGAAACTATCATCAGAGTGAACAGCCACCTACAGAATGGGAGAAAATTTTTGCAATCTATTCATCTGACAAAGGGCTATATCCAGAATCTACAAGGAACTTAAACAAATTTATAAGAAAAAAACAAACACCCCATCACAAAGTGGGCAAAGGATATGAACAGACACTTCTCAAAAGAGGACATTTATGCAGCCAACAGACACATGAAAAAATGCTCATCATCACTGGTCATTAGGGAAATGCAAATCAAAACCACAATGAGATACCATCCCATGCCAGTTAGAATGCCCATCATTAAAAAGTCAGGAGACAACAGATGCTGGAGAGGATATGGAGAAATAGGAATGCTTTTACACTGTTGGTGGGAGCGTAAATTAGTTCAACCATTGTGGAAGACAGTGTGGTGATCCCTCAAGGATCTAGAACTAGAAATACCATTTGACCCAGCAATCCCATTACTGGGTATACACCCAAAGGATTATAAATCATTCTACTAAAAAAAGATGTGTCTAAAAAGACACATGGACACATATGTTTATTGCAGCACTGTTCACAATAGCAGAGGCTTAGAGCCAACCTAAATGCCCATCAATGATAGACTGGATAAAGAAAATGTGGCACATATACACCATGGAATACTATGCAGCCATAAAAAAGGAGGAGTTCATGTCCTTTGCAGGGACATGGATAAAGCTGGAAACCATCATTCTCAGCAAACCAACACAAGAACAGAAAACCAAACCCCACATGTTCTCACTCATAAGTGGGAGTTGAACAATGGGAACACATGGACACAGGGAGGGGAACACCACACACCAGGTACTGTTGGGAGGTTGGGGGCTAGGGATAGCATTATGAGAAATACCTAATGTAGGTGATGGGTTGATGGGTGCAGCAAACCACCATGGCACATGTATACCTATGTAACAAACGTGCATGTTCTGCACATGTATCCTAGAATTTTTTTTTTTTTTTTTTTGAGACAGAGTCTTGCTCTGTCGCCCAGGCTGGAGTGCAGTGATGCGATCTCGATCTCGGCTCACTGCAAGCTCCGCCCCCCGGGTTCATGCCATTCTCCTGCCTCAGCCTCCCCAGTAGCTGGGACTACAGGCACCCGCCACCATGCCCACCTAATTTTTTGTATTTTTTAGTAGAGATGGGGCTTCACCGTGTTAGCCAGGATGGTCTTGATCTCCTGATCTTGTGATCTGCTCGCCTCGGCCTCCCAGGAACTTAAGCATAATTAAAAAAAAGAAAGAAAAGAAAGAGTTAAGATGTAAGCTGAATAAATAAAAAACAAAAATGAACTATATTTCTTGAATGAAAACTCTTGGTACCCAGTCAAGTTACTTGAATTTTTGTATACTAACTAAATACTGCTTCTAATTTGGAAAATACATCTTCAGTTATTTGTATCATGAACTACAAAAATCCCTAAGAACTATAGCCACATAGCAAGGTTTGAAAGTTAAACATAAAGTAATAAACCTGAGAGAGAAATGTACAGAGGTTGGGCAACTTGAATTCTTTTTCTAGTTTTGTCACTGACTTACCGTGTTTCCTCTCTGGGTGTTGACTCTCTTATCTGTCAAGTAAGAACAATAATACATACTTTGCTAACTTCCCAGGGCTCTTTGTAGAACTCAGCAGAACAATTTATGATGCATCTAAAAAGAATGTCTCCACACAAATAAAGGGCCAGCAGTTGATTTGCTTGACTGTTTTTAACATTAATTTATTTATTTTAGAGACCGAGTCTCACTCTGTCACCAAGGCTGGAGTGCAGGGCATGATCTTGGCTCACTGCAACGTGTGCCTCCCAGGTTCAAGCAATTCTCCTGTCTCAGCCTCCCAAGTGGCTGGGATTACAGGTGCCTGCCACCACGCCCAACTAAGTTTTGTATTTTTACTACAGACAGGGTTTCACCATGTTGGCCAGGCTGGTCTTGAACTCCTGACATCAAGTGATCCTCCCATCTCAGCCTCCCAAAATGCTGGGATTACAGGGGTGTGCTACTGCGTCTGGCCAGCATTTTTTAAATTGTGTGTTTTATTTCTGATAAAATGTATAAAGTTCTGAAAATGTAATTACATAAATTTATGTTCCTTCCTGATGTTCTAATGACTACCCTCATCTATTCTATGATTTTGCTTCTACTTTTGTTTCTCATAAAGTTGTCATGGAAGGTGAGATGTACACTCAACAAAATATTTATTGGCTCATTTTTAGTGTGATAAGAATGAATCAGGTCACTAGAACTTACCATGTCTTTAAAAAATAATAATAAATCAGGAATCAAAAGTTTGGCATGTTTCAATCCGAACAGATTTTGTTACAAATTAGTCTCTTCCAACTGAAAACAGAAACAAAACTAGGAATATATTCTGTGCAGTTTTGGCAATTAGCTTATTAGTAATACAAGTAGAACAATGGGTCAATGAAACTATCTTCTCATTCATACTAGTTCAATGTCATATCTAAAAGCTGGCAAGATTCCAGAAAGGTAAAATAACTTTATATATGGATTACAAAAGCCTGTTAGTGAGACAACTCATTTTTATTATAATACCAATTGTTAAGCTCTAGTTAGATGCAAAAAGCACTGTTCAACTTTCAAATGCTTAGCCTGGAGAGCCTGGGGTGTGTGCCATTTGAGAAAACTTAGAAGTAATTTGATACATAGCAATTTTCCAAACCTTGAGATTTTTCAAGGGTAAAAATGTTAAATATGGAATTATAAGTTTGTTAAGGAAGTTATAGAACAAGATATTGACATTATGGTGTCTACTTTCTTTTTTATTATTTTAAGTCATATTTACAGCTACTTTAAATTTTATTTCCTTTAATTTTACTTAATTTACTTTGCAGAATATTTTTGAGAATAAATATTGTCTCTTAACCTAGAATTTGAGTATTGAGACTCAGATAGACTTAAAAAAATAAATTGGTTATCATGTAGAAGGCAATGAACATAACTAGGAGTTGAATTGTACTATTTTCAAAGCCCACACTCTTTCTACTATTCCATACTGTATCCTTTTATAGCTTTTCACCCCATAATTCTACCTCTTGCGATTTACTGTGATGAAATAATGTATCAGAAGACAACAAACAGTGGGGTGCAGGGGAGGGGAGGGAAGGAAGGAATTTAAGTGCTTTACAATAAGGGACATTTAAACAAATTAGAGTACATCATTTAATGGACTATTATACATATTATAAAAAAATAAGATTTCCCATTAAATGAAGGTTGAACTTGTGCAGTTTATCTATACTTCCTTCCCAAACCACTATACACCAAGAAAAAAATAATATTAATAATAAGCTATAAAGAGAATGTGAATAAAAATAGTATCACATGAGGGATGTCAACAAGTTTTTGGAAAGCAGAAAGCTCACCACATTGTGATAATGAATTTAAAAAGCAGAGGCAACTGCAACCAAAAACACTGCAGACAGGGACACCAAAGAAAAGCAAAATGACTGCTCCAAGAAATGCCTAAAGGCTTGGGGCATATGGTAACTGGGAAGCAAGGATGGGATGGAACTTGAATGAAAGCTGTATAAGGGACATCAGTGGTTTCTAGGCTTACCCTTCCTCCTTCCTGGAAAAACACTGTGACCCTGTGGCCATGTGATTCAGAGGAAGGTATGGGCAGAGAATCTAAAAACACATGAAGTAAGAGAGGAAATTACGGGAAGCAGCTTAGAGAGCATTTGGCCCAAACTGGAGCAGAAGGGAGGTGCCTCTGTTAAATGTTTTTTAAATGGCCTCAAGGGCAGTTTGGGGACACAAAAAAGATTAGAGAGTAGTCTGTCTTTTAAAATGTTTAATTTACTAAAGTTACAAATTCAAACTCTGTGAGCATTTAAAGTTCAACTTAAAGATTACATTTTCTATTTGTAAATCCAGCAAATTTTAGTAGCTGGATCTTTTGACTGATGTTCAGTCCTATTTTCCTGATGAGTTCATGATACCCGTTTAAGCACTTTAAACTGCATTATAAATGCTTTAAATGTCAGAAAACCATTCCTAGGTGCTCACGGAATTCTTATAATGCTAAAATAAATTAAATTTTATATGAATTTTAAATCAAATTAAATCAATTACATGTTTTAAAATTAGAATCACAAGGCTGATCTGTTAGCTACAGTTGGCTAAATTTTTAAAAATATTACAATTAGGTGAGGTGTCATGGCTTATACCTGTAATCCCAGCACTTTGGGAGGCCAAGGTGGGCAGATCACTTGAGGTCAGGAGCTCAAGACTAGCCTGGCCAACATGATGAAATCCTGTCTCTACTAAAAATACAACCAAAAATATCAGCTGGGCGTAGTGGCGTGTGCCTGTAGTCCCAGCTACTTGGGAGGCTGAGGCAGGAGAACCACTTGAACCCAGGAGGTGGAGGTTGCAGTGAGCCAAGATCGTGCCGCTGCACTCCAGCCTGGGTGACAGAGCAAGATTCTGACACCAAAAAAAAAAAAAAAAAAAAAATAGTTACATAAAAATACAAAAATGTAGTAACTCTTTAATGCAAGAAATATTGTTACTTTAGTTTGAGTCCCTTAAATATTGCTCTATTTAATTCTCAAGCTTCCCATTGTTAGAAGATAAACAACTCTTTCCCACTAAGGAATAAATTATGCTACCCACCACCACCAACACCAAAATTTTGAAGCTACCACTTCATGCCATTATAGCAGCCACCTTTTCAGCTCAAAGTTTCTTTCCTTTTTTTTTAACTTACATTTTAGGCTCAGGGGTACAAATGCAAGTTTGTTATGCAGGTAAATTACATGTTATGGGGGTTTGGTGTAGAGATATTTCATCACCTAGGTAACAAGCATAGGTAGTTTTTCAATCCTCACTCTCCTTACTCCCTCCACCTTTACGTAGGCCCTAGTGTCTACTGTAATTCTTTGTGTCTGTGTGGACTCAATGTTCAGCTCCCACTTCCAAGTGAGAACATGTGGTGTTTGGTTTTCTGTTTCTGTGTTAGTTCGCTTAGGATAATGGCCTTCAGCTGCATCCATGTTGCTATTAATACAGAGCATATCATCTTAATCTTTTTTGGGCTCGGTAGTATTCCATGGTATATATGTACGATATTTTCTTTATCCAGTCTACCGTTGATGGACATTTAGGTTGGTTGCATGTCTTTGCTGTTGTGAATAGTGCTGCGATGAACATACACAGGCATGTGTCTTTATGATAGGATGATTTATATTCCTCTGGGTATATACCCACTAATGGGAATGCTGGGTAGAATGGTAGCTCTGTTTTAAGTTCTTTGAGAAATTGCCAAACTGCCTTCCACAATGGTTGAGCTAATTTACATTCCCACCAACAGGGTATAAGTGTTCCCTTTTCTCTGCAACCCTGCCAGCATGTTATTTTTTTACTCTTTAACAATAGCTATTCTGACTGGTGTGAGATGGTATCTTGTTTTGGTTTTAATTTGCATTTCTCTGATTAGTAATGTTTAACATTTTTTTATACGCTTATTGGCCACATATATGTCTTCTTTGCAAAGTGTTCATGTCCTTTGCCCACTTTTTAATGGGGTTATTTTTTGCTTATTTAAGCTCCTTATAGATTCTGGATATCACACCTTTGTCAGATGCATGGTTTGCAAATATTTTCTCCCACTCTGTAGGTTGTCTGTTTACTCTGTTGATAGTTTCTTTTCCTGTACAGAAGCTCTTTAGTTTAATTAGGTCCCATTTGTCAGTTTTTGTTTTTGTTGCAATTGCTTTGGCCTGAGCAGGGACTGGATTCATATTCTTACTGAGAGCATTGTTTATAGTTGCTATGTTAAGCATTCTATGACCCAAAAAAGGAGGTTGTTGTGTAGCATGAATGCCTTAGATTCAAAATATACATCATCTAATTCTTCTGCCTACTCATAGAAATCTTCAAGTTTGCCACGTCTACCTAATTGGCTATATGCCTTACTGGATTTTGAATATTTTTGGTCCTTTTTAAAATATAAACGTCTCCCTGCCTAACATTAGAAACTGAATTTTATGAATCCTTCATTCATTTCAAATTCTTTCAGTGGTTCTGTGTAGGACCACACAACTCTTAACAATAATAACATGACACTGATTGATTTCTGAGAATCTGCCATTGTTTTTTCCTAGTTTTTTGGGCCCAACTTCCATTAACAAGCAACAGGAGGAAATATTCAGGGAGACAAAAAAGATGCAAATGGTTATCTATAATGTTGAAAATAATACTGAGCTCTACTTTACACATTCATTGAAGAATCTAAAGAATCTGAAATATGTATACAATGAAAACCAAATAAACAATTAATTCCAAGCAGAAACAAATATGGTATAAGAAATGACCATAATATACTACTTGGCTCAGCAATAACAATATTTACATAGCCATTAATACTATAAGCATTGATTAATGACTTAATAATATTAAATTATTGGAGGAAAAAGAGGAAGAGTAGAGTTTAGCAGGTTAATTTCTTATTTACCAAAACAAGAAATCAGTAAATAATATCTAAAATTGGTAAATCAAAATATAGATGTATAACATTATTATATAGAAACATGGTGGCAAATATCTGAAGAAAAAGCTAGTACTCTTAAAAGAAGATCCTTTTAGAAAATGGGACTTGAGGTAGGTGTGGGTATAGGTCAAGGGAAAAAAAGAGGCAAGGAACCAAAGCACTTTGACATACTTTGGTAGGTCACTTAATTCTCAAGCTTCCCATTGTTAGAAGATAAACAACTCTTTCCCACTAAGGAATAGATTATGTTACCCACCACCACCACTACCAAAATTTTGAAGCTACCATTTCACGTCATTATAGTGGCCACTTTTTCACCTCAAAGTTTCTTTCCTTTTTTTTTAATGTTTACTTTAGTTTCAGGGGTACGAATGCAAGTTTGTTATATAGCTAAATTACATTTGACCTTCCAGATTATATGTATATATTACTCTAATAAAAATTTTAAAATTTTTAGAAAAATGCCAAAATTTTAAAGTGATATTTATGAACATTATAAATACTTTGTAACATGGGAAATATTGTCCAATGTAAAGAATTTAGGAAAGACAAATTTTTTTATGATACAATGATTGCAACTACATTAACATGCCTAAGGGTAATGGAAATACATAACTAAAAGGGTTAATGGAAAAATGAAAACAGTTTTACTTGAGATTACAGATGACTGAAAAAATTTTTCACTTTACAATAGTAGCTTAACATCACTTTATTTTACAAAGCTTTTATAACATACACAATAACATTTTAGAATACACACTTCCTTTGGGATTCTATTAGCATTTTATGAAAAATCTAAGAGAGTCTGTTAAATAGCATCCTTATTTCCAGCAGTTTATACTCCAATATTATGAAATTCTTTAAGTTCCCTAAATTAAAGCCTTCCATTAAAGGCCAGCCCAGGCACATTTATGAAGTCATCATTGAATGCCTAACTTTGCTTTTAAAAACCTCTTCCTACCCCACTATCTTATTCTGTTCCCTACATGCCAGAATAACATACCACCGTCTAGTTCCTCAGGCAACAATTCCCCTGGGATGCCAACTGTTTCCTGTAGTTTACAACTTGTTTTAAATTGTGAGAATGTCTTCAGTGTGGTTTCCTATTGTGGGGGTCATGTGTGTGCCCTGGATTGTGAGTGTCCTCATGGTATGTTTTGGCATTTTATTTCTTTTATGGACTTATGGGGCTTCTCAAGATAATGAGAGGGCATGAAATTTTATATTTGTGGTCCAGTCAAGACAGACCCTTTCCCGTTCCCTCCTTTGTGAATGGAGCCCAATTCTAGCAATCTGTCATGCATATAGTCTACAACCTAATCCCCTGTTGATCTCTTCCCCTAGCTATAATTCATGTTGACCAAAAAAACAAAAACAAAACCAAAACCAAAACCAAAGGTTGAGGTACTTTTCATATCCCTTGGACAGGAAGACTTTAAGCTGGATTTAGCCATTGATTCCTTTTACATTCAGATAACTAGTTTTAATTCTTGCTTTTCACCTGTAACATATATTTCCAAAATAAATATTTTATCTAGATTTCCAAGTTTTTGTAACAAAGCAGTTAATTACGTGGGTTATTTTGCCATGAACTTTATGAATGCTTTTGAGCACTTGGTTCCTCATTAGAAAGTAAATTCCCCGGAAACAGGACTTTCATATTTGTATCATCAGGGCTTAGTGTAGTAACTGGTTTATAACTGGCATTCAACACACATTTAGAGAAGGAATGCCTGTTTTCAGGTCACTGTGAGAAATGCATATGATTAACTATGGGGTTAATGGCAAGATTAATAAAGCTGGCCTTCAAAGGGCATTTGCATTTTAGAAGGGGCTACCTATGTGTTTACCTGGGAGTTCTCTGAGCTTTCTCAATGGTATTTTTAAGGTAGAATCTCCAAGGCTAACATTTCAAACACTAGATCTAGTCAGTAGGTGAGAGTTTTTGAGCAGATAAATTCCTCCCAAATTCCCACACCATACTTGGCAACCAACTTTTCTACGTATATGGTAGCTTCCTGGCTTCACCCAGTAACATGAGGTCATCTGATCCCTATGGTCACTCTAGTTTTCTAGGGACAATTTTTTTTGAGGGAGGAGTGGTCAAAATGAGTTATAATAAACTGTTAAGATAAAATGAGTATAAGGTCTAGTCTTTCTCATAGGGTAAGTAATGTTTTTATTTGTGGTTGTAGCATTGGTCAGAATGGAGGGCAGAAAGCAATAAGGAATGAAATATTTTTAGAATCACAACATTATGGAGTGTAAAAGATAGGTCAGAACCCAGATCTCACTTTATAGATTAGTTTTACAGATGTCAGTTTAAACAACCACTCAGACAAGCGTAATAATGCATATGATATGCAGTGGGAACATGAAACACATCCTATACACTCAGATTTCCCCTCACTGCCGTCTGCCTTTACAGTCTAGAAGACTACAGCACCTTTAAATATGTATACTAGTTGTATGTAATTTTTTTCTTGCAGCAGAAATATTTCCATAACTGTATTTCATTTTATTTAGGCTAATACAAAAAAATAGTTTGCATTCACAATATCAAACAAAATCCAGAACTAAACGTATTCTGGATAATAAGAAAAAGCTATTATGCAAATAAATTGTCTCATGCTGATAATTCTCAAAATTATTATAAGTATTATAATATTAACTGTATTAACCAAGTAAATTCCTCAAAAGAGCATCTGGGGAACAACAGAGCATGATAATGGGAATCAGTACTAACTTTTAAGGTTATGTTATTTACCTGAATAATTGTTCAAAAAACACTTGTTGACTATGAAAGAAAAGGGAGCTAGGAATAGTAGAGGGAATGGTAAAGATTCTAGAGTCTCCCAGATATGTAGTGGTAGAGCTGAGATTAATACCCAGGTCTCCTTTCTCCCAGCTCCTTATTCTATCCATTAGAGCAGACCACTTTGCTCTTTTCTGAAGAGGCTTCTCAAAAAGTGTAGAGAAAAATCATCATAACCTCATGGTTAAATATAAATATTTTCAGAAGCACAAGGTTCATTGTCAAAAATGGAATTAAAGCATCTATTCAATGCTCTATCCTCTTGCTCAGCCTGTGGAAAGCATATGGTAAGATTTTCAGCCACATGATTCCAAACTAGACATTTATCACTTCTTACTGGAGTTCTGAAATTACTCCATGCTTTCCTTGAATTGCGAATCGATCAGTTTTCACCTTGAAAAGTAATTGCATTTCCCACTGGTGAAGTCAACTTCATTTGCTTCCAATATGAGTGTGGCTCATTGATTCTCTCTTTGTGGCTTTTACATCTATTTCACTGAGGAGGCAGGTATGGCAGTGGGACTTTCAAAAAGGCTTCTGGATGACCAGTGAAGAATCAGTTATATAAAACTGTGGTAGTTAATAACACTTGGGACTCCCAGGTCTCATTTTATTGTCATGACTTTTGAGTACAGGCATTATAGGACAAATCAGCATTTCTATGTGGCATGAAAAAAAAGTCTTAATGATCTGACTTCCAATTTATTCCCCACACATCAGCGATGCTGCTTTTTGATAACAGTAGAGCCTGTGTTCTTTTGTTCTGTCTCACCCCTCCTCTGCTTTCTTTTCTCCTAATTTTTCCTTCATCCATCCATCCATCCATCCATCCATCCATCCATCCATCCATCCACCTACCCACCTTTATCATCAAGCTTTCTATTCAGCATTGCCTAACTTAAGACAAATCTATGGCTTTTAAAAGCAGCAAAATACTTTCCAAAGGCATATTCATTTTTTCTTTTTAAAAAAAAAAATCCTTCCATATATCAAGTACTCCTGAAGCAATAAATGTAGAATGACAAAAGAGACTGCTTTCCTTGTCAAGTTACATCTTTCTAACTGCTTTAAAATGGGTATCTAAACTATACATCCACTATCCTACCTGGGTCACACAATGGTACCACTCATACCACACACAATGTAAGACAGGTGGGTGGAAGGGTATCCTTGGTTTTATTTAAATACTTTTTTTTTTTTTAAACACTGCTTTGGGAAGAACTGAATTCTCTTAAAGAATTTTAAAAGGAGAAGATGCTAGAATAACCTATATTTTTTTGGTTGTTGGGGGGTGTCTGTTAGATTGTTACTAGGCAGGCTGTTCCTGAGCATTAGCAGCTATCTCGTACATCTTTGACTATAAAAATGCTGAAGAGGCCTGGTTGACATCTGGACTATATACAACTCTATTACAACAAAAGAAAACAAATAGTCCTTCAAATTTGGTCCTCACTTTATAGTTTACCAAATATTATTTCATGTGATTCTGACAACACTACTGTTAGCAGGACAGATATTAACTTCATTTTTAAAATATAATTGAGATGGGCAGTCTAAAGAGAGGCAGCCTTCTTTTGTCCTGCTTCCTCCTCCTCTTCCTTCTTGTCAAAGAATATTAACCACAAAAGAAATGATATCCAGTTTGAAAATGAAGGAGAAATCAGGTCTTAATTTTAAAAATTATCATCAAATATGAAGAGAAACATAAACTATCTTCAACAAAACTAGAAGACACTTTAACCTCAACCCCCAAATAGGAGATAGAGCTACCAGGTGCAGTAAAGGTCAGATAGCTCCACATCACAGCCAAAGTCATTAGACCAAAATACTCCAAAATAGATGACATAATCTGAGATAGGGAAAAAAAAAAAAACAACAGCTAGTTCCCTCTCTAAAACAATGGAAATGGGATGAGTGTCAGTAGTAGGGGATTTCCTGGATATTGTCTGGTATGGTGGCAGGAGGGGCAAAGCCAAAGAAGAAAATACATGCATGTTACATTGACAAGCAGTAGTCTGTAGATGTGGCAGGCAGAAGGAAAGAGACTCCAAAGGTGGTAACCCTGTAGTTGCCAATCTTTGTTGACTGGAGAGAGTAAAAGGCTACAACAGCTCTCTCAGACCCACAATCCTGCCATAAGGAGATTCACTGTCACCTTGGTAGGATTGTGTGAGCTTAAAATGCCAACCTACGGCCGGGCATGATGGCTTATGCCTGTAATCCCAGCACTTTGGGAGGCTGAGGCAGGCAGATCATGAGGTCAGGAGTTTGAGACCAGCCTGGCCAACATGGTGAAACCCAGTCTCTACTAAAAATGCAAAAATTAACCAGGCGTGGTGGTGGGCGCCTGTAATCCCAGCTACTCTGAAGGCTGAGGGAGGAGAATCGTTTGAAACCGGAAGACGGAGATTGCAGTGAGCTGAGATCATGCCACTGCACTCCAGCCTAGGCAACAAGAGTAAAACTCCATCTCAAAAAAAAAAAAGAAAGAAAAAGAAAAGCCAACCTACCTACCATATGAAATTGCATTTAAGAAAACAACAAAAACAAAACAAAACAAAAACAAACAAACAAAAAAGAAATTGTATCAAATAGATGAGCCAGAAAGAAATTTATCTCATATAAAGGTAAGTAATACTTGAGAATAAACCTGCACAGTGTTCATGCACAAACACTTCAAGAAAAGCAGAAATGGAACAAGCAGAAACAATTAGCAGATAAAAACCACTCAATAGGAAAGAATGAATCAACTGAGCACATGAAAAATGTGACCAAATATACTGTCATAACTCAAAGAACTTAAGGAAATAGAGTTCATAAAGAAATATAGTTGATCAGAAACATCATAGCAAAACAACCAAAGGAAATGCAACATAAGCTAACAAAGTTTAGAAAAGAAATGAAAAGGAAAAAATAATCAACCAAAACTGTGCAGTAGAGGAAAAAATACACTAATTGGATATTGTTCACAGCAAGGAGTCAACAGATAGGATCTAAATATATATATGTATACTTTAAAATTAAATATAATTCAAAATTATAGTGAAAGAAAAAACCACTAGCAGAACAAGCAAACTATAGCAAATGTGAATAACATAATGCAAGTGTAGTATACAGCGTACACTGCTGATTATGTATCCATTATCCATGCCCTCACTATATCCAAAATGATGACTTTGGTCATATATCCTTCTTTTCCACAGAATCATGTGCTTTAGGGCAGTGGTTCTTAACTAGGGTAAATTCTTCCCTCACAAAGGACATTTACTAATGTCTGGAGACATTTTTGACTGCCGCAGTTTGGAGGGGATGCTGCTGGCATTTAGGGTGAGGAGATATGTTCCAGGCCAAAGTCTGATGTATGATCTTTCAGGCCTGACCATAAGCAATTACAAAGGCTTTGCCTGACAGGCTTCGTAGGGGAAAGGTGCCCTTCCCACATGAGATTTAAACATAGCCAGTCTCTGGAGGGAGTTGTACCTGGTGCTCAGGACCCCCTGGGCTGGCCATGTCTATAAACCTAGCTGCATTCCTAGACCAGGTACCTCCACGTTGAGTCTTCCTTATCAGGGGGCCTTGGTTGAGACACTTTTCAGGTGCCTCTACAGAGACCTCTCTATCAGTGGGCCTTGACTGAGACACTCATCTCCACTCTGACTCAGTTCTTTCTACTCCTAGCCCTTCCCTGCTCCCTGTCCGCAGTCCTTGAGGTCCATAAGATGGCAGGAACCTTTTGTTCATTGCTCCTTAGCAGTGAAACAATTTCCTCTGCCTGCACTGCATGTCATCTGATTGACCCATGTCCAGTGCTAGTCCATGGTAGGGGAAAAATGGAACAACAAGGAGCTGGCACTACTTTCCTTTTTGGTCTCTTGCTTATAATTTTATCATATTAAGTGAATAAAGATGTGATTGTTATTTTCATTTCAGCTCATTACCTTAACTGACTCTCAACACTTCACAGCTAGGCACAGAGATCCTACTAGACATCCTGCTACGCATGGAACAGCTTCCTATGATGTAGAATTATATGGTCCAAAATGTCAACAGCGCTGATGGTTTTTGGGAAAACTGACTCCATCATCTGCTCTAGGGTCAGTAAGGTCATGGGAATCTCCTGGAGAATGCTATTTATCTAGGGGTGAGTAGATGATCAAATAAGTTGGCTCAATCACACAGAAGTAGATGGCTTAATATTAATATTCCAGGACTGGGAGAGAACTTCCCTCAATTTTTATTGTGTTGGACATGAACCAAAAAATATGTAGTCCTCACTGAAACTGACAGCAATCTTGTTAACACAAGAGAAAACAACTTTGGGATAAAGTTTATACTATGCCAGAGGTGACAAGGGAGGTCACTTGGGCTTTTGATGACAATATGGCTAATGCAACTGTGGCTGAAGCCAACCCCAACTTTGGACCTTCAGAAATGTGTAATAATAAATTTTCTTATGATTTAAACCAGTTTCAATTGGAATTTTCCTACTTGCAGTGGAAAGTATTGTTACAGAAAGACAAAAGAATTTTAAAGCAATAAAGCAAGCAAGCATAATCTAAAAGCAAAGATATATTACATAAAACAGACTAATCCATTAAGTAAAAGGGATCTTAAAATGGAATCACAAAGCAAAACCCACTATATACTATATTAAATAACCCAAAACAAAGTGACACAAATACCAAAAAGTAAAAAGATGATTATCAGGCAAATGCAAGCCAAAATAAAGCATAGGTCATAATCGTAATGTCTGACAATTTATAAAACAAAAAGTATCCAATGGACAAAAAGGACATTTTAATAATGAAAAGGCAAAACCTATAATGAAAATCTAGCATTCATGAGTTCATATGCACCAGAAAACATAGCCACATACTATATAAAAAGTAAAGTAAAAACCATTGATAATAAAGGGAGAAATTGACAGTGATCCCTAAGCGAAAATATATGTTTTTCTCACAATCCATGACAAGCACATGAACCAAAAGAAAAGCAGTTTATAAAAATCTCAATGAGATATCATTTCACAAATGAGATACCATCTCATGCCAGTTAGAATGGCCATCATTGAAAAGTCAGGAAACAACAGGTGCTGGAGAGGATGTGGAGAAATAGGAATACTTTTACACTGTTGGTGGGAAGTGTAAATTAGTTCAACCATTGTGGAAGACAGTGTGGCGATTCCTCAAGGATCTGGAACTAGAAATACCATTTGACCCAGTCATCCCATTACTGGGTATATACCCAAAGGATTATAAATCATGCTACTATAAAGACACACGCACACGTATGTTTATTGTGGCACTATTCACAATAGCAAAGACTTGGGACCAACCCAAATGTCCATCAATGATAGACTGGATTAAGAAAATGTGGCACATATACACCATGGAATACTATGCAGCCAAAAAAAGGGTGAGTTCATGTCCTTTGCAAGGACATGGATGAAGCTGGAAACCATCATTCTCAGCAAACTATCACAAGGACAGAAAACCAAACAACGCATGTTCTCACTCACAGGAGGGAAGTGACCAATGAGAACAGTACTTGGACACAGGGCGGGGAACATCACACCTGGGGCCTGTCGGTGGGAGGCCTCGGGGAGGATAGCATTAGGAGAAATACCTAATGTAAATGATGAGTTGATGGGTGCAGCAAACCAACATGGCACATGTATACCTATGTAACAAACCTGCACGTTGTGCACATGTACCCTAGAACTTAAAGTATTAAAAAAAAACTCAGTAATATATTTAGTTAAGGAGCTATAATTCACATAAATTATATAGTACACAATACTAAATGGATTTTTTAATATGCTCTGTTCTCTGAAAATAGAAATTAGATCTTCCACAAAAATTGACCTATATAAACAACATTTTACACAGTAATATTTTGGTACCTATGATTATGTACAGAGGGAAACCTGTTTCTACTTGGACTCCAATCACAAGTGACTGCTTCTGAAGGAATGTAAAAATTATTCCCATGAGCTGGGTGTGGTAGCATGCACCTATAGTACCAGCTACTTAGGAGGCTGAAGCAGAAGGATTTCTTGAGCCCAGCAGTTCAAGGCTGTAGTGAATTAAGACTGTGCCACTGCATTCCAGCCTGGGTGACAGAATGAGACCTTGTCTAAAAAAGAAAAATGTTCCCACTGGCAAGAATTCTGTTGTTTTGATATCTCCCAACACACGAAAAGAGAATTAGACAGGGGATAAAACTGCTGGGCCACTCTAACAGAAGAGATCCCAACCCCAACTAAGTAAGAATATAGGCAGTCTACACTGTCCAGATAGTAAGGCAAGGATAAAATGATGTACAGTTAATAAACACTGTACACTATGTGTAAAGCAAACTCTTATAAACACACAAAGACTGAGAAATTTCTACCAAAGTATGAATACAAAACAAAAATGTGAAATCTTGGTTCAAACTGGCATGACACTAGTTAACAGAGGACATTTAGGTCAGACAGAGACAACAGAAACCAAAAAGAAATCCGGGTGAAAACAGAAACTTTTTCCTTGGCTAGTGAGTTTTAATTGGATATTTCTTGAAGAACTTTAACTTTTCTCTCATAATTGCCATCTATTGCCTTTGTGCTCTATGTTTATACTAAGCACACTGTCACATGTTTTTGTTACTTTACTGTATTCCCTTCAGCCTCTATATCTTGTCTATCATTGACATAACGTGTTCAGCACACTTTTCTTCTTCACCCAAAATTGCCGTAACACGCCCCCCAAATTTGCTAGTATTTGAGAATGGACTATGTAACTCATTTAAACCAGGGCAGCAGCATCTGCCAGCACTAGACTTTAAGGGCTAAGTTAGGTGTGAGCTTATTATATGGCTTTTAAGGGTGAAGGAACTGAATAATATATTATGAAGATTAATATCTCAGGGTGACTAGACACTTCTTCATGCTGGGCTAGTTCACCTCTTTGGGATGGAGGACTGAGCTATAAGAGGAAATATCTTCTAGTATTTAAAACCAAAAATCCCACATCTTCTCAGGACAGAATCAAGTGAGAAACAGATGCTTCAGTCAAACTGCCACTAAACAGTGATAACTATAACATTTTGCCCTGATATAGTAGGCTTTTTGTTTGGGAAAATGATTCTGAGATTTTTACAAATAGACTATCTAGTCCACGGAGCAATACTACTGAGTTTGGTGACTACAGGAAAGTAATAGTTCTTGTATAACAATGGAAAAAGTGAGTTGTACTGTACTTTCTGGTTTGGAAAGTAATATATTGCTATGTATATATCCAACAATAAATTTTATTTAATATGTAAGTACAAGTTAATAAAAAAATTCCTGGTTTTTTCTACTTTGAAAACTAAAAAGTAAGAGATAAGAAAATTTAAAAAATTTACCATTTAAGTCTCTTTGATTCTGGAAATATTTTAATTAGGTTCCACTTAAAAAAAAAAAGTAGTTTCCTTATTACCTCCACAGTGAGTACATTAACTACATTTTCACAAACAGAAAACTTACCTACATTCAACTGTTTACAAGACGTCTCCATATAACACATGTGAAATATATGAACTTCTTTAATTGTATATATTTATGACTCTTACATCTGGTACCTTTTAAAACAGCTACCATATAGTATGCTTCTTTCCTATAAGTTATTTAATATATGACTATTTAAGGTGAGAAGAGTCTCTTTTGAAGAATTATAATAGATATATTCATACCATGGGAAATCAATAGTTTTTCTAAACCTAAGTTTCAAGCTAAAGCTTTAGCAATTTAAGTTATTTAACTACCAATGCATGAAATTCTTATCAGATTGTCCCATTTGGATTACAGTTTAAGTCATTTCAAGTGGTTCACAATTATTTGTGCATTGGTGAGGGGGAAAAGCACCAAGGATAATAAATTGATTTTTCACATCACAGATGAAATCACAGCACAATGATTTCAATATCCCTTCAAAAATCTAATCATTTATAAAGAGCATTTATTTCAAATGCTCAATCTTCTAAGCTTTCTTGGTGTGATCAACTGATACACTAGGGATAAGAATGGAAATGGTTAAAAACAGATGCTATACATAATAACTAACTTAACAGAATTCAGATTTCTCCTAACATTGTTGATTTCCATTTTTGAACTGACTTCTTTAGATCTAAAAAGAACTCTGAAAATAAGTGTAACATTTATACACTTGTCAACTATACTTAAAAAGAAACTCTAAAGGTGCCTTTCTTGTCAACATACGAAACAAAAGTTTTCCTGATGAACAAGGCACCTTGTATGGTAAGGAAATATATAAAGAAAATATTTTCTACAAATTAATATATAAATCTATATGCACAAAGGTATAGTTCTCCCAGCTGCATATGTAATATTTTAAATAACACATAATAAAAAAATTCAAAACACAGATTGAAAAAATAACCCATGTGGCTAATACTCCAGTTGTTAAATATTGCAGCATATATGTCACTGTAACAATTGGGAAAGATATTCTAATCTAAACAGTTAATGAAATCTCTTTGGAAAGACACTTTAAAAGTCCCCAATATGTAACCCTGGCTGTCAAATTTCAATCTAGAAGTTTTAACAGTTAAGATACAATCCCATGAAAATAAAAGTGTGCACAAAGGCCATCTCATCAGACTCTGCAGTACATAGCATTACTGGTGTGACTTTGGTACAAGCCTGCTGGGCTTTTATGTTCCTTTTCATTACTATGTGCACATGGTAAACATCATATTAACAATAATCGATTTTTATCACTATAAGTTTTGCTGCTCACAGAATGCTAACAAACATCGTTTTAAACATTTCCAGATCATGACAAAAGTTCCTTACCTGAATATAAACAAAGAAACCCTTAGATTTAAAAACATTTTTAAGTGAACACATAAATGCATAAGGAGAAACGTAAGAACATACTATTTTTATAAGCATAAAAAGTCCCAGCTTCTGCTAAGATTTCATTTCTTTTTCCCAGTGTTTTTTTTGTGTTCATGCGTTTCTGTTTTGCTAGCTATATTCTTTTTCCGAGATGAGGTATTAGGAACAACTGCACTAGAAGGTCCACTTGTAGCTACACAAAACAAAAACAAAAACAAAAAACTATTGCTTAAATTTACACAAACAATCCAAGTTCAAATAATACTGCTGATTGACAGAACAATTCTTGTTATAA
The DNA here is from genome assembly GCF_006542625.1 of Nomascus leucogenys. Classification (NCBI taxonomy): domain Eukaryota; kingdom Metazoa; phylum Chordata; class Mammalia; order Primates; family Hylobatidae; genus Nomascus; species Nomascus leucogenys. The sequence goes on along the minus strand of NC_044382.1, from coordinate 111,302,961 downwards.
TTGTGATGTAAATGAAATGTAAAAATTTAATATAGCATTTTTAACCTTTTACTTTTCAGAATTCAACACAAATATAGAAAGGTAATGACAATGGTCTGTGTTCACAAAATTAATTTCTCATTTTACTCTACATTCTTCCTAGGAAATGAATATATTTTCATAATTTTTAACTACCATCCATTGTGCTAATGATTTTTAAATTTATACTTCTGGCCTGGGCCTTTTCCTTTAGCTCAAGATATGTATATACAACTGCCAATTGAAACTTTCTTTAAAGATATCTGACAAGAAAGACAAACTTAATGTGCATAAACTGAACTCATCGTTTTCCCTACAAGCATCTATTTCCTCTTGTATCTTCTATCGTATCCCTCTCTAAAAAGCTAAAAGGTAAGAAAACTAGACGCACTCTTGACTTAGGAATCATCCTTCCATGTCTAAACCAACATGAAGTCTTAATGAATTATCAAAAAACTATTCTAGGCCAGGCAGGGTGATTCATGCCTATAATCCCAACACTTTGGAGGGCCAACGTGGGAGGATCGCTTGAGCCCAGAAGTTCAAGACCAGCCCTGGCAACATAGTGAGACCCCCTTCTCTACAAAAAACTTAAAAAATTAGCTGGATGTGGTGGCACACACTTATAGTCTCAGCTAATCAGGAGGCCAAGGTAGGAAGATTGCTTGAGCCTGGTAGGTTGAGGCTGCAGTGAGCCATGATTGCACCACTGCAGTCCAGCTTAGGTAAGAGAACAAGACCTTGTCTCAAAAGAATAAATAAATAAATAAATACAATAAAAAACCATTCTAGGTGGCATTACATTATTACATTTCTACTATGGATGAATAGATGTATGGGTAAGCTCCTATTAGACCAATCTTCCCACAGATAACAAATATACACTCTGTACTAAATATGAGGAAGAACTACCTGAAGACACTAAATAGTGAACAAGAGCAGGCCGTTACTAGACAAGAATCAGCACTTGGAAAAAGGGAGCAATATGGAATAAGATTCCTAGTCTTTTTAGTCTGAGGACAGGCCCGAACATGCACCATGTAAAATGGCTACAAGTCCAACATAAGAAGCAGAAGACAAGTATTGCAGCAACTACAGCTGCTAGAAAGTAAGGTGGAAAATCTCAAAAAGGATGAGCCCACAATTCTATTTGTAAATGATGGTCAAATGTATGGCATGAGCAGAGTAAAGTCCAAGGAGCCCAGCTAAAGCGAAAAATGAACTGAAATTTTTGCCAGCTACTTCACGGAACACCATATTTTACAATCTGAGCTCAGCCAAGGCTAACTCTTTGTTTAAAAACAAAACAATATTTTTTGGAGGAACATAACAGAAATAACAAAATCCAGAGTTTCTATAACATACCATTCACAATGTCTACAATATAATCCAAAATTAATATACTAAGAAACAGAAAAACATCTTTCTTGCTGAGAATGCATAAATTGATACAGATCACTTTGGAGATGAGTCAGGTTAACAGACAAAAATTTTAAAGCAGCAATTCTAACTATGCTCTAGGACAAAGAAACGTAAGTTTATAATGAATAAAAGGGGAAAAATCCCTGCAAAAAAACTATTTAAAAGAATCAAACAGAACATCTAAAAGAATAAATATCTGAAATAAAAGGTCTGAAATAAAAACTAGATGGGTTTAACAACAGAATGAAAAGTAGAAGTAAAAGTAAACATCAACCAAATCAACATCAACCAATCAACATCTTTTTTGGAGTATTATCAAAAAAGAAAAAAAAAGACATAAATATGCCATAATAAACCTGCTGAAAATCAAAGATAAAGAGAAAACATTGAAAGCAAGCACAGAAAAACAACCAATTGCATTTATGCAAACAGTAATTCAAATTAACTAAGTCTTCTTATCAGAAACAATGGGAACCAGAAGACAGTGGAATATCATTAAAGTGCTGAAATAAAAAATTTTCTACCCAGAATTCTCTATTCGGCAAAAACTACACTGCAAGAATGAAGGCAAAATAAAGCCATTTTTCAGACACAATAAAATGAATAGAATTTGTTGCCAACAGACCTGCAGATTAAGAAATGCTAAAAAGCTTCAGGCTGAAGGCAAATGAAACCAGATGGAAACACAGACTTCAAGGAAGGAATAAAGAGCAAAAAATATGGCAAATATATGGATAAATATAGAATCTTTTTCTCCTCTAAGTTTCTTTAAAATACATATGACTGTTTAAAGCAAATATCACAACATTGTATTGTAGGGTTTATAATATATGTGGAAGTAACACATAAGGATAACTATGTGTAAAGAATGGGAAGAAGGTAAGGTAAATGAATCTATACAGTGGCAAGATTTCTACATTTTACTTTCAGTGGTACAAAATTAACCCTAAGTAGATGGTGAAAAATTAGGAATATATATTTAGAGCAACCAAAAAAAATGCAAAAAGATATAGCAAAAGTCCATAGAAAAAGTTAAATAAAATTCTTAAAAATATTGAATTAGTACCAAATAAGGTAGAGTAGGAAAGAATAAAGGTATAATAATCAAAAGGAATAAACAGAAAACATAAGAAAGTAGTAGACTAACCTCAACATATCAACAATTACATTAAATGTTAATGAACCGTAAACTGCAACCATAAGGCAGATATTGTTAGAATGCCTTGCATAAAGAAAGTGTGATGAGCTACATCACATCAGATAAAATAAAACAAAGCATTACTGGAAATTAAAGAGAAAAAAAGTCACGATAATAAATGAGTCAATATATTAGGAATATCCAATAATCAAATATGCATTTAATTATATAACAGAGCTCCAAAACACAAAAAGCAAAATCTACCAAATTAAAGGGAGAAACAGACAATTCTGCAGTTGTGAGTGTAATCGCTCTCTGTACAATTGATAGAACAATCAATCCCTTCCTTGACCACCCCTCTGCCAAAGAAAAACCAAATAGTAAAGACAGACTATCTGAACATTATCAACCTTGACCTCATGTGTAATGATAAAATAGTGTCCATTAGGATCAATGAACTATAAGATAAACATTTGGGTTTTTTTTTTTAGTACACAAATTATATTCAAAACATTCCAGATGTTAAGCCATAAAATAAGTCCAACATTTAAAAGACTGAAACCACACAGTGTATGTTTTTATAACTGCAATGGAACTAAATAAGAAATTGATTAAAAACAATAAAAAACCCCTGAATATTTGGAATTTAACCAATATACTTCTAAATATGCAATGGATCAAAGAAGAAATCACATATAAACTAGAAAGTATTTCTAACTGAATGATAATGAAAATACAGTATAACTTTTGTGAGACATAACTAAAATGCTTAGAGGGAAACTTAAAGGTTTAAATGTTTGAAATAGATAACAATCAATGACCTAAGAAACTAGAAATAGAGGACAAAAGTAAACCCAAAGTAAGTAGGACATAGAAAATAATTTTTAAAATAATTAAAAAAATTAATTTAAAATAATTTTTTTTTTAATTTTGTTTTAAGGCTGGGTGCGGTGGCTCACACCTGTAATCCCAGCACTTTGGGAAGCTGAGACAGGAATCACCTGAGGTCAGGAGTTCAAGACCAGCCTGGCCAACATGGTGAAACCCCACCTCTTCTAAAAACACAAAAAAATTAGCCAGCTGTGGTGGCGGTCACCTGTAATCCCAGCTACTCAGGAGGCCGAGACAGGAGAATCGCTTGAACCCGGGAAGTGGAGGTTGCAGTGAGCCGAGATCACACCATTGCACTCCAGCCTGGGCAACAGAGGGAGACTCTGTCTCAAAAAAAATAAAATAAAATAAAAAATTGTGTTTTAAACATAAAACCAACAGAAATACAAAGAGCCAAAAGTTGGTTTATAGATTCAATGCCATCCCCATCAAGCTACCAATGACTTTCTTCACAGAATTGGAAAAAACTACTTTAAAGTTCATATGGAAACAAAATAGAGCCCGCAACGCCAAGTCAATCCTAAGCCAAAAGAACAAAGCTGGAGGCATCATGCTACCTGACTTCAAACTATACTACAAGGCTACAGTAATCAAAACAGCATGGTACTGGTACCACAACAGAGACATAGATCAATGGAACAGAACAGAGCCCTCAGAAATGATGTCGCATATCTACAACTATCTGATCTTTGACAAACCTGACAAAAACAAGAAATGGGGAAAGGATTCCCTATTTAATAAATGGTGCTGGGAAAACTGGCTAGCCATATGTAGAAAGCTGGAACTGGATCCCTTCCTTACACCTTACACAAAAATTAATTCAAGATGGATTAAAGACTTAAATGTTAGACCTAAAACCATTAAAATCCTAGAAGAAAACCTAGGCAATACCATTCAGGACATAGGCGTGGGCAAGGACTTCATGTCTAAAACACCAAAAGCAATGGCAACAAAAGCCAAAATTGACAAATGGGATCTAATTAAACTAAAGAGCTTCTGCACAGCAAAAGAAACTACCATCAGAGTGAACAGGCAACCTACAGAATGGGAGAAAATTTTTGCAACCTACTCATCTGACAAAGGGCTAATATCCAGAATCTACAATGAACTCAAGCAAATTTACAAGAAAAAAACAAACAACCCCATCAAAAAGTGGGCAAAGGACATGAACAGACACTTCTCAAAAGAAGACATTTATGCAGCCAAAAAACACATGCAAAAATGCTCATCATCACTGGCCATCAGAGAAATGCAAATCAAAACCACAATGAGATACCATCTCACACCAGTTAGAATGGCCATCATTAAAAAGTCAGGAAACAACAGGTGCTGGAGAGGATGTGGAGAAATAGGAACACTTTTACACTGTTGGTGGGACTGTAAACTAGTTCAACCATTGTGGAAGTCAGTGTGGCGATTCCTCAGGGATCTAGAACTAGAAATATCATTTGACCCAGCCATCCCATTACTGGGTATATACCCAAAGGACTATAAATCATGCTGCTATAAAGACACATGTACACGTATGTTTATTGCGGCACTATTCACAATAGCAAAGACTTGGAACCAACCCAAATATCCAACAACGATAGACTGGATTAAGAAAATGTGGCACATATACACCATGGAATACTATGCAGCCATAAAAAAATGATGAGTTCATGTCCTTTGTAGGGACATGGATGAAACTGGAAACCATCATTCTCAGCAAACTATCGCAAGGACAAAAAACCAAACACCGCATGTTCTCACTCATAGGTGGGAATTGAACAATGAGAACTCATGGACACAGGAAGGGGAACATCACACTCCAGGGACTGTTGTGGGGGTGGGGGGAGGGGGGAGCGACAGCATTAGGAGATATACCTAATGCTAAATGACGAGTTAATGGGTGCAGCAAAACAACACGGCACATGGATACATATGTAACAAACCTGCACATTGTGCACATATACTCGAAAACCTAAAGTATAATAATAAATAAAAAAAAAGAAAAAGTCAACAAAATTGATAAATCCCCAGTGAGAATGATCACAAAAAAAAGAACACAAATGACCAGTATCATGAATAACATTAGTTATTACCACATTCATTAAAAAGACAATAAAAGAGCAACAAATTTGACAACTTAGATAAAATGAACAAATTCCTAAAAAAATACAACTACCAAAAGTATCACAAAAAGGAAACATAAATTCTATCAAAATTAATTGAGATAAAATTAATTCTATCAAACATTCAAGGAAGAAACAAAAATCTTATAAAAACTCAGAAAATAGAAAGCACTTCCCAATTATTTTATGAAGCTAGCATTACTCTGATACCAAAACCTGGAAAAAGGCATTGCAAAAACAGAAACAAAAAAAACTACAGACGAATATCCTATCCTTCACAAATGCAGATGCAAATTTCTTCAGAATCAAATTTAACTATCTTTTGTCAGCATTTTTCTATCTTAACTTCGTGGCACATCTGATTATACTGTCGATCCTTCCTGAAATGCTCTCTTACCCTGACTCCCAAGATACTACTCTATCATGATATTCTGTTTCTCTGATCCTTCTACTTTTCTGGTTGATGATCCTTCTTTTTCCTGCTTTCTTATCCCAGACAGTGACATGCTACTCTGTTCATTTGTCTTACCCTATGTTTTCTTTCCTCAGAGAATCTTATAGACCTTCATATATACAATATATCATAACTGAGTAGGGTTCATCCTAAGGATGCAAGGTTGACTTAACAGTTAAAATGTCAAATATAACACCATTTTTACTTTATTACTTAAAAATGTATATGAACTAATGCATTTATTATGTGTCTAAAGAACAATGTACTATGAGTCAAAATGTATTCAAACCCTAGGACTACTGACTACTAGCTATGTAAGCTGAGATTAAGTTACTATCTCTCTTACTTTTTTCATCTGTAATGGACATAAGAATGGTATTGACCTCTAAAGGTTATGGTGAGAACTATGAGAATTAACAGAAAAATGCTTATAATATAAAGAACTATACAAATGTTAGCTTTGTGTGGCATATGGGATGCATCACAACTTATGTTTAAGATACTTATCCAATTGTCTGTTGTTTCACATACTTATTAGTTGGAATGTGCAAGGTTCAAATCTGTAAGATTTGTGGTTTAAGATATTGCCCCTGACTTATAAGGCCTGGTAATCTGATAGAGCTATAATCAGGTATAATAGATCAAATCAGTAGCACAGAGTGTTATTGAAGTTCTTGTTTTGATATTCATATAAATACATTATCAGTGGAAGAGGTTGGGTTGCGTCTTGAAGGATGTGAGGTAAAAGGGAAAACATTTTAATAGAAAAAAATGGCATGAATGCTAAGGGAATTTATTTGGGGAAAAGTAAGGAGAACAGTTTGGATACAGCATAACAATTAATAGCAGTTACCATTTAGTAAGTGTTTACTATGTGTGCCAAGTACTTTATATATAAGATTGCAATCATTTCTGACAATTTTATGAAGAAGGTACTATTAACCTGATTTTATGACTATGAGACTAAGGATCAGAGAGGTTAAGTAACTTGTCCAGAGTCACATAGCTAATAAGTAGCAGAACTGAGATTTTAATCTAGGTTTCTCTGACTGTTAAGCACAAACTCTTAACCAAAAGAACATTTGAGAGCACTAGAGGAAAAGAATGAAGACATCTGCAATGAGGCTGTTGTCAAAGCCTTGGAGGTATATGAAATTCTCTGAGGAAAAAAGATACAGGGTAAGAAAAATGAATATCATGAGTATCATGTTCTTGTCTGGGATAGGAAAGTAGAAAGAAGAAGGATCATCAAACAAGAAAAGTAGAGGAATAAGATAAATGGATAGAATATCACAATAGAGTAATAGAGTAAGAGAGCATTTCAGGAAGGGTCAAAAATACAATTAAATGTGCCACGAAATTAAAGTAGAAAAATGCTAATAAAAGATAGTTAATTTTGGTAGTTACATAATCAGACTGAGAGTGGAGAGATGAAAATATCAGGAAAGAGAAAACAATGTTTTTCTTTCTTTTTTTAATACTTGAGACAGGGTCTTGCTATGCTGCCTAGGTTGGACTTGAACTCCTGGGCTCAGGTAATCCTCATACCTCCACTTCCTGAGTAGCTGGGATTGCAGGTGGGCACCACTATGCCTGGCTCATAGAAATTTTCATACAAGACGATGCCTTAAACTCAAACAAAAGGCAAAAGAAGACAGTCCGTAAATTAGTTTGGGGAGAAGTGTGATTGTGAAATGTATTTTGTTAACAGATGTGGGGAGAGGGGAAGATAACAGACAAAAAACAAATATGTATCAATTGACTACAATAATAGATTTTTAACCCTTAGGATCATTACGCTCTAGGGAAGTGTAAAGATCCTAATTAAAAACAAATTTAACATTTAAAAAGCAAGTTACTATTCCTCTAATCTCTGTGCAAATCCACAAACTCAACACACACACACCTAACCTGGTTTGCTGCTTGCTTTAGTACTCTTTAAGGTAGCTGGTGGTGTTGGGAGGATCTTTGCAGGTGTGTACGTATTTAAAGATACTTTTTTTCTCATTATTGGACTGGAACGTAAAGCTGTAGAGGCTGAAAAAAATAAACAAACATGTTAATTTAATAATTTCCTGCCAAATATATCTTAACATTATAGAAAATTTCTTATACTTTAGTGACCCTACGAATATTCATAATAACAGAAGAAAATGGTCAAGGTAAATTCAGCAAAATCATCTTTTTTTTATAAAAAGATAGTTCTCTTATGGCCTTAGACAAATAGATGTTTTGTTTATACTGTAAATAATAAGCATTTAAATAGTATGCACCAAAGGAATGCCAAGAATAGAGCAACAGACTTTATCCTTTCCTGACAGAAACTGAGGTTTTTAAGGCATGGAAAAGAGCTAATGGCATAGTTTTCTTGCCTGGTAACAGAGTCAGCAATCCCCTCACCAGGTGTGGTAGTTCATGCTGGAATTACAGGCATGAACCACCATGCGTGGCCAGGGACTGGGAAGATAAATTTCAACTGGCTAATACAAAAAAATAATTTGACTTATTTATTACTTATAATTTAGTCAGGCAAGGCAGGATCGCTTGACCCAAGGAGTTCAAGACCAGCCTGGGCAACACAGGGAGGCCTCATTTCTATTGAAAATTTAAAAATTAGCTGGGCCTGCGGTTCCAGCTACTCGGGAGGCTGAAGCAGAAGGACTGCTTGAGCCTGGAAGGTTGAGGCTGTAGTGTGCCATAATTGTGCCACTGCACTCCAGCCTGGGCGAAAGAGCAAGACTCTGTCTCGGGGAGGAAAAAAATAAAGAGACAGAGTCTCAAACTGTTTTTCTCTAAAAAAAAAAAAAAAAAAAAAATCACAGATTCAGGGATGTTTCATATACAAATATAATGGTATACTAAACTATCATATTTAGGAATAAACTAATTAAGTTATAAGTAATAAAAGAAACTATTTTCCTATATTAGCCAGTTGAAATTTAACCAAATGAGAGGGAGGGAATTTTAAAGTTGGGTTTTTCCAGTTCTCTTTCTAACTAAGGTAGAGAAATTGAGAAGTGTAAAAAGGAGAAGTAGGGATAATTCTTCAGTATGGAAGCCTCTGGGCAAGGACAGGCCAAAGTAGGGGAGAAGGAGACACTACTGGCATGAGCTTCTAGACTCCCTAAACAAAGGGAGAGGCAGCGTGCTTTTGAAAATCAAGATGTGGGCTAGTTATGGCAAATGTGCCTTTGCTGGTTGACACCTACAATGAATGATTATACATTTAACTGAAAGAGCTCAAAGTAGTCACTAATGAAAATAATCCAGTGATAAAAAGTCCTTAAAACATCATAAAACAACATAGCTTTACTTAGCCCTTTTCTGCTTGCATATTTTTACCCTACTCTATGAACTTCCATCACTAACTTATCCTAATTAATATACCTACTCCTTTTTCTCCAATCTGATATTATCACTTCCCCATTGTAAGCTATCCTCTAGTATTAATAGTTATTAATTTTGTGTTAGATGAGAAAAAAACTGGGAAGGACAGAGAATGATTAACAGTTCCTTTTCCCTTGTTATAAACACCACAAAATGAATATAATTCTATGTATATAATGCTACAGCTTGATAACTCAGAGAACTGCAAATAATATAAATATCCTATAATTTAATAAATATTATTCCTTTAGTTACTCTATACAATACACGATTCAAATACTTTCATCATAACTGCACCCTATTTTCTTTGCTATTCAAAAATAATAAGAAAAATAGAGGCTTTAGAAGACCTGGGTTTTAGTCTTGCTTGACCATTAATTCATTGATTTCCTCAACTGTGTCTTTCTACGATTTTTTTATTTAAATAGTAAAGCTGTTCTTAAGTGAAATCTTATATAAAATAGACCAAAGCAGATACTCTGGTTGAAGCTGCCATGAAAGACACAAGCCCTAACTATTCAGCATCTTTCTCTTCCTCATGGAATTTCCAAAGACCCTTGGGAATACAGTTTGAAGACCAATGAACTAGATTATCTCTAAGGTTTATCCAATTCTATGAGCCACATTAAGTACATTTACTTTATCATCTAGTTCTGTTAGCAACTAATTGCATGAAATTTTAAGAGAGCTAGAGGGACTGAGGTACAATTTGTATCCATGATACAGAGAAGAGCTAATTAGAAATTAGCACAACTGGAAAAAGAATCTAATATCCTTTGCCTCATTAATATCCTTCAATAATACACTCTGATGAACTGAATTCACTAACCACAAAATGAATCCATCAAGAGTACCACAGAACAAACCTTATAATATTATCTTTTTGAAAATATCCTACTAAAATTATCCTTTCATAACAAACACGTCACTACTATTTCTATTACCTTCAAATCATTCACTGCAAGTCTTCTAAAATCTAATAGTGTTGATATCTACCCCTAAATTCTTATTTACAAATTAGAATAATTCTTTAATCTCTATTTTAAGATTTCAAATCCTTGCCCCAGGGAAGCAATGAAACATCATTAAGGGTGAAGGGGTAAACTAGAATTTATTCAGGTTCTCCACTGCATTCTGAGGTAACAGCATTGTCCATTCTATTAGGTTATAGAGAATATAAAAGGAGATGACCACCTTCATTTTCCTGTCTCTGACCTTTATCACTTGGAGAAGTTATTTCATTTGGAGTATTACCAGTTTTCAGAATCGGACACATTTATATGCAAATTTTAAAATTAAGACCTACTTCCTAAAACCATCCCTAAAGTGAAATATTTTAGAACACTCACCAGTATACATCTCTATTACTGTTAATGATTGAAAACTGGCCTCTACTACCAAAAATGGCAGAAAAGGGAAAGGTCACTACTTTTTATAAATGCAGGGGATATCATTTAGACAGAATATAAAGAGAATAGAGCTCTCTAGAATTATACAATGTGATGGCCCAGGAAAGAGAAGAGAATGACAGTCAGACATAAAAGTGGCATTCATTCCGAGAGCTCTAATATCTCATTTTATTCTTGAGCAAAATTTATTTACAGCACTCAGAAAAAGAAGAATGATATACAAAGAAAGTTTGTCACTTTCTAAGATATGACTAGAATAGTAAGATTCTTAGCTCTAAGCAAAGCACTCTCTCCCAAAACTAATGCTTTCCAAACTGGAATTTCCAAAGTACTGAGGAATCCTATAGAGCTGAAAACAACAACTGGCAGCTGACTTCTCACACCTAAAAAGGAAGCCCTGAACATTTCCCAAAATGATGTCCCTCAGAATAGTGCCACATGATATTTAATGTGTTACCAAAAAAGTGTTTTCTAAAAAATAAATTTTGGAAAATCTGGGTTATACAGCTTTCTTTACAGAAGAATGTCAGCCTTTTATATGCTAATGTAGCTATACCTCTCCAAAGGGAGGTGGGATATAACATAGTTTCTAAAACTTATTTAACCATGAACATCTTTTCTTCAAACACACAAATTAACCTCTTCAGAATGTTTTCTGAGATACACAATTTGAAAAATTGTTGTCCTAATTTGCTGTCTTTTAGTTAAAAGCTCTAACTACTTACCAAAGGTAGTCAGGAGATGAGTGTGTATGAATGGGTTAATGTGGACTGATATTTTGCAGTTTTAAAAAACTTTGCTATAAAATGATATACAATAGGAATATGAGATTTCTAGCAAACATAGTTTTAACAAAAGACCACAACCCTATATTTTGTTGACTTCTACTGCTATTTTTTTTTTTTTTGGTAAGAAGAAAAGATTTTGGCAGAGAGTAAAAAAAAGAGGTACAGTTCACATTACACCAAAGAATTCCTAATAATGTCCCTTTACACTCCTTTGTCCCCTAAACTTCTGCTTCTACTCATTACCACTACCTGCTTTTATGTTATTACAATTCCTGTTATATTCAGATACTATGTAGTTGCCCAGCAACTAAATAATAACAATGAAAGAAAAATTTCCTACAAATTTCAGCGGTCTTCCGTGGAACGTCAGATGATGGAGAAGCAATGGAAGCAAGAAATTCATCCACTTGCTTTAAAGATAGGGCATTATGAAGAGTTTCTAGAGGACAAATAGATGGCACCATGGAATACAATTCAAAGCCTAGAAGAGAAAAAAACCAAAAACAAAAAATAAAAGATGGATATTTTAAAAATCAGTAATTAAAAAGGAAGCCTACTGCTTAGAACTGGACAGTTTAGGTCTTTTCGATCTATCACATGCAAACACACAATATCTCTGAAGTCATGACACCAGATGCTATGCAATATGGAGCTGGAACAAGATGTGACAAAGATTTCTTTTTAAATGTAATCATATAGTATAGCATGCACACAATTTCATTCTATATTGGTAAAATCTAAGAATAATACTTTAAAAAACCTAGGGGAAAAAAAAACAAAGAAATACAAGTTTTCAGTTTTTATTTTTTGAAGTCAGGTCTATTCAATAGGTGAATAAGCTGATGCCACATGATGTATCCCTGATGCCAGGACGCTAACAGTAAATTCTTGTTGAAAAATTATATAATTACTTGTAAATAATTATTTTAGGTACTTTTCCAGGCATGCCAAGACCAATGATACTCTCTAGTATGAGCCCCAAACAACATTCATTCATTCATGCTGGAATAAAAATTCTAAAACGTATTTCACCTACCTTTACTGAATTAACACATAATTATATTACTAGGAATCACTGGTTGTGTAAAGTTAGGCCAAGTAAAAAGCAATACAAAATACAAATATGTTCCTATTTAACAATGGCACAGAAATACAAAAATTTTACGAAACAACCATGCAAATATGTATTAATACCATCAGTGAAACAAAAGCACTTAAATACACAGTTTATGTTTTTAAACAAATAGGATATAGGTTATTCACTTTTTTAAAAAAGAAAATTGCCTGTTTATTTAAACTTTATTCAACTGAATGGCTTTTAAAATTGCTTTCATATACTGTTGAAAATAACGAGTCTTTCTGCATCTACTCTTCCAAAAATTCAAACTAATTTCCCCAAATTAAATACTTATAATAAATAAAGTTTAAGTCAAATATCATTAGAAGTAAAAATTAACCTCAGACTGCAAGACTCTGCTTCAATAAGCGTGTGCTCATTTTTAAATTGACTGATGTTTGATTTATTTAAATATTGAAGGAAATATTGACCCAAGAACTGCCTAATTCTCAGTAAGAATACGGAAACTTTGGTTAAAAGACAATCTAATCTTCCTAGGAAAATAACCAAAGGACTTGCAAAACTGATATGTCTGATTTTCAGGTGCAAACCAAAGCATGACAGAACATTACACATACTTTAAAAACAAAAACAAAAACAAAACTATACTATAACAGCAGCTAAAGCACCTAAATTAAGCACTAAAGAAATTAGGCTTGCACAACTGTTACTTTTTTTTATAAGTACAAGATTCATGCAAATGAGCGCAAACCCTTTCTTTGCATTACACTAAACGATGAGATCTCTTCTTCTTTCCTCACAAAGTTTATAAATCTTTTATAGCAATTATTTTATTTCATTTGCCTGCTAGATTTTATAACAAGCAAATGACAATATAATTAAGTTCCTCTAGACTACATTTTTTCCACTTATCTTTAGTAAACTTTTCCTTTAATGCACAATGAAAGGGTTAGCGCAGCAATTTAAAAAGCCACCCTGCTGACATGTTTAGAAGCTATAAAAACATACCACTGGAGCCTAGAAATTCCACAGAGGAAACGGACCAGCACCTATAGAGGTGTAGGTGTTCTGCACAGAGGCCCAGAAAATAAGGTAAAGCACTGTCAGGAGATACTTGTTTCACCATGTTCCTTGAACTAAAGATGAAGGGAGGGGTAAGTCCATGATATGTGTTAAAGATGGAAATAACATGAAAGTTAGGGGAAATAAAAAGTAAAAGGAAGAGTCAAATGACAATTCATAGGACAGATAAGACAACACAGTATTAAAAATGGAAAAAAGGAAACCTTAAAACTCAAAAGAAATATTTGTAGAATAGAAAGGAATGCATCTTATGTGCATTTGTATGTGCGGAAAATCCACCTTTTTAAAAAAGAGCCTAAACCAAAGGAATATGAAATTACTCTATTTTCTATTAAATTTAACATAAATATTTTTCATTTTTAAAAACCTTCAGTTAAACACAGATTCTCCTAGATAATAATACCTCAAATATTGGTTTGAAACACACAGCATTCAGTACAAAAGCTATGGTCTTAAACCTGCAATGTCTCTTCTTAGAATTTTTGTGGCTTCTGTTTTTCTTGTGACTTCTGTGTTTCTTCTAAGAGGTTCTTAGGCATACGGGTTCTTTAGAAGCTGCAGCTGTATCAAATAAGAATCACTTTCTTCAAAAAGTAGCATTTAAACAGCTACAATGAAGGGAAAGTACATCAAGCTTTAAGGCTAAATTTTTACTTGTTGAGGATGAGATCTTCTTATTCCACCTTCAAGAATTATTAGTGCACTGTTATTTGGATGTGTTGTTAAAGGATCCAGAAGGGGGAGAATGACCATAAACTTGTGTTGAATTCTTTAGCTTCATAAAAATTTCTGAAAGATCTGACTTGAGTTTTTGAAAGACTTACTTGCAGTTAAAAAGAAAAAGAGTTCCAGCGATAAAAGTATCTTCATTCCATGTATAATACAAGCAAAAATCTGTAAGTTCTCTTTTAAATTCTTTGATCCTGAATTATTGTAAAGTGATCAGTAAATATTCCCTCTTGCCCCACAATATCAAGCTCTATGTTAGAAGTTGTAATGCAGCAATAATTCCTTTTACAAATAATGGTCATGAAACACTTTCCTATTCAGCCTTAAAAATGGAATTTAACAGAATTGGGTTTCTAGATCTTAACATCATCTTCTTCCTATCAGGAGTCCTCTAAATTTTAAGAAAAAGCAGTGGTACTAAAAAGAATTGGTTGCTTGATAACAGCAAACCACATTGCTACACGAGAACAAAGTGAATGCTGGACAAAGTTTTCAGAGTGC
This sequence comes from Nomascus leucogenys, assembly GCF_006542625.1. Lineage (NCBI taxonomy): Eukaryota > Metazoa > Chordata > Mammalia > Primates > Hylobatidae > Nomascus > Nomascus leucogenys. The sequence continues at coordinate 111,287,949 of NC_044382.1, read as the reverse complement.
TCCAGACCAAACAGGGTTTTGCTTTAGAAAAATAGCCAGGAATAGACGATGTTATAGAGTGAAATATGCATCACCAGGTGCCCAAGAATTTTTCAAAGACACATCTTATTTGGCTATTTGACATGAGTGGCTCTGTATTTTTGTTTAAATATCTCAATAAAACAACCATGTGATCAGAGAATTAGGAAGAAAAAAGTTATTGAGAATTAAGAAAAATTAAAGAATACTAATTGTAATTAAAAAATTTGTGTAGACTGATCATCTGAGAAATTAGAAGAAATTTTCAGGTGTTAATTTAGCATTAAAACTCATCATCATTGTGGTCATTAAAAGTTTGATGAGTAATGTTAAATTATTATGTAAATTACAGCTGAAAAGGGAGCTAGACAGTATCAATAATTTGGGTGAATAACAAGTTGGAATTGTATGGCAATTGACATTAAGGATGGAGAAATGAATGATACTGTATACCCCACACTTTGAAATAAAATAAAAATAAAAAAGGGATGAAGCAGGGGAGTATCTTTTAAAATAAAAGCAAAACGTACCATTGGTTGGGTGTCGAGCAAATGAGATAGAAAACCTTTTAACAGCAGAACCGCGTGTGGCGTCTAAGAAAGAGAAAAACAGGTACCTGAAATTCGTAACAGCTACAAAAAGAAGAACACTTAAAAGAAAGAGGGGAAAAACAAATATATGTGGAGGTTAGAAAGGTGACATGCAGAAGGGACAATGAGAGAATGTAATAAGGCAAATATTGGTTAAAAGAAGTTAACTAGCTTGATGACAGAGGAAAAGTGTCAAATGAAATATACAAAAGAAAGAAAAGCAAGATGAGCTGGCAATTCTGGTAAACCCATGTTTTACTGTCTAAAACAAATTTGTTGATAAATGAGAAAATGTTTTAAATAAAGATGATCCTGAAAGAGCTAGAGCCACTTTTCTTAACAAAAGGGACACGCTTCCACGAGCCATAAAAAATTCTGAATATTAAAACTTAAGGTATATTAACAACATTAAGAGGATCTCCTTCAGCTAGGGATCCTAAAATATTCTCATCCTGTGTTTATTTTTATAAAAATATTGCCAATGTGATATTGTCCTCCACTTATAAACATTCCACTCACTTTAATTAGCTCAATAAGTAAGTGTTAACAATAAATAAAAGTTTAAAAGACCAAAGAAACGCTTATTCTTTATAATATAGACTATCAATTATCTAAAAGAAGAATACACAAAATACTGTTCTAAGTTTTCCATTTCAACATACTTATTGTACAAGTACTCTAAATCTAACTAGAATTAACTGTCTGATGAAACATGGATCCAAGTTGTAGATAACAGAGAGCACTGAGAGTCATTTAGGCAAAAGACGACAGGATTTCACTCGAATCAGCCAGTGGCCTTAGATTTGCCTTTGAGAAATACTGCTCATGGGTGTGTGCATGGGTGTAGGTATGAATCTGTGTGTGCATGTGTGCACATACCATCTATGCAGCCAGAAGAGGTCAGCTTTTTACGATGAGTACGAGCATAATCCTGTAGGTTAGGTGCGCTTGAAGAACCCCCGAGCACCGAGGTGCTAAACAGGCCCGCACAGTGAGACCCTGATGGGAGTTAGAGAAAATACATACACAACGGGTGTTCTTCCATTCACATTGGGAATTCATGCAGCATGCAATTAACATGGCTCTTACCACATATAAGGCAACCTTTGGAAGTGCCTTGAACAGGCTCACAATATTCTTGTAATTTCCTAACGAGGTCAGTTTTAATATAATACTTCTAAACACCACTATCATTTATCATAGGTACAAATGGGGTAATTTAACATTGGACAAAATGTTATCTTTGAGAAAAAAATATGTCCATACAATAATTAGACATATACATCCTAAAGTATTAAAAACACTGCCATAAAAATAACTTAGGACAAGAAAGGACTCTGTTAATCAATTTCCAAGGGCAAGCCATATTTAAAAAAAAAAAAAAACACCTCTCCTAGCACAAATTAAGTCATATAAAATCAGTATTTTTAATGTATGTCTATAAATGACAAATCTTTCCTGATGCCCCTGAATTAAGAATTACTACTCTTTCTTATGAAATAAAGTATATCAAAATTTATTTATTTGTGAGACCAGGTCCTTTTCAGTCATTCAAGGCCTAAATCACTTTAAATACTTAACAAATGACTTAAGATCTTAATAAGACCCCCAATGAAAAACATTATTAGCAAATAAAACAGCCAGTATAAACTGATGCTCAAATTGTAGCAAAAGTTTTTACATCCAAATAACACTTTCATCACTGGGGAAGGATTAAATAAATTTCTATCAAATACACTATGATGCATCAATAAGAAGGAGTAATATATAAATTTCCATAAATATACTGTGGGAATATTAACAACTATCATTACAAGCTATACGATATTAACTAGAGATCCTCAAGTATGTAGGCATCAACACAGTTCATATACTTAGTACAGAGATCACAGTACATACATAAACTTACAATGACATCTGTTTATGCCTTTATTAAACCTATTAGGACAACTATTTACAGAAAATAATATGCCACTATCTCATAGTTTATCAACCATGAGCTTTAAACCAAATGAGTTTAGAAAGGTCTTTTCCAATGTTGCTTTGAGTGTTAGCAAAGAACCAATTATGTTCTATAGGTTAATAAAGACTGAGACTGCCACTGTGCATTAGTTTTGCTTGGTTTTCCTTACGAGCTGCTCAAAGGAAAATTAATATATTCATATAGGATTTGAAGTATTCTGTACTTTAAAAATATTTTTAATCGGAAAAATGGAAAGTTCCTTTCTGCATGCAATAGCATCTTTTTATCTCTGTCAACTGGGAAAATGAAGTTTCCTTCATAAATTAATTTACAGAGTACAAGATTAAAAACTAGCATTGGCAAGTGAACTAAGTGGTTATCATTGCAGGCATCCAAAAGGGTTATGTAACAAAATTAAACGCTATCTCTTCTTCATTTTATCAAAACTTTATTTTGAGTTATACAACTCAACATTTCTGAATTAGTACACATTAAATAAAAACTACAGCATAGCATTTGGTCATGCTTTCACCAAAGAGTTTTACATGTGTGCACAATAGTGAGTTTAAGAAGGGTATGGAACACAATTTCCTTTACACCACATACCTACAGTAGGATTCTGCTTCTGTTCCACAAGAGTTCTTGGTGTTCGCAGGTAATTAGCATTTTCAGATACAACCTGCATAAGGAATCCAAAATAAATGAAGTAAAACAGTAAAATAAATTCAGAAGTCTATACTTCATATGCAGCCTGTTCCAGACAGACAAAGGTTAATAAGCTGTATGATAAATATTAGTAGAAATACATAAAACATGAAAGATCATGCAAGATCCCCTTTTGAAGGGAGTCCATTTCATGAGGTCCTTGCAATGAAGTGGTGCGAAGCAGGCATTCAGAATGAAACATCATGTATGAAACAAGACAGATGAAAAGAAGCAATTAAGAGATTGATATAATTTCACTCTTAAAAGAAGCCAAATGCCCACTCTTAAACAGCTCCTGTATTTGAAGGGGGAAAAAACAACTACAAACAAAAGAAAGGACAGACAGAGACTCTTGAGATCACCATACAATTATTGATCCATGCATGGGCTTTATCAGAGTAACCTTTAAATATTCACAGCCTTAATGGATACCATAATCCCTTTTCCTATAATCAAATGCATTATATTTCCAAAAGGAAATTGCTGAAATTATCAGAAACCTCATGTGTGACAGTAGACCTTCCAATGTAATAGGAATCATGTATATTTTAAGTTTCCAAATGTCATCACAGAAAGTCCTTCTGAAGTCATTTTGACCCATATTGTTGATGGGCACATATGCAACTGTTCCCTCTTAAAGAGAACATTAAAATATTATACAGTCCAAAGAAAAACAGACTGTATGTAATCCTTAAATTAGATACTTCCAAATAATGGAATAATGAGGAAGAAAATTATCAATATTCAATATATCCTGCTAATTAAAACTGGACCACATAAATTCTGATTTTTTAAAAAAATGTTTACTTTCTCAGCAAATTCCAAATTGAATCTAATTTTTTCAATTACAGAAGAAAATATTAATGCATTTTCTTACAATCAAATTACATAATTTGTTTCTGAAAGTTTTAAAAGACAAGTCAAAAAGATTTCTTTCATTTTTAAATAATTTTATTAACAAGGTAAAATTCCAGGAGAATAACATTTATTGATTGTTTTTAAAATCCTGGATATTTGGAATCTTCTCAGTAAAAATACTAAACACATGCCATGTAAGTGATTTCTTTCCCTCGAATATTGGCAGATATCATTAAGCATTTTTAAATGAACTCAAAATTAAAAAACAGAAGGATTTACTCTGATGTGAAATACAAGGGATTAGATGTCCTCAAAGACAGCTGTTTGTTGCTCTGAATGCAGGGAGGAAAAATGTTTAACGAAGTAAAGTTTAAAAACCTGTTGCCATGAGCCAAAAATACTGGATGTGAAAGCCAATGATTTGGGGGAGACAGGGGAAGAAGTGATTTGTTCCCCTGATCTGCGTCTTCGACGCCCAGTACCCACACCACTGGTATAATGCAGCCAGGTACCAGTACCCTCTGGGCTAGACACACTCAGGGGGCTCTCTTCCTGGAAGTGAGAAAGGGGGCAAAAAAAAAAAAAAAAAAAAAAAAAAAGCAGAGCATGCAAAGTTAGATACAACAGAGCCAAATGATCAGAAAGAAAAAAAAATACAGTTTGTTCATATTTGCTTATTAATTTTTTGTAAAAACTACTAAACAGCAATTTGGGAGCCAAATATTTCACTATTTGAGAATTTGATAGGAATGACTAATAAATCTAATTGTATGTGATAACAATTACGGAAACATTTTATTACCTTAAGACATAAAATACTTATACTGCGTCATAATTGTCCCTTCCCTGTTAAAACTGGAAATATTTTAGTAAGTTTCTTTTTTAGCAACTTTTAAAATATAAAGGTTTTCTGCTTAATTTTAGATATTCAAAAGATTTTTGTGCTATTTTCGGTGAATTTTTCAACCCAAGACACTAAAGAATTGTACAAAGGGTCAAAGGGATTTCAATATACATAACTTAGAAAACTAAATCTCTCTGGCTGACATATTTAAAAAATTCAGCATAAGATGGACTCAAATTGCACCTGTTTATACTTTCAAGCTATCTATTTGCCCCCTCCAGAGATTATTTACAGATTCAGTAGGCAAAACATGCAGCAAACATTCTCATTTTACATGTTTGCATGTTCAGGTTTCAGAGAGTGAGGACAGAGTAAAATCTACTTGCACAAAATGAAGAGAACAGTCTTTTTCTCTGTATGTCTTTTGGAAGTACAAACTTCTCATATCCATGGAGATGATGGATGCTGGAAAAAGTCTTCAAGATTTTACTTGAGTAATTTACCTTATGGAAGTAAAAGTTTAGCATGGCATAGAAATAATCTCTTGAAATCAACTAAGTATTTATGAGAAAAAGGTTTATAAATGTGTTTTGTGTTTTAAAGATTAACAAGGGCAGTGATTTTGTTAGAGGTTTTATAAATATAGATGAGTTGCAAAATGAAGACTTACAATACATTTTGCTGTATTCAGTGTTATATAGGCTTTTTGGAGGGCAGAGGAGAGGGTTTAATGGTGCAATTCTGAATAATTTGATTAACTATAGATTGCTTATTCAATAACGCATCAAAATCACTGCCCTCACGCAAATAGTAGTGTAGGTTATATTAATTAATATAGCTTATTTCCCAAATTTTCTGAAATTAAGGATATCTGAACATAATCCCAGATTTTTCATTTTTTCCATCAAGTTATAACAGAGCAAATAATTCCAAGTTCTATAATTGTTAAATACCCTCTTTTATAACCATCTTCTTTTGTAATTAAAATATCACATTCAAGGGAACCTTAACGACTATATAATTTCCATTATAAAGTTATAAGGATCTACTTTATGGACAGATTTTTGCCTATACAAAATTGTCAAACTGGAGCACATAAATATTTGAAATTTGAGAATCATAAAACACATATATTTGTATAATTCGGGGCTGTAGAAATGAACATAATTCTTTGCGTTGTTTTTATTCTCACCCATCAAATGCTAAAAAATGCTATACCTAATTCTTCAGAACTGGCATATTTAAATAATGTTTTTTTCTAAAAGTTGATGGTTCTATCTTAATTTCTTCCTTTACACACATACACACACACACACACATATATATATATGTGTGTGTGTGTGTGTGTATTTATTTATTTATTTATTTATTTTTTTGAGACAGAATCTCGCTCTGTTGCCCAGGCTGCAGTGCAGTCAGGGGGGCGATCTCGGCTCACTGCAACCTCCGCCTCCCGGGTTCAAGTAGTTCTCCTGCCTCAGCCTCCCACGTAGCTGGGATTACAGGCCCACACTACCAAGCCCAGCTAATTTTTATATTTTTAGTAGAGAGGGGGTTTCACCATGTTGGCCAGACTGCTCTCGAACTCCTGACCTCAGGTGATCCACCCACCTCGGACTCCCAAAGTGCCGGGTTTACAGGCATGAGCCACTACGCCAGGCCCCTCTTCCTTTATACTTTAACTAGAGCATTTAGAAAACAGTTATAAGCCCTGACCTCAATCAGTGCTGGGAGAATCATCCTACAGAAAACAGAGATAACCCCAAATAAAACTTATTTAAAGTATTAAAAATGTATACAGGTGCTAAAGCTTTATTTAACAAGCTTCATTCTAACTGCTCAACTTTCCTTTTAAATGTTACTTTATTAATTATTTAAATGTTTTTCTATTAGAGAGCATAAGAATTATTCTAACCTATTTATAGATCTTAAAATAAAGGTAAAATTTTTGATTTATTATCAAATATTCAACTTCCTATATAGACTTTGCAATTAGGCTAACAATTTAGAATTTCATTTCTTTACCTATAGTATCACTTGAATCAGTTATTGCTAAAGCATCTCCAGCAAATGCTCTCTACTTTTTTTTTTTTTTTTTTTGAGACAGAGTCTTGCTCTGTTGCCCAGGCTGGAGTGCAGTGGCGTGATCCCGGCTGACTGCAAGCTCCGCCTCCTGGGTTCATGTCATTCTCCTGCCTCAGCTTCCCGAGTAGCTGGGACTACAGGCGCCCACCATCACACCTGGCTAATTTTTTGTATGTTTAGTAGAGATGGGGTTTCACTATGTTAGCCAGGATGGTCTCGATTTCCTGACCTCGTGATCCACCCGCCTCAGCCTCCCAAAGTGCTGGGATTACAGGCATGAGCCACCGTGCCTGGCTTGCTCTCTAACTAAAATTATTCTTGATCCATTAAATCAGGCTTTTAAAAAAATTTCTTTATTGAAGATTAACCTAATGTAAATATTCCTAATGTAACAAGACAAAGAAAAGCATTCATTTTTCAAGTTCCTAGAAACAGCTTATTTTACATTTGCATTCTTTTTTTTATGAAAACTATATGTAAAGCTCAACATTCTAAAACTAATTTATTTTTGAACTGCCTCTATATTTTTTGTAATTTATTTAAAAATAGAATAACATTTAAAAATTTGTTGGTTTCCCAAGCTCCACAATTAAAGCTGTATTTTCTTTTCTGTTTTATTAAAATATAGTTAGTTTACCGTATGAAAAATGTGTTCTGATACATATACTTACATCATTTGTAGCCATCTTCCTAGATCTTGGAAGTGGAGACTTCCTGTGTATATGAATTGGCTCTGATACCATAGGTTTAAACAATATCACAGCTCGATCAACTTCATCTCTTTTAGAAGTATGTGGTTCATCATCATTATCAATTTTAAAAGGTCTCCTGCCTTCATTCTGTGAGCAAAGAATATAAAACACTTTTACTATTCAGATTTAAGAAATCTCTTCTGATGAACAAATTCAACTACCACTGGTAGAGGTACTTGAAATACATATACAAGTTTGTTTACTCAGATGAATTAACATTAATTGAACTCTTCTAACAGCTTAGTATTATGCTGTGTACTATGAGGGAAAAGGCAGAGTCTCTGAGTTCAAAAATCCATATACTCTATGGAGAAATTAAACAGTAAAATGACAATTAAAAAACCACATAAGACAAAGTGTTTAATTACATTTCATCAAGTGCAAGAATAAACAATAATAATAAATGACAGTAAGAAATAATAGAGATGAGCTTTGTTATATAGTAGTCTCATCAACCTGAGCACGAACTAAATAGCACTTGTATTTATATATTTCAGAATATTTAAATATATTCCAAATATGTCTAATAAATGTGATAACTGCATTAAAAGTAAAAATCATTCAATGACTCATTAAGCATTTACTAAGTGTATAACATGTGCCATGAATTGTACTAGGACACAGATGAATAAGACACAGTCCCAGATTGCAAGAATCCTCCAATATAGTATGGGAGATAGGCAGGCTAAAAAATTTTATATCAAATATCCAACTATAAGATAATGCATACATTGGGCCATAGTAATACAGTAAAACACATATTTTAAAGCAATAAGAATGGACAAACTAAAACTAAATGCAACTACATTGATGAACCTCATAAACATAATATTGGCCAAAAGAAAATAAGCTGAGTACATAAAAACCCTCATCAAATTAAGGGTTACAGAGTATAAAAAGGTACTTCTTTAATGAAATGAAATGAAAAAAGGTCCTTTTAAAACTTGAAGGAATCATCATAGTTAATAATAAAACACTGAAAGATAAGAATGTCCACTATCACTAAATCTATTCATTATTCATAGATGATGTTATGATCATATACATAAAAAATCCAAATGACTCTGAGGGTAAATTATTAGAATGAATAACAGCATATATCAAGTTATAAATTTGCTAGTTATAAAATTTTTATATAAAACTGAGTTAAAATTTAATATGATAAAAAACAAAAAATGAAATTTAAATCATAAACAAAATTTAAATTTATCATAAATCATTTATGATAGCATAAAAAACTATAAAGGAACTAGGAATTAATCTGACAAAGATGGTGTAAAACAATTATTTGGTGCAAAAGTAATTGTGGTTTTTGCTATTATTTTTAATGAAAAAATAATGATTTTATCAAAAATTATAAAGTATAGTTAAACAAACTCAGAAATATACCACATCCTTAGACTAGAAGACCCAATACTGAAAAAGTATCATTTTTCTCCAAATTGATCTGCAGAGTAATGGCAATCTCAATAAAAATCTCAGAGTCTTTTCAGAATATTATAAAATGATTATAAAATTTATATGAAAATGCATGAAACATGAAATATTCAATATAATCTTTAAGAACAACAAAGCTGGAGGAGTTCTGTACTCAATACCAATCTTTATTATAAAGCTATAATAATTAAGACTGTGGTACTGGTAGAGAGAGAGCAATCAAGTAAGACTAAAAATTCAGAAACCAACCAATCAAAATACAGACACAATGTATGTCTACAGTATCAGATGTAGCACTACGGGCGGCAGAAAAAGGATGAACTCCTGAATCTATGATACTGGGGCTTAGTTATTCATAGAGTGAAGACAACAAAACTGGACTGCACATCACATGTACTACATCCAAAAAAATCAATTTCGGTGAATTAAAGGTTTCAGGTTATCCATTCTAAACACGGCCTTAAAATTCAAACAATCTAGTTTACAGTCCCACCAACAGTGTAAAAGTGTTCCTATTTCTCCACATCCTTTCCAGCACCCGTTGTTTCCTAACTTTTTAATGATCACCATTGTAACTGGTGTGAGATGGTATCTGATTGTGGTTTTGATTTGCATTTCTCTGATGGTCAGTGACGATGGGCATTTTTTCATGTGTCTGTTGGCTGCATAAATGACTTCTTTTGAGAAGTGTCTGTTCATATCCTTCACCCACTTTTTGATGGGGTTGTTTGTTTTTTTCTTGTAAATTTGTTTGAGTTCATTGTAGATTCTGGATATTAGCCCTTTGTCAGATGAGTAGGTTGCAAAAATTTTCTCCCATTCTGTAGGTTGCAAAAATTTTCTCCCATTCTGTAGGTTGCCTGTTCACTCTAATGGTAGTTTCTTTTGCTGTGCAGAAGCTCTTTAGTTTAATTAGATCCCATTTGTCAATTTTGGCTTTTGTTGCCATTGCTTTTGGTGTTTTAGACATGAAGTTCTTGCCATGCCCATGTCCTGAATGGCACCGCCTAGGTTTTCTTCTAGGGTTTTTATGGTTTTAGGTCTAACATGTAAGTCTTTAATCCATCTTGAATTAATTTTTGTATAAGGTGTAAGGAAGGGATCCTAGTTCAACCATTGTGGAAGTCAGTGTGGCGATTCCTCAGGGATCTAGAACTAGAAATATCATTTGACCCAGCCATCCCATTACTGGGTATATACCCAAAGGATTATAAGTCATGCTGCTATAAAGACACATGCACACATATGTTTACTGCGGCACTATTCACAATAGCAAAGACTTGGAACCAACCCAAATGTCCAAAAATGATAGACTGGATTAAGAAAACGTGGCACATATACACCATGGAATACTATGCAGCCATAAAAAATGATGAGTTCATGTCCTTTGTAGGGACGTGGATGAAGCTGGAAACCATCATTCTCAGCAAACTATCACAAGGACAAAAAACCAAACACCGCATGTTCTCACTCATAGGTAGGAATTGAACAATGAGAACACATGGACACAGGAAGGGGAACATCACACACTGGGGACTGTTGTGGGGTGGGGGGAGGGGGGAGGGATAGCATTAGGAGATATACCTAATGCTAAATGACGAGGTAATGGGGCAGCACACCAACATGGCACATGTATACATATGTAACAAACCTGCATGTCGTGCACATGTACCCTAAAATTTAAAGTATAATAATAATAAAATAAAAAAATTCAAACAACCTAAACAAAAGATAAAATTCCTAAGTATTCCAATATGCATAAAAGTGCAGTCTATACAAATCACACTTTAAAAAATTTAAACCATTTTCCTACTTAGAAGTTGAAATAAGAATTATTTATAGTAGATTATAAAAATCTCTTATAGAAACCTCATGAAAATCTAGAACTGTAGTAACTAAGCACTGAGAGTTCCACCTTCATTACCTCTCTGGAAGCTGGTCTATATCCATAGCCAGATGGTAAATTTTTGTCTTCTTCACAACCTTTGGCTCCTGGACTAAAGTGTAATTCAACATGAAAGCGTTCCTCTGAGGAAAGATCCTAAGAAATATGACAGAACATTTTCAAAATGAGAAACTTTAAGCTCTTTATTTATGTCTGGTAAAACACAAATCAAGAGCTCTGTTTACCTTATTAGGATCCTCATAAAGCATGATAACAATCTGAGTCATGTAGTTGAGCTCATTGACAACATTTAAATAATCCATAGCTCGTTTCCACTGTTCATCCTTTGATTCCTGAACAAAAGATATATGTGGTAAGCATTTTCCCAAACTGTGTTACCTGAAAGTCACTTTATTGTCACTACGGTAGCTTGTTTAATCCTAGTGATACCACATAAAGTGAATACTTATTATACGTACAATTTTTAAAAATAATTCCACTACATTTAAAAGTCTTAGTAAGTTATTTAAGCTTGTTTTGATAAAATATTTTTAAAATCTCTACAAGTTTGAGTATCCCTAACTTGAAAATCTAAAATCCAAAATGTTCCAAAATTCAAAACTTTTTGAGCACTAACATGACACTCGAAGGAAATACTCATTGGAGAATTTTGGGTTTTCAGATTAGGGATGCTAAACCAGTAAGTATAATGCAAATATTCCAAAATCCAAAAACAATTCCAAATTCCAAAAAACTTCTGGTCTCAAACACTTCAGATAAGAGATATTCAACCTATATTAGAAGTTATAGTGGTAACCTTTTTTTAACCGCTTATACAAAATGAAGAATAAATAATTTCTTGAAATATGATAAACACTAATGAATTTTGAGGGTAAGAGACAGTTTTTAACTTTGTTAAGTTCCAAAGTACCTAGTATAGCATCATATTTCATAACCACAGAATACTATCCTATAACAGGAATGCTGTTTTTTCCCACCATCATATAGTTATGTATGCGATATAGGCCTATCAATAAGTATCCCTATTACACTGAAGTGATATTCAAAAATCAGAAGAAGGAGGCATATGTAAATTCTATTGATCTTACCATCTCCTTCATCATTCCTCCATCTTCATTCTGAGAATCATTGGTCTTTAAACATGTAATCATAGAGCATCAGAACTGAAAAGGATCTTAGAGAACATGTACTACAAGCATTCAAAGTAGAAAATTCTATCTGAAAAGGCAAAACTACTCAAAGTAAAGTCTATAGTCAACAGTTAACAGGATCTACTTAAATTATACGTACATCACAGATAAATTTCCTTTGTTGTATACTATGTAATTAAAAATATATAAAAGCACATTTCCTTTTTGTATACACTAAGAGTATACAATATTATGGACTTTAGTACAGAATGCACCTTGTTTTAAAAGCAAATTATAAGACCACACATTGACTGTATGTTTTTTAAAATTCAGCATGTATTTTATTTCTATTTTAGACATTATACATTCTGTGTGTGTGTGTGTGTGCGCACATGCATGTGTGCAATTTAGGAGGTAGTATGTGAAGAGATGTACTTTTTTCAAAATTGATAAGGGAAAACATAAATTAGCATTACTGAGTTTCACTAAATGTTAAGTTAGCACAAATGATGAATTTAAATACTGAAAATTTTCATTAGGTGAACAGATAATTGATCTTGTGATTTTGTGATACTCCAGTATTAAGAACACCATTTAATGTCTAACTCAGTGTTGCAGTTATAGATTTTGCTAGGTCTTCTCTAATAAATAGATAAAATTAAGTAATATTTAGTAGTAACTTCCAGAACATAATTAATATGTAAGAAGACACAAAAGTATCTTTTTAAATAAAGGCCCCATTACACATATTCCTGAAATCTTGTTTATAATCTTAGTTCCTTAACAAACTTTACAAATAATTCTACAGAAAGATTTTACCCAGTCCATTCTGAATAATTAAAAATTGCAATGGGGAATATACTGAGTAAGATTTTAATTATATTACTTACAGATTCTTACAAGGATAAGAGTTGGGATAATGAAAACAAAACATTTTGGTAGACTTTAATTTTCACCTTAGTAAATACATGTAATTATTTTTCCCCCTGGAAGCACTGATTTTTAAAATAATAAAGTTGTTCAGTTTTTGTTTTAGAAATGCAGCCTGAATTCAATATATGCCCAACAAACTCTAGATCCACGGCTACCACCCTAGTCCAAATGACATCTTTTTGGACCACTGTAATAATTTCCTAACTGGTTTCCTCATACCCACTTTCACCTATCTACTGTCCACACAACAACCAAAGCCACCCATTTCCCTGCTTAAAACCTTTCAATAGCTTCCCAATCCAATTAGAATACAAGGCACTGACTCTTCAACTATATCTGCTGTCATTTTATCCAATACTTACTACTATTCTCCAACCACAGGCTTTCTATCAGTTCCTATATTACTCATGTTCTTTATACCCTCTATATATGTCAAAAAAGACCATGTAAGAGATGTATGTCTCCTCTTCACAAACAATTCCATCAATACTACTGGATATACAAGCTTTTGCCTTGCTAATTAACGGTCAGTTTTTTTCCCACTAAACCACATACTTATGCAAGGATGTCACTTTGCTATTCTTTAGTGGGACAAAGAAGAAACAAAAAACCAGAAGAAAGAACATATGGATTTGGAATTTTAATTGGAACAGAACTTTGAAACAGCCTTAGGATAACTTTGATAATAATTACTCTCAAGGACCAGTAATAAGATTGATTAGGAAACAGACATATACCAAATCATCACTATATATTTCACTGCCCTTCTTTTAAAAGTACATAAGAAAACAAAATTTTTTCTTTTATAGATCACTTTCTATACAGACGTGCATAGATGTGTATACCAATATACGCACAGAAAAATAAAGGAACATTCTTATCTTTTGGCTAGTTTAGAGATGATTGATTTAGATGAGATTCTGGACTTCAAGTAGTATTACTCTATTACAGCATGGCACTGAGTTGAGGGGGTGGTACTGAGGGAGATGTGAAGTGAGTTTTGTATGTGGGAAGAATACAAATTACTGTGGCAAATAGGTATCACTGTGGCAGATTTTGTGTTTTCCAAAGATGGCTGACATACACATTCAATTCTACATACTCTTCTTACAATAGGATAGGGACACTCAGCCCACCTAGTGCTGTGGGTTGTTTCCTCTCCTTCTGAACCTGGATGAACCTCTGTGATTGCCTCAACCAAGAGAGTCCAGCAGAAGTGATGCTACATGATTTTAGAAGTTAGGTCATAAAAATGCCATGCACTTGCACCTTGCTCTCATAGGAAGCTCACTCCTGGAACTCAGTCAGGTGCAATATTTTGAGGAAGCAGGCCACACGAAGAGGCCAGATGTAGGTGTTCTGGTTGATAACCGCAGCTGAGGTCCCAGCTGACAGCCAACATGAAGCACCAAACATGAGAGAAAACCCTTGAGATTATTTGAGACCCAGCCACTGTCTGACTACAACCTCATGAGACCCTAAGTGAAACTTCATAATTGACCCTAGTCAACACTCTAAACTGTATGAGATAAAAATGAAATGACTGTGGTTGTTTTAAGCCACAAAGTCTTGGTATGTCATTACATAATAGTAGATAATAGCAGATAGTACATAATAGTAGATCAGTGCCACAATGTCCAACCAAACACCAAGTTCCATCAATTCTGACCCCTAAATGACTCAAATTCATCAGGCTTCTCTTTACTGCCACCAGTCTATAAAATCACCTAAAATACTTTAGATTATTGTTTGCTTAAATGTATCTTCTCTGAAGAGAACATCTTTATCCCTAAAATCTAGCAAAATGCTTGGTATATAGTAGTCCCTTGAAAGATGACATTAAGTAGTAAAACTTAAGGATGAATTACTAAAATTTCACAGTAAAAATAGCAGTTAGTGATTTAATTACAAAATTAAATATATTTGTTAGACTGAAATAACTTATTCTACTTACATTGCATAAGGCACCATAGCGAAGAATAGACAGCAAAGAATGTACATGACTTTCACTGGTAAAATATAATCTAGTACGAACATGACGTTCAGGAGACAGAACACCTCTAGAATATCTAAAATTAAAAGCAGACAGTGTTCAAACATAACCATATAATCAAAAACTCACTAAATATTGAAATTATTTTCTAAAATTTAATTTAATTTCACTAGAAGTAAAAGACCACAAAAATCTATTATTCTTCCAAACACAATAGAGGATGTATCTTAGTATATATTCTAACATGATGCAAACTATAACTAACTAGGACCTCTGAGAGTAGTCAAAGAATAGACTTAATATTAGTCAAGTACACTGTAAATAGGTTATTTTATCTCCTTTAGTAGCAATGACAGAGGTTATAGACCTAAAGATGCTCACAGACATTAATGCTGCTAAATGGGGTACACACTGATGGCCCCATGTGAACAATGGACCTATATATTCCCTTTTCCCCACTTACCTTAGTTTTCTCTAAATTGGAGCCAAAAATAACTTTGGTTGGAAGTTAATAGAAATACCTAGGTAATACTATTTTCACAATATGCCAGTGACACACTTCTGACTTCATAGGACCATCGAAGTATAATTTAAATTTGAAGTATGCAAAAATAGATGCCTAGAGATTTAAATAACCAGTACAGTTTCTTACACAGGATGAAGTTTATTTACAGTGTCATCATCTTGTGTCCTCTGAAGGTCTGAGCGAATTTTTCTAACCAGAGGAGTACAGTAGCCTTTGGCAATCTCCAGTTTTTCAGCTTTAGTTATACCATATTCCTGAGCAAAAAATACATGGCATTAGAAAAAGGATATAATGACAAAGTACTCTAAAAAAATACACTCCTAAATTAGTCTAGTGAGAGACAAATATTTTATCAAGCCTTTTTTGAACGTTGGATAACTCCGAGTTTGCATTTTTTGCAACTGCAAATGTATGATTTTCAAACTATTAAGTATAATTGGAAGGATTTTGTGGTGGAACTGAACAAAAGCCAGTAATTTCTGAAGGGGGAGAAAGAATGGGTGAATGTAATTTTTTTGACTAGTATTCACTAAAGCAGTGGTTTTAAATGTAAAAACAACCCTAAAAGAAAGGTGGATTAAGGCCACAAACACTAAAGCACAATATGTAATAAATATATGAAAAAAATTAAACCTTGAGATTTCTGTCTTTCCAAATGTCAAAGATTTAAAAGACTAACACGTTCTTCAAAAGCCTTTGGCCAATATTTTTAAAGTTTTAACTGGAAGTGAGCCTAGATTCCATGAAATTATCAAATTTAATGACATAATCATTATGAGTTAATTGGATTTGTAAGGAATTAGCACAATGTGAAGTGTCCAGAAAACATGGCAATTTTAAGAGTAATTGCAATGAAAATTATAGTTCAAAGCAGTAGAAGAGGAGAAAGGAAGAAGGCAGAAAAGTGGGGGTAGAGTGGGAAAGAGGGAGAAAAGGGAAGAGGGAAGAAACACACAAACCTTCTCTCTCCAAGTTCATTCTAGGATATTTCAACTTAAAGGCTATTTCTTGCTACTAGATACCTCCAGAAAGATTCACATAGAATAACATCAGTATAGACAATAGATCTCAAAACTGCCTAATAAAGAAAATGCTGACTGATTACAGATGAAAGACCTACGAAAACAGGACTTGCTGGGGTGATTTACCTTAAACTAAAGCTAAGGTGGTTCAATAATCTTGCCAATGTAGGTGACTACAGAGTGAATACACAACTGTGTATTTATGTGTAAATGAAAGAAAAATGTTGGAATTAAAAAATCATCAGGGAAACAATTTTTTTTAATTTGTTATTAGCAAGATGTGAGGAAACAGGGATTTTCATATACTGCTGGTCTGGGTAAAAACTGATTAAAGATTTCTGGAGCTACAGAAATGATCTTGAGTGAATGGAAAGACATGTGTAAAGAGAGTGAAACAAATTTTAAAAGTCTAGATTTCCAAAGACAAGTTGGTTAAATAAATTATTCTTACATTCACACCACTCAGCCATTGGGAATAATAATGTTTATATAGCTTTATTGGCATGGAAAGAAGTTCTTTACGCTAAATGAAGGAAAAAATTAGGTTGTAAAATAGTATGCTTTTTCTGATTCAGTTTTCGTAAAGAATGTATTTGCTATGTATACGCCTTTATGGAAACAATAATATGTAAATGAATTTAAGGAAAGAGGCCTTTAAGAATATTCCAAAACATTGATATGTTTTTCTTTTGTTGGTAATGTTATAGTAATTTTTTTGCTCTATCTGTATTTTCTAGTTTTATTACAAAGATATATTACTTTTATAATCAAGAAATTTCTCTCTTCAAAACAGTGACATATTTTGCTCATCTGCCTCTATCAACTAGGACCAAATAATTTTTTAGGTATGCAAATTCTCATATGCAGTTACAATATTTGTGCCACAAATAGAACTGATTAAAATACCAGCTAAGGCGACTTGAAGGCTTTCTATGGTGATTTCAATGAGAATGTCATTGAACTGTCTTTGGGAAATGCTACTATAAAGAACTGTCTGCATTTCATAATCTACAGATAACCAAAGAAAACATCTTTAAACTTCAATTAATATGTGTCATCTCAATTAAGATAATTTTAATACCAAATTTGGTCTTTAAATGTTTTTATTTACCACCATAACATCATGGCTATAAAACATCACAAGGGCCCCAATTTTCTGAGGATTAAGCCTGGTTAAAAAGTGAAAATTTGATTCTATTGTAGCATAACACCTATCAAAACTAGTTTAACTGTTAAAATAACTAAAACAGACTGTATGCATCATTTAAGCCTAGATATGATTGGAATTACATAATTCACATAGCACAGACATAAAAATTAATCAATCAGTGTAGGAGTAGAAACTGATTTTTTAACGCATAGTGTCATTTTGAAGTACACCAGAACATACGTATATACATTTCTCTTTCACAGTGATACCCTGTTAATCTACATTAAATTATTCTAAACAAGTTAAAACTTTGTATTATTTGGCTGAGTCAAGTCTTGAAGCTTGAAATATTATTTGCTTGAGAACTATGTATGCAAAATTTTATTTTTTCCATTACAAACCACAATTTCATTATAAATTATTGCAAATATGTTTATAATTGTTAGTTATCTTTTTGGTGATTGAAAACACCTGCCTTCTGTCCACAGTTTTTGTATTTACGAGGCCTAAAGTAACAAATCAAGATATTTATTGAACTGATTCAACACTCTAAAAAAAAAAAGTCCAAAGTTTCTGTTACAATAAAGATCATCCTGTGAAAAAGTTAGGGAGATAAACCCAAAGTTGTCCTCTCCTCAATTTATAAAATAATCTCAGGACACCAGGGAAGCATATAAAAAGACCTCTTGTATTAAAAGTATGAATTTACCAAAAATAGAACTGATTTATGTAAACTTGGGCATAATTTTATCTGAAGAGTCAAACAATTTAAAAAATAACTTATCCAAGAAAAATAATTTTAGAGTTGTCTTCAAATAAATTCTCAGACTGTCATGAAAATCTAACCTAATAGCAGCAAAGAGAATTACCGTAACAGACAGAGAACAGCTGAGCTTGAAGAATTACTTTGATAGATACAAATGATGACTCAACTCCTTCATAACATACTAATCTTTAGTGCTTCTTCTGGTATTTAAAAAAATTTATTATAAATATTTAAGTTACAAGGACATGGTGAGAAATGTCTTCAACTATATAAACAATACACCTGAAATACATACACCATGTAAGGAGGAGAAATGACCATCTACAATCCTGTTAACCCTTGAGTTTTCTTTTAGGCTCAACTCTTAGAGACTAATTTTTCATTCCCAGTTGTAAAATATTTAGTATATATAATGGAAACAGTAGAGGGGTGAGATTAAATGAGCAATGCAATGGCACAGACATGGATATGCTAAACATTAGACAAAGCATTGTGTATTTAGCCTCTGAGCAGGTGATACATTTAGATACACTGAAAGCCTGCCTTGAAAAGTGCTTATAGCCACCATAAATATCTTAAAGTCTTGTATTCACAGCTAATTGTTAAAAAGCATACTTACAAAACCAAAACATTTTATTATACAAAATAAAACTTGTCTTTTACAGAATAAAACTTACCTTTTTCATTTGCTAAATGAAAGAAATTGTCAGGGAATGAGTCCTGTTTCCTAAGTAAATGTTTCCTAAAGGCCTAAAGACATATTCGTAAAGTCTGAGATATTTTCATCCTCTTTTAAAAATAATTTTTAAAATCACAGATTCATACAATATACCTAAAATTGTCTATATTATATATCTGATCAAATATGTAGTTCTCTTTCATGTTGAAGAAACAAGCTAATTGTTAACATGTACATAAATACCTATAGGTAAGTTGTACAACTGTCTGAATTCTCAGTTTTTCAAAATCTATAGGTTTTCCTGTACTGTCTATGAATACTAGGAAAGGGACAGTTATTTTAACCATTCTTATGCATGGGTATTTATAAGTTAGCTTTTTGAACTTTTTTTCATAATCTTTATCTTTTTCATGTATTTTTTTCCTGCTTTCAAACTTTATGTAGTCCACAGCTGGAATATCTGATCTACTCCAACCTCCTCTTTACAATATCCAAATAATCTTGTACTGAGTTGAAAAAAGGTCCAAAAGTGACATCAGGAACTTTGTTCTTCTAACATAGCCCTGATCTCAATATGTTTTGTCACTTACCCCTTTATTATCAATCCAATTCTCTGCTTAATTGCATTTTAGTTATTTGAATTCTTGTTACACCTTTATTTTTATTCTCCTATAATGAAAAGACCCATGTCCCCCAAAAAACAACTATGTATATCTCGACCTCTAAACATTATTTTCAAAATACTTTTGCATAAAGTAAAAAGAATTGCAAAAAACTTTATATAAGACCGTAATGATCTTTATGTCTTACTCCCCACATATTTCCATATATAGATGGCAGATGCAAAACAGGTGTTCAATAAATACTTAACTGATTTATTCCATACCGTTTTCTATTCTTCAGTTTGTTCACATATTATTATTCTCTAAGAGTATCAATTCTTATATTAAAAAAAAATTTACTACCTTCTTATGGCAGTGAAAATACTCTGTATGCTACTATGATGATACATGTCATTATAAATTTGCCCAAACCCATATGTATAACACCAAGAGTGAACCCTAATGGACTATGGACTCTGGGTGATGTGTCAATGTAGGTTCGTCAGTTATAACAAATGCACCATTCTTGTGGGGGACAATCATAACGTGGGGGAGGACGCGCTATGTATGGAGGCAGGGGCATATGGGAAATCTTTTACCTTCTGTTTGATTTTGCTGTGAACATAAAACTGCTCCAATAAATATAGTCTGCTAAAAAAAGTCACTGTAATCAAACTATTAGAAAATCAAATAATGTGATCAATATTAAAAGCTTAAAATATAAATTCATAATTGCCTAATTTCCTGTTTAAAGTTACTGGTTTTCCAAGGACATGAAAACCAACTACCTTTTTATCCACCAACAGACATTTTAAAAGTATCTATTTTTTCAATATTATAAGAAATTGATTCTTAAGAATGACTTACCTGAGGGATAACAATATCTGCTAATGCCTTCGAAAGCCTATATAATTCCATTGTGTTTTCTAATTTCAAGGAACCATTATGCTGGACATCATATTTTATACAGTCATATATGTCAGGGATTTTACTAATATCATATCTTCCATTCTTTGTTTTAAAGTCTTTCTCTAACTTGGACCATCTACGTAGCATAAGCTCCAATGTTTCACTATGGTAAAGCTGAATATCTAAAACAACATAACATTTTTAGTTCATGCAACTTAAAAATCTGATTTAGAATATATATTAATATGTTAATAATTAGAAACTTTTTAAAGTGTCAAAAATACAACTGTATGAAGTTAGAGAGTTACTATAGGCATACACTACTAGCAATCATGTATTTTTTAGACTTAAAGGGTTAGGAACTAGGCTTATAAAAGAGTTTTTCCACATATTATAGACTTTAATAACAATAAGGAGAAAAAGAGCAACAATTTTAACAAAGCTC
Source organism: Nomascus leucogenys (assembly GCF_006542625.1). Lineage (NCBI taxonomy): Eukaryota > Metazoa > Chordata > Mammalia > Primates > Hylobatidae > Nomascus > Nomascus leucogenys. Next base: position 111,266,636 of record NC_044382.1, on the reverse strand, counting down.
TTTTAAGCTCATATATTTTCAATTTTCAATACTATTATTCTTATTAGGATCACATAACTAAGTGAATAGGCAGACTAGCAGAGGAACATTAGACATTAAAAATATCCAAATGATCCATTTTCTGCCAGAAAAAAACCCAAGATGCCAAAGTTGTCTAAGTTACTAATCAAGTAAGTTTTGGGGCCAGAGCCTAGGATCACTTTCCTGTTGCCTGCTCCTTCTTATTACCCTGTCTACTCACTGCTTAACTATATGGCAATGCTGCATAATAAGATAATCAGATGAGAATATTTTATTTTCTCTTTCATGCTGTCATGGACAAAAACCACTATAACTTAGCCATTATTTTTTTGCTTGATATATATTAACTCATACTATACATAGCTCTCAAGAGAGGCTTGATTTCTTACAACAAGATTGGTGTATCATATATTAAATGCTTAATTGAATAGTAACTTTTATTTGTTCTATGCTCTAATAAAAATATATTTACCTGATGATTTGGGATCTTCCATTCGATGTCTGATTTGAGAAGTCAAACTCTGAATTAAGGAATAAACTTTATCACAGGTCTTCACAGGATTTTTAATTAAATGCATTGATTTGATAAGAGAAATGCTTCCAGATGGAGTAAGCTACAAATAAGTAAAGTATATATTTTATATCTGGTTATGCCTAACTGTTTAAGAGAACAATATACATATACAAAATTTTCCAATAGCTGGAGAATAACTCCATAGCAGAAATTAAAATGACCACAAAATACAGTTGACCCTTGAACACCACAGGTTTGAACTGCAAAGGACCACATATGTGCAGGGTTTTTCCCTAAAAGTTACACCAAAATGTACTGTTTCTCCTGCCTCCCCTTCCACCTCCTTCACCTCTTCCACCCTTGAGACAGCATGACTAACCCCTCCTCTTCCTCCTTCTTCTCAGCCTGCTCAATGTGAAAATAAAGATGAAGACCTCTAAGATGATCTACTTCCTCTTAAGGAATAGTAAATATATTTTCTCTTCCTTATAATTTTCTTAATAACATTTTCTTTTCTCTAGCTCACTCTAGAATTTTCTTAATATTTTCTTTTCTCTAGTTCACTCTATTGTAAGACTAGAGTATATAATACATATACAAAATACTGGGGAACTTATAAAAAGTATGTGGAAAAATTGGATTAAAAGATAAAAGTAAAAAACTTTATTTCTCAACATAAGGTCTGTCAGGGTCAAGACACTTTTGTAAGCAATGATACCAGCCATTTAGTCTATTCCTAAAATACTGAGGATCCTGGGAATTTATCCATGTGAATGCAGACTTTTTTACATTATTAACTGAAGAAAAATGAGTGCCCCTTAAATATTTTTTTAAGATTAGGAAACAAACAGAAGTCAGAAGGAGCCATATCAGGACCACAAGGTAGATTCCTAATGACCTCCCACTGAAACTCTTGCAAAACTGCCCTTGTCTGAGAGGAATAAGCAGGAGCATTGTCATGATAGAAGACTCTGTAGTGAAGATTTTGTGGGTGTTTTCTACTAATGCTTTGGCTAACTCTCTCAAAACAATCTCATAATAAGCAGATGTTATTGCTTGTTAGCCCTCCAGAAAGTCAGCAAGCAAAATGCCTTGAGCGTCCCAAATAACTAGTGCCATGACCTCTGCTCTTGACCAGTCTGCTTCTGCTTTGACTGGACCAATTCCACCTCTTGGTAGCCATTACTTTGATTGTGCTTTGTCTTCAGGGTATCCTGGTAAAACCAGTTTCATTTTCTGTTACAATTCTTCAAAGAAATGCTTTGGGATATTCATCCCACTTGTTTAAAATTTCCACTGAAAGCTCTGCTCTTGTCTATAGCTGATCTGAGCACAATGGTTCTGGCACTCTAAGCAGAAAGTTTGCTCAACTTTAATTTTTCAGTCAGAATTGTGTAAGTTAAACCAACTGAGATGTCTATCGTACTGGCTATTGTTCTGCTGTTAATTATTGGTCTTCTTCAATTAGGGCATGAACAAGATTAATTTTTTCCTTGCAAAATTGATGTGGATGGTCTGCCATTGAGGGCTTCATCTTCAACATCATCTCATCCCATCTTAAAACGAGTTATCCATGTGTATACTGCTGATTTCTTTGGGAAACTGTTCCTATAAACTTTTTGTAAAGTATCAATGATTTCACCATTTTTTTCGCTTAAGCTTCACCATAAATTTGCTGTTTGTTCTTGTTTCAATTTTAGCAGAATTCATGTTGCCCCTCACAAGGGCTCTCTTCAAACTGATGTCTCACTCTTGTTAGTGCCTCAAACTAAATCCTGTTCAGACATGTCATAAAAAGTTAATACAAGATTATTTTAGTGTAAAAAAAAGTTGAAATTTCTGTATAGTTTTTTCATAATGAGCATTCATATATGATCATTGTTCACGTTATTGCTAAGGCTTCCACTCAAAGGTAGGCTTAAATTGGTAGTTAAGTTTTTGCAGAGTCAAAAGTTATAACCAATTTTTTTACTGGGAGGGGGACTGGCACTTCTAACCCCAACATTGTCTAAGGGTGAACTGTATAGTAATAAGATCAAGGAGGAAGTAAAAGACTCAGAATTCATGTTAAAAAATATTAAACCTTAGCTGTCTTGTCAATAAAGAAAATTTAGCAGAAATACTCTAACTTAACAGAATTTGATGACAATCTGCTGACTCTGTTAACATGTGTAAATACGGTTCTGACCACTTGACATATATTTACATGTAATAACTCTAGGCATCTATTATTCTTTTCCCAGATGAGTTACTTACCTGAGGTTAAGCTACTTGCTTAAGATCAAACCACTAGGAATGTGAAGGAGTAGGACTCAAATGCAGGTAGTCTGGCTACAGACTGGTGCTCTTAACCACTATCCTATTATGCCTTTGTAATAAATTTTTTTTGAATAAAAGCCATCAATAAAAACATAGTTCCACATTCCAGTTTTGACATTTAGCTTGGCAAGTTATTTACCCACATTAAGTAAGTTTCTACAAATATAAAAAACGTCAAGTGCAATTCTACTTCTGGTTATAATAAACTAGGTAGTTTGGACCAATATATCCACTGAAGGGAAGTAAAAATTCTGGGCAAAGAATATCTATATGTATGCTTTCAGGAATCTGTGAAATAACAAGGTGGTAAAGAATTATGGTTGCAAAACTCAAAGGTCAGTGATCCAGAAAGTGAGCCTAGAATTTAAGGCTGTTTCTCCACTGGAAACATTTATATTTATGAATATAATAAATGACTCCAGTCAAAAGAGTGCATAAAGGAAAATTTATGGCCTAGGGTGCATATTTTGTAAAAGACAGAACATTAATAACTTAGTAAGTATTCACCTGGGGTTATTAATTTTGAGAATCAGAAAATAGCAAAATAAAACTAGAGAGGTAGAATAAATAAAATATTAAGTAATGAGAATTAATCAAATGGAAAATAAGCATATAATTCAGAGACCTAACAAATCTTAACAATGGTTCTTTGAAATGACTAATAAACTAATCAACCATGGTGAAACTGATCAAGAAAAAAAGGAAAAAAGTATAATGTTAAGAAAGAAAAAGGGATATCTCTATAGATCCTACACAAATTACAAAGAAATTAAAGACGAAATTATGAACAAACTTCTAAAAAATGTAATTTAATAATACTGACATAAACATAACTGAGAAGTACTAATCTTTTCTGAAATCCATAATTAGAAACTTTCCCACAAAGAAAACACCCACAGGATTTACCATACTATTTACTAGTAAAGTTTACCAAAAATTTAATGAAATATTTGTACATATACTATTCCCCTCAAATAGGAAGCATTCCCTAACTAATTTTACAAGACTAGCATAATCCTGACATTGAAATAAAAGACACAACAAAAATAAAAAAGTAAAGGTCAATCTGACTGATGAACATAGATTCAAAATTCCTAACCAAAAATTTCAGCAAACTAAAATCAGTGATATGAAAGAAAAAGATCATACATGGAAAAGTTGAGGATATTCTAGAACCAAGGTTAGTTTCACATTCAAAAAACTGTAAGGTATAATAGATGAAAGAAAATATATAAAATTCAGTAAGTTTTTATAATAGAAACTCAGCCAAATAGAAACAATGAAATTTCCTTATTTTGAAGAAGGGCAGCTATATAAAATATCTACAGAAAACTTTATATTTAATGTACAAGTGTTACTAGAAATGTTACTTTTATTTAATATTATTCTGAGGGTCCTAGCTATGGAAAGCAAGAAAAAGAATTTTTAAAAAAACAAAGATTGGAAAAGAAAAAAACCTATGGATGTGCTGTTAAAGAATGAAACAAATCTAGATAAATTATTAGAACTAATGAGTTCAACAAGGTTGATGCCTATAATCTCAATATTTTAAAAATAATTATATTTCTATATAGCAACAACAGAGAATAAAACTTTTAAAGAGGGGCCATTTATAATTGCATAATATCAATCACCTCAGCCTAAATCTAACAAAGATGCACAAGAACTCTGTGAAGTAAATTATAAAACATTATTTAAAGATATTAAAGAATATCTAAATGAGCTACACTACATTCACAGATTGAAAGACTAGAGAAAAAAATATAAATTTGCACAAACTACAAATATAATACAACCAAAATAAAAAAATCCCAACAGTATTTCTGACCAGCTTGTTTTAAAATTTATATGAAAAATGCAAAAAAAAAAAAAAAAAAAAAGCCAAAAAACGCTTGAAGAAGCATCCATTTGGGTGTTGGGAGGTATTATTCACATAGGGATCAACAAACGGAACATAGGGTCCAGAAACAGATCACACATATATAATAAAGATGGTACTTCTGAGTAATGGGAAAGAATAGTCTTTTCAGTATGTTCTGCTGGGACACCCAGATGTACATGTAGTTGCAGGGGAAATATCAACCTTGACATTCTTAGCTCATAGCACACACAAAAGTCAATTTTATCTGGATTGCAGATAAATGTGAAGAGCAAAACAGTAAGTTTATAGAAGATAGATATATCTTATGGCCTCTTCTCAGAAAAAGATATCTTAAACAATATATTAAAATGCTTTGACCTATGGGGGAAAAAAATGAACTTGGAAATCATGAAAAACTATAACTTCTGCTTCTCAAAAGATATTATTGGCTGGGCGTGGTGGCTCATGCCTGTAATTCCAAAGCCTTGGGATGTCAAGGCAGGAGGATCACTTGAGGCCAAGAGTTTGAGACTAGCCTGGGCAACACAGTGAGACCCAGTCTCTAGAAAAATTTAAAAAGTTAGCTGAGCATGGTGGTGTGCACCTGTAGCCTCAGCTACTCAGGAGGCTGAAGCAGGAGAATCACTTGAGCCCAGGAGTTTCAGGCCACAGTGAGCTATGATCACACCACTGCACTCCAGCCTGGGTGACAGAGCAAGACCTTGTCTCTAAAAAACAAACAAACAAACAAAAAAAAAGAAAAGACATCATGACATCATTAAGGCTCAGAGTAGGTGGTGTTATCTATATGTTATCTACAAATAACAAAGAACTCATATCCAGAATATATAAAGAACTTCTACCTTCCAAGAAGAAAAACATAGACAATTCACAGAAAAAGGACAGGAGACTTGTCCTCATTCAAGAGGATATCTAAATGGTCAATAGACATTGAAGCCACAATAAAGTAAATTCTAGGTATATCCACCAGAATGGCCAAAACGGAATCATCTGAGAATTCCAAGAATGGAGAATATGTGGAGCAATGACAACTATCATGGACCTCTGGTGGGAGTGTAAATTAGCTCAATAGTGTTAGAAAACACCAAAAGCAGTGGCAACAAAAGCCAAAATTGACAAATGAGATGTAATTAAACTAAAGAGCTTCTGCACAGCAAAAGAAACTACCATCAGAGTGAACAGGCAACCTACAGAATGGGAGAAAATTTTTGCAATCTACTCATCTGACAAAGGGCTAATATCCAGAATCTACAAAGAACTCAAACAAATTTACAAGAAAAAAACAAACAACCCCATCAGAAAGTGGGCAAAGGATATGAATAGACACTTCTCAAAAGAAGACATTTATGCAGCCAAAAAACACATGAAAAAAATGCTCATAATCACTGGCCATCAGAGAAATGCAAATCAAAACCACGAGATACCATCTCACACCAGTTAGAATGGCCATCATTAAAAAGTCAGGAAACAACAGGTGCTGGAGAGGATGTGGAGAAATAGGAACACTTTTACACTGTTGGTGGGAATGTAAACTAGTTCAACCATTGTGGAAGACAGTGTGGCGATTCCTCAAGGACCTAGAACTGGAAATACCATTTGACCCAGCCATCCCATTACTGGGTATATACCCAAAGGATTATAAATCATGCTGCTATAAAGACACATGCACACGTATGTTTATTGCCACACTATTCACAATAGCAAAGACTTGGAACCAATCCAAATGTCGATCAATGATAGACTGGATTAAGAAAATGGGGCACATATACACCATGGAATACTATGCAGCCATAAAAAATGATGAGTTCATGTCCTTTGTAGGGACATGGATGAAGCTGGAAACCATCATTCTTAGCAAACTATCGCAAGGACAAAAACCAAATACTGCATGTTCTCACTCATAGGTGGGAACTGAACAATGAGAACACTTAGACACAGGAAGGAGAACATCATACACCGGGGCCTGTTGTGGGGTGGGGGGAGGGGGGAGGGAAAGCATTAGGAGATATACCTAATGTAAATGATGAGTTAATGGGTGCAGCACACCAACATGGCACATGTATACATACATAACAAACCAGCACGTCATGCACATGTACTCTAGAACTTAAAGTGTAATTTAAAAAAAAAATGAAAAGACAAAAAAAAAAAAAAAAGAAAACAGTTTGACATTACCTGCTAACATTGTAAGTAAGTATACCATGGTCACAGTAATTCCACTCCTACAATATACCCAAGAGAAACGTATGCTCATTGCACAGGTGGCATACCAGGATATTCATGGCAACTTTAATCCTAACAGTCCAAAACTCTAACATATAGAAAGCATATATAAATTGTAATATGTTCATAAAATAGTACATGGGTCAACAAACTACAGCCTGCAGGTCAAATGTGGCCTGTCGCACAGGCCATGAGCTAAGAATGGTTTTTACATGCTTAAAACGCAGTTAAAAAAAAAACAAAAACAATATGCAACAGAGACCATATTTGGACTGCAAAGTCTAATTTTTTTAAATAAAATATTTACTATCTGGCCTTTTACAGAAAAGTTCTGCCAAACCTGAAATGGAATACAACAAACAGAGCAGTGATTATTAACTAACAATGACCATTACTTAATATGGTTGAATTTCACAAAAAGAAGCCAAATATAAAATAAAACATGTTCTATTATATGAAACTTAAAAAATAGCCAAAGTAAATTAATACTGTAGAGCCATTATAGAAAACAGTATGAACATTGCTCAAAAAACTGAAGACAGAATTACCATATGATCCAACAATCCCAATACTAGGTATACAGCTAAAGGAAATGAAATCGTATGTCAAGGAGATATTTGCATTCCCATTTTTATTGTAGTACTGTTCACAACAGATAAGATCTGGAATCAACCTGTCCAATAACAGATGAATGAATAAAGAAAGTGTAGTATATATACAAAATGAGGTATCATCATCTAGCCTTAAAAAAGAAGGAAATCCTATCATTAGCAACAACATGGATGAACCTAGAAGACATTATGTTAAGTGAAACAAGCCAGGCACAGAATGACAAATATGTATAATCTCACTTATATGTAGAATCTAAAAAAGTTAAACTCAGAGAAGCAGAGTAAAATGATGGCTACCAGAGGCTGGAAAAGGAAGGGGCTGGGAACATGTTGGTCAAGGGATACACAATTTCAGTTAGATAGAAGGAATAAGTTCAGGAGCTCTATTGTACAACATGGTGATTATAGTAATAGCAATATATTTTATCCTTGAAAATTGCTGAGAGTAGATTTTAAATGTTCTCATCGCAAAAAAATAAGGATGTGAAGTAATACATATGTTAATTAGCTCGAGTTAGCCATTTCACAATGCATATATATTTTAAAACATGTTATGTTATAAACATACATAATTTTAATTTGTCAATTAAAATCAATAGATTTAAAGTTAGAAAAAAGCCAAAAATTAGACTACACTGGTTAGAGACTATACTTATTATTCAAGTAAGTATTCTGGATATGAAAAGAATATAAAAAGTCAGGACAGTAGTTTTTTTGAGGAGGTAAGGAATGGGTTGCGATTGAGAAGGGGCATACAGAAGCCAAAGTTGTTCCAATGTTCTATTTCTTTTCCTGGAGGATGATAACATGTGTATTTGCTTTATAATACAATAAGCTCTACATTTATGTTTTATGCACTTATCACTTTTCTGTGTGTGTGTAATATTTCACAATATAAAAGAGTTTGCTAAGACCCACCTTTTCATAATCTTCAGCAGTAAAATCTCTGTCTTTCTGAAGTATTTCATGAAGCCTTGCCTTCACACGTTGCTGACAACTGCTCAGAGAGTCACTATCACTATCCAAAAGACCGTTCATATTTGCACTTTTCACCATTTGAACAAGAATGGGTGTAAGCTCTCCTTCCAAAGCTAAAAGCCCCTAAGCATATTAAATAAAGAAAACATGAATTTAAAAAATATGTAAAATAACATTTTGTTACATACTGATTTTCATAAGGTATAAGTTTACCATAAATAAACTTTATTAATACTACAGTTCATTACTGTCATTTTAGAGTTTTACTTGAAAGTTCCAAATACAGAATTTTTAAATATTCCTTGGTTAAAAAAATTTTGTTTTTTTTTTTTTTTTGAGACAAGGGTCTCACACTGTTGCCTGAGGTAGAGTTCAGTGGTGTGATTTTGGCTCATTGCAGCCTTGACCTCCTGGGCTCAGGTGATCCTCCCATCTCAGCCTCCTGAGCTTCTGGGACTACAGGTGTGAACCACTACACCTGGCTAATTTTTTTTTTTTATAATTTTTTTGTAGAGACAGAGTTTCGTCATGTTGCCCAGGCTGGTCTCAAACTCCTGGGCTGTAGTGATCTGACCACCTCAGCCTCCCAAAGTGCTAGGATTACAGGTGTAAGCCACTGCACCCAGCCAAAAATGTTTTAAGATACAATATTAGATTAAAAACTCTAGTAATTCTAAAAAAAAATTATTTATACCTTTGCAAAAGCAGCTGCAGTCATCTGGACTCGTCCTTCATCAGAGGCATATATTTTGAGGTCATGTCTGTAGGTGCTATGTAATCTAAGTAAACCACAACCAGGAAATCCTGCATAATCTCCTGAAAATAAATCCTCAAATCACTTCAGCTATATTTTCATTTCATTGTATTTCTATAAATATTTAATAACATCACAAATGAGGATTTCAAAATATAATTTATGAAATTAGTCAAATTAAAGAAAACTCTAAGATTTACCTTGACCTCCAGGATACATACACCTGAAGGCTCTTCCAAGTTCTTCAGCCTGGACTCTGCCTGCAGGAGTTAATTCACCTCCCCATTTTAAAACCAAAAGTAAAGATGGTTCTTCTCTTCGGCTGTCTATGACACATATGAATGAATAAAACAAATGTTAAGTTTATTTCTTTAAACAGACTTAAGATTAATTTTTTCTCTGTGCCCTCTTCTGCAGTGAAATATGGCCCATATGTAAGATATTTTCTTCCTTAAATGCTGTTGCCATGTATGTTCCTTAATGCTGTTTGTAAGCAGTTGCTTCTGTAAGGAATACTCCCTTGCTATACCTGCTTAAATCTTACTGAAATTTGAAAATCTCTCTCATACTTTAGAAAAATGGCTCCCAATTTTCTTCAGGGATATAAATGTTCCTCCCTTGCCTGCTCTCATAGTAATTTTTTCATTGTACTTAATTTACTTGTGTTATGTCTGCTGGATTAACAGCTCTTCGATGCCAGAATCCAGGTTTTATCTGCCTTGCTATCAAGTACCCTTTGCAGTGCTGTCCCATAAAAGAAAATACATTAGTTGAAGTGAAGAAGATATATATATATATATATATATATATTTTTTTTTTTTTTTTGAGACAGAGTCTCTCTTGGTCGCCCAGGCTGGAGTGCAGTGGCACGATCTTGGCTCTACAGGCACCTGGCTAATTTTTGTATTTTTAGTAGAGACAGGGTTCCACCAGGTTGGCCAGGCTGGTCTCGAACTCTGGACCTCAGGTGATCCACCCACCTCGGCCTCCTAAAGTGCTGGGATTAAGGCGTGAGCCACTGCGCCTGGCTAGATACATATGTTTTTAAGATTGGAAATTGGTGATTTGCATCATTTTTAGGAAGATGTAAGATGACAGAGCCTAACATTTATTCTAATTTAAGTTTTATGCAATCTAATAAATTTTATGCAAACAAAAGGTAATCAAGAGCAGCTTTTTAAATTTGAAATTGTGGAATCTCTGCATGTTACACATCAGAGTATTTTCTTGGACAAAGAAAATACCATAAGTTAATGAGTTTCTGTACTTAATTTTGACCTACTCCTTTTCATGGTATTAAGATCTGTGTTGGGTTCTGAATAAAAAAGTAATTCAAAAATAAGCATTCTAAGCACCAAAAGAACTTAATAATGATTCTTTAAAGGTGAGAGGAAATCACCCCTTCCCCTGTAGCTAGTTAGCGGTTCTGTGAGCTTTGTCATGTAGACCAATATTAATTTATGGAAAGAAAGTTAGTTACCTAACTTTTTAAATTATTTGCTTATAGAATGTTTTTGATGATAAATACTAAGATAGAGAAAATTAACCTGTATTACTATTAACCACAAAATGTGATAAGAGCAATATATCAAATGTTAAATATATAAAGATTATTATAAATTTGTGTCTGCATTTAAGATAATCATTACTTTAATTTTTGCTACTACAAGTAATACCACTATGAATATCCCTATAGATCAATCTTTCCCTGAACATCTGATTACTTCTTTGGGTTAGATTCTGATAAGCAGAATTCAGGTCAAAGCATAAGTACATTTTTTGAAGTTTTTGATATATTGCCAAGTTACTTTTCAAAAAACTGTGTCAATTTATACTTCTACTATAGACTGAAATCCTGTCTCAATGAATTCTCATCAGCACACTTTATTACCAGTTTAAAGCAGAAATGAAGAAAACACTTTGCCAATATGATAGGCAAGACAGATTATTATTACTATCATTATTATTTTATTGGTCATCTGCATTTCTCTATGAAATGATTTCCCCAATCTCTACCCTTTTCTTTTGTAAGGTAAATCCACATTTATGAATGTGGATACTGACTGCTCTTAGGAGACCAAACTTGTTTAAAGACTTACTCTGGTTTACTGGGTGGAAGAAAATACCCATTTATTTTAGAAACAGGTTAACTGTATATTTTTTCAAAGTCTTTTTGTACTTCTTGGCCTTTCTTCTTATATACTCTGTCCTCTACTATCAAAAGGTGATGTAAGGAGCCCATTAAATAACACTTAGTTATAAATAAATAAGTTTTCTGAAACAATCCCACAGTTAAAAGGAAGTCCTACGCAGTTTTCAGAATAATAAAACCTATCCTTTATTTAAAGAATAGGTAATTTTAAAATTGTGTACTTTATTAAAAGAAGAGGAAGCACAGCTAAGATAATTCCACTTTATTTTTCCTCACCATGCCATTCCCTGAACTACTAAGCAAAAGACGGTCCAAAGGTAATCAACAGTGAATAACAAGTTACTACATATAAATAAAACTACTGTATAAGCATTAAGAATGACATACCCTCCTCTTCACTAGATGTTTTAGGACAACCATGAGGGAGATAGGTCAACTGAACCTTACGATTTATTCCAGAAAAATGACCATACCTGAAAAATAAAATGATAAACAGAATAGAACATGTAGGGAAAAACTAATTCTCACATATTCATGCTCCCTTTTATTTGTAACCGCCTGTTTAATTCTTCAAAATATTCTGTCAAAAAAAATTGTACCATATATAATCATTCTAACCACATTAAAAACAAAAATGTTTTCCTAAAAATTACAGGCGTGGTGCCATGGCTCAAGCCTGTAATCCCAGCACTTTGGGAGGGCGAGGTGAGCGGATCACTTGAGGTCAAGAGTTCGAGACCAGCCTGGCCAACATGGTGAAATCGACTCCACTAAAAATACAAAAATTAGCCAGGCATGGTGGTATGCACCTGTGGTCCCAGATACTTGGGAGGCTGAGGCACGAGAATTGCTTGAACCTGGGAGAGGGAGGTTGCAGTGAGCTGAGATCACACCACTGACTCACTGACTCCAGCCTGGGTGACAGAATAAGACCCTGTCTCAAAAAAAAAAAAAAAGACAACTCTGAAGGGATAAAGTACAGAAATATGTAAAAACACAGATGTATGTGTTTTAAGAAATAAAGGAAATAAGATTATAAGAGGTTAAAAATGTAAAGCTATAACAGGAATATTGGTGGGTATCCATTTTACTTGATTAAGGCAAAATTCAAATTTTTTATCTTTAAACTGCAATGAATCTATGGTCAAGTTAGCAATGTGGCCTTCATTGTAAGCAGTACTTCACAGAAGACACAAATTTGATGTCCTTGTTTAATCTTCTCACCAAAATTAAAACTAAAGCTAAAACCTTCAATATAACAATCTATTTTTTCACATTAGATTTTCCTTCATGTCTCAACTATAGTAACAAAGAGTAAAAAGATCAGACTGTGAAAGAAATTAAAATGGAAAATCACATACATAAAAAAGAAGAGCTATATGTAGTACCGCAATTAAGGGTTTCAAAAAGATACTCACATCTCTAATACAGTCTTAAGTTGTTCAAGCTTTGGCTTGTTTTCTTCAATTTCAGAATCATTATTTTGCCCCAGCTCCATAAGAAGCTGTCGTGCAATATCTAGCACTTCCTATGAAATAAATTAACAAAAAATTGAATTTTTATGTAATTTCACCATTAAAAAATTTAAAACTAAACAAGAAAGCAAATACACTTGCCTGTAACTGTTTTGGTTTTTTGAGTTTTAATTTCCCTGATTTATATCCATCACACTTTTCAAAAAGATCAAAAAATCTTATAAAAAAGACAGAACACTGTTAGTCACTTGCAATAATTAACATTACCAATATATGTTTAAACTAACAAATAATAAATGATAAGCTATGGGACTAGAACTTGGGATCTAAGGATTTCAAGTACTGTGTTTCCTCTTTCACTATACATGTTGCTGCTCAACTTTGATTGACAAAACTTAGTACTTTCCTAAATGATACGAAACTAATAATCACCATACTACTTTTCAAAGTTTTTTCATGGAAACCAAACATACAATTGTAGTTCATAATATTATATATTTTCTGAAGTCATTGCATACACATTGAAAATTACTTGTGTCAACACATACTTAATGGCTCAGGGTTTTCAAATTTTATAATCTCCAAATCAAACACTGGATAGAAATAACAGAAACTTTCATTCTACTTATTTTCTTCTAAAAGGCTGAGGGATTACTCACTCTCAGAATGCAATACAAGAGAGTGATAAGCAAAGATTAAATAGAACACCTTTATGACAATAAACGAAAGCCAGGGCAGACTGATATTTATGAATATTGCCACAATAATTTTAGATGCTGATGAACAAATTTTAAATGGATTTTGTACGCATCCACTAGTTTAAATATAAATGGCCAAGAGATGCTAGATAAAAGTTTTTCTATATGATGTATTAATCAAAAGAGTTGATCACTTATCAGAAATCTTAAAATTATATCATGCATGTTAAATTATTCATCTTAAAACATACTTTTGATGTCTCACTTCCATTTTCATTTTTTGTTTTGGTGTTCGATCCCCATGACGTATAACAGCTATGACACATCTAAGTTCCATCCTAAAATGAAAAAATATATATGTTCTTAATTCTCTAAAAAAGATTTGTGTTGTATAATTCAGATTAATATGAACATTTAGTCATTTATTTAAGGCCATCTTTTACCATTTCAAGATCTTTCCCATGAAGAATAATACTTATAACAATCTAGTTTTAACTTTATGAAATAAAATTCCTAAAGAACTTAAGAAATTGGGGGAGGGAGGTGATATTAAGCTATATATAATAGAATACAACCTTTTCTTCTCTAGAAATGGCTACATTAACTCTGGGATAAAAGTAGATGGACTACAATTTCTGAGCTTTCTTAAATATCTGATCCATAGCATTAGGTCATTACAGACTGAGACTTCATTAAATCAAAATAAAACTTTACATGATGGTTGCTATATTTATATATTTGCTAAGTTTTGCCCATGTAAGGAGAACAAGTATTTACAACTCAAATTACTGGAAGGTAAAATCATCTTAGAAGCATGCTAGAATTCAGAGGTATAATCTAGTGTGTGCTAAAGTGTGAACTGCAGAACATAACATTGCAGGATATCAATTGAGTTACCTGAAAAAAATTTTATTTAACACTTGCGTGTTAAATCAGTTTGAAAAATGCTGATTAAAAACAAAATTAGTTCCCCCCATCATCAGTACGTCTCAGGATATTTAACATGTTAATATAAATATCTAAGTTGTGAAAAAAAAGCATTCAGTCAACTGACATGAATTTAAAGGAATAATTTTCGGTAAGAGAATGTTATGAAACATTTTGGCAATACTGGTATAATTATGCAAGATATGACTTGAGAGAGCAAAAGTTGTAAGACCAGTATGAACCTTTAAGTAACATTTCTATTGGTACCTTTTTTATTTTTATTGCTTGATTAAAGAATTCTATAATTATCCAGGCATGTTTCAGTAGTTTATTTGTAACAATTAGTGGACCCTTATAAACACGTATAATCTACTCCTCTATCTTCAAGCTGAATCATGTAATCATACACACTAAAGTGTCTAATCATCATTCAGAAATTTAATTTTTATCCTAATAGCATAGATGACAAAGAAAACTCAGTTTCTAAATGAAAATAATTCAGACTTACATAGTTCCAGATGTAGTTGGTACAATTGGGATATCTTCAGCTTCTAAGGGTATTGACCATGGAATATGAAATTGTGGAGCAAGTTCTCGCATTACAATATTTCTTCAAGACAAAAAAGAAAAGATTTAAAATTAGTACATTTTAAGACAAAATTCAGTACTTAATGAGAATGAGAATCATAAGAGTTAAACTATCTAGTGATTACATCACATAAAAAATAACCCTCAGACTCAATTCTGATCAAGAAAAAATAAAAATCAGCAGTTCTAAATTGATGTATTAGACACATCAATGGGATTTCACAAATTTGAGATTATTTACTTTAGTTTTAAAATATCAATCAACATTGGATTCAAAGAAATCACTACAATTACATAATATCTAATTACATACATTCTGAAATTCAAGATTGTCTCTTCTGTGTGGCTACTGATAAATTCTTATCAGTTTATTGAACACCTATAATGCTACTCTAAATCTTGTGCTCATCTTAACAAATCACTACTATACTTTACTAATAGGGTTAAAAATGGAAAAATGTTTACTTTTTGGCTTAATAAATGCTTAAATTTAGCATTTATTTATGCTAAAATTTAGTAAACTCTCCCTAACATCATTTTAAGGGTAAGTTTGTAAATCTTTGAAACATACTATGGGTTAAATGTTCTTAATCTGAAAATCTGAAATCCAAAACACTTCTGGTCCCAAGTATTTTGGATAAGGGATACTTAACCAGTATAAAAGGTAGCCCCAATTATCGAACATTTTTTAATGTAAGTTTCCTATGGATTTGTCATATATACCTGGAAATGTCTTAAAAATAGTTATTGCCTTGCTAGTCTTCTGAATCAAGGTATAAAGAAAACAGGTTGAAGAATATAAAAATGGCATTTCTACCTACAATAATTTTTTTTACATTCACTTGATAATCTTATGAAAATATCATCAAGTAACATATGCTTGTAGAATGAATTGTCATGCAAAAGAGTCATGAATACTAAATATTTCTATTTTACTCTGTTTATTTCATGAACGTTAATTTTGTCCATTAAGTAGAAGAAAACCTTTTCCACTATAACTACATGGCAAAAATTTGAGGAATAAGGTATTCTAACAAATAAACTTTTGACTAATAATCAACATGTTATAGTATTTGTAAACATATGAAGTTAAAGGTTTTCATCTATACTGATCATAAATTAATCTGTCTTTGATAAGCCAAAGTATAATTCAGGATCTGGCATAGTCTCTGGGGGTGTCATTTTATGAACACTGATCTTTACTCTAGAATGCTTAAAAAACCTGACCATTTAATGTTAACAGTTATTTAGTTTCTGAATAACTACTATATGAAGGTAAAAAGAAAATTTTAAAAATTCTTACCCAAGTATTTTTGCACAGTCATCATAATACTTCATGGAATTTTTCACAAAACTGAAGCCATTGACATCACAGACATAGGACTGTCCATTGGCCCGTAACAAATCAAAGCCACAAACTGTTTGCTATTTAAAATAAGTTATAAACTTCAAGGTTTTATTTAAATTATTAAGATGCATAGTTTTCTAGTCCTATCAGAACATATCAAATTTTATAAATGCTTAAAAGTATATTACTATATAGTGGTTTACTTCATAATAAGAAATGAAAGAAATTACTTATTCGTAATGAGTACTCTGAAAATACATTATAGAGGTTATATGATTATTTAAGTCTTTCATCATAAAGTAGATGTAGAACAATAATGCATAAGGGGCTACAGAGGCCCAAAAATAATATATTTGATCACAAAGTTCTTCAATTAACATTTAATTTAAAAACAAAAGCAAAATTTTTAAAGGATCTGATAAAAAAAAACTTGGCACTAGCAGAAATTACATCATGTTACTCAAAAAAAAAAAAAAAAAAGAAGGAAGATGGATGTGGAGAATAGTTTTGAGGACATATTCCAGAGGAAATCTTGTGATCTGTTTTGTCTGGTTTTGAGAGGTAGTGTCACTCTGTCACCCCGGCTGGAGTGCAGTGGCACAATCTTGGCTCACTGCAACCTCCACTTCCTAGGTTCAAGGAATTCTTGTGCCTCAGCCACTGGAGTAGCTGGGATTACAGGCATGTGCCACCACACCAGGCTAATTTTTGTATTTTTAGTAGAGACAGGGTTTTGCTATGTTAGCTAGGCTGGTCTGCAGTTCCTGGCCTCAAGTGGTCCACCTACCTCAGCACCCCCAAAGTGCTGGGATTATGGGTGTGAGCCACCATGCCCGGTCGAAATCCTGTGATCTTTTAAACCCCCAATACCACATATTTGTGAACACCTATAATAAATTTACTTTATCTGGGAAAAGAAAATGGCCAAAAGACATGAATTTGCCGCTCAGGCTCTAAGAACTTTCTGATCTACATTTTATGTTCAATCATCAGGTATTAGTATAATGTGATGTTTTTGTCACAGCTTTCAGAATCCTGGCATAATAAAAGGATTTCTATAAAGCAATTAAAACTTATTTACAGGCTAACATTCCTTCCACGAAAGACACTGCAAATTATTAAGGCACAAAGTAATTCTTTATTATTTAATAACCAGTAACATATATTAGTCTTTAAGATTTCAAAAAGGTAAAATTTTTATCCTTCATTAAAGGAAGGTTGTAGTACTTCCATTTAAATCTTTACTATACAGTAGTTAGGAAAAAACAATATAGATTGAGAGAATTAGTCAAATGTCAGAAGTAAAAAAGTTTTTTTCAATAAATGTTTTTGGACGGGTGCAGTGGCTCACACCTGTAATTCCAGCACTTTGGGAAGCCGAGGTGGGCGGATCACGAGGTCAGGAGTTTGAGATGAGCCTGGCCAACGTGGCGAAACCCCCTCTCTACTAAAAATACAAAAATTAGCCAGGCATGGTGGTGGGTGCCTGTAATCCCAGCTACTCTGGAGGCTGAGGCAGGAGAATCGCTTGAACCCAGGAGGCGGAGGTTGCAGTGAGCCGAGATCATGCCACTGCACTCCAGCCTGGGTGACAGCGAGACTCCGTCTCAAAAAAAAAAAAAAAAAGAAATGTTTTTATATTGTTTTCATGAACATAGACCACTGAGAACTGTTTTCATTCAACAAAAACATCTTACCAATTCTATGAAAGTAACACTTAAAGCCAGTTTCAAAAAGTACGCTAGACAATAACCCTAAAACACTGATTAGCCTGAGTCATTTCTGAATTTTAATTTTAATTTCTGAATAAACTGACCAGGTTTTCTTTTATACAATACAAAAGAATATATTGGCACCACAAGAATCCCTTGAAAAGTACATGAACCATTCAGATGTATTAATTACTTTCTCGGTTTACTTCTCCAATTATAAGCACCAATAATGTCTTAGTCAAAAAAGAAAATCAGAATTTACCTTGATAAGGATCTATAGGCTTGTATAACATCTTACCTTAAAGGCAAGGCAGACTTTCCAAGCAATTAATTTCTCTCGTGCATTGAGAATAACAGGGTATCGTACTTCTTTTCCTTCACTGTCTCGTTCCACCTTGCCATCAAGTGCTGGAGATTTTCGAGCTTCAGCATGGGCATAATCTGGACCCACTGTATAAACCTTTCACAAATGTTAAATAAATGTATAAATATATATATGTATGTGTGTGTGTAACCAGCAGACAACAAATCCAATGAAAAAATAACTAAAAAATAGTTCAGAATCCAGGCTAGTAGACATATCTTTCTATTTTACATGCCCAAATTTTCAGTTCATTGGGAAAGGTTGTAAGTAATCATTATATGGCAAAATTGGTAAAGTGAAGTTTCATTCTCTATAGAAAACTATTATATTGAGTATTATGAGGGAATACTAGGATGTATACAATGTGATCGCTCTCCTCAAATTATTTTAGTTTAACAAATGAGAGATGCAAATAACTATATAACTTACAGGAAAAAAAAAAAAAAAAAACCTCCCAAAAGAACATCTTTAAAAGGGTGAGGGCATGAATCTGAGTGCAGATAAGAGAAGAAAAGTATAAGAAAGAGGCATGAACAGCATGATGTATTCAGGTATTGGCAAGTTATCTGATGTAGTTTATACTGGAAGAAATGAGGTTTATAAGACAAACAGAGGACAGACTGAAATATCTTGTATGGCAGGATTATGAATCTGGTTATTATCCTGTGGTCAATAAGGATCCACTAGAGAATTTTTAAGGATTCCTACTGAGATTTATACTTTAGAAAACATTGTGGTTAGAGAGAGAATGGCTGAAGGTAAAGCGATTAGGACCTATTTGTCACCAACTAAAATGACAGACATGTTTTATATCACAACACAGTTGTCACAGATCTCAAAACCTCACTTACACTAATCACTGCTTGGAAACTGTGGTGGTTATTAGACCTTTATCCCTGGTATCTTATTATTTAATGCCCCTTTAAAGACATATTATGTGTAACACAAAGTTGGTTTTTAAATATTTTATATTTGAATAAAATTTGTCTCCATCATAATCTTACATGTTTAAAGCATTTAAAAACACTACTCTTAAAAAAGAGTCCATAGGCTTCAGACTGCTAAAGATGTTGATGGTACAAAACATGAGGAATCCCTAATCAAAAAGAAAGAGATCCAGAATAAAGGTTAGATATAGCTAAAGATCAACTACTTTTTCTTGTATCATTGGTAAACTTGAAATATAAAACTAAAATCTATTTTAATCAATCCTACCTTAACATCAGTACCATCTGTGGGCATAAACTCTTCATATATATATGAGCCTGTTTTTCGTACATTGCTTTCTGGAGAATAAACACTACTTCTACTGCCAATCTGAAAACAAAAGATGTCCATTGATATAAAAAAGCAAATTATTTCCCTCATTTTTATGATAAAATGACAAATAGTTTATTTACCATCTATTTCCATCTTAGACATTTTCAAACACATTTTTTAATCCACAAACATTTAACAAAACTTATTATATACTTGGCACTATAGTAGTCTCTATTGTTACCCTAACTTATATATTAAAGAGCATAGAAATACAATGAACATTAAAAATTATGTTCCTAAGATTCATCCAGGTTGCTGCATGTAACTCAAGCTTGTTCATTTTTACTACTCTAGAATTTTCCACTGTGTAAATACACCACAATTTATCCATTCTCCTATCAATGTATGTTTAGGTTGTTTTCCAAGCTTTGGTGATTACAACAATAATGCTTTCAACATTCTTATGTGTCCCAACAGCAAACATGTATGAGTGTTTCTAAGGTATATAATAAAAGTGGAACTGCTCATTAATAGAATGTGCTCATATTCAACTTGTGAAGACAATGAAAAATCTTTATCAACTATTTTAACAATGTAGGGTCTCATCAGCAATGTGTAAGTTTTCACTGTTCTACATCCTTGTTTACACTTGTTAGGCTTCTTAATATCTGCTACTTTAATGGATGTTAAAATGGTATCTGTGTTCTTAATTTGAATTTCCATCAATTTTTATACATGTATATGCATTTTACATTCTGATACATTGCTAAATTATGTTGTTAAAAGGCTACCTTACTTTGTGTTTCTGCCAGTAATGTTTGGCCTTGTGCTTATTTCCCATATACAAAATGGGAGGGAAAAGAAAAGTCAAGTATCTTTCCTGGCATTCTGCAGGCAGAAATTCTGCTTAACAACATTAAATAACTAAAATGATGCCATGCTTTTCTAACAAAGTATATCAGTTTTATAAATTTACCTCTAAATGATACATTTTCAAGAGTTCAATATTTAACCATAATTAAATGCTTGATTGCTTTTAATAACACACAACAATGTATAAAGAAGAGTATTCATACAAAAGTTACAAAGGTGTTACCTTTCTAAAGAGTCTTTGACTTCCACCACCAGCAGAAGTTGGGTAATAAATGTAAACATTGTGATCTTCTGCACTGACTGGCTTTTCTACAAATGGCTTTTGGAAAACTTCCCCATTTACTTCTACATGATCTTCCCCTTCAATCAGATTACATTCTATAAAACAAACATGATTGCAAGAAATATCACATATTCTTATTATATTATCAGGACACCACATTATTATCAAGGACTTTTTTACTAAAAGACCATAAAAGAAAAGTAAACTTGGATAATGTACTTACTTCATTTTAATTATCCATGTTTATGTAAATAACATGTGCCAACATTTATGATACATACGGCATTAAAAGCTATAGTTCTTCAAAATTTTACAGACTTACCATTTCACACTACCACACCACAGAATTCAAAGTTAGACGTGAAATTATTATATCAAGGAAGACTGAGAAGTAACTCAAGAATGCCACCATCTTCTGAAAACTGTGAGATTATTCGTATCACAGATACCGTAAAACATGAAGTTACTTAAGTTAGAAAGTAACTCATATGCAAAGTAAGCCAGCAATTCAATTAGAAAGTTTTTTACCTCTAGACAAGAAAAGTTTCCTGTTTCAGATGGTGATTACTTTATATCTTTTTTAAATGTTATTTTTAATCATCATGGGTACATAATAGTTGTATATATTTTTGTGGTCCATGTGAAATTCTGATACAGGCATACAATGTGTAATAATCATACTGGAATAGTTGGGGTATTCACCACCTCAAACATTTATCATTTCTTTGTGTTAGGAACATTCTAATTTCACTCTTAGTTATTTCAAAATATAAAATAAATTATTGTGAACTACAGTCACCCTATTGTGCTACCAAATACTGGATCTTATTCATTCTATCTAACTGTATTGTTATACTCACTAACCATCCTCACTTCATCCCCATCATCCTTGCAACCCTTCCCTCCAGTAACAATTATTCTACGCTCAAGCTCTAAGAGTTCATCTTTTTTTTTAAGCTCCCACATGTGAAAACATGCAATATTTCTTTCTTGCCTGGCTTATTTCACTTAACATAAGACCTCCAGTTCCATCCATGTGTTGCAGATGGCAGGATTTCATTCTTTTTATGGCTGAATAATATACCATTGTCTATAGGTACCACATTTTCTTTATCCATCCATTAATGGACCCTTAGGTTGTTTCTATACTGGCTATTCCTAGTGGTGCTGCAATAAACATGAGTGCAAATATCTCTTCAATATACTGATTTCCTCTTTTTTGGACATATACCCAGCAGTGGGATTGCAAGATCATATGGTAGCTCTATTTTTAGTTTTTGAGGAACTCCATTCTGTTCTCAATAGTGGCTTTACTAATTTACATTCCCACCAACAGTATTCCCTTGCTCCACATCCTCACAAACATTTCTTATTGCTTGTCTTCTTGATAAAAGCCATTTTAACTGGGATGAGTTGGTATTTCATTATAGATTTGATCTGCATTTCTCTGATGATTGGTGACGTTGAGCATATTTTCATATACCTATTGGCCATTTGTTTGTCTTCCTTTGAGAAAAATCTGTTCGAATCTTTTGCCCATATTTTAATTAGATTGTTCTTTTCCTATAGAGCTGTTTGAGCTTCTTATATATTCTGGTTATTAGTCCCTTGTCAAATGGGTAGTTTACAAATATCTTCTCCCATTCTGTGGACTGTCTCTTCACTGTATTGTTTCCTTTGCTGTGCAGAAGTCTTTTAGGTTGATGTGATCCCATTAGTATATTTTTGCTTTGGTTGCCTGGGTTTCTGAGGTCTTACTCAAGAAATCTTTGCCCAGACCAATAACCTGGAGTGTTTCTACAATGTTTTCTTCTAGTAGTTGCATAGCTTCAGGTCTTAGATTTAAGTATTTAATCCATTTTGATTATGTATATGGAGAGAGATAGGGGCCTAATTTGATTCTGCATATAGATATCAAATTTTCCCAACACTACTTACTGAAGAGACTGTCCTTTCCCCAGTGGACATTCTGGTCAACTTTGTCGAAAATGAGTTACCTGCAAATGTGTGTGTTTTCTTCTGGATTCTGCATTCTGTTCCATTGGTCTATATTTTGATGCCAGTACCATCCTGTTTTGGTTACTATAGCTTAGCAGTATAACTTAAAGTCAAATAATGTGATTCCTCCAGTTTTGTTGTTTTTGCTTAGGCTGGCTATGGCTATTCTGAGTTTTTTGTGGTTCCATATAAATTTTAGTATTTTTTTTCTATTTCTGTGAAGAACGTCTTTGCTATTCTGACTGCATTGAATCTGTAGACGGCTTTGGGTAGTATGGCAATTTTAACAATACTGATTCTTTCAATCTATGACAATGGAATATTTTTCCATTTTTTGTGTGTTCTCTTCAATGTTTTTCATCAGCATTTTATAGTTTTCATTGTAGAAGAGATCTTTCATTTCTTTAAGTGAAATTCCGAGGTATTTAATTTATTTGTAGCTATTGTAAATGGGATTACTTTTTTTTTTGGTTTCTTTTTCAGATTGTTTGCTGTTCGCATATAGAAATGCTATGGATTTTTGTAAGTTGATATTGTATCCTGCAACTTTACTGAACTTGTTCTAATAGTTTTGTGGCAAAGACTCCAGGATTTTCTAACTATAAGATCATATCATCTATAAACAAGAATAATTTAACCCTTTTCTTTTCAATTTGGATGCCCTTTATTTCCTTCTCGTCCCTAATTTCTCTGGCTATAATTTCCAGTATTATGTTGAATAAAAGAGATGAAAGTAGACATCCTTGTCTTGTTCCAAGTCTTGGAGGAAATATTTTCACCTTTTCCCTGTTCAGTATGATATTGGCTGTGGGTTTGTCATATAGGGTTTTTATCATATAGAGGTAAGTTCATTCCATACCCAGTTTTTTGAGAGATTTTATCATGAAGCGATGTTTAATTTTATCAAATCCTTTTTCTCCATCAATTGAAATGATCATATGTGGACAGTATAGAGTTGGGTCTTATTTTTTAATCCATTTAACAACTCTATGTGTTTTGATGCAAGAATTTAGACCATTTGCATTCACGTTATTATTGCTAGGTAAAGACTTGATTCTGCTATTTTGGTATTTGTTTTCTGAGGTTTTTATTTTTTTGTCCTCTCTTCCTTCCTTCCTGTCCTGTCTTCCTTTGTGGGAAAGTGATTTTCTGCCTGGGCATGATGGTCCCCAGCACTTCGGGAGTCTGAGACAGGAGGATCAAAGGAGCCAAGGAGTTTTGAAACCAGCCTGGGCTACACAGTGAGACCCTGTCTCTACAAACAATAATTACTTGGGCCTGGTGGCTTGTGCTTGTAGTCCCAACTACTCAGGAAGCTGAAGTGCGAGAATCACTTGGGAGTGGAGGCTACAGTGAAAAGTTATCATGCCACTTCACTCCAACATGGGTGAAGAGCAAGACCCTGTCTCAAATACGTATATATATGTAATTTTCTCTGGTAGTATGTTTTAATTTATTTTTATTTTTTGTGTATCTGTTATAGGTTTTTGTTTTGTGACTACCATAAGGCTTACAAATAACATTTTATTACAATTATTTTAAATTGATGACAACTTAACTCTGATTACAAAGAAAATAAAAGAAAGAGAAAATTTTAAAAACTCTACATTTTAACTCCATTTCCCCTCATCCATGTTTTGACTTTCTGTTGTCTCTATTTTTATGTTTCTATACTCGTAAAAAGTTGTTGTAGTTATTATTTCTGACAGGTTTGCCTTTTAGTCTTCCTATGAAATATATAAAAGGTTTGTACACCACAATGACAGTGTTAGAGTATTATGTATTTATCTGTGTACTTACTATTACCAGTGAGTTTTACACATTCAGATGATTTCTTGAATTTTTTTTTTTTTTTTTTTTTGAGACGGAGTCTTGCTCAGTCGCCCAGGCTGGAGTGCAGTGGTGCCATCTCGGCTCAATGCAAGCTCCGCCTCCTGGGTTCATGCCATTCTCCTGCCTCAGCCTCCCGAGTAGCTGCAACTACAGGCGCTTGCCACCAAACACGGCTAATTTTTTTTGTATTTTTAGTAGAGATGGGGTTTCACCATGTTAGCCAGGATGGTCTCGATCTTCTGACCTCATGATCCACCCACCTCGGCTTCCCAAAGTGTTGGGATTACAGGCTTGAGCCACCGCGCCCGGCCCAGATGATTTCTTATTTTTAACGTCTTTTTCTATCAGATTGATGAACTCCTTTTAGCATTTCCTGTAAAAGATCTGTAAGATCTTTATCCTATCCTATCCTATCAGGATAGAAAATTCCAGGATACTGGTAATTCATGAATTCCCTCAGCTTTTGTTTAGTAAAGTCTATTATGTCTTCATGTTTGAAGGATAATTTTGCTGAATAGAATATTCTAAGTTGGAAGTTTTGTTTTTCCTTCAACACTTTGAATGCTATCACACTCTCTCCTAGCCATAAGCTTTCTGCTTAGATGTCAGCTGCCAGTTGTATCAGAGCTTCTTTATATGTTATATACATCTATTCTCTGGGTGCTTTAAAGATCTTTGTTTATCCTTGACCTTTGGGAGTTTAATTAATATATGCCTTGAGATAGTCTTATTTGGGTTAAATCTTCATATTCTTCTATGACCTATGGATATTCATATTTTCTTTAGGTTTGGAAATTTCTGTTATTGTTTATTTCAATAAACTTTCTACCATGATCTATGTTCTCTTTAAGAGCACTAATTATTGGATTTGTCCCTTTGAGGCTATTTTTAAGATTTTTTTTTTGACATTTTCCCTTCCCCTTATTAACTATGTAGGTCCCAAAGTTCTTAAAGAAAAATGAAGAAAGGAGTGGGCAAAAAAAATGAAAAGTGCTACCTGGGAAGTTTGTTCAAACTCCTCTGTCAGGTCTCTTTAGTCCTGTAGGTGTGTTTCATTCTTTCCCTCTCTTTCTTCTCTGGCTAGGTATTTTCACATAGCCGGTCTTCAAGCTCACTAATTCTTCTACTTGGTCCACTTTGCTGTTGAGAGGCTTTGATGTATATTTCAGTTTGTCAACTGAATTTTTCAGTTCCAGAATTTTGGCTTGTTTTGAATTATTTCAATCTCTTTGTTGATTTCTCATGATACAATTCTGATTCCTTCTCCTTGTTACACTGAAGTTCTTGAGCTTCCTCAAGGCAGCTATTTTGAATTCTCTGTCTGAAAGGTGACATATCTCCATCACTCCAGGATTGGTAACTGGTACCTTATTTAGTTTGTTTGGTGAGGTCACATTTTTCTGGATGTTCTTGATGCTTGTAGACATTCACTGATGTCTGGGTATTTACAAGTTAGGTATTTATTTCAGTCTTCACCGTTTGGGCTCGTTTGTGTCCATCCTTCTTGCGAAAGCTTTCCACATATTCAAAAAAGACTAAGTGTTATGATCTCAGCCTGAAGTCATTGCAGCTGTATTAGCACTAGGGGGCGCCCTAAGTCCAGGAATGCTACAAACTCTTGCCGACTCCTAGACGCACCACCTTGGTGGCCTAATTTTTTGGTTCTTATGAAGGTGCATTCTTGCATGGCTAGTTTATAATTTAGTGTTCCTGTGGGGAGTGGGATAATCACTGGAGGGTATATTTGGCCATCTTGTTCTGCCTCCCCCTCTAGTTTTTAATAAAAGATGATTTAAAGTATGATAAATTCATCAAAATTCCCCACAATACTAAGTGTGAACAGAATGTTAACTCTTAAGACAAACATGTATCTTGCCTTGAGACTACGTTAGGTATAGCTTCCATGCTATGTTTTACATAACCAGAAAAAAAGGAGCAAACAGTGCCTTAAAATATTAATAAATACTTAGAAATACTGTTGCCCTTGTTATATGCGGTGACTGGTTCCAGGAACCCCCTCGTATACCAAAATCTTCACATACTCAAGTCCCACAGTTGGCTCTGCAGAATCCATGTAAATGAAAAGTCGGCTATCAGTATATGTGGGACCCACGAATCCTGTATTTTCAATTTATGTTTATTCCATGAATAAGCAGACTGGCACAGTTCAAACCCATGCTGTTCCAGGGCCAACTGTATTTCCAAATTCTTGGCCAGTATTTAGTTTTTGGCATTGTAGCATGAAGTTTCTAATGCTTAATTCAATAGTCATAGATAAATCACTTGTTCACCATTAATCAATACAAATTTACTTGTATGTAATTTCAAAATTCTAACTCATGATTCTTAGAGATATGTCAAAGGTAGGCCCAAGAAGAGAAGGATAAATAATTCCTAAATTATTAGGTAGCCTTTTATCTCAGTGTCACCTTTTAATTGAATGTTTGTCTGTTTAGATTATTTTTTAAAATGGAATAGAATACTATGAATTCTTTAAATTCCTTCCAGTTAATTATTGTAAGAATGTGGCCCAAAAGTATGTCAAGTGACAAAGGAAGCTTACATAAAATCTCTTACTCTTACCTTTGGGATTATTTGGGTCACGGTTCAAAATTGCATAACGAGGAAGTAAAATACCTTCAGCTTGAAGAATACTATATACTTCTCTCCTGAAGAAAAAGGGAAACATCCTTATTGTTTTATTGCTCCATTTCACAATGAATATATTATTGTAGTTTTCTTAAAAGACATTATTATTGTTCTACAACTAAAAAGGGTATATATCTCAACGCTTTTTATTTTTTAAATAAACAAATGTCACTTCCAATATTCAAAAAAGGTATTCTGAGGAAATATTCAGCAATAAGAACAAAAATTTATGCACAATTCTTTTCTAGCTTATTGAGAAACTAATTATTAAAACTGAGAACATAAATGTATTTTAAAAATAGATGAATAAAGCTGATATTATCACAATGATAGAACATTAAGCATTAAAAACCTTATGCTCAAATAGTATTTAATGACATGGAGAAATGTTCACAGTATACTAGAGAAAAGTGATTCTAATTTGGTAAAATGTGATTGTATGTATGTATTGCTTTCTATAGGAAAAAATATGATAGATACAGTGACAAGATTAAATGGCTTTCGGTACGCTTTTACTTTTCAAACCATTTAAAACGAACATACGTTTCCATAGCTATAGCTGCATATATAGAGATATATATATATAAATATATATATGAATTAATATGTAAATGTAGAGAAAATGTTTTAAATTTTAGATATTAATAATGTTACTCTCTGGAAGAATAGAAAAAAATAGCAGAGTGAAAAAACCATAGGGTCTCATATTTACAAAGCATTTTTCATATATATAAAATCTCATATTGTAATGGTAACACAAGAACACAGAATGCTGGTGAGATTATGAGAATAGCTATAGGAGTGAAACATCGATTGAATGAAATACACAAATATACTCATATTTTATAATGTATTAGAAATCCACGCTTTTTACCTGTTAAATGAATGCTAAGATATACAGTATAATATTTTTCAAAATAGGTATACTTTACCATTTAAAAAATCTAGTTATAGGCTGGGCGTGGTGGCTCACGCCTGTAATCCCAGCACTTTGAGAGGCCGAGGCGGGCGGATCACGAGGTCAGGAGATAGAGACCATCCTGGCTAACACGGTGAAACCCCATCTCCCATCTCTACTAAAAATACAAAAAATTAGCTGGGCGTGGTGGTGAGCGCCTGTAGTCCCAGCTACTCGGGAGGCTGAGGCAGGAGAATGGCGGGAACCTGGGAGGCGGAGCTTGCAGTGAGCCGAGATCACGCCACTGCACTCCAGCCTGGGCGACAGAGCCAGACTCCGTCTCAAAAAAAATAAAATAAAATAAAAAAATCTAGTTATAATGAGTAAAGTCCTAATTTCATCATCAGTCTCATGACAGAAAAAGTGCTCATAACTTTGAATGGTTTGGTAGGCTCTGTAAATTAAACAATCTCGGTTAAGTCTTTGTCCTACTAAGTGGGGAACTACTTGTGACTTTGGGTAGATTAATCAATCTTCCTAATTATCAAGATTCCTCATCTGTAAAATTAGGTAATAAATAACTATTTCTGAGTATTATTTTGAAAGTACAATGAATTAACAATGCAAAAACACCTGATGCCATGTTAGTGTACAGTAGGTACTAAATTGTTATTTTTGCTTCCCTTAATTCAGCCAACTTCACCACTCACCTATCTTGTATGAGATACTGCATATGCAAGTCATTGATTACAAATGGATTCCTGAGTTTTGCATAGGCAACCGCTTTGTCCAGTGGAAATCCTAAGAACACATATTATTAACATATTTTGTATAATCTCAAGATAAGCATCTATACTTTATTAACTTGAATTGATGCCACCTCCCATAAAAGATTAATTTCATTAACACGTAACACTCTTCTATAAAAGGTATGGAATATTTACATAAACTTTGATTTAACTTATATATTAAATCTTATTTTTTCCTAATTTGATTAAGGCACAACAAACCAGTGGTTATATAACCAAATTTGGAGCACTGACATGTGAGTGAAGGTCTGACTAGTCAGTCACCTGAAATAAGGTAAGATTCACCTCATACACAAAGAGAAATCTATATGTAAATAACATGGGTGTATCAGAATCACCTGGTGATTTTTAAAAAATGTATTCAACATCTCTTCTTTTCACTTAGATATTTTGATGCCTACACACATAAATTAGCTGATAGTCAAAGACCTTATGTGCCTTTAAAAACAGTGGGCCAGGCGTGGGGGTGCACGCCTGTAATCCCAGCACTTTGGGAGGCCGAGGCAGGTGGATCACCTGAGGTTAGGAGTTCGAGACCAGCCTGGCCAACATGGTGAAACCCTATCTCTAGTAAAATTACAAAAAATTAGCCAGGTGTGGTGGTGCACACCTGTAATCCCAGGTACTTGGGAGGCTGAAGCAGGAGAATCACTCGAACCCAGGAGGTGGAGGTTGCAGTGAGTGGAGATTGCACCATTGTACTCTAGCCTGGGCAACAGAGCAAGACTCTGTCTCAAAAAAAAAAGCTACAGAAGCAAAAATTAATTCACATAGGACATATATGCTCAAAATATATGAGCAGAATCGTGCTATTGCTAGGTCAACACTAAAATATTAGAAATTAACTCCCTAAAACTTCTAGACTGGTAAAAGTACTAATTACAATGAAAACAAATCAAATAGTAGATATAATTAAGAACAGGTCCCCTTCCCCAAGATCCAAAATATTTTAATTATTATATTTTATTCTCTATATTGGCACTAATGCCAGGTGCAGTGGCTCTTGCCTGTCCCAGTACTTTGGGAGGCCGAGTTGGGAGGAGTGCTTGAGGCCAGGAATTCAACACCAGCCTGGGCAACATAGCAAGATCCCATCTCTACAAAAAATTCAAAAGAATCAGCTGAGGGTAGTGGCGTAACCTGTAGTTCTATCTTTCAGGAGGCTGAGGTGGGAGGATCACTTGAGCCCAAGAATTTGAGGTTACAGGGAGCTATGACTATACCACTGCACTCCAGCCTAGTTGACACAGCAAGACCCTGTCCTCCAGGGAGAAAAAAAAAATTGACACAAAGTCTCCAATTTTATCCATCAATACACATCATCAGTTGTATGCCGTAACAGTTAAAGAGATAAACCAGCGTTCAAATCCTGGTTCCATCTTTCACTAGCTATGTGAACTTGGGCAAATTTATTTAACGTCTCTAAGCCTCTGTCTGGTACCAGCATAAAAGAGTAGTATACCAGTCTTACCTAGTAGAGTTTTGAGGAATTAATAATAGTGTGGATATAAGGCACTAAGCACAGTACCTGGCATAGTAAGTGCTCAATAAATGTTACCTGTTATTATTCCTTAAGAGGCAATATTTTAATAAATATCTATGGAAAAGGATAAAAATCAGCAAGCATACATAACTTTAGTATTCAACTATGGAATACTAAGTATACCTGTGAAGAGACTATATTTTATAGCACTACCAGAATAGTTAAGAGAAAAAGTATTAAAACATGCTGAAATTAAAACAAAAAGCTGTGGCCAGTTAAACCAGATTTATTCCTAACCTCCTCTTAGTTTTTAAAATTTAAATACAGATACCTTATGTCAAGAATCACCTAGCCACAAATTACAAATCCTCCAAGTTTTATAAAGACTCTCAGAATTCATCGCTTGTAAAGATGTCTTGATGTCTATGATTCGAAGCCTCCTTACAGAATTCAGCAAATAGAAAACAACTACACAGTCTCCTGCTTTTGTTTTTGTTACAGAGAAACTTTTTCCCTACCAAGAGATGGTATGTGGAATATGACATTAGCTATAACACCTAGTTTTTACAGGCAATTATAGCATTAATAGGAAGAACCATGTGAGGGTAAGGGAAGAATGCTTTGCTCTCAAGGAGGAAGAAATTTTAAGGTTCTCTAAAATGAGCAGCCTGAGTCTTTAAAGATCAATGTCTTGACTTCTCTATGAAATAATGAACATCAATTTAGGCTATGGTAGCACAACCATGCTCCATCTTCTTCCTGCTGAAGTAAGACTTTAACATAGCTCAGACAACATATTTTGGTAACAAGTGATGATTAAATATGAATACATTTACAACCGAGAGCACATCTTTTCAATTAATAGTTCTTAGTGGGAAATTCACTTAATTCTCAAATTCTTAGGCTATGAATTTTAAGATGTACCCTCAGCAATAATTTTGATTAGTGGACTTTACAATGACATAATACTTAAGCTGAAGTGATATTTCAGTTTGATTAATAAAACATAGCAAGGAATGTCTAAAAATCTCAAATTATTCAGTTCTTAAAAACAAAGTATGAATATGTATATGAAAAATGATAGATCTTGTTCTATACAGCATAGAAAGGGGCTTAAAGTATTCAATAATTCAAGAACTTGTCCTAAGAAACTTAGAGATGCAAACAAAAATATGCAGTAAAAGAGATCACACAACCTTATTTTTAGTAGTGAAAACTGGAAACTTTCCAAATGTTAGGATATTAGATAAATTTAAATATGTTATGGTACATCCACACAATGATATACTATGCCACCATTAAAAACCACATTATCTAAGAATGATATGGTGGGGGAAAAAAACTTCTTGATATAATAGTGAAAAAGGTTAAATATAAAATTACACATACACTATGACACTAAATTAAATGAAAATACACATAGAAGACAAACACTGGAAAGAAATATATCAAAATGTTAATATCACCTGTCCATGAAAGTGGGTTAATGTTTATTTTTGTTTTATCTCATAGCCTACAATTAATATGTATTAGTTTTATAAACAGAAAGGATAAAGGAGTTTCTCCCCCACTCCCCTTAATACCTTTAGAATGGAAAGAAATAAGACAATCACATAAAGGCCAGTTTTCCACTGGTTCATTCAAAATAACCTCCTCTTCAAATACTACTACTGTGATATATTTAAATAAGGAGATCCGTTCAAGAATTTCCTTCATTGGTTTGGATTTGGATTTCTTTGCCATGGAACATATTCCAACCACAATCTGCCTTTCTGGTGGCTAAAACAAAAATGAAACAAAAAATCGGGTTAACTTTACATCAACTCCAAAGTACAGCTATCTTCATTTGTTTTCCAAAAGTAAGTAAGGCATGTGATTAATAAATAAAAGTGACACATTAACAAACAAAGGAATTCTTAAAAATTATATCATTGTTATAATAAACACTTAAAAAACAGTTTTCTACAAAGGTCTGGAAACAAATTTAAAAACAAAAACACCTTCAGAATAAATATGGTTGCTATTTTCAATGAAATTTAAAACTAAGAAAGTACCCTCTCTTTAACTACCTCTAGCATTTATTTATCCTCCTCACACCAGTAAAGTATAATAACAGTCAAAACCCATCTACTCTATGTAGAAAGATAAAGAATTCTCTTGCCTAAAGCAAGACATATTCCTGACTAGAAAGCTATACAGTATTAAACTATTATTGTAGTTTGCACTTGAATATTAGTTGGTCACCGATGACAACTTGGAAGAAAATTTTAAAGAAAGCCACACTGCTAACAGAGGTGCCAAGTCTCTTTGCCCCTCCTGTCTTCATAGTCAATACTCCTATTTATTGGTGTTACTGATCTCTGGCATCCTAATAACAGTTCAAAGGCCACAATTCAGCCTAAACTTAAAAAGCAGGATATAGAAACTAATTTATGAGTAGCTCCTAGATTTATAAAATTACTCAATTCATTTGGTGATCTTTGCATTTAAGTACTTGAGAGCTTTATCAAATACACAAAAGCTGTGCTGAGATTCTCATTTCTATTCTTCTTTCTTCCGTGATACTTTATATATTTCATACATTATAATCTAGGCTTGAAAGTGCTTTACTGGGCTTTTTCTTAATATAACTAAAAATAAAATTGGATAACATCAGAATTAATTAATTAATTTTTTTTTTTTGAGACAAAGTCTCGCTCTGTCGCCCAGGCTGGAATGCGGTGGCGCGATCTCAGCACACTGCAACCTCCGCCTCCCGGGTTCAAGCAATTCTCCTGCCTCAGCCTCCCAAGTAGCTGGGACTACAGGCACGCACCACCACACCCGGCTCATTTTTTTTTTGTATTTTTAGTAGAGATGGGGTTTCATCGTGTTAGCCAGGATGGTCTCGATCTCCTGACCTCACGATCTGCCTGCTTCAGCCTCCCAAAGTGCTGGGATTACAGGCGTGAGCCACCACGCCCAGCCTAAATTGTTCTTTTTTAATGCCTAGAACAGTATTTCTGTATTGTCTCCTCAAACTCATGAAATGTAGAGCAAATTGTACTAGAGTTGATTGGTAAATCAAATAGATTATAAATGCTAACCCTCCTGGAATCTTCTGTATTTATCCCTCTGAACATCCACTTTTATATGCCCTTATTCAATGCTTTCCTGATCAAAAGTTTTGATATAGTTCATTATAATGTTCCTAAAGTAGATTTCCCCAGACAACAAATGTACTCTAACCTAACATTTCACATCGCTTTACAATTTTTTAAAATGCTAATATATTAAGTCTTATTTATTATAAATCTAATGAATATCTGCTCACTGGCTAAGATGAATGGGAACCATTCAACTTTAAAATGTATAAATAAACTTACATTCTTAAGACACAATTACAGAGTTTCTCTGTTAGGTAAAACCTTAAAATCATGAAGATATTTTTTTAAACAGATCTGAGGTATTTTGTTAGGTTGAATGTCTAAAGAAACTATAGTCACATCTTTGAAGTCTTAAAAACAGGAGAGAAATCTTAAAAACAGGAGAATGATCTGGAATAAATAATTTTATAAATATAAAGCTATAGATCAAATGAACTAAATCAAGCTTCTGTAAAGGGATAATAGTGCATCATACTATGCGCTGAAGATTAGATATACAGAAGTACCTGTCCTCAAAGTACTTTGAGTCTAACAGGGAACACAGTAATAATAAAATAAATTGTGATACATGGAATGGAAGTACAGCTGGCCCTCCATATCCATGGGTTTCACATCCATGGATTCAATTAATCATGTATTGAAGATATTTGGGGGGAAAAAAAGCATCTGTACTGAACATATATAGACTATATTTCTTATCATTATTCCCGAAGCGATACAGTATAACAACTATTTACACAGCATTTATATTGTATTAGATATAAGTAATTTAGAGATGATTTAAAACATATGGGTAGATGCAGCTTACACGTAAATATCACACAATTTTATAAAAAGAACTTTAGCATCTGCAGATTTTGGTATCCACAGGGAGTCCTAGAACCAATCCCCCATGGATATTGAGGGACAACTGTATATACAGCAACGTAAAGACACAGTAATGAGGAAGAAGTATTCCAATCTGCGATGGGAAAAAGAGCAAGGAGAGTGGAAAGAGTGAATGATGTGAAATCTGAGGAGGGTTTGGAAGAATGAAAAATAATTCACAAGGTATCCCAAAATAAGGTCATTTCAGAAAGGTAAAAGAGTACACACAATAGCAAAGACGCATGGTATGACAATAAATATGTGGAAATAAAAATTTTGATGTTACTAAAAACATAGAGGGTAAAAAGAATGGGAGAGAGGTATGGATGTAGACATAGATGAGACATAAAAGCTTTTACATGTAAGAAGCCTGGCTTTGATCTGCTAGTGGTGTTCACACCATGTTCAGAAGAACTCTAGAAAAAGGGGACAAAGGTAGTAGAGGCTGAGTCAATAATGCTTTCTAGTTTAAGTGAGCCAGAGACGCTCTGCTTTCATGTTTTACTTATAGGACTTCTAGATAAAACTTCAGATGAAGAAAAGTTTGAGCTGGTAAGAGAAGCCTGCCTGAAAATCTAGTTTTTCAGGGGCAGGAGGTAGCAAAGGTGCTCTGCATTGAAGGTTTTAAATGAGTTAACAGTAGAGTTTGCATTTCAGATATGTGTAACTCCACTGTGAAAGATATTGTTACTATAAAAAAAGGGCTTAAAGAGTCATCTAATCAATATTTTTGGTTTGTTTTTTCTATTTTTACAAAATAGAACAGGTTTTTCTCTTAAAACTAAATTATCTTTCCAATTAGAAATATATGAAAAACAAACACATACTGTAGGTCTGTATTTTAAGTCAGTATTCACAGTAAAGCAATCTCTACTTTAAAAATTAAACGATGAGTAAGAAAAACATTGGTCTAATGTAACTATAGCAAAATGAGCATAATAAATGTGTATCATTGCTAAGATCCAGTATGGATAGAACATGATATCAGAAAGAGAACAAGTTTTAGACACACACAAACACATAGATACTTTAGGTAGCCTACCCTTCTAGCCACTCAGTTTTTCAGACTTCTGAAGTTAATAAACATGAGTATCTTCAGTTCAACCAGAACTCACATTGGTAACATAAGCTTAATGAATCTATTTAAGTAATCCTTCTTCTTTTGTACCTTTAAAATTATTTCCTTCCACTTATCTTCAATTATGTGTTATCTTTAAAATACAGTGTTACATTTAAAATAATTTGTAATTTAAAAATAAAATTTCTATATACAAGAAAGCTTTTGGATTTATGGCCCAGATTACTGTTTCTCTTTGCCACTTTTGTTACCTAACACTGAGTTACACTATGCATATCACTGAAAGAAACGAAAATAGGCATCATTAAACAACATAAAGGTTTGACCCATAACTGTATTTATTGATTCATCATAGATTCAACAACATCAGTCATGAAACAAAATACACTTTTTCAGTTCAAAAATTTTCCAACAATAAAAGACTTAAGATTAATTCACATTAACAGTGATTAGTAAAAAGCCTATACTGTATTGGTCTTCTCTCACCAAAGAAAAAACAACTTACAGAATCATCTTCCTCCTCATCGTCTTCATCTGCATGGTGGAAGAAATGTCGATAATTTCCAGGATTTATTTCTGTATCTTCTGGTCCAACAAAGAATCTGGGGGCCTCACTCATTTTTATTTTATTTGATGTAGATATAATTGAAATAATTTATATTAAAACTGCCTCTAAGTAAATAGCATCAGAAGAAAGCATTCTCCATATATTAGCTGACACACAGGTCTGTGACAGCTTGTTTCTGCTTATACAATCACTTGATATTATGATGACTGTTGGCAAATTCTCTTTTGTCCTTAGATATCATTGCTTCATTGTTGATATCAAAGTTGTTGTTGCAATTCAAAATACAAAGACAGTGAGGTTACTGCTTTCTTGAGTTGATACAGCAATCTTCTTACCTAAAATGTAATGAAAAAACTAATTTCGGAGAGTGCACTCCAAAAACATTCATGTAAAAAATAATTTTTAATGACACTTGTAAAATCAGCCCAATAACTTGATGTATATTGTCAAAATGAAAATACATTTTCTCCCATAAGAAAATTACTTATAATAAACGCAAAAAAATTAAGAAACTAAAACTGATCTTCAGTAATATACATCTTAGCAATTTGACAACATATGAATTAACAAAAAGACTACACATTAAATTCCTCATCCCAAAATATCTAAACTAATTAAGACAAAATTACTCAAATTATAACAAAATTATATTAAAGCTAAATCTCTTAGCACATAGTTACAAAATATCTGAATGGAATGGAAAGAACAGACAAATGGAATGCAGCTTTAAAAACCACTGACAAATATTAATCTGAAATTACATTAAGTCAATTTGTAAAAGTTGTCTGTAAACAGTTTTTTTAGGGAGCATAACAATCCTACATTCTGGTCTCATACATAAATGAACAAAAAAAGATTAGAGTCAGAACAAGATCTCATTTAACAGCAGCTCTTAAATGTGTGGAAGTCAAAAACTCTTTAACAAATCTAATAAAATCTATGGATCTCCTCCCCAGACAAAAAAAAGTACATGTGCACTAAATTCTGCAAGCAATTTTACGTGATTCACTGACATTCAAACTCTTCCACATAACCAGGCGTCCACGAGTATCATGGACTCACTGGCTCACACCTGTAATCCCAGCTACTAGGGAGGCTAAGGTGGGAGGATCGCTTGAGCCAAATAGTTTGAGGCTGCAGGGAGCTATGACTGTGCCTCTACACTCCAGCTTGAATAACAGAGAAAGACTCTGGCTCAAATAAATAAATAAATAAATAAATAAAAACTATCATATAAGAGCAGTATCATCTCAAAATATTCCTTACCATAGTTCTTGCTTCCTGGTCATATGAAAATTAATTATATACCAAGATGAAACTACATAACAAATGCTTCATTTGATTACTGGTAGTACAATAAATTACTTGATCAAATATTCTTAAAAGTCAAACAATATGCTAGGTAGAATTAAAAGCATAACTCCAAAAGTTCTATTCCTAAAGATCTAATTCCAGTATAACTGGTGACTCCCCAGTAGATATTAAAATCAATTTGTCCAGTCAGCCTTCACTTTAACCATTTTTAAAATACAGTGTTACATTTAAAATAATTTGTAATTTAAAAATAAGAGCAGAAATAATTTACTTTATAAATCAATGCCTTTTGTTCTATTCCTCTGTTCTGTTTAACATGTAAAAATGTTTATTGAAAAAAAAAAAAACAGAAAGTTTCCACTTGCTGTAAAACGATGTTGGTGGATAAGTTGATCTCAGTTCTGTTTCCTTCAAATGGCAAATATCTCTTGGTTTCTTTTAATTTTTTTATTCTTTCCATCTAAAAACAGCTCAAATATTTCAATAATGGAAGAGGAATGTTCTGGAGTCAGGTACATCTGTTTTAATCTGTCAGTGCTTAACTAGTGACTTACGCTAGTTGCTATTAGTCTATAAAAAAGGGAGTATAGTAACACCCTGTATCCCTGTAAAGACTAAGTGAGATAGCGTAAGTGCTTGGCGTATATTAAACACTCAATAAACCATAGTTTTCCTAAACACTCCTGTGGACCAAACTCCCTACTGACTCTAACATGTAAATCTAAAAGAATGAATTCTTCATTATTTGTTGAAATGAATATATTTATCCAACAAACACTATTTACTTATTATAGAAGGCATAGTATTAGGTGCTGGTTATATAGTCAAAGTAAACATGGCTCTTTTCCTTAAGGAGCTTTTAGTCTAGGAGGAAGATAGCCACATAAATTGACATTTTCTGTTTTAGTGTGATAAACACACCAATAAAAAAGATAATAGAAACATGTAATAATGTAATAAATGTCTCACTATCCACTTCAGAATGGCAATGATAGGAAATGCCAGGTTCAGTATGTCAATGCAATATATAGGTATGTACTCATATTTATATACATGAATATGAGTGTGTATACACACATTTTATGGCATTATTTTAAAACTGTATTGTACTTCCTTCTAGTTAACGTGTTCTAACAAAGTGAAAACAATACTGTTGTAGAGGTAAAGCTGAAAATTAATTTTTTTTAGCTTTTTAGTTTTAGAGTATTCATTGGAAAAAGTCTGGAATACATACGAATAAAATTTAAAGAATCAGTTAATAAGTCCATGACACAATGGCAGAACTAATGGTTGCAGCTCTGCAGACCTATTGGGCTGTGTTTCCTACTATTCTGTAATGGTTAATACTGAGTGTCAACTTAACTGGATTGAAGGATGCAAAGTATTGATCCTGGGTGTATCTGTGAGGGTGCTGCCAAAGCAGATAAACATTTGAGTCAGTGTTCTGGGAAAGGCAGACTCACCCTTAATCTGGGTGGGCACCATCTTAACAGCTGCCAGCGCAGCTAGAATATAAGGCAGACAGAAAAAAAAAAAAAAAAAATGTGAAAAGGCTAGATAGACTGGCTTAGCCTCCCAGCCTGCATCTTTCTCCTGTGCTGGATGCTTCCTGCTCTTAAACATCAGACTCCAAGTTCTTCAGCTTTGGGACTCCGACTGGCTTCCATGCTCCTCAGCTTGCAGATGGCCTGTTGTGGGACCTTGTGATTGATCATGTGACTTAATACTACTTAATAATCTCCCATTTGTGGCTATATCTATCCTATTAGTTCTGTCCCTCTAGAGAACCCTGACTAATACACAGTCTTTTCAATATAATTCTCCCACATTTTTGAAATACTTTACAAAATATGTCTGTAAGTAGAAATCAACTTTTGGGGAAAAAAAGTATGCATCCAATATATTTTTTTCCCCAAGGGTATGAATTAGTGACTGGTCTGTTCCCTTTTGTTAACTTACTCAAGTTCTGTTTAAGTCTGTAATGCTGTATGAAGTATATAGATATATGTCCCTCATTTGATTATGACCTTAGGTCTGAAACATGTCTCATTCATTCATTTGGTGAGGGACTAGGTAAATCAACAAATAAATACAAGTTAGAAAGACTTCTTTAATAAGGTGACATTTAAATATAAATTTAATTTAAATGAGAAACCAACCATGGGGTTATATGGTGTGAACATTCCAGGTAAGAAACACCAAGTATAAAGCCTCTAAAGCAGAAGTATGCTTGGCATATTTCCCATGTTCATGAAAGAGTAAGGTGGCTGGAGCAGAGCAGGCAAGCAAAGGAAAAATGATAGAAAAATCATGTCAGGTAAGTAGCTAAGATGCACAAAAAGGACTGAGAAGCCATAATAAGAATTTTCAATTTGTTCAATGTGATCACACTGCATTTAGGGAAGCTGAGGCAGGGGGATCACTTGAGGCCAGGAGTTCAAGACCAGTCTGGCCAACATGGTGAAACCCCATCTCTGCTAAAATATAAAAATTAGCCTGGCATGGTGGCATGTGCCTGTAATCCCAGCTACTCAGGAGGCTGGGGCAGGAGAATCACTTGAACCCTGGAGGTGGAGGTTGCAGTAAGCCGGTATTGCACCACTGCACTCCAGCCTGGGCAACAGAGTGAGACTCTGTCTCAAACAAACAAGAAAATAGAAGGAGACGAAATACAGACAAGTTATACAGACAGTTATTTTGAAGAGTTTATAAAAGATGGACAGAGGAATTGGACCTCTAAAGGACATAAAGTGAAGGAAGCCTTTCTTTTTTTTTTCTGTTATTCCACTTTAGTATATGAGAGATATTTAGAGATGTCATTAAAAAAAAAAAAAAAAAAGCTGAACAGGCTAGTGGTTAAGAGCATGGATTCAGGGGTTAAAATACCTGGGTTTAAATCCTGACTGACTCCAATTAGCTGATCTTAAGCAAGTGAGTTAACTTTTTATGGCCTCAGTTTCCTCATCTGTAAATTGTACATAGCTCATAGGTCATTTTAATGATTTTATATATAAGATAATATACTAAGAGTGCTTGTATCCCAAGGTCTAGGCTATACTCCACACCACTTAAATCAAAATGATTGAGAGTAGAGTTCGGGTAATTTTAAGGCTTCCCAGGTAATTCCAACATGTAGCCAAGTCTGAGAACCAGTTTTTGAAAACAAGTATTATAGGAAATTTCCTATAATAAAAAGGAGATAAAACTGATGAAGCAGAAGTTTTGTCTTCCTGGTGGTTGGCACATCTGAAGTATCCAATAGATATTCCTCTACACAACTTCCCTTAACCATTTACAAGACCTCTTCTCTGAATCATTCGTTTTGACCTTTGGTCACGTATAACCTTATTATTTAACAGCTTGGGTTATGTATATCCCTCCAAAACATAAATCTCAGGGGAATGAACATTTATTAGGCACTGTTACCTAGTAAGTACCTTACTTGTAAATTCAGAGCCTCCCAACCTGTTGTCTCACCATAAATGAATTGTAAGTATGCCAAGAAATTAATTGCCTCAGCCTGTAAAGCAGCTGTTATACCCTGGCCAGTTGCTTCCAGTAGCACTCTCTTCAGTTTCCCCAGGATACTGTACAAATACTACCATTTTCTAGGTATGCCTTAACATGAAAAAAGTTAGGAAGAAATTACTTACTACTTCGTGATTTAACAATCTCACAGCCATCCTGGAATTAGGAATATATTCTTCATTTTATAAATGTTTTACATATTTAGATATGTGTCCATTTTGTCATTGTAAATTAAGACTTGAGGCTCAGAAAGTTCAAGTAATTTGATCATCATCACACAGCCAACAAGGGTTGCAAATGGAAGTCAAACCCAGGTCTGTTTAAACCAAGGCCATTATACTCAAGAGCAAAAATAAGGACTCCACAGTCCTTATGACAGCATTGCAAATATAAATTCTCAGAAAACTAAGAATATAAAATAAATTCAAATACATTTCTCTCACCTAAGTGGGATATATGCCATAGTACAAGAGGAGATTTTTTTTTTTTTTTTTTTTGAGACGGAGTCTCGCTCTGTCCCCAGGCTGGAGTGCAGTGGCACAATCTCGGCTCACCACAAGCTCTGTCTCCTGGGTTCACACCATTCTCCTGCCTCAGCCTGCCAAGTAGCTGGGACTACAGGCACCCGCCACCACACCCAGCTAATTTTTTGTATTTTTAGTAGAGACAGGGTTTCACCATGTAAGCCAGGATGGTCTCGATCTCCTGACCTCGTGATCCTCCTGCCTCGGCCTCCCAAAGTGTTGGGATTACAGGCGTGAGCCACCATGCCCAGCCAAGATGAGATTGTACGAACATCATAAGAGATCCAGGACATTCAAAATGGTTTGTGTTATTTCACTTAAAACGCTGATAATTGAACCAAGTACAGTTTATACCTATAGCACTTCCATATTATTCAGCATTTTGATCAATGTTCAGTCATTAATTTCAATATATGTTAACTGTCTGGGCACAAAGATACATACATTATTCAAATATCAGTGTTGAACCTTACTTTATTTTTAGAATTCCTTCTATAGCAGTGGTCCCAAAATGGACTGGTTACATCAGAATTATCTGGTAGACTTGTAAAAACACAAGTTACTGGGCTTATCACAGATTAGGAATTCCTAAACTGTAATTCTTAACTAGAAAAACTGTATTTTTACAAATGGATGAGCAGCCAGATTTGGGAAT
Source organism: Nomascus leucogenys (assembly GCF_006542625.1). Classification (NCBI taxonomy): domain Eukaryota; kingdom Metazoa; phylum Chordata; class Mammalia; order Primates; family Hylobatidae; genus Nomascus; species Nomascus leucogenys. The sequence goes on along the minus strand of NC_044382.1, from coordinate 111,224,304 downwards.
CTATCTGTACAAAAGACAAATATCCCTTAAACCTGATTTCTAAATCTGAAATGAGTGTTATGCTACTAAAAATGTCCACACTCAATGCAGTAGTTCTCAAACATTAGCATGCAACAGAATCACCTGTAGGGCTTGTTAAAATACTAAACTCAAAACTCTGGGGGTGGGGTCCAATATTTTGCCTTTCCAAAAGTTCCAAGGTGATGCTGATGTTGCTCATTGTCTTGGAATCACACTATGAGAACAATTGCTCTAGACTCAAAACGGGTTTGAAAACTTTTTCTGAAAGTTGCTCAGCTCTGCGTCCTTAGTCAAGTTATTGAACCTCTCTAGTCATCATCTGTAAAATGGGATTATGAATCTCATATATTGTTTTGACAATTACAATACAGATGCCACAGCAAATAGCACATATTAAGCACTCAGTAAATGTTAGATGTTTAATATTTTGTTAAATGTTGTTATGACAGTTTTCTAACAAATTTAATTGGCAAGGAACAAATATAAATAACTCAATTTAGAATGTAACTACTTACCCCTTGTCTAACGAAGCCACAGAAACTCCTCTTTGCCACTGCTGTTTTTGGAGACCTCTTTACACCTTTTCTAGTCTTACCACACTGCTTGAGACTATCATGAACACTGCTGTCTGGGATAATCATCTCTTCCATACCTTTACTGGTCATGGCCAGAGCTACCTGATCCTCAAAATGACACCCTGGATCATCCATCAGTCCCACCTAGTATTCAGAACCCCCTTACCTGAACTTAATATTTCCAAGCCATCATTGTAGCCCTTTTCATGGGTTCCCTCAGGAGCCCAACTATAAACTAGTAAATCTCTGCTCTCAAAATCAGAGGAAATGGGACCTCCTATTCCTGCTGCTCAGCCTGAACGCAAACACATAACCAGTTTTCCTGAAATTCCAAAAGCATTTTCCAATGGAAACACTGTTATAAACGGTGTTTCCTTTCCACTAATAGTACATCCATGTAAGAGGGAATAAATAGGCTTCTGCAGGCTGGCAAAGGCAATCTGGCTCATTTATACGATTACACAAAAAAAGCCTATTCCAAGTTCCACACAACCTTCATGTTGATTTCTTTTCCCTTCTTCAAACTTTCATTTAATACCTTTTTGCTGAACCTGCATTTCCTTCTGCCTGGAATTCACTGCTCTCCCTGAAAGTTCCTATCCCCCATTCAAAAACCAACAGGAAGGTCTTCAATGAAGGTTTTCCTGAGAACTATCACACCTCTGTTAGGCCCCAAATACACATAAAAATCCTCTCCCATCTTCTATGTTCCGCAGCATTTTGGATCTATCTTTTCACTTATCTGTTTCCATCAGGGTTGGGTTTTTTCCTCCCCAACTTTTTATTATGAAAAATTTCAAATATTCAGAAAAGTTGAAAGAACAGTTTGTTAATCATCTATATGCCCACCATTATACTCACAATTGCCAACATTTTGCCATATTTGCTATTTATACACACACATACATACACTTGCTGTACCATTTGAAAGTACTAGATATCAACACACTTCAACTCTAAGTACTGTAGTATGCACCTGCTAAAAATAAGAACATCTTCCTACATAACCACAATTCCTTTTCCACATGAGAAAATTAATATTCCGTAACATTGTCTATATTGTGGTTGCATGGGAGCTTTTAGAGAACGAGGACCTAATCTATATATTCCCACTACTTAACTTGGTTCATAGCACTTATTTGGGTAATCAGCAGATGTTCTACCAATTGTTCAGTTTAATACCCTCACAACAACTACTCTGAAAGTCATATGAATTTAAAATTTAAAACAGCAACCTTTGATTTTAAAATTTTCTGCAAGTCAGTTTAGTCATTTGCTTTAAAGAAACCTGTGCTGCAGTAAGTGCAGTATTCTGGGTTGTGCACTACTTAATTTTGCATCACAATGCTCCATAAAGACAGAGATCATGTCTAATTTTTGTCAAGACATATAAGTAGGTACACCAAAATTTTTTAGATGAATGGATACTTTCAGACACTGAAAATGTTAGTGAAGAAACTGAAATCGAGGAAGAACAGGACAGGACAATAGAATACAGATTTTGAAGGCAGACAGATCTAGTTTTTAACACAGATTCAAACGTTTACTTATAACAAATGTTTAATACAGCAAGTTGCTTGACTGCTCAAAGCCTCAATTTCTAACTCTGTAAAATGGTGATAATAATCTAACATAACTCCTGGAATTGTTGAGAGGAATAAATGACAAAATATGTAAAGCACTCGGTACACATAAGACTCAATTAATGGCAACCATCGTTATTATTTTATCTATCTGAGACAAAAAAAATTATCTATTTCATTAAATAATTCACAATAGCAAAACAAAATCCTGTCCCGGTGCAGAGCGAAGATTTTACATGCTAAGGTCAGCTATGCTTTCCACTTCCGTAGTTAAGCCTTCCAGCAAGACAACTACTACCCAAAGGACTCCAAGAGTCGCAGTCTCCCAGGAAGTGGTCAAGAGCCTCATGAATCAGATCCAGGGATCATCACCCTGGCCCCTTCTTCAAGGCGCGGAAGCCTGTAACGCCCTCCAAATGATTAGGCGCGGCAGTGACCTGCAGCCTCCGTCCCTACTATGAAAAGCTGCAACACATGAGGCTTTTGTTCTTTTAAAGTGGGTGTGGGGTTGACAGAGGGATAAAGACTAAGGAAGAAAATTTTTTAAAAAGCCACCTCTACCCACAGCAGTCCCATAACTCGAGGCTAATCACTTCGGTGGAGCCAGGCACAGCGTGGGGTAGAAGCTCAGCGGTTCCCTTTTAGCTGAGCTTCAATTTCTGGCGTCTCGAACCCAAGAAATGAAAAAGGGAAGCCATGGGGGAGCACGAAGAGAAATCAGGCGCGAAAGGACCCTAAAAGCTGTACTGTCACTCCACGCCCAGGCTGTCATTCTCTCCAGCACATGCCCCTCAGTGGAGCACGTGTTTGGGGTCTGCAGAGCACAGGAGACAAAGCAGAAGCCCAGCAGCCGCCTCAACCCTGGCATGATCAGGTTCTGCATCTCCGGTTCTCCTCCGGTTTTGCGGCCCTCACCTGACACGAATGCGGTCGTCACGCGAACAGTTGTGAGATGGTCAAGCCCATTCAGGTCTAGGTTACCCCCTTTCATCCCGGAGGCAGGGGTGAGGTGTTTGTCAAGAGACTTCAGTTGTAGGCGTGGACGTAGGCTACTTCCTTCAGTAACAGCTATAGGGCCACATAAGGGAACCTCAGGCTACTACACCTCAGGAATCTCCGTCACGCCTCTTCCCCGCCCTCCTCGGGTCTCACGCTGAAACCTCACCGGGCGGAATGATTTCCGGCAAGAGCCAAACGATCCGTCCTAACCTTTCTGACAGTGGTTCCAAGGCTCTCCGAAGGACTGGCCTCTAAAGGACCTGGGTAGTTCCGCTTCCGGCAGCGCGAGATAAATCACGAGAGGAAGCTTAAATCTGTCGTTTGAATTTAGGACCACCTCGGTGAGTGGTCGTTCTGGTGTGCTGTGTCATACCTACTGTTTTTTTAAAGTGAGGCGTAACCCGACAGTAATTTCAAAACCATTCGCCTCGACCGGCCTAAGGAAGGGTTTAATTGAGTCTGTGGGGAGATTTTGCGCAGGCGCCTTTGAGATAGGAGGGCCTTGGGCGTTGCGAAGTCCCGCGCTAGCTGAGCAGAAAGGGCGAGTGCTGTTTCGGGCCTGGGGAGGTGCCTACTGGGTGTAATTGAGTTTTACCAAATGGTCATTTTCCTGCTGATTCTAAGTGTGGTTGGACCTTGCCCTTAAGATTCCGTTAACGAGTCGCCCAAAGCTTAGGAAATGCTCCCTCACAGCGTTTGAGACTCTAAGCACTTTTGGCCGGCGTTGAAGAATTCTCCCCATTACTTTGATCAGTCATTTAATCAGAAATTTTGCCCAAAATTTAAATACGTGGCGGAGAGAAACGTGAGGTCAAGAGGGAATCCTGTCACGTAGTTTTAAAAGAAAAATGTCCACTTTATCTTTGTAGGTTTTTCTTAAATAGGCATTTCTGAACCAAAGTAGATACTTTTTAAAGTGGAAATGCATTTATCCCATGTGGCTTCATGTGAATGCATATGGCAATGAAGGCATTTTTTTGTTAAATGAATTTGTATTCTGAAGTGAACCAGATTACAGAGAAGTGTATTTAAATTTACAAGTCCTTGACGTTGCATAAAATTGTGCGTGTCCATTTTTTGGAGCTTAAGATAGAATAATTCAAATGTCAGAATTCCGATCCAAGTTAACGTGTTGATTGAAAACTGCAGATTTTAAGATGGAACTAGCGGGTATTATAACCTTTTAGGGGCTTAAATTGGTAGCTTTGTTTTTAAGCCTTGGTGAAACAGTTAAGTCCTAATCTTGACATAATACCTAACTGCCTTACTTTATTGAACACAAACAAAATTATCAAAGGAATTAAGCAATGAGTTGATTTTATTTGCTGTTATGGAGGGGACAAAGTGTATAAAGCTTAACCAAATGTGACCCTGACATTCCTCTTGCAAAACTACAAGTTGTAATCAATCACTTTCATTTTTTCTTATTCCTACATGTTTAAGTACATAAGTAATGATTTTAAGAGAAATTCTTGAAAATATGAGCATATCCAAAGAAGTCCCAGGACAGTCTTTCTTTATGTAGTTGAAACCACTTAATCCCCCTTGTAAATGATAACTTTACTTAGCAATCTGAGTATATAAGATATTTATATTTGTCTCGAATATTACAGTTTCAATCCATTTTCTCATATTAACTACTTTTCAAATACTTTGTTTCTAGGGACCAAGTAGTGTATGTGTGGGCTTTGAAAAAAAAACAAACTGTTTCTTTTACGTTACTTTTGTATATGAATACCAGTTATTAGCAGTAAAACTTTTAACTACTTCAAAGGCTATGCTTTTCGTGAACTGAGTTTTCTATCTTACGCATTTTCTATTTCTCCTTGTCATCTGTCTCTCTACCACCAGAACCAGCAGTTTGTGAACTGCATTAAGACTGTTACATCGTTATAAAAGGATACAACTCCTGAGTCTTCTGATTTTCTTCTTAGCACTAAAGCTTTATAAACATTGCTATAAAGCATTAATACCATTAATGAAAGGAAAGAGATTTTAAAATATTTTTTCATGTAGATGAAGATTTTGGGAAAAGAAAGGGTTCTCTGTTACTTTAAACAGCCTGATATGGATGATAATACTTAGATATGATAATAATTATACATTACCATATACAAAGGACTTTTAAATCCATTATCTTCATCCTCGTAATTGCAAAAAAGGAATAGATATTATGTCCTTTTCCAAACATAGATATTAAGGCTTACGTCTATACCTTCTTAGACACAGTTTACTTATAGTGCCATGTATGTGAAAGTGAACTGTAATGTTTTCAAAAGTGAAATAATTTACCTCTGGCATATTTGCTATAATTTTTAATTCTCCTTTCAGGAAATGCAAGTAATTCTTTATTCATTCACAAATAGTTGACTGTCCACCATGTTCTGAACATTATGTTAAACAATGTAAACATAAAAAATTAATAAGCTCTTTCCATTCCTCATTTATAATCTAAATTATTGATTACAAAAATCAATTTATAATTTGTGTAACAGAGGCCTGAACCAAGTATTATAAAAGCTAAGGATAACAAGTAATTGACTTATTGGTATAGCAGGGGGGAAAAGTGTGAAATTTGAAGTAAGAGATACCAAGTTACAAGTGTCAGCACATGTACTCACTTTATTACCTTGAGTAAATTGGACAATCTCTGAACCTCCATTTTCCTACCTGTAAAATGGATATAAAATTAATACCTACTTCTTGAAGTATTGTGAGGATTATCGTAGTAAAATACTGCATAACTATTTGCAGCTGTAGTCGTGAGTCACTTAGCAGTGGAATAAATTCTGAGAAATGCTTTGTTAGGCAGTTTCAGCATTGCACGAATACAGTCTCTACCTACATGAACCTAGATGTGTGTGTGTGTGTGTATATATATATATATTTTTTTCTTCATATAGAAAACCAAATGTACCTGCACATTATTGGGTATCATTTATTTCTCCTACTTGATCTGCAGTGCTAATATCAAATGACCTATATCAGGTTCTATATATGCTCTGCTATCATCTTACGGGACCAATAGGCAGTCCATCCTTGACCAAAACATTCTTATGCAGTGCAATTGCGTTGGCAATTGTTTTTAAAATTTTTAATTTTTTAAAATTATTTCCTCTTCCTATACTCTTGGCTTTTCCAGATGTCATATAAACAGAAATATAAAATATATAGCCATTTGTGTCTGGCTTATTTCACTTAGCATAATGATTTTGAGATTTATTCGTATTGTTAGGTCTATTCATAGTTTGTTCCTTATCAATCCTTAATAGTATTCCAGTATGTGGATCTACTATAATTTGTTTATCCATTCACCAGTTGATGAACATTTGTTTTCAGGTTTTGGCTGTTATGAATAAAACTTCTAGAAATATACACTTATAGGTTTCTAGGTGTACATATTTCCTTTTGGGTTAGTATCTAAGATTGGTATTGCTGGACCATATGGTAAATTGATGTTTAACTTTGTAAGAAATTGCCAAACTGTTTTCCAACATGTTTACATCGTTTTCTATTATCACCAGTAAGAGCATCCTTGATAGTACCTAGTATTGTTAAGTTTTGTTTTATTTTTCTTGTTGTTAGTGTGTAGTCATATCTTATTGTGGTTTTAATTTACATTTTTTCATTGTCTATTGACGTTGAGCATTTTTTCATGTGTTTATTTGCTAATCATATCTCTTTGGTGAAGTGTTTGTATTTCTAGGTTTTAAATTGGGTTGTTTCCTTTCTTGTTAAGCTTCAAGAGTTCTTTATAAGTTCTAGATAAAAGTTATTTATCGTATATATGTATTGCAGATATTTTATCCCTGTGTTATTTCTCTTTTTTTAGCAGTTCTTTAAAGAATAAAAATTTTAATTTTTTCTTTATGCATAGGTGCTTTTTCTTTGCTTACCCAACCTAAGCTCACAAAGATTTTTGTTGTCTTCTGGAAGTTGTATAGTTTTAAGTTGTACATTTAGATCTGTGACCCATCATGAATTAATTTTTACATATCATTTGAGCTATGAGTTGAGGTTCATCTTTTTTCAAAGGATGTTTAATTGTTACAGCATTTGTTGAAAAGATTATCCTTTCTTCATTGAATTACCTTGGCACCTTTGTTGAAAATCAGTTTACCATAACTGAGTGGCTATTTCTGGCACTATTCTGTTCGATAGATTTAAGGCTGTCATTTTGCCATTATAACACAGTCTTGATTACCATAGTAGAAAGTCCCGAAACCAAATAATGTGAAATTCTTCAACCATATTCATTTCTCAAAGTTGTTGTAATTATTCTGAGTCCTTTAGCTTTCCATATCAATTTTAGAATCAGCCTGTCAGTTTCTGCAAAAGAGCTTGAGGGTTCCTGATTGGGACTGCATTGAATCTATAGATCAATTTGGAGAAAATTGGCATTTTGTCCAACTTTTTCTCAGAGGTAGAGGGGGAGTTACTCCAGCTTTCTGCATTCTAGTCAGAAGCCTATATGGGAATGTTTAGTGGTATTTCAGAAAGAAATAATTTTCTTCCATGATTATATTCACTATAATATTTTTATTGAAAGAGATCACAGGACGAATCCCTCTATTTGTGAATTGGATGTCATCCCCTGCTCCCATCTCAGGACATCATACCATAATTTTTTTCTCCTCGGTTTTCAGTGGTCTTTCTAGAAGCCCTTCCATTAGCATTAAACTTTTTGGGTTACTCCCTTGTTGAAAGCAAAACAATCTTGTTTAAAAAAAATTTTTTTAATTGTAGTAAATCACACATAACATGAAATTTACCATCTTAACCATTTTTAAGTGTACAGTTCAGTGGCTTTAAGTACATTCACATTGTTTTACAGCTATTACCACCTTCCATCCCAATAACTCTTTTCATTTTGTATAACTGAAACTCTTGACCAGTTAAACAATAACTGTTCCATTCTCTCCTCCTCACCCCCTGTTCTATGCAACCATCATTATTCTTTCTGTCTGTATTTGACTACTCTGACTACCTCATAGAGGTGGAGTCATACAGTATTTATCTTTTTGTGACTGGTTCATTTCACTTAGCTTAATGTCCTCAAGATTCATCCATGTGGTAACGTGTGTCAGAATCTCCTTCCCTTTAAAGGTGTGTGAATATATACACCATATTTTGTTTATCCATTCAGCCATTGATGGACACTTGAGTTGCTTCCATCATTTGGCTGTTGTGGGTGATGCGGCTATGAACATGGCTGTCAAAACTTTTAACCCCACTAGAATGTAAACTCAGTGAAGGTCAAGAGAATCTACATCTTGTTTATTATCCTGTCTCCAACGTTGTAACTGGCACATAGCAGTTACTCAGTAACATTTTTTAGATCAATGAATGGACCTTGTATCTGTCTCTAGCAACTATCTTGTAGCTCCTTGCCTTTATAGCTAAGCTCAAGTTTCTAAATCCACTTTCTGACTTTCCATTCATTCCTTGTGTCATTTCAGTCTGGTTGCCAACCGCCCTGCTTTACTGTAACTATATACTGTTCCCAAAACCACTAGCTACATTATGGTTCTTATATCACTTAGCCTCTCTGTGTGCTTCTAAGAACTCTGTATTTCCAGACTTCTATTACCAGAACCTCTTCTGGCTTTTTTCCTATTTCTCTGGCTATTCTCATGTCCCTAAAGATTTACAATATATTTGGGAGAGAGACATATAAACTAATATATTCAATAGAGTGTTTCAGATTTTATGATAAAGGTTGATACCTATTACTGTGAATGTACCAAGGAGGGTGTGCACAATTCTCCCTGAGATTGGAGATGTGGTCAGAAAGGATTCATGGACAAATGAACTCATTAATGTGAACGTTGAAGGATAAGGATATGTCCACTGCACTTCCTACTCTGTACCCTTTCCATCTGATCCTTCTTCCATTGCCTTAACTTCACTTACTTTTTACATGCCAAGTTCATCCATGAATAGAACCTGCTTAATATTGTCATCTTTCTCCCTAAGCCAGAGCTTCAGACAGAAGTGATCCTAGGTTCTTCTTTGTGTTTACTCCACACATCTAGTCAGTCACAGTTCTTATATAATATATCTATCCGTTTATACTGACACTGCTTTGGCTCAGAATTTCCTCATTTCTCGCTTTAATTATACAGTAGTTTCCTAGCTAACTAGTACAGGTATTCCTGTCTCTACCCCAATCTCTATTCCATATTGGTGCACAATACACTTTATAGAATAGAAATCTAATCTTGTAACTCCAACTGATTCTTAAACTTTTAAGTTCTTCCAGGTTGGAGTGGTTAGAAGACACTGTAGGAAATGACACCTAGCCAGAGTTTTGAAAGATGATGAAGGGCTGGAGAAATAGCAATAAAGTTCATTCCAGGCAAAAGTATCAATGAAAAGGTGTGAGCACACTGCAAGGGATGGTTGAAGAACTGTGGTTATTTTTTGAATTGAGAATGCCAAGAGAAAAAGATGGAGAGATTGATAAAAACCATATCTTATAAAGCCTTGTATACTGGCAGAGGTATTTAGATATCATTAGTGCCATGGTCTTAATGGTTGTATTCTCCCAAAATTCATGTTGAAATCCTGACCACCAAGGTGATGGTGTTAAGAGGTTGGACCTTGGGGCTGGGCGCGGTGGCTCACACCTGTAATCCCAGCACTTTGGGAGGCTAAGGTGGGTGGATCACTTGAGGTCAGAAGTTCGAGACCAGCCTGGCCAACATAGTGAAACCTCATCTCTACTAAAAATATAAAAATTAGCTGGGCATGGTGGCATGCACCCGTAGTACCAGCTACTCGAGAGGCTGAGGAACAAAATTTGCTCGAGCCTGGGAGGCAGAGGTTGCAGTAAGCTGAGATCATGCCACTGCACTCCAGCCTGGGCGACAGAGCGCAACTCTGTCTCAAAAAAAAAAAAAAAAAAAAAAAAAAAAAAAAAAAAAAAAAGAGGTGGAACTTTGGGGAGGTGACTTGATCATGGGTCAGAGCTCTCATTAATGGGATTAGTGCCTGTATTTTAAAGAGTCTGAGAGAAACCCCTTCCCCCTTCCCTCATGTGAAGTTACAGTGAGAAGATAGCTGCCTGTAAGAAAGTGAACCCTCAGTAGACACTAAATTTGCTGGCATCTTGATCTTGTACTTTCTAGCCTCCAGAACTGTGAGAAAGAAATTTCTGTTTATAAGCCATCCAGTTAATGGTATATTTGTTATAGCCTCCCAAGTGGACTAAAACAATCAGGAATGGCAAAAGGTGTATTTTGAGTTAAGTGAATATTTTGAAAAGATTCGTGTTTTAATGTGACCTCTGTGACTGCAGTGAGGACAGGGACTATATTAGAGACAGAGGAGGCAAGGTCAGATAGAAGGTGAGTGTGAGCTAAGGCAGTGGCAATGGAATAAAGTCCAAGGTTCTACCTCATCCACAATCAGTGCTTTTCCTCCTTTTCCAGGTGAACCTGGGTCTCTACACATCTGCTTTGATAGTACTCTTTGCATACGTCTGTTACAACACCACTCTAAACTATAGAAATGCTGATTTACTCCTCTTTTCCTCTCATTTATACCATAAGCTCTGTGAGGACAGGGATTTCATTTTATTTAGCTTTATATTATTATCATCTAGTATATATAAGGGTTTAAGAGCCCAGTAACTGACCAAATTCAAGGTTATATGGATGAACAGGCAAAAAACTATTAAAAAGGGTAAAACATGGAAGTTCTGCAGTAGGCACAAAGAAAATTAGGAGAGGTCAAGATCACTTTAGATTCAGAGATCATGGAACGTTTGCTTTATTGAGGTGCTAGAAGTTGATTTTGAAAGATGAGTAAGGCTTAATCAGGTGGAAGGATATACCATTTAGGGGAAAATTATGTAAACCAAGGTATAGAGAATGGTTGGGGATATGGCCATGGGTATACAAAGGAAAGTAGTGAGAGAAGAAGCTGTATTATGTCCTGCCAGGTTGTAGAGGGTAGGCTAAATAGTCTAGACCTTAGCCACTAAGTGGAAGATAATGCCCAGAGGCAGTCTCATGGTGTCCATTCTGTCAAGTAAATCATTTGGAAGATAAAAATGTGCTAGGGATAGTCTAAATTAAAGTTTCAAAGTGACTATGTCAGACAAATAACTACACCTTTAAGTCTTAGTTCTGTTGTTGAGCCAAGACAACTCACCCATATAAAAATGAAAATAATACACTTGTGAAAGCATTTGTGAAATATGAAAATCTGTAGGAAATAGATGGTTTTTATGTCTTCTCCCAATGATGTTTATGTCGCTCTCCCTAACAGATATATGTTAGTCTTCTCCCACTACTTTGATGAGGAAAAAAAAAACCAAAAACCTTTAAGAGCTCAGTCTCCAAAGATTTTTGTAGCGCTTTCCTTTTCTCCTTGTCCCTTTGTACTATAGGTTTACTCTGAGGAGAGCAAATTTCTCTATTTCCATCTACTTTCAATTATTCAAAAGTTAAAGATTTCAAAGCAGAGAAGTTAATTTCAATAAATAGACCTTTATTATAAATAGGAAAACCAACAGTGTCCTAATGGCACGTTAACTTAATATACTGAAGACTTCATCTTACATTAGATAGAAAAATTTTCTGGTCTCTCCAGGAGGTAAATGGGTTGGGGGAGGAAGACAAGAGATGGTAGGAACTTGGAACCAAGAGGTTTTTAAATATAAAAGCAAAATACGGAAGCTACTGTGGATTATGCAGACTCACATTTTTTTTCCAATGGCTGGTTTGTCTTCTACCACTTCTAGTTACCCACATCCCTCTGTGTTTTGGGGCCTGCACCTCCTCTAAGGTGTGAGAGTTTGGTCTTTTCCTTCTGTGGGCTTTTACAGGCCTGAAAAAGCTCCTCCTCTTTTCTTTTTAAGGTCCTTCAGGAGTTTTTGCAACCTTTACTGGTCTCTAAAAGGGAGGAAATACACAATTTTTATCTTCCTTTTATAAACCTCATCTTCCTACAGATACCATGCTCCCAACTGGCTAGGATGGGATATTTATAGATTTTCCTTTAGATTGCTTAGATGATTTGTGACATTGATAGTTCCAAAAACTATTAAGGGAAAACTATAACAGGAAGTTACATATAGTATATTATTAATTTTACAGTATGTATAGTCTATATATTGATTTCATCTAAACTGAGAAGGGACAGTTTTCCGTCCCTTAGACTTGAAAGAATGCGTTATCACTGTAGTATAGAGATGAAAATAGAGGACACAAAGAAAAAATGATTTTGGTTTCTTTTTTTTTTTTTAAGAGTTGAGGACGATTAATGCAGAGCTAGAATGATAGGCAGGCAAATGGATGGGTAGACAAATGGGTTCTGTATTCCCAACTTGAAACGTCACAAGTCTTCATGAACTGAAAATTGATTAGGAAGTAAAAGTTTGCCACGGAGTCCTGGCAGAGGAGAGAGTATAGTGAGGATGACATGGAAAGTAAAGGCATCAAGAGGTCTTATGTGGCAGATTGGAGGGCAGTAGGGTGCCACTAGTGTTTCACCACAGATGGTTTGAAAAGCACTGACCTAGAGCGACATGAAACTTGGTAACAATAGAAGTGGCTACAGGACCAGAACAGAGTATACACATGGTAAAACTTCTTGATGCCTTTACTGTTTTCATTTAGTGGCTATTATGACTATAAAATATCTATGAACATTTTTGTACACATATTTTGATAGTCATAGACTCATTTCACTGGAATATGAAGTTAGAATTGCCAAACCTTTAGGGTAAATTTGTGCTCAGCTTTAGAAGAAACTCAGTTTTCCAAGGTGGTTGCAACATTTTATCCTCCCACAATTTTTGAGAGTTCCAGCTGCTGCCTGTCTTCACCAACACTTGGTGTTGTCTTTGGTTTTTAATTTTAGCCTGTTCAGTAGTGTGTAATTCTAAGTCATCGTGGTTTTATTTGCATTGCCCTGTGGAATAATGATGTTGAGCACATTTTCACTTGCTTATTGACCATTGGATATTCTCTTTTATGAAGTGCTGTGTAAGAATTTCCCCCCATTTTTTGAATTGGGTTTTTGTCCTTTTCCTTTTGATTTTTAGAAGTTCCTTGCATACACTGGGTCTGAGTCCTTTGTTAGATGTATGTATTAAAGATATCTTCTCCCAATGCGTGTCCTATGTTTTCACTTTCTTAATGGTGTCTTTCATGAGTACACATTTTTATTTTGATAAAGCCCTATTGTTAATTTCTTTTCTTTTAAGGATAGTGTTTTTTTGTGTCTTATTTAATAAATCTTTGCTTAGCCTAAGATTTGAAAGATGTTTTCCTATGTTTTCTTCCAGAATCATTGTCATTTATCTTTCACATTTAAGTTTATGACTTATCTGGAATTAATTTTTGTGTAAGATGTGAGGGTGGTTAAGGTTCATTTTTTCCCCTAATACAGTTATCTAATTGTCCAGCATTATTTATTGAAGAGACCACCTCTTTCCTCATTGTATTGATATCTTCATTGTAAACGTATTGACTTTACATGTGTGGATGTAATTCTGGACTCCTCGTTCAATTACAGTGATGTATTTGTCTGTCCTTATGCCAATTGGCTTGTCTTATTTACTTTATTTGTATAAAAAGTCTTAAATCTCACCCATTCATCTTTGAGATGATTTAGAAACTGTGATAGGCTACATTTGTTTGGTTTGGGATACAGCCATCTATTAGAAGATGAAAAAAATCATATATTTAATAATCAATTGGAAGTGAATTAAATTTACAACAAACTGATTGTCTTATAATACTTTATAGAGATAATTACCCTGTTTTTTAGGCTATGATGGGACTGTGTTAACATTTCAGAACCTTTGCTTTTAAATTGACATACACTTTATGTTAACCTAAGGTAAGAAATGTATTGTTAGTCTCTCTGGAAGTTAAAAATAGATCAGAAAGACGGTTTTACATTTGCAAAGAGCTGTATCATAGGGGAAGTGAATTGATAAGTTGTTTAAGCCATGGCGATAGGCACAGTCTGTTCTGCTTTGTTCCAGCATTCTCTTTCCAGTAAACACTCTTAGTCTCATCCCTAGATCCTGCAGTGGTCAGTAAACATCTTTTTTTAAATGTAGTTTCAAAATTGTAAGATTTATGTCAGAATCCTAGCAGGAAACAGAAGACATTCTGGTGGGATTTTAAAGAAAATTTAATGGAGCTCCTTTCTATAGACAGACAGTAACAAAGTAAACAACATGGCACCTGGAGACTAGCAAAAGCAAAAATAGTTACCACCTTAAGGCTGAGGTGACAAGAAGAAGAAATAACCATGAATATATTTAGAAATAATATAAAGCTATATTTCTTATAACTTATTATTTAAATGTCACATGACAGGATCCTCCTGTGTTACCATCCTTTGAATGTAACATTTCAGTTGATAGCAATGAAATTTTAAGCAAACCTTTTTGAAGTTTACTGGTTCATTTCCTTTTTTCTCAGTATGTGGAAAATTTTCAGCATTTCTTATCAAATGGAAAGAGACAAGATAATTTGTCATGGGGTATATCAAAAATAGCATTTGAGTATTTTTGTTCATAGACATCGCCATTCCTTTCCTGTACTGCAATTATCTCCCTCACAAATAAATTCTGGGAATTCTCAGTTCATATGTAAATAGAAATATGACAGAAGTCTTAACTGAAATAGCAATTCAGTTAGCTTAAAATTTAAGTTATCTTTTTAAATACCTTTTACCTAGGTTCACAATGGTCCGTAGTGGAAAAAATGGTGACCTTCATCTTAAACAGATTGCATATTACAAACGAACTGGTGAATATCATCCAACTACACTGCCAAGTGAGAGAAGTGGCATAAGAAGAGCAGCAAAAAAATTTGTCTTCAAAGGTAAAATTAATGTTCAAAATGTTGATTATTGAGTTGTAGATTCTTCCCCACATTCTTCTTTATGGAAGTTTGGGAATTTCTGTAGTAGTTGGTTGTTGCTAAACAATTACCAGTTGAATTGATGATGCCACTCAATCAAAAGCAAAATAAAAATTACACTCAAGCTAACTGAAGGCCAATAAGCATGAAAAGCATGGTTTAAATTATAGACAGTATATGATACCATGAAAGAAAACAAAACATTTTTCTGAATGAACAACTTCTGCTTTTACCCTCTCATGGTCTCTAATGGTGTACTTTCCAGCACTGGTGCCACTTTCAGTGAGGAACTTTTTTGATGCTTAATATGAAAATGTTGACAAAGTTAACTGGTTGTTTACTAAAATGAAAACTAGAAGGAATTAACTATGTTTCTGTGATCATGTCCCCTTGACCCCCACCACTGCCATTAAATATTCTCAGGATCACATTCATTTTAGGACCCTTGGATCTTCCTGAATGGATTAAATATTTGAAAGGCTGTGGGATATTTATCTTGGAAGGTCATGATAATTTTTCCCTCTTTTTCCCCTTATAAATAGGGGAAGAGAAATTTGGGATGAGATAAACAACAAGTAGTCAGCAGATAATTAAATGAATGTTTGTGTTATAAATGGGAATTTTGCCTCTTAGGCTTACCCCAAAGCAGGTTAATAAAACTCTAGGATAATAAATAAATGCCTGCTTGCATCTCTGTGTGTATATCCCTACCAATAACTCCCTTATACTTAAGATTAGGCAGACCTATTACCTCTTAAACTAAAGTGAGGATTCTTTCATTCATATATTTGATAATTTATGTAACAAATGTTAACTGGGTTTCTGCTATGTGCCAGTCACATTCTAAGCCTTGGAGATATATTGATGAATAACATAGATAAGGTTCCTGCTCTTAGGTTGCTTATCTTCTAATTCTAAAAAGTAAGGAATGTTCCACTCATCAGTCGGCTTACTCATAGTAGTAGCTGAATAGTGTATTTTGGAGTTTGAATAGCTAGCCCATTCACATTGGAGAGATAGATGGTGATTCGCTTCATACCCTGGTTACCTCCTAGCTGCAGATTCTTCTCAGGTGTCCTCCTAAGGAAACAGAGAATTGTCTTGAGGATTAAAGTTTTTTCCACTTCCCCAACTCACCATCCCTACCTTCTCAAATATAGAAAAAGCTGAGAGAGCTGTTTGCTTGCAAAAATGCAGTGATGATAAAACATTATTTTAGAAAATTCTGTTCCAGGAAGTTGTTTCTCTGTACATAATTTATTTGCTAATCTATGCCATTTTTAGGAGGTGCCTGCAAAATCTTCCTACTTTGAGTACTCCCATAGAGAGATAATTTCATATTTCCGTACTTATTACATGCTTTGATGAACAAGCTTGCTCTACTTATATTGATAGCTACAGAATTATAGCAGCTACTGCCGTTCCTAAGTATCTAGTAAGTGTAACAGCTAAGAACCTTTGTGTTGTAGCATCATTAAAAATAAATATTCTGTTTTAAGTGCAGTAAGATTTTACAAAACAAAACAAAAACCTTCATGGTGTAAACAAAAGGCTATGATTCTCTTAAAACTACATAGATCTCTAAAAATTGCAATTCTATCTTTTGGTATCATTTATTCCAGAAAAAAAGCTGTTTTATGTTGGAAAAGACAGAAAACAAAATCGTTTGGTAATTGTTTCAGAAGAGGAAAAAAAGAAAGTCTTAAGAGAATGCCATGAAAATGACAGTGGAGCTCATCATGGTATATCCAGGACCCTCACTCTGGTAGAATCCAATTATTACTGGACATCTGTGACCAATGATGTCAAACAGTGGGTATGGCTTATATATTTAGAATATTATGAATAATGTCTTTCATAGATAGATATTTAAAATTTATTATTTCTCCAGATTTATTCTGGGTATCACCTCTCATAAAGTATTTTTGGCAATCACTTAAAGGGAGTTGTATTTCCCTTCACAGTTATTTTAAATCACTTCAGTATAATTTGAACAGGAAAGAAGCATTATTTAAACACTTGAAAATACCATATTTAAATAAGAGATTATTTAGAATCAGATTTGTATCATTGAACTTTTTGTGTAGGCAGAATTTAAATGGAGCTGGAATTGATTTGACTAAATCATTACTTCTTCAATGGCAGTCATACAAGGTTTTCTTAAGAGGAGAATATGTTCATAGTAAGTCAAGCCTAGTATGTGCTCTCGTCTTTTGTGCCTGTTCCATCTTGAGGTGGAATGTCATACATGACAGAAACCCAAAACCAAATATAACCAAAATCAAATTTTGAGGATAATGAAATAAGTCTGAGTTTTGTAACTTTATGACCCATTGGGACCTTCAACTTCTAGTAGAAAATTCACCTATAGGAATTTTGGGGTTCTTGCTGGAAGTCAACTGATCCTACTCTTTCCAGTGTACTGTATGCCAAATGGTAGGAATTCCTTGGTATATCTGTGAGATCTCCTTAATAATTGTAGTAGTGCATCAAAAAGACTGGCATTTCAAGCATAAAGAATTAAACCAACATTTCATAAGTATAATTTGTGAATTATCAGTTTGTGGGTCTATTCAGGTATTCCAAAGACCTTCATAATTTATATATTTTTCCTGCCGTGGATTTTTTTGCATTCAGTGAAATCTTCGTCAAATTGTTATCACTGGAGAATGAATATGATTTTTGGAAATAATCAGAAGTTATTTGTGATAAAATCCAACAAATAAGTTTAAATTGTAAAGTGAAAATTCTGATCAAAAGTAACTGTGACTATAATGTGATTAAATGGCTTTTAAATTTTTCTTCAGAAGCTAGTTTGAAAGTAGTTTCTAGAGTGGAATTCCAGAGATATATTGAGAAATGGCACCCATCCATAAATTGATCAGTAGATCTTGTCTCACCTCACTCAAATGAAAGCCTCAGGACAGCATGGGTTTTGTTTATGTTTATTCTTTTCCCACGATTGAGAGAAATTGCTCCATCTATACATTTTGTATGAATGAAATTATATTTCAATAAATGTGGTTGGAATAGATTAATGAATAAACTTAATGTGATAACTTTAGAAGGAAACATTTTGTGCATATAGAAATTATTGTAAATTTACATACTGATTTAATAGGAAACTTAAGATCTTTTTAAGTATTTAATAAATATTTATTGAATGTGAACCAGATTTATGTTCCATGTGAATAAGACCCAATAAGATGGTCATTTGGTAGTATAGTCTTCCCTCAGTATATGCAAGGGATTGGTTCCAGCACCACACTCATGCAACCAAATCTACTCACACCAAAGTCCTGCAGTCAGCCCTGTGAAACTCGCGTATACAAGAAGTCAGCTTTCTGTATACTTGAGTTTCTCATCCCTTCCTACCAATACAGTACTTTTTATTTGTGTTTAGTCAAAAAAAAAAAAGAAGCCATGTATAAGCTGACCTTCACAGTCCAAACCCATGTTGTTTGAGGGTCAGCTGTAGTGGCTACTACAGTTGTTTGTTGTTGTTTTATTTGTTTGTTGTTCTAAATAGGTTTAATCCAGTGATTCTCAGTCCAGAAGTTTCTCCTTCAAAACACAAAGTGTACCTATTAACCATTTTAAAATTCAGATTTATAAGACTGCTTTTATATTGTGTTGAGTGTTAACATTTGTATGTATTTTCTTTATTGTGTGCCTGTTGTAGGTATATGCTTGTCAGCATTGCCAAGTGGCAAAAAATACCGTTATTGTAGCACCGAAACAGCACCTTCTCAAGGTGGAAAATCCATGGAGTTTAGTTACTGTTGATCTGATGGGGCCTTTTCATACAAGCAACAGAAGTCATGTATATGCTATAATCATGACAGATTTGTTCACCAAGTGGATTGTGATTTTGCCTCTATGTGATGTTTCAGCATCAGAAGTTTCTAAAGCTATTATCAATATATTTTTCTTATATGGACCTCCTCAGAAAATAATAATGGACCAAAGAGATGAATTCATTCAACAGGTAAGACAAATAAACTACTTAGGTCTGGGAGCATATCTTACTTCTTTTCAGTGTCCAAAACCAGTGCCCTCTGCATTATATTACAGAGTGCTTAATAAATTCAGATAAATTTCTATAGGTATAGAGGTATGATATTAAATACTACAAGGATAGTTGTACTGGAAATTAGGAGATTAAGATTTTAATACTTACTGTGGGTTATTGTAAGCCCATCTTCAGATATCCTCAAATTAAAATGAGGAGGTTGGACCAAATAATCTTTATTTACTTCTAGGTTAAAAACCCATGATTGGTTGGGCCTGGCTCATGCCTATAATCCCAACACTTTAGGAGGCTGAGGTGCATGGATCACTTGAGCTCAGGAGTTCAAGACCACCCTGGGCAATAGGGTGAAACTCCATCTCTGCAAAAAATATAAAAATTAGCTGGGCATGGTGGTGGGCGCCTGTAATCACAGCTACTCGGGAGGCTGAGGCAGGAGAATTGCTTGAACCTGGGAGGTAGAGGTTGCAGTGAGCCGAGATTGCACCACTGCACTCCAGCCTGAGCGACAGAGCGAGACTCCATCTCAAAAAGAAAAAAAAATTAGCCAGGTGTGGTGGCACCCACCTGTGGTCCCAGCTACTCAGGAGGCTGAGATAGGAGGATCACTTGAGCCCGGGAGGCGGAGGTTACAACGAACTGAGATTGTGCCACTGCACTTCAACCTGGGCAACAGAGTAAGACCTTGTCTCAAAAAATAGTAATAATAATAATAATAATAATAATAATAATACTATGATTGACAGGTAAAGAGAGACTTAAATAAATGGAAGAATACATTTTGTTCATGAATAAGAATAGTCAGTATTGAAAGGTACTTTTTCCCTTGCCCTGGCCTTTTCCCAGTTAAAATTAACCTGAAAGGATAAGCAGGGGAGAATATATATAAAAACTTTTTATAAGAAATATAACAACTGCTAGACTTAAGGCATATGTTAAAACTTTTTGTAATTGACAGGGTACATGTTTAAGAAAAATCAAAGATATCCAGACTTGGTTGAAAGCATCTTTGATGGCTCAATCCAAAAAAAATACCTAAAGTTATATTTATTAAGTAGATAGGACATGTGTCATGGCAGTTTCCATAGTGTGTCATCCCAGTTTCCATAATTCTCTAGGATGACATGTGTCATCCCAGTTTCCATAATTCTCTAGGAGGACTCAGCATATAGTCATACTCATGGCTAAGATTTATTCAGCAAAGAGAAAAGACACGTTGGGAGAACCAGGTACAACTTTCCAAGATCTCCTTCCCCAGTAGAGTTACACAGGACGCGTTTAATTCCTTTAGCAGAGTTGTGACAACATAGGGAAGCTCACTAGAGGCTCAGTGCCTAGGGTTTTTATTGGGGGCTGGTCACATAGGCACCTTCTACCTGGCATGTACAAAAATTCCAGACTCTCAGAAGGAAAGACTGTGTTTGGTCTTATAACCAAAATCTAAGCTCCTAGACATTAGCCAAGGTCCAACCTTGTAAGCATGCCTTTCAAAGAATAGCAGTCGCAGATCTGCTTTGTTAATATGTTAAAGTTAACTGTCAGGTTAACTCTTTTCTTCACAGGTTCATCCAAACAACTTAATAAGTATTTATGTTCTAACTACTTAGTAGCAATTTAAAATACTCATAAGTTGAAAGAAAATATATTTTAGTTTCATTCTTTTCTTTTTTTTTTGAGACGGGGTCTCATTCTGTCACCCAGCCTGGAGTGCTGTGGCACCGTCTTGGCTCACTGCAACCTCCACTTTCCAGGCTCAAGTGATCCTCCCTCCTTAGCCTCCTGGCTAATTTTTGTACCTTTTTTCTTTTAGAGACGTTTCACCATGTTGCCCAGGCTGGTTTCGAACTCCTGAACTCACATGATCCACCTGCCTCGACCTCCCAGAGTGCTGGAATTACTGGCGTGAGCCACCACACCCGGCCCTTTCATTTCATTCTGTACCATAATTGCTAAGGGGTAATGTGTACCTGTTGACCACTGCTTAACTTCTCAGACCTTGGAATCATATTGTACACTGCCACCCTCATTTCCTGTTTCACACTGATTTTTACATAGTAACTGCTTTTTATCACAGCATTCGATGAAGAAAACAGTTCTGTAAAGATATGATGTCATCAAATGAATTGTAACCTGATCTAATGTTGAAACTGAACTACCTTAAACTGGTAGTTTTCATGGTGTCCAACAGATGTTAAGGGGGCAACTTGGCACAAAGTGTGGTAACAATGGTTTAAATGATAAAGCTAGTGTCACAAATGTGTCTAGTAGAGGAGGATCATGTAATTAATTAACAGGTAACAATTTGCTAATTGTTTAAAATTATTTCTGTAATATGATTTAGAATCCAATACAAAAAGTATTTTCAGGTAAATTAAAGAATTTTAATTTTTAAAGTAGAAACAGAAAAAAATATATTTGACTTTTAATCTCTAGAAATGGAGGTCACATTCTAAACCTAGAAACAGTGGTATAAACTTCAATGGAAAAACATTAAATTTGGCTGCATAATAATAGGAGATTTATGTGGTAAAGTAATCAGAATATAAAGGCCAATCTTGCAAATAAAGCAAGATAATTTTGTAAATGAAGGCAAGGTAGTCTTGCCTGCCTTGATTGACATAGCAGTGGTCTGTGCAATGGAGTACATAAGGCCATCCAGTTTGGGGGAAGGCTATTGGAACTTCTATTTATATTTTTTAAATCCCACAAATAAGAAATGAAGCTTTATTAATAATATATACGATTAGGCTGGGCGCGGTGGCTCACGCTTGTAATCCCAGCACTTTGGGAGGCCGAGGCGGGCGGATCACGAGGTCAGGAGATCAAGACCACGGTGAAACCCCGTCTCTACTAAAAATACAAAAAAATTAGCCGGGCATGGTGGCGGGCGCCTGTAGTCCCAGCTACTCGGAGAGGCTGAGGCAGGAGAATGGCGTGAACCCGGGAGGTGGAGCTTGCATTGAGCCGAGATTGCGCCACTGCACTCCAGCCTGGGTGACAGAGTGAGACTCCGTCTCAAAAAAAAAAAAAATAAAATAAAAAAATAATAATATATACGATTGATAATAGCATCCTGACTCAATCAACAAGACATGTATGTCACACATGCTATGTGAAGGTATCCTGAAAGAAAAGTGAGAATCCACATGTTTCCTCACTCATACTTTTGCTTTCAGCAGTTGAATGAAAGTATGGATATCATCTAGCATTCACCACACTACTCACAAAATGGCCAGGGAGCTTAGATTTTTGCAGTGAAAGCAGATAATACTAAAAGGCAAACACCCATCATCAACCACAAGAAAGTGATAGCGCTGGCACGTCTACTTAACTTCCAGCTCTTTGTTAGACACATCAATGAGATGAATACAAATATTAACTACAATAGTCCCCATTTATCTGCAGTTTTACTTTCTGAGGTTTCAGTTCCTATAGTCAACTGCAGTCCAAACATATTAAATACAAAATTCCAGAAATAAATGATTTAAAAGTTTTTTAATTGCACACCATTCTGCGTATAGTGATAAAATCTCATGCCGTCCTGCTCTGGACATGATTCATGTCTTTGGCTAGCATATCCTCATTGTTTTTGCTACTCCCTCCCCATCATTAGTCAGTTCGTATCTGTCTTGGTTATCAGATCAACTGTCGTGGTTAGTAGTGTGTGTATCCAAGTTACCCTTATTTTACTTAAGAATGGCCCCAAAGTGCAAGAGTAGTGATGTTGGCATATTGTTAATCGTCCTATTTTATTTTTAGTTGTTAACCTCTTACTGTGCCTAATTTATAAATTAATATCTATCATAGGTATGTATGTATAGGGGAAAACATAGTATACATAGGGTTTGGTACTACCTGCAGTATCAAACATTCACTAGGGGCCTTGAAACATATTCTCTGAAGGTAAAAGGAGACTGCAGTTATCAGATCTGATAGGAAATTAGGCATCAAAATTCAAAATTATCAAGAATACTCTTTGAAATATCGGTTCACTTCCACTTTTATTAATGGAGAGCCTTACCCTAAGTGCATATGTTTCACGGTATTTGCTAATGATAATATGAAGCCATTATGATTAGCTAGCAGTTTTTCCAGTCGTGTTTAAAGTCATTTGGTAACCAAACCAGGACTTTGAAAATTTTTCTAAAGGTAACAATAGGGCCAAGCATGGTGGCTCATACCTCAGCTTTTTGGGAGGCTGAGGTGAGAGGATAACTTGAAACCAGGAGTTCAAGACCAGCCCATGCAATATAACAAGACTCCGTCTCTACAAAAAAAAAATTTTTTTTTTAATTAACTGGACGTGGTGTTGCACACTCATAGTCCCAGCAACTCAGGAGGCTAACATATAAGGATTGCTTAAGCCCAGGAGGTCAAGGCTGTAGTGAGCTATGATTGCACCACTCCATTCCAGTTTGGACAACAGTGAGACCCTGTCTCAAAAAAAAAAAAAAAAAAGTAATAATAGGCTGTGCTCTGTGTCTCATGCCTGTTGTAATCCTACCAGGCAGATTGCTTGAGCCTAGGAGTTTGAGACTAGTCTAAACAACATGTTGAAATGTCATCTTTACCAAAAATGCAAAAATTAGCCAGGAGTGGTGGGGCACACCTGTAGTCCAGCTACTCGGGAGGCTGAGATGGGAAGATCGCTTGAGCCCAGGAGGTTGAGATTGCAGTGAGCCAAGATCACGCACTCTAGCCTCGGTAACAGACTGAGACCCTGTCTCAAAAAAAAAAAAAAGGGGGGGGGTACCAATAAATATTTGCAGGCCTATTTTGTGAGATTGCTTAAACAAAAAACCAAAAAAGTGACATATGATTGGGAAAACTTGTTCTTTTTGCTGTGATTAAAATGGCTTCACTATTACACAGAAAGCATAATGATGACAGTACAAAATGAACTCTTTTGTCAGCAAATACTGACGCAGAAAACACTGCTTAAGATTATAACATAATACACAATGTGGGAGGTTTATTGTATAGTTGAATAAAAATACAGATGTTTCTAACAGCTTAGCTTAGAGTATTTGCTAAATTGTTCCAATAAAATGCACAAAGAACTTTTTGTAAACCTCTGAAGGAAAGAGAACAAACACATTCAGTAGGAAAATTAATTTTTTTAAATGTCATACAGAAAACTAAAATTGTAAGAACTGACAGAATATCTGGTTTGATGTTTGGGGGCCGACAGGGTAAAGATGTCAAGATACCATTTCACAAATGGATTCCCTGGATCATTCCTAGGCAAGCTTTTGAAACAAAGAAGTTAAAGCCTTATCAATGGTCATTTAAAACCATTGATCAAGACTCAGATTGAAGCTGACCCAAATGACACCTATTCTCCGGGATTTCTTTCTAATTACTTTTGAATTAAAAATAGTCATCCTGAATTAGTATGTATATCGGCTAGGAAGTGTATTCAATCCAAGTGACAGACTTCCTTTCCCTATCCCAATATATTAATATATATTGTATATATATTATCCCAATATATATTGGGAGTGATTGAGAGTCACTCCTATTGTATTCACAACATGGCTGCCAGAGCACATGCCACAATGCCTACATTTCAGTCAGAAAGAAGGGTGAGAGTATTGGGCAAACAAAGCTAGTACCAGCTGAGTTTGCCTAACAACTTTTACTTACAACTTTTGGGCTAGAATTATGTCACATGACCACCCCTACCTGCAAGGGAGTTTGGGAAATGTAGGTTTCTTTTTGTTGCTTTCCCCTCTTGTATTAACTTTGCCTATTTAGTTATTCTGATACTACTCGTCTGAAATATTCTTTTTTAAAAAGACAAATTTATGAGCCAAAGGTTTACTCAACTAAAAATAATAAGGTAAAAAAAGTCTGAAGGATGAGATAGGAAAAAAATAATATTTTATATTTAACAGGCTTACTGTTACAAGTTTTGTAAACTCATTTTGTTTTCTTTTAAGTGCTACACATAATATAGCAACACCAATAATAGTAGTTATAAGTTAAAAGTTATAAAATGCTTATTGCCAATAACTGTTTTACATGCTTTTTAAACATTAACTTATGACCTAGTGGGTTGTTTTTGGGACACTGTCTACTGAATTAAAAAGTTACTTGAGGGCCAGGTACAGTGGCTCATGCCTGTAATCTCAAAACTTTGAAAGACTGAGGTGTGTGGATTGCTTGATGCCAGGAGTTTGAGACCAGCCTGGGCAACATGGTGAAACTCCATCTGTACAAAATATTTAAAAATTAGCTGGGCATGGTGACACATGCCTGTAGTCCAAGCTGCTAGGCAGGCTGAGGTGAGAGGATCGCTTGAACCCAGGTGGTGCAGGCTGCCCTCCAGCCTGTGCGACAGAGCGAGACCCTGTCTCCCACCGCCCCCGATGAAAAAAAAGAAAAAAATTAAACTCAAACTTAGCGTTCAGTTCTGTTCTTCCGCTTCCTTGTTGTATGTGTGTATTTGGCAAGGCACTTAATCTCTCAAAGCTTCAGCATCTTACTTTTAAAATGAAATTAATAATACCTCAAAAACTTGTTGTAAGGTTTAATGACAATAATGTAAAGCGTCTAGTGTGATGGGACCAGCATGTAGTAAAGACTCAATAAATGGCAACCACTATTTTATACATAAAATTTTACATATTTTATGTATGTGTTCATATAGAATGTTATGGTCAATAAAAAAGCAAGATTCAGCCAAGCGCAGTGGCTCATGCCTGTAATCCTAGCACTTTGGGAGGCTGAGGCAGGTGGATCACAAGGTCAGGAGTTCAAGACTAGCCTGGCCAATATGGTGAAACCCCGTCTCTACTAAAAATATGAAAATTAGCTGGGTGTGGTGGCACACACCTGTAGTCCCAGCTACTCAGGAGGCTGAGGCAAAAGAATCGCTTGAACCTGGGAGGCAGAGGTTGCAGTGAGCTGAGATTGTGCCACTGCACTCCACCCTGGGTGACTGAGCGAGACTCCATCTCAAAAAAATAAATAAATAAATAAAAGGCAATATTCTAATTCTTTTGAAGCTTTTTTTAAGTCAATGGAAAAATAAAACACAAATATTTATATATTTTTCAGATCAATATTGAACTGTACAGATTGTTTGGCATAAAGCAAATTGTAATTTCTCACGCCTCTGGAACTGTTAATCCAACAGAAAGTACACCTAACACAATCAAAGCATTTCTCTCCAAACACTGTGCTGACCACCCAAACAATTGGGATGATCACCTATCAGCTGTTTCATTTGCCTTCAATGTAACTCACTTGGTATGTGCCTTTTTATAATTCTGTACTTCTGAGTTATGACTATTTCTTGGCCAGATAAATGTTTTATTACAAAATTGACGTTTATTTTCTTTAAAATAGGAACCTACTAAAAATACACCATATTTTCAAATGTTTACTCGAAATCCTTATATGCCTGAGACTTCAGATGGTCTTCATGAAGTGGATGGTGATAATACAAGTATGTTTGCCAAAATTCTAGATGCAATTAAAGAAGCTGATAAAATAATGGAGACTAAGACAACTTCACTGGGCCAGGTGATTCTATTCAATAGAAAAACTGTAATCTAAAACTTTATAAAAGTTATATTTATTTTTAAAATTTCAGCATATACATGTGTGCATGCACATACACACACATACTTACTTGCCATAATTTTTTATCTATCAGATTTTTCTTGTCTTGATTAAATAGTTGGTTTACTAGCTATGAAATGCTGAGCAGCAAAAATGAGAAAGCTATGGATTTTGGAATCAAGTAGAGCTGGATTCAAATCTGTAGTCTTAACTGCTTTTGAGTTGTTTGGCTTCGGCAAATTACTTAACCTATCTTAGTTTACCTTCTATATAAAGTAGGGGCCAATAATACTGACTTTGAAATGTTTTAAGAATTAAATAGAATTCATGCCTACCTTTTAAGTAGCATCTCAAGTAACCATTTTGTTACGATATTCTCATTATTTGCATTTACCTTCAAGATATTATATCTCTTTCATCTCTTTGTTCTTTTTCTTTTTATACTTGTAGATGGAGAACAACAATGTGGATGAACTAAATAAAAGCAAGATCATTGTTAAAAAGAAACCCAAACAATTAAATCCATTTCATTTAAAAGTGGGTCATGAAGTTTTAAGACAAAGGAAAAATTGGTGGAAGGATGGTCGTTTTCAGTCTGAATGGGTTGGTCCTTGTGTCATAGACTATATTACAGAAAGTGGATGTGCTGTCCTGAGAGACAACACTGGGGTTAGACTGAAAAGACCTATCAAAATGTCCCACCTTAAGCCCTACATAAGAGAATCCAGTGAACAAGGTAAATATCTGTCACTTCTCTACATTTTTATTGCTTTGGGTAAGGAGAAAAGTTAAAAATAACAGAAACCTTTCTCCCCTCTTTTATTAGGTTTTCTTTTCCATTCTTCATAAAATTTGTTTCAATTTTAGCTATCCCAGGTAGTCTGTTTTATTACAATGTCTCTTCTGGAACTGTCAGGCCTGTGAAATTCTTTTTTTGAGATAAGAGTTTCCCTCTTTTTGCCCAAGCTGGAGTGCAGTGGCGCAATCTCAGCTCACTGCAACCTCTGCCTCCCGGGTTCAAGCAATTCTGCCTCAGCCTCCCGAGTAGCTGGGATTACAGGTGCGTGCCACCATGCCCAGCTAATTTTTTGTATTTTTAGTAGAAACAGGGTTTCACCATGTTAGCCAGTCTGGTCTTGAACTCCTGACCTCACGTGCTCCACCCGCCTTGACATCCCAAAGTGCTTGGATTACAGGCATGAAACAGGGCGCCCGGGCATTTTTATTTTTATTTCTAGTATGTTTTTCATAGTTTATGTGGGAGATACTGAACTTCTTTTCCTCTGAAGGAAAGATAACATCTTAACATCATCTCTATTTTTGCTTTCTCAATTTTTTTTTGTTTTTTGTTTTGTTTTGTTTTTTTGAGACAGAGTCTCACTCTGTCCCCCAGGCTGGAGTGTAGTTATGTAATCTCAGCTCACTGCAACCTCTGCTTCCTGGGTTCAAGCAATTCTTGTGCCTCAGCCTCCCGAGTAGCTGGGATTATAGGCATATGCCACCATGCCCAGCTAATTTTTTGTATTTTTGGTAGAGATGAGGTTTCACCATGTTGGCCAGACTGGTTTTGAACTCTTGGCCTCGAGTGATTTGCCTGCCTCGGCCTCCCAAAGTGCTGGGATTGCGTGCATGTGCCATTGCACCTGGCCTCACAAATGTATTAGTCACTTCGTACCTCTTTTTGGCGTGAAAAACAGCAACTGTGATCATTAATGCCAAAAACAAACATACTGTCCAGAATCCAGTTGTGAGATAAATATTAGGGTACTTTAAAAATGCCATTAATTTTTAATATTGCTTTATAGTTAGGTCATGGTTGAGGGCCAGGTGTGGGTGCAGAATGGGGTATCCTCAGAATGCTATAAGAGGCTGTAAGAAGAGGTGATAGCACTCTAAACAAGTTATACTTGCCCCTAAATTTGACTGGTTCTGAACAGTCAAGATATCCAGTTCTCTGTAACCCTTTCTTTCATAGCCTAGTTAAGTGATGTTTTTGCCGTGGCTTTTAGATTATGTTCCCCAGTTTATCAAGGCTTTTATTTTGTCCTAATGTGTCTGCTTCATAGAGCTTCTCTGAGGTGGATAACTGAGAGGGAGTTAATGGGTAACTTAGCCAGGTGAAGCATTAATATTATTTGGATATAAGTAACATTTAATGGAAAATATATTTATAACAATATAAACAAGTTATATGACAGGCTTTAGCTAATATTAATAACAAAAAGAGTAACAACAACAAATAACCTATACTTACCCTATGCCTTTTCTTAAGATCTAAAGCCCTTGTGGGCTGCTTAGTAATGATAGCTCAACTCTGCTTCTAATCGGGGGTACAACTCTCATGTTAAAACCTCTTAGTACCTTTCCTTCTTGTGACAGACCCAGTTGTTTAGTCAGTAAACTTATCTTGAAGTACGTTCTAATCCTGAAAACTCACAAGTGCTTTCGTTCTCTTTGTTAGAAGATAAAAGCTTGCATTGTTTGTACCTCTTCTCAGTTCTGAGCTACCTTTAATGATCTCTCTCTTCCGCAAGTTAAGTAGGGAAAAAAAGGTTATACAAGTATATGTTGTTCTATCTTCTTTAGCATGATTTTCCCCTTAATCTTTGACATTCATGATTTGCTCTCTTCTAAAGTGTTAACCTTCTTTAATACAAAATTTAATTTAAAATTTTGCTAAACCAGGATCTATCAACATTTTGTAATTTGTTCTTGTCAAAAGAGTTTCTCAGAAAAGAAGTCAAATATTGTGCTTCTTCTGAACATTTCAGAACTCAGTATTTCAGAACTCATCTTCTGTGTTTGAGAACAGTCTCTAAACAGAGGCAGTATAATATTTGCCTCATACTTGAATTCTTTGTGCAAGTTTCTTCCAGTAATATAAGGACAAGTAATATTGCAATATGACTACTGGTGTATGCATAAGGAACTTAAGACTAATAGATGAATCTGTTTTAGTTTTTCTTGTTAACCAGAGGAACTACTGATCTGGCCATCCTAGAATCTTGTTCTTATTATTACTTGATCCTTTTTTTACATTTTTCTCATTTGTAGAAATTCAAAGTAAATGTGATTTCTGCCATCTTTTTCCTCAATATTACGTACTTTCTTGAAAATCTTTTCCATGATTTTCTTGAAAATCACCTCACAAGTTGATTTTAAAGAGTCCTTGAGCTGAATTAAAGCAAACAAAATGATTTTGACTAATCATTGAAGTTTTTATTTGACATAAATTTTGACATACTATAGCCAAAAGAACTCTAAGTTTATTTGTCCACATTTGTCATTGCTGCTCTTTGCTAGCCTTGAAATTTCATAGCTCTATTAAAGACTCACTGTCTAAAGTAGATATACTTCTGTTGCCAACTTCTTATCCATTCTTATCTAGAACTAAGTGTAGAGTGAGCACATTCAGTACTAGGTATACAGTATTTGTCATTGCTATTTTAAGCAGGCCTGTTTGTTTTTTTGTCCAGTTCATTGCCAAGCGCTTTTTCAGACTATTTAGACGAAGATATCTTAAAATACCATAGTGTCTTTTTGTAATCATAATGCTCCTCTTTGAAAGGAAAAAATAATCTGACATAGATTTTGCATAGTTTTGAATTTATTTTGTTTGTGATAGATTTGGATCTGCCTCACCCAAGGTTTTAGCCTGATTTCCCTTCACAGTTGAAAGCCCCATTTGTGAAATCATTTTCGTTATTGTATACGTTTCCTCTTGTTGCCGTAACAAATTGCTACAGATTTAATGGCTTAAAACAACACACATTTATTATCTTACAATTCTGAAGGTTAGAAGTCCAACATAGATCTTACTGGGCTAAAATCAAGATATTGGCAGTGTTGTGTTCCTGTCTGGAAGCTCTAGAAAATAATCCATTTTCTTGTCTTTTCCAGCTTCTAGAGGTTACCTTCATTTCTTGGCTTGTGGTCCCTCTATCTTCAAAGCCAACAATAGTGGGTTGAGTCCTTCTTACATCACCTTACTCCAACCTCCTCTTCTGCCTCCCTCTTCTATATTTGAGGACCCTTGACCTTGGCCCTGCCCAAAAAGTCCAGGATCATCCCCCTATTTTAAGGTCATCTGATTAGCAACCTTAATTCCATCACTACCTAAATTCTCCTTCACCATGTAAGGTTACATATTCACATGATCCAAGGAGTAGTATGTTGACATCTTTAGGGGCCTATTATGCTGCCTACCACAATTATGGTCTGCATTCATGCAACAAAGCAAAGCACAGTCCCTATAGTGTCAAGACCATGACCTTGACATTATTATTAATATAGTTTATGCAGAGAGCCTTTTTTTTGGCCTCTTAGTTATATCATTTTTTTTCTTTCTTTTTTTTTTTTTTTGAGACAGGTTTTTACACGGTTGCCCGTGCTGGAGTGCAGTTGCACAATAATAGCTCACTGCAGCCTTGACTTCCTGGGCTCAAGCAATCTTCCCACATCAGCCTCCCAAGCTTGGAATACAGGCATGCCTCACCATGCCTGGCTGAGTTTTTAATTTTTTATAGAGACAGGGTCTTACTATGTTGCCCAGGTTGGTCTCAAACTCCTGGGCTCAAGCAGTCCTCTCACCTAAACCTCTCAAAGTGTTGGAATTACAAGTGTGAGCCATTGTGCCTGTCCAGTTATATAACTTCTAAACCAATAGTTATTCAGTTATCTGTTGACAGTATTAGTTATTATAATGACAGTGATGTAGTATCAAGTTATAGTTATTATTTTATCTTGAGAAAGGATATACTAGTATGGCAGCACATTCTAATAGCTTGAGGATTTTCAAACCATATATAGGATTAGTTTAGTCACTTCTCTTTAAAATAAGAAAATTAAGTAGTCTGAAACCTTTATCTTTTTTTTCTGATTGAAGAAATAAATTAATCCAAATCAGACTTTTTTTGAAGCTGTAATTTGTATTTATTTTTCTCCTTAGGGAAATTTAAAAATTGATTTTTTTATTATTATTTTTATTCCTTAAAACAACATTAAGGCTGGGCGCAGTGGCTCATGCCTGTAATCCCAGCATTTTGAGAGGCCGAGGAGGATTGCCTGAGCTCAAGAGTTCGAGACCAGCCTGGGCAACATAGTGAAACCCCGTCCCTACAAAAAAATACAAAAATTAGCTGGGCATGGTGATACACACCTTTAGTTTTAGCTACTTAGGGGGCTGAGGTGGAGGATCACTTGAGCCTGGGAGATTGAGCTGCAATGAGCCAAGATTGCACCACTGCACTCCAGCCTGAGTGACAGAGTGAGACCCCATCTTTTTTTTTTTTTTGAGATGGAGTTCAACTCTTGTCGCCCAGGCTGGAGTACAATGGTGCGATCTTGGCTCCCTGCAACCTCCGCCTCCTGGGTTCAAGCAGTTCTCCTACCTCAGCCTACCGAGTAGCTAGGATTACAGGCACCCGCCTCTACACCCAGCTAATATTTGTATTTTTAGTAGAGACGGGGTTTCACCATGTTGGCCAGGCTGGACTCAAACTCCTGACCTCAGGTGATCCACCTGCCTTGGCCTCCCAAAGTACTGGGATGACAGGCATGAGCCACCATACCTGGCTGAGACCCCGTCTCTTAAAAAAAAAGAAAACCTACATTAGAAATGGATATCAAAACTGCTGATTAACACCTTCCTGAAATGTCTTGAAAATATTTTAATTTCAAAGAAACTGAAGACTTATTCAGTCTTGTCAAAACCGAAATGATGCTTTCATCAAACAGATGTCATAATCATAACTAAATTAATGGAATGAGAAAAGAAAAATACTTAGTGAAATGTATTGTGTAATGTAACTGACTAGAAAAGACCTTTAATATGATATGTTTGTTTACTCCCCGCCTCTGTTTTGAGGGCAGAAAGTTTAATCATGTTCTTTTCTGTATCCCTGACTCAGGATTGTTTTAGATTAGTGTTGTCCAATAGATGAATAATAATACAAGAGCTATGTAATTTAAAATTTTCTAGTAGCCACATTTTGAAAAGTACAGAAATAAGTGAAAATAACCTTAATAATATATTTTATATAATCCAGTGTATCCAAAATATTATTTGTTCAACATGTAAGGCCACAGGAGTCTGTTTTCTGATATCTTTACTGAAATTAAAGAGCATTTCTCTTAGCACCAGTAGATTTAGACCATAGTGGGAGTTGAAACATATTTGACCTTTGGAAATGAATGAGAATTTTTTTTGTAAGCAAACAGACCTTTGACATATTCAGAGTAGTTTCCTATTGTGTATAAAGTGATTTATGTAGAATTTGCTGAGTGTAGTCCTTGTTCTCTACAGTTTTATTACAATAAGTTACTTTAAAGGTTAACTTTTTTTAGAAGAAAAAGTGTGTGTGTGTGTGTGTGTGTGTTCGTGTGTGACTTATTTTACTTACATACAGAAGCTCTCCTCTTAAAATCAAGTGAGGTTGATATGTCCATTTGTTTCTAACCAGTGTAACTAGGAGGTACTCAAGTTCAAGGTCTTTGAATCCATTTCAGCAAATTAAAATGATAATTTCTAAGAGCTTTACATCTAGGCATATTTTTCCCTATTGACATATGTTTACTAGACATATTTTTCTAAAGTAGTCCTACTTCATCTGTATGAAAAAACTTTTGCAGACAGAAAACCTCCTTCATTAATCCTCTGAAAGAGTCTTTGGACATTTCTTAAATGCCTATGGTATCTGCCATCACTGATAACTTTGCAGGAATGTACAGGCCTTCAACCTATGGAATTCTCCATGACTTAGTAGAAAATTTCATCAGCAACACTTTTACCCTATCTAACCTTTTAAAGTTCTCTTATAAACTACTTCCTAGCCTTCTCTAGTATTAACAGTAGGGTAGTTGCAAACTTTGATGTTAAACCTCTAGCAACACATTCTAAAAGTGTTTCAATTTTATTGATCATGTTTTCTTCCCTCTTACTGCTATTGGTATAACACATCTCATGTGTTGCATGATTTTTATTGTTGTTGTTGAGACAGAGTCTCAGTCTGTCACCTAGGCTGGAGTGCAATGGTGCGATCTCACCTTACTGCAACCTCCACCTCCTGGGTTCAAGCGATTCTCTCACCTAAGCCTCCCGAGCAGCTGGGATTACAGGCACATGCCACCATGCCTGGCTAATTTATGTATTTTTAGTAGAGATGGGGTTTCACCATGTTAGCCAGGTTGGTCTCGAACTCCTGACCTTAAGTGATCTGCCCGCATCGGTTTCCCAAAGTGCTGGCATTACAGGCATGAGCCACTGCCCGGCCACATGATTTTTTTTTTTTTTTTTTTGTCTTTCAGAATTATGGGAGAATAAATGGCCATATAAGCCCAAGCCCACTTATGCCATCTTTTGGTAGAGAGAATAGCTTTGCGTGATCTGTTAAAGTTTGTAAATTGAAAGTTGTTAAATGCATGAATTTCTGGGGTTGAAATAGGTTCAGTGAGCTATTTGTAAAAATGTTATAAGGATGAGTACAGTAAGATTGATTTTCAAAATATACTAGCAAATTCATCTGTTCTGAGACACTTCCATTGGTCTCTAATCTAAATAGGCAATTAATCTTCCTTTTGCTTTTTTGATCTTAAAATTTGAGGGCTCCTTAACCCATTAACATCTTCAGGAAACCAATCTAGGCAACACAATTAGCCAGGCGTGGTAACGTGTCTATAGTCCCAGCTATTTGGGAGGCTGAGGTGGGAGGATCACTTGAGCCCAGAAGGTCAAGGATGCAGTCAGCTGTGATCACGCTATTGCACTCCAGCCTGGGTGACAGAGCAAGACCATGAATGAATGAATGAATGAATGAAAAATAAGTAAAGATAAATATATCTATATCTATATTCTGATGTTTTGGGGGAACATTTAGAAAGAGAAGGTAGGGGTCCAGGAAGTTAATCAGCTTTGGTAAAAGAGTTTCTTATTGTAATGAATTCAAATATCAGAAAGGGAGGAATCCTTTTATACCTATTAGTCTGTGTATAGAAGATTTGCCATCAGTTTAACATTCATTTTAAACATTTTTTTCTTGATGGTGATGATAAATTTGCTCAACATACAATAAAACACTGACCAGGAAGACTCCCTGTCAGTACTTCAGTATGGCTTAGGTAGACCTTAAAAGTTCCTAAGAATTTTGGTATCAAATTAGATTTAAACAAGCTAAGCTTTTTAAGCTACTCCATTGCAGCCTGCCTTCTTACACATTATCACATAAGCCTGAGTTGGCATGTTGTTTTTAACCTCATACTGTAACAATTTGATATTATCTTTCCAATTTGGGTTTTATAAAGATTGGAAAATTATGTCAAGTTGTAAATGCAAGGATTTAATAATTCTATTTGTTAAAATAATTTTATGACCCTATTAATTCACCCAGAAATGCTTTACAGAAGCATATTAAGGATAACATTATCAAAAATAGTTTTATAATTTTTTTTTTGAGACAGGGTTTTGGTCTGTCACCATGCTGGAGTGCAGTGGTGCCATCATGGCTCACTGCAACCTTAATCTCCCAGGCTCAAGTGATCCTTCCATCTCAGCCTCCTAAGTAGCTAGGACCACAGACACCCTTAACCACACCTTGCTAATTGTTTGTATTTTTTGTAGAGAAGGGGTTTCGCCTTGTTGGCCAAGCTGATCTTGAACTCCTGGGTTTAAGCAATCTACCGGCTTTGGCTTTCCAAAGTGCTGAGATTACAGGCGTGAGGCACTGTGCACAGCCTTATAATTTTATTTTTCATCTATACCATACTTCTCACTCCTATCCCGTGTTCCGCACATATACATATCTACCAAAGACAGGTCGAGGAAACAGGAAAATAGCTGTTTTAAAATCCTTGACGTTTCCTGCATTGTTTATGTATGAACTGTCAAATTTATATGTCATTTTTTTATTCTTTGACATTCATATTTATTTAGTAGACAATAGAACTCCCTAGAAGTTAATCTTGATAGTTACTTTTTATTACTTGGGATTTTATTCCTCACTTAAAATTGTTTAATTAAAAAATATGTTTAATTATAATTCTAAAAGTCAAATGTATGATTTTTCTTCTTTCAGAAAGTCTTTATCTCTTGCAAGGTTCAGTAGTGGCAGATCATGATTATATTGGATTGCCTGAAATTCCCGTTGGAGCATATCAAGCAAATATTCTGGTGGAAGATGCAACTATTGGTATAGTCGATAATGAATTACTGACATCAAGCAAGGATCGTGAACTATTAGAATATAGAAATACGAAAATCTCTCCATTGATAGACGATCATAGTACTCTTGAAAAGCAGACTTTCAGTCTGTTGGACTCATCAAACCAGGTTCTTGAATACTTAAGTTAG
This sequence comes from Nomascus leucogenys, assembly GCF_006542625.1. Lineage (NCBI taxonomy): Eukaryota > Metazoa > Chordata > Mammalia > Primates > Hylobatidae > Nomascus > Nomascus leucogenys. Next base: position 111,188,293 of record NC_044382.1, on the reverse strand, counting down.
TAAATACCAAAATTTATTTAAAGTGCTTGTTTAGAATGTATAAATTCTTAATGATATCTTATTCATTAAAAACGTTGTATAGAAGTATCTTGACACATTCTTAATGACTATATTCTGAAGGTTTATTTTATAGTTATCATCTAAAATTATGCCACATTTGAATATCAGTATATGTATATATGAAGGCAAAGGAAGCATGTAATATATAGAATTCACTTTTTCTTCTAAAAAGAGAACAGGCAAAGCACCCCTACTTCTTGGGAAATAAATTCCAGCCCAAATCTCTCAAACCTTTGTATGGTTTTGGTACCGTTTCTCAGTTTTAAATTTTCTGAAATTCTCTACCATTTAAACAGTAAGTTTGAACTACCTTGAATGGAATTGATAAATATTGAATCAACTGTAACAATGAATGAAATGAATCTTCTTTCTGTTTCATTAGAACTTCTAAAAACAAGATTGTATGAAAAAATATAGGGTTATTTAATAGGCTTTCACAGAATATTGGTAATTTCAAATTATCTATTTGGTTAGATAGGGTCAGGATTAGAGTCTGAAACTATGTATTGGTTGGGAAACAATTTGTTTATTTTCATACTATATATTAAAGATAAAACCATCGACCAGGCATGGTGGCCAACACCTGTAATCCCAGCACTTTGGGAAGCCAAGGCAAGATGATCACTTGACCCCAGGAGTTCGAGACCAGCCTGGGCAACACAGGGAGACCCCATCTCTACAAAAAAATGTTTAAAAATTAGCCAGGTGTGGTGGCATATGCCTGCCGTCCCAGCTACCCAGGAGGCTGAAGTAGGAGCATTGCTTGACCCCAGGAGGTCGAGGCTGCAGTGAGCCATGCTCATGCCACAGCTCTCCAGCCTGGGCGACAGGGCAAGACCTGTCTCAACAACAACAACAAAAGTATCCGTTAAGAATTTTTTCTGCAATCATAAAATAATCATAAAATAACCAGTATCAAAGCTTTTAAACTGTAATTTCTATGATATTCATAAATATAGAATAAATATTGTTCAATAAATATTTATTTTTAAGCACTATGAAAAGAACTGTGGGAAAAGTAAAAGATGAGTCAAATGTGTACCTCATTCTTATAAAGGACTTACTGTCTGGTAAGTAATAAACTATGTAAGCCATGTACAACACCAGTTAAGGCATGCTAAATTGCAGAAGACAGGAATAGATAATGTACTTAGGGAGGCAAAAAGGAGAGAAGTTGTTTTTACATAGGAAATTTGTGTTTATCCTTATGGAAGAAGGATCATTTAAGCTTGACCTTGAAGAATGTATAGGATTTGGTAAATGGATACAAAAGAATTAGGGGAGAAGTAATACACAGAAATGGAAAAGTATTGTAATGATTCATAAAAAGGCAGGGCTTCTTGTTGTCTACACTGCCTCGGGTATAAAGTGAAGAAGCAAGATAATGAGGGATAAAGCTGAAAAGGTAGGTAGGAAACCTTATGGAGAGCTTTGAATACTATTAAGGATTGATATGTGCCCCTCCCAAAATTTGTGTTGAAGTCTTAACCCCCACCACCTCAAAATGTGACCTTATTTGGAAATGAGGTTGTTGCAAGTGTAATTAGTTGAGATCATATTTCAATAGGCTGGGCTCTAATACAGTATTACTGGTGTTCTGATAAAAGGGGAAAATTTGAACACAGACTCGAGGAGAATGCTATGTGAAGATAAAGGCAGAGTTTAAGATTATGCTTCTATACGCCAAGAAATGGCAAAGATTGCCAGAAAACCACCAGAAGTTAGGGGAGAGGCATTGAATACATTTTTCCTCATTCCTCAGAAGACCAACCCTGTCAATACCTTATCTCAGACTTTTGCCTCCAGAACTGTGAGAGAATAAAATTCTGTTGTTTCAGCCATCCAGTTTGTGGGACTTTGTTACAGTAGCTCTAGCAATAATACAAATGCCTGGCTAAATTATTTCTTTTCTGAGAGCAAAAACTTTGTATAGGAAAGTGTCATAATCAGAACTGTGTTTTTGGAAGTTTAATCTGGCAACTAGTAAAGAACAGATTAGAAGAGGAGAAAACAAGGCATGGAGATTACTTGAGAGGAGATTAGTTGAGAGGACTTCGCAGTGATGATGAATACTAAAAACCTAAACTGGGCCTGTAGCATTGGTAATGAATGGAGTCTGTCTTAAGATCATTACAGAATATCTCACATATTTTATTTCACAACCATACTGAACAGTGATGTGATATCAAAGATGGAGACCTGGGGTATTCTGATTACTCATTTAAGAAGAAAGATTATGTTTAATATAGGCTAAAGGAAAAGTGTTTAGGGTAGGGTGTGAATCTAAGACCTCATCTTATACCACAGACCAAATAAATTTCAAACAGAATTCCAGGAAGAAAAAAAACAAAACAAAACTTTTTTTTAAAAAAAAGCATAATTGTATCAAACAGTGCTACCTATCCTGCTTTCCTCAGCAGGGCAAAGTTTAGAAAAGAGTCATATTAGAATATCTTTTTGATAAATATAGGTGGCTTTTTCTTAGCTCAAATGAAGTAACTTCTTTTTAATGATTATCTGACTGAAAATCAGCCACTTTTTCCCCCATTTCAAGAAGGTGATTAGTATTCAGAGTCATTTTAAAATAACCAACTCTAAACATATTTTTTTAACTTCTGCTTCTCCTAAGTAGTTTCTCATTAAACAGACTTTTATCCTGTGTTTATTAGTCATGTTAGACTAGATTATTCTGTCTGCAAACCACTTCCAAAATCTGAGTAACTTAACAAAGCTTTATTTCTTGGACACCCCACATATTTCTCTTAGTTCATCAAGGGCTTGTCTGCATTTTCATCAGCACTTCTAGATGTGGGGCCATGGTTCCCCATGTCTGGAATAACAGCTCACCATGACAAGGGAAGGAAAACATGAACTGAGCATTAGATCCTAAACGTTGCTGCAAAGTTATGCACATCTTTCCTACAAAGGTGAAACATAGCTACACAGTGCTAATTGGTATGGGGTTTCTTTTTGTGGTGACAACAGTGTTCTAAACTTAGTAGCGATGGTTTCATAACTTTGAATATACTAAAATCTACTGAAATGTACAATTTAAAATGGTGCTCCAGGTAGGCATCCACAGTTCCAGGCTCCAGGACAGTCCCTGTGGTTCAGGGTCCAGGTCTTCCCCAGTAGACCTCAGAGGCAGGCTGGCCCCTGAGGACCCAGGCATCAGGCCAACCCCCTTGAGGACCCCACTAGATTGCCCACCATGAACCTCTAGACTGGCAGACTGGTGAAGGGCTTTCTCTGCCAAAGACAGTCTATGAAGACTGGAAGAGGTGCCTACTTTTTTAAATGTGCAGGTAGCAACACAGACTGCAAGAATCCTGAATAATCAGGGAAACATGATGCCACCAGAAGAACAACAACAAAAAAAACCAGTAAATGACCATAAAGAAATGGCCATCTAAAAACTGCCTGAGAAAGAATTCAAAACAATTATCTAAAACAAGCCAAATGAGCTACAAGAGGGCACAGACAACTAACCAAAATCAGGAAATTTACATGAAGAAAATGAGAAGTTTAACAAAAAGAGAAAAAGCATATTTAAAATTAAACTTTAGAGCTCAAAAACACAGTAACTGCACTGACAAATTCAATAAAGAACTTCAAGGGCATACTTGATTAAGCAAAATAAAGAATCAACAAGCTGAAAGACAGCCTTTGAAATTACCTTGTTAGAGGAAACAAAAGTGAAGAAAGCCTATGGGCCTTTGAGACACCATCAAGTAAACAAAAATGTGCTCCAGTTCCCAACAAGTTCCTCATCTCCATCTGAGACCACCTCAGCCTGGACCTTATTGTTCATATCACTATCAGCATTTTTGTCAAAGCCATTCAGAAGTCTCTAGGAAGTTCCAAACTTTCCCACATTTTCCTGTCTTCTTCTGAGCCCTCCAAACTGTTCCAACCTCTGCCTGTTACACAGTTCCAATGCTGCTTCCATATTTTCAGGTATCTTTTCAGCAATGCCTCACTCTACTAGTACCAATTTACTTCATTAGTCCATTTTCACGCTGCTGATAAAGACATACTCCAGACTGGGCAATCTACAAAAGAAAGAGGTTTACTGGACTTACAGTTCCACATGGCTGGGGAGGCCTCACAATCTTGGTGGAAGGCAAGGAGGAACAAGTCACATCTTATGTGGATGGCAGCAGGCAAAAAGAGAGCTTGTGCGGGGCAACTCCCATTTTAAAAGGCATCAGATCTTGTGAGACCAATTCAGTACCACAAGAACAGCATGGGAGAGACTCACCGCCATAATTCAATCATCTCCCACCAGGTCCCTCCCACAGCATGTGTGAATTGTGGGAGCTACAAGATGAGATTTGGCTGGAGACACAGAGCCAAACCATATCAGACATGAAGGACCTTTGCAAGGAGAACTACAAACCAGTGCTCAAGCAAAAAAGAGAGGACACAAACAAATGGAAAAACATTTCATCTTCATGGATAGGAAGAATCAATATCATGAAAATGGCTATACTGCCCAAAGTAATTTACAGACTCAATGCTATTCCTATCAAACTACCATTGACATTCTTCACAAAATTAGAAAAAAAAAAAAAACTACTTTCAAATTTATATGGAACCAAAAAAGAGCCCATATAGCCAAGATAATCCTAGGCAAAAAGAACAAAGCTGGAGGCATCACACTACCTGACTTCTAACTACACTAAAAGGCTACAGTAACCAAAACAGCATGGTACTGGTACCAACACAGACATGTAGACCAACAGAACAGAATAGAGACCTCAGAAATAAGGCCACACATCTACAATGATCTGATTTTCAACAAACCAGACAAAAACAAGCAATGGGGAAAAGAGTCCCTATTTAGTAAATGTTGCAGGAAAAACTGACTGGCCATATGCAGAAAACTGAAACTGGACCCCTTCCTTACACCTTATACAAAAATTAACTCAGGATGGATCTAAGACTTAAATGTGAAACCCAAAACCATAAAAACCCTAGAAGAAAACCTAGGCAATACCATTCAGGACATAGCCATGGGCTAAGATTTTATGATGAAATCGCCAAAAGCAATTACAACAAAAACTAAAATTGACAAATGAGATCTAATTAATCTAAAGAGCCTCTGCACAGCAAAAGAAACTATCATCAGAGTGAACAGGCAGCCTACAGAATGGGTGAAAATTTTTGCAATCTTCCCATCCAACAAAGGTCTAATATCCAGAATTTACAAGGAACTCAAAGAAATTTACAAGAAAAAGACAAACAACCCATCAAAAAGTGGGCAAAGGATATGAACAGACACTTCTGAAACGAAGACATTGATGTGGCCAGCAAACATGAAAAAAAGCTCAACATCACTGGTTGTTAGAGAAATGCAAATCAAAACCACAATGAGATACCATGTGGTGTATATGTACCACATTTTATTTATCCAGTCTGTCACTGATGGGCATCTGGGTTGGTTCCATGTCTTTGCTATTGTGAATAGTGCTGCAATATGTGTGCATGTATCTTTATAGTAGAATGATTTATATTCCTTTGGGTATATACCCAGTGATGGGATTGCTGGGTCAAATGGTATTTCTGGTTCTGTGATATGTATGCATACAAAGTAATATTTTTTCAGCCTTATATGTAAAATCTAAAATACTATGCAGCCATAAAAAGGAATGAGATGATGTCCTTTGCAGGGACATGACTGAAGCTGGAAGCCATCATCCGCAGCAAACTAACACAGGAACAGAAAACCAAATATTGCATGTTCTCACTCATAAGTGGGAGTTGAACACTGAGAACACATGGACACAAGGAGAGTAACAACACACACCAGGGCCTGTCAGAAGGGTGGTTGGTGAGGGAAGGGAGAGCAACAAGACAAATAGCTGATGCATATGGGGCTTAAAATGTAGGTGACGGGTTGATAGGTGCAGCAAACCATCATAGCAGATGTATACCTATGTGACAAACCTGCACATTGTGTACATGTATCCCAGAACTTAAAGTAAAAAAAACAATTAAATTGAAAAAAGAACAAAGCTGGAGGCATTATACTATTTAACTTCAAAATATTGGCATAAAAAGAAACATATAGATCAATGGAACAGAACAGAGAGCCAAGAAATCTATGCATTTATGGTATATCTTTGACAAAGTTTGCAAGGACACGCAATGGGAAAAACACACTTTCTTCCATAAATGGTGCCATTAAAACTGGATATCCACACCAAGAGAATGAAATTGAACCTATACCTGACACCATATACAAAAATCAGCTCAAAATGGATTAAAGCCTTAAACCTAGGGCCTGAAACTGTGAAACAATTAGAAGAAAACAGGGGAAATACTTCTTAACAATAGTCTTGATAATTATTTTTCTACATTATCTCAAAATGAACACAGGCAATGAGAGCAAAAATGGACAAAGATGGCATCAAACTAAAAGCTGCTGCACAGCAATGAAAACAATATGGAATGGGTGAAAATATTTGCAAATCCTGCATCTGTTAAGGGGTTAATATCCAAAATTTCTAAAGAACTCTGTTCAATGGCAAGAAAACTAATAACCAGATTTTAAAATGGGCAAAGGGTGATGGAGCCAAGATGGCCGAATAGGAACAGCTCTGGTCTACAGCTCCCACTGTGAGCGACACAGAAGATGGGTGATTTCTGCATTTCCGTTTGAGGTACTGGGTTCATCTCACGAGGGAGTGCCAAACAGTGGGTGCTGGACAGTTGGTGCAGTGCACTATGCATGAGCCGAAGCAGGGCGAGGCATTGCCTCACTCAGGAAGCATAAGGGGTCAGGGAGTTCCCTTTCCTAGTCAAAGAAAGGGGTAACAGACGGCACCTGGAAAATCGGGTCAGTCCCACCCTAATACTGCGCTTTTCCAACAGGCTTCGAAAATGGCACACCAGGAGATTGTGTCCTGCACCTGGCTCAGAGGGTCCTATGCCCATGGAGTCTCGCTGATTGCTAGCACAGCAGTCTGAGATCAAACTGCAACGCGGCAGTGAGGCTGGGGGAGGGGTGCCCGCCATTGCCCAGGCTTGCTTAGTTAAACAAAGCAGCCAGGAAGCTCGAACTGAGTGGAGCCCACCACAGCTCAAGGAGGCCTGCCTGCCTCTGTAGGCTCCACCTCTGGGGGCAGGGCACAAACAAAAATTCAGCAGGAAACTCTGCAGACTTAAATGTCCCTGTCTGACAGCTTTGAAGAGAGTAGTGGTTCTCCCAGCATGCAGCTGGAGATCTGAGAACGGACAGACTGCCTCCTAAAGTGGGTCCCTAACCCCCGAGCAGCCTAACTGGGAGGCACCCCCCAGTAGGGACAGACTGACACCTCACTCGTCCGGGTACTCCTCTGAGACAAAACTTCCAGAGGAACTATCAGACAGCTGAATGTGTGGTCTCATGAAAATCCGCTGTTCTGCAGCCACCGCTGCTGACACCCAGCTGAACAGGGTCTGGAGTGGACCTCTAGCAAACTCCAACAGACTTGCAGCTGAGGGTCCTGTCTGGTAGAAGGAAAACTAACAAACAGAAAGGACATCCACACCAAAAACCCATCTGTACATCACCATCATCAAAGATCAAAAGTAGATAAAACCACAAAGATGGGGAAAAAACAGAGCAGAAAAACTGGAAACTCTAAAAAGCAGAGCACCTCTCATCCTCCAAAGGAACACAGTTCCTCACCAGCAATGGAACAAAGCTGGACAGAGAATGACTTTGACGAGTTGAGAGAAGAAGGCTTCAGATGATCAAATCACTCCGAGCTACGGGAGGAAATTCAAAACAATAGCAAAGAAGTTAAAAACTTTGAAAAAAAATTAGAAGAATGGATAACTAGAATAACCAATGAAGAGAAGGGCTTAAAGGAGCTGATGGAGCTGAAAGCCAAGTTTCGAGAACTATGCGAAGATTGCAGAAGCCTCGGTAGCCGATGCGATCAACTGGAAGAAAGGGTATCAGTGATGGAAGATGAAATGAATGAAATGAAGTGAGAAGGGAAGTTTAGAGAAAAAAGAATAAAAAGAAATGAAGAAAGCCTCCAAGAAATTTGGGACTATGTGAAAAGACCAAATCTACGTCTGATTGGTGTACCTGAAAGTGACGGGGAGAATGGAACCAAGTTGGAAAACACTCTGCAAGATATTATCCAGGAGAACTTCCCCAATCTAGCAAGGCAGGCCAACATTCAGATTCAGGAAATACAGAGAATGCCACAAAGATATTCCTCGAGAAGAGCAACTCCAAGACACATAATTGTCAGATTCACCAAAGTTGAAATGAAGGAAAAAATGTTAAGGGTGGCCAGAGAGAACAGTCAGGTTACCCACAAAGGGAAGCCCATCAGACTAACAGCTGATCTCTCGGCAGAAACTCTACAAGCCAGAAGAGAGTGGGGGCCGATATTCAACATTCTTAAAGAAAAGAATTTTCAACCCAGAATTTCATATCCAGCCAAACTAAGCTTCATAAGTGAAGGAGAAATAAAATACTTTACAGACAAGCAAATGCTGAGTGATTTTGTCACCACCAGGCCTGCCCTAAAAGAGCTCCTGAAGGAAGCACTAACCATGGAAAGGAACAACCGGTACCAGCCACTGCAAAAACATGCCTAATTGTAAAGACCATCGAGGCTAGGAAAAAACTGCATCAACTAACAAGCAAAATAACCAACTAACATCATAATGACAGGATCAAATTCACACATAACAATATTAACTTTAAATGTAAATGGGCTAAATGCTCCAATTAAAAGACACAGACTGGCAAACTGGATAAGGAGTCAAGACCCATCAGTGTGCTGTATTCAGGAAACCCATCTCACGTGCAGAGACACACATAGACTCAAAATAAAGGGATGGAGGAAGATCTATCAAGCAAATGGAAAACAAAAAAAGGCAGGAGTTGCAATCCTAGTCTCTGATAAAATAGACTTTAAACCAACAAAGATCAAAAGAGACAAGGCCATTACATAATGGTAAAGGGATCAATTCAACAAGAAGAGCTAACTATCCTAAATATATATGAACAAACACAGGAGCACCCAGATTCATAAAGCAAGTCCTGAGTGACCTACAAAGGGACTTAAACTCCCACACAATAATAATGGGAGATTTTAACACCCCACTGTCAACATTAGACAGATCAACGAGACAGAAAGTTAACCAGGATATCCAGGAATTGAACTCAGCTCTGCACAAAGTGGACCTAATAGACATCTACAGAACTCTCCACCCCAAATCAACAGAATATATATTTTTTTCAGCACCACACCACACCTATTCCAAAATTGACCACATAGTTGGAAGCAAAGCTCTCCTCAGCAAATGTAAAAGAACAGAAATTATAACAAACTGTCTCTCAGACCACAGTGCAATCAAACTAGAACTCAGGATTAAGAAACTCACTCAAAACTGCTCAACTACATGGAAACTGAACAACCTGCTCCTGAATGACTACTGGGTACATAATGAAATGAAGGCAGAAATAAAGATGTTCTTTGAAACCAACGAGAACAAAGACACAACATACCAGAATCTCTGGGACACATTCAAAGCAGTGTGTAGAGGGAAATTTATAGCACTAAATGCCCACAAGAGAAAGCAGGAAAGGTCCAAAATTGACACCCTAACATCACAATTAAAAGAACTAGAAAAGCAAGAGCAAACACATTCAAAAGCTAGCAGAAGGCAAGAAATAACTAAAATCAGAGCAGAACTGAAGGAAATAGAGACACAAAAAACCCTTCAAAAAATTAATGAATTCAGGAGCTGGCTTTTTGAAAAGATCAGCAAAATTGATAGACTGCTAGCAAGACTAATAAAGAAGAAAAGAGAGAGGAATCAAACAGACGCAATAAAAAATGAAAAAGGGGATATCACAACCAATCCCACAGAAATACAATCTACCATCAGAGAATACTACAAACACCTCTGCGCAAATAAACTAGAAAATCTAGAAGAAATGGATAAATTCCTCAACACATACACCCTCCCAAGACTAAACCAGGAACAAGTTGAATCTCTGAATAGATCAATAACAGGCTCTGAAATTGTTGCAATAATCAATAGCTTACCAACCAAAAAGAGTCCAGGACCTGATGGATTCACAGCCGAATTCTACCAGAGGTACAAGGAGGAACTGGTACCATTCCTTCTGAAACTATTCCAATTGATAGAAAAAGAGGGAATCCTCCCTAACACATTTTATGAGGCCAGCATCGTCCTGATACCAAAGCCTGGCAGAGACACAACCAAAAAAGAGAATTTCAGACCAATATCCTTGATGAACATTGATGCAAAAATCCTCAATAAAATAATGGCAAACCAAATCCAGCAGCACATCAAAAAGCTTATCCACCATGATCAAGTGGGCTTCATCCCTGGGATGCAAGGCTGGTTCAACATACGCAAATCAATAAATGTAATCCAGCATATAAACAGAACCAAAGACAAAAACCACATGATTATCTCAATAGATGCAGAAAAGGCCTTTGACAAAATTCAACAACCCTTCATGCTAAAAACTCTCAATAAATTAGGTATTGATGGGACGTATCTCAAAATAATAAGAGCTATCTATGACAAACCCACAGCCAATATCATACTGAATGGGCAAAAACTGGAAGCATTCCCTTTGAAAACTGGCACAAGACAGGGATGCCCTCTCTCACCACTCCTATTCAACATAGTGCTGGAAGTTCTGGCCAGGGCTATCAGGCAGGAGAAGGAAATAAAGGGTATTCAATTAGGAAAAGAGGAAGTTAAATTGTCCCTGTTTGCAGATGACATGATTGTATATCTAGAAAACCCCATTGTCTCAGCCCAAAATCTCCTTAAGCTGATTAGCAACTTCAGCAAAGTCTCAGGATACAAAATCAATGTACAAAAATCACAAGCATTCTTGTACACCAATCACAGACAAACAGAGAGCCAAATCATGAGTGAACTCCCATTCACAATTGCTTCAAAGAGAATAAAATACCTAGGAATCCAACTTACAATGGATGTGAAGGACCTCTTCAAGGAGAACTACTAACCACTGCTCAATGAAATAAAAGAGGATACAAACAAATGGAAGAACATTCCATGCTCATGGGTTGGAAGAATCAATATCGTGAAAATGGCCATACTGCCCAAGGTAATTTATAGATTCAATGCCATCCCCATCAAGCTACAAATGACTTTCTTCACAGAATTGGAAAAAACTACTTTAAGGTTCATATGGAACCAAAAAAGAGCCCGCATCGCCAAGTCAATCCTAAGCCAAAAGAACAAAGCTGGAGGCATCACACTACCTGACTTCAAACTATACTACAAGGCTACAGTAACCAAAACAGCATGATACTGGTACCATAACAGAGACATAGATCAATGGAACAGAACAGAGCCCTCAGAAATAATGCCACATATCTACAACTATCTGATCTTTGACAAACCTGACAAAAACAAGCAATGGGGAAAGGATTCCCTATTTAATAAATGGTGCTGGAAAAACTGGCTAGCCATATGTAGAAAGCTGAAACTGGATCCCTTCCTTACACCTTATACAAAAATTAATTCAAGATGGATTAAAGACTTAAATGTTAGACCTAAAACCATAAAAACCCTAGAAGAAAACCTAGGCAATACCATTCAGGACATAGGCGTGGGCAAGGACTTCATGTCTAAAACACCAAAAGCAATGGCAACAAAAGCCAAAATTGACAAATGGGATCTAATTAAACTAAAGAGCTTCTGCACAGCAAAAGAAACTACCATCAGAGTGAACAGGCAACCTACAGAATGGGAGAAAATTTTTGCAACCTACTCATCTGACAAAGGGCTAATATCCAGAATCTACAATGAACTCAAACAAATTTACAAGAAAAAAACAACCCCATCAAAAAGTGGGCAAAGGACATGAACAGACACTTCTCAAAAGAAGACATTTATGCAGCCAAAAAACACATGAAGAAATGCTCATCATCACTGGCCATCAGAGAAATGCAAATCCAAACCACAATGAGATACCATCTCACACCAGTTAGAATGGCCATCATTAAAAATTCAGGAAACAACAGGTGCTGGAGAGGATGTGGAGAAATAGGAACACTTTTACCCTGTTGGTGGGACTGTAAACTAGGTCAACCATTGTGGAAGTCAGTGTGGCGATTCCTCAGGGATCTAGAACTAGAAATACCATTTGACCCAGCCATCCCATTACTGGGTATATACCCAAAGGACTATAAATCATGCTGCTATAAAGACACATGCACATGTATGTTTATTGCAGCACTATTCACAATAGCAAAGAGTTGGAACCAACCCAAATGTCCAACAACGATAGACTGGATTAAGAAAATGTGGCATATATACACCATGGAATACTATGCAGCCGTAAAAAATAATGAGTTCATGTCCTTTGTAGGGACATGGATGAAACTGGAAACCATCATTCTCAGTAAAGTATGGCAAGGACAAAAAACCAAACACCACATGTTCTCACTCATAGGTGGGAATTGAACAATGAGAACTCACGGACACAGGAAGGAGAACATCACACTCCGGGGACTGTTGTGGGGCGGGGGAGGGGGGAGGGACAGCATTAGGAGATATACCTAATGCTAAATGACGAGTTAATGGGTGCAGCAAACCAACATGGCACATGGATACATATGTAACAAACCTGCACATTGTGCACATGTACCCTAAAACCTAAAGTATAATAAAATAAATGGGCAAAGGGCTTGAATATACATTTTTTCAGACAAGACATAGAAATGGCCAACAGGTGCATGAAAAAATGTTCAACATTACTAATCATCAGAAAAATACAGTTTAAAACCAAAATGACATATAGTTTTACACCTGTTAGAATGGCTATTATCAAAAAGATAGCAATCTATGGTGAGGAATTAAAGACAAGGGAACCCATGTACATTTTTGGTGGGAGGGCACAATGGTATAGTCACTATAAAATACTCTATGGAGGCTCCTCAAAAAATTATATGACCCAGAATTTCCTTCAAAGGTACTGAAATAGGTATCTTGAAGGGATATCTACACTTCCATGGTCATTGCATCATAATTCACAGTAGCCATGGTATGGATCAACCTAAATGTCCACTAATGGAGGTATGGATAAAGAAAATGTGATATGTATGCATACAAAGGAATATTTTTTTCACCCTTCTATGTAAAATCTAAAAATGTTGAACTCAGAAGCAGAGAGTAGAATGGTGGTTGCCAGGGGTTGGGAGTGAGAGGAATGGGGAGGTATTAGTCAAAGAATACAAAGTTTCTGTCAGGACGAATAAATTCTAGAGAGCTAATGTACAGCATGGTGGCCATAGTTAATAATACTTTATTGTACATTTGAAATTTGATAAGAGAGCAGATCTTACGTGTTCCCCACCACAGAACCCACCCAAAAGTCAATTATGTGAGGTGATGGATATGTTAATTAGGCTGATTATAATTACTTCACAATGTATACATACATTAAAATATCACAATGTACACTCAGAATATTTATAACTTTTATTAATCAGTTTTACCTCAAAGCTGGGAAATACATACAGAAAGAAATGTTATGAAATAAAATAATTCTGGATTCAACAGCAATTTATATCAGAAATAAAACAGCCATAGAAACAACTTTACAGTTATCTCAATTACTGTTTATCCTAACAGCATTACATCCAGACCATTGTTGATATTTATTTATGTCACTCCTGAATATTTTAATGAACTTTTTAAAAATGAGCTTTATGGTAGATGAATTATGTCTTGTAAAGCTGTTAGAGTCTGAACCACAGATTGGAAAAAATAAACTAGCCATACAGCCACCCTAATACCAAAGACAGGTATGTACAGCCCTACCATATTCCTGGATGGAGAAGCAGAATATTAGTTGATCACTTTAATAACTGTCACACTCATCTTTTTCTTTTTTCTTTTTTTTTTTTTTGCAAATTCTGTTATAGGCAATTTATTATCAAGGTTTGTTTTACTTTTATTCCCTGATAAATAGCCAATATATGCCATTCAAAGAAATTGCTGATTTTATTACTGAAATCTCAGAATTCTAATACAGAGATTCCAAATACAATTTTTACATAAACAAATATGCAGAGAAAACACCCAGAGATTGTTGTTGTTGTTGTTCTCGTTTTTTTTGTTTTTTGAGATGGAGTTTCACTCTTGTCACCCAGGCTGGAGTGCAGTGGCGTGTTCTCGGCTCACTGCAACCTCTGCCTCTGGCTGGGTTCGAGTGATTCTTTTGCATCAGCTGGGATTACAGGTGCCTGCCACCACGCCTAGCTAATTTTTTTGTATTTTTAGTAGACATGGGGTTTCGCCATGTTGGCCTGGCTGGTCTCCAACTCCTGACCTCAGGTGATCCGCCTGCCTCGGCCTCCCAAAATTCTGGGATTACAGGTGTGAGCCACCGTGCCCAGCCGAGATTTTTATACATACAGTCTTTATCTCTAATGTTTATGTTTGCAGTGCCCTGTCAAGAGTAAAAATGGAGGTTCACATACTGTATACCTGAATATTTGGAGGTTTAAATCAAGCTAAGAAACTTTTCCTACCTCAGCAAATATACCTAAGGTTCCTAGGATTCTTGGACTCCTTAGAGCCCCACACTAGTGAATGGCAACTCAGGGAGAACTGGTCTCTGTCTCAATCCTGTTCCTTCCCAAGGATAAGTGACCCCAGCTTCTGTAGAGGTGCCCCTTGACCAGCCTAGGCCTTTTAGAATGAGCTTTCTCAATTGTTCATCCACCCTCTGTAGACAGACCAGGAAGGAGCTGAAAGAGGTTCTCCAGGTGAAGAAGAGTATATCTCAGGGCCCTGAGGTCTTACCCAGCAGGGAGTGGCATGAGCTACAGGAGGATACAGCCTAGTTTTCAAGAAAAGGATCCAGAATGGGATCCCTCTTGCCTGGATTTAAGGGAATTTTTCTGTAAGTATGTAACAAAATTTTGACTAAAAAAATCTAGAAATGTCTTTATGAGGTTTTGTATGCCACCTTGTGGTACTGTTCAAAGCATTATATAGAAGGAAATGGAGATGCTGAACTATAATAAAGATTCTATTTTGAATGAGAATAATTTCCTTGTTTAAAAAGTTATTTTAAAATACGATTACCATTTCAAGTATAAAATTTTATTATATTACCATTAAAAATAGTAACTCACTAAGATTTATAAAAGAAAACATATTACATTTTTAAACTATGCAATTCATTTATACATTCAAAGAAGATACACATTAAATGCCTACTATGTTCCAGGTACTGGCACTGAGATTATATCAATTACAAATAAAAATCCCTGCCCTCCTAGAACTTAAATTCTAGTAGAATAATGAAATAGTGACCAGTAATTCTTATGAATACATTTCTTCACCTACATCTAATCTGAAAATTTTACTTGTAGACTTTTGCACAGACATTTATTGGGATCGCTATCTTAAGCCGTAAAAAGCATAAGTATTCCATTCTGCTGATTTTTGACTGTTCAGAAAGCTGTCATAGAATATTTTGCTCCAATGTCTAAAAATGACTGAGTCACTTCCAGTTTTGGAGTTTCTAATCATTATAATTAATAAAAAACCAAAATGTGCATTAAAAAAAGTAGTTTCAAACTTCCGTTTCATACAAATGCATTTATTATTGAGGGAGAAACGTTAGCTTTATGCATTGTTACTATTAAGCAGGCAAAGATCAGTTAAGTGCCATTAAATTAATAAGTATTTAAATTGGTAGCTTAACCAGAGCTTGAGGCCCAGGCCAGATGATTCTTCTACTTCAAATCTGTCAGTGTCCTCCTCACCCCTTCCCTTACTTGCTACCCCACCCCGTTAATGCTTCTTGCTTTGTTTCCCCATGCACATTTTGTTTGTTGGTTAAAGAATATTAGGCCCAAGGGATTTCCCTTATCTGACTACCTCATTGTCTAAACTTTGAAGGGATTTGTCAGAAGCAGACAGAGGAGAGCCAATTATTTGGCATGGTTGGTAGCTGGAGGAGATCACATGTCAACTTCTTCTCCCCTACATCCCCTCTAAGCTTCTATTAGTTCGAGAGGAGGTCCCAGGTGTTGAAATGGAGAATGCAGAAAAGGCTAAAGAGTAGGGGGTCTGGATTCTCTTCACTTCTTCAGTAACACTTTCATATAGTGGTGGAGGGAAAAATACTAAATGGAATGGTTCCCTTCCTCAAAATAATGTTTTCTGATTGCATAGTAATATATAACTTACACCCTCTGGGTTTCTGGGCAGTATTTTATTCTGCATTTTTTATATGTCCATTTAGAATTTCATCCTTATAAATATACACATATATTATTCATTTTTCAATTTTGTTATGAATAAACAGTAATAAAATAATCATAGGGATGGCTTATGTGACTTGCTCACAGCTTGAAGCAAATCAGTGGCAAATCTGCCTAGGCTTTAAGAATAGAACTTAGAGTCAGTCTTCCGTTAATCTGTACTGATCACAAATACGTTAAAAATCACAAATTTTGACCAGGCACAGTGGCTCATTCCTGTAATCTTGGCACTTTGAGAGGCCAAGACAGGCAGATTACTTGAGCCCAAGAATTTGAGACCAGCCTGAGCAATGTGGCGAAACCCTATCTCTACAAAAAGGACAAAAAATTACCTGAGCATGGTGGAATGAGATTGTGGTCACAGCTACCCAGAGGCTGAGATGAGAGAATCACCTGAGCTCAGGAAGCTGAGGCTGCAGTGAGCTTTGATCGTGCCACTGCATTCCAGCTTCGGCAGCAGAGTGAGACCCTGTCTCATACAAAAAACAAACGAAAATCCCTGATTTTACCTGAGGTAGTTACAAAAGGGGTAATGTTTTTTAAAAATATATAATGTGAAAAAGGTATAATATCCTGAATATATAAAGAACTATGACTCAATACACAAAAATAACTCAAGCCCTTTATTAGATATTCCTCCAAAAAAAGATGTACAAATGGCTGATAATCACATGAAAAGATGTTCAACATCATTAGTCATCAGGGAAATGCAACTTAAAACTACTATGAGATACCACTTCACACCTACTAGAATGGCTATCATATCCTACAAAAAAAAAGAGAATTATGACAAGTATTGCCTAGGATTGAAACCACCTTTATAGAATTATAAGTGATGAGAGAAAACTACGTGACTGTTTTGCTTCTGTCCTCACAGGTTAAATTGGTTTTTGCTTATTCTAGCACAGAGGCCAAGATAACCATGAGAGGAATTAGTTTGTTAGTTACACTTTGAGGCAAGGAAAAATGACTCCCTTCCTTGTTCAGAGATTGAAGCTGCATTCATAAGGCAAGGTTAGAATTATGATAGGAGCTTGAACTTTGCTAAAGAATAAGCATAAACAATGACCTGCCATTGCTTAGCTTGCTTTGCTATAAGTTGCTTCCTGCCCCAGAGTCACTTAACCAGAGGTTGCAAGATTTATAACTTCCCCAACTACTCACATAGATAACATCACTATTGTGAAACCTAAATAACTGGTCTTTGAGGTATTTTTCAGATTTAGCATTTTGGCAGACCAAGAGACACCACCTAGTCGTGAGACTTTCTCCTGAGAACTGACTCAGCTGCACAAAGACAGCCCTGTCTCAACAACCCTGTGATTTCTTCTCCACCCAACCAATTGTCTGAGTTCCTCAGCCCCCTACATGTCAAAGCACCCTCAAAAACTCTAGCCTCGGCTGGGCACGGTGGCTCACGCCTGTAATCTCAGCACTTTGGGAGGCTGAGGCGGGCAGATCATGAGGTCAGGAGTTCAAGACCAGCCTGGCCAATATGGTGAAACCCCATCTCTACTAAAAATACAAAAATTAGCTGGGTGTGGTGGCATGCACCTGTAGTCCCAGCTACTCAGGAGGCTGAAGCAGAAGAATTGCTTGAACCTGGGAGGCGGAGGTTGCAGTGAGTGAAGATCATGCCACTGCACACCAGCCTGGGCAACAGAGTGAGACTTCACCTCAAACAAACAAACAAACCCTAGCCCTCTAGCCTCTGAATTCTCAGCAGGGGCAGATTTGAGAAGTATCTCATATTCTTCCATTTGGTTGGCCCTATGATAATTAAATTCTTTCTTTGCTCTAATACCTACTGTCCTCAGTACATTGGCTTTTCTAGGCAGTGGGCAAGATGAAACAATCCGGCTGTTACAGGATATGGAGAAATTGGAAACTCTCATGACTGACGGGAATTTAAAATGGTGTGGCAGCTATGGAAAACACTTTGCCAGTTTCTCAAAAAGTTAAACAATTACCATATTGAGAGGTGACAGTGTGCGGGCAGTCCTCACAGCCTTTGCTTGCTCTTGGCCTCTCCTCTGCCTGGGCTCCCACTTTGGCGGCACTTGAGGAGCCCTTCAGCCCACCGCTGCACTGTGGTAGCCCCTTTCTGGGCTGGCCAAGGCGAGAGCTGGCTCTCTCAGCTTGCAGGGAGGTGTGGAGGGAGAGGCGCCAGCGGGAACCGAACCAGGGCTGCGCGGCGCTTGCGGGCCAGCTGGAGTTCGGGGTGGGCGTGGGCTTGGCGGGCCCCTCACTCAGAGCAGCCGGCACGCCCTGACGGCCCCGGGCAATGAGGGGCTTAGCACCCGGGCCAGCGGCTGCAGAGGGTGTGCTGGGTCCCCCAGCAGTGCCGACCCACCAGCGCTGCGCTTGATTTCTCACCGGACCCTGGCTGCCTTCCCGCGGGGCAGGGCTGGGGACCTGCAGCCCGCCATGCCTGAGCCTCCCACCCCCTCCATGGGCTTCTGTGCCGCCGGAGCCTCCCCAACGAGCACCACCCCCTGCTCCACAGCGCCCAGTCCCATCAACCACCCAAGAGCTGTGGAGTGCAAGCCCACGGCACGGGACTGGCAGGCAGCTCCACCTGCAGCCCCAGTGCAGGATCCACTGGGTGAAGCCAGCTGGGCTCCTGAGTCTGGTGGAGATGTGGAGAACCTTTATGTGTAGCTCAGGGATTGTAAATACACCAATCAGCACCCTGTGTCTAGCTCAGGGTTTGTGAGTGCACCAATCGACACTCTGTATCTAGCTGCTCTGGTGGGGCCTTGGGGAACCTTTAGTGTCCATACTCTGTATCTAACTGATCTGATGGGGACGTGGAGAACCTTTATGTCTAGCTCAGGGATGGTAAACGCACCAATCAGCGCCCTGTCAGAACAGACCACTGGGCTCTACCAATCAGCAGGACGTGGTGGGGCCAGATAAGAGAATAAAAGCAGGCTGCCAGAGCCAGCAGCGGCAACCCGCTCGAGTCCCTTTGCCACTGTGGAAGCTTTGTTCTTTCACTCTTTGCAATAAATCTTGCTACTGCTCACTCTTTGGGTCCACACTGCTTTTATGAGCTGTAACGTTCACCGCGAAGGTCTGCAGCTTCACTTCTGAAGCCAGCGAGACCACGAGCCCACGGCGAGGAACGAACAACTCCAGACGCGCCGCCTTAAAAACTGTAACACTCACCGCGAAGGTCTGCAGCTTCACTTCTGAAGCTAGCGAGACCACGAGCCCACCGCGAGGAACGAACAACTCCAGACGCGCCGCCTTAAAAACTGTAACACTCACCGCGAAGGTCTGTAGCTTCACTCCTGAGCCAGCAAGACCACGAACCCACCAGAAGGAAGAAACTCCGAACACGTCCGAACTTCGGAAGGAACGAACAACGCCAGACGCGCCACCTTAAGAGCTGTAACACTCACCGCGAGGGTCCGCGGCTTCATTCTTGAAGTAAGTGAGACCAAGAACCCACCAATTCCGAACACAATATGATCCTGTAGTTACACTCCTAGATATGTATCCAAAGGAATTGAAAGTAGGGACTCAAACAGATATTTTTATGCCAATATTTATTGCATCATTATTCACAATAGCCAAAAGGTGGAAACAATTCAAGGCTCCATCAAGGGAGGAATGGATTAACAAAATGTAGCATATACATACAATGAAAGATTATGCAGCCATAGAAAGGAATGAAGTTGTGATACATGATACAACATGGATCAGCCTTGGAGATACTATGCTAAGTGAATAATAAAAATATATGATTCCACTTATATAAAATATCTATAATAGGCAAATTTTTACAGACAAAAGTAGATTAGCAGTAATCAGGGGCAGAGGGAAAGGGAAGTGGGGAGTTAATCTTTAATGCTTAAAGATTACAAAGTTTCTCTTTGAAGTAACAAAAAAGTTTTGGAAGTAGATACTGGTGATGTTTGCATAATATTGTGAATGCAATTATGTCACAGAATTGTATACTTTAAATGGTCAAAATGGTAAATTTTATGGTATGTATATTTTTACCACAATTTTAAAAAATTGATAAGTACCCAAAACCATTGAATTGTGAGTGGGTGAATGGTATGGCATGTGAATTGTATCTCAATAAAACTGCTTAAAAATTTTTGTAGGATGCAACTAAAACTGCTCAGAGAAAAATTTATGCATTTTGTGCTTATATTGGTTAAAAATAAAGGTCAAGAAGTAATGAGCAAAGCATCCAAATTAATATGGTACAAAAAGAACAAGTGAATAAGCCAAAAGAAGATTTGAAATCATAAAGATAATAGAAATTAATAGAATAGAAAATAAACATACGGGCCAGGCACGGTGGCTCACACCTGTAATCCCAGCCCTTTGGGAGGCCGAAGCAGGCAGATCACCTGAGGTCAGGGGTTCAAGACCAGCCTGGCCAATATGGCAAAATCCCGTCTCTACTCAAAATACAAAAAATTAGCTGGGTGTGATGGCATGCACCTGTAGTCCCGGTTACTCAGACAGGCTGAGGCAGAAGAATCGTTTGAACCTGGGAGGCAGAGGTTGCCGTGAGCTGAGATCACACCACTGCACTCCAGCCTAGGTGACAGAGTGAGACTTCATTTAAAAAAAAAGAAAAAGTAAAAGAGGAAAAGAAAAGAAACATACAATGATGAGGTGAACTACAGCCAAAATTTGGTTTTTAAAGATACAAATGACACAAAACTCACAAAACTAATAAAAATAAAAATAAAGAGAAAATCCTAGAGAATTTATAAATAAGCAATATTGTGATGCAAAAAGTGTTATAACCACACGTGATGCAGGTACTTATAAGATAGAGGATATTACAACTTTATTCTAATAAACCTTAATAAAATTGATACATTTTAGAAAAATTTCACTTACCAAAGAGGTTTAAGAAGAAATAATGTCAGATGATTTTACCAAACATTTATAACAAGATTTAAGAAGTATGTAATTTTAAATTTATGCAAATTATTCATAGTGTAGAAATGAAACATTTCTTAATTCATGTTCTGAGGGTGGTGTAAACTTGATATCAAAATAGGGAAATGACAGAATGAGGAAGGAAAATAACAGGTTTTTCTCTCAGGAACACAAGTACAAAGATGCAAACAGAACAATATGCATTATAACCAAATTGAGCCAATTCCCAACATGCCAAATTGATTTAATGTTAGAAAAGATACATACAATTAATGACTACATTTTTAAAGAGACCTGGCAAGAGAGAGAGATGAAGTACACAAATGGTTATAACTGAAGAGAATTTAAGGAACTGTTCAAAAGGAACAAACAAAGGATGGTAACTAGCAATAGCCAGAAACCTCTACACCTGAAGGAGGAAATACCAAGTGAGAGATGAAGTTATGGCAGAGAGTCTAACCATCCCAAAACAATAACAAGTTGTAACTGTGAAAATTAAAAATTACTGTCAAACCCGTGACCAATGGCATACCACCCTCCCATCTCCTACTACTGCCTCATTAGTCAGGGATCATGGGAAGCCAGAGCATGGGGGCTTGGAAACACAGGCAGCCAAAAAAAATCAGCCTCCTAGGGAACAGAGCAGAAAAGGACAGAGAATTAATTTGGTGTGGGTAAACTGAGAATAACTAGTAAAACTATAGGAACACATTAACAAAGGAAAATTATACAATTATCTCCTTGGCAAAAGTTTTCTGCAAAGAGCTAAGCTAGGTAGTAAATATTTTCTGCTTTTGGGACTATACAATCTTGGAAATACAAACTTCTGCCATTTTAGGATGAAAGCAGCCATATACTCAATAAATGAGTCTATTTTCTAATACAATTTTATTTACAGAAATATATAGTGGAGCTGGATTTGGCTTGTGGGGTAGTAGTTTGTGGACCCCTAATCTAGCAAAGGAGAAAAAGTATTTGCTGAACATTACTATTCATTGGAAATTTTTTTAAAAACTATAGTATACAATGGAGAATTCATTGAAAACATTTTTTAAAGATAATGACAACTTATGAGTGTTTTGGTACTGGAGGCTCTATTCAGCATATTAAGGCAAGAAAAAGGAAAAGTCATTAGGATTAGAAAGAAAATTGACCTTATTTGTTATAGGAATTATTGTTCACATAAAGAATTCCTATAAATATAAATAAGCTATTATTAAAATGGTCAAAATTGTTGACTAGGTACCTCATAGAAAAGCCAAATTGCTCATGCATTTATCTGTTGTTTCATTTTTTAAATTTATTATTATTATTATTGCCTCTATATACCTACCTGAGACTGGGTAATTTATAAAGGAAAGAAGTTTAATTGACTCGTAGTTCTACATGGCTTGGGAGGCCTCAGGAAACTTACAACCATGGCAGAAGGGGAGCAAACATGTCCTTGACATGATGGCGGGAAAGAGAAGTGAGCAAAAGGGGGAAAAGCCCCTTATAAAACCATTAGATCTTGTGAGAATTTACCCACTATCAAGAGAACAGCAGCATGGGGGTAACCATTCCCATGATTTAATTATCTCCCACTGGGTCCCTCCAATGACATGTGGAGATTATGGGAACTACAACTTAAGATGAGATTTGGCTGGGGACACAACTAAACAATATCGCCTACTTTATCCTGAATTCTGCACCAGGATCCTAGCCTCTGTGGAATACGTCAGGAGGGTTCCAATACCCCAGTTGGGTTTGGCCAATGGCGATTCCCATTGATGTTTTGGCGGAAGATCAGGCAGGAGGAGAATGAAGTTGAGACGGTTCTTCTCCTTGTTTCCTTACTCCTTCTGCCTGTTTATTTCAAATAAGAGTCCCTGCTCTACAAGTCTCTGTTCTGGGTTTTCCAGTAATTTCTCCCTCCGCTCAGCCTTTTAGGCCTGGAGGTGAAAACAGCTCTATGGCTGATATCCCTGGTTTCTCCTATACTCCATGCACATCTTTGTATTTAGTCCCTTTGATTATCTTAATTTGTCATTTGTTCCCTGTTGGCAAACAGGCAATAATAATATTTTTAAATGCCCAATCTCATTAGGAGCCAGAACATAGAAATAAAATAATTATTAGAGATCATTTAAAACCTACTTGGTTGGCAATAATAAAAGTATTAGAAAGGATGTAGAGCAGACAATACAATCATACAGTACTGGTAAGTGTGTAAATTGATAGCACTATTTACAAAACAATTTCACATTATACAGTAAAATCAAAGATGCACAAATCTATCTCTACTCCAGGAATTTTGCACAAGAAGTTATTTTCAAGAACGTTTATAGCAGGATTTTTTTGTACTAGCAAAACATTGACAACAACCTAGATAAGCAACAATGGACTAGATAACTTGTCATATATTCATATGATAAGGCAGTGATAGCAGTGAAATGAATAAATTACAGCTGCCAAAGAAAAGCATTAATGAATTCAGGAGCACAATGGAGAGCAGAAAACTAACTTACAGAAGAGGGTGATGTGTGAAAGTTTTGAAGAAAATGAAGGGAGGAACCATGTGTATACCTGGGGGAAGAACATTTCAGGGGGAAGAAACAGCAAGTTTAAAGATGCTGAAGTGTTTCTGGGTCTGGTATTTTTGACGAAAAGCATGGGGCCCAGCAAACTTAGAACAGAGTAAGAGGGAGTATGATAGGAATGAGAGAGGAAAGGGGATAGAGTAAATTGTTTCAAGCCTCACAGGCCATTTTATGGGCTCTGTTTTCAGTCTGAGTAAAATGCGAACCATCTGGAGGTACTTGAGGAGAGTGACATGATCTGCTCAAGGTTTTAAGGAAATCACTCTAGCGGCTGGGAAGGGAACAGACTGATAAAAGGCAATGGAGCACTAGTTAGGAGGCTGTTACTAATAATTCAGGTAAGAGATGATGGCATCAATATCAATGGAAGTGATGAGAAATGGTTAGTATCTGTTGTATTTTGAATCTAGATTATACAGAATTTGCTAACATATTGGATGTAGGGATTTAGAGGAAGAGAAGCATCTATGATTACTCCAAACATTTTTGACTTACATAACTAGAAGGATGGAGTTGCTGATAACTGAGTTGAGGAAGACTGGGAGAAGCAGGTTTAAGGAGGTAAAGGGAAGTTCAGTTCTTAACATGTTGAGTTTGAGATGCTTATTACACATCTAAGTGCATCTGTTGAATAGTCATTTGGATATAAGATCTGGACTTCAGGAGTTAGGAATTCAGCATTCATTTATGCACAGTTTAAAACTCTGAAAAAAAGAAAGACCCACCGCAAAAGCAAAAACAAAACAAAAAAACAAATAAAAAAGCCCTTTGGTTAATATGTGTCCCTTTAGGGAGGCTAAGACATTTTCTTTGCTACAAAGATCTGCACTTGTCCTTCACCTGCCACATTTCTGGTTAATAATTGCTAGGTAGTGATTTAAAGTTTCTCGTGATTTATTATACATACTAAATGGCATCATTTACATTCCTTGGCAGAACAAAGAGAGGCTCAAGTAAGTTTCCTAACTTTATGAATGATGGCAGTGGAGCATTCAGCTGCTTCCTGCCCCTTTCTGATGGATATAGCTGATGCTAACACATTAAAGGGACCACAGATAAAGCAGACAAGTTCTCAAGAATCGCATTGTCATCTGGCAGTGAAAACTGAATGTGGTAGAACAGGTCTCTGCAGTAACTCGTTTGCAATCACATATTACTTTGTCTTTTTCAATGAACTTACAACCCAGTTTAATTTATATAGAATATGTCAAGTTGGTCAAATATCACTTTTCTATTTTCACCTTAATTTGCAATTTGAAAACTGGAGAGAAGAAAACTTTTTTCTTCAGAATAAGAATCAGAAGTTACTTGGAATATTTTCTATTCCACCTCACAAACGAGGTTATTAGCCTTTAATTCTAAATCTTTCTTTGATTTCCTGCAGTGAATAATATTAATAGAACTTAAAAATCTTAGCATTGCATATAATTTTTACTAAGACACCTGAATTATCAAGGTCATTGAGACGCAGGGCTTTGCTGAAGCAATATGACATTTCAATTCACTCCAAGCTGAGGAAGTTGTGTTTGGTTCTAGTAGTGGATATGTGTGTTATTCCAACTGTAATGGATGACTGGAAGATCATATTGTGTCACTGGGGAATACCGTGCGCATTTAAGACAGCAAAGCAGCAGAAAATAGGATGTTTTCTGATCTCTACTCACTCAGAATTTAGCTCTTTCTATGGCTAGATTCACATCTTTTCCCTCTGGGAGGCCTTCTGTCCTTTCTTTAGGTTTTTAATCTCAAAGACTGCGGTTCCCTGAGCTGAGAAAGTTAAGGGTTGGAGCGGGGTTATCCTTGGCAAGGAGCAGCACCAGGCAGGGAAATTATAAATGGACAGACTTCCACACACAACAAAAGCTTTGCCATGTCTGTGGGCCTCTCGCTAAGCAGAGAAGTCAGTGTTGAGGGACACCTTTAGGAAGTTGGTAGAGCTGACCTAAGCAGGATATATACAGTGTGTTTTCACAAATATGAAACTAGGGAATTACCTTAGTGAGACCCTACATAGTAGTAGGAATAATTCAGTATTTGAAGGAGCCATGACTCAATTGTGGAAGCCATGAATGCATTTCCATATGGCCTCACTGTGGCAGGGAGTTTTCAGGCCTTTGGGACAGACAATTATTTACCTGAAGGTGATTGCACAGTTTTGTTTTTACAAAATGCTTTATTGAGGTGTAATTCACATTCCATAAAATTAACTCATCTAAAGTGAAAAGTCAGTGGTTTGTAGTATTCACAGAGTTATGAGAAAATTACCACAATCTAATTTTAGGACATTTTCTCACCTCAAAAAGAAATCCCATACCCATTAGCAGCCTCTTACCATCCACTTCAGCCCTAAGAAACACCAATATATTTTCTGTCTCTATAGACATTACATCTACTGGCCCTTTCATATAAATGGAATCATACAATATGTGGCCCTAGAGTCATTCTAAACCTATTCCAGTTCCGGGAGCTGCCTGATTTGCAAATTGTTCTTTGCTCAATTACACTGTTAAATTTGATTTGTCTAAGATTTTTCTTTTAACAGGTTGTATCAGAAGTGGAATTCAAAGTAGAGTTTCCAGTGACTGCCAGGAGCTTCAAGTGACCAAATGAGCTAACTTCTGGACCCATTGCATCCATTGCTCTCACAACCACTGAAGATTGTGGGTAAGTTTTCTCTTTAATTCCAAATCTCCATGGATATGTGTTTTAAGCTATCTCACTTTGAGCAAATTTTTGACCTGGACTGAGTTTGCAAGTTGTGACAGAAACTCAACTAGGTCCATGATCAAATTAGATCCGATAACTAACTAGGTTGAATCCAGTTAGAAGCTTCAGATGTCTGACTGGGTCAGACAGAAATTGGCATTAAATGACAATTACTGCAGGAGGGACAAACTTCAGCTTTCAGAAATTCACAGGGAATTTATGTTCTTTTTTTTTTTTTTTGTACACTGAAGTAGGAAAAAGTTATTGGCAAAGTTATCAAGGTGATCTTAGAACCAAAGCCAAGATTCTGTGAAAATGGGATTCTTAATTTCTGAAAAACAGAGTACTCCACCTTTCTGGCTCCACTTACCTTTACATGGACTGTATAAATATTAGACCCCCAAAACAACAAATGCTTACAAAAATGACAAAATCTTACTAAAGATAATTTAAAATTATGGTAAACATTCCAAGTGAACAACACTACATTTTAAGAAATGCATTTAAAAATGAAGCCTCCTGAATTAGGCTTACTCAGGGATGTCTAGTGATACGCAGAAGCTTCTAAGAAGATTTCAAAATTTCTCTTACCTCTTTTAGAAGAGACTTTACAAAAAAAGCAAATAAAAAGCTTAAATGCTTCATTGATAAGGAAAGTTGTGTCTGATAACCTTTTGGTTTAGTTATGTTACTGGAAAGCGGTCCTGATTCGGCCCTCAAGAGAGGGTTCTTGGATCTCAGATAAGAAAGAATTCAGTGTGGGTCCACAGTGCAAAGTGAAAGCAAGTTTATTAAGAAAGTAAAGGAATAAAGAATGGCTACTCCATGGGCAGAGCAGCAGTATGAGCTGCTGGTTGCCTATTTTTATGATTTTTAAAATTATGTGTGATATGGTTTGGCTGTGTTCCCACCCAAATCTCATCTTGAATTCTCGTGTGTTGTGGAAGGCACCTGGTGGGAGGTGATTGAATCATGGGAGCAGGTCTTTTCTATGGTGTTCTTGTGATGGTGGGTGAGTCTCACGAGATCTGACGGTTTTGTAAGAGGAGGTTTCTCTGCACAAGCTCTCTGTTTGCCTGCTGCCATCTGTAAGATGTGACTTGCTCCTCTTTGCCTTCCACCATGATTGTGAGGCTTCCCCAGCCATGTGGAACTATAAGTCCATTAAACCTCCTTCTTTTGTAAATTGCCCAGTCTCTGGTATGTCTTTATCAGCAGCATGGAAATGTACTAAACAAGGGGTAGATTATTCATGAGTTTTGCAGGAAAGTTATGGGCAATTCCTGGAGCTGTGGGTTCCTCCCTTTTTTAGGCCATGTAGGGTAACTTTCTGACATTGCCATGACATTTGTAAACCGTCGTGGTGCTGGTGGGAGTGTAGCAGTGAGGACAACCAGAGATCACTCTCATTGCCATCTTGGTTTTGGTAGGTTTTAGCCAGCTTCTTTATTGCAACCTGTTTTATCAACAAGGTCTTTATGACCTGTATCTTGTGTCAACCTCATCCTATCTCATCTTGTGACTAAGAATGACTCAACCTCTTGCGAATGCAGCCTAGTAGGTCTCAGCTTCATTTTACCCAGCCCCTATTCAAGATGGTGTAGCTCTCATTCAGATGTCTCTGACAAGTTACTCTTACTCCCTGAAGGTGAAAAGAGAACTGCATAAAATATAAAAAGGTGGTCCATCAGGTAAAGTAGGCTTACTTCTTTTTCTGAGATATCCATACTTAGTCCAGGCATAGAGAATGCTTTTTTCTTGTTCTAGTCGTTAATGTGCTCTACCTTGAACTCAGTAAGACTACCTATTAAACTAATTCATTTTCCGAAATGCCTTTGTGTCAGTTAGCTGGCTATTTTGAAACCCTCTTGTAAAATAAATTTACAACAATATAGGAAATCTCCATTTGTAAGGGTATATCCTCCATTCACTGGGAAGAGAGACTGAGTCACTAGAAACTCTCACAGTGGAAAAGGCATTGGTTTAAATTTATATAATAAAGCTTTACTCTGTTTAAGGTGCTTTTGCAGTGTCTTCACTGGTCCTTTGCCTTACACCCTCCTTCTTTGCTTTGGGCAAATTTAGGCCACAAGTAGAAAGCTGTTTGGGGCAAAGATGAACGGGGCCTTAAAAAAGGGATGGGTGATGGTTTATGACAAAGTCCATCTGGGTGTGATGAAGTCTCCTCTCCAGCAGTAAAAGTTGAACTTTCCTGGTTGCTGGAACTCCCAAGGGAGAAGATGATTGACAACTGAGTTCCTGTGGAAAATGTCTTTAGGAAAATGTTGTTTAGTTCTTGTCTTTAGGCTGGGCATGGAGGCTCGTGCCTGTAATCCTAGCACTTTGGGAGGCCAAGGCAGGTGGATTGCCTGAGCTCAGGAGTTCAAGACCACCCCGGGAAGCATGGTGAAACCCCGTCTCTATGAAAAATACAAAAATTAGCCAGGCATGGTAGCGGGTGCCTATAGTCCCAGATACTCAGGAGGCTGAGGCAGGAGAATTGCTTGAACCCTGGAGACAGAGGTTGCAGTGAGCTGAGATTGTGCCACTGCACTCCAGCCTGGGTGACAGAGTGAGACTCTGTCTCCAAAAACAAAACGAAACAAAACAAAACAGAACAAAACAAAACAAAAAAACAGAAATTCTGTCTTTAGACAGATAAGAAGAATTCATAAAACTTCACTGATTACATGTTGGTAACAATAATATACTAAAGCAACATATTTTCAAGTGATATTTTCTGAACTCTTTCAACGTTTAGCTTTGTTTAATGAGAAATTCAAGCATAATTATTAAGAACAAGTAAACTAGGTGAACATAAACAGCACAAAAATGTGTAAATAAACGTCATAGTTTCAAAAATCTTTTCCAGCAATTTAAAACCTTAAAGTTCAAGGAGAACTACAAACCACTGCTCAAGGAAATAAAAGAGGATACAAACAAATGGAAGAACGTTCCATGCTCACGGATAGGAAGAATCAATATTGTGAAAATGGCCATACTGCCCAAAGTAATTTATAGATTCAATGCCATCCCCATCAAGCTACCAATGACTTTCTTCACAGAATTGGAAAGAACTACTTAAAAGTTGATATGGACCCAAAAAAGAGCCCTCATTGCCAAGTCAATCCTAAGCCAAAAGAACAAAGCTGGAGGCATCACGCTACCTGACTTCAAACTATACTACAAGGCTACAGTAACCAAAACAGCATGGTACTGGTACCAAAACGGAGATACAAACCAATGGAACAGAACAGAGCCCTCAGATATAATACCACACATCTACAACTATCTGATCTTTGACAAACCTGACAAAAACAAGAAACGGGGAAAGGATTCCCTATTTAACAAATGGTGCTGGGAAAACTGGCTAGCCATATGCAGAAAGTTGAAACTGGATCCCTTCCTTACACCTTATACAAAAATTAATTCAAGATGGATTAAAGACTTAAATGTTAGACCTAAAACCATAAAAATCCTAGAAGAAAACCTAGGCAATACCATTCAGGACATAGGCATGGGCAAGGACTTCATGTCTAAAACACCAAAAGCAATGGCAACAAAAGCCAAAATTGACAAATGGGATCTAATTAAACTAAAGAGCTTCTGCACAACAAAAGAAACTACCATCAGAGTGAACAGGCAACCTACAGAATGGGAGAAAAGTTTTGCAATCTACTCATCTGACAAAGGGCTAATATCCAGAATCTACAAAGAACTCAAACAAATTTACAATAAAAAAAACAACCCCATCAACAAATGGGCAAAGGATATGAACAGACACTTCTCAAAAGAAGACATTTATGCAGCCAACAGACACATGAAAAAATGCTGATCATCACTGGCCATCAGAGAAATGCAAATCCAAACCACAATGAAATACCATCTCACACCAGTTAGAATGGCGATCATTTAAAAAGTTAGGAAACAACAGGTGCTGGAGAGGATGTGGAAAAATAGGAACACTTTTACGCTGTTGGTGGGACTGTAAACTAGCTCAACCATTGTGGAAGACAGTGTGGCAATTCCTCAGGGATCTAGAACTAGAAATACCATTTGACCCAGCCATCCCATTACTGGGTATATACCCAAAGGATTATAAATCATGCTGCTATAAAGACACATGCACATGTATGTTTATAGCCCCACTATTCACAATAGCAAAGACTTGGAACCAACCCAAATGTCCAACAATGATAGACTGGATTAAGAAAATGTGGCACATATACACCATGGAATACTATGCAGCCATAAAAAAGGATGAGTTCGTGTCCTTTGTAGGGACATGGATGAAGCTGGAAACCATCATTCTGAGCAAACTATCTCAAGGACAAAAAACTAAACACCGCATGTTCTCACTCATAGGTGGGAATTGAACAATGAGAACACCTGGACACAGGAAGGGGACCATCACACACTGGGGCCTGTTGTGGGGTGGGGGTAGTGGAGAGGGATAGCATTAGGAGATATACCTAATGTAAATGACGAGTTAATGGGTGCAGTACACCAACATGGCACATGTATACATATGTAACAAACTTGCACGTTGTGCACATGTACCCTAAAACTTAAAGTATAATAAAAATATATATAAATAAAATAAAACAAAACCTTAAAGTTAAGTCCTCATAATAAATCTGAGTCCTTTCTAAATTAAAATATGGAAACATTTATTATTAATCATAAGTTTAAGTTTATGTACTTCAACATCTTGTTTTTGTATAATACAGAGAAGCCAAATATATTTGGATCTGTTAATAAATATAAAAAATGGAGGAAATAGAGATTTCTAAAAGCTATAAAATGATTTTCATCTATAACTACTAAAATGAAATAATTCGAAACTACTTACAACCTAGGTTTTTCACTGGAAATTGAAGTTACTAAGAGCTGAAATTTTAATTAATATATGTAATTAAAACTACTACTAATAAGTGAAACAATTCTGCATGCAAACTGTACAAAAAACAACATATTTTTTGGTGAGAATGGTAATAATAAGGAAGGCATGAAAATATAATTTTTGTTAAAAAAGTGATTTTATCTAGTTTAGAGGTTATTTAAAGGTTGTTTCAAAATGGAGGAACAAAGAAAGGAATGATATAGACAAAATTGAATGGATACAAAAACTTTTTTAAAAAAGAAAGAAAAAGAGTAAAAGAAAATCTTGTATGGTTAAACTAAGATTAAATGAATTAATTAGGGTTAATATCAAGAGTACACTAATACAAAACTAAAATTTGGTTTCCCCTTTTAAACAATATTTTTGTGTATTATTAATAAGAAAGAGTAACTTTTTTTGTTTACCCTTTGAGTAAACAAAAAATAGTAATAATAATAACAATACAGGGCAGAGAGGACAAAGGAACAGATTTTTGTGTCTCATGCTGTCTTTATTAGGTCTTTTGATTATTTGGAAAATGGAGTCTCCTATCTCAAAGAGTAATGGTTTTTGATTTTTAAAATCTTTTAATTATCACCTTGGCAAAATGAATAACTATTATTTTACAGTGACTTGTAATCCTATTTTGATCAAGTGTTTTGAACTTTTGACGTATTTGATAGGCTTTCTAAAATCAAATTTCAAAATGAAAATTAATTCTTTTTGACTTAAAACTGACTTTGGGATGTTCCAGAGGGCCCTTGAAGCATATGAAAGAGAAAATAAATAGACATATTTGATACGTTAAATTATCTGAGAAGCATTGTCAGATAAGAAATGATGCCTAATCTTCTGAGTTATATTTTTCTAGATATGTTATTAATGTGTTCCAATATTATATTAAATTTCTAAAATTCTGATATGTCTTTGTATGTGCTATCAGTTATCATTATGGTTATTATGTTAAATTATTGTAGGCCACAGAAATAATAGAATTTTCATATGAATTATGTCATTAACCATGACCATTTTAAGCCTTTATTCACTGCAGTTAAATGCTTAATTCTGATGCTTTTTCTGAAATCTCTTTGTAAGCAAGTATAATCCTAATGTGTTGCATCTTCAAGGAGGTTCATGGAAAGAATGGAAAGGACATTGACACGTACAGGTTTCTGGGAATTCTTACCCAGTCCATGCTATTGAAATGGGTAAGAATACCCAGAACTGTAATGAAGGGGCTAGCTTATAAAACTGTTAACCCAAGAAGGACAATAATTAATTGAATACCAAGAAAATACTTTGGTATATTTTCATGCTAAGTCATCCAGAACTGAATTTGTTAAGATATGCAATTTGAATGAACTCCATGATCCAAGTCAGATTACCTATAATAACTCATTTAATAAACAGTGCTATGCACCTGAATTGGGGAAATAAAATTTGTACTTAAGAGGATATAAGTCCAATGTTAAATGTAGACTCATGGAGAGCCTGGATGAACACCTGGTCCTTGCTGACTCTTTAAAGCTTCCATTATTAAAAGCTCTGCACTCTATGACTCATCATGGAAGAGAGAAAATGGCCCAAATTATGAAAAAAAATTGGTGTATTGACTGTCCTAAAATTTCTAAAATGATTTATGACCAACGTTTGGTTTCTCAAACCCACAGTCCTGGGAAGACAGTCAAACTTCAGGTACATTTCTGCTACCCGATGAGCCATTAGAACATTTATAAGAGGATTTCATTCAATTGCTATTTTCAGTGCTCATTTTCTGGTTGTATAGAAGCTTTCCTCTGCAGGAAGGCTGATGTTACAACAGTAGCTAGAAGATTATTAGAAAATTTGTTTTCTTTATGGGGCATTCTTGGAGAAATCTGTGATAGAGCTACTCACTTCACCGGGCAAGTTGTAAAACATTTAAATATATTACAAATACAATAGCATTTGGCAAAGCTAAGTGAATCTACTGGATTGCCTTTGTCAAGGTGTTGCGAGTTAGTGACTATCAGATCCATTTCCAGTGGAAAATGTATTAAAATCAGGCTGACTTTTTGTGGAATAGTGACTAGAACATCTATGACCCTAAAAATAGCACATCATGTATCTCCTGCTCCGAAACTCTGACATGACTAAATGCTGCAAGATTTCAGTGTTTTATATCCAAGTGTATTTTCATGGGTAGAGGAAGTTTTCATAATCCACTGACTGCAGGCAATCAAACCCTTTTCAATCTAGAATCCAGAGAGTCTGTATCTTCTGGAAATGACATCAGAGAAAGACTGCCCTTGTGACCCACATTGCAGCAAAACTTTGGGACCTTAAACTTGGGTCCACATTTCATAACTCAAACAGACCCCTCCAGACTCTTGGAACTATATACCCACTGGAGACCTTAACATAAACATAACGAGATAAGTTTCTCCCAGGATGCAGATGGCATCCTAGATGTAGACAGCTTTTCCAAGATCACAGATCAAGACTTCCCTGTCATCATGAAATTCTTACTTTTCTTAATTGTGTTTTGTTTTGTTCTGCTGTGTTTTGTTTTGTTTTACTTATGCCTACCTCTTTCACTTGGCAGAATAATGCTGGTAGTAGAATTTCACAATCAATAGCTTTTGTGGGCAACTTGAAGGGGTATTGAATTTGCCTTGCTAAACTCAGATCTTTACATAACCTAAGGGATTCTTTGGTTAACCCATTGGGTAACTTTGGCAACATCCCAACATAACTTGTTCAAATTGTACTAGTGGTAAGATTTCTAGCCCACTTGTTCTCACTTTAACTCAATAATGAGATGCAAAAACCAGAACCAATGAGCATATCACAAGAAAGACTTGCACCAAAAGCCCAAATGGAGTTTATTGCAAAATGACTTATGTGCCAGGGACTTTTATGCTCTTTTAGCCTGTAATAACTCCACCCCAGACTCTGTTGAGAAACAGCTAACTTCACCATTCCAGGTAATGTATCACTGAAAATAAAACCAGAAAAGGGGCTTTGTGTGTACCCATGGGGTATACTTTTATTTGTGGTGGATTTTACAGTGAATCTTATACGTGGGCAAACATATGCCTTGATATATGGAAAACAAAGGGACAAAGTGGGCTAGGAATTTTATTTTTTATTTTTATTTTTTGAGATGTGGTCTTGTTCTGTCACCCAGGCTGGGGTGCAGGGCATGATCATGGTTCACCGCAGCCTTTACCTCCCAGGTTCAAGCAATCTTCTTGCATCAGCCTCCCAATTAGCTGGGACTACAGGTGTGCACCACCATGCCTGAATTTTTAAATATTTTTTGTAGAGACGGTGTCTCCCTACGTTGCTCAGGCTGATCTCAAACTCCTCGACTTAAGTGATCCTCCTGCCTTGCCTCCCAAAGTGCTGAGATTACAGGCATGAGCCACCATGCCTGGCCTGGGCTTGGAATTTTAATGATACATTTCCTGCTCCTTAATAATTCAGAAACAAAACATTGGTTTGCTCTTGTTAGCCTACATCTTAACTTAAAGAGATTATTACCAGAAGGCTTATACCCTTCTGAATGGGCATACTTTGTTAAGTCCCTTTAATCTATGGCTTGGAGTAAATATAAACGAGGCAAGGACTAAAAATTTATCCCACATATAGACTCTGTAGCAGATTCTACTGCAAAGACTATAATTGCACAAAAGACTTTTAAAATTTATCTTGGTAACATTGTGCTAGATAATAGAATTGCTCTAGATTACCTACTGGCTAAACAGAAAGGAGTCTGTACAGTTGCTGACACTTCTTTTTGTGCACATGGATGAATACATTAGATATTATAGACTCAGTCACAGGGAATTAACAAACAGGCTGCTTGGTTAAAACAAGTAGACTCTTCATCTGGCCCATTCTTTGATTTATTTGATTTTAGTTGGTTTGGTTCATGGAGACCCTGGCTAAGGAACATACTCCCAACTCTTGGTACTATCCTTCTGATAGTTTTAGTAGTAGTCTCATTGGTCTGCTGTATTCTCTAAAAAGTTTTAAATATTTGCATGTAACCATATGTAGATCATCCAGTGGTCTGTCAGACTGGAACAATTAAAAGTCAAAAAATTTATGATCATGAGGACACCATCACCTATTAATGATGTGCTGAGACTGAAAACCCAAAATGATGGTAACTGAGAGTAATGGTGATGCCTTAAGTTTTGGTCACACTTTCACCTTAGTGAGAAACTGACCAAAAGGGGCAAATTATTAAACAAAATTATACCAGGCCATTATTTTGGATTGAGCTCCTGCACTAAGTCCCAAGAGACCAGACTAAACCAAAATGAAGTCACTCATGCTAAGTGCCACATAATTAAACTGAAAATTTAAGGAAAGAGATAGATCCCAAAACAGACCATTTTTTTTTCACTTGAAAATGGGATATTCCAGTACAGTAAGTCCCCTCTGCTCCAACCCTTACAAAAAAGTAAGCTGAAGTAACTTTATGTCAACCAACTTGTATTTCTATTGTTCTGTTTCATTGTTCCCACCTTACAAAACCTACTGTTCTGCTATTTCCCAGTAGAATTTGAGACCAAATAAGTCCATCTACAATGTTGATAGAGAGTGATGTCAATGCTTAAAATTTTGATCAATCTCTTAAAATTGAGAGATTGACCAAAAGGGGGGAATTGTTAAATTAAGTTTGGCCAAAATCTGCTCATGCATATTTTAGATTTTGCCTGAAGGTTTCTCTGTGCATCATGAACTCTAACCTAACTTGATGTATAAACCAACTGTAACCTACTCTTATAACAAGTAGCCAAGTCCCAGCCAATCACAGCAGCTGAACTTCAGTCATCCATAGGCAGCTAACTGTTCAAACCAGGTTCAAATAAGGCAAACATTCAGACCATGTGGCAGCCCTGGAATCACTCTGAACCTATTCTGGTTCTGAGGGCTACCCAATTTGCTAATCATCCTTTTCCCAATTAAACTCTGTTAAATTTAATTTTTCTGAAGGTTTTCTTTTAACAAAACAGCCGAAACCTAGGGCCCTAGGACCAAGTAACATTTTATCACTAAACATTCTTTTTAGTTATGATGTTAGCACAAAAGCCCTCACCAGAAGCCAAGGTCATCCCCATGAACTTTCCAGCCTGAAGAACCATGACCTAAATAAACCTTTTTTCTTTACAAATTGCGCAGTCTCAGATTTTCTGTTACAGCGATGCTAAACAGACCAAGACACCATTCTTCCCATTCAGTTCCCACTGCCAGCCTCCAAGGTTACTTTACCTCAAAATTTTATTCAGTGGCCTTCCTGACTCCAGTTTATTTTCAGTCACCTTTCCAATGGAGCCTTCTGTCCACTACCAGTTCACTTCCTTAATATTTTTGTTATGTCACTACCCATTTGAAGAAAACATGTAACTATCTCTATTTCTTATCACATGAACAAACAAACACAAACAAAACCTGACATCACAAAGTTTACTCTACTCTGGGCCTGCCAAATAATGGAACACTATTTCTCAAAATATTCTATTCCCTTTATCGGAGCACTGTTCCATGGGTTTACTATGTTCATGTTCATTTATGCCTCTGTTCTTTACTCATTGCCACCACCTGAAGTTTCTACTGTATCTTTTTTACCATTCCACTTCCTGTCTGTCTTGTTTTTAGAAGCTCAGTTCTAATCCTAGCTACCTCAGTAAATCTTACCTGATATATTAGTGTGTTCTTGCATTGATATAAAGAAATACCAAAGACTGGGTAATTTAGAAAGAAAAAAGGTTTATTTGGCTCACAGTTCTGCAGGCTGTACAGGAAGCATAGTGGCTTCTGCTGTTGGGGAGCCCTCAGGAAGCTTTTACTTATGGCAGAAGGCAAAGGCGGAGCAGGAATCTTACACGGTGGGAGGAGGAGCAAGAGAGAGAGTTGTGGGGCGGCGAGGTGCTGCATACTTTTTAACAAGCAGATATCGCAAGAACTCTATCAAAAGAACAGCACCAAGGGGATGGTGCTAAACCATTCATGAAGGAACTCCCATGATCCAATCACCTCCCATGAGGCCCCACCTTCAGCACTGGGGATTATAATTTGACATGAGATTTAGATGGGGACACAGATCCAAACCATATCACCTAACAATTCCAATCTTCATAATTTTCATTTTTCTGTTCAAATTAATTACTCTTTTTACTGTATAATGTATACTGTTATAAATGGTTCTCTGTTTCTTATTTGCTAGTCATTTCTTTTCAATAAGGCTGTAATTTTTTTAAGGACAAGAACCAAGTTTTACTTATAATTCTGTACAGTACATTACATAGAGCTCATCACAGGGTAGGCTGTGAATGAATATTCGTGCCTAGCTGACTGGTTTATTAATTTAATCAAGAGATAATGCAACCAACTTAGGTCAACATAAATTTAGCCAGGAAGCTAATTAGACAGAAGACTATACAGTAAGAGATCACCATTTAATCTTTTTGACAGTCACTGGGTTTTAAAAATATTCCTCCTATTTTTAATATGCAAACCCAGCACACTTTAATTATTTTCTTTTTGGTGTGTTAATAATGACTCTTTTCGTGAAGAGGATACAGATATTGTCAGTATCTGTGTGACACCTAAGTTCCAGATATTTTAAAAAATTTGGCATAAATATTTTAAAATATTTGGCATAAATATTTTAAAATATTTGGCGTAATGTAGACATAAAAACGGAAAGACTGGCAGTATTTTAAATTATTCTACTTGAAGACAGCCATCATCCACTAAATAACACCTATTTTTGAATGCACAAATCCACACAAATGTTTTACTAAGTTTACCACCAGATGTCAGTCACTCACTGCAATGGTAATAACTACTCTGAAGAACTCTTTATGAGAAATCTATGTATGTGGATATCTCCCTCATCTTTCCTTCCCTCACCGACTCTTCCACTCCTTCTTTCTATGACTGTCAGTCTGTTTCTTAATCAATTGTCAATTGCTTATCTATTTATTTATGTATTTATAATCCTCATATCTATTCTAATCTATCTAAATAATGAAAAGTATATACTAGGTATTTTGAGAAAATAACATATAAAACGTCTAAGTATTTACATATACAATATGAAAGTGACACTAAAATATTTTATACACTATGATCTGGAATTCAGGCTCTTTTCAGCCCAGTAACTTTGAGACCAATGCAATACTATGCAGCCTTTTTTTCAGGACATACTTTCACCTTTCACTAAGAATCTTTGTTTTTTGAAACTTTTATTGGATTCTTATTACTCTGGAATTAAATTCTTACTGGAAGAGCATCAATGACGTAATGAGAAAATTATACGATATTTGATTTTTAGATAGGTGCTAGGGTGATTTAAAAAGCTAATTTACTACTAAAGAACTATGCAAAGAAAGTTCTCAACTACCAACTTCTACCTACAACTTTTGTTTAAAATTTTTTCTGTTTTCTTGAACATTAACATACACCTTCTATGATTCCTCATTCTGAACTTTGTCAAATATCTGACTTTACATCCATCACTGAACTTAATGAAGTGAATTTACGCTTTATTTTCCCTTTAGATTGTGAGATACTTGAGGTCAGGGAGCTTAGCAGATATCCATCAATAAACAAATGTTATTTTCTAAACGTGAACTGTGGCTGGCCTGTAGTGGATTGTTTGTTGCCTACTCAGCAACCATTTTCTTTTTTCCTACCCAAATTTTGTTTAAGTGGCTAGCACTTCTCCATGGGTGGAGCCATGGGCCATTCCTTGCTACCGATTAGCTCAGAAATGGCCACATGATGCACGTGACGGAAACTGTCTTAGAAGCTTCAAGGAAAAGTTTCCTCTCTTGAAATAGTGAGCTGTAAGGACTAATGGGTAAATTATTGCATATCTGTTGTCATTTCTGAGAAAGAAAATACTAGCGTTCTTGTGTTTTTGAATCCTTTTGGGGATTGATACAGATATGGGGTGCATAGGGGAGTCTCCCTTTTTAAATTTTTATAGACATCAACTAGAGACATTTTTATATCACATAGAAAGAACATTCTAGAGAATAAAGCCAACACTGAGGAAAACAGAGCTATGGGCTGGAGATACAGATAAAGAGATAGAGAGAGACAGACACACACACAAGCACACAAAGAGAGAGAGAGATTAAAATTAAATACAAAATTAAAAACTTCCCTTTGAAAGACAAGGCTGAGAGAGTGAAAAGGTAGCCCACATACTAAGAAAACATATTTGCAAATCATATGTCTGATAAAGAGCTTTTATCCAGTATTTATATAGGACAATACTCCATTTCCTAGGAATTCAGACTAACTTGAGATTTTATTTCAAGTATAATTTGTTCTTTTCTTTGTTCTGTTCAATAAAGAAAACACTTTTTTACTTTTACTAACAGCTCTCAGCATATTAACATGTATGAAAAAAATTATGTAAAATGCAGTTACATTCCAATTCCTTCTCATGGTTTTGAAACATTTCTAGTTTTATCAGCCTGGCTTTCCAGCCCATCCACTGCTGCTCCCCTAAACTAGCCTGAGTGTTATGGAATATAGCCCTGTTGTTAATCCCCTACTATAACAAGCATTTTCCGATAACCCTGCTCTGCCTACTCAAATACTATCTTTTTTATGAAGACTTTCTGCTCTTCAATAACAATTTGATAGCATTTTACGTGTGTTCTTCTTACGCCTTAAAATCTAATTAGTTATATGCTTATTTTAGCTACCTTACTAGATTACAGACATTTAAGGGATCTGTGCTTTTTTCATCTTTGTATTTTGCAGATAAACTTAATTAATGTCTGTTGAATGAATCTTTCACCTTTCAATTTATTTATTTTTAATTGGGTTACCTGGGTACCATATTTTATCACAGATGTGAGAATTGTGGTTTTGTTTTTAAGGAAGGATCTCTTTCTTTCAAATGGAGGCCAAACAGGTCTCAGAACAAGACTCTAGAAATTTAGAACTCCAGAAGATTTCTAAGAATTCTATGACTTCTGGGAAATACAGTACAAGAGAAAAGAAACTGTGAAAATTCAAAGTGCCAGAAACTAAATTAACCTAAAGAGGCATTGGGATTAGTGTAACTAGATTAGTTAATTCTTTTCTTTGAGCCTCATTAAAAAATAAATCTATTAATGTATGACTGAGATGCCCAGCCAGGGACTACATTTTGGTTTTGTTCTTCTTTACAAAAAAAAAAAAAAAAAAAAGCCATTAGAATATAAATCTCAATAGAGGTAGGTAGTGCCCTTTAACGTTGTGTCCTAAGAACTTAGTTTTTTTTTGTTTGTGAGACTTTCAGCAGTGTTTGCTAAATGACAAACAGGTGTCAGAAATCACCTTTGAATCATGGAAGGAAGTGCCTCTGGCTAGGTAGGGTTGAGTACTTGAGACTCACTAGAGTATCTCTGGGAAAGGGATACAGAACACAAATGGCCAGCCCATCTCTAGTAAAGAAGGACTGATGTAACTCTGGGTTTTGAGGTTTAAGAGCGGAAGCTCCTGACGCCTAGTATGGATTATATGAAGGAAAAGCAGGTGGTGGTTTTGTGTCCATGAAGCACAGACATGAGAATCAGCCCTGACCCAGGACTCCTGGGCCTGTGTGTGAACTAAAAGAACCTAGCACTAAAAAGATCGGCCCTTAGAAAGCACGTACAGCACTCAGGGAGGGTGGTCTGAATTACAGCAGCTAGCAGGGGAGCATTTTTTTTTAGGACTGGTATATTAATAGATAACAATCTTCAGTGACATCATGAGGCAGCAAGAAGCAATTGCAGCATGGTTGCCTTACACTTGAATATGCCCTTGCTGCATCTGGAAATCTACTGCTGATTCTATCCATGCCTTTTGAAGGGACATAGGGTTTATTTTTGTTTTCTTGGTTTCTGTTGTTGTTGTTTTTAACAATTCCAGAGGAGGGAAAGATGGGGAAGCCAACCAATGAAAGGTGATAATTGACTTTCTGCCAATAAGAGAGGTAAGGACTTGAGTAATTAAGTAGGAAAACAAGATATTCGACCATATTTATACCATGAATTTTGGGTGCATGTCATATTGCTTACAAATAAAATGAGGAAATTGTTTTATGCACCTGAATGAATGCTGCCAAATTCTCTTAG
Organism: Nomascus leucogenys; assembly: GCF_006542625.1. NCBI lineage: Eukaryota > Metazoa > Chordata > Mammalia > Primates > Hylobatidae > Nomascus > Nomascus leucogenys. The sequence goes on along the minus strand of NC_044382.1, from coordinate 111,146,721 downwards.
TGTGGGAGAGTAAGACTCTCAATCATTTACAGAAGAATGTCAGCAATTAAGTAAAGATGAAATGATGGAGTTAGAAAATCATTATTTGAGAACTCCCTCAAAATTATGGATTCAGGGTAGATATCATAGTATAAAGATAGCTTTTAAGCCTCAAATCTCTACTCTTGGACGTTTATGTATTTTTTGGGTTTCATTGTTATTTAAACAAAACAAAATTTAACACTTCTTCTTGTATTCAATATTGATTGTGGGAATTTGAGGCTATCTTCATAAATGCATTAGTATAGACTTAATCATAAAATGTCTCTTTTTAATGTAATAATTTAAACATTACACAAATAGCTATTACATTAAACCCCATTATCTGAGAAATATTATGGTTAAGTGTTAAGGTCCAATATAACAGTAATGAATATCCACTCTTTCTTCTTCCATAGAATCTGCTCTTATTCAACTAGCAATAGTATCCTATGTTTTCTTGGGGAAAACCAACCTTTCTGAATCATCAGTGCAGTTACTGTGGAACATGACTCTGTCCCTGGCTCCACGGAGGCTTGGCTAATCCAGCATCACATTTTCCCTGGCCCCAGTGACTGGTTCTGGGGTTGGCACATTGCTGTAGTTTGGATATGGTTTGTTCTGACCCAATTTCATATTGAAATTTGATCCCCAAGGTGAGAAGTGGGACCTAATAGGAAGTGTTTGGGTCATGGGGGCAGATCCCTCATGAACAGATCAATGCCCTCTTTTGGGGTGAGTTCTCACTCTATTATAGAGCTCCCTCCAGAGCCTGTTGTTAAAAGAAGACTGACACCTTCTTCTCTCTCTCTTGCTTCCTTATTCCCCATATGATCGCTGCATATGCTGGCTCTCCTTCACCCTCCACAATGAGCAGAAGCAACCTGAGGCCCTCACCAAATGCAGATGCCAGTTCCATGCTTCTTGTATAGCCTGCTGAGCCATGAGACATATATACCTCTTTCCTTTATAAATTACCCAGCCTCAGGTATTATTTTATAATAACACAAAATTGACTAAGATACACATGAACCAAATCAGGCCAGTTAGTGTATTGGAACTCTTTGGAAAGAGAAACTATATGTATCAGAGTAAATGCTGGTAGCATCTAAACCTAGAACTGCTGGCTGCCACCTTTATTACTGATGGCAGCCGTGGCCAGTCTAGGAGCAGGCTGCCATGATGCTGGCTGCCGTGGGGGAGGTGCAGTCAGGACTGCATGCTCCCTGGAACGCAGGAGCCAGGAACAAGCAGAAGCCCCACCCCCTTCCAAGTTGGAGGGGGCTGTAACCACCCAGCCATAGCTGTAGACCTAGACATCTCTGCACTGTCGGGGACCTAGGAACCCCTTCTTTCCCCCACAGGCTTAGAAATACCTGCTTTCACTGCCTGGCATTTCCCTGCTCCTGGCACCCACTGCAATTTTGGAGCAAAGATGAGGCCAAGCTCAGGTGCTGTCATGACCTGGCTGGGTGTGTGCATGCTAGGAGCAGTGCTGACATGCCAGGCCCCTGCCACCCTGGCCCCCTCTGGACTTTGGGTGCTAATGAGCACAGGAGGGAGGCTGAGAGGTTGCTGAGGGTGGCTTGGCACATGCCTGCAGGTGCTCTGGGCACAAACAGTTTGGGTGAACAGCAGATTGATGGTGGAGGGAGGCAGACAGGCTTCTGGGCAGAAAGGGGCAGGTCCCTGGTGAAGCTCCACCTTCAGGCCTGGGATGGCATGAAGGCTAAGGCCCAGAGTGCCAGTTCCATGGACCAGAGTGAGAACTTATGGTGCTTTATCTGACTGGCCCATGGCCGCCCATGGAGCAATCAACATGTACTTCCTCTCCTCCAAAGCCCATAAAAGCCCTGGACTCAGCTGTACTAGGGCATCAGGATGACCTTCCTGCAGAGAGGAACTACCCACTCTGGGTCTCCTCTCAGCTGAGTTGAGCAGACATTGGGAGGACCTGCCTGCAGAGATGAGCTACCCACTGTGGGTCTCCTCTCAGCTGACAGCTGAGCAGATGTCAGGATGACCTCCCTGCAGAGAGGAGCTCATCCACTCCAGGTCTCCCCTCCACTGAGAGCTGAACTCATTAGGATGAACTGCCTGCAGAAAGGAGTTACCCACTTTGGGTCTCCTGAGAGCTGTACTCTTGCTCAATAAAGCACCTCTTCACCTATTCACCCTCCAGATGTCCACATACCTCATTCTTCCCAGACATGAGACAAGAACTCGGGACCTGCCTAACGGTAGAACAGAAGAGTGGTAACACAAACAGGGCTGAAACATGACCCTTGCTCACCATGTTGTGGGTGACAAGAAGGGGAGAAGAGACGAGGGATGAGCTGTAGCCCTTCAGGGAGCCCAGACATAGGAGCACCCGAGCCAGGGCATTGACACCCTCTTTGGGGCTCTGCAGTTCCTGGCCTCTCCAAGCTTCTGGGCCCCACTGCGTTCCCCAGTGCCCACAGTGGAAGCCACTTGTGGTATGCTTGGTGTAGCTGCAGCCTTGCAGGGAGCCAGCACCTGTGCCAGCACTGAGAGCTAACTGCCCTGCTACAGCAGCATACCTGGCTGTGCGCAGTGGCCGGACCCCACACTCACTCACTCATGCACCCCTTGCTGCTCTGTGCCTGGCTTGCCCTTGGCAAGCATGGGATCTGGGCTGGATCCTCTGACATTACCACATATGTGGAGAGTCTGAATGAAGGTAAACCCTATATAGAAGCAAGCCAAACTGAGAGGAAAGCCAAATCCTGTTTGTTTCATCTGAGTCTCTGGATCTAGCCATGCCTGGGCTTTTCAGTTATATGAATCAAACAATAATAATATTTTTTATTGATAAATTGTTAATTATTATTTTCCTCATTTATTGTATCAGTAATTCTTAATAACAAGAATTTATAACAAGAACATGTTTAGTTCTTAAACCTGTTTGAATTTATTTGTGATTACTAAAGCCTAAGACAATGGTATGTAAAATAATCAAATCTAGAACTCAAAATTTCAGATCTTTTCTGACCTTAACCCAGTGTTCTTTGCAAACTCAATAGAATGGCTAAGACTGGGCCATTCTATTGAATAGCGCTGTCTCCTTATCTGGAAGTATAAGTGAGTTGTAAGAACCAGTGCAATTGTGTTGTTCTAGCTATATGCATGGTTGACTCTTCCAATTACAGAGGACAAATTGATTACCAAATAAACAAAGCAAAGAATCACAACTACAGGGAGTTTTCATCATGAGAAATCTGCTGAGAAGGTAAAATTATTAGGCAAAGGAGTATGAGGCTAAAACTAGCATCAGAAAGGACTCAACTTACCCATCAGTTTTCTAGACAATATATGTATATTTTGAAGGCATGAAGAATTATATAGTACAATATAGTATTCTCTTTTTTTAAGTCAACAAATCTTTATTAAACACCTGCAGTTACTGGAAGAAGGCCATGATGCTGGACACACTGTCAAAGTCTATCTTCTCCACAAGGTTCTTGGGCTTAATGTTCTCTTCCTGGCTACAGATGAAGATCTGCCCTGACTTGTCAGCCCTCCAGGTGTATTTTCTCATTCACACCTTCCGCTGGCTATCCGACAGATACCCAGGCATCTCGGCCAGCAGCCAGTGGTCGATGTGCTGGTAAATGATACCCACGACAGTGCAGATAAACATTCGGACAGAGCCTTCAAAGCCAGTTATACCTTCCAAGAGGTCCATGTTTTCATCCAGGGCTTGCCAGAAGGCCTGAAAGAGGCTGATCTCCAGCAGATCCTTGAGATACAAAATCTGTCGGATGGCCACTCTTCTTGACGTGCCTGGCCAATCATGCACTTGCACAGGGTGAAGTTGGTATGTGGTAGGTTGGTGAGGGCCTTCAGCTGGATCTGGGCAGTGTCCGTGGTCTGAAAAAACACTGGGTTGGACTGGTACAGCTTCAGGACAACTGGATTGGCTTCCAGATCATAGGCACTGTCCTTGGCCTGCATCTCCACATAGCAGTCCAGGGTGGCCAGCTTCTCAGGATTGTTCCTGTTGTTACCCTGGAGCAACTTGCCCACATTGGCTCTCATCTGCTCAAATATCACCATGACTGCTGTCACCTTCCACAACAAGGGCTGGAAGCTAACACCAGACTGGCACGGTGTCCTCAAATACAGCATTCTTATGTGACTTATTCATTTTAAGGGAGTTTGCATAAAATGCATTTTTGTTCAAAAACAAAAAGGGTTCTATTGTCATACTTGTTTTTTATAAGTTCCTGTCTATTTTGTATTATATCTTGGTATATCTGAATAAGAGCACTTTTTTTTTTAACCAGGTTTTCATTGGTAAATCCTTTCTGTATGATGGTACAGTGTATACTCAATTTTGAAACCCAGAAAAATGCATGTCCTTTTTTTATATCAGTACTTTGGATATGTGATAGACATCTTTGTGTTTTGGTGTCTCAAAATTTTTAAGGCTATGAACAGGAATCATATTTACCATCATCAATGATTATGTTCTCTTAATTAAATCATGATACTATAAAAACACTCCAAATAGATTTGCTTATTCTAGCCTTTAGATGTGATTCAAAAATAAAAAGGAGGTTCTAGGGAGGCCACTAGTGGCCTTTCCACGCACCTCAGTTATTTCCCTGGTGGAATAAAGAGCATCAGGGGACTAAAGGAAGAAGCTGCTGCTAAATTCTGGCCCTGAATATAATTTGCATCTGGGTCTTTTCGTGAATTGAGTTTGAGGCACTGGGGTTGATGACTTCTAGGCCTAACCATCACTCTACAGAGACCACATCTTTGAGAATATTAACTTTTTGTGCCTAAGAATGTTTTAAAGTTCAGCTACTGTCTGTAGCGCTATGTTTCTTGGAGATGAACCATGGAACACCTGAATTCAAATCACCAGGAATGCTTCTTAAAAATGTAGATTTCTAGGACCCACCCAGTGCAAGGAATCAGAGACTGTGGGAAAGGGACCAAATTAGTACTTCTACAATAAGTACTCACAGTTGATTCTTACCCACATTAAAGTTTGAGAAGTATTGCTGTAGGCTACATCAACTTTGAGCTACATGTAGGTGACAGTCTGGGAAACAAGCACTAATACAAAGTCTATGGATTTAATTGTCATTCAGCTTCCTAAATATTTGATTTTATACAACATCTGGATGAGAGTTAAAAGATGCACGGTAATTTTGAAAAATAATATGCTGATTTAATAAACTAAAGAGGAAAGCTTAGAACAAAAGATTTTATGCAAATGATAATTCAGGGCCAACTCAGTGAATGACAAGCTATTCTTTTAACTCTCCCAAATCATATTCTCTAGGTACTTTAATAGAAGAAAAAAATGAAAGCACAGCTGTTTCCCTTTGCTTTTTTAATAAGTCAATTATGCCCATTTTAATTATCCAATTTAACACATTCAACAATTAAGGCATTCAGATTTTGCTGCTAACAGTCATATCAAAACACCTCAGATCCTGTCTTCCCCCTCCAAACATCTGTAAGCTATAATTTATGTGAAAATATAGCTATCCACTTATTGTAACTGGCAAGATAGAATAGCCATTCTCGAAGACAATGGTTTTCAACTGTGACTGCACATTAGAAACACCTGGACAAATTTAAAAACATGAACCATACCTGTATTCCATTGTAAGCCAACTAAATAAAGATCGCTGGAAAGAGTGAGTGTCCAACAATTTTTTTCTTAAATTCTCCAGGCGATCCTACTGTGGCGAGGCCTAGGATTCACTCCTCTGGGGCATTTCTCAGGCAGTACATTCTCTGACTCGATAAATGAAGTTCAGCCAAGAATAATCAGTGGAAAGTTTGCCTGAAGTCAATGCCATTCATTACTATCCAGGCTACCATCTTTAATTAACCCAGGTTGGCAGAATAAAGGTGGAGTGCTAGGACAGGATTGTAATGCCTTAGCAGACGTACCGTTTCCAAATTTCCCTTCTGTACCCTCATGTACTTTATGATTAGTCAATTACATCTGTATTATTCCAACTACTATGATGCCTGAAAAACACGTTGGCATTTTTGAAAAAGAGTTTTAGATTCCTATCATTTTAAAATGGAAAATTATCTGGTTCTTACTAACTTGCATTGATGAATTACGAAAAAGATGTTTTAAAACTAATCTGCAATCACTGTAAAAGATGAATATATTCCTATGGATACATGGAAATTTTATTTTATTTTAGAGGAAGGATCTCACTCTGTAGCCTGGGCTGGAGTACAGTGGATTGAACATAGCTCACTGCAGCCTTGAATTTCTGGGCTCAAACAATCCTTCTGCCTGGCCTCCCAAAGTCCTGGGAGTATAGGCTTGAGCCACTGTACCTCGCCTGAAATTATTTTTTAAAAGGAAAACTATTATTAGTGATCCCTACTGATGGGTCATTTGCATATGTAATTTGAGACACAGGTTTCCACTTAGCTGTGATCACCTTTTATTAAAGTATTTATCCTCTGATTGATATATAGGCAAAAACCCTCTTCAGATTTTAGAAGAGCCTGACTTTACACATGTATGTACACTCAAGCTGGTTTTTAATTTATATTGGCTACCTAACAAGTATCTTCTAAATTTTGTACAATACACACATTTCTTTTAGTTGAAGACATTGAGTACGTTTCACTAATATTTGTGGGTTTGTGTAATTATTATAAAAGTTGTATGTAAAATCTGCAAATATGCAAAAACTGGAAAATACACTCTGACAGCTAATGCTCTGAAAACACTTTATTACACAAATTACATTCAGATTCTGAAAATAGTGTTCTAACAGTGTAACCATCTAAAAATAAGACATCCCAAAAACACACCAACTGAAGAAGAAAATTTAAAAAAGAATTTAAATAGAGACTTTTTATTTCCCTCATTGCAATACAATGTTAGTGATTTTAAAAAAATAGGAGATTTAGCAGCTTTGTCGTCATGTAGCACAAAGTTTCTCTTTACTGCCACAGGCTGAGAATGCTGAACAGGAAAGGCACCAGAGAAAGACACTGGCAATGAAAGTGCTTTTGGGAAAATACTGTGTTCAAGCAAAGAATGGGGTTATTTACATCCACCAAAAAGTCTCAGAAGTGTAAATGGGCAAATCTTCCATAGTTAGATTAGAACTATGATGGGAAAAGAGGACTGTTTCTCTAGTTTATGTTCATATAAAGACAATGGCACTGTTATGAACTTTTAGGAAACTCCTCAACTAGAAACAGAAGCCAACTTAACCAAAACGAAGTAAATAAAGTGTGTACAGTCCCACATAGACTAGTACAGTTTACAATTAAATACACAGAACTTTAAACGTGCTAAAGGGAAAGTAATCTGACATTCTGGGTAAATCTTACTCAATCTAAATCAAAGCTTGGTTTTCAGGAGGAGGAAGGTGCGAGTGCAGGCAGAGGTGCTGAATACTCCTCTTCGGATTCACTTCCATCATCCTCTTTCTCTTGGTCACTGCCCTCAGTGCTAAGCCGGTCAAACCCTTTTCGACTGTAGCCCTTACGGCTTGCAAAGAAATTACCAAGGTTTAAGCCTCCACTTCCCTTTCCTGAAAAAAAGCAAACAATAACAGAATTGGGTAAAGTTTGCAGCAATGATTCTGTTTCCTTGTAAATTCTTAAATGATAAAGTCAGAAGGTGGGGATGGGAAAGGGGAGATTATTTTATTTAAAAATAAAATAGAAAAACAGAGATGTATCCTACAGAGCCATATAGATGCTACTATTAAAATAAAGAAGAAAAACAAAAGCTCGCAAGTATTATGTATTTCTGCAGAAATATTTCATATTCACTTTCACCTCCTGCTTTTCTCCAGCTCTCTATCCAGAACTAGCCTCCCTGGAGCAGCTCCTCATTTCAATGACTTTAAGAAAAGGTCATCTTTACTATGACAAACATTGACATGCCAACAGGAGTGACAGAAAATTTGCTGAAGACAAATGAAGCCAGGTAAAAAGCAGGGGAAGAGAATTAGATAATGCAGAATGGGAAAAATAAAACTGGGAAATCTGTTGCCAGACCCATGCACTTCAGTTTAGTTTATGGTGTGCAACCTGTATTTACTCTGGGAGATGCTAAGCTGCATACAAGGTGCTTTATCTTCAGAGACAAAATACGAAATATCTCCTTGCTTTTTAAAAGACATGTGCTTGTTGACTTTGAATCAAACATGAAGGGTTCTAAAAGGTCATAGGCATACCTCTAAATCTTCCCAGTACTCTTCCTGAACTTGTCTCGAGTTTGTGTTCAGAATCTGCTAAAAAGAGATGGCACATTTCAAAATGAGTCCCAGTCATCTCCCTCAACCCATGCACTCAACTTCCAACTTAAAATCAGGAACTTGTAAATGATAAAGCAAGGCCTGGCTCTTGTCTGTATGAAATTCTAATTTTTAAGAAAGGCGGTATATTTTTGAGACATACATAAAGGACCCAAGCTGGGTTTGACTCCTGCCTGTGTCTCTTGCTGGCTGTGCAATCTTGATAAATTACTTCTCTGAGCTTCGGTTTTCTCCTCTGAGAAAAGAAAGGTCAAGGAGAATCCCTGTCTGTAAGGCTGAGATCAGACACTGCATGTGACACATTTAGAACAGTACCTGTAGATATACAGTAAATGCTCAATAAATCATAACAGTTATTTCCTGATTAAAAAAATAGCTATCAATAATTGGTAAAATTTTTCAATCTTTGGTTATTACAATTTAGGAATATTTGCCTTCAGCTTTACTCTTTCTACTGACAGTACATGTCTTGAGAAAGCTTTGGATCCACTTACATCGTTTCTTCTTTATGTAAGACATAAGTGAAGGGAAAGGACATGACACCCTGAGTATTTTCCAAGCATAGTAGGTGACCTAAATGTTCCCAATAGGACTGCCTATCTCCATAAAGGATAGACTTTCTTTCTTTATGGGGAGGCAGAACTCTCAATGGGTTTCATTTTTTCCCTTGCTGTGTCTTTCCCTGTACTCTTTCCCAGGCTTCATCACTCCCTCAAGGGCTCTGGTCAGGAAAGTCAGGCCTGGGGTTGTCCTGTTAGATCTTTAACCAGGACTGAAGTCAGCATCATGGAAAAAGATAGCGGCAGATGAGAGGAAAGGGAGAAGACAGTGATGTGGAAATAAATAGGCAAGAAGGGAAGAAGAATCTGGTAAGACTGTTAGAAAGCCAACAAATTAGATTGTAAGTTCTGCAAGGACATTCCTTAGTTTTGTATCCCCCTGTGCCTAGCACAGTGTCTGACATGGAGTCAATACATAAAAAGGAATGATGAATAAATGGAAGGTCTTTTATTAGGGTTTTTAATAACCTTAGACTGGATAAGATCTATCAAGAACAAATTCAGAAAAAAAGTGAGAAGCTGATCTACTACTACTACATACGAAACTGCAATTTTTCTAAGTAAAACACGGTCAAATAATGGCAATTTTCTATGGTTCTACCTGGGTCTCTACCTTCCTAACACATTCCTGTAAAGTCAGCATCATGTAACAGTGCTGTGTCACATGTGCTTAACAGCAAACAGGAGAGACCAAATCTTCCTTATTCCCTAGCCACTGCTTCTGCCAGATTGGGTTGGTTACCACCATTCCTGCCGCCTGCCCCTAGGCTCCACTGTTCCTACAACTCTGCGTATTTATCACTGCACTTACCACCCTCTACTATAACTTTTTTGTTTCATGTCTCTTTCATATGTTATCTATTCTGTGAGCTCGGCTGATGTATTCATTCATTCTTTCAACAACAATTTATTAAACCACTAGTATCAGGAACTACTATTTGTGCTGGGGACATATCAGTACTCAAGATATGGATTCTTGCTCTTTTGAAGCATCTATATAACACCATGAAGACAATGACTATGTTTATTTCTCTTTGCCCCTACTTATGATAGTTCCAGATCTGTAACATGGACTCAATAGAAGTCCTTTTTGGGAAGAGTTAACTGTATTTTTGCAGAGATTTATTGATGGCACGTGGAAAGCAAAAGAAAGTCCAAGAAAAATTCCCTTTTACAACATATTAAGCTGAATTTCTGTTTTCTGTTTCCATGCCTTTTTCTGTGTCAGGGCTTTGCCAAGGGCACTGAATCCCTGCCATGGCTGCCTTGACCTGAAATAGGATCAGATGCTGTTTCTTGATCAAATGCTCCCCCTCTCCCTGGTCCATGGATTTCTTCCCACACACAGCTACAGACTTGCTCTAGGACCCGGGGACCCAGCCAAGGGACTGCTACTGAGCAGTGAGAAACATGAGTTGGGTTATTTGTTCATTTATTTAGGTGTCCTAAAATAAACTCAGCTCTTGAATCCTATATTGTGATAATGATTTCATAAAATACTAACTCTGGTATTGGACTCTGCCTTGTTCAGTTGTGGAAGGCTGATGATCTAAATTATGACTATTAAACTATCAAATGGTTTGTTATAGAAGTAATTAATTTTCCTTGAAAACTAAGGTTTAAGACAAGTGTTTTTTATAACTTCTTAGGCCTTTTGTTACTTTATTACCAATGATTATTCATCATAACCATTGGTGGTATTAATCGAGTACTTCCTAGGTTCCAGGTATCCTGATAAATGCTTATGTACATTATTTCATCTTTGTACAACCTTGTAAGGTAACTATTTTATCCCCACTTTTTTATGAGGAAACTGGTCTGAACAGATTAAGTAACTTGCCCATGGTCATATAGCTAGGAGCCTAATGGGAGAAAAACACAACCCGAAAAACTGACCCAGGTACTTTGAGGACTGGGCCTCTTCCTAACAGCAGCTATCTCCTCCTCTGATCCTTCAGCTAATTTATACTGACTCTACTACCTGCAATTTCATATGGACTCATTAATTGGGCTTAAGCCAGTTGCTAAAAGGTAGTATTAAAGGTCATATTTTAATCTAACTATCCAAATTTCAGAGTCTCCAGATACTATTTTTTACCGTGATATTAACTAGGGACAATATTTGGAACATAGACAATAACGTCAAAAATGGTAGAAAGCATTAAAAACAAAAAAACAAAGACAGTGAAAAAAATCCCAAGCAAACTCCTGAGGATGATTAGGCCAAACACTCTTTCAAAGGCAGGTTCCAAGTTCACGGGGCTCATTTTACTTGCCTCCAAAGGCCCTTGATTTTTTCCACCGAATAAATATGGCAATGGCCAGCAGGACAACCACCGGAATAACCAGAAGGGTTGTAATGAGAACAACAGGCACTCCCGAGCCTGGCTCTTTGATCAGTTTCTGTTTCTCTTGCATCTTCTGCAATTCTGAGGAGGTGGGTTTGTTCTCCATTTTGGTTTCAACAACTGCCTCGGCTTCTTTAGGGAAAGAAGAGTTCACAATATTCAACTGACTCAAAGATTTCAAAACCCCCTTACCCACCCCTACCCAGTCAAATCAATAACTGTTCACAAAGAACTTGACTCCAGTGTACAGGGGGTTCATGTTTTAATACCTGAATCTACCAAGCTGGCAGCAGGCATTGTGACTAGTTATTTCCACTGAATGGTTTTTCACCTTCAAATTAGTTTTCTTTTGTTCTACTTTTAATACGCTCTTTAGCTATAATTCCACAGAATATATATCCTTTTGTATTTTTCCAAAGGTAAAATTAACAAGACAGTACTGTGTAGGGGAAAGAATTGGTGTGCATACTGGAATCAAACAAACCTGGGTACAAATCCCAATTCTCCTATATACTAGCCGTATAACTTTGGGCAAGTTACTTAAATTATCTGGGCCACAGTAACTTCATCTATAAAACTGTAATAATAGGACCTCCTCATAAAACTGTTGGGTGTAAATGTCTGTCATAAAAAATGTATATAATAAGTGTTTGTTTCCTTGTATCTTTAGTTTAAAAATATTTTTCATGTTCAATTAATTTTTGGTACTTCACGTGGACAGCTGCACACATTAATGCTAGGATTACAAAAGAAAAAAGGAACTATGTCCTTTTCAGGCTTTTTATTATTGTTTTCAGCAAAATGTGAGTACAGACAGATGAACTGTATATCCTTTTGTTACTGATGAAAAGAACAACTATTATAATAACTAAAACCATTGTGTAACATTGGCAGGTACTGGGTAGGTATCAAGCCTAAAGTACTATTTGGGAAATTGATGCAATGAAACTATATAAGCTGCTGCAGTGATCTTAATAACTAATGATATGAAAATGAGGTTGAGCCTTGAGACATCCTTGCCCTACAAGAAGCACATATGTGTATTTGTATAGAAACTCTAGTGTACAAAGGCTAGTAAGAATTTGCCCAGACTAAAAGTTACAACCACATTTGCAGGAAGACTCACAGGTCATACATTTCTGAAATTTCAACTTCTTGGTATGCCCTTCTGCCCTACAATACAGAATGCATTGTAAAGCATTCAATACAGAATGCATTGTAAATCAAGAAGATTTTGACAAAATGGTAGGGATAACACAATTGGAAAATCTTTGGTAAATGTTTAGTAGGTATAGACTCAGCTTAGTAGTTTACTGGACACTCCTCCAAATAAATGTTTCCCAAATCATTTAAGACAATGTTAACATAATTTATAATACAAACAGATGGTAGGTTCCAACTCTTTGCTTCAACATTCTGAGCCGGCCTCTTTTACAGTCTCAGTGACATCTATTGAGTACTTACACCATTGTCAGGCATTGTTTTCCTTTAATCATCACACCAAGCTTATGAGTAGGCACTATTATTATCATCACCATTTTGTAGATGACCTCATAGTCCTCCTTTCCTTCCCTGTACTATGGCTAAAGGGAGACCATCCTTTGTTTTCTTTTGTCCACTCAAGTGACTCTTGAAACTTGAAAGGGAAGGAAGGAAAGGAGGTGGTTCATAGACCTAGAAATGGTTCAAATATAACTTTTCAGTGTCTAGTTTCTGAGGGGAATACAGGTGTGATTTCTATTCTTTCTGACCACTGATTTGTCTTTTTTTTTTTTTGGTTGCTATAGGAAAGATGTACAAAATTGCTCTATATTTAAGCTTATTCTATATTTAAATAAGAATATTGCAATAAATAGATCATGGGAGTAAAAAACATAGGCCAAAGATGTAGGTTGGCATTTAAGAATTTGTTTCTTTTGGAAGAAGGATTTGTTCCTATTTGAAGGTGGGTATTACCAGAGCAGTTACTGCCTGTCATTTAGTAAGTTTATATGCACCTAATATACAATGGGTATACTAGGTCATAGCTAGTTTCATGGGTAAGGCAGAACCAGAATTGGGCAACATTAAATGGAAGGAACTGTGGATGATACAGGTGAAAGACTAAAAGAATCAGTTTAGCATTCATAGAAAGTAATGAGAATGAGGCAATGAACTTACTAAGATATAATACATACACAGGACTTTAGAAATTCTTGATTTTCACATCAATTCTGATATTTTGAGTGTTATGTACTAAAAATACTTAAACATTCCAATTTTTGGAACTGGCTGAAATATATTTAAGATTTAAAAGATGCTCTATATTTTTAAAAGGGAGGCTAAAAATTTAAAATGTTCCATTCTAAAGAAAATAAACAATATTGCTACTCTTCATAAGGGCATTTGTATGTGGGGTAAAATGCCTAAAACAATAGTTATAACTTAAGAGTCTAAGAATTCCACTGAAAGCCTGAAGAATAATTCAAATTCTGCCACTTTCACTCTATCCTAAATTCTTTTATTAAAAATCCCAGTAATTTGGAGCATCCATGATGAATGAAGAGTGAAGAAGCTCTAAGATTAGCCAGAGCACTAGGTTTTTGGAAAATAGGAGGCACCTAGAATGCCCATTCTTTTGTCATATAAAATGCCAGGTGTATTCTGGGTAGAATAAACATGCCTTAAAATCTTATAAGAGGGCAAGCCCTTGTAGCATCTCTATAGATATTTGGAAATAAACAAATTTTTCTAAAAGCTGATGTATGACAGTTTTTCTTCTTCTTTAAAGCAAAGCATTTAGAAAGGGAGGTTAGCTACATTCCTGTGTGAGTTCACATACACACATATGTGCAAATCTGTCTCCCCCTAACAGAAGATAAATCTAGAGACCACTTGGCATTGGAATAACTGGGACAGGAAGGGAAGGACCTTCTTAATACAGCAATTGTATCCCAGTTCGTCACAGACAGAACTGAAGGCTGAAGGCAAATGGCATACTAGGAAGTAACTGGTTACGGGACATGAAAAGTGCATATAGCACCAATAAGATCATTCTTTTTTTCTTAATGTGCTTCCTTACAATGTGTTGCTTACCAGAAGGCCTAAAAAGCTAACTGCACTAAAGAAGTTTTTTTCTTTTTTAAAAGTTTTATTGAAAGTGATTGGCCATTATCATCTTTTATTGGGGATGGGGGTGGGCTTGGGGGTGAGAGCTATGCTTTGGTGAGATATTGGTATACCTGTTTTATCTCTATTATCTCTATCTTTATTAGAAAGTTTAAATGCTTTTCATCAGTTTTTTTATCATCTGAAATTATCTTATCCTTACAACTTCCTTAGAACACTGGTTCTGAAACCTTTTTAATAGTAATTAGTTATATGACCATTCATAGTAGGGATAAGTGTTACCAAAGGCAACTCAAATTTGGGGATTTAAAATTAACATGTAACTACAAGGCTATTAAGTCTGAAATTGTGTTTTCCCTTCCCTTTTATAAAGGGTGGTTTGAATTAAGCTTCAAGACACTGATAAAACATAAGATCTAGAGATCCAGCATGATTTACATTCCCTTTGTAATAAGCACATAATCTTAAAGGTTTAATGAGAGCCATACGGGTTCAAAGAAGAAGAGACAACTTCATTTGGGTTTGGGTTGACTATTAAAACTGGACTGTCAAGGCAAGACATTTCAATAAAATTTACTGTTTGAATTGCTGGGTTTGACCACAAACCACTTCCACAAAGTCCGAAGGTTTCTGACCAATTGGACTCAGTGGTGTGCACAGAGGAGAGAGGAAATGGCCTATATGACAGCATTATTCATCCATCATTGACCGGCTAAGATGAGGTCAGCATGGCTAAGCTGTTCTCAACAGGCCAACCAATACCACCTAGAATTTTTTGGTGAGATCTATTTAAACAGAAATTAGTTGAGACTATTTTAAAATTCTAGAGGTTTCAGAGTAAACTATAACCATTCCCAACCTGCAGTTCCTGGAAGAATTTATAGTGAATGAATTGGTGGTATCAGTGTCTCCTCAGCAGTATACCAATAGTGGTTAAGAGTGCAGGCTTTGGTACCAAACAGATTTTGGTTTAAAGCTTGACTCTAAAATGTACTATCTTAGTAGTAATTCTGATCCTCAATTTCCTCATATGTAAAATGGGGATAATAGCAGTTATTGTATGGTTGGCATAAGGATTAAATGTAATAATTTCTGTATAGCCCATTGTTTCTGCTCTGTAAGTGATAGCTACTATTAACAACATGTTCTTTCCCAACATCTTTGAACTTACCAATAATTATATATATAGCAAAGACATAAAACTAGGGGGACAGGAACCTTCTTTAGTATATGAGTGTGATATGAATGCCACTTAGTAGTGTTACCTGGGTAGGATCTCTACAAATGCCAAACAATTGCTATTTATTTTATAATATTTTATTACCCCTTGAGCTGGCTATATTTTCTTATCTGTCTACATAAAATCCTTTTTTTTTTTTTTTTTTTGAGACGGAGTCTCGCTCTGTCGCCCAGGCTGGAGTGCAGTGGCACAATCTCGGCTCACTGCAAGCTCCGCCTCCCGGGTTCACGCCATTCTCCTGCCTCAGCCTCTCCGAGTAGCTGGGACTACAGGCACCCCCCACCACGCCCGGCTAATTTTTTTTGTATTTTTAGTAGAGACGGGGTTTCACCATGGTCTCGATCTCCTGACCTCGTGATCCGCCCGCCTCGGCCTCCCAAAGTGCTGGGATTACAAGCGTGAGCCACCGCGCCCGGCCTCATAAAATCCTTACACTCCCCCTTGCTGTTGCTGCTTTTCATTTCTTTTCCAGCTGCTTTGATGAGAAAAGAAAACAAGTAAGCCTAGGTTTGTGTCTGAATGTCTAGATGAATCATTTGTAAAGCAATTAGGTGAATCGTTTGTAAAGCAACTAATAATGGAATCCCCTTGCTACTTAAATATTAGGTAACATGAGAAACTCATGGCAAGTCCTTAACTGGAAATGACATGTCAAAACCCTGCAGATGTTAGAATGTACAAACATAAACTGATCCTAGGAAAGAGACAAAATAAGTTGACAGGGACTCCATATGAACCCAGTGGTTGCTTACCAATAGCTAAATCCCATTTTCCTAGTCCTGATATTATATACCAGTGATATACTTATTTGTATATGTGTTTATGTATGTAACTTTCCCCCTCTCTCCTTATAAGGCTATAAGATCAGGTGCAGTCTCATTTCCCTTGGACCTGCTATAGTGCTTTACACACAAAAGGCCCTCAGTAAATCAAGGAAGTTGAATGGTACTAAGATAGAAGCTAAAGAAACAGCTCATCTTTCCATACCATTATAGCACTGACCCACCAAAAATATTTTTCACTCCTTTATATTAGGGCCTATTAAGAAAAGGTTTTCCCAATATGCCCAATGGTATTTTTCTACTTGCCTGGGGTTAATGTACTCCCCAAAGTGGCTGACTTTTTTCTTCTCTGAATATCTCTGGCCCACTAGTTATAGATTTCTTGTATCCTCAATCACTTTCTATCACTTGAAATCAGTAATTTGAACTCATTATGACTGCTCCATTTATCAAAAAAGAAGTGGCAACATACAGGTTTAAAGGCTCAGTACATAGCAGAAGTCATTGATAATTTACCAGATTATATTTTTAGCCTGGTAATTTTTTAAGTTGCAATCAAGGGCCATAAAAGAATTCAACACAGCCAGACTTTGGTTTTATAGTAGTAAGAGGAATCTGACCAACCTTTCATTTCCTGGACCTCAATGCCAGCCTTTTTAACTGATCGATGTTCCATTTCTGTAACAGCACAGCAAGGAGACAGAAAAGTCAGAATCTCTGAAAAGAACACTTGAAAATTTAAGTCCGATATTAATTTTACTCAGTAGAAAATATTTCCTTAATTCATCAAATGCATTATTATATTAGGAAAGAGTTCAATACAAACCACTAATTAGGTGGTCCATGAATCCTGGATAAAATCTCCTAAAGAAAGCTAAAATATTTCTAAGGACTTCATATTTAGAATGAGCTATTTCTTGTAGAGTTCATAATATTGTATTATTTCTGAAAGACCAAGCAGTTCTGCTTTCATGTGGACAATATCTTAGACTGATTACTAGTTCTGCCATGTTGGGTTAGCAGTCTTCTAGTTGATGTTAATGGATTTGACCAGTTAACTACAAGGATGCAAATAAATGAGACACCGATTTAGTCTTCAGTGGCAGTCTTACTGTTCCAGATACACTATTTTCCAGATTTACTGCACTCTGCTCTATGCAGAGGGCTTCTCTGTTTTGAAGCTGAATGCCATATCGCTGTGCTTTTCCATCAGGAGATGTACCAAAGTCACTTGGGAGGACTTTCTAAAATACACATAATATTATTCCTCTTCTTTCTATAGATCTTGAGTGGGGACTGGCCATGTGTATTGTAACAGTCCCCCCCATAGGTAAATCTGACATGCATCTTCTGAGTTTCAAACCACTAGGGTGGTATAAAGCAGGGGTCCCCAAACCCTGGGCCATGGCCTGTTAGGAACTGGAACGCACGGCAGGAGGTGAGTGGCAGGTGAGTACAACCACCTGAGCTCTGCCTCCTGTCAGATCAGTGGTGGCATTAGATTCTCATAGGAGCCTGAACCCCTTTGTGAACTGCGCATGCAAGGGATCCAGGCTGCGTGCTCCTTGTGGAATAATTTTATCCCGAAACCATTCTGTCTGCCCACGGTCTGTGGAAAAATTGTCTTCCATGAAACTGGTCCCTTAATGCCAAAAAGGCTGGGGATCACGGTATACAGGGCCTCAGATTGAAATATTAATGAGTTCAGGAATCATATTCCTATCCATAAAATTAAGATATTTGCTAGATTTTCTTCTGAAGTCTTCTCCATCTTTAAAAGTATTTGTGCATTTGTTTTTGTTCTGAAAATCTACAGTTTAATCATGCAGTTGCCGGTTATCCAACTATCTTTGCCTTCTTGTCTGACCCTGCCTTCTGGATCCTCTTTGACAATTCAGGTGGTGAGAGAGCCACATTTGCAAGAGAAATGTGAAGCTACTGCTGGGGTGGCATAGTCCATGGGCATCTCTGCTCACTCAACCCTAACTTGGTTCTTTTTACACAACTGCAAACGTTACTCAAAGGATAGTTCTGACTACAAAAGTTACCAAAATAATTGAGATCCAAGCCCTATATGGTATCTGATTATGTGTTTGGACTCCTGATTTTACTTTCCATTGCTGTAATTTGTTTTCTTGCCTTTTTATAATTTATGTTTTTCCTTTTATAATTAATATTTTTCTTCATCAAGTTTACATATCTTTTTTTTGTCCTTTAAATCTACCTGTTGCAGCTCCTGATACCTCAAATTTATCATCCCCAATTATTTTCCTTTGTCTCACCTTCTCCTATTTGGGCCCTGCCATGTTTTAAAAGCATTTCTGGACATTGAAGTTTGTGTCCTATCAAGCATTTGGTACACTTCAATTTAAAAAATTTATTTGTTTTAGCATGATATTAGGGGTTAAAAGTTAGTCTACTCTTTAGGGATTAAAAATGACGTCCAAATTGCAATTAGAAAACTCCAGAACTAGTTGGTGGGATCCTGATGGAGCAAATATATACTTAGACAACATTTTGAGTTACATGAAAATATAGCAATTCGGTTATTTGGGAAAGCTGAAGTCCAAGCAGAAAATTCAAAGTGCTTCCTCTTTGAATATTTCCAAATATTCATATTTGGGATAATATGTGTCAAACAGATGCTGGTATCTCTAGATGCTCAGCAGCTACTGAGAGCTAAAGGGCCATATGGGGAATGAGGCTTTATGGAGAGAAGTCAGACCCTCTGCTTTGCCAAAGCCCCCTCTCTCCTTCTGGAACTAAGCTGGAATTAACATTGACTTTTAATGTAACAGATAGTACTTCAGGCATCAAGAATTTCCTGTGGAAACAAGGGGATAAGTGCCAGCAAAAAAATCGTGTTTCTTTCCACTTAATGGACACCAAATAGGTCTTTTAACAACTGCTTTATACCTTGATTCCTACTCTCATCAGTAAAAAGATAAGGAAATGCAAATGTTTTTGTTTCATATGCTTTTAAGCAATCAAACTGAGGGAAAATGTGAACAATAATACTTGAAACCATACTCTCAGTCAAGGTGAACTTCCACACGGTGTTGGTATGAGCATCTCCGATGTACACAGTCCCATCTTCAGATGCAACAATATCATGAGGCATATCAAAGTGCTGCCAAAATAAGAAGCCACACATTAGAGTGGTTAGCCTTTACTTGAATCCTTCATGAAAAGACAGAAAAACAAAGCAAAGCCCACAACAAAACAACAAAACATACTGCTCAAACCAAAGCAAAATATTTCCTATTGCAGCAACCCTAGGCTGAAGGGAGTCATTCATTCATTCATTCATTCATTGGGTACTGACTCTTCCAGGCATAATTCTAAACATTGGGAAATGCTAAGGAACCCCCACTACTGACTTTCAAGTCTTTTCAGTGTGAAAATGTACAGGTAGGTTATTTTTTACAATACTGTTTACTTGGTGTTGCATTATCTGTCTAGTTATTTATATTGATTTTTACCTTCATGTTTCTTCTGCCTTTTAATAACTATCAAATTTACTTTTTTAAATTTGTACAAGTAAAAAAGTCTAGGTATTAATTTTTATTATTCCCATCAAGCTATCATGTGCTACCTTAAAAACTATTTGTATATTATTGATAAGAAAAATCATTTCAGAGATTTGGGACATTTAATTTTTTGAAATGTACACTAAGAGATATGTAGTAATGTGGGGTTTTATACTCTTGAAGTCTTATGTTTGTGATGTTTTCAATCAGCAAAGGAAAGAAATTGAGTGTTACCTCCAAGTACTTCCTGGGCTTTTGTCCCTACTTTAGATGCTCTGTATTTTAATATATCTTTCTCTATTTCAAATCATTGTCATCTCCATTATGAGGACACAAGAGACAGGGGAGATCCTTTTGTGACTTTCTTTTGGGGGTCACCAAACTAGTTCTTAGAAGAGAAGCCTTAAAATGTTGTGCTGCTGACATTTCCATCTGTCTCTGGAAGCCTCCAAAGGTGCCCTGGGTCTGGCAGTTGGCAGGATATAGATAACATCTTTCACCTTTGAGGCCAGAAGCCCTGGCTGGATACACAGTTATCAAAAATATGACTAGTGAGTATCCAGACTATGGGCTTATCAGCCAACATCTGCCTACCCTGATGTGCTGAGTTCAAAGGGTACTAATGAGACAAACTACTGTTCCTAGCTCAGTTTAGGCGGGGCAGAAGAATACATGCTCTGGAGATACTATCGTACTTTAGAAATCATCAAGTTTATCACACTGAAAAGAAAAATGAGATAGCCATGCCAAGGAAGCTCATTTTTTTTCATACTTTCAAATAAGCTGTGACAAACGTGTAGAGGAAAACACAGAGCCAGAAATCAAAATGCTGCCTTGCTGAAATCCCGCAGGCTTGTCATTAAATGTTCATCTGTTTTGGGAGGTTCAGTTAATGATGGCAAAAGACTACCAAATGATAGGCCACTCCTGTTCTATACCGTAATATGTTCTTAGAAATTTCTTTGTAAAACATATGGTTGTAGAATACATCATATTTGATGATAGGAAAAATATAATGATGGGGGAATAAAGGTGAGGAGGGAATGTGTAAACTATTCACTGGCTAAGAATTTTGCTTTAAATAATTCACAATATGTCATAAATTCAAGGCAACAACAATAATAAACCTTTATTAGTGGCTCTCAAGTGAGAGAGCCACTAATCTGTATTTATAGCAGAACCTTGGTTCCACTGATCCATGAAGCCAAGGGTTCTGCTAGAAATACAGTACTTTGGGGCCACTATAGGAACTCAGGGGGAGGCTTGGTGGATGGGACCCTTATCTTCTTGCAGTCAGAAGAACTCAGTTGTAATCTTTTCAATGAACTGTTCTACTGCTTTGTGTTATTTGAAACAAAATTATGTTGTTAAATTTTAGGACCAAGCTTTAGTATTTTTAGAGCTACACAGATATAAAGATCTTCTAATCTAGCCTTTGCAGACTCTTCTTTTGAGGTACCCCCAGCAAAATAAAATCGACCTGAAAGAAGCATGATAATATCTTCACCAGGCATCTGGTGACAAAGCCTGGAGCAAACTGCCTTCAAAATCTTGTATTTTATTTTAAAAACTCATAAGGAAATTTGTGTTCTACTCCATAGCATAACAATGTTTGCTTCAACATAGTAAGTTGAAATCTACTTATTATTAAGTAAAACAGTTCTTCTAAGTTGCACAATGTTTATGTTGTGGCTTAATATAGCCCTTGGCATACCAATGTGTACTTCAGGAATGAAAAGGTTAAGCACATTTCAAAGTCAGAAAGACCTAGGTTTGAGATCCACATATGCTACTCCATGTAGCTTGAACAAGTAATTTAACTTAAGTGAACTTTTCAGCTCAAGTATTGTCATGTTAATCATCACTGTGAAGGTTGGAAAAATGACATAAATCTGGGTTCACTTTTTTTTTCTTTTGGTATGGAAGGATGGGGATCATTCTCTTCCTTTTCCATATGAGCTGCCACATAGAAGACAATAAAAAAAATGCCTGTCTTAAGGGTGTGTATAAAAGCAGATAATGAGGGACCGCAAGTCTTTCCTTTGATTACAGGCGGAATGACTTGGGGAGTGACAACGTGTATTTTTCTCTCACAGCATTTTGATAGCATTTGATAGAACCATTTTCTTTATTGTCCTACTGTCTAAGCTTCCCCGCACAGACATAAAAACAGAGTCCCTACATTCAGATGGAAACATCTCTAAAGAATGTAATAGTAGAAGACAGGGAACTGAAATGTAAGAGGAGATAAGGAGTGGATATGCACAAACAGTTGAAGCACAACCCCCTTATGTAAAACTTGACCTTCATTGTGAAGAGGAATCTCTTTTTACACAGGAGTCAATAGACCATATTATTTCCTTCACCCAAAATTAATTTTTGTGATAATAATCTATTTAATGGAAATTCTGAGAGATTTATAAACTGATTTCAGTTTACTGTGTCAACACAGAATATATTTCTATGTTTTGGTGTAATATCAAGTCTTGTTTACTGGAAGGAAAAGCAAACTTCATCTTGGAGTGAGAGTGTCTTTTCAAGTTTGCTGAATTGAGCCACATATTGTGACTCATTCTTTGCCTAACATCTGATGAAAGCACAATGTTTTGGAAATTTTAATTGAGAACTCTTCAGATTTTTATGAGGTTAAGGCTCATTTAGCCTCTTGCTTAGCACTTAGCTTTGATTTCTAGATGCATATTTAAATTAAAAGTTAATATCCTGGTTGACACAGTACATTATCATTAAAACAATGAGCAAGGCCAACACTCCACTAATACAAAGCAAATAACTGAAAGAAAGTTAAGCATCTCACTTCCTTTACCAACAGATATGAGGAAGTTAGCTCAAAGGGGCACAACAATGAAGACTGGATAATCAATAAGGATCTGAAACACTATGGAATAAAATATTTATTATCAGTGTAATGAATTTCTTTCTGCAGGGCTGCTATGCTCTGAGATTTCATTGCCTATTGCTTTTCTGGTGAAATATTTCTAGAAAAATCTTATTTGTTTATGTAAATAGAAACCTAAAGAAAGGAATGTATACTGGGCCGGGCGCGGTGGCTCATGCTTGTAATCCCAGCACTTTGGGAGGCCGAGGCGGGCGAATCACGAGGTCAGGAGATCGAGACCATGGTGAAACCCCATCTCTACTAAAAATACAAAAAATTAGCCAGGCGTGGTGGCGGGCGCCTGTAGTCCCAGCTACTCGGAGAGGCTGGGACAGGAGAATGGCGTGAACCCGGGAGGCAGAGCTTACAGTGAGCCGAGATTGCGCCACTGCACTCCAGCCTGGGTGACAGAGCGAGACTCCGTCTCAAAAAAAAAAAAAAAAAAAAAAAAGGAATGAAGGAATGTATACTGGAATCTTTAGTTTAGATTCATTTTGGTTATATTCAGATCCTGTTACTATGGCTTAAAGCTCCAGTGAAGAAAAGGCTGTGTCTCTTTCACGCTTATACCCTTATTCACCTTTATACCCTTAGTACCTAGCATAATGCCTGACACAGAGTAAGTATTTAATGCATATCTCTGGAATAAAATTTGATAAACACCAGACTAGCTACAGTATTATAACAGACTAATTTCTATTAATAAAACACTGAAGCATTTTACTTTCACCACTGTTACTCAACATAGTACTGGAAGTCTTAGCTAGAGCAATCAGACAAGAAAAAGAAATAAAGGACATCAAATTGGAAAGGAAGGAGTCAAATTATCCTTGTTTGCAGATGATATGATCTGATATTTGGAAAATCCTAAAGACTCCACCAAAAAAACTATTAGAAGTGATAAATTCAGTAAAGTTGCAGGATACAAAATCAACATAAAATATCAGTAGCATTTTTATATGCCAATATGAACAATCTGAAAAAGAAATAGAAAATGTAATCCTATTTACAATAGCCAAAAATAAAGTTAAATACCTAGGAATTAACCAAAGAAGTGAAAGATCTCTACAATGAAAACTATAAAATGCTGATGAAAAAAACTGAAGAGGACACGCACAAAAAGGGAAGATACTCCATGTTCATGAATTGGAAGAATCAGTATTGTTAAAATATCCATATACCCAAAGCAATCTGCAGATTCAATGCAATCACGATCCAAATATCAATATTCTTCACAGTAATGAAAAAAATTCTAAAATATATATGAAATCACAAAAGACCCAGAATAGCCAAAGCTAACCTGAGCCAAAAGAACAAAACCAGAGGAGTCATATTACCTGACTTCAAATTATACTACAGAGCTATGTAACAGCATGGTACTGCCATAAAAACAGATAACACAGACCAATGGAATCGCATAGAGAACCCAGAAAAAAATCCACACACCTACAGTGAACTCATTTTTTTTTTTTTTTTTTTTTTTTTTGAGGCAGAGTCTCGCTCCGTCCCCCAGGCTGGAGTGCAGTGGCGTGATCTTGGCTCACTGCAAGCTCCGCCTCCCGGGTTCACGCCATTCTCCTGCCTCAGCCTCCCGAGTAGCTGGGACTACAGGCGCCCACCACCACGCCTGGCTAATTTTTTTTGTATTTTTAGTAGAGACGGGGTTTCACCGTGTTAGCCAGGATGGTCTCGATCTCCTGACCTTGTGATCCGCCCATCTCAGCCTGCCAAAGTGCTGAGATTACAGGTGTTAGCCACTGCGGCTGGCCCAGTGAACTCATTTTTGACAAAGTTTCCAAGAACATACACTGGGGAAAGAACAGTCTTTTCAATAAATGGTGCTGAGAAAACTGGATATCCACATGCAGAAGAATGATACTTGATCCCTATCTCTCACTTTATACAAAAATCAAGTCAAAATGGATTAAAGACTTAAATCTAAGACCTCAAACTGTGAAATTACCACAAGAAAACATTGGGGAAACACTTCAGGACATTTGTCTGGGCAAAATTTTTTCGAGTAATACCCCACAAGCACAGGCAACCAATGCAAAAATCAACAAATGGGATCGCATCAAGTTAAAAAGTGTCTGCACAGCAAAGGAAACAATCAACCACGTGAAGAGACAACCCACAGAATGAGGAAAAAAAACTGCAAACTACCCACCTAACAAGGGATTAATAACCACAATATATAAGGAGCTCAAACAACTCTATAGTAAAAAATCTAATAATCCAATTTAAAAAATGGGCAAAAGATTTGAATAGACATTTTTCAAAGGAGACATACAAATGGCAAACAGACATATGGAAAAGCGCTCAACATCACTGATCGTCAGAGAAATGCAAATCGAAACTACAATAAGATATCATCTAACACCAGTTAAAATGACTTTCATCCAAAAGTCAGGCGATAACAAATGCTAATGAGGATGTGGAGAAAAGGGAACCCTTGTATACTGCTGGTGGGAATGTAAGTTAGTAAAACTATATAGAACAGTTTGGAGGTTCCTCAAAAAACTAAAAGTAGAGCTATCATACAAGCCAGAAATCCCATTGCTGGTTATATGCCAAAAAGAAAGGAAATCAGTATATCAAAGAGCTATCTGCACTCCCATGTTTGTTGCAGCACTGTTCACAATAGCCAAGATTTGGAAGTAACCTAAGTGTCCATCAACAGATAAATGGATAAAGAAAATGTGATACATATACACAATGGAGTATTATTCAGCCACAGAAAGAATAAGACTCTGTCATTTGCAATAACATGGATGGAACTGGAGATCATTATAAATGAAATAAGCCAGGCACAGAAAGACAAACATGACATGTTCTCAATTATTTGTGGGATCTAAAAATCAAAACAATTGAACTCATAGATATACAGAACAGAAGGATGGTTACCAGAGCCTAGGAAGGGTATTGGACAGAGAGAGAGAGAGAGAGAAAGAGAGAGAGAGTGTGTGTGTGTGTGTGTGTGTGTGTGTGTGTGTGTGTGTGGCGGGGGGTTAGGTGCAGGTGGTTAATCAGAATGATGGTTATTCATTCTGATTTTAAAAAATCAAAATAAAAAACAAATACTTTTATTTTGCAGCTTTTACTTGCCACATGGCTTGAGTACAGATAAAGATGGGAATTATTGGTTGACAGACGTGGCTCTCCATCAGGTAGTCTTCCTTTTGGTAATATTCAAATTAGAAGCTAACAGAGTTATGCTTTTGAAGTGCTCTGGAGTTGTATGGGTTTTTTGTTTGTTTTTTCTTCTGTCACCCAGTAAGTTATAACAAGAAAATAGAGATTTTAAAAAATCAGAATGAATAAGACCTAGTATTTGATAGCACAACAGTGGGACTATACTATATGATGTATATAAAAGGTAATATTGTATTTTGATCCAATTAAAACCAATGAATCTTTTTTTATTTTGCAGGTTTATTCAATATAGAAAAGGTAATATTCAAATTAGAAGCTAACAGAGTTATGCTTTCGAAGTGCTCTGGAGTTGTATGGGTTTTTTGTTTGTTTTTTCTTCTGTCACCCAGTAAGTTATAACAAGAAAATAGAGATTTAAAAAATTCAGAATGAATAAGACCTAGTACTTGATAGCACAACAGTGGGACTATACACAATAATAATTTAATTGTACATTTTAATATAACTGAAAGAGTAAATTGGATTGTTGTAACACAAAGGATAAATGCTTGAGGGGATGGATACCCAATTTTCTATGATGTGATTATTACACATTGCATACCTGTGCTAAAATATCTCATGTACCCCATAAACATGTACTGTGTAACCACGAAAATTAAAAATTAAAATTTAATTAAAAATATAATATTGAGGCATTTTAAAGTGTTTTTAATTAGCAAATCTGGTATCTTAAAAATAATATAACATTATAAGTGTCACGATATAAACTTGGCTCAGTAGCTGATGATAGTTGTATTTTGATCCAGTTAAAACCAATGAATCTTTACATGTTTTGAAGAATAACACTTATTTGCACCATTTTAGCAGGCTGAATTTTCTAAATTTCATATACTCCAAGCACATTCATACAGTGTAGAGAACATTCTGATCACTCTGGCAATCATACTGCAGAGAAAGTACACTGAGAAGACAGAAGGGCCATGGGCACACTGAACACAGTTGCTGTGTTTATAAAAAGCACGTTAGAATAAACAGTGGGAAAACACTTTTGAAGCCAAAAGTAGCTTTTAGTTTGTTAACTAAACCAAATCTTTAGAACTTGAATAAATTCCAGGAAGTGCTATTTTCAAGTCTTGTTGCTTAGCACAGTCATAGCAATAAAGAAAGCAAACAAGATTTCTGTTGGGTCTAAGAGAACTTTAAGAGTACACTTAACATGTTTTGATGCTTTCTCTACTTGGATGAAACCAGAAAGAGACTGATTTATTTTTTGTATTCTAACTATAGTGAATTTAAAAACCTGCCATCATATGCAGGTGCAGTTCTACTAAGAACCTTAGAACTGCACACGTGCTAATTTGCATCTGAAGAAACTGATGTAGGAATAGACAAGGACATTTATTCTAAATAAAATATAAAATAAAAAATAAAATAGAACACTCCCATCAACCTTGCTAAGAAAGTTATCACATCTTCTTAAAAGTTTTTCTAAAGCTATTCAAGTACGGATTGAATGCCAACATTTATATTTTAGTTTTCTTCTCATGAAAATTGAAACCTAGACAATGTATGTAAATACCTTGCGCACTGGCTTGAAGATGTCTATAATTTCTCCATTGGAAAAGTTCATCACAAATCCTTGTACAGGTTCTTGGTCCCCAAAATGAGGCTTCCCATTCACCGCAAAGAGCAAGCCTGCAACGCAAATCTAGTTAACTTTTCTTTAAAATATGGGTAAGAATGGACTTCTAATATATCCATGTATATTATGCAAAGAATAAATTTAGGGTCAACCTGGTCCCTACAATTGGCAACAAAAGTAGAATATAAAATACTTAGTGTCTCCTCCTGAGTAACCAGATCAGTGTCAAACAGGTTAGAGGACTAACCTCCTTGTAACAGGAGAATCGGGAACTGAAATGCATGTTCCACTTGGAAAGCCAGTAGAAATCAGAAATACATAGATATTGATATATAGATATAATACACATATATAGCCATTACAGGCATCTTAAATAGGAATTGGGGAAAGTCAGGTTATTTAGGCCAATAATTTTGGAGTCTCAGATCTTTTAAAAAATAAGTAATATTTGCCATAGCTACATGGAGAATCCAAGAGAAAATCAAAGAAAATAAGTGAAGTTACAGTCTATATAGAACAATCTGATTTTAAACAACTGGAATTTGAAAATGTGGGATGTATATTTCAGATTATCAAAGACATATTTTTCCTTAATTAAAAAAGACCATCTTTTTAATTTTCACAGCATGAATACTTTTTGTAGTAAAATTATATTTCTTAACACAATACTATTTATTCAGAGCAATGAAAATGGTGATGTTTACGTTAAATAAATAATTCCGATGATTGAACCACTACATTTTCAAAGAATTAAAATGTAATAAATTATACACAATGCTAAGCCACCATTGAAGATATTTTCATCATTCTTGAAGGATTATAGTTTTTTCTAGGATGTACTATAAAAAACACTATAAACATCAATTACTATTGTGCGAAATTATAGACAAAATTATCTTTTGCTTAGATTCTGTTCTTAACCAGATTCCTTCTCAACTGATAATTTTCTTCTTATATTTAATTTATTTTTGTTTATTATGAACTAGATCACCCTCTTTATTAAGTAAACGGTCCTGACAAATTTTTCTTTAAATGTGCGGTAAACCAACCTAAGGAATGATAGTTGTGAGAACCTCTTATTACTTTTTCTTTATTCCTTGAGGAAGCCAAATTTGCTCTCTATCCAATCACCTGAGTCCCTTGATTTTATGTCCTAAATAAGTTGGGGGGCTGCTTGGTCCAAATAGTAGCCATATGCAACTTACAAGAAACATAAATATTACAGTAATACCTATAAATAGTCAATGCTGCTTTAATACAGGTATAGATATTTTTATTAAAATATATTGTACCCTTTAATTGTGAATTTTTCAAAAATTCCTCCTGTTATTGATCTCATTTCACTCCATTGTGAAAAGAGCATATTTTAAATGTTTCCACATAAAACATAAGTATGTGAGATGATGGGTTTGCTAATTAGCCTTACTTAGTCATTCCACATTGTAAACATACATCAAAATATCACATTGTACTCTACAAATATATACAATTACTATGTCAATTACAATTTAAAAAATATTGTAATTGTATGTAAATTTCAGAAATTAAATATATTTTCATTATTTAAAGAAAATATGGTAAGTTGTTTTGTAATATAAGTTATATGTATTTGATTAGTCTGAATTATTTTTCAGATTTTCTTAAAGTCAAGAAACTATTTTGAAAATTAGAAAAAAGTTGAAGATTTTATTGATTATTTATCTTGGTATTTAGGCATAAGCCACACTTATTTTTACATATTTTATCTTTAAAAAAAATTGGTCACTACTGTTTTTAAAAACGTGAAATGAGTATTTTGAATACTGATTTTATCAGACATGTACCATCTGTCGACGTGTGAAGACAAATATTAATTATTTCATACTGGAGCAGATGATCAAATTAAGATAAAATAAAAATCAATGTTTGGGAACATTTTTAACCCCTTACAAACAGGTGTTAAATCCTTTGAGTTCTTCATTGTTTCTGTAAAATGAATAGCGGTACTTTAATCAAAACTGAGTTAGAACACACTAACAGTTTTAAGATACTTTTAAGATGTGAAATATAATGTATCTTCAACCTCTAATAAGAAAGAAAATTTATAAAAAGAGCACATTAAGATAAAACAATTTTTAAGGATAGAGTACAGTAGGACAGAAGACAACAAACATATTAAGATGAAATACCTGGTATATATGAAATTGCAAATACATTTCTTCCAAATGATGAATGCTTAATCTCTCTCACAAATTCTTTGGTGTCAGTTTTAAAACACTGGATCCGACCATTTTCCCGGTCTGCCACACATAATTGGCCCAAAGGAGGCACAAGAGCCAAGCTGTGAGGAACAGTGAACTGGCCTGGCAGAGGACTGCTCTCTGAAGACTCTATAGAACAACAAAAAAAAGCCTTAGTTACACAATTTTAAAAATCACCCAAAGTTTGACTCTCTAGTATGTTTCTAAATTCATGATAGTAAACCATTAAATGCCTGGAGCCAGGGATAAGGTAAAGCAGTTTATAAGTTTATTTTATAATGTCTTTTATCCACAAATACATTACAGATTTTCTCCTTATTTGGACAGTTGTTTGGTGGATTCACTATTTTCCTTATAAGACGTGTGTGTGTGTGTGTGTGTGTGTGTGTGAGCGAGACAAGCTAACAGGATGCATACAATGACCCAGGTTACAATGACCCTGTAGGGGACAATTACAGCTTAAAGAATGTGAGTGGTGGCCAATATTTAGTTCCCAGTGATACTGGCTAAGAATTACAATTGGAGATTAAGAGTCTTATTGGGTACCTTCTCCCCACTGTGTGATGAACTTTCCACTTGGTGAAAACTGCACAATCCTGCTGTTGCAGTAACCATCTGATACATAAATGGCTCCAGTGCCTGGATCCACAGCCACATCAGTGGGTTGACAGAAGTGATTCTGGTCACTGCCTGGTTGCATGCTCCTTCCCAGGATTAATATAGGGTCTTCTTTATTGTTTGGATTCAGTTTGAACACCTTTTTAAAAAGGAACAAAAGCCTTACCTACTTTTCATGGTTATTAGTGACTTACACCCACATGACTAAGACCGCTTTCACAAGCAATTGGAGTAGAAGCTCCCAGAGACTTATTTAAAAGAAGATATTAATACTTTTTAGAACTGAATGGGATCCTAGAAATCATCTGGTCTGGTTCCTTCATTTGATAACAAAGCCTATGAAGATTAAATGATTTGCTCAAAGTCACCCGGTTAATTAGTGGTGAATGGAGACTAGTACATGGATACCCAGTTCTGTCCACCCTGATGTTTCCTTTTCGTCTTTCCTTAGATAATACTACAATGCACTCCAGATAATACATGAGCAATAAATGTTTACCGAGATGATATTTTCCAAGTTATTTGCCACCTATTCATGAAAAGCATATTACACTTGATATAACTTCTTTTAAAAATAACACAAATTTGACTTTTTATATATATATACATTTACTAGAGGCCTAGCCTCAATTTATAGAAGATTAAGGTAGTTTAAGAAAAAAACATAAAAACATAAGTGAAAAAATAGAAATAAGACTTAGGGCCAGACACGATGGACACACCTGTAATTACAGCAATTTGCTAGGCTGAGGTAGGTGGACTGCATGAGTCCAGGAATTCAAGACCAGCCTGGGCAACCTGGCAAAATCCCATCTCTACAAAAAATTAAAAAAAATTAGCCAAGTATGCTGGTGTGTGACTGTGGTCCCAGGTACTTGGGAGGCTAAGGTGGGAGGATCACCTCAGCCTGGGAGTTGGAGGCTGTAGTGAGCCAAGATTGTGCCACTGCTCTCCAGCCTGAGGGACAGAGTGAGACCCTGTCTCAAACAACAACAACAACAACAACAACAGTTAGGAACAGAGGAAATAAAGGCAAATACAGACAGTTAAGATAATGGTTGGGAGGGCCCATGTAGTTATTTGAGTGAAGCTTCACATCTGGCCCAAGGGACAAGTGTGACTTCATCATTTACATACTAGCTTTTCCTAGCATTGAGTTCTAAGAGAAATATTTCAGATGTGGATTGTTATGGACTGAATGTTTGTGTCTCAAATCCAAATTCACATGTTGAAATCCTAACCCCCAATATGATGGTCATACGAAGCAGGGCTTTTGGGAGGTCATCAGGACAAAAGGGTAGAGTTCTCATGAATGGGATTAGTACCATAAGAAGAGATAACAGAGATTACTGTCACTCTATCTCTCTCCGGACCATGCAAAGATACTATGAGAAATTAGCAGCCTATAACCCAAAAGAGGGCCCTCACTAGAACTCAACCATGCTGGCACCCTGTTCTTGAACTTCCAGACTCCAGACCTGTGAGAAACAAATTTCGGTTGTTTATAAGCCACCCAGTCTATAGTACTTTGTTATAACATGCTGAACTAAGACATGGCTGCTCTATTTTCTTGTTATAACTTACTGAGTGACAGAAGAAAAAACAAACAAACAAAAAACCCGTACAACTCCAGAGCACTTCAAAAGCATAACTCTGTTAGCTTCTAATTTGAATATTACCAAAAGGACGACTACCTGATGGAGAGCCACGTCTGTGACCCAATAATTCCCATCTTTATCTATACTCAAGCCATGTGGCAAGTAAAACCTGCAAAATAAAAATATTTGTGTTAATTACATATTTACTCTCAAGACATATTTGACAGAAATTTTTCTAATTAATCTGTAAAGACAATACAAAGTTATAAATTGATAAATGTATACTTGCATTATTATAGAAAAGACCAAAATGAATTGTTAATAAAAATACTGTTATAATGAGATCTCCTTGTGACAAATCTTAGGTAGTATTTAATAGTATTAAAATTTATAAATTAAGCCTACATATAAATTACAAATGTTTATTATAAAGTATGGTATATTAGAGAAAACAGTATCAGTTTAAAAATGGGTTCTGAGGTCATAAATATTAACATCTTACAAATATCTATAAAACTGTCTTAAGAAACATAAACGGATTGATATAGTTTGAGGTTAAAACATGTTGCAAGGAAATGTAATGTGTTAATATAAACTATTAGACATATAACTCAAAGGCTTTAAAGAGTGCCTATTAAAGACAGTAAAACCCACAGCATATAACCTTCAGCCAACATGGGCTGTGAATATCTAAGCAAAGTGAAATAGTGAGCTAGATAAACATTAGAGAAGGTTAATCTGGCAAATCAATCTTAATGATCTGGGTAAGGAACTTGGACTGAGCTAAAAGACACATGGACAATACATTGAGGTGGTTTGGTCCAATGATATCTGACAATCCAATAGCTCTGTTAGCTTCTAATCTTAGTGTAGTGTTGACAACACAGATGTTTTTTTCATGAGCCATAACTGTAACACTCTGATTTTGACTAATTAGCTGAACTAGATCCCTGTTTTGACAACTGAATGTGAGGGTTATGATTTGCTTTCAAACAGATACTCCACCGATGGCCAAGTTGATTTAGCAGTAGTTGTTCTGCCTTCCCCTTAATTCCTTTCTGGAATGAGGGTGCTTTTGGTTAATAAATAGAGCACCAATGAAACAAGTTCAAACATTTCACCCCTGACACACAATCTTGAGAATGCTGTTAAAAAATTCTAAGCATCATTATCATCTCCACAAGCAGCTGCACTCAAAACGGTGGCTAACCACCTTGCGAAGAAGCTAGCTTTCCCCGTGCTTAAGCAGATGGAGAAGGGTATAATTCCTGAAGCTGTCAGGTTACAGTGGTTCAGGAGATCTGTAAGCAAGTGCCTCCCTCACTTCTTTCAATGACCATAAATATCAGCCAACTTTTTTTTTTTTTTGGCTGCCAAGTGCCATCTCAAAATAAGACTAAATAATGAGCAGTTTTCAAAGCCAAATTACATATGCATGATAAGGAATACTAAAAATGACACTTGTTTAGTATTAACTTTGAGACAGAAAAAGAGAAGCTCTTTTTCTTAATGGTGATTACTTGATGAGTTTGGTTGTCCTGAAGAATTTTTCTGCTGAAGAATTTTTTTGGATCATTAGAGCTGGCTGAGCAG